>NW_027518696.1:13012500-14412500 GCF_043159265.1 Tasmannia lanceolata | reverse complement strand
TCAAATGAATGCTTTGGATCATCCAAACAAAGTGGGCCCCTTATGTTTTTAAGCGCCACCTCATATAAGCTATATGAGGGACACCTTAGGAACTCTATTCTCTCTCTCTCTCTCTATATATATATATATATATATATATATATAGAGAGAGAGAGAGAGAGAGAAAAGTGTAGCTACACATCTGTGTAGCTAACTTAGCTACACCAACAGCTTAAAATACAGTGGGCCCCACATTGTTTGGGTGATGCAAACCATTCATTTGATGGGCCCTCATATAGATAGGGTGTGCCCAAAAAATCAGCTCTATAGGATCATCCCAACCCTACGATTTGTGGAGGCAAAATTGGACGCGTAAAAACCTTCACAAATCTGTCCATTTTTGCCTCTACAGTTTGAAGGGTGGGGATGATTCTATGGAGCTGATTTTTTGGGCACACCCTATCAATGTGAGGGTTTATCAAATGAATGGTTTGGATCACCCAAACAATGTGGGCCCACTATATTTTAAACCGTTGGTGTAGCTAAGTTAGCTACACGTATGTGTAGCTTCACTTAAATATATATATATATATATATATATATATATATATATGAGAGAACGGTTCCTACACACATGTGTAGATAAGTTATCTACACACTAGCTTAAAATACAGTGGGGGCCACATTATTTGGGTGATCCAAACCATTCATTTTTAAGGCCCTCACAGAGATAGGGTGTCCACAAAAAATCAGATCCATAGGATCATCCTAACTATTCGAACTGTGGAGGCAAAAAATGGACTAATTTGTGAAGGTTTAAAGACATCCATTTTACCTCCAAAAATCGTAGGGTTGGGTGATCCTATGGATCTGATTTTTTGTAGACACCCTATCTATGTGAGGGCCTTTAAAATGGATGGCTTGGATCACCCAAACAATGTGGGCCCCCGCTGTATTTTAAGCTAGTGTGTAGAGAACTCTCTACACATATGTGTAGGAACCGTTTTCTCTCTCTCTCTCTCTCTCTCTATATATATATACATATATATATATATATATATATATATATATATATATATATATATATATAGAGAGAGAGAGAGAGAGAGGAAAGTGTATATCTACTCGTTAGAGTAGATACCTTATCCTGTAATTGTGCCCTTTCACCCCTTTTTTACAAGGGCACCCTTCAGTCTAGGCTAATGATATTTGCACGACCATGTTTTGATCATGAGACAAACTTACATTCCCTTATCCTTTTTATTGGCCGCTAAGAGCATTCGGGGAATTGTAATAGCCTTTGAGAGCTGGTTAAATAATAAAAAATAGAGGGCTGCTAGAAAAACAGGATTTCGTTTCACTATTTTTGGCATTTTGTGGGGATCTGAGCTCACCTGATGATCAGATCATTTTCACTGTTTTTCGCATTTTGTGGGGATTTGAGCTCACTTCTTTGTCTTCTAGCATGTGTAGGGTTTCGTCTTTATTTTCGAAACGAAATTCCGTTTTGCTAGCAGCCCTCTATCTTTTATTATTTAAGCAGCTCTCAAAGTCTATTGCAATTCCCAAAAAGCTCTCATCTGCCCTATAAAATAGAAAAGACAAGGTGTGTTTTCTATGGAGCCTCCTGATCCAGGCAAAACCCCCTCCCCCAAGGGATTTGAAGGCGAAGAAAGGCCGATTCAAAATACCCCAACTGAAAACTTTCATAACTTCGTGGGCGATCTTCACGAAACCTTTCTGAAGACAAAAGCCCTTCAGAAGGATGGTTCTCCAACCCCTAAAATCTGCAAGGAAGACAGGATCCTCTCTTCCCCTGCTCCCAGATTTTCTGAAAAATCAGATTCTCCCCAAAAGATTCCTTCATCGCATAGGTTCCCTTGGCACTCCTCGACGCCCTTTTCCGCAATATCCGATGGATCCCCCCTTCTCCATAGCCTTAATCTCGAAATCAGTCTCTTGGAACCTATGTCTGAGTCCCATGTTCAAAAAGGAACTCGAAATCACAAAATCTTTTCAAAACCTGCCAAACCCGCTAGTGCCGTTTCACCAGCCAAGAAACCCTCTCCCATCAGGAGCAAAACCTATGCTCAGAATGATTCTCTCACCACGGAGGAATTTTCCCCCCCTCCAGCTCCCCTTGTTAACCATTTTTTTCATCTTTCAACTCCTGGGTCAGATCCTTTGCCTAAAAACTCACCCCAAATCATCCCCACCCCCTCAATCCAGCTAGAAAATTTCCCACCCCTTGTCACTGGAATCCAAATTTCTAATTCCCCACCTCAGTCTGCCATTAACATCCCCGCCCCGCCACTCCTCCCCACCCCGCCCTCTGAACCTAATGGAAACCCCTGGAAAAATCTTTTCATCAAAGCAAAGCCTTCAACATCAACCAATCTGAGAAGAGCCTTTCCAAAAGAGCCTGGACTCACCAAGTCCTCCATCGATTTCTCCATGGAAGAAGTCAGCATTGGCAGTAACAAATGGAACCACTGCCTCGTCGGATTCTTCCTGGGAAGAAGGCCATTTGTACAGCATCTTCAAGAAAACCTGCAAAGGAAATGGAACCTTAAGGGTAACATACAGATCTCCACCCTAAGAAATGGCTTCTTTCTCTTCCGGTTTAGCTGCGGGGAAGATTGCGATCAAATTCTCGAAATGGGAGGACACACTTATGCCAGTAGACCCCTCATCCTCCGTCGATGGTCTCCAGGGCTACCTCTCGAACAACCTGAACTATCTACTGTTCCTATTTGGGTAAAACTGCCTGGCCTCCCCTTACAGTACTGGAACAATGAAGGTATTAGTAAAATTGGCAGCGTGATTGGAAATCCCCTCTACATGGATTCCAAAACAGCGGATGAAACCAGGTTAAATTTTGCAAGGATTTGCGTTGAAATCGAAGCTGGGGACCCTCTCCCAGATTCTATAGAACTACATTCTCCCTTTGGAGTCGCAACCCAGTCATTTGAATACGAATGGAAACCTCAGTCTTGCAATCTCTGCAAGATTTTCAACCACTCAACTGAAAAATGCCCTGTTTCAGCAAAGACCAATCCCAAACCTGCCCAGGAATGGAGACCCATTTCTCGAAAAGAACCCCCTAAAGCTCCCTCTGCCCCTTCCTCTGACCCTGATCTTAACCAGGATACTTCTACCCCCGCCTCTTCCCCTAAACCCCAATCCCCACCAAGAAATGAGTCTAATCTCTCCATTGTAACAACACAGAACCCATTCGACATCCTCAATTCAGTTGACACTGACGAAAAAATTCTGAATTCATTTCAGAGGATGAAGATGTTAGTGCCACCTCTGGCCCCTGTGCAATCCTCGGGAACAACAGGTCCTTGGGTCTTGATGGTCCCAGCTCCTCTGACCCTCTTTCTTTCCCAGGCCCCTTAACTGATCCAATCGAAAATACCCTCCCTCCTTCTGACACTGAGCTGAAGGACACCCACCCCGAATCCTCTGATCTCCCTTCCTCCCCCCATGTTGATCACACAAGATCAGCCCAAAACTCCCCCCTGCAAAATTCTCATGATTAAGCTTGGGACCTGGAACATAAGAGGGCTTGGTACCAAAAATAAGAGAAAGGACATAAGAGATATTATCCGTAAAGAAAAGCTTCCATTTCTCAGCATCCTTGAAACTCATGCTCCTATCCACAAAATCCATGAATACATGTCAGAAATGTGCAGTGGTTGGAATATTTCAACTAATTATAACAGCTCTGATAGAGGCAGAATTTGGATCATTTGGAACCCAAATTTGGTGCAGGTAAGAATCATCCAGGAAGCAAATCAGTTTATGCACTGTGAGGTTAGATTTCTTCAAACCAATATCACCCTCCTTGTTACCTCTGTCTATGCTCTAAACAGAGGAACTGAAAGGAGAGTTCTGTGGAATCATCTATCTCTCATTGCTAGAAGTGTCTCCCTCCCATGGATCATTATGGGAGACTTCAATATCATAAGATTCGCCTCTGAATTCTTGGGGGGAACTGGTCCCTCGGCTCGTGATATGGACGACTTCAACTCCTGGATTGATGAATGCTCCGTCTCTGATCTTCGATCCTTTGGGCAAACTCTTTCTTGGAATAACAAATCGAATGAGAATAATTGGAAGTTTAGAAGGCTAGATAGAGTCCTTGTTAACGAAGAATGGCTTTACCAATACCCCTCCTCCTTCGCATCTTACCTTCACCCTGGGCTATCTGATCACACCCCTATTACTATCCAGTTAAACCAATCCCCTCAAATCCCTAAACCTCCTTTCAAATTCTTCTCCATGTGGCTTGAAGACCTCTCTGTGTTTGAAGTCGTGGAGAGAGCATGGAACATAGAGATCGATGGATCGCCTCTATTCATTGTAGTCAAAAAGCTCAAAGAAGTGAAAGAAAGTCTAAAAATCTGGAATCGTGAAAATTTTGGCAGAATAGACATTGAAGCTCCTCGGTTGAGACTGCTCCTTGAATCCATTCAAGAAAAGATTGCATCTTCCCTTTCGGATCCGACGTTGAGAGATGAAGAAGTCCGGATCAAAGATGAATACATTAGGACTGCTCGAAAGGAGGAGGCTTTCTACAGGCAGAAATCTCGATCCCAGTGGCTGAGCCTTGGGGACTCGAACACTGCTTTCTTCCATGCGGCCTTGAAAGCCCGAAAAAACCAAAACTGCATACAAGGCACTGTTACTTCTGATGGGTCCATTTCAACTAATCCCGAGAAGATAGCAGCAACTATGGTTGAGTTCTTCTCTTCTCTTCTCAACAAGGAGGAATCATCCCAGCCAGTCCATCCAAGCAGCATCCCCGAACCGACCAGATTTCTTTCGGAAGCTGACTCTCAGTGGCTAACCAGGAAATTTTCTGCTGACGAAATCTGGGATGTCATCCAAAGCTCCGATGGGAACAAGTCTCCTGGCCCTGATGGATTCAATGGGTGCTTCTTCCAAGCTTTCTGGTACTTAATTGGGCCTGACATTGTTAAAGCAATCCAATTCTTCTTCCAAAAAGGTAAAATCTTACCTCAACTAAATGCCACCTTTCTAGCTCTCTTGCCCAAAACCCCTGATGCGAGCTCCCCAGAGAAATACAGGCCCATATCTCTCTGCAATTTCTTGTACAAAGTCATCACTAAACTCCTGGCAAATAGACTTAAACCCATTATGGATAGCCTCATTAGCCCTTTCCAGTCAGCATTCATTAAAGGTAGGAGTATCCATGATAACATTCTCCTAGCTCATGATTTATGTCATAATTTCCACAGAAAAAACCCGAAAAAAGCAATGTGTCTTAAATTAGACCTCAAAAAAGCTTTTGATAGTGTCAACAGATCCACCCTGATTTCCTTCATGCGAAAAATGGGCTTCCCAGAAATATGGTGTCGGTGGGTGCATGAATGCATATCTACTCCCTCCTTTTCTGTCCTAGTCAATGGGTCTCCTCGGGGATTCTTTCGGTCTTCAAATGGCCTCAGGCAGGGTGATCCCTTATCCCCCCTGCTCTTCAGTTTTGTAATGGAAATGTTATCCTGTCTTCTATCCTCCTTCCAAGCCCAAGGCCTAATTTCCTCCCCCTTCTCTAAAGGAGATTTATCCATTTGCCACACCCTATTTGCTGATGATGTTATGATCTATGTTGAGCCTAACATCACTTCAGCTGCAGGGATCCTAAAATGCTTAGAGTCATTCAAGATTTGCTCGGGCCTTGAATTTAATCCTGGCAAAAGTGAGGTCTTCTTTGCAGGCATCCAAAACAGCAGCAAGAGAGCTATTTGCAACATTCTTAAGATTGGAGAAGGAAAGCTCCCAATAAAATACTTGGGTCTTCCCCTAATCACTTCAAGGCTCACCTCTAGAGATTGCCAACCTATCATGGACAAGATCAAACAAAGGATCTCGTCGTGGTCATTCCGTCACCTTTCTAGAGCTGGCAGAGTGGAGTTGGTTAAATCCGTTCTCAGCACTTATCAAATTTATTGGTCTGCAGCGTTTCATATCCCCAAAGCAACTCTCAATAATATTGAGAAAATCCTTCGAAACTTTATCTGGGCAGGCTCAAATCTTGAGAAATCTCATCACACAGTATCTTGGAACACAATCTGTAGCCCCAAATCTGAAGGAGGCCTCGGGATCAGAAAGGTATCAGATTTGAATCTGGCCGCCCAGATCAAACAACTTTGGCTCATCCTTACCAAGAGAAACTCTCCCTGGGTTACCTGGTTTGATCGGAAATATATCAGAGGAAGAAGTTTATGGACTCTCCCCATGCCTACATCCCCATCCTGGGCAGCTAGAAGCATTATAAAATCTCGTGACATGGCCAGCAAGCATGTCTGCTTCATTGTCGGATCTCAGTCCCCTCTGCAATTTTGGACAGATCCTTGGCATCCGAATGGTCCCCTCTCTGCCCAGTCTTCCATTACGACATCATTCATTCCCCAGAAAGCTTCTATTGCTGAGGCTAAATTTCAGGGTGGGTGGGATTTGATTCAAGTGCTTCCTCATCTTCAAGAGCTTAAGCAGATCATCAATTCTGGTCTTTTCACTAAAGCTGCTAATTCTAACCCGATTTGGAAGCCGGAATCTGATGGCAATTTCAGGCTACGAAGTGCTTGGAACACTGTTAGATCTCCTAATCCTAAACCTCCTTGGGCATCATCAGTTTGGTTCGCCGGTCACACTCCGAAGTTCAGTATCACAGCTTGGCAAGCTCTTCAGGACAAAATGAGTACCAGAGATAACCTTCATTTCCTCGGCCCCAACCTTGATCGCTCCTGCCTTCTCTGCAATTCTGCCTCCGAAAGTGTCAACCACATTTTCTTCAATTGCTCTTACTCGGCATGGATATGGCGAGTGATTCTCCGCCGCATCTCAGAGAGAAGAAAACAAAAAAAATCCCTATCCGATGAGGAAAACTGGATTCGGAGCAAATTCAAGAAAAAAGGGCAGACCTACACCCTTGTTCGAACTCTTCTCACTGCTTCAATCTACTTGCTCTGGCAGGAAAGAAACTCAAGACTATTTCAAAAAAAAAAAACCCATAAAAGGTTCCTTTTAAGTAGAATTATTAGTGCAACTAGGTCTCGCATTTTGGCCCTCAAGCTGGAAGATGAAGACTCTGAAGAAAACCAAAGAATTTCCAACTCCTTTAATCTTCCCCTGTTCAGCAAAGCCACTGACCCAAAATTCTGCCATTGGGAGCCTCCTGCTGCCTATGAGATCAAGTTGAATCCGGACGCCTCCCTGGCTAGTGAAACCGCCTCGATTGGAGGCCTTCTCCGAGACCACAAGGGTACAATCCTATCTCTCTTCTCTGTTAACTGCAATCCTCACCCAATCCAAGAATTAGAAATTGAAGCCATCCATCATGGCATCAAATTAGCCATCAAGCACCAAGTTAAGAGTCTGTGGATAGAATCTGATTCGCTCATCGCTGTTATGGCCATAAACCTGCTTTGGCCGTGCCCATGGCGGAAAATCCCAACACTCGAATCAATTAGATCCATGCTCATCTCTTTTGAGAGCTGGAAGCTGACCCACATTTGGCGTGAAGGCAATAGAGCAGCTGACTTCTTATCCAAACCCAACTGTATCTGTAAAGGAGACTCAATTTCTCTTGAATTGGTTCCACAGGAACTTGCAAAAATTATTTCTGATGATGTATCGGGAATGATCTATCCTAGATTGTAGATTGTAAATTTTCCTTTTTCTAATATAGCTGGTGGGGGTCTGCCTAACCCCAAATTGCCGATCAAAAAAAAAAAAAAGGTGTGTTTTCTCTAAAAAAACAATTTTAAAAGTGTAAATTAAAGAGGAAAGTGCAATTATGGAAACAAGGGAGTTAGAGTATCATTTTCCTATATATAGTGTTATTGTGTCTAACTCACATAAATAAAGAATGATACATGCAATCTCTTGCTTCAGTGAAATAATTCCTTTTATCTTTTTACACTATTCCAGTTAGTTGTTAACAAAATGTTCAGTGACTTGAGCCAAAATATCTTTAGAAATCCATCAAAAATATCTTAGACATCTCTACCAAAAAGAAAAGATGGAAAAAAAAAACAAAGAAAATGATTGAATTCACATGATCCAAGAGGACCAAGACCAATAAAAGAAAATGAGAGGAGGCAGGAGGCTTTAGTTTACTCTCTCTCTCTCTCTCTCTCTCTCTCTCTCTCTCTCTCAAAGATCCCATATACCAGTCTCCCTCATCTCTCTCTTTTTTCTAGCTGTGAAACTTTCCCAAGTCAAAAACAGGCTCTGAAATCTGAATCCAGAGAAGGTTCCAAAGCCCCCCTGCACCAAATTTAATTTGAACCAAGCAGCAAACCCCATGCATTTTGACTCTCTCACCATTGACCCAAACCCAACTCCAAACTCCAAGGTCTACAAAACAAAAACAAACGAATTAGGAAAAGGACTTTTATAACCCTTTTATCATCCTTTTGCTTTCTATATTCAACAACTGCCCCTCTCCTTAGGCCTTGAAAAATATCACACAAGGCTCCCCCTTGTTGTTTCTAAGCAAACATGATTTGGATTCATAGAAGGAGAGTGATGGGTCTAAGAAAGGATGTAATTTTCTGGCTTTTTCTTTCAATGCTTTTGCAGGTTGAAACTTCATGTCTTGCAGATAGATCAGATAAAATTAGCAGATTGAAAGATGGGTCTGGCCCTGATTTGGGTCCTGTTGATTCTAATGGTATGTTTCGTGGAGAGGGAGATGAAAATGGAGATGGGGTTTTTGGTGTTGAAAAGAGAAGAGTTTATACTGGTTCTAATCCTCTGCATAACAGATAAGAACTACTTCTTATATTTCTTGTAAGCTGTAAGTTTTTCTTTCCTTCTTTTTTTATTTCCCTTCTTTCTCAGGATATGATGTTTGAGGTTTTATTGATATGAATGTTGCAATCTTGGAAGTGTATATGACAGTAGTTTGAGATTTACGGAAGATTTGTTTGTTATTTACAGTAAGAGAAAAGGAGAAGTTCATATATTTATAACAGTGACTATTGTCATTAATGGTTGTGTTTGTGTTTTTTTTTTTTATGTTGGTTTTGCTTTTGGTGTGTATTTGTTTTGAAGGGTGTTTTTACTTTCTTATTTCAACAGTAGCTCTCAATTACATTTAATGGTGGGAAATGATACCCATACTCCCCTGTTTTAATAATGGCACTCCTCATTTTCTTCTTTGGTGGATTGAACCTACGTCAAGGTTTAGGAGCATTCCTCTTTCTGATTTGCACTTCACTAATTGCCTGTTAAAAACTACTATTCCCAAAAACTGTTAACAAGGAACAAAAATCAGAGAAAAATTAGAGAAAAATATTGACACCAGATGAAAGAAAAGTAGATGCACAGAACCTCAATCATATATGTCTTATAGCTAAAAATTTTATATGGTGTTGTCACTAATAGAGTTGATATTGGTGGAAGGAGAAGAAGAATAGATAGAGCCACAAATCCTCAGTCCTATTAGAAAAAAAGTGAAAAGTTAAAAAAAATTTCGGAAAGTAGGGGTATTTTTGTCTTTTTGTGAGCTCCTGTAGTCGCTAATTTAAAAAGAAAACAAGTATTTTTAGCAGAGTTGAAATTTTAGTGGTGAAATTCTTGTGTTAATCATAGATCGACTATCTATGAGGATCGAAAAATAAAATGATTGACCAAGTGGTCCCTACTTTTTAGTTGTCTTGTCCCTAACTTTCTTTCAAAAAATAGGGCTAGACACCATGGAATTTCTCTGATGTCCTTTACAAGAGTAATGCTAAACTGAACTTTGGATCCAATGAGAAGCCCTTTGTGGCTGGATTTTTGCAAGGACACTCTTCATCTTAGCATTCCTTGTTGTGAAACAACATGGCCCTTAGGGAACATTTGGATTGCTGGAATCGAGAATTAGAATCGAAGTCTGATTCGATCCTAGCCGATCTGGATGTTTGGATGAACTTTGTGCTAAAAAATGGAATGCTCGGGGAGAAAAAATGATTGATTTTCAAATGGATTTTATTACCACATTAAGAGGTTGTATTCCGGACTCCAACTGAAAAAATTCTCTCGACCGAAAATCTCTCTCCATCTCCCTCCCCTATTTCTACATTTATTAATTTTGGTCATTAAAACACCTTTGTGGAGTTTTTTCTTCTGGTCAATACGCTGGTATAGACTCGGAGAGCAGTAGAATAAGAAGTCAATAGGAGGGAGACAAGCATTGGATTTGCCTAGAATTACCTCGGAGAATAATGGTAAGTAGTGTTGGTTGTGCGGCATAGACTGAAAGAGTAGGGAATAAGTAGGGTCGTATGTGAGTGTCATTACCAATATAGAGAAGAGAGAGAGCACCATTACCAAGATTTTTCAAGAAAAATTTCACCTTTTGAGAAAGGGAAATGATATTCCCAAGCCCCCACTCTAAACGGATAAAATCCCCCCCTTTAACGGTTTCTGTGAGAATGGTTGGAGATTTTATCCGTCAGAGGGTGGGAATATCAATCCCCTTTGGGAAAATTTGTTTTGAAAGCAATAAAAGGAAAGGACAAGAATTCCACCTCTACAGACATACAATAATTACGTAGAAAACATGCCAATGAGTCATGTGAGAGTTCAATGAAATATTGGCAACCAAACAAGGAATGGCTCCAAAGCTTCTCTGATTTCTTCGAGTTTTCAAAACTAGAGCTTCTCAAATGCATAGAGAGATTTTTAGGAGAGGGGATTTTCTTCTTGCTTTGATCATGTCAGCTAGGATTATCTTCTTCAAATGTAGAGATTTTTGGGAAAGATTTCTTAGTTTTTCATAGAGATTTTCGGATCAATCTTCGTTTCACAATACTCTGTTTTTTTGAGTTTTCTTCTAGTTTGAAATCGCCAAATACATCTTCGAGTTTTGAGAGATCCAAAGCTTCTTTGATCTCTCATGTAAGATTTCTCATGGTGTGGAGAAACAAGCTTATGGTAATCCAAACGTGCAGGAGAAAAAACCTAGTTTTGGGAGATCACGAAGCTACTTTCTCATGGTGGTAAAAAAAATGAAACATCACCAAAACTTTGGAAGAAATTGTTTCCTCTAATGTTACAGACAGTTCGTAATAGATTTGATCTTCTTAGAGGGAAGATCAGCCTCTTGATCCACTTCGAGGGAATGATCAATCCTCCTTTGTGCAAAAAGACACAATTTCTAAGATATTTTCTTCATTCCTTCATTGACAGTAACATGTGCTTGTATAAAGCACTTAAACATAAACATGGAAATAGATAAACTTAAACATAGAAATAGCTAAATAAAGATAAAAGGAAAGGACAAGAATTCTACCTCTACAGACATGCAATAACTACGTAGGAAACATGCCAATGAATCGTGTGAGAGTTCAATGAAATATTGGCAACCAAACAAGGAATGGCTCCAAAGCTTCTCTGATTTCTTCGAGTTTTCAAAACTAGAGCCTCTCAAATGCTTAGAGAGATTTTCAGGAGGGGATTTTCTTCTTGCTTTGATCATGTCAGCTAGGATTATCTTCTTCAAATGTAGAGATTTTTGGGAAAGATTTCTTAGTTTTTCTTAGAGATTTTCGGATCAATCTTCGTTTCACAATACTCTATTTTTTCGAGTTTTCTTCCATTTTGAAATCGCCAAATACATCTTTGAGTTTTGAGAGATCCATAGCTTCTCTGATCTCTCATGGTGTGGAGCAACAAGCTTATCGTAATCCAAACGTGCAGGAGAAAAAACCTAGTTTTGGGAGATCAAGAAGCTACTTTCTCATGGTGGTAAAAAAATGAAACATCACCAAAAGCTTTGGAAGACATTGTTTCCTCTAATGTTACGGACCTAAATCAGTTCATAACGGATTTGATCTTAGAGGGAAGATCAGCCTCTTGATCCACTTCGAGGGAAGGATCAATCCTCCTTTGTGCAAAAAGACACAATTTCTAAGATATTTTCTACATTCCTTCATTAACAGTAACATGTGCTTATATAAAGCACTTAAACATAAACATAGAAATAGCTAAATAAAGATAATCCCAATCTAAAGTACTATTCTAATCTATCCTAACTACTAAAAATAGCAGATTTGGTGAGATATGATCTTATTATCTAAAATACCAATTAATTTATTCTTCCTAAGTGGGACCGACTAATTAGGCACGTACCATTCCACCCCTCTTGAAATCAACCTTGCCCTCAAGGTTGGAGATTAAGCCTTGGCTATTTGGGGAAAAATCAAATCTTGCATACTTTCCGAAAGTCTTTTTCCTTCTCACTCTTTTTCCTCTTCTCTTCGTCTTGAGATTAGTCAACATTTCATATGTTGTTGTCATCAGAGGTTGTGGCAGCTCTCTTTCAAATTGATCTTATCGTATCGCTCATCAGAGCTCCTTTGTTATGTTTTTTTTTTTTTTTGAATGATTTGGATGATGACGCACAGATGGTTGTGGGTGAGAATCTTTTCGATGGCGTTGGACATGTTGTGAGGAGCGGTAGACTCATCGTCGGCAACCTTTCTTTTGTAATTTTTCCGTGGTTTCTTCTATTCGATTTCTTTCACTCTTCTTCTTTTCTCCCCTTTTTGTTTTTCTTCTTTTCGTTGTGGAACCCTTCTCGATTGCTATGCTTATTTTATTCAAGCCTTTCGCAAACCTTCGATGATCTTCTATCAATTCCAAAACAAGTGCCTTGATCTCTCTTACATTCTCCTTCCACTGATCCATTGTTGTTCCAATTTGTTCCTACACGTGGATGGATCTTGCTGCTCAGATACCACTTGTTACGGACCTAAATCGGTTCGTAACGGATTTGATCTTCTTAGAAGGAAGATCAACCTCTTGATCCACTTCGAGGGAATGATCAATCTTCCTTTGTGCAAAAAGACACAATTTCTAAGATATTTTCTCCATTCCTTCATTGACAGTAACATGTGCTTATATAAAGCACTTAAACATAAACATGGAAATAGATTAACATAAACATAGAAATAGCTAAATAAAGATAATCTCAATCTAAATTAGTATTCTAATCTATCCTAACTACTAAAAATAGCAGATCTGGTGAGATATGATCTTATTATCTAAAATACCAATTAATTTATTCTTCATAAGTGGGACCGACTAACTAGGCACGTACCATTCCACCCTCTTGAAATCAACCTTGCCCTCAAGGTTGGAGATTAAGCCCTGGCTATTTGGGGAAAAATCAAATCTTGCATACTTTCTGAAAGTCTTTTTCCTTCTCACTCCTTTTCCTCTTCTCTTCGTCTTGAGATTAGTCAACATTTCATATGTTGTTGTCATCAGAGGTTGTGGCAGCTCTATTTCAAATTGATCTTATCGTATCGCTCATCAGAGCTCATTTGTTATGTTTTTTTTTTTTTTGAATGATTTGGATGATGACGCACAGATGGTTGTGGGTGAGAATCTTTTCGATGGCGTTGGACATGTTGTGAGGAGCGGTAGACTCGTCGTCGGCAACCTTTCTTTTGTGACTTTTTCGTGGTTTCTTCTATTCGATTTCTTTCACTCTTCTTCTTTTCTCCCCTTTTTGTTTTTCTTCTTTTCATTGTGGAACCCTTCTCGATTACTATGCTTATTTTATTCAAGCCTTCCGCAAACCTTCGATGATCTTCTATCAATTCCAAAACAAGTGCCTTGATCTCTCTTACATTCTCCTCCCACTGATCCATTGTTGTTCCAATTTGTTCCTACACATGGATGGATCGTGCTGCTCTGATACCACTTGTTACGGACCTAAATCGGTTCGTAACGGATTTGATCTTTTTAGAGGGAAGATCAGCCTCTTGATCCACTTCGAGGGAAGGATCAATCCTCCTTTGTGCAAAAAGACACAATTTCTAAGATATTTTCTTCATTCTTTCATTAACAGTAACATGTGCTTATATAAAGCACTTAAACATAAACATGAAAATAGATAAACATAAACATAGAAATAGCTAAATAAAGATAATCTCAATCTAAATTAGTATTCTAATCTATCCTAACTACTAAAAATAGTAGATCTGGTGAGATATGATCTTATTATCTTCTTCCTAAGTGGGACCGACTAATTAGGCACGTAACATCTAATATGTTAAATTGGAAATATTAGAATCGGAAGCTGTAACAAAAATGTGGCTTGATGGAAGCTGCTACGAAACTTTTTGCTAAGTCTGGAACCCATTCGCTTGATCACAATTCTGATTCTTAATGTTTAGGGGTGCAACTTGGGTCGGGGCTCAACCTGAACCCGACTTGTTGAACCCAATTTTGGCTCTGGTTGAGTTGGCACTTCCTCGGGTTGGGTTGGGTTGGGTTAGGGTTGGGAAAAACCAACTCAGATTTAATTTCAGTTTGGGTTAGGGTAGATGCCTTGGCAACCCGACCCGACTCGAACCCAACCCTTAATTTATTGTGATTTTCTTAGGATTATGCTTTTTTTCTTGTATTTTTCTATTTGGCCCTAGGTGGACCCGAGCCCAACCCAACTCAGATTTTGAAAAAACAGGTTAGATGGGTTTGGTTAGGGTTGAGGGAATCCTATCCTAAGCCTCAACCCAATCCAACCGGACCCAAGTTGCACCTAGGGCTGCAAATGAGCCGAGCCGAGCTTTGGGGTGTTCGGGCTCGGCTCGTTTGGTTTTTATGAAGGCTCGTGTTCGGCTCGGCTTGTTTAGTTTTTGAAAAAGCTCGGCTCGGCTCGGCAAATATCCGAGAAAGCTCGGCTCGGCTCGTTAAGTGGAACGAGCTCGCTCGTCTCAAGAATGTTAAAAACATACGATTGTGAGATTTGAACCCAAGACCCTTCAAATCCAATGCCTTAACCACTTGGCCAAACTTTCATTTGTGATAAACAACCCACATTCTTTTATTTTATATATAAAAAACAAACATAATCCAAGCTTTAAAGCTCGGCTCGGCTCGTTTATTTGGCGAGCCTAATTTTTGGACTCGGGTTCGACTCGTTTAGTAAACGAACGAGCCCGAGCCAAGCTTTTAACGAGCCGAACCCAAACATGTTCGCGAGCCGGCTCAGTTCATTTGCAGCCCTAGTTGCACCCCTATTAAAGTTTGCCCAAACATTAGAAAGGAAATTAATTTCGTTCAATGGGGAACAGAAATAGGGCAACGTGAAACCTCAAATTAAATTTTAATCAATGATTAACAACTTACAAGCCCTTGAAACCCTATTTTAGAAACAAAACCCTTAACTTAAGGTTGAAGTCACAAGCCCACAAATGGGGTCAAAGCCCACAAATCAGGCAACAAAACCCATAAACCCAAAACCCAGAAGTCCAGAACCCAAGAACAGAAAGCCTCTTAAAAGTGCTCAAAACCCTAAAACCGACAAGCCTTGCAGTGCAATAAAAGGTTGACATCTTTCAAGAGACCTATTGAATGCATCACTTATTAAAAGTCATTTGCCACTGGGGGGCACCTACTTCTTCAAGAATTAAATGTCAATAAAAAAAAAAGCTGCCCTTTTCTCTCCATCTAAGGACAAAAAGAGAAAGAAGACTTGGGAAATGATGTTCACATGTACTAATTAATGCTTATTTTGTACAAGAGAGATGTTGGGTTTACAAGGAGGGAAGGGATTTCAAATTTCTTTTAACTCCTGGTTTAATTTCATAAGGATATTTGCTGATTAGTCCCTACATGGAAAAATAATTGCTTATTAGTCCCTAAGAAAAGCATATTAACTTAACAGTCCTACTTTTAGGAGAAGAATAAGGGAGAATGTCAAAGGGAAAGTCAATATTGGAAGAGATAATATTGTTGCTTATTTCCTAATTTTTTTTCAAAAATATTGGAAGGAAAATCAAAAAACGCTAAAACGGATTAAATGAGTTGGGAGTAAATTTTCTATCTTAAAATTTTTAAAGGAGAAATATGAAGTTCGTGAGTTTTAGGGGCCTTTTAGCAAATATTTTCTAAAAGTAGGATTGTTCAGTTAATATGCTTTTCTTAGGGACTATTAAGCATGTAGGGACTAATCAGCAAAAATCCCAATTGCATATTATGTCCTACTTCGGTTTAATAATTAAAGTTAGAGGAATGCTAAACTGAAGGGCGCATTTGCTAAAATACCTGCAGAAAGAGCGCCCTATTGGGTCCGTGTCACCTAAGGGTCTGTTTGGATGCCCAAATCCCGGTGAGTTTAGGGATTGATCATGGACTATAGAGCGCCACATTAGCAAAAAGCTTCACTTTATTCGTATCATACCTCTTTAACCCAAGAACAAACAACAAAAACCCCGAGTAAGTCCCAAGATTTCCATTTCCTGTCTCCTCCCTCTCGAGTAACTTTCTCCAAATATGTAATAAATGTTCATTTCTTAATAGCCAATCTGTATCTTATAAATGTAACTTTCTCGATACTTATAAAAACCTTCCATAATAAAGAACTTTACTGCGGAAATCAATATATTATTATATATCATGAGATATTATATGATGCCCGACCGTCAGAGTAACAAGGGCTAGGTGGCAAAACACCTAGTTTGCCACCTAGCCCTTGATTTTTGATCCGGTCAAAACACCTTTTATTTAATGTTTTGACCAGATCAAAAATCAAGGCCACCTAGCCCTTGTAAATCTCACGGTCGGGCATCATATAAAAACTCATATATCATACTATATTATGATTTAAATATTTTACTCATGAATTCATGATAACAAATCTGTTGAAAAGAAGAAAATTTAACTATAAAGAAATGAAAAACGAAAAACCTATTTATATCAGTCTAAATCTAAGGATTTTTTTAGGGCGATGATATTTTCACCCCCGCATTACGCATTAGCCCCCCTTATGACGTGATTTGACGTAAAAAAGCGTTAAAGTTGCCAACTTTTCACGTCAATTCACGTTATCAGGGGAGCGTGTGCGTAATGCAAGGGAGTGAAAATATCATCTCCTTTTTTTTATTCTTGCATAACAACAAGAGAAACATGAAAAGTTGGCTCTAGAATTGAATCTATTGAAGTAGCGTGCTACCACAAGTCTAGCCCATTACAATTGGTTTCACCAGAATTGGATGATTCTAGAATCTTAATCGAACAAAGGAACTTTATGAGCTTGTCAAAATTAGGGGTTGACATGGTTCGGGTCCAACCAGAGGAATCGAATCGAATCGGACCACTTTGGTCCGGTTCAGTTCAGTTCCAAATTTAAGTGGTTCGGTTCTGGGTTTGGGATCGAGATCCTGGAATTGAGAATCGAACCGAGAGCGATGACACCCCCCCCCCCCCCCCCCCCCCCCAAAGATAAAATCCCCTCCCCTCCCCATAAGTGAGCTTGAGGATAAATTCACCCCCCTTTAACGTTTTCCTTTGCCTTTTAAGTTTTAAACTAACGTTTTTGGTTGCCTTTTAAACTTAACGTTTTTGGTTGCCCTGGGAAAAAATTATTAAATAAAGGTTGGGTAAACCTAGAACCGAACTTGATTCGGTTCCAAATTCTGGGAACCGATTGTAATTGGTTCAGTTATGGGGCCAGAACCAAACCGAACCATGTCCACCCCTAGTCAAAATAACCAAAATTGTTGATTTTCTTAAATAAGGGATTTGCTAGGCAATTTGGCGGAAAGCCAATTCTGTGGCTCACTTTTTAGCAGATTTTGTCTTATTCATTTAATTCATCTGAGGTGGTTATTGTTTCCTGCCAAAGTGAGCTGTGAAATGGCTTTCAACGAAATTGCCTATCAAAACCTGTCTAGGAAATAAGAAAAGGAGTAATCTAACGGTACGAAAAAATATCCTTTGTTCTTGAATTAACTTTTTAAGAGTAAAATTATCAATTCCAACACTTGGGCAACACCAACCCTACTAGGAATCTCCCGCGCCCAACTAATGTGATACAACATAGGTACTATTAGTCCATTATGTTCGATGAGATAAGGACATTTCTGTCAATTTTAATGGCATGGGAGTATTATTGTTATTTCTACAAATATAAAGAGTAGGTTTCAATTTTCCATGAGATACATGTATTTTTATCATTTTTCATTTGACGGGTACTTTTGTTATTTTCATGAGATAAGGGTCTTTATTTATGGAAACTTACTTTAAAATTGTTCCCTAGATCTAGCCACCGGGGTTGGGGTTCTACTTAATAAGAGAATGGACCGTAATTACCCGTCACCTTAGAGCAACAATGCAATCCCAAGTTGAGCTAATTTAGAAATCCTCACTCTAAGTTGCCCACAAATTGCTCTCCGAAGGCGACAAACTAACTGAGGAGCACATCTCCCCCTAAGAAAAATACCCAGGAGGTTGCTCCATATATATATGAGGAAAAGGATTGTACGCTCGAGCGTACCAAGCTTATGGTACGCTCGAGTGCCCCAATCACATGGGTCCCACATTTTTTGTGGTGATCCAAAGCATTCATTTGCAAGGCCTTATCATAGATAGGGTGTGTACCAAAAATCAGCTCCATTGAATCATCCTAACCCCTCCAAAAATGGGCAGATTTGTTGTCTGTCCATTTTGCCCTCCACAAATGGATGGCTTAGGATGATCCTATGGAGCTGATTTTTGGTACACACCCCATCTATGTAAGGGCCTTACAAATGAAAGCTTTGGATCATCCTAACAAAGTGGGCCCATATGTGATTGGGCACTCGAGCGTACCATAGCGTACAATCCTTTTCCTATATATATATATATATATATATATATATATATATATATATAGAGGAAAGTGAAGCTACACCACCGGTGTAGCTAACTTAGCTACACCGCCCGCTTAAAATACAATTGGCCCACATTGTTTTGGTGATCCAAAGAATTCATTTGATTGGCCCTCACATAGATAGGGTGTCCACCAAAAATCAGCTCCATAGCATCATCCCAACCCTACGATTTGTGGAGGCAAAAATGAACGTGTAAAAACCTTCACAAATTTGTCCATTTTTGCCTCCATAGTTTGAAGGGTTAGGATGATCCTATGGAGCTGATTTTTGGTGGACACCCTATCTATGTGAGGGCCAATCAAATGAATTCTTTGGATCACCAAAACAATGTGGGCCAATTGTATTTTAAGCGGGCGGTGTAGCTAAGTTAGCTACACCGGTGGTGTAGCTAAGTTAGCTACACCGGTGGTGTAGCTTCACTTTCCTCATATATATATATATATATATATATATATATATATATATATATATATGAGGAAAGTGAAGCTACACTGCCGGTGTAGCTAAGCTTAAAATACAATGGGCCCACATTGTTTTGGTGATCCAAACCATTCATTTGATTGGCCCTCACATAGATAGGGTGTCCACCAAAAATCAGCTCTATATGATCATCCCAACCCTATGATTTGTGGAGGCAAAAATGAACGTGTAAAAACCTTCAAAATTTTGTCCATTTTTGCCTCCACAGTTTGAAGGGTTGGGATGATCCTATGGAGCTGATTTTTGGTGGACACCCTATCTATGTGAGGGCCAATCAAATGAATGGTTTGGATCACCAAAACAATGTGGGCCCATTGTATTTTAAGCCGGCGGTGTAGCTAAGTTGGCTACACCGGCTGTGTAGCTTCACTTTCCTCTCTCTCTCTATATATATACTTCCTCCTTGGAAATATCATTCCGAAGAAGGCGCGGAGAGGGGAATAGGGTTATGGGAAGGGCATTTTGGTTGTTTGAAACAAAGACTAAAAAAGGCTGTGACTATCTAAAACAGTCATCCAATGACTACTAGACATGTGGCAACCCAACGAGCAGAGTTATCACATATGACAAAAGTGCCCTTACAACTATCCAAATTTTATATCCTCCGCTGCACACGACAAGGGATGTAAAACATGGGTTGATAAGTCAGAGGATGCTTCATCTGTTTATGGTGTGAGCACATAGAGAATCATTATTGAATGCAACTTTCACCGAATTCCAATCCCACAATCGGATTTATTCCTATTTATGGTACATAATACTAGAAATTTCCTTTACCAAGATATGTTTATAATCATAACCCTTTTTTTCTGAGTTTAGTTCAATGGAGGATAATCTACAAACATTACCTTATATCTTGGAAGCATCTGCTGTAATTCTGCACAAAGCAATGGCGGTTTTCGAGCCGGACTGTCGCCCTAGCTGCTTGCAGATAAACTCTCCAGCTGACATTAGCTTGCCGAGATCCACATTGGTCTTTATGCCGAGGCCGTTGAGCATATACACAACATCTTCAGTGGCAACATTGCCTGAAGCACCCTTTGCATATGGGCAACCTCCTAGGCCCGAAACAGATGAGTCCACTGTACTAATACCCATCTGTTAAGAGGGAAGAAAATTACGCGTTTGAGAGATTGTTACCATGTAGAATATGGGGTCTTGATGAGACAGGGTTAAGGATGCCTTTTAAAATTTGAACTGGGGTGGTTGCTTACTTGGAGGGAGACGAGAATGTTAGGAAGAGATTGCCCATATGTGTCGTGAAAATGGACGGCAAGCTTCTCAACAGGGACAACAGCCATCACAGCTTCAAGCATTGGAACAACAGTGCCTATATGACAGTGAAAAGAGGAATGCCAAGAGGAAAAAATATCAGTGCACCAATGCTATGTCACAAATATCTCCGATATTTTCAAAATATCGCGTTTTTGTCACGACATTTTGATAAAATGACGAAATCCTGACATAATCTCGAGATTTTAAAAATATAGCGACATTTCCATTGTTATCATAAAATATCACAATAATATCTCAATATTTTTATTTTATATTTTTCTTAAATTTTATATTTTATATATTTTTAAATAATTTTATTTTTATCATTTTTTCCCGATATGAACCCGAAAAAAAGATAATTTTTTTTATATATCCCAAGATTTTCCCTTGCCACAATATTTGTAACATAGCACCAATGGTGCTGAAACCAGATAGATGGTCAATCTTGACTGAATAAACGGATTCTCCACCGCTCCAAATTATGTCTTTAATGAAGAAAACAATGTTTATTAGATGCCTCCGAGTTTCGACAATACTCCAAATAGAAAAAAAATACTCGTCCAGACATTATTTCTTGGGGCACATACCCTCTTGTCCAAGTACTTACTCTGCTTGACACGTAGTCTAAGCGATTGAATCTAAAAGAAAGTTTAGATCCTTACCGGGAGTGCCAACCCCAATTGTATCACCAAGAGAGATTTCAGAGCAGCCCATAGCATAGAGTTCTTTTGCCACATATGCCACTTTTGATGGTGGCACTGCCCCTTCTACAGGACAACCCACAACGCATGATACATACCTAACATATTTGAACATCAATAATTTAAAACCAGCAACGATGGGGAAATAATCAAAAACTACTATGTTTCAATGAGAAGTTCATGCATTATCACTGATGATTTATAGCCATAGCATAAGACCCAAGGCTTGTGTACAAGGCTTGTGTGCAAGGCTAGTGTCCAAGGCTTTTGTGCAAGGCTTGTGTGCAAGGCTAGTGTCCAAGGCTTTTGTGCATGGCTTGTGTGCATGGCCGCAACGGAGCAACCATCCGCGGTGCAACGCTAGTGAGCCATCATCCGCAGTGCCATGGCTTTGCGCCCATGGTCTTCGGGTGGCCAAAAGCAAGTGGATTTAAGTAGAGGAGCTAATTAAAGAAATAAAAGACCAAGAAACATAACTCAGAGTTTACTCTGGAACATGAATGTCCCTGGCTCACCAGCAATTTACACATCTAACTGAATGGTAAACAGAGAAGCCTGTGATATTAAATTATTAATGCATACATTGCTCCAAATATTCAACTGCTCTAGGATAAACTCACAAATTGAGTTTAAATTTGAGAAGAAATGCATGCCCCTCTGCATTGCTCCAAGGTTCAGACCATCTCCATGAACAGACAAAAGTGAATCCACTGAGATCCAAATGCTTCCATTCTCTCCATTCTAGGGGGGCATCAACTGGGTCCTAGGCCGAACAGGTACGCTTTGGACATGGATTTTAGGCCAGATTATAGATCAAACTGACCTTAATTTTGAGTTGTTATGTACTCCTTGTAAATCCCAACCAGCCCTTTAAACCTACCTAACCACTTCCTATATGGTTTTTAATTGGGCCCACCATTGCCCACTGGACACTATATCCAACCAAATCTGATCCACAGTGAGCATGATGCAGGATTAGTAAAAGTCCATTCAAGATAGTTCTTGGCGTGCAACCCAAGAAGCCAATTGATCTAGTGTCATTACAACCTAAAGGTAGATCGAGTACTGAAGCAGAAGGATTTGCCAAACATGAGGGAATTGCATGACAAAGTTAAACAGAAAAGAACTTTTGAGCAATAAATCTTACAAAGCCAAGGCTGATCTACACCACAAATATCTGGAATTCCATGATGGGGATATGGTGATGGTTTGCGTCAAGCCTGAGATATTCTCTAAAGGCACCTTCCACTATGATTTTATCAAAAGCGGATCTATCCAAATACTTGATCCCACTATGAACAGCTCTTACCTCTGCTTCATTTGAGTCTAGCGAATTACATTTAAGGAATCCCCTTCCACTATGATTTTATCAAAAGCGGATCTATCCAAATACTTGATCCCACTATGAACAGCTCTTACCTCTGCTTCATTTGAGTCCGCTACTCCGATAGGCCCCGAGATCCTCAATCTCTAGCTCTTACCTCTCCTTACATGTTCAAACACAATAGAAGACCCCTGAACCAGGTTCTCAATCTCCTTGAAGATAATTTAATTCTCTATCAAAAAAGGCTCTTCTAAACTTGGGAGTCCAAACCACTTTCGCATTCACTCTTTCGAAGCAGTCCTTGACCCATGCCCCTTTCTGAGAAGACACCAAAAATAACTCTGGAAAAAGCTCCTTGAGAGGCACAGCCGAGCACCAAGGATCCAGCCAAAAACGAATCCTATCCCCCACATAGACCTTGAAACGAATGTCTTTCGTAAAAAGAACCTCCACCTTCAAAATATCCCTCCACACCGATACACCTTTGAATTTACCTAGTAGCATGAATATTAGTCTTGTTTCCAATGTAGAGGCCATAACCCTCTACGATGGGTTAGTCTCTTTCCTTCTCTTATTCTCCTTCCTCTTGACCTCTCCTCTATCATAGTCTGAACTGCAACTTGGTATCAGAGGAGGAGATAACCTTTTTTCCTTCGTCATTGCTGCTGCAGTCCTCCCACGACATCATCAGGTTGTATGGTTAACGTCAACATCCGTATAGCCATGTAGGAGATCTTTTTTCTTTCTTCCTTACAGAGGTATGTTGTAGTGTTTTTTTTTTTTTTTTTTTTTTTTGGATTGTTGTGGTGCTGAATTTTTAGTCAATGAGCGTATGAATCGGGAAAACATAGGGTGAAAAGATCAGATCTGAAGGTTATGGTTTAGATATAGACCTGTTCCAACCGAATATGAGTTGTTGTTTTTTTGTCTCGGTTGAGATTTTCTTTTCAGATCTGGAAGTTCATGGACATAGGGTGAAAAGATCAGATCTGAAGGTTATGGTTTGGATATAGACCTGTTCCAACCGAATATGAGTTGTTGTTTTTTTTTGTCTCGGTCGAGATTTTCATATATATATATATATATATATATATATATATATATATATATATATAGAGAGAGAGAGAGAGAGAGAGAGAGAGAGAGAGAAAACGGTTCCTACACATGTGTAGAGAGTTCTCTACACACTAGCTTAAAATACAGTGGGGGCCCACATTGTTTGGGTGATCCAAGCCATCCATTTTAAAGGCCCTCACATAGATAGGGTGTCTACAAAAAATCAGATCCATAGGATCATCCCAACCCTACGATTTGTGGTGGTAAAATGGATGTCTTTAAACCTTCACAAATTAGTCCATTTTTTGCCTCCACAGTTCGAATGGTTAGGATGATCCTATGGATCTGATTTTTTGTGGACACCCTATCTATGTGAGGGCCTTAAAAATGAATGGTTTGGATCACCCAAATAATGTGGCCCCCAATGTATTTTAAGCTAGTGTGTAGATAACTTATCTACACATATGTGTAGGAACCGTTTTCTCATATATATATATATATATATATATATAGAGGAAAGTGACCGCCGGCTTAAAATAAAATGGGCCCACATTGTTTTGGTGATCCAAACCATTCATTTGATTGGCCCTCACATAGATAGTGTGTCCACCAAAAATCAACTCCATAGGATCATCCCAACCCTTCAAACTGTGGAGGCAAAAATGGACAAATTTGTGAAGGTTTTTACACGTTCATTTTTGCCTCCACAAATCGTAGGGTTGGGATGGTCCTATGGAGCTGATTTTTGGTGGACACCCTATCTATGTGAGGGCCAATCAAATGAATTCTTTGGATCACCAAAACAATGTGGGCCCATTGTATTTTAAGCTGGCGGTGTAGCTAAGTTAGCTACACCGGCAGTGTAGCTTCACTTTCCTCATATATATATATATATATATATATATATATATATATATATATATATAGCAGAAGAGGAACAACATATTATGAAAACCTCTATAGATTGGAGGGTTAGGATCAGCCTATGGAAATGATTTTACGGGCACCACGTATTGATGTAGTGTTCCATCACATGGACGGTTTGGATCAACCTATGATGTGGTCCGTACAGTTCTTTGTCGGCCCGTGCATCGCACAGATGCACGGGGTTTTTTACTAGTATATATATATATATATATATATATATATATATATATATATGAGGAAACTGTTGGTGCGCTTAAGCTCACCAAACTTTTGGTGAGCTTAAGCGCCCCAATCACATGGGGGCCCACTTTGTTAGGTGATCCAAAGCATTCATTTTAAAGTCCCTTACATGGATAGAGGGTGTACCAAAAATCAGCTCCATAGGATCATCCTAACCCATCCATTTGTGGAGGTCAAAATGGACAGACATTATTTGTCCACAAATCTGCCCATTTTTTTCCTCCACAAATGGAGGGGTTAGGATGATCCTATGGAGCTGATTTTTGGTACACACCCTATCTATGATAGGGCCTTGCAAATGAATGGTTTGGATCACCACAGAAAATGTGGGACCCATGTGATTGGGGCGCTTAAGCTCACCATAAGTTTGGTGAGCTTAAGCTCACCAACACTTTCCTCTATATATATATATATATATATATATCAGATTTAACTACACTAGTGACATATCAGATCTGGAGGTTTGTAGTACAGATCTGAAGTCGCTAGTCGCTACTTGCAAATAGTGACATTAAGAGAGGACAAGCTTAAATTCACCAATTAGTTCATATGAAACAACTCACAGTCCAATGGGCTCCACTAGATATAGGTAAACAACAATTCACACTTCCACTAATTAGTGTGACAGGCTTCAAGGCTTACATATAACATTCATGGGATCAACTAACATAACCAAGAGACGTCAGTTGTCAGGAAATTTAGGTGTCGCTAACAATCAGAAAAAAAGAAGAGAAAAATGTAGTAATTTCTCTAAGAAGTTATTGAACAAACATGGGAACAAAAAAGAGAAATAGAACTAAAAGGAATATCCCTTATTGTAAAGGATGTGGTTCAATCTTGACATTTACATAAAATCTAATGGCATGTAAACAATGGTTTTGTAGGAAATCAACAAGGGAGACATACCCACGAATAGGCAATGAGAGCTTTTTGGCAGCAAGTGCAACATCACGATAACGAGCAAGGCTATCTTCGATACTGCAGTTAATATTTGACATAGAAAAGGATTCTGAAGCTGATGCAAATAAGGCGACTTCCTTTGCACCAGCGGCAACTGCTGCTTCAAAACCCTAGAACATGCAATATTGAGTCATCAAATATTCCCTGAACAAGTCCACATGGTTTAGAAGAAAGTTTCGGATAAGAGTGCTTACATTTTATTTTTTTTAAAAAAAGGATTGCTTACTTTAAGATTAGGAGTTAACACAGGAAACCTCGGACCCTCCACATTTCGAATTGCTTCCATTACATCTTTTGCATCTGCTAGCTGAAATATATTTTGGTAACAAAATGATTCAGAAAATGTTGCTGTGGCACATTAAATTCTTTATGTGCCAATAAAGATAAGTAGGGTGTCAACCAAAATCCATAAAACTTAAGTAAAGAAATTTCATGTGATGATCAAGTAGTTCATAAAAAAAAATTAATTTGTTAATGAATGGCAAACACTGTGTTACTGAAAACTAGGAAGTTCTTGCCAAATCTGGGTAAGGATAATATGAAAACAAAATGACAAAAAAGATAAATCTGAGTATAGCTCATGTATCACAATTGGAATGTGCCATTAAAGGGAGTAAGGGCACAAAAGATAGGATGAATCTCTCTCCACACGCAAGCACCTGCTGCTAAACCAGCCCTATGAGTAAGCTCTATATGAGAAAGGGCACAAAGGATAGGATGAATCTAAGAGTGGGAAAATACTAGTATTCGATAGTGACGGGTAGACCAAACCAATGAGCCTTACTAGGAGCTTCATTACACACGCACCCACGCTAGCGCACGCACACGCACTGGGTAGACCAATCCAATGAATAGCTTATATTCTGAGTTCCCAACTCTTCAATTCCATGTAGCAAGAGTGGATCATCAAATCAAGAAAGGAACGACAGCTTCCTGCCAGATTTTATACAATATTGAAGCAAGAAATTGCTTTCAAAATGTCTTAAATCCATTTTTCAAGTTGTTTTTTTAAGGAAATGATATTTCCCACACTCTGACGGATAAAATCCCCCCTTTAACGTTATTCGCTAAGTTTTAAAGGCAAAGAAAAACGTTAAAGGGGGTGACTTTATCCTGAAGCAGTGAACCATTCTCACGGAAACCGTTGGGGGGGGCAATCATTTCCCTTTTTTTAATTGTAATCCATTTTTAAGTTGTTGAATGCAGTTCCCTAGGAATCACTCAATACTCCTTTCAAGTATGGCAAAATGATTTTATTTTTTTATTCGATATACTAAAATACCACTCTCGTAGAAGAATTAAAAATCTATAAAACTCAGCAAGTCTTGGTTTGGATAATGTATGGATTGTTCATAATAAAGCAAAAGCATCGAAGGCAGCATATCACCTGTGGTACCCATTTTGGTGAGACAAAGCTTGTAGCCTCGATAACAGACAACCCAGAAGAAACTAATCTTTGGATCAATTCAATCTTCACAGATGTAGGTACAAGATTCTTCTCATTTTGTAAGCCATCCCTTGGACCGACTTCCACAATCTTTACAAACCTTGGCATACCTCTTAAAAACTGCAATTTCAAAATAAATTGGTCATGTGGCTCTTGTATCAGAAAGAGGTCAATACTGAAGATAATGTGGTGAATACAGCAAGGATTCATCAACTGAAAACTAAAGAAAGAGAAAAATATGCAGCGTCTGGATAAATTATCACAAATTGGCAAGTATCATATAGTGAAAGTGAAGAAAAAAAATCCTTCAAACGGAACTAGGTAAAGGCATGCAGAACCCGTGAATAAAATGTTTGAAATACATGAGCATATGCACAATTTGGCAATTTAAAGGTGGATCTGAGGCACAAACACAACAAGTGCAAGAATGCTCACGAGAGGACTTAGTGTGCAAATAAAACCACACCATGTGGCAATGATGGGTCCACAGCAGATGATGGACATAATGCTTGCAACCGAAGAACACCATCAGGCTAATTTATAGTGGGCCCATATACGATGCATGAACAGAATATCTGCAGTAGAATCAGACCAGTTGGCTTTATTATAGTGGAGCCCATGTCTAAGCAAACTAACTGAATGCTTTGGCTGATGCATGTACAGCGTATAAATAAAAAACATTTTTTTGACCTTCAGCCGACACATGTCGGTTTTGGCTGCCATGTATTGGTTTCAATGGGGATTGAAGTACAAAGTTCGATACCTAAAAAAACCGCACATCCATGAAATATTAATACACATTCCATTAATTAGATGATTAAGCTGAAAAGTAAAAGAAATGGTACAATCATCAACAATCAAAACATGTCCATATTTAGAATGAACCTTACTATTCCAGGCATGCAAGATAGCACATGTCACTAGATGTTTGATCTTCCTTTTTTTGAAATGGTAAAGTGAATTTTTATTTTTATTTTGAAATGGGATGTTTGATCTTCTTAAACCATTACGGATAGTTGTCTTGCTTGCAAGATGGTTTCTAGATGTGTATTTGTAGTAATTCTAGCATTTCCTAAAGTTTCATCTTAAATTTCCATTGTTTCCATGGACTTCCATAAACTATCACGATTTTTACATGATTTCCATGGACTACAATGAAGTACTTCCACTTTCGTGGGGACTGAATTATGGACTGAGACCAAAATTTGAGCCTATGATCGAAATGCACGCAACTCTTGTGCACCATATGGATTACTTTATGTACTTTATGATGGGGCTCAAACAGAATACATTAGGAAAATGAACCTTTATACGTCTTTTGCCTATCAACTAGTTTTAATTGTATATTAATTACTATGTTGTATCTGTCGACAAACCTCAAAAATAAAGATTCATGAATTCGCTAAAATATTTAAATCAATTTTCAAATTTTAATTTTTTAACATAGTAATATGGTTATAACAAAAAATATATTAAAATTTTTTAATTAGATACAAAAATATAATATTTTATCACCACACAAACAACTTATTATTAGGATGGATAAAACTCAAAACATATAGTAACTGCAAAAGTGAGGTAGCAGTATTCAGAAAAAATATTATTCAGAAAAAAAGTATTCAGAAAAAAGAAACAAGATAAAAGAGATCTAGAAGTGTCGCAGAGAAACCTGAAGCATTAGAATCTGATAAGTGTCCACGGGTACGTCGCCGATTCAGAAGAATCCATGAAACATGGATTAATAGACAAATGATTGGATGGCTAACGGTGTTCACTTGCCATTATTTTAGGATTGAGGCTCATTCATGTGATAGTGCACCAAATCAAATGGATTCCACACCTTCTCTAGTACATATTGGCCCCAAAGTCAGTTGGAAGATATTTACTTTTCATTTTACCCTTCATTTTGGCCCAACAATCTATCTTGAGCCTACCACATTGAATTCTCTCGGATTCAGTTTGTTTCCACCAAACGACAGCAACACCCTTCAGTTTCATGGTCACAAACTTGAACTTTTTGTACTCAAGAAGTTCCTTCCATTCAAAGAAGTGGTCAACAATATAGAGCCACTCAAGTAACTCTTCAGAGTGGAGGTGACCCTTAAAATCTCCGACATCCACCCCAATACTCTAAGGCCGTGTTTAAAAACTCCTTGACACGACAAGGAACTCGCCCGAGTCGACAACGATTTTTCTTGGCCGTGTTCCGCGTCGCACACATCCGCGTTCCGCGTTTTGCCCTATAGAGTTAATGAAAACTCCTTTGATTCTCCCGAGTTATGATCGCGTTGACCATGTTAAGAGCATTCTTAGCCGCGTCCATGCTGAGTTGACAAGAATTTTTCTTGTCCACGTTCCGCGTCACATCCGCGTTTTTAAACACTGCTCTAAGGCCCTCACGAACGTATCCTCAAATTGGGATAGGGATCCATCGTGAGACTGTGGCTCCTCATATGGCTCAATAATATAATTTGGGTCAGACCGGCCTTGTTAGGAGTTGTCAAGATCAAAGTCTTGACCACTAGCCTCACCTGTGGCTAAGGGTGCAACTTGGGTTGGGTTGAACCCGAACCCGACGGGTTGACCCTGATTTTTTCTGGGGTTGGGTTGGGAAATACTCAGGTCGGGTTGGGTTCGGGTTGGAAATATGTAACCCGGAAAAAGTTCGGGTTGGGTTCAGGTTGAGTGTCACACAACCCGACCCGACTTGTAAGCCGATTGATTTTTAAAATTTAATATTCTAAAAAGAAAACAGTAACATTTTGGTCTTTCTTTTCTCAACACCTTCCCACGTGCATAATTAAATGTGTCGTGTATTCTCTGTCATTCTCATTAATGAGATGACAGTACCCTATTCCCATTGCACCTCTTCCCCATGCTCATTGAATGCTCATTAAATCTCTCTCTGGGATCTCTCTATACTAGGGTTGAACGTTTTTCTTTGACGCATTTCATGGGCATTAGGAAAGCAATAGGCACGGTTCTTCTTCTTGTTTTTTCACTGGTTTTGCAGGAATAGATGAATAGATGGTCTTCTTCTTCTTCTACGGTTTCTTGTGAGCTCAAATGAGGGATAGCGGGACTGCAAGAGAAAACCACCAGCACCATTGAACTTTTCCCATCGTAAGGTGCTTCTTAACCAATGAAAACTCCATTGATAAGCAGATCTCTAGTTCAGTGCATTTTGTGTATAGAGAGAGAGAGAGAGAGAGAGAGAGAGAGAGAGAAGAGATGGAAGTTTGCTGAAGTGCCCTCGGGTTCGGGTTGCGTTCGGGTTAGGGTCGGGTTGGGGCTGAGCCCTCAGGTCGGGTCGGGTTAGGGTTGAAACTTGAAACTATGCTACTTCGGGTTGTGTTCGAGTTGGACTCAACCCGACCCGAGTTGCACCCCTACCTGTGGCAAGCGTGTTAGGTGGGAGTGGTGACATAGGTAGTACAGTGCGTCCGGAGATATACTAACTCTAGGTGCTTGTTGTTCCTGGTCGGGGTGGTACTAATGCAGGACAACATGTTGGAGTGCTGATCCAACTGATCTGTATGTTCTGCTGCCATGCCCCTCCGAGCTGAGGTCGACCTGGGCCCCGATGTGGAGCATTGCCCTATTATCCACGGCCAAATGGATGGATTTGTAGGACAGGGGAAACCTAAAAACTCAACTGGCCTTAACTAAGACACCCTGGACAACAGAAATAACACCCGAGTGACCTAGACAGATCCTACAACCTAGGAACACTGCCGGCAACTCAACTCCAACATAGACAAACTAACAAATGGAGATGAGAAACTAATGCCCAAGTAGAAAGCTATCGAATGCCTATGGTTCTGGAGAATGCTAGGAATCGAAGCGCTAAGCTCTAATACCAAATTAGAGCAAAGCTAGGGTTCGTGGGTGCATTGGAGAACTGGAGCTTAATGTATCAAGCCTTCAAGTAAAGTAGCACTATAAATTCTAAAAGAGAAAACGGTTCCTACACATATGTGTAGAGAGTTCTCTACACTCTAGCTTAAAATACAGTGGGGGCCCACATTGTTTGGGTGATCCAAGCCATCCATTTTAAAGGCCCTCACATAGATAGGGTGTCTACAAAAAATCATATCCATAGGATCATCCCAACCCTACGATTTGTGGAGGTAAAATGGATGTCTTTAAACCTTCACAAATTAGTTCATTTTTTGCCTCCAAAGTTCGAATGGTTAGGATGATCCTATGGATCTGATTTTTTGTGGACACCCTATCTATGAGAGGGCCTTAAAAATGAATGGTTTGGATCACCCAAATAATGTGGCCCCCACTGTATTTTAAGCTAGTGTGAAGATAACTTATCTACACATGTGTGTAGGAACCGTTTTCTCATTCTAAAATTAGATTAAGGATTCGAAAGTCAATCAAATCTTACTAAGGCTTTCACTCGTAAGTTAGCTTTTAAGATAATTCACCGATAAACAATAAACATACTGTGCAACAACAATTCACATCAAAAGATAGCAAATAAATGGATATGGGCAGCAAAGTCTATTGTCCTTTTTTTTTTAATAGTAAGTCTATTGTCTTATTACAATCTGAAAACATAGAAAATGAAAACACTATGGCCCAAAAGAATCACCTATCTAGGGGAAATAGTCTCAAGAATAAAATCATGTGTAGAGAGTGGATAGGATATTCAGGGTCGGGCTAATATATTTGTTAAGAGACCGTTTAGGAATTTGTATTTTTCTTTTTATGTGAAGATTGGAGATGTGGGAAAGTGTGAAAGGGTTCTTACACGATTTTTGAGAGAGAGAAAGAAAGGGTGGTTAGACATGGGGTTGCCGGCTAGGAATAGAGAAACAGATGAAGAATAGGTGGTTTATTTCATTAAGGATCATATGTACAATAAATAAAGTTCGCAAGGATATGTGACTGTCCACCCTCGGAGTTTTAACAAAAATTAGCCATAATAGCACAATTACTAGAATTTTGAAACTTGTGTTCCCACATTATTTATTACTAAAATATTATGGAAAATAGCTGCTACTAAATGTGATATGAGTACAAATAAATGCTCTTTCAGGTGGGTGCATGTATGCTAGAAAATGCTTTAAAATGATATACAACCCGTATTAAAGAAGAAGTACCACGACTGGCCTTTCTCTCATAGTAATATCCCCAATGATGCAAAGATAAGAAGTTACTGTTGCCCAACTATCCAATGTATTTAATGTTATAATTACCACCTCAAACAAGATAACTAGGAGTACAACAGTTCTATCTGTACAATAACTTTAATATTGAAACTCATTTGTTCTATTTTACAGTAGATTTATTTTTTTGTAGCTGATTTCCTGTTGCATATGAAGTTTCCTTTAGCAATTTTCCGTAATGCAGGAACTTCTCTTCAAAGTTGATGCATTTTATGTTCTCATATATTTACTTTTTCTTCTTTTTTTTCATCTTTTTTAGATGTCACTTCCTTGACTCTCTTTCTGTGCTTTTCTTCCATTCTTTTATGAGATCCTATGGTGAAAAAGAAGAATATCCCCATTTCTCCAAAGGCGTCTTCCACGACTCGAGTTCAAGACTGGACACTATAATAGGAAACAGAGGAACAGCCCCTGAACAGGAGTTGAGCCTCTCCAAATTGAGAAAGCCCAGTGAATGGCATTCAGATCAGGATATCAAACTTTATCCTTATCTATCTTAAAAAGAAAAAGAAAAAAAAAAATCCCTCTCTTAATCTCAGAACTAAAAGTCCGACTAAAGGATCTCTTGCTTATTTTGTAGAAACCAAGTCAAGATCGGCTCTAACTATTTTGCATGATTGCTCACAAGCATGCAATCTATTGGCATTTTACCCCAGTTCCCATGGTGCTACCTTCTGAAAAACATCATTTTTTATGATAAGTGATGATACTAGGTTTATTGAACCACCCAGTACTGACTAGATATCTTCTGACAAACAACATTTTCATTTTTTAACTTAATTGATGATACTATGTTTCCTGAACTACATAGTTCTGCCATACTATAGGAATAAAACCAGCAAAAAATACAATCAATAGATCCAAAATGGCGTGGGGATACCCTATGTCATCAAATAAATAAAAATAAAAATCCAACCACGCACAACGGTCAATACCAGAGGTTCATAAGCTGCTGCTTTAGACACCACATCTTATAGTCCCATCATTCAACCCCATGTTTTCCATCTGACCACAATATTCTAGCAAAGGCCCAGTAATTGTCTATCACTAGTTGCATTGGGTGGATGAGCAAAACAATTGTTTTGGGACAGTTATCAAAACAATTAAAAAAAATAGCTTCATTGAGGTATGCCAGAAGGATGTTCCCAGCATGAACCAAACAAGAAATTGCAATAGAATTTCGCATGAAGCTTTTCAAGTGTGAGAGTCATAAGACGAGTTAAATTAAACACATGATCTTTCACATGCAATTTTGGACTATATACTAAAATACATCAATGATATATACATATATTGTGTGTGGGGAGATGATATATAGACTCCCTTCCTTTGATATTGGTAGTCCACTTTATTTTAAGAGACGATATATGTGGGTGTGCGCAATTAAATATATTCCCCTCGTGAACAATTTCTGAACCATACAATAAACAATGCACCTAACCATCATAAGACAATCAATTAAAATTCTGAAAAACTATAAGAGCATATCTGAAATTTTCAAGCACCTTATTTGTAAGATCCCTTATATCCTTGTCATTGCATAGTGTGCTACAGTGACGGTCTTGCGAATACCATGAATCACAAACCCTCTGGCTCCTAACAATGCATGGGTTCCTCGGATTTAAGGAGTCACCTAGGAACATGTCCCTCGTTTGTCTTCTCCACGGGAATGTCTCCCTCGTATAGTCTTCACTGTGAGGCGAAGAACTCATTAATGTTGTATTCACCAGCAAATTAAACTACCCATACAATAAATGAGAATCATGTAACAAGGATTAAAATATAGGAATGTAAAATATCGATGGCAAAAGAGAAACAGAATTTAACAAAGTACGTAAAGATCAGATTATCTTCAAAATTTATGTAAGACAAACTTCATTACTCCTCTCTTCACTTTTAAATGTTTCTGTGGCAACCACGCAGCCAAATCAAGAAGGAAATTTTGTTCCAAGGTGAAACGATGCATTTTTCACTTCTATAAAGATCACATAGTGGGGCTCAGTGCGCTGGTCCATCTTTTTTTTGGGTAGGGAAGCTGGGATTGAACCTCCGACCTCCAGGTTGAAGAACAAAGTCTTGACCATTGAGCTAGAGGCTCAATCCCGCGCTAGTCCATCTTATATAGTACATTTTCATCGAGCAGAATGAAACTTGCTGAGACCAAACTTGTGTCTCAAGGCCCTCAACTCAAGGTGGACAATGCTCCTATTCCTATGATATGTGATTTTCTAAATGGTGTTTGATGTCCCTATTCCAGTTATATGTGATCTTCCCACCAGTCCATGCTACCAACTTTCTGAAAACAAGAAGATAACACGGGCTCTCCTCAGAAATTGATAACACACCAACACCAGGTCCTAAAATATCAAGCTTGTGTCATATTCACCAAAACGCCTAGGAAACATCAACCCAAGGCACCTAGGTGATAAGCAATTTACAAGACCTGAAATAAAAAAAGGGAAATGATTTCAGCGCTCCAATGTTTTGATAAATATGCGTTCCATTTGTTTGCCGTGTAGTATCTAAGGGCTATAAGTGCTTTTTGAGAACCGTAATATTCCTCTGACAGCCCGTTAAATACTACACGACAAAAGTTGGAGCGCATGTTTATTAAAACATTGGAGCGCAGAAATCATTTCCCTAAAAAAATAGGCATGCATAAAGAGGGAGTTATTTGGCACATTTAATATCTTCTACAAGCATATAAATGGATATATTAAGTAGCCTGGTGTATTCAACATGTCTAACCCATATACTGATGTAGGTGCATTCAACATGTCTAACCGATATACCGATGTTGTTCATGGTGGACTGCATAAAACAAATTCAGCTATGATTTGTGGATACAGACACGAGTGTCGAGCGTCAACACGGACATGGAGTGTCGGACACGGCAAACCCCCAAAATTTAGAAACATACCACAGCTAAAACATTAAGTATACATAATAATGATTTGTGGACACAGATTCGTGTGTTGAGTTTTGACGTGGATACGAGGTGTTAGACATGGCAACCCCTAAAAATCTAGAAATGGAGACACAAATTGATTACTCTCATAATTTGCAACAATATAAATATGGTATTCATTTAACAAACTATAATCTAAATCAAACATGAGATAATCAAATAAATCCCGTAGAAAGATCTGAAAGATCCGTCGATTGAAGGTTTTTCCCCGCCGGAAAACCCGCAAGAAGCAGGCAAAAGCTCCTCAAAGCAGTCTCATCATTACAAGTCCCAGGTGAGCCTCCTTCCTCTTTGTTTAACGCCAACCAGTCCCTAAATCATAGCCGACCATCCTCCTTCCTCTTTCAGTCAAGCCTAGAGCTACCCCTTTTATCCTTTGTTTAAGTCTTTAAGAAGGCCCCTGCCCATCTTCCTTGTTAACTATTAACATCCCAAAACTCTCAGCCGAAACATTCTTCTAACCTCCCTTTAAACTCAACCATAACACCCCTCCCATAACGAACCATCCTGCTTTTCTTTAGGAGAACCCTCTTGATTCTTTAACCCCTTCAACCTTAAATTAATTCTTTATTTTATTAACCACCTAGCCATTCTTGAAATCCTCCTTTTAAGTCTTTAACCACCCATCGTCTTCTTCAGCCTTCTCGACTCTTTTCAGCCACACATTCTTGAAACCACTCATGATCCCTTCTTTACAACCAAGATTCACTCTTTACCTTAACCAATCACTCCATTAGTTCCCCTTAGGATTCCCTACATATCCACTTTCTCTTTCAACTGCCCTGTCATCCCTTTCAATTGCCCTTTCAACAGTTTCACGTGACCTTTTTAACCGTTCCCACTACCCTTTTCAACTTTTTCATCCCTTTTACTTACTTTTCCATCTCTCCTTTCCCTTTAGTTCACCCTTAACCTTACCCTTAAGCTTCCTCTACAATAACCGTGCATCAATTTGGATATCAGAGATTCAGCATCGCTACTCTACAATATTTTACCAGCGTGGGGCTTAAAGCATCGTTCTAAATTTACACTGAAACCAACAGGAAATGAGCAAACTGTTTATGTTTCCATCTCCACTGAAACACATACCGAAGTTGAAACACTTACTGAAACCAAAAACATAGGTGTATTACTAATACACTAAAACAGTATGTGTTGCATACTTATATTTATAAGAATTTCATGTAAAATGTAGAGTGTGTATTATATAGAAATATTCATATGAATTACATGTGAACTGTGGTATATGTTGAATTATCATACATGAGTGACAGAGCATGCCAGTAGGTGTCCGATGTTGTTAAACCATTATGGATGGTTATCTTGCTTATGCGATTGCGTCTAAGTGTGCATTTGTGCTTATTCTAGCATTCCTGAAGTTTCATCTTAAAATTATGTCATTTACATTTGTTTTCATATGCTTCCGTGATTTTAAAGGATTTTCACCAAAATTTCCAACTGAAACTAAAACGTTTCCACATCCGTGGGGACAAAAACAAAAATCAAAATTTAAAACCTTGCATCAAAGTAGAGTCAAAGTCCTTGGAGTTTAACCAATTTCATGTCGTAAAAACATGAGTTGAGTTGGGAATGTGGTAGATAGTGTTAAGAAGGAAGGTGTCGATAGCAAAGCTTTGACTTTCCATGCTACCTCATTTCAAGCTCATTTTTGTATTGTTTGTTGTTTTACTAATGTTTTCCAATATCTCAAAAGAACCATGTCGTACACTTTTTATTTTTTATTAAACTGTTTAAGAATAAAATTTAAGTTATAATTGGACTGATCTAAGAGCTAAAATTGATCCTAGGCGAATGGTTAGGATCAAAGTAGTGTTTTAAAAGGTTTGGGGCTCATATATATGAAGTTTTAATGTACTTTCAGACTGGTTAACAAATAGGGATTTTCTTATTGATTTTTGGGTTTTACCCTACTCTAATCATGTTGTGATTGAAATTAATGTTGGTTTATCTCTCCCTACTTCTACTTTGCACAATTCAAGATTGTTCCACTAGGCATTTTTACAATCCGCTTGGTCAGGAAGACATACGCTAGCAATAGCAAGAAAAAAATAAAGTATCTTATTACTAACAGCAATAGAATTTTCAAAAGACCAATAAAATAACGTCAACCTAATGAAGAAATACTTACTTGCAACTGTTAGAAGAGCTGCAACTCCTCCCTTCAATCAAGCAATTTCCCATTTCCATTTCATTGACTCTGGGCCTGCAAGCACCGGAGGAGAATCTTCTAAGCCTGCTAATAGCATTCAAGTTGGGCAAGTTGTCAAGACCAAGTGGTTCCTCCAAACTCGACATTGTGGAAGTTGATCTCAAAAGGGAAAGTGGTACAAATGTTTGTGTCAAGCAAGTGCTCCACAACAAACAATTGCGCAGGGCCTTAGGTACCAGCATCAGATCAACAGCAGTGCATGATGGATTTACTCATCTTAGATATACTGACGGCTCACACTCAGCTCAGGAATACACGTACCTGATTATGGAATAAAAAAAAGTTGTGATTTGAGGTGAATAGTTGGAGAATACCAAAATTAATGTTACGGGATCTTCTCAGCCTTTCATAGGAAAGTCCGATTCAGATTGTTTACATTTGTGATCTCAAAAGCAAGGTTTTAAATGTCAGTTTCGGTGTAGGTTTCGGCCACAACCAAAACCGAAATTTCGGTAATTTCGGTGGAAATTTCAGTGCCGGTCCCATCCGCAATCCAAAATTTCGGTATTTTGGCCGAAATTTAAAACCATGCTCAAAATATTCCGCACTAATTTCAATTGAGTGCAAAATAATACCATAACACATTAGGTGCATGGAAACAAATGATGAAATGGTTCCTCGGTGACAGGGATTTACCACTTACAAAATGAATAACAAGAGACAGTTCTATACGATTTGAGGTTGAACTGTCTCAAACAATAAAATGAAGCCACTGAAACATGGATTCAAGTAAGTTCAGAACATAGATGGCTTCGGTAATTATGAGTAACGCCCATGAAAATAAGTAACACTTTAATTGATACCGCCAAAGAAATTGAAACTCATATATACTTACCATTCGACCAAATTTCAAGATGTAAAATCCAGTATCTATTTATTTAAATAAACACAGCACAGAATATCTTAGGATTTTATTCAGAGACATGTTGCAAGTGGCAATGATGAATAAAGTTTTATCAAAAAATGGCAAGCATATTCATGTAAGAATATCAGGAAAAAAGAATCTAAAAATGATACATGCAGAGTGGGTGAACATTGTGACTCGTAAGTGTGGAAATAAACCAAACTGCTAGTGAATGCAACATTGATCAACATGATTGCGATTTTTAGCTTTTAGTTGAAGATCCACAACATATTTCCTTTGGCTCCGTTTCCTTCGACATAAAAATGGACGTAAAATTTGTTTTATGATTTTTACAACATAAAAACAAATTTCATGTCCATTTTTGCGTCGAAAGAAACGGAGCCTTCATGAAATAAAGCATTCCTTGAACCTGGCTGCTTTGATGCGAAGGAAGTACCTAATGGACTTAAGATCCTATTATTCATTCTGAAAGATAACGAAGCCTTGAGGTCAAGACAATACCTCAACAAGAAGCAAATAGAACGGATTCAAAAATACATAAAAACCCAACTAGACATATTACGGTAAAGGAAGCTGATCGCCCAGAACTAAAATTCCTTATATATCTATCTAGACAAACCATTTGTGATCTCATTTGCACTTTGATGGAGATGAGAGAAAGAGATGGGAGGGTCTCCACATACATTATTAATTTGATTGATAAGGTTGGCAAGTCTCCGTGGAACAGGCCATTTATTAGAGGCCCAAGCAATGACATTTGGCCGAGTCACCAACAACACAAATAGCTAAGCAGATTTTCCTTGAATACCCTCAACCCTTTAAAAAGAGTGTGGATTTCCGACCATTAGAGTCAGCTACATAAATAGAACCAGAGAAGGCCATAATGATCGAGCTACACTCTTTTGTAATCATCACCAATCCCTAGGAAGCCCAGATTACCTCTGGGGCTACTATTAAAGGTTAGGATCAATGAATTGAGCAGCAAACCACTAAGCAACAAATTTTTCCTTCACATGTTGCTCCGCTCATTAGAAATCCAAGATCCTTCATATCTACTAGATTGTTAAAGAAACTTAATCTGCTTTAATGGATTGTGATCACCACCAATCAGCACAATGTGATCCACAGAAACTAATAATACTGTGATCCTTTCTTTACGCCTTCTTATAAACAACATGCAAAGTTTAACTTATAATACTGTGATTCTTTCTTTATGCCTTCTTATAAACAATGTATATAACAAGATTTACTCATTCTAAAGTCAATTCATAAAAGTAAATAGTTAAACTTCTTACAGCAACGATGGGGAGACAATTTTAGTCCATATAATAAGATTTACCTTTTGGGTTTACATAACTTCTACTCATGTCGGTGAAAAACACAGAGGCAGAGCCATTTACACTTCCTACAATACAGTTCTTGTTGGTGACCATGGACAGAACTTGATGAATGAAGTTTTGCAACCAATGCCAAGGTCTAGATAATCTGTATTAGGCTTGTGCAAATCATCTGTTTTTTTTTTTTGAAAATGAAAAAAAAAAAAAAACACTTCTTCAAATCCTTTTGATCATCAACTTTAAATTTAATAATGAAATGAAAAAAAAAAAAAAAACACTTCTGCAAATCCTTTTGATCATCAACTTTAAATTTAATAATGAAATCTCACTTGAAAGTTGAAACCAAACATTTGTTTCCCTTGCAGTACAATAACCAATTCCCATGCAGCATGCTTCTCAAGCGCTTGAATTTCTGCTACAATTACAGTCTTACGGCCTAATTGGACAAAAGATAGAATAGCTTTTTTTTATAGAGGAATGATAGAATTAAGGACGCCCTTGCAAAAAAAACAGTTACAAGGGCGCCTCTATTGGTTCATCTCAACAAATTGCATTTAGGGGTCCTTTAATTTTATATCTGTCAACGTAATCGCCATATTCATCTGTGCCGATATAAATGCAATTTTTTGAAATCGACCAATGGTTCATCTCAACAAATTGCATTTAGGGGTCCTTTAATTTTATATCTGTCAACGTAATCGCCATATTCATCTGTGCCGATATAAATGCAATTTTTTGAAATCGACCAATGGGGGCGCCCTTGTAACTGGCTTTTGCAAGGGCGCCCTTCAGACTATCATTCCTCGTTTTTATAATGATATTATAAAATTAAGTTGTTTTTGTTATGTTACTTTTTTAGTGCACACATACTCAACTCAACTCAACAACTCAACTCAACTAAGCCTTTGTCCCAAACTAGTTGGGGTCGGCTAATGAATCCTTTAGAAAATTTTCATGAAGAAGGGGAAAGAATCTACCCGGCTCAAATTGACTAAGTCTAATCTTGACACTGGTTGGGTTCGTCTACATGGATCATTTTCTTCAACTCTATCCTATCCAAGGTCATGTTCTCTGTTATGTTCCTAGCTCTCAAGTCTTTCCTCACTGTTTCTACCCAAGTTGTTTTCTGTCTACCCCTACCTCTTTTTACTCCATTAACTTGGCACGAGTCACTTCTTCTCACTGGAGCATCCAAAGGCCTACGTTGGAGATGCCCAAATTATCTTAAGCGGTGCTCTCTCATCTTCTCCTCAATTGGTGCCACCCCCACCTTTTACGGATGTCTTTATTTTTAATTCAATCTAACCTTGTGTGGCTGCACATCCATCTAAGCATTTGCATCTCTGCTACCTCATCTTATGCACATGTTGCTTCTTGGTGGCCCAAAATTATGAGCCGTACAGCATGGCTGGCCTCACAGTTATCTTATAAAACTTTCCCTTCAACTTGGTAGGTATTTTACGATCGCACAGAACTCCTGAAGCATGCTTCCACTTCAACCAACCTGCTCTTATACTGTGGTTAACATCCTCCTTCCTTATGGAGGATTGAACCAAGATAGCGAAAGATATCCCTCTTAAGTACCAACTTTTTTAGTGCACACAAGCAATCTATAATATGATGCCAAATAGAAAAGTAGTTTCTATGAGATACTTTTTTTCGCAAACATGCACTATAAACTTGTCTTATTTTCATAAAACATATTATATGTGCAGATGAGAAATAAAGATTGGAATAAAAATTGTTTGTTGTGAATCCAAGCAGGGCCCTTAGAGAAATTTTTTAAGACCTTCAGAAGACAAAACTAGGACTAGATGCTTGATAAGAAGAAGATGAATTTTGATGAGAGACAATGTAACTACTAAGATAACAAGTGCACGTCCTTGGCTTATCCTTAAAACTATAGGAAGACCAAGATCAATGCTTTCAACAGCATTAGAGGGAACAAGAATAGAATGAGTAGTAGAAGTGCTACCATAGGCATATGTAGACTTTCGATCTTTCACAAGTATGAAGCTGATTCATAGGATAAGTAAATGAACAAATGAGGATCATAGAATTTTCCTCATTTGATGGAATAACTAAGTTAAACTTTCATCCTCAATGTCATTCTTCCCTAGAAGGCGATGGATAGTGAAGTGAAGATGCACTCTAACATTTTAAGAATTGAATACTCCACAAAAAGACAATAGTAGATGTTCTATCCAACTTATCCTTATAAAAATAGACATCATGAACAAAACATATGCAATCGAACACCTTGAAAGGAAAGTGAAAAATAGGGAAGAAGGTTTAAAGGGAACTGAGTTGTATTGGGTTCAGCCGTATCTCATGAATGCCCCAACCGGGGAGCTTTAGCTAATCGCCCTAATGACTAAAGGCAAGGTTATACAATATCCCTCCCGGTATGGGGGAGGGAGAGGCCAATCGATCGTCCTAAACCGATCTCTCTAATTCATGACCGGATGAACCGGCCACGAGGGAAGGGAGGTCGCCTACTACTGGATCCTCTCACGCATGCAGAAAGAGGTAAGGAAGGGTAAAAGCGTGGATCAGGAGTTCCCACCCGCGCTGCTTGCCTGCTTGTTCTGCCCTCGCTTCCACATCTACTTAGCAAATCTACTTAGCTTCGTTGCCTGCTCTAGATGATATGTTTGCATACTCTAGATGGATGATGGCATATGATTTATTAAATAACATACAGTTAAAAGAGACCTAGTCCACAGGCTTAGACACACTCATTTCTATAAGAAGATCGCAGGTTACTTCACGATGATGACATTTCTTCATTCCTCTATCCTACAATGCCAAGGTGGATATGAAAAGGTTATTTAAGATGTCATTCCATGATCTTGAAGGTACAATTGAAAAATCTTACGGAAGATATTCCCTGCCATTTCAGAACTAAGAACCTTCACACATGTAAGGCTGAGTTGAGGCAGGAAGGATCCTTGAGGCAAGGAATAATCCTTGGAAATTTTAATAAAGTAATTATAAAGTACTGAATAGAGATAAAAGTTTGATAATACCAACATAACAAACAGGATTAGTCACAGAGAATTTGTTGTATCTCTAATCTTCTTCACCCCTTCCCATGTCAATAAGTAGAATGAAAAAAAGGGGAATGTCAACGCATCTGGGAATAAACGATTGTCAAAGGATGTATAAATGGGCCTTGGATTGCCACATCAACTGCACTTATCGAAGGCAGATAGATTTCTTCAAGGCGAGTCGTGGACTCAGGCAAGGATGCCCCCTTTACAACATAGGGACCCCTACTTGTTCATTCTTACCGCAGATTCTATCAGCAAGCATCTGAACCAGGGTATAAGACTAGGCCAATCAAGAGGTGTGAATAAATACTGAATAGAGATAAAAGTTTGATAATACCAACATAATGCAAATGTGTTGAACCTATACATTTTCAGTAGACTCAATACGGATGAAAAACATAGTCATGGATGCAAGTCATTCAAAGAGAATCCATACAATGTCTGTATGTAACCTTAACCCAATCATACCCACAAAACAAAAGCACAAATTTTTGTCCTGCCACCATCCACCTAAAAACCAACAGCATGGTATTGAATACAGAAAACTCCATTCACAACTAAAAGCTAAATTGAACAACACCAAATCAAACGTATTTTGCAATTTTCTTCTTCAAGCTGAGATCGAATTCCCATCAAACCCATCTCTAAATTCAAAACAAAAGAATAAAAAACAGAACCAAGATCATCAAATTCAAAACAGAACAAAACTATAAACCAGTGAAATCTCCCCTCCATCAAAACCCTAATTTTTCAATAGCAGCACCAAATCACCACCAAACAGGAAAATCAAAATCAAAATCAAACAAAATTACCACAAAAGGCAATCAAAGTGAGAATGATTCGAATAAGATATTTAAGATCTGAGGATCTATAAAAAAAAAAATTAAGGGATAAGGAGAGATCGAAACTGACCTAAAAATTGAGGTGCCAAGAACAGATAGCTAGGGTTTCTCAAAAGGGAAAGGAATAAAGAAACCCTAGGGTTTGGTGATATCCTCTTTTTTTTTTCCTCTTTTGTTGGGGAGGAGGAAAAGAGGGTAACAAAACGTGAAGATTGAAGAGTGGTTAATAAGTTTGATGGTAGATGAACGGTCTCCTTGTCTTATTATTAAAATATTGGTAAAATATAAGATGAATGCTAGGATCAAGGTCGACCGGGAAAAAAATTCACCCGCAAGGGTGATTCATTTGATCCACGTCGCCCACTATTATTTATTAGCCTTGTTGGGTTTGTTGGAATATTCTAGAAGAGTTTGGATAGGAAAAATAAATTCTAAAATTTCCTACTTTTTCTTACACGTGGAAAAATAAAAGTTGAACCAACTCAATTCAATTTTTAGTTAGGTGGACATTCTATTTAGGAAAGAAAAAAATCATGGAAAATTTTTTCATCTTATATCTTTTTCTTACTTGGGACAGCCCCATTCAGTGTATAAATGACTACTCTTTTACACTAGAGGTGGCTGTCCCAAGTAAGGAAAAGGGGTAAATATGCCATTTCCCTTCGTTGGTCCCTTCATTTGTTAATCCAATAACGACCGTCTGATCAACAAAGAATTGGAATTGTCAGACATGGCCCATCCATCATCACAAGGTCTAATGAATGAATGGCTTGGATCATAATTAAAATGGGCCCTACTTGTACTTTTATCTGCTCATATAAAATTATGTGCAGCTATCAAATAACTTTCCTTCATTAACATAGATATACAACTATTATTAGGAACGCTAAATTAAAGGGCACCCTTGAAAAAACCGAGCCACAAGAGAACCCCAGTGTATTCATCTCACCCAACTACTTTGGATGAAGTGGATTCAATGGGGGCGCCTTTGCAGTTGTATTTGTTTTTGGACGGGCGCCTTTCAATATAGCAATAATCAATGCTAAATTAAAAGGAGCCCTTGCAAAATACAACCACCAAGGGTGCCCCATTGTAGGGGTGGCAACAGGGCGGGCGCGGGGTGTTGCACTCCCCGTCCCGTCCCCCACGCTCGAAATCCCCATCCCCGCCCCGTCCCCGCTTCGGGGATGCCGGGAATTTCCCGTCCCCGTTCCTTTCCTGCCTTTCTATAATAAAAATTTCTACTTTTTTTAATCTAATTAAACACTTATTAAATAAGAATCTAAATTTCTAAACAAAATTAAAACAATTTATGGAAAGACAGCCACCTATAGGGATATTTATGTAATTTTATAGATGAGGATTACGAGGCAGGCAGGTCCAGAGGCATCCCCATCAGCCCTACCCCATTGTATCTACATCAACTATCAACTAATGGCATTTACAACGGTTCTGGAAAAAATGCAAAAATAAAGGAATCAAGGTTTTTTTATTGTTTTTGGAAGGGTGCCCTTCAGTTTAGCACTCATCCAATAAACATCACCTGCATATATAATAAAAGGGATTTGCTAGGACCATCGCAAAAGGCATTTCACAGGACAGCTGTTGCATGAGCGAGCAGACACATAGGCTCATTTTTCAACAGATTTTGTCTAATTAATGATGTGGCTGCTCTCTTATGCAACAGCCGTCCCACGAAATGTCTTCTGCGATGGTCCCTAGCAAATCCCTTAATTAAAATAGGAATTTACTACATTTTTTCAAAAGAGAACAGCCACCTCATGTGAAATATACATCAAGGCCCTGTTCGTTTGAGATTGTGACAACCGATTGTGAGCCTCAAACCTATTATCGGACTCAAATTTAAATGTAATTTTTATTCCATTAATAGGTTTTGGACTCACAATCGGTTGTCACAATCTCAAACGAGCAGGTTCCGGATGAACAACACATCACGTGTATATAGCCGATTATAACTGGCCACACAGGTGAAATAAACACAACTTATTTGTGTTTATGATGAAATATATATGAATAGTAAAACCAAACATCCTTATGCAGGACTGGCCACCCGCCCCAAAAACGTGTGGTGGTGGTTCAACTTCACCCACCATTTAGATATTTCGCTCACGTATCACTTTCCAAGAGGCCCCACCACTCTCATTTCTATATTCTCTCAATGAAGAAGTTGAGATGTCAATTAGAAAGGATGTCTTATAGGCTGTGTTTGGATTGCCCAAATCAGTAATGGGAATCAACATCATATCCCGATTTTATTTAGACTAGTAAAACTGCACGGGCGTTGCACGTGCAATCAATTTCCCTTGAGAGTAATCACAAATTAAGTTATATAATAGTTATATAAGTTTAATTGAACCTACGGTGCATCTCGATTGATATCTATAAAAATAATATTCGTTAAAGCTCATTGGTTCTCTGAAGACAACAAGCCCAAGTTTAATGGTAACTAAATACTCACAAGTAGAATGATATTGAGATGTTCATAAATGGGTAATAGCAACTCTGAGAGGGAAGGCACAACTTGAAGAATGAAGGCATGGCATTCGCCGAAAGAATAACATTCCAAAAAGTACAATTCCTACAAGCAATGGCAGATTCGTGATTGGCCCCGGCATTGGACTGGCTTGTGGCTGACAACTTGTTAGTGAAAGCGGCCAACTCTAAGTCCTTCTCTTTCTTGAGAAACCTCTAAGCTGTATTGGTGACTTATCTTAACAACGAATTTGATGAGCACGAACGACACAATAGTATTCTAGATGGAAATATTCTTGGAAAAATATATTAAAAGGATTAATTTCAATTATTATCAAAGAAACAATAATATTTCAGGTCACATAATAAAAAATTAGAAACCAAAACCATTATATCGAACAACCTATAAAATTCACAAGTTTCAGTAAAATCGATTACAAAGTTTAAATCTCTTGGTGGATTCGAACCACCATCCTCTTAGGAACATTGTGGTCAGACCTCATTTCTCAAGGGTTTTACCATTTAAGCTAAAGTTCTACCTACTGTCCGAATATGAGCAATCCAATCCATTCATATGTTGGGCCCTAATGTGAATAGGTTGTGCCCCAAAAATCATCTATGATGGATGATCCTAATGAGCTGCACCACATCAAAATCTCCATTGATAGGATGGCCGGGAGCATCCTATGGAGAGCATTTTATTGGTGCGGCCTATTTACACTCGGCCCCAACAACTGATGGTTTAGATAATTGAGCAAGGTGGATGCACTTTTTTTTTTTTGGAAAAAAAAATTAGCTACATCTACACAGGGACATCACATAACGTGTATTTATTAAAAAATTCATTTTTCCCTACCTTGTTTGAAAATCCAAACCGTTAATTTCTTGGGCCCCAATGTAAATAGGCATTTTCATAAAAATAATCCCCATGAAATGATCCCAACACTTCGATCTATAGAGGTTTATTTATGGTGTCGTACGTCTACATATCGGAGAGTTAGGATCATACCACGGAGAAGATTTCATGAGCAAGGCCAATTTATGTTGAGGCCCAACAAATGAACGTTTTGGATGTTTTAATAATGTGGGCCCAAGTGATTTTGTTTTTCAAATACACATTATACGGTGTTTGTACATTGTTGTAGGCCCGCCTGGATCAAAGATCTATACCATTCAATTGTTGGGCCTCAACAACTGATGGTTTAGGTCTTTGAACAAGGTGGGCCCACTCTAGATTTAAAAAACATATTTTGACCTACATACAAACACCACATAACGTTTATTCATTAGAAAATTCACTGGGGTGCATCTCGTTCAACAATCCAAACCGTTCATTTGTTGGGCCCTATTGCAAATAGGCATTTCCATAAAAATAAACCCTATAACTCTCCGAGCAGTAGGAGAGAGACGGGCAAGGCCAATTTATATTGTGGCCCAAAAAAGAAATGGTTAAGATCTATTAAAAAGGTGGGCCCAAGTGAGTATATTAAAAGAAAAATACACTGTATATTGCCTTTGTAAGTCGGTGTGTATTTAAAAAAAATGCCCATTGTTATGTTTTTAACAGTGCGTTCAATATTTGAGAGAGAGAGAGAGAGAGAGAGATGCTGCATGCACAAAAAGCGAAGAGAGAGTGAGTTTATCACCGCCCTATCAGTAGTTAGTTTTTGTTGAAATGACAGAAATGCCAGCCGGGACACGATGGGAATTTATATGAAAGGATGGAAGAACAAAACCCACGGTTTTCCCTTTATAGTACGACTATGCTAACAGGTGGCATTATTTTTTGGACGCTTGTGCTAGGGTATTTATTGCCCAAAACGAATGCCGAGAATACCCCTATGGAAAATCAGAAATGTCAATGAAAATCAGAGCTGTGGGACATGAATGGTAATAACGAAAAAATGAGGAAGAATTTAACCCATGATTCACGCTTTATATATAGTATAAGGATTCTCCCTTAAATATAATGAGAAAAAAGTTAAAATATAAAGTTTAATTCAAAAAAATTCTAATAAACATTCCATTCTGATCACAACATACCACCTCTAGGGGCCGGAAATGGATTGCAACATTTTCACATCAATTCCGCCCGTGTCGATTCCGCTCCTTTGATTCTATTTCCTTTTTAACCAAACCCTGGAATGGGGCTCAATTGGAATCAGATCCCGATTCAAGCACCTGATTCTAGAAATCCAAACGCAACCACAATGTTGTTACTACTGGCATGATCAATGGTGATGATCCATACTAGGGTCCCACATGGGCACATGTATGTGCAATTGAGACAGTTGATCTTGTAGAGCATCTTGAGATTACCCACATGTGTTTGGTCCCATTTCTAATGTTCTTGGTCCCGCATTGCATGACCATCTCGTGCATAAGATAAAGAACTACAACAATCAATGCTTTATCTTTTGTTGGGGAATGGCAAAATGATAGTTGATGGATCAAGAAAGGGTTATCAAATGTCTGTCTGGATCAATCACAAGTCGGACCCACTATGTTATAGTGGAGACGGCACATTCTATTACAATGAGGTCGAACCCTACCGAATTGTTCCTCTTATCTTGAACCCGCAAAGCTAATGCTGCTTTTAGTCTGGCAATACAAGCTTCATACTTGGCCATGTTGTTTGTACATTCAAACTGCAACTTGATAAATATGGGGATATACTCTTTCTTTGGGGATACAAGCACTGTGCCTACTCCCTGACCTTGGTGGTTTACTGCTCTATCAAAGTATATAAGCCACTTAGTACTTTGAGTCTCTTTTTCAATATCCATGATCCCCTCATCAGGAAATTATGCCTTAAGAAAAGCATTCTCCTCAACAGGAGCATCAGTCAGCTGCTCAGCTATAACCCTCCCCCTTAACTGATTTCTGAGTGACATAAGTGATGTCGAATTCAGACAATAACAACCACCACCTTGCAGTTCTTCCTGTAAGGGCAGACTTCTCAAACAAATGGGCCATATTCCTAAACTGACCCTCAATTCTGTAGAGATTAATTCTTTCATTTTTTGAGCAAATAATTTTACAACGTATTATATCAAGAAAATGATATTTTCAGATTGAGTTTTTATAAGATGCCCGCATGTAGAGCCACATATTTTTTAAAATATACAACATGTCACCTTGTTCAAAGTTCCAACCCATTCATTTGTTGGGTCCCAACATAAATAGGTTGAGCCCCAAAAATAATCTCCATACAATGATCCTCCTGTGGATCATCCTCTGGAGATGATTTTTTGGAGCACAACCTATTTATGTTGGGGCCCTACAAATGAATTGTTTGAATATTTGACAAGGTGGGCCCACTGTATGTACACAACTCAACTCAACTTAACTAAGCCATTGTCCCAAACTAGTTGGGGTCGGCTAATGAATCCTTTAGAAAAATTTCATGAAGAAGGTGAAGGGATCTATCCGGCTCGAATTGATTAGGTCTAATCCTGACACTAGCTGGGTTCGTCTACATAGATCATTTTCTTCCATTCTCTCCTACCCAAGGTCATGTTCGTTGTTATGTTCCTAGCCCTCAAGTCTTTCATAACTGTTTCTACCAAAGTTGTTTTCGATCTGCCCCTACCTCTTTTTTACTCCATCAACTTGCCACGAGTCACTTCTTCTCACTGGAGCATTCAAAGGCCTACATTGGATATGCCCATACCATCTTAAGTGGTGTTCTCTCATCTTCTCCTCAAATTGGTGCCACCCCCACCTTTTTACGGATGTCTTCATTTTCAATTCGATCTAACCTTGTGTGGCCGCACATCCATCTAAGCATTCGCATCTCCGCTATACTCATCTTATGCACATGCTGCTTCTTGGTGGTCCAACATTCTGAGCCGTACAGTATGGCTGGCCTCACAGCTGTCTTATAAAACTTTCCCTTCAACTTAGCAGGTATTTTATGGTCGCACAGAACTCCTGAAGCACGCTTCCACTTCAACCAACTTGCTCTTATTATATGGTTAGCATCCTCTTCAATCTCTCATTCCTTATGTAGGATTGGACTAAGATGGCGAAAGATATCCCTCTTAGGTACCTCCTGTACAGTCATATTTACTGCATCCTGTAGACACCCCATTTTGACCATGTCCTATACCTTCCTAGTTTAAATAAACCCCCATCAAACCAATGATTTAGGACCCCAAATTTCACCCTAAGCTAAGTTAGGGTCCCACCAAGGTCCCTGCAAAATTTCATCGAAATCCGAGCACGTTTGCCTAGCAAACGAGCTGAGACAATGTCGTAGTGCAAATGCAGAAATGGGGTGTGACTTTATCCTGAAGAAGGGGTGAATTTATCCTGGAAAGGTCGTGCATGGCCGAATAAGACACGATTCGGGCGTGCGCCCATCAATTTTTTGCGCAAATCCGCACACCCAATCCACTTATAGTGCCGATATCAACACCCAAATAAAACCTATAAATATAACCTTAAGCCTCATTTTTCAGGGAATCTAAGCTTTTCCACAAATTTTTAGAGAGAGAAAGAGAGAGAAAACAAGAGTTTAAGAGAGAGAAAGTAGATCTCAAACCCCAATCCATCTTCCCTGGCAAGGTTTACCGGAGCTCCGATCAATTTTCGGCCGGATTTCCCCCTCCTTTCATGTTTGCTATCCATATAAATTCTGATTTTGCACCTTATTTTGAACCTTTTCCTGCATCCTCCCTTCAAAGTCTTAATTCGAGCTTTAAAACATAGTTTTTCCCAAAACCTAAACCTTAGCAGAACAATAGCTTGTCTGATCTGTTTGTCTTTGCCTCATGATCGTTGATTTCTCCTTGAACTACTTTCAAACTCTACATTTGTTATTTTCCTAGATCTTTCGAAATCTTAGATCTCTACTCAAAACTTCAGATCCACATCATCTTGCATTGATCTGCACACTTCTAGTTTAATTTTGGCCTAATTTCATCTGAAGTTTGAAGAGGATTTTTGGATTCATAAGCTTAATTCATCAATTTTATGCAAGTTAAGGGTTTCGGATTGAAGAAGCTATACATCTTTGGAGTGATTTTTCATCAATCTCGTTCACGGAAAAAAGCAAGAAAAAAAGTAAAACTAAAGAAAAAAAAGGTATTATCTAATTTTATCTTTTTCTAATATATACTTTGCTGGTTCTGTTTGTATTGGCTGGAATTATGATTTGTGGATGGATGAATTGGACTTATTTTTTTAGTTTTATCAATGAAATGAATGGATAAATTGTTCTAAAACGTGAAAATGATACAAATGATGTAAAAAAAAAATGATGATGTTCTTAATTGTATGATATCTGAATAAAGTCACTGTGTCCTAATATGTACATATTAAATTTTTGATATACACTTCATTTCTCAGGATGTATTCCATGTTTCTAGTGTACATGTCATTAGCATAATACGTATATGATTTCGCTTTGGTCATTTTAACTTAATTTTGACAATGGGGTAAAATTTGTCTGTGTTGCTTCCGTTATATGAGAGGTCGCTCACAATCACTTTCCCTATATATATATATATATATAGAAAACGGTTCCTACACATATGTGTAGAGAGTTCTCTACACACTAGCTTAAAATACAGTGAGGGCCCACATTGTTTGGGTGATCCAAGCCATCCATTTTAAAGGCCCTCACATAGATAGGGTGTCTACAAAAAATCAGATCCATAGGATCATCCCAGCCCTACGATTTGTGGAGGTAAAATGGATGTCTTTAAACCTTCACAAATTAGTTCATTTTTTGCCTCCAAAGTTCGAATGGTTAGGATGATCCTATGGATCTGATTTTTGTGGATACCTTATCTATGAGAGGGCCTTAAAAATGAATGGTTTGGATCACCCAAATAATGTGGCCCCCACTGTATTTTAAGCTAGTGTGTAGATAACTTATCTACACGTGTGTAGGAACCGTTCTCTCTCTCTCTCTCTCTCTATATATATATATATATATATATATATATATATATAGAGAGAGAGAGAGAGAGAGAGAGAGGAAACTGTTGGTGCGCTTAAGCTCACCAAACTTATGGTGAGCTTAAGCGCCCAATCACATGGAGGCCTACTTTGTTAGGATGATCCAAAGCATTCATTTGAAAGTCTCTTACATAGATGGGGGGTGTACCAAAAATCAGCTCCATAGGATCATCCTAACCCCTCCATTTGTGGAGGACAAAAATGGACAGACACAAAACTGCCCCATTTGTGTCCTCCACAAATGGAGGGGTTAGGATGATCCTATGGAGATGATTTTTGGTACACCCCCTATCTATGATAAGGCCTTCAAATGAATGGTTTGGATCACCACAGGGAATGTGGGACCCATGTGATTGGGGAGCTTAAGCGCACCATAAGTTTGGTGAGCTTAAGCGCCCAATCACATTGGGGCTTATTTTGTTAGGATGATCCAAAGCATTCATTTGAAAGGCCCTTACATAGATGGGGTGTGTACCAAAAATCAGCTCCATAGGATCATCCTAACCCATCCATTTGTGGAGGTCAAAATGGACAGACATTATTTGTCCACAAATCTGCCCATTTTTGTCCTCCACAAATGGAGGGGTTAGGATGATCCTATGGAGCTGATTTTTGGTACACACCCTATCTATGATAGGGCCTTGTAAATGAATGGTTTGGATCACCACAGAAAATGTGGGACCCATGTGATTGGGGCGCTTAAGCTCACCATAAGATTGGGGCACTTTCCTCATATATATATATATATATATATATATATAGGGCGCTGATACCCCCCCCCTCCCCCTTTGACGGCTGGCTAACGTATTCCCACCATTTGACCGGTCTCTCTCTCTCTCTCTCCACACACACACTCTCTCTCTCCTCTCTCTCTCTCTTCACACACACAACAGGAACAGTTGGTGGGCCCAACAGAAACCATTGGTGGAATGGTGGGCCCATCTTTGAACAACGTAGGCCCCGCCCATACCACACCATAGGATAATCCAAACCGTCCATTTGATGGGCCATAAACGTAAATAGGTTGTGTCCCAAAATATTTTTCCATAGGCGGATCCTAGCCCTTCGATCTAAATAGAAACTACATCTTATGCAACCTCTATAGATTGTAGGGTTGTGATCATCCTACGGAAATGATATTTGGGGCACAGCCTATTTACATTGTGGCCCATCAAATGGACGGCTCGGATCATCCTATGGTTTGAATGGTACACTTCATTTTCAAAAATATGGGTGGGGCCTAAATTGGTACGAACCACACCATAGGATGATCCAAACCATGTACAGCTCGGATCATCCTATATTGTGGACGGTACGCTTCAATTTGAAAAATATCGGTGGGGCCTACGATTGGGTCTTAATGTTAGTGTACGACCAACTCCATAGGATTATCCAAACCATGGACGGCTTGGGTCATCCTATGTTGTGGATGGGCCTTAATGTTACTGTACGACCACAGGATGATCCAAACCATTCATTTGATGGGCCAACCCTTTTGGGGGCACAACCCATTTACGTTATGGCCCATCAAATGGACGGCTCGGATCATCCTATGGTCTGGACGACTTCATTTTCAAAAATATGGGTGGGGCCTAAATTGGGCCTTAATGTTACTGTACGAACCACACCATAGGAGGATCCAAACCATGGACGGCTTGGATCATCCTATGTTCTGGACGGTACGCTTCAATTTGAAAAAAAAAATCGGTGGGGCCTACGATTGGGCCTTAATGTTACCAACTCCATAGGATTATCCAAACCATGGACGGCTTGGATCGTCCTATGTTGTGGATGGGCCTTAATGTTACTTTACGACCAACTCCATAGAATGATCCAAACCATTCATTTGATGGGCCACAATGTAAATAGGTTGTGCCCCAAAAATCATTTCCATAGGAATATCACAACCCTACAATCTATAGAGGTTGTATAAGATGTAGTTTCTATTTAGATCGGAGGGCTAGGATCTGCCTATGGAAATGATATTTTGGGACGCAACCTATTTACGTTTATGGCCCATCAAATGGACGGTTTGGATTACCTTGTGGTATGGGCGGGGCCTACGTTTTGTAAAGATGGGCCCACCATTCCACCAACGGTTTCTGTTGGGCCCACCAACTGTTCCTGTTGTGTGTGGAGAGAGAGAGACCGGTCAAATGGTGAGAGAGAGAGAGAGAGACCGGTCAAATGGTGGGAGAGATTGTTAAAAACCATGAAAGAGAAAATAATATATCTACTACTACTATGACATAATGCAATCATAAACACAACAGCTTTCAACTTAGTCTTTAGACTCGAGGAAATCAACCTCTATTCATGCCTTCAAGGACCAGTTCCCGAGTATTTTTAGGCCCTTAGGCCCTGTTTGTTTTGGATTTTGATAATAGATTGCGAGTCCAAAACTGATTATTGAACTCAAAATTACGTTGAATTTAGGCACGGTTTGTTTTGGATTCAGAGAAGCAACTATGAGTCCGATTGATTATTGGAGTCAAAATTAGATGTGAAATTGAGTCCAATAATCAGTTTTGGACTCACAATCAGCTCTCAAAATCTAAGGCCCAGTTTGTTTGGGATTTTGTGGCAGCCGTTGTGATTTTGTGACTCATAATTTTGAGTCCCATAATCACAATATGCTGCTTTGATCTTTGAACAAGTGGGCCACACTTGTTCGTATTGGAGTCAAAATTAGATGTGAAATTGAGTCCAATAATCAGTTTTGGACTCACAATCAGCTCTCAAAATCTAAGGCCCTGTTTGTTTGGGATTTTGTGGCATCCGATTGTGATTTTGGGACTCATAATTTTGAGTCCCATAATCACAATCTGCTGCTTTGATCTTTGAACAAGTGGGCCCCACATGACGAACAAGTGCGGCCCACACGATGTTAATTCTTCTTTCATCACATAACGGACCATCATCTACCCTTCATCTCCACCCCGAGGGCTATATTTTACGAGATATAATTATTATATCGTGTGTGGCTGAGCAGTATTTTTCAAAAAGTACTGTACTTCCCAGTCCATGGTATGATCCAAACCGTCCATTTTTTCGGGGCTCAATGTAAATAGGTTGTACCCTAAAAATCACTTCCTCATGATGATCCTAACCTTCCTATCTATAGAGGTTTCCTAGTCCATTTTTTTTTCTTTCAAAAAGTACTGTACAGCTCAGTTCATGAGATGATCCAAACCTTCCATTTGTTGAGATGAGACGGAACGTAAATAGGTTGTGCCCAAAAAATTCACTGTAATAGGATGACCCCTAACCCTCCGATCTATAGAGGGACTGCATAATATGGAATCCTCCATAGATTGTCTATAGAGGGACTGCATAATATGGAATCCTCCATAGATTGGAGCCTTAGGAGCATCCTATGGAAGTGATTTTTGGGGCACAACCAATTTACATTGCGTCTCAACAAATGGACGGTTTGGACCATCCCATGGACTGGGCCCTACAGTACATTTTGACAAAAATACTGAACCATACGGCCACACACCCTATAAGCTGGGGTTAGGCAGACCCCTAAAAATCACTTCCTTATGATGATCCTAACCACCCTATAGTTTTTTCTTGATGGGTAAGCTGGGGTTAGGCAGACCCCCACCAGATATATTAAATAAGGATAAAAGATACAGTGATAAAGAGGAAGGACCAGCCCCTACACATGAGGGGGGCAACAACAAAGGGCACAGAGCTAGACAAAAAGGGCCAAAAGAGCCTACAACAGGGGAGGAACAACAATGGAGCTAGACAAAAAGGGCCACAAACTCATAGTTTGTTGTAGCTTAAGAAGAGTGAATATGGCGCACAAGGCACCCCGGCGTATTTTAAGGAATTCTCTCATCATACGCTAAACCGCTCACCTGTTCTTTTCAAAGACCAAGCCTTCATTTTATATGAAAAATCAGATTACCCTTTCCTTTCCAACTTTTCTCTAATTTCTCCTTCGAACCTTCTAAATTTTCCCCTCAAATCCCTTCTAATTTCTCTTCAAATCCCTTCTATCTCTTGTTTTTGCGTAGATTATTCCTCTTCTCGCATCTAAAGGTACGAATTTCACAAAATCTCCGCTTAATTTTTCATTTCTGTTCGTTTCTTATTTTCCCCCTTTTCTTATCTTAGGTTTTATGCATTTATCAATAGATTTTATTCACAATTTTTTGTGTGCATCTATTGAAACTTTGATTTCTAATTCGATGATTTTGGTATTAAATTATGGGATTCTTAACGTGAATTTTCTTCTTTCGGTCTTGTTTAATTAAGGTTGAGAATTTTATTGAGCATTTTCTTATTTCAGTTTTGTTTAATTGAACTATTTGTTCTTTTCTTTTTGTGATATCAACAGCATGTTTATTTGATTTTCATCTTTTCCTTGTTTTGGATACTTTATTAAATTGTTGCTAATTTATCTTTTGGTCTTGATGTGGGTTCTGATTACCTAGAGTTACACTTTCATAAAATGTTAATATGTTTTTTAATGGTAAGAGATTAGATAAAGGGGGGGGGGGGGATCCCAAATAACAAGGTGGTCATGTACAAGTAGGGGAAACAAAAACAAAAGTTTCACTAAAGCAACAAATAAACAAAGAAATAACATCAAGGGTGAAGAAAATGGAACAACTCTAGCCCCCTATCGATTGCTGCACGAGCCAACCGTTCAGCTTCACTATTTGCCGACCTTCTTACTCAACTCAACTAAGCCTTTGTCCCAAACCAGTTGGGGTCAGCTAATGAGTTTTCATGATGAAGGTGAAAGAATCTACCCGGCTCAAAATGACTAAGTCTAATCCCGACACTAGTTGGGTTCATCTACATGGATCATTTTCTTCCATTCTCTCCTATCCAAGGTCATGTTCTCTGTTGTGTTCCTAGCTATCAAGTCTTTCCTCATTGTTTCTACCCAAGTTGTTTTCGGTTTGCCCCTACCTCTTTTTACTCCATCAACTTGGCACGAGTCGCCTCTTCTCATTGGAGCATCCAAAGGCCTACGTTTGATATTTCCAAACCATCTTAAGCGGTGCTCTCTCATCTTCTCCTCAATTGGTGTCACCCCGACCTTCTTACATGCTGAAAAATAACCATGTGCCCTTCTAACCGCTCCTAAATTTCATGTAATCTCCTAAGGATATGATTTTTTATGTCCATCCACCTTATGGCATTAAGGGAGTCACTTTCTCTGATATCTATGAATCTAATGCTATGTAAGACCGCCACTACCTCCGCCTCATTGGATTCCTCGACCCCTATTGGTCCTGAGAGAGCCGACTCAGTTGTCCCTAACTTGTCTCTTATAATCATCCCACTCCAGCCGGACATGGATTTCCTAAACTTGACCCGTCAAAGTTTAGCTTCAACCTACCTTGATTGCGAGGGGGCAACTTCCGTTCCAGATCGTCCATCACCTCTATGCTCATGCAAACGCCCCTCCAAAACTGGCTCAAAGCATAGTTAGATACATCTCTAAATCCTGATAAGGCCTGCGCTCACCTGTTGGTCAAGAAAATCACCTTTGTGAATATTGAGTTTGGTCCTTTGGAACAGTTATTGAAGCTAGCAATACCAATCGCCATAAAATCCTCCCTTTCTTTTGGCCAAGGTACAAATAGCCAACTGTGAAACAAGTCTTTGAACTTGGTCGGGAAGACACTTCATACCAAATCGCTCAAGGATGCGTTCCGTAACTCTCTAGAGGTCCTGTGATGAATTAAATGATTATCTACTATTTCTCTCACCTCTAGACACAAAGCACAGTGATCAACTATTAGCATATTTCAATTTCGAAGATGATCGACTTTCACGTTCTTATCTAACACAGCCGTTTAGGCAAATGTTCACACTCTAGGCAACGCCGTTATACTCCACATTCTATTAACTGACGAGGACGACGAGATAGAGACAAGGCGGTGATAGAAGGATTTAACGCTAAATACCCCAACAGAGTTCTACATGCAGACTTTTTTGTCGCTACCTTAGCTCTTGATGGAAGTGGCGTCCAACTTGCTTAGAAAGAGAGCAACCCTTTCTAGCTCCCCAGTCAAAAAAATCTCGACGGAACCTCACCTTCCAAGACAATCACCTACTTGTGCGTTCAAACGACTCTTGAACCGAGGAATCTTTATCTATAGCCACTATGAAGAGGTTAAGAAATGTGTCCATGGGAAGCCTCTTCAAACACTAACTACCTTTTTCAGAACTTTATTCGGTCTCCTTAGTCACGGATAAGAGAAGTTGGATGAAGTAATGAACAATGATCCATTAGTGGTCATTCCGTTCAGCAAAGATTCAGATAGGGATGTTCATGACTTGGTGGAGGCAGAAGTGAAGAATAAAAGAAAGAAGGGGTGCTGAAGAAGTGGAGACTCGTCTGTAATTGAAGGCTTCGCCATTTTTGCTCGCCATTAGGAGAGAGTTGAGGCTTTGCTCTAGATGGATTTACTGGTTCTTTCTATGTTGCTTGGTGGGACATTGTGAAGAATGATGTCAATGCTACTGTCTCATATTTCTTCATTGGTTTTGATCCCCAGAAGCAAGCTGTGGTCTTGTTTTCGAAACTGTTTTCTGTTGAACAATGTGACACTAGGAGTTCTCTTTTGAACTTCATTCCTGCCATTATCTCTAATGAGGCAAATTACGTTTTTGTGCTGTTCCTTCAGAGCTTGAAATTTAGAGGGAGAGCCTTGGCGCAACGGTAAGGTTGGTACATTGTGACCTGGTGGTCACGGGTTTGAGTCACGGAAACAGCCTCTCTGCAAAGCAGGGATAAGGCTGCGTACATCTAGCCCTCCCCAGACCCCGCAATGGCGGGAGCCTCGTGCACTGGGCCACCCTTTTTCTTCAAAGCTTGAAATTTGGAATGCTGAGAGGTTTGGACCCAGACACACTCGTTTCCCTTTCTTTTGGTGCTTTAATGATTCCCATGTTCCTGGAATGTGTTGGTATGCAGTAGTTCCTATAGAAAGCCACTTTAGTGGATTGATAACCGATAGCCATTCTCCTTGGCTACGCCCATATTTGTGGCAGATAATCTGAGTCCACGGATGAATCCATCTATCCTCATATATCCAAAGACACAATCTGAGGAGTGCTTTGTTCATGGCCCTAAGATTGCGGAATCCAAGGCCAGCAGTTAATTTGGGCTTGCACACTTCCTCCCAGTTGGCAATCTGGAATTTCTTATGTTTTGACAAAATCTCCCACAGGAAGTTTCTTTGGAGCTGCTCCAAACATTTAATCACTCCTGTTGGGCACCAAAATTGCAACAAGTAGTGAAGTAAATCTATGTTGGATATGGCTTCCTTGATTAGAGTAATCCTGCCCCCAAGGGAGATGAAATTCCTCTTCCAAGTTGACAGCTGCCTCTTCACTTTCTCCACCGCTGAGCCCCGACAAACTCGCTTTCGGTCTCCCTTCACATAGAGTAAGGCCTAAGTAATTTGAAGGAAGTTGTTCCACTGATCACTCGAGTAAATTCGTGAATCTATCACTTTCTTCATCAGAGAGGTTTATACCCATCAACTTTGACGTACCAAAGATTGTTCTCTTCCCAGAAACCATTTACTAACACCGAATGATCACTTTTAGCTTTAGAAAATTATCTTCACTAGCACTGCCAAAAAGCAATAGTGTCATCGACTTATCGAAGGTGGATAATGACTATGCCCGGGCTATCCAACCTTAGCCCCTTGACTAGACTGCATCTTTGCCTTTTTCCCATCATTCTATCGAGAACCTCGGCTACTATCGCAAACAGAAAAGAAGATAACGGGGGTCTCCGTGTCTTTAACCCTGAGACGATTTTAAGAAACCTTCAGGGGAGCCATTTATCATAATAAAAAGCCGAGCAGAGGAAATACATCTGGAAGTCCACCCTCACCACTTGGAACCAAACTCCGTCTGCTCCATTAGGTAATCCAAGCACTTCCAATCTTCCCGATTGTAAACTTATTCTAGATCCAACTTATGTATGATACCCTTATGCTGAGCCTTGGAAAAATAATGCACGAATTCATTAGCAATCAAGGCCCCATCGAGAATTTTCCGCTCTTTAATAATAGATGATTGATTGATAGATATTACCATTCGAAGCACCTTCTTTATCCTATCTGCAAGGACTTTAGCCAACACTTCGTAAACACATCCCATCAAACTAATAGGCTTGAAATCTGAAAGTCTATCCAACTTAGGAATGCACAAAATGAAAGTTGCTCTAATGCGCACAATGAAAGTTGCTCTCGTACTTATGCTTAACTCAAAATTTTCATGGAAGGCTTTGAAGAGAGCCACAATATTGGCTTTCACTACTTCCCAACACTCTTGAAAGAAAGCAAGACAAAAGCCGTCATGCCATGAATCTGTCTCTTTCCATGGAAAACAACCCCGCTTTGATCTCTTCTTCTTCAAATGGCCTTTCTAAGAAATCCCGATCCATATTGGTCAGATTTTCAAACTCAACTCCTTGGGTCCCACATGGCACACATATCTGATCTGAACCACGATCGGGTGGGCCATCATGTGGTGATCCACATGGCCAGTTTAGAAAAATCAAGTGTTTAGCTTCTCTTGATGGAACCATAAACAATGTCATGTTATTCTAAAAAAATGATGTCTCATGGATCAAGTGGCTATGGTAGGCTCGCTTCTAATCTAAGTAGGCTCGAGAAGGGTAGGCTCGCTGCTTCGCTCAGCAGAAGAGGGATTATCCAATCAACTGGGGGCACTGGGAATGGGCTTGACCTGTGATCTGCAGTTGTTCGTATGGGTGTCTTCCAGTGAGAGTAACTATAAGTTGAATTTGTTTGGGGTAAACTATTTCAAAGGAATCTACTTGAATTTTTTTATCCTATAAGTTGTAGAGGGTAAATGTGTAACCTTTTTAAACAATTTATTCTCCATTAAATATATTAGCAGGCTAGGATCATCTTTTCTAGCAGATTTTTCTGCCACAACCTATCTAGGGTGTGGACTAGGAAAATGGCATAAATTTAATCACCATTTATATGTGCCACATGTATAATTGCCATCACTCAAGGTGGTCCATTAGATCAATGGACTTAAAATGTGCCACATGAACGATGCATCAAACATACTCTAAAGGACCTTGTGGAATGTGTGGCCATGATCACATAAATCTTGCCACATGAACGATGCATCAAGCAGCCTTTAGTGGATCTATGTGGAATGTGTGGTACTGTGGTGTGATGGCGGTTAGATAGAGGCCCCTTCTCTCTCTCTCTCTCTCTCTCTCTCTCTCTCTCTCTCTCTCTCTTCGATAGACATGCAAAGATTCAATGGCTTGGTGACATCATCAATGAATATCTTTTTCATCATCTTTGATCAAGCGACTATGATCATTTGATTAGATTTTCCCATAAAAAGGCCAAAAGGAAAGAAAAAAAAAAAAGCCTTTTTGAGCAAAGGAAGAACATCAATACCTTGTTATAATTCACAAGATCACGTAATCTTCACGACACTTATATTTTACTTAGCAGATGTTGTGTGCTAAGCACATAAGGAGGGAGGGTGGGAGAGTTGCTGCCTCCAACAAGGTATGGGACTTACCCCACTTTGGGGTAAATGAAGGCGAGGGAGGAAGCTACTTACGACCTCTTGAGAGGTAAGTCAAATGACTTATGGCCTCTTGAGGCAAGCTACCGACACTTTTTTATATGGCGTAAATGAATATTTTTCCCCCGATTTACCTGTGTAACATACCCCATATGTAAAGAAATAAAAGCAAACCAAATAAGACAGACTAAATGGTTATATTAGTGGGTGTCAATACCAATTCTGCAATTATAGCAATACAAAGATTAAATTTACTATCTCTATAGTTTTACCGTGATTTAGTTGAATGAAGCTTGTCACTGCCAATCCTCCGTAAATTTGATTAGGTTGATTTTTTTTATTTGATTTGGAAATGAACAGAAGTAGCCATGCCAATTTTTTGGCTGATCATGGTTGTGGCCATTTAATTATAAAAGGTGACTCGTCCAATGTTATATCTTGGTCCAAACAAGGTCATAGGTCCTTGGGCAATTGCGAGCAGGTGAGCATTGTAGCAGAAATTAGGGATCTTGTTGCATCCTTATCACCAAAATTTCAGCATATGCGTTGGTCAGCTAATGAAGCAGCCGACAAAATAGTTAAAGATGGGGCAGATAGAGACAAGATTGTTATTATCCAGATGGAGCATATTTAGGAATCAAAGATTATCTAGAGGGTTCCACAGTCTTTCTTTCTTGACCGGGGCGGGTAATTTTGTAGCAGGGCTTGATGTAATCTGTTACACTAGTGGACCACCTTGTCCCTTCGCTGTAAGCTTTAATAGAGTTTCATTATAAATAAAATTGTTACCTTTCAAATTTTTTTTGGCTGGTGCTAGTGATGTTGGAGAATGGGTTTTGATTCAATTTTACTATAAATAATGTGATAGGCAATTGGGTATTTGATTAATCTTATCCTAGAGTCTAGATTGCATTGGTTTTTTGAATGTTCTGAGTCGAGCTTAACCGTGGATCCACAGACCTAACCCCAAGGGATATGTAGACAAGCATGCAAGATAAGGAGTACAATCATGCAATGTAGTTTTCAGTATATTATTTGAGAAGTGAAGCAACTAACTTGAGAAGTGAAAAAGAAGTTGCTTCTGCTTGAGACGGAATTAGCAATTAGTTGAATTTTTTTTTGGCAAGTTACCTGGGCTTGAGCCCCCGATTTCGAGATTGAAGAACAGAGCCTTAAGGGGTTTAGCTAACCCCAGTTGAAGTTATTAACACATTATAAGTATTTGCTGGAGAATCACACTAACAACCACCTTCATATCCAACTCTTCCCAATCGTCGTTGCTCATCTTTTTCGGTTTCTTGTCTTTGCCCGACAAAGCATTCACCAGACTTCGCCGAACTAAGAGATCTCTCACTCTTGTTCTCTTGTTGAAGTTGTCAGCCCCATTGAATTTTCCCTTCTCAAACTTGGCGCCCGTCATCGCTGCAACCATCCAAAACCTGATTGCTCTGATACCAATTTGTAGAAAATCGAGAAATATCTTCTCAAATAGGATCACACACGAAGTGCAGCAAAACGTCAAGAAATGATGAGAGAAACCCAATCACGCAAAAAAAGAGAACACGGGATTTACGTCATTCCGAAGTGTGCCTACGTCCATGAGAGAAGAGTTTCATTATTTTGGTTTTAGGGTTACAAAACTCTTCTTGGCCAAGAAATAATAAAGAAAAAATTTATGCCCGTAACCATAATATGTGTCTTATATATCAATGCCACTACAATAAGAAAATTACCGAAATTCCCCTTGGTGCAAAACCGAAAATTAATTTTTCCTTGCTGTGTGTGTGTGCATAGCGCCATTAGTCTGTCAAGGTACTGAATAATGCCAGATAGCCAGAGTACAGGACAAATTTGCACAACAGTAGTAAGCTTCTCAACTTGATTCTCCAGTCTAGTGTCAACAAAACTTCCTTAGGCATCATCTGACGATCCTCCTGAGTATGTTGAATGATTTTCCTCTTCTAGGCGTGTTTGATTATGATTGCTCTCTTAATCCTCATATAATGTTTACGGGACATCTTCCGGCAGAACCAATTCTTAAGGTTGATGGCTTCTTTCTAAATCGGTAAGTAACATGAACGAGCCACTTATTGTTGGAATTGTCATTGGATGACGAGTGCAGCTCGCAACTATCGTTTGACATCGAGCACTTTCCACGTTATCAATCCTCGCACACAAGCTTATATTTGGATGGATGAAGTCACTTTTCTCCTATATTCATGCTTGGACCAATACATTTTTGTGCACTTGCTTTTGATTGTATCAAGACTTTTTTAAGTTTGGTTCTCTTGTTTCTTGTGTGCTTTCGGTACGGGTTGCACATGAAGGATGATATTTCTACAGCACCAATCTCTACTTCCAAAGATTGCGAGTTTCTTGTGGGTGTTCCATGGTTGCAATCAACATGGAATGGAAACTACTCCTTGGACTGCAATTTCTGCATAAAACTGTCTGGACATCAACCAATTACAGTTATCCATTGAAGTCTTAATCATGGGAGATCTGATGAATTATCCAATTCTTCAAGTAGGATTGTAATCCCAATTATAGAAACTGCATTGCATCACTGATGCAGCAAGAAACAAAAGTTGGATGGTCCTTTGTTTGAAAATCTTTTAGTGTTTAATCTATGCCAAATATTCTTTCAGTAATAAGGTCACCAAGTATGTATAACAAATCAACATCTGACTTGCTAGAGGGCATGCTGTACTTTCAATGAATTAACTGCAAGAATGAGAGTAATTTTTATGTGGTTAATTTTTAAAATCGTATTCTATTTTTAATTTCTTTTTTTCAAGAAGACAAAATTATGATTTTGGGGTTTTCGTTATGTTTAGTTGCATGGAATATGATGAAAGTAAGGGACTGATACTTAATTTACAAGGACAAACTCCTGATTTATCATAGGATTACTTAGTTTGTTGGGAATTTCTGAATTTTAATTTATTTCAGATCAAGATCTCTACTATAGTGTTAATAAATATCGGAAATTGATAATTTAGGCCTTCCTGTAGCTGTTGTTTCAACAACTTAAGAACCTGATCTAATGATCTCGGTGTAAATATGAAGAATTTCTTCTAAAATCAGGGCCTGCACAACAAAAATCACATATTTTTCAAATTTTTGGTATGCACAGAATTATTGCCTGAAGAAAGAGCACTAAAGGGTGGGATCAAAACACCATAAACAGTGAAAGAACTCAGTCCCAAAGTAAGCCTCAATCTTGACTCAGATTATACAAATCCAACAGGGAAGTTTAAGATACACTAGGAAAAAGCTTCATAGATATCTTCAAGCCTTCCACACAGAGAAGATAACTAGTGGTACCCATTACCCACCCATTATCATTCAAAAAAAAAAGAAAGAAAAAAGAAGAAAAAACTAGTAGTACCCCAATTTGGAGAGGAGAGGAAAAATTAGCAGCATTTAAAACACTAGGTGCTGAAATCAGCAATCCGATATGGACAATGAAATGCTTATAAAAAAAAAAACTGTTAAATCGGCTGGCAACACACAAAGCCATATTTTAATCCTCAATAGGAAACCTCTAAAACCGTTCTTAACAAACTTAGAATTTCTAGAAACTGCCCAAATATTTTTGAATAGAGAAATGCCCAAAAATTCTTTACTCAAAAAATGACATGGGTGGGGTGGGGTGGGGTGTGGGGTCACACTCAACTCTGACCACATGTGGGCCCTCTTTGACATCATCTATGCCATTTGCTGACATCAGCATGACTTCATAAGTTCAGCCGAGTAGTACCCTCTTTTCTTTATCTATTATCCTATAATAGGTCTTAATGGAAGGCATTTAAGGAGGAAGCCAACGGGATGCAGGAAGCGCTTTTTAGGCTGACTGGTAAGTGGACCATTAAAGAATCTCATTCTCCTCTGCACAAGCACCCCTTCTTCATCAAACTATTGGAGGAAGAACAGACCTCTCGGCGCCTTCATTGGGAGGAGGATAAGAAGAGGGGGATGCAGGAATTAGAGGCAATGATTTATAGAAAGAAAGCTTCAGAGGAGAAGGCTCCATCGGACGAGGAGCTATCAATCTTAATTCTGGATGAGGAGGTGTTTGTCTCTGAAGTGGTGTTTCTCATTCTGGAATTAAAGAATTCCTCAATCTAGCTTGCCTCTATGGGATTTTGGTGCAGAGTCGGACATTTTTGAGGATATTTTAGTGGGGTTTCACATCGGGTCCCCATGTTTTTGGTTAAGTTCGAAGTACTCCATAGGGGAAAACCAATCCTAGGATCGAACTGATGGGCGGCAGAAGCTGTTAAGTGCAAAGATTAATGAAGCAGAGGTGTTGTTGTGGGCAACGGGTTGCCCAAGTTAACATCGTCTCTCTCTGCTCATATGATACCTCTAATCTCTAGGTTCTGACCATCTTCATTGAGCCTATGTAATACTTGATGGGACCAGAGGTCCCCAGTGTATAACTTACAAGTATCAATGAAATTTCAGTCACCTTTCAAAAAAATATAATAGGTCTTAATGACCTTATGATGTATTTCCACATCATAATGTGTCAGCTTTTAGATCTTGAATATTGTTCTTGAAAAAAGGAAAAGTGCAAATATTAGGACATTCGCGAACCCAATAAATTGACAGTATGAACGAATTAAAATTCTGAAATTAGCAAAACAGTTTTTTTTTTTTCCCTTTTCATCAACTCTGCATTGAAAATGCACCTGTGCAAATATAAATGGAGATTCTGGCGATTCTTATTTCTCTTGTTAAATTTTATTGTTTTAATTGTATGTGACACTGACTTAGGTTCTGATGTATATAGGAAAAAATGGTGCTTTCTAATGGTTTACAATCTCTACTTCATGGACAGCTTGGACATTGAAATTGTGATCCCCCAAAATTGCAACTCTCTCATGTTTAAACCATGCAGATCTAAATGTCAAGATAGCTAACATAATGAGCAGCAATTGGCCCCTTGACATTATTATCTGATGTCTCAATGGAGAGAAAACAACATATTGCAATATTTACAACCGCAAGCCTTCCATGGATGACCGGAACAGCTGTCAACCCCTTGTTTCGTGCTGCTTATCTTGCCAACGGTGGAGAGAGAAAAGTTACTTTGGTGATTCCATGGCTTTCTTTGAAGGATCAAGAGCTAGTTTATACAAGTAAAGTTACATTTGATTCACCGTCAGTGCATGAAACCTATGTCCGACAGTGGCTTGAAGAGAGGACTGGATTTGAATCTAGATTTAACATATGCTTCTACCCTGGAAAGGTAAGTTAACCAGATAAGTTCTATTGTTTTAAAATTTAAAGATATTGACCCTGAAGGAATGGTATTATGTACAGCGATAAAAAATAGTGTATGCTATATACGCAGATCAGTTCAATTGTTTCAATTATGTTTCAGTATGCATATCAGTCGCCACATAAATGGAACTATGTCGGTTTCGATCGTAGATTTCTATGAAAATCCTATAAAATCAGACGTTTATGGAAATGCATGCAAATGATGGAAATTCAAGATTAAATTTCAGAAAATGGTAGAAAAAAAAAGAACAAATACACACTTGGAAACCATCATAACAGCAAGAGTAAGACAATCATCCATAATAATTTAGCAAGATCAAACGCCTAATGAGATGTGTTGTCGTGCATGTTTGGGGACAGTAAGGTCCATTCTAAATTGAAAATGTTTACAACCACAAAATGTAGAATACATTCCACCCTATTCATTAATTTCAATGAATGTATACTATAATGAAGGGGTACAATATATTGATGTAAATTTAAAGGAGTTTCAAAGTTCAAACAAGAATTATTATCTAATTTTTTAAATAAAGAATCCAACTCTTTTAATTGGTAAATTTGGCAAGAACTCATAAATAATTAGAAGCGTAAAATACGTTTATGGTAAATTTTTTCAGAAATGTAGTTTTCTCAATTATTGAAGGGTTTTATTACAAAAATAAAAAATAATTAATTAAAAACATGTAAGTCTTTCAATCAATAAATCTGTCAAGAAGGACTCACATATAATAACATAATAAACTGACATGCATATATGATTAATTTTTATTCAAAAAAATATTTTTGTTCAAATTTTAAAACAAAAAATCCATGAAAAATAAAAATTTATGCACTAATACATGTGCAAATGCATCAAATTCAACGATTAGATGAATAGATGATGCATCTGCACCAAAATTGAAGAAACAAGAAAAAACACAAAAAGTAAGCACTTATAAAGCGAAAAATGTAAACCTTCTCTAGGCAGACCTAGGATTTCGTTTAAGTGAGAATGGAAACGGAAACATAATGGCCATTTTGTATAGATTTCGGCCAACATTTATAATCATACTTAAGATGAAGGATGTAATCAAGTTAGCATGACATGTATCTAATTCTAAATTACTTGTTTTGCTGCTTTGGTTGCTTCAGGTTTGGCTTCACAGTTCAACATTTTTGTGTTTTATTCACAATTTGTACCACTGGGTGGCAAACTATTTAACTTAGGCCTGGGGCACACGTAAAATTTTGGTAGATATTTTCTTTTTTTTCTCGTGTTACTTCATAAATGATCCATGGGATCATGTTACTACCTTGCAGTTTGACAAAGAGAAGAGGAGCATTCTAGCGGTTGGGGATATTACAGATGTCATACCTGATGAAGAAGCGGACATTGCTGTCCTTGAGGAACCTGAACATCTTACATGGTACCATCATGGCCGGAGATGGAAAACCAAGTTCCGGCTAGTTATAGGGGTTGTTCACACCAATTATCTGGAATACGTGAAGCGAGAGAAAAATGGACAGCTGCAAGCTTTTCTATTGAAACACATTAACAGTTGGGTTGTTCATATCTATTGCCACAAGGTACTTTTCTTGATAAAACTTAATTTATTGCCACAAGGTACTTTTTTTTTAAAATGGTAGCCAATAGCCCAATATTATTAAAAGAGAAGGACCACGATGGTCAAATACAACGGATAAGAGAGAGAAATAAAGAAATCACTACAAGATATGATCAATACAAAGCTTCCTTTGAGAAAAATCAAGGAGGGAGAGAGTCAAATAAAGCCAAAGCTTCCTTTGAGACACCCTCTCTAGCTAAACCGTCCGCTATCGAGTTTGCGAATCGCCACACATGGTGGAAGACCATCAGAGAAGACTTCACCCAATCGTCCATCTCATCGAACAGTCTGTCAAATCTCCAAGGGTGTTTCTCCAATTTGTTAAGCCATCGAATCACATTTAGAGAACCCCCTTCTACTATCACATTGGACTGACCATCTCTAATCAAAAAGCTTTAAGCCTCAGTGAACCGCACGCACTTCCGCTTCCTTGTCTGTTGAGTGACTCATTCAAGGTTAGATACTTGAGATTAATTAGATGATGTTGCAAGATTGCAATTTTATCCTCATCTTATGAGCTCATCATTAACCTGAGCAATCGGCGAACATGCCCATCAATCTTGAATGCATAATTCATGGGTGACCTCATGGAGAGACAAGTGCTCAAAATTGGAAGATCTTAAATGTCAAATCATCTTCATAGTCTATTTATTTGATGCTCAATAATGATATGATCCATGATTTACAATTAAGTTCGTGCGCGGCAGTTAGGAGCATCTGACTCTGGCAACGCTTGGTCTATGGCCTGTTATTGGACGGTCTGGATCAATAAGGAAACACACTAGTTTTGGAATGATAGCATTGTCACACTCCCTTAAAGCGCATTTTGAATCTACCAGTTGTCAATCGACCAGTTCTTTGTGAACTTTTGATCGATCCGATTGTTGGCCATGACCAATGCAAGTGGTGACCAATTAATTGGATGTTCTAGACCAGTATGCAGTTCACTAATTTTCTCAAGTTAGAGATATACTGATTGGTATACATGGTTGAATTTTGGAATTCTGAATGCTCCTACTTGCAGTTTCTTCATACAAATCATGTTATTGATATTTTGTTATTATATGACTAGTTTTCTGTTAAAGAAGGTTTTTTTTCTGGTGCGTTGTCGCAATGTTAAGGACGGGTAGATTAAGTCATTGATTAATTTGTTGGTAGGTTAGGGAATGTCTTGTGTCCTCTTTTATGTTGGATAGGAGGATTTGGGCTTCGTACAAGAATGGGCTGTTCTCCATCCAGCCTTTTTTCCTTTGCTTGTCAAAGTGCCCCATCCATCCTTTTAAGTGATCCAAGATGTGGCTCATTTGCTCTCCCCCAAAAGTCCCATGTCTTTGATCGACGGTGGCTTATGAGAAGTTTAATATCATTGACATTTTTAAGAGGGAGAGTTCGCAAATGGTCAAGTGGTGCATTCTTTGCAAGAAGGCTGAAGAATCTAGTAACGACATCATCATTCATTGCGAGATGGCTCGTGTGGTCTGGTACCGGCTTCTAAGGTTGTTTGTCACCTCTTTGGTGTTCCTCTCCTCCTTTAAGCTCCTTGAAGGTGGCACTACGTTCATCTTGGCAACAAAGGGCACATTCTCTGGAATTTGTCTTCCTTTGCGGTTGCTCGGGTTCTTTAGATGTAGAGAATTAGATGAGAACCATTGAGGGAAAGGAGAATACCACACAATGGATAATTAGGGAAATTATGTTTCTTCTTTTTCTTTTGGGCTAGATCTAAATTTGAATTTAGAGTTTACTCCATGTTGGATCCTGGGGTCCTTGAAGGCTCGCTACTGTCATTGATGAAATCAAAGGATATCTTGGATATAGCTGCACATACCTTTGTATTTATCCCATACCCCTCCTAATTCTATTGCTATTGCGGACACTTTTATGTGTCCAGAGCTTTTCTGTTTCTGTTTTCATAATAAAGTTTCCTTTTTACCATTTCAAAAAGTTATGTTTAATAAGGCTTTCTCAGCAGGGCTTTCTTTATTTAATTTCCTCACATTTAGGGTTGATGAAAGATCACATGTTTAACACAAGTAACTTGCCTCTATGTAACTCTTCCTTTTCTGTTTATATGGTGACAATTGTTCAAACCACTGCTTAAAAATTCCCGAAGTCAATCATCATCTCACTCTTGCTGACTCGGTTTTACCTTGGCTGGGCTCTCATTCAAATCTAAGTTTTCTTACCAAGTCAATTTGACTTGTCCAAGTTAATCAAAAATTGACCAATAGTCAATCATTGACTCGCGTGAGTAGATTCCCTTTTACTTTGGACGAGTTCTTGTCCGCTTTCAAGTTTTGAAAAACTGATCTAACCAATTACCACAGGAAGCGGAAGAATTGGTGCAAAGTTAGAGAAATTTATGTGATTTGGCGTTCTCAAAATCAATGCCCACTTGAATTATTAATTTTCATGATATCGCAGGTTATAAGATTATCAGCTGCAACACAAAATCTTCCAAGATCCGTCATCTGCAATGTCCATGGTGTGAACCCCAGGTTCCTTGAGACTGGCAAAAGAAAGCAAGAACAGCAAGAGAATGGAAATGTAGCCTTTTCCAAGGGTGCCTACTACATTGGGAAAATGGTGTGGAGCAAAGGGTATAGGGAGCTCCTTCAACTACTTACTAAGCACCAAAACCAACTAAATGGCCTACAAGTCGATTTGTATGGGAGTGGAGAAGATTCCCATGAAGTCCAAGAAGCTGCTACAAAATTAAAATTGACTGTTAACGTCTACCCTGGTCGTGACCATGCCGACCCTTCATTTCATGAGTAAGTTACCTCAATCTAGGGTGTTTTTTTTTTTTTTTTTTTTCATTTGTATTTTTTTTGGAGAAAGAGAAAAGAAGTTACCTCTATCTAGTCAATCAACACATGATTTCCAACAACACTTTATGGCAAATTTTGTCAACTGAAACTTATAAAAGCACCTAGAAAGTCTGATTTATTTCAGGAGATGATTAGAATGCAAGTGATCATATCTTTCCCCCTCACTCATCGCAGGTACAAAGTGTTCATAAATCCAAGTGTGTCCGATGTGCTCTGCACGACCACGGCCGAAGCACTGGCTATGGGTAAAATAGCCATTTGTGCTAATCATCCTTCAAATGACTTCTTCAAGCAATTTCCCAATTGCTGGATGTATGAAGATGGTGATGGGTTTGTGAGAGTGACAACTAAGGCATTAACCGACGAGCCAGCTCCACTAACAGATGACCAAAGGTATGAACTGTCATGGGAAGCTGCCACCGAAAGGTTTGTGAAGGCCGCCGAGCTTAATCATCTGTTAACTGTTAAGTCAGAAGCCTCATCAACACCACGTTTTATGTCAATGTCATTGAGGGTGCCAGATTTAAGAAGTAAAGTTGAGGATGCTGGGGCATTCGTGCATTATACGGTGTCCGGTATAGAGGCAACACGCCGGGCTTTTGGGGCTATCCCAGGGAGTTTGCAACCAGATGAGGAGCAGTGTAAAGAACTGGGGTTGGCTTTAGCAAATGGAAAGCATAATTCTAGAAAATGATCCAATGAAGGCTTATCAGGTACTACTGTAACCTATTCGTACAATTGAAAACTACATGACTGTACATTATGGTGGTTCCTTTCTTCTTTGTTCCTTTTTGAAAAATTGTCGTTTTGGGGCTGTTCTCCATGGGGATAGAAGCCCATGTTTATTTTATCCTTGAATAGACTTGGTATCCTCTGTTCACGTCTACCTTGTTACCAGAACTAAATTGGGGAACAATGGACAAGATAATTTCCGGATAAAATTATCCAAGCAGTATAGCCTGTTGTTCCAGGAAGTCATCTGAGGATTTGAATCCTCTTGCAGAACAGCTCCTTTGGGAAGTTTGTGGGAGATAAAAATATGGGGTGTCAGCATCAAATTTCAGTTGTCTTGCTTTCAGCCCTTAACCTATTGAGGGTTTGAAAAACAAAAGGCTCATTTCCTAGATATCCTTGGCAGTCCTATATTGGAATAAACCCTGTAATTCTCTGTAGGATGAACATTATGTATATTTTTAAGATAATGAAGTAAACCCTGTAATTCTTAGTAGAATGTACCCAGTGAAACTCACTGTGAACTACCAATGGGCCAATACTTTTGATGATTGGAAAATCTTATTCTAAGTCTGGATTAATGGATAGAGATTTTACAGAACATGGTAGATTTTTTATTTGATTCAGCTTTCATTTAATGGGCCAGCAAATCGTAGGCAATTTTTTTCTTTCTTCTTTTTCAAAAGTTAACTTTCACAAGCCGTAAGAGTCATTGCATAGTTCACAAATGAACGGGAAAAAATTGAATTTCAATTTATTATGAAATTTTGTTCAAAAGCTGTTCGTGCTCTGAGAAATTCGCACTCCGAATTTTGTACCTAATGGCCAGGCAGGCATGCCTTTAACCTAATGGCCTCAGGCAAGACTTGATGATTCACAAGATCTTGCAATTCACACCAACTATAGCATTTCACTACGTTCTTCATCTATTAAACCAAGCATTGTGACCTTACTCCTTTGAAGACTTCACTAAGGGCTTCTTTGGATGCCATCAAACTAAGGCCTTCTTTGGATGCTACCAAAATTAGTCCTTGTTTTGAAACAAGATTATTTCGATTTACAGTTGGCACTCGAACAACTAGTGTTGATGATAGTTGCAGTTTACCTAAACTATTACATTATTAATTACCAAATAGGTGTTTGTCCACCTCCTCTACTCCTAGCCATGTGCCACTAGGAAAGAATTCAATTATTTACCTCTGTCGCACCCACTTTTCTGGGCACTAGGTTCTACATCTGTCTATCTGGCAAGAAAAAAACTTGGCAACATTTTTATAGAAAAATTTTACTAGAAATTTTGTTATGCTTCGTTTGGTTTCTAGTAAAAAAAATAGATTGGATTTTTGTGGGAGAATTAGTAGTGACATAAGCTTTTCCTTAAAAGTCTCAAATGTTATTTTCTAAGGAATGGTGCTATCTCTCTCCACTCACAGTGACACTCTTGCCTAATAAATGCTTGTCCCCTCCCTTATTTCCACTCTTATTCCACAAAAATCTAATGGAATTGTGATTTGCTAGCAACTAAACGAAGCAAAATTCTTTTTTTTCCTTTACACCTCATGCGTTGCATGGGTGAGGCTCATCATTTTACAACACATGTTTTGAGAATGTAAGACCCATCATTTTACAGCCATGTAGGCCATGGATGGGGCCTATCATTTTACACCTCATGTTTTGATATGGTTGGGTCCGCTACCTTTTACACAAGCCTATGAGGCCCACTATTTTACACATGAATGAGCACTTCCATGTCCATCCAAACCCATGCATAAAGTGGGGCCGCCAATTTACATCATGTTTTGAAAGGTGAGTCCCACCAACTCTACGCAGACCTGTGCACCGGATGGGGCCTACCATTTTTCGTCAATTTTTTAAGCCATTCATATGGTCCGGCTCATTATTTTACAGGATTTGCTAGGGACCATCGTAGAAAGGCATTTTGCGGCCGGTTGTCGCAGGAGAAAGCGGCCAAGCAGGCTCACTTTTCAACAGATTTTGTCATATTCATTTAATCCATCTGAGATGGCTGCTCTCTCATGCAGTAGCCGGGCATGAAAAGCCTTTATGCCATGCTCCCTAGCAAATCCCTTATTTTACATCTCATTTGTTTCTAGAGTGGGGCCATTATCTTACACTCATACGTAGAATGGGCCAAAATTGACGAAAATGGTAGGCCCCACCAGATAAAGGTCTGAGTAGAGTTAGAGAGGGAGGTTTTTTTTTTCAGAGTAAACGTAGTGCTACGTTTAAGTATTCTGGTTTGTTGCAGAGGGAAAGAGAAGCAAACATGCCTCCATGTTCTCTGGGATTATAACATCCTTTTTGAATCTTGGTAGTTCTCAAATTGTGGTCTAAAAAAGGATTTTCTAAAAGAAACTTGATAATTCAAATACAAAGAGTTATGTAAATACGAGATTTTATATGTTGTGTACATGTGAAGTGCAATATTTTTCAAAAGATGCGACTGGGCCCGCTTCATAGGTTGATCCAAACCGTTCATTTGTTGGGCCACAATGTAAATAAGATAAGTGCCCTGAAAATCATTTCCATAGGATGAACCTAACCCTCCTCCGATCCATAGAGGGACTTCACATTATAGAAACCTCTACAAATCGGGAGTGTTAGAATCAGCCGGTGGGGAATATTTACGGGGTGCAGCATATGTAAGTTGTGGCTCAACAAATGAACGGTATGGATCATCTTATGAAGCGACCCCAACGATCCGTTTTTGAAAAAATATTGGACTTCACACGCGCACACATCATATAAAATCTCTCGTAAATAGAAGGGTTAAGGCTTTCAATAATGATGACCCATATTAATGAAGCTTGTAGATTAATAGTTTGATACTTAGATAGTAAAATAATTTGGCTGAACATATATTCATGTTTCCTCTTTGGGCAGAGGCAAATCTACCAAAGGTTAAGATCATCTTTAAATAACACTTACTCTCTTTACAGGGATGGTAGTTGATTTTTATGTAGGTTTTCATAAATACTAACAAAGTGCAAGTAGATATTAAAATTTGTTTACTGATATTCCCACTACCACTTTTTGATAACGAGGCAGACTCACCTTGTCTTTTAATATTTAAGCAGCTTTAAAAAAAAAAAGCTTTTAAAATTCCTAAAGAATGCTCTCAGCATCTAATTAAAAAGGAAAAGAAAGTAGATTTTGGTCGGGCTATTGATGTTGGCAGGAACATGTTTTAATCCTCGCACAAACTCAGCTTGTGGTTTCTTTTTAAATTGCTTTCCAAGAGCTTTTAGGGAGTGTAATACCTTTTGACCGCTGTTTAAATAATAAAAGACAAGATGAGTAAGTGCAATTATCAAAACATAGTAGTGCAAATATCAATGTCTTGGATTATTCTTTCTTATTCTTTTCATGCCTTGATCTTGTGGATGATCTCCATTTGAAATGGGGCTTTAGACTCATTTGCCAGCCTAGCTAGCGAGGCACATCATCTGAAGTCAAGGTGGCAAACGGGCCGTGCCGGCCCGCGGCCCGGCGAGGCCCGGCACGGTGGGCTGGAGGCCATGGGCCGTGCCGTGCTCACCTTAGAGAAAATTGGCCCGGCACAGCACGACCCGTGAACCCTTCCATGCCGTGCTGTGCCCGGCCCGTGGGCCCTTACGGGCCTGATCTTTCCGTGCCGTACCGGCCCGACCCGGCCCGTTTGCCACCTTGACCTGAATTCATGATTACTAAGACACTGCTGCATGTTGGATTAAGGTTTTTTTTAATGGAAAATGATATATTCGCCCCATTTCATACTTGGGATAGCCCCTTCTAGTGTAAAAGAGAAGTCATAAATGCATTAGACGGGTTGTCGCAAGTAAATATACTTTGAAATAAAAATTATATTTATGCTACAACTATGTTGATGCATTCATGCACTCAAGACTGGCAAATAAGTTAGCACCTTTTTTTAGGGCTGCAACTCGAGCCGGGTTTTACCCGACCAGGATCGACCCGACTTGAAAATAGCGTGGGTTGGGTTCAGGTTTCATGGGTTTCGGGTCGAGCCAGGTTGAGCATTCAAAAGCCCGCATGAATCTTGGGTCGAGCCGGGTTTGAAGGGGCCCGACCCGAGTTACATAAGTTATAGTATGTACATTTTTTTCTATTGTTAGTTAAAAGTTAAAAGTGAAAACCCACGCACCCACTGTCATTGTATGTGAGTATAATTTCTGCTTCTATGAGTTGAGTTGATTCAAGTGTTTGATTCAGCATTGTTTGATTGTAACTACAACATTGTTTAATTACAGCATTGTTTGATTCAAGTGTAATGTGAGTGTAATTTCTACTTCTATGAGTTGAGTTGCCTTGCCAAACAAGAATTTTCCTTAAAAAATTGCGTCAACATGAAAAAACCCGACCCGACCCGACCCGAGATATTTCTCGGGTAGGGTTGGGTTCTCCAAAACCCGACCCGCCCGACCTGAGTTGCAGCCCTACCTTTTTTAGTACTCCTTGAGATGATCACCCGTTGTTCCATGCACTCGGCTCAAGAATAAGTTTAGGGGAGTGATAAATCGACCCCCCATATAGCTTAAATCATCTCCGTATGTGTCTTTTTATCTCCTTTTTTTTTCTCTCCAATCCAAAGGAGAGAGAGACACATTGGGGCCGATTTAAGATATTTGGAGGTCCATTTATCATTGCCCTTAGTTTATTTGCTAACGAAAAAAAGGTTAATAAGAGGTTAATAAGCAGCCCTACCCTTAGTCTTATTTGAATTGCAAGATATAAAATTCGTTGAATTTTTTTCTTTTTACAATTTAGAAGGAAATCATTATAGATAATTTAAAAGGATATCATCATAAATTGAATGTCCCTTGAAATAAAAAATAAATAGAGCAGGGATGGAAAGTCTTTCTTTTTCTTTTTTCTTTTTTTCCAGGGAAAGCTGGGGTTTGGTGGGGGGCCCTACCGGATTATTTGATAAAGAGAAAGATCATACGTTCATGGACACATTACACCATCCTTATCTGCTTTTGCCGAAACGGAAATCGAAATTTAAATCTAAATGCTATGTTTGGTTGCTTGGAATGACTCGGAGAGTAGTGGAATAGGAAGTCAAAGGGAGGAGACAGGCATTTTTATTTTCCTATAATTACCTCAGAAAATTGTGTAGTAGTGTTTGGTTGCTTGGCAAATACACGGAGAGAGTAGGGGTGTCATTACCAAATTATGGAGAGAGGAGAGAAAGGGACGAGAGAGATAGAGAGAGAGCATCATTCCTTAGAAAATTCAACCATAATTCTTTGCTTTTGGAAGAAAGGGACAAGAAAGAGACAAACAATTATTAATGAGAGAAATCCAAGGTAATCAATGGAAGTCCAATGCATTTTGACAACCAAACGTGAAATGGCATGCCAAATCCGAACCTAATTCCGACGGCTGCAGAGCTTTGTGCAACCAAATGAAGCATGACTGGGAAAACACGAGGGATGTAAAGTGTAGTTCGAAATTCTTATTCATAAGAGGCCCTTTTTTCCGCATCTTTTCCAACTAAGCAAAGTAGACTAGTAATTTTAATTGTATATAAACAAGTTTTTAGTATTTATTATCAGATAGACAACCCTGTTTTGGACTTCTTTTTTTTTTTTTTGGAAGATGATATCAGCACAACCATGTTTTAATAATTGCCCAGACACAGCTTTTTAAGTCGGCAAACTCAGCTGCAAAGGTTGTTAAGGTTCACAAGCCAATTAAAAGGTAAAAGACAAGCTGATTTAGTGCAATTATTAAAACATGGTTGTGCTAGTATCCTTTACCATTCTTATCTAATTATATATGGCTACTAATGCTGGCATTATCATATTTTAATAACTGCACGAACTCTGCTTTTTTTTTAATTTGCTTCCATGAGTCTTTTGGAACTGTAACCCTTGACTTATGTTTAAACAATAAAAGACAAGATGAGTTTGTGCACTTATCAAAATATAGTAGCGACAATATCAGTAACCTTAATATTTTGAGAAAAAAGAAGAAGTAAATATTGATCTGGACGGCCCATTTTAAGTGGGCCACCTTTCTGAAGTAAAACAAACTCCACGGCCCTAGCCTAGCAAAGCACTTTTCCATCTTTTCTGACTCCCTCAACTGCTGGGTTCTGTGTAAGTAGGGTTAATATTTGTCATGTGGGCCACTCTAGTGGGCCCAAATACAAGATGACCATCCATATTGGGCGGGGCCCACCAACAACAATGTAACATTTCATCAATGCTACAGTGGGAGAAAGTGGAAGAGGACAAAAAGAAAAGCCAAAAGCAAAAGAAAAACAGGAAGCGTGCCGAAATCTCTGCAAAAGGGTCTTTCACACAATTAAGTGAAAATGACCGGGAGATAAAGGGCGTCAGATTTTTACGATTTGTTTATTGATTACTTTTGATTCAGTTCTCGAGAAATATTACAAACTAATAGTAAGGAGTGAGGGAATCACATGAAGTCAGAAATCCGGCTGGATTCTGTTTCCCGGCGCCGGACAATCTTCCTACACGTCACTTTGATGTAATGTTAATATCAATACTGTCGAAAACTGTACCCTTGAAAAAACGTGAAGGATATATTCACCCATTTTCTTCTCTGGGCCTCACCCCTTTTCACCCCCAAGGGTATTTATGGCTGCTCTTGTTACACTACATAGTAAGTAGGGGTGGACGGGGTGGACATGGTTCTGGTTCAACCCGAAGAACCGAACTGAACGGCCTATTTGGTTCGGTTCCGATTCAAACTATTGGGAACCGATGGTACATGGTTCGGTTCTGGGTTTGGGTTCCTGGTAGCGAGAACACGGTGACCCCCAACTGATAAATCACCCCTGTTTTCATGAGAAAATTCACCCCCCTTTAACGTTTTGCTTTGCCTTTTAAATTTTAATTCAACCCCCTTTAACATTTTGCTTTGCCTTTTAATTTAGTGTACATTGTTGCATGACTGTGTGTGCGTGTCTTAAGTTTCACCGGATATACATTGGATTGCATTTGTCTTAAGTTTACTATGACAAATTACAGTGATCTAGACTGATGATTGCATAATCTGTCTTAAGAAAGTTTGAAAGAATATACATTGGATTGCATGGCTCTGGATAATGGATATACATTGCATAACTCAGAAATTGGGTATACATTAAACCTGGGTAAACCCAGAACCGAACCGGTGAAGTTTGGTTCGGTTCCGGATATAAATGGTTCGGTTCTAGTTCCAAATTCTGGGAACCGATTACATATGGTTCGGTTCTGGGTATACCCCAAAACCGAACCAAACCAAACCATGTTCACCCCGTATAGTAAGGGTTCGACTCAGGTCGGGTTGGATCGGGTTGAGGCAATGAGGGCAACTCTAATAAACCCTAATGCTACGTTTGGTTGCTTGGAGTGGCTCGAAGAGTAGTGGAATAGGGAGTCAAAGGGAAGAGACAAGGATTTTGATTTGCCTACAATTACCTTGGAAAATTGTGTAGCAGTTGCTTGGCAAATAATGGAAGAATAGGAGAAAAAGTTGGAGGTGTCATTACCAATATAGGGAGAGAAGAGAGAGATAGAGGGAGAGAGAGAATCATTACCTAGAAAATTCAACCATAATTCTTTGCTTTTGAAATAAAGGGACAAGCAAACCAAATTCCGACGGCTGAAGAGCTTTTGTGCAGCCAAACGAAGCAGTTAACTCAACCCGAGATAGCATTCCCTCAACCCTAACCCAACCCAACCTAACCCGAGCCACAGGTTGAGGATGGTAAACCCTAACCGCCAATTGTGTGTAAATTCAGGAGAAGTGCATGGGCAATGGTGTCATAAAAAAACACAAGGGTAATTTTGTCATTTAACATAATACACAAACCCTGGCAAAAAAGTGTACTCTAGAGTCTGAAGTGCCACCTTACAAGACAGCTGGTGCATCGGTTAAAAACAGAAGCTTTTTTTTAACTTTCCAGTTAATTGTTTTTACATTGCATTTAATTTATTTAATATTTATGACTAGGAATGAAAAGGGACCTTTTTCTTTTTGCAGCTACTTTTTTAAAAATCTTTGACAGAAAAAAGAAAGGAAGCAGAGATGCATGTTAATGCCATTGTCACTCACTTCCCCTTCTTTTTGATAGCGGCGCCGCCTGTAATTAAAGCCTAAAATAAGAAAAAGGAGTTGAAATTTTATTAAATAAATATAAATAAAAATATAAATAAAGTATTATTATGAAAGAAAAATAAAAAAAATGGTGTGAAATTTAAGTGCTTGCGTGAGTCATAAGATTCCCGACAATTGCCTCGTTTCTAGGGTTTAGATTATATTAAGGGCTAACAATTAACTAATTTTTGTTTACAATAAGGCATTTGCTAGCGTTCAACTCATAAGGCATTTCGCGGATCTTAGTATACCAGCTTATCTAAGCTAAGTTCAGTCGCGACCATGGTTTGATTTCGGTCAAGACCAAAACCGAAATGTATTGAAAATGATATTGCCGATATGTACCGAATTTCGGTTCGGCCCAAAAAAAAATAAAAATTTCAGGACATTCTACTGGATTTTTGGCAGACTGAAATTTTATTGAAATCGAAATTTAAAACCATGATTGTTACACGAGTAGCCTTGAAATACAATTTTTCTAAGTCATCATAGGGTGCAACTTCACTGTTATTTATTTGATGTCAAGTTGGTTGTTCCTAGAAATGGCTTTCCTAGAAATTGCCTACCAAATCCCAAATGATAGAAGGGAAGTTGTCTTAACATATAATACTTACGGGATTTGCTATGGAATGAGGCATTTCGAGGCTGGCTGTTGCATGTGAGGGCAGCCACCTCAGATAAATTAATGAATAAGACAAAATCTGCTGAAATGAAAATTTTCTAAAGGAATCATTAGCAAACCCTAACTAGTTTGGGACAAAGGCTTAGTTGAGTTGAGTTTTGTGATCCTACCTAGTAAAATGCCTTTCTGTGATGGTCCATAGCAAATTCGTATTGCTAGACAATTTCAAAAAATGCGATTGGAGTTTTGGGTCCGACTTTTGCACGATAGACCAACCACCTCAGATGTATTACGGTCATGTTTGGCTGCCATGAATTTCTTTTCCTGACAAATCGGAACGTACTCAAAATCGGGATGACCTTTTCCCGACTTTTAGCAACATCAACACTAGGTTCCGGGATCTTCTTTCCCGATTTTTTGCAATGTCACCCTCATCTCCACTTGGAGATTCTGATTTGTCAAGAAAAGAAATTCATGCAAAAGCAAGCCACCAAAGAGGTAGTTACAAAGAGTTAGTTTTCTGGGGCGGAGTATCGTTACCAAAATAAGAGGTAATAGGAATGACAATAGTGGATAACGACCAAAATACCTTTCAATCAAAATTAGATTTCCAAATAAATACCATATTTATAAACACCAACAATTGTCTCTTCGTCCCGTAATTAGGGTGGCAAAGGAAAATTCGCTTGACAAAAGGTGATACGCTAGCTCTCGGCAACATTGGGTCTTCAGAATCACTATATATTATCAAGAATCGCTATATAATATCAATAGAAGACTTTACCTAAAAATAAGGGTATTTCGGTATTTTTTTTTTAAATTTTTTTATAATATTTTTCATATGCCACGTGAGGGGACAAGAAAGAGATAAAGTGAAGACAAAACAAGTAGTTTAATTTGAATTTAAACATGCAAACAAATTTCACTAGTAAATGACATTGCATATCAAAGCCACTCAAAATACCTATTAACCACCAAAATTGTGCAACAAAATAGACCCAAAAGCAAAATGCACAATGTCACTATCATCATTCCTAAAAGTTTTTAAAAGGCACTTATTGAGTCCCACTTTCTGACTTGTTTACATGATCAAAGCCGTTGATCAGAGTGGCTGCCATGTGTCAGATTTCCTTGATCGGATGATACTAGACCCTTGAATCTATGCCTTGTTCGGGTTTCCGATCTACAAGCAAGGTTTAAAATTTCGGTTTCGATAACCGTTTCGGACCCCACCAAAAACCGAAATTTGGTAATTTGGTTCCAAATTCAGGATCCAAATTTCAAAATTTCTGACCGAAATCCATAAATGGCGAAAAATTGAATTTTGGAAATTTTCGGTTTCGGTCCCCACCTGTATTCGAAATTTCGGATTTCGGTCAAAATTTTAAACCATGTCTACAAGATCAATGGTCTTGCTTTCACATACTTGCCTATGCTTGATTGTAAGACCCCCACAAATTGTGACTTTCTGTGGTAATCTTTCTCTTTAGAAAAAGATCAATGAATCGAAGTTGCAAGACCTAGTACTAATCGGGTATACCGCGATTGTGTAAACAGTACACAGAGGAATGACTCATAATCTGTTGGATTATATTCTGAAATACGGTGTATCAACCTTATCTGAGTATGTAATTGATAACTATATGTGGGGTTTTAATGTGAAAAATGCTAGGGAGAATGCACTTTTTGAGACAACATGCACTAAGTGGATGCAATCAGAGTGGTGATCTAATTAGCATCTCCAATTCTTGCAATTGTAGTTGAGATCGCCATGATCAGAAGATCCTAGCCACTTGATCCATCAATCCTCTGTTTGTTTTGGATTTTGAGTACTGATTGTCACTTCAAAACTGATTATTGGATTAAAATCTAATTTTGAATCCAATAATCAGTTTTGGACAGACAATTGGTTCCCAAAATGAAAACAACAGAGGCCTAATTCTGTGTGTACACACAAAGACCACGCAACTTGATTTTATGGAATTTGGCTTGAAAGTTAATGAGGGGTGGATAAGAATATCCCCTAAAGAGGAAGTCTAAACTGAAGGGAGCCCTTGCAAAAAAGAGGTGAAAGGGCTCACTCACCACCATCATGCATTGGCTGCACATCACCATAATGCATTAATATCGGCTGAAAAGTCAAACATGATGGTGATGTGCAGCCAATAGGAGAGCCCTTTTGCCTCTTTTTTTGCAGGGGCTCCCTTCAGTCTAGAATTCCTCTCCCCTAAATAGCAATGCAATAATTACCTATATCTCCTAGAGCTAGAGTCTCAAGCGAGTTCAATGCTATATTGGCAACCAAATGGCAAATAACATCCCAAATCCCAACGGCCACCACCGGGATAATGTGCAACCAAACATTGCCCATATATATCGTACAATTTTTTTTCTCAATCATTTGGCAAATATGTCCTAAAGTTAGCAAATAATGCAACTCGGCTGCACCCTATGATGATCTAGAAAAACGCTAAGTAAATGTAAAAAAATATCCATTGAAATCTTACTTTCCATGAAAAATGAGTTACCTAATGCTCCAAAGATAAGTTACTTTCCATGAACAATAATCCAATATAAATTTTCCCTGCATCCAAACAGCCCTCGGATGTCTGTTTGGTGTAGGACCAGTGTGACTGTCCCAAGTAAGAAAAAGGGCTACTGATATTGGCACTACTAGGGTATTGATAATTGCACCAAGTCATTTTGTCTTTAATTATTTAAACAACTGTGAGAAGGTTATTATACAGTTCCTAAAAAGCCCTCAAAAGCCCATTTAATAAAGAAAAGTTGAGTCTGTATAATTTCTCTTATTAAAATATGGTGGTCGGACACAGTGTTCCCCATAGCCAATCCCATGATTGGGCCCACTGGACTGTCCAGTCCAATTGTGGGTGTACCATTTTAAAGTACAAAAATTGGAGGTGTGGACCATGATAGGTTGAGGGTGGGAACAATCATCACACGTCTCCTGTGAATCACGTTTTGAGGATGTGACGCTTTATTTCATTTACATGTAATGGGGACTTGCTGGTCTGACATGACAGACCAGCCCCGAAATGCCTTTTGCTATGGACCTTACTAAATCCCACATGTAATATAATAGTACCCATCACACAAGGAAGATCTCAAAATCACAAAAACACCCTTTACAGTCAAGGAAGTGAATGTTCCCATTGTAAAAAAAAACACACTCAGGTTTCAAATTTCGGTTTCGGAATGCGTTTGATTTTTCTCTTTTTTATTTCGATTGAAATTTCCAAAATTTCGACTCAAATTTCTGAAATTTCGACTAAAATTTCCAAAATAATATTAAATAATTATCAAAAAAATCCCTTCAATTTCGGGATTTCAAAATTTAGGCCGAAATACACTACAATTTTGAGTTTAATGGATTCCGGTTTCGTTATCGACCAAAACCCAAATTTCGGATTTCGGACGAATTTAAAACCATGCATCTACCACCTAGCAGTGATTTGTTCCATTCCTTTTGTGATTCCATTTAGGCTCAGTTCAGTTGTGTTCCTCAGGTGGGAAAACCCAATGAAATGATGTAGAAAAAACAAGGGTGACAATAAATTTGCACCCTGTGTAGGATAATTCGCACGCCTGGCCCTTAACGTCAAAACATGTTGAATTCTGCCACATATCCTCCTGTGAATAGGGGTGTAAACGAGACGAGCCGAGCCGAGCCTGGCTCAAAAGCTCGGCTCGGCTCGGTCAGGCTCGCGAGCCTTATTGAGCTCGGATTATATTAAAATCACACCCCTCATCTTCCCTGGACAGCCCTATCTAGTGTAATTTGACTACTCTTTTTACACTACGGGGGGTGGTCCAAGTAACAGATGGGGTTCCAAAAAAGAAGTGACATATTTTGCCTCCCCCTTTCACTCCCTGGACAACCCTTTTAGTGTATATATGAATATATAATATATATATTTAAATATATTAAATTCTTAACGAGCCTAGCCTGGCCTAACTCGGGCTCAGCTCGGCTCGTCAAGGATTCGAGCCGAGCTCGAGCAAGCTTCCGAGCCCGAGCCAAAATTGACACCCTCACCTGTGAATTATCCTAAGGGGGTGCGAATTTATCATCGCCCAAAAAGAAAAGATAAACCAAAGAAAAGAAAAAAGAAAAGAAAGAAAAGAGAAGACAAAGAAAAAAGCCTTGACCATTTAGCTAGCTGCTAAATCCCAAGGGAAGTGATATATCCGCCCCTTGTGATTACTTTGGACTCCCTGCAGCAGTGTATCTGTGACTGCAAAGAGGCTGATGTACTTCACGTCAGGAAGATTCAATGGCTCAGGTTGGCACGTACACTGCAGCTTGGGTATCCCAAGTAGTCAGAAGGGGCGGATATATCACTTCCCAATCTCAATTTATGACTACTGTTTTACACTCAATGTCAACGGAGCTGTGCCCATGGAGTTGTGCCCATGTGAGAATGGTTGGTTCACTGCTGGAGGACAAATTCACCCCCTTGAACGTTTTCCTTTGCTTTTAAAACTTAAGGAATAACGCGTTTAGGGGTATCATTCCCTTATTTTTTTTCCCAGGTTTATTCAGCTTTTTATTCGTCCTCTCTGTCGTCTGTCCCTCTCGGGTCTCTCCCTATATGGCTGATATTCTAAGGGAAGAAAAAATTCCTGATTGCCCTAGCATGGCTTAAGGAGAAAAAACAATTCCACTCAAAGAGTTTTTCTTTAAATTTTTTTTGCATGAAAGTAACTGTGTTTTTTTTTTTTTTTTCGATTATGAAAGTTACTATTATGCAGCTTGCATGAGAAATTCAAAGAAGTATTTTCGTGCAAGTATAGACTACAACTAGAAATGTGACAATTAATCCCACTACGTATACAGGGTCAATACAACTGATTTTGGAACGTGCGATTTTATCCAACCCACTGTTTTTTTTCGCATGCTATGCCCTTCGTAGACATGGCAAACGGGTGGGCCGGGGCGAGTTTCACCTCACAAGTTCAGGTCCGGGTGGTATGGGCTGGGTCACAAATGACTTGGAATCTTACGGGTCACTATTTGGTGAACCCAACCCCACTTATATGAGCCAGGGAGACCCGCAGGTCACCATTTTTTTAAAATCTTTTTTGCTGTTTTTTATTCATACACTATAATAGGATGAGCCAACATAATCATTTCCATAGGATGATCCTAGCCCTTTGATCTATGGAGGAATTGCATATTATTATTTATGGAAAGCACTATAGATTGGAGAGCTAGATCATGGTTTTAAATTTCGGATTTCGGTCGGGACCGAAATCGAAATTTGCCGAAATTTGGAATTTCACGAAATACCCGATTTAATGTAATTAAAAAAAAAACTGTTACAAAATTTCAGTACGAAATTAATTCAAAAATATTTTTTAATTATTACCGAATTTCGGTGGCGTCTGAAATGGGTATCGAAACCGAAATTTAAAACCATGGCTAAGATCATCCTATGGAAATGTTTTTTGGGTCACAACCTATTTACGTTGTGTTCCATCACATGGACAGTTTAGAATCTTTAGGTCATTCTGTGATGTGGTCCGTATACTACTTTCTAAAAACTACAGGACTGTAAGGGCTTTCACTGTATAAAATCTCGATCATTTGGGTTTTTATGGGCACCCGTAATTTAATGACCCAGACTCGTAAATTGGGGTCCGGGTCATTTTTTGCCAGGTCTACTAAATGTGCCGGGTCCAAAAGAATCCGTTGGACCATCCGGGTCCATTGGCAGGCCAAATTATTTCATTTCTGAATGTGTTTCTTTTACGCTAAAAAGGATAAGGGATAATTACATTTACACCCCCTCTAGTTTCTGACACATCCACTTCCACCCCTATAGTTTAAAACGTGACAAATACACCCCTGTAGTTTCAATTTGTTTAAGGTTTGCCCCCTCAGCTGAAGGTTCGTCCATAGATTGAAGGGTTAAGATGATCCGATGGAGCTGATTTTTTGGGCACACCCTATCTATGTCAAGACCCATCAAATGAACACTTTGGATCATCCAAACAATGTGGGCCCACATTATTTGGATGATTTTTTGGTAGTGTTTGGATTCGGGTATGGGCCCACATTATTTGGATGATCCAAAGCGTTCATTTGATGGGTCCTGACATAGATAGGGTGTGCCCAAAAACGCAGCTCCATCGGATCATTCTAGCCCTTTAATCTATGGACGAACTTTCAGCTGAGGGGGCAAACCTTAAACAAATTGAAACTACAGGGGTGTATTTGTCACGTTTTAAACTATAGGGGGAAGCGGATGTGTAAGAAACTAGAAGAGGTGTAAATGTAATTATCCCAAAGGATAATTTAGGTAGGGGTATTTTGGTCGTTAAAGCAATTTAGAACAAATCCCACTTTGAAAAGAATAAAAAAATCAGAGAAATAAAAGCTCTCTAGACAACTAGTGGAATCATTACAAATCGACAAAATCCAGAACCCTATTTCACGCGTGACTCTGACACGTGTCACGCATCTGTATCATCATTTCGGCCGCAGGGTGGAATCTTTTAATTAGTAATAAAATAACGACACGGAAACGATCCTAACCCCGATATTTTACAAATATCGGCCGATATATCTTTAGCTATTTAAGTATGCTACAATATGATATGATCACTGATTAAAGTGGAGTTAACGAGAAAATGCCAGGCACAAGTTATCATTAATCAAGAAGTTGGAAAAGGGTGTAAAAAGTAAAAACCACAAATAATGGATAAAAGTAGAGAAATGATTTCAGCACAACCATGTTTCGATAATTACACTAACTCATGTGGTCTTTTTCTTATATAAAGAGATGTCAAAGATTATTACAGTTCCCACAAGCATGGTTTCAAATTTTGGCGGAAAACTGAAATTTTGGATTTCGGTCGGGACCAAGGCTGAAACTGAAACGTCCCGAAACTGAAATTAGGCCACGTTTGGATAGCCACAAGATTTAGATTTGGATTTAGTTGACCTTTTGAACTGGATCAGATCCTAAAAATTTTCAAATCAGCTACAACAGTGTAAAAAATTCCGATTTTCAAATCTGTTCTGTGAGACATTATTTGGAAATTAATATTTCTGGTAACTTCCTTCACCGTCGCTGCTCCTCGACGTTGCTCCGGCGGCAGCGAGACATCTCTCTCTCTCTCTCTTAAAACATGTTCATGAAGATGATGGATGTATTTTGTATCCAAAACTCAAATCCAAATCAGAATACAAATGCATGAGGTATCCAAACGGGCCCTTATTGAAATTTACCAAATTACTGAAAGGGAGAGACATTTTCACCCCAGTACTACGATTCACCCCCCTTTTAGCATGATTTGACGTCAAAAAAACGTTAAAGTTGCCCACTGTTCACGTTATAAGGGGGCGAATGCGTACTACAGAGCGGGTGAAAATATCATCTCCAAATTGCTGGTAAAATATTAATTTTTTTCTTTATAAAATTTCGGCTGAAACCTAAATTTCCGTAATTTAGGCCCAAAAAACCTTCATTTGAGTGCTTCTACCGAATTTCGGCCGAAATTTCAAGATTTTGGCCAATTTCTATCCTGTTTAGATACCTCATGCATTTGTATTTTGATTTGGATTTGAGTTTTGGATACAAAATACATCAATCATCTTCATGATCATGTTTTAAGAGAGGGAAGGAGGGGTGGATGTCTCGCTGCTGCCGGAGTAACGTCTAAGAGCAGCGACGGTGAAGGAAGTTGCCACTCACAAAACATATTTGAAAATTTATGCTCTGTTTGGTTGCCGGGTTTTTTTTGTTCCCGGGAGTTATGTGGGAGAAAAAAATACCCTGGGAGATAGGTGGGAAAAAAAGAAGTCCTGGAAGTATCCTGGTAAAATAAAAATTCCATGTTTGGTTATGTGGGAGAAAAAAATACCCTGGGAGATATGGTGGGAGAAAAAAAAACCTTTGTTTGGTTGCTTGAACTGTTGGGTAGAAAAAAATTCTTCTCAAGCTTATTTTTTGTTCCTGAGTTTATTTTTGTTCCTGGGGTTATCTTGGGATGGGATGAAAAGGCAATCATTACAAAAGTGGGATTAAAAAATTCACCCCACAAGTAATCATTACAAGAGTGGGACTAAAATAAACCTAGTGCTAAAAGGCAACCAAACATGGGATGGGACCAAAATTTAACTTACTCTCCCACAAAACTCCCAGGCACAAAAAAAACCCGGCAACCAAACAGAGCATTAAGGATCTGATCCAATTCAAAATATCAACAAAATCCAAATATAAATCTTGTGGGTATCCAAACGTGGCCATAAGCAAAACCGAAATTTAAAACCTTACTTGCCAGAAGCTCTCTCCATCAATTAAATAGAAAAGACAGGCTGAGATTGTGCAATTACTAAAACAGCGAGTGCCAATATTAGTACCCTAATAAAAGGCTAAAAATATTAAAAATAGCTTCAAATCTTCGAACCAGGGTCAATACTGTTTGAGTATTTCGATTCCTTAACTTTTTCATTGGTTGCCCCCCCCCTCTCTCTCTCTCTCTCTCTCTCTCTCTGCATATATAATCTGAGAATTATCAACTAAAGTAGACAAAGCTCTTTTCTTTCTTGTCTGCCATTAAAATCCCATAAATATAACACAACTCACTTCGAAAGCTATATCTCTCTCTCTCTCTCTCTCTCTCCTTTAAAAGAGTTCGCCGGAATTATCACGTCGGAAAATCTTTTTCCGTCCGTTTCGTCATTTTCTCCGGCATATTTTGAAAACCCAACGTTCTTGTAATGGGCTGACCTGTTTTTATAAACTGATTCCTTTCCTCTTCCTCATTTCTCCACACCTCCTCACTTTAGTACTCAACGAACGAAACCCCCTGTTCTTCCCCATCTAGTTTTTCTGCCGTTTTTTTCTACGAGAAACGCCGTTTCGGAAAGTCTTTTCATCATTCTTCAGGGAAAAATTTCATCTGGGTTCTTCGAATCTCCGCGTTTTCTTACTTGGGTCGTTGCTAGATTTGTACAAAAAGCAGTTTTACTTGTTCTTGCCGAGCTGGTTTTACTGCCGTTTCTTTCAACGAAACCGCCCGTTTCGAAAAAAAAGTGTTTTATCATTCAGCAGGGAAAAATACCATCTGGGTTATTCGATTCACCTCGTTTTCTATCTTGGGTCGTTACTAGATTTCTACAAATATCAGTTCTACTTGTTCTTTCAAAGTTTCCTCTAATATAAAAAAAAAACCCCAAAACAGAGTTCTTGTCATTCTCTTGATTAATACTCTTCTTTGTTCTTTCCCTTCACCTTGAAAAATGATAAGTGCAACCGATCTCTACCATGTTCTCACAGCCGTGGTCCCCCTCTACGTTGCAATGATCCTTGCGTACGGTTCCGTAAAATGGTGGAAAATTTTTACGCCTGATCAATGCTCTGGTATCAACAGATTTGTAGCCTTATTTGCAGTCCCACTCCTTTCATTCCACTTCATTTCCACCAACAATCCATACACCATGAACCTCCGTTTCATAGCCGCAGACACCCTTCAAAAAATCATAGTCCTCATAGTTCTATGTATTTACACAAAAACCAGCTCAAAAGGCTCTCTAGAATGGACTATCACACTATTTTCCCTATCAACACTCCCCAACACTCTTGTCATGGGAATACCCCTTTTGAAAGGAATGTATGGGTCTTTTTCAGGGGGTCTAATGGTTCAAATAGTGGTCTTACAATGCATAATTTGGTACACTTTGATGTTGTTTTTGTTTGAATATAGAGGGGCTAAATTGCTTATTGGGGAACAGTTTCCAGACACTGCTGGTTCTATAATTTCTTTTAGAGTGGATTCTGATATACTTTCTTTAGATGGAAAGGAGCCTCTCCAAACTGAGGCTGAGATTGGTGAAGATGGAAAACTCCATGTTACAGTTAGGAAAAGTACCAGTTCCCGGTCGGAAATCTTTTCCCGGCGATCCCACGTATTAAACTCTGGCGTTTCACTCACTCCTCGCCCTTCGAATTTGACAAATGCAGAGATTTACTCTTTGAATTCCTCGCGAAATCCTACTCCTAGAGGGTCTAGTTTCAATCACACTGATGTTTATCCTAATGGGAAGAGTGCGAATAATGCGAGTCCTAGGCAATCCAATTTTGGGAATTTAGGGTTTGATGAGGAGGTTGGGATGGGTGGTTTTGGAATTACTAATCCGTCGAGGGCGAATGGCGGTTATCCGGCGCCACCGAGTGCCGGAATATTTTCTCCGGTGGCTGGTGCGAAGAAAAAGACTAATGGGAGTGAAGGAGGGAAGGATTTGCATATGTTTGTTTGGAGTTCAAGTGCTTCACCTGTTTCAGAAGGGGGGATTCATGTGTTTAGGGGAGGGGAATTTGGGAATGAGCATGGTGGGGTAGTGCATTCAGCTGATTACCAGCAAAAAGGTTAGATTTTCAGAGCTTATTTTGTTTTTGATTAATTTTACTATCCTTGTAGAAATAGTAATTTTATTTCATGGGAGTGATTGAATTTTTAGTTTGTTGTGTTGTCCTTTTCCTATTTATGGAATGCTTTTTTTGACTGGTGGAGCCTTTGTGGGGTTGTCTTAAAAGCCATTATTCTTGGATGTTTGTCTATTTGTTTTATTTGTGGGAAAACAGATTTCTTGTTTGATTGTTTTGTTTCTGATATGGGTCTGATCTTAAATCTGTTCTGAGCTGGGTCATCTATAATTTCCATGGGATTTTGTCCCAAGTTTCTGTTGCTGGTTATTTTTGTAATATCATGTTATTTATTGTACCTGTCTATTTTGTTTTTTCCATTCCATCCTGCTAGGGCTCCTATTTTTCACCTGTTCTACCTCACATCATTTCTTTTCCTAGTCCTGTTTTTATATCATATTTAACAATTTCTCATTCTTATCTCTTCAATGTTTTCCCTTTATTAGACATTCTGTGACATTAGTAAAACTTGTTTGATATCCTTATTTTGTTTATGTTCCCTTTCATCTAATCTCCCATATTCCCTTTTGCCCATCCCTATTTATTTTGTTTCTGCTTCCTACTACCATGGCCTTCTATCTGATCTTAACTTCCAATCCCTTTTCTCATTCATTTTCTATTTCATAATTTGGGTTTCCTCCATCTAATCTCCCATTTCCCCTTTTTACCCTTCCCTTTTTTTTTTATTCTGCTTCCTACAACCATGGCCTTTTATCTGGTCTTAACTTCTAATGTTTTTTTGCCCCTTTATTTTGTATTCTAATATATAATTTGGGTTTCCAAAGCTTCCAACTGATCTCCTTTCTATGATCTCAGAAGCTCACCAAGATGCCTACGAAGAGTACGGTCGTGATGAATTCAGCTTTGGGAACAAAACTGTCTCAAGAGGGGGTAATTCTCTATCGAAAGATCAAGACGGCCCTACCCTTTCAAAGCTGGGGTCTAGCTCCACAGCTGAGCTCCACCCAAAGAGTGGCATTCATGGTGATTCTAGGCCAACTTCAATGCCACCTGCAAGTGTCATGACCAGGCTCATTTTGATCATGGTTTGGCGTAAGCTTATTAGGAACCCAAACACATACTCGAGCCTTATAGGTCTAATTTGGTCTTTGGTCTCTTACAGGTGCAAATCCTATTAGCATGAACTTCTCTTCTTACCTACCAAAAAAAAACTTTTCTTGTTTTTATCTGTTGACAAATCTCTCATGTTTGCTTATGGGCTTTTTTTTGCAGGTGGGGGATTGAAATGCCTGCGATTGTTGCCCACTCTATCTCTATCCTTTCTGACGCCGGTCTCGGAATGGCTATGTTCAGTCTCGGTATGTTCCAAATTCAAGCTAAAAGTCTTAACCTTAGGTGATCTTTCATGAGTATTTCTTTTAGAGTATTAGTCTTCCAATACCATAGATTAACTTTTCATTCAGTTATATCTGGGCTCATGAATATGGAGGGCAAAATTGTTGTGCTTAATAAATAACCAAACAGTCCAGCATCATCTCTGTTTTACACTCTGCTCGGATTATTTTATGGTGGGTAGAAAAGCTAGGATTGAAATTCGCAAATCTAGTGAAATTTTGGTTTAGTAACAAATTGGAATTCATTGTTTTATGTATATTACCCACAACACAAACTATCGCAGGCTAATAACTATGGATAATTGCAGGTTTGTTCATGGCTTTACAGCCCCGGATTATTGCCTGCGGTAATTCTGTTGCGGCCTTTGCCATGGCTGTTCGATTTCTCATGGGCCCAGCTGTGATGGCTACTGCTTCAATAGCTGTAGGACTTCGTGGCGTCTTCTTACGCATTGCTATTGTTCAGGTAAATTAAACCAAATCCTTCAGGTTGAAAATGGAGCTAAAATTCTAATTTTATATCATGTTGTGCTCATTTGTCATGAAGATTTTCTAAAGGCTTAATTAGCCAACCCAACCTAGTTTAGGACAGAGGCTTAGTTGTGTTGAGTTGAGCTGAGTTCATTTGTACAAGAAACTAGACACGATCCAAAACTCCATTAAACTAGCTTAAGAGATAAATCTAAAGAAATGCAGTGTCATTAAAGCTTTCTACTTTCTGGGATTTTATTTATTTACATATATTTCCCAGGTTTTGATATGTTAAGCCATTAAATTTGCAGGCAGCACTTCCACAGGGAATTGTTCCCTTTGTCTTTGCCAAGGAATACAATGTGCATCCAGACATTCTAAGCACTGGGTATGATCTCTTTTAGTTCTCTGGTTTCAGGCATTTAAGTTTGCTGTTTTGTTTGTTTCAGAGCTGTTTGAAAATAGGATGGTGGTAATTCTAATGGATTTTTATTACTTCCTGCAGAGTTATCTTTGGAATGTTAATAGCTCTCCCCATTACTCTGGTTTACTATATTTTGCTGGGACTTTGAAGAGCTAGTGAAAGATATCTATCCATCCAAGGTAAAAAAATATCTTGTAAATTGTACCCTTTGGTGGATTTTACTACGTCTGACTGAGCAGCTGACATGTGTGGGAGGGTGAAAACTGGTAGCCAAAAGCAAGCGAAGGATTTTGTTAGATTTTTTGAAATTTCCTTCTTTTTGATATTCCAATCTCCTTAAAAAGTGAGAAGGGGAAAGTTAAAGCTGGGGAGCACTCTTGTGAGGAATTTTGTTATTTTTGGCTTTTTGGCATCTCTCTCTCTTTCCTTAGAAGAAGGGAATCAATGTTTCTATTTTTGTTTTGATTTTATTTCCCACAGGCTACTGATATTAAGGTGAGAATCACTTATCCAAGTTATCTAACAAGGGCTATTTTATCAAATTACACTCACTACCTTTCCTTAAACTGGACTTTGTCTCTGGCCTTATTTTATTTCTATAGTAAAACTTTATTTGCTCTTCCCATTATTAGTGCCTAAATTGGGTGATTTATCGTTTGTCGCCTCCAATGATCCAAATTGTTTTGCTCTCAAGGGTAAACAGGAGGTACCATGTCCTGGCTCCTATACCACTTGTTGGGACCCCGGTAGAACTCACTCTTAAAACTAGCCGTAAGGGTAGTATGCCCAAGTCCTTATAAGTCCTCCACATCTGGTTCTTACTTCCGATGTGTCGTCTTTGCTTTAACGTGGAATCCCAACAGTTCTGTCAAAAAGCCAATCCGACCTCTTCTAAACTGATCTCTCGATCTCTACTAATGGATTTCAACCATAATCAGCAAGCAATATGGTAGTATATCTAGTAGCTGCATTTTAGAAGGTATTAGAGATTATTCATTATCAGGTGCTGTCAATTAATATTACCTCCCAGCTAGGAGGCACCAACTCTGTCCAGCTCTTTCTTCTTGTACTAATGATTTTGCAACATTAGGTTTTATAGTTGTTTGATTGATAAGAAAAGCCTTGCGACCTCATTGCTGCCACTACCAAGCAGGATTCAAGGGAGTTTGGTGTTTCTTGTAGCTGCCGTTGCCACACCAGAGTCATGGCTCTTACGGCCGTAATTAGCAAAATGAGATGGGAAAAATTCCTTCAATACGGCAATGGTTGAAAATAGTTGTATTAATAAAACGTAAACATGAAAACCACATTAAAAATTGTCATATGCAAAATATAGGGGGTAAAATTGAAAAGCTGGCAAAAAAAAAAAAGGTGTTTTAAATGTTTCTTTATTTTTTTTTTGTAAAATTTTCAAAGAGACCGAGTATTAAACAGGAAACTAGGAAAACATGTTTTTTTTTTAATTTTTTTTCATTAAACATGATAATAGAAAAACGTGTTTTTTTTCAAAAAAAAAAAATGCCATTTAAAATGTAGTTTTGTTAACTATGGTTGCAACCACTACAATAAATTCCACTAAAGAAACTAGAGAAGAACATTTCTTATGTACCTACATACAATATTTGCTTACATATAATATGCATTTTGAACCAGGGGCGATGGCACTTGAAAGGGAAGGGGGACAATTGCTCCCCTTAATTTTTTGGAGAAAAAAATATACCTTTATTTTTTAATATTTTTTTTATACTTACCCCTTTTTAAAAAATACGCCCCCCTTTCCAATCATCGCTAAGATAGAAAATGAGTTTAAAATTTTAATTTTACCATTTTTATATCCTTTCCTTCTAAAATATATAATTTTCCCTAATTTTCCCTTCCCAAGTAAATCCTGTTGAATTTTTTAATCATTAAAAGCTTTTAATGCTTTGGCTTTAAAGATTTTTTCTTTTGTCTTATGTGAATCAAATTTCAAACGGTTGAAATTTCATCGTTACTATGCAATCTTTAAATGCCTTTGAATATTTTATACGTTTTTATTTTTTGTCTTTATTTTGCAAACGTTGTGTGCATTAAGAGAGATAAAGAGCCGTTGAAGAATGTTAATATATACACAACAACAGTGTATACAAGAGTAGCTCTCTTTTTTCCTCTGACACATACACGTTTTCCTCTTCTTGAAGTTTTTGTTCATTCTTTTCTATTCTTGAGTACTGTTTCGAAAGTTTCAATCTTTTCAAAGCTTTCCAAGTTTCTCTTTTAAGTGGGCAATTTGATTGGCATCAACCGTTGTTCGCGAGGTCCGAGCCGGTGCGTGCACATCGTCAAAGACAAGTATAGTGGTGTTGTATCCTGAAGATAGGTCGCAAGAGAACCCGATTGCATACCATTCGTGGAGGGGCGATAATCTATCTTAAGGGTAGCGTTAATCCGTAACGTGCCTCTACCACTCATCTCTATTTGAAATTTCATTTCATTATTATTATTATTTTTAATTTGGTTCTTGCTACCGGGTTTGAGGTTTTCATTCAAGATCGTCAAAGGTAATTTCAATTTCATTTTTTTCGGAATACATATTGAATAGATTGTTGAACTAATCTATTTACCCAAGATTATTTCCAACAATCTTAAGATAGATTATTGGATTAGTTCAACATGGCCGGTGAAGATTACACTCGTCCAGAGAAGTTTGACGGATTGAACTTCAAGCGTTGGCAACAACGCTTATTCTTTTGGCTTTCAACTCTTAAAATTGCCTATGTCTTGACCACATCCAAGCCTAGTCCCGAAGAGCATGTGTGGACCCCGATCCGAGATAGGCGAGGGAACGGGTCCCAACACCCTCTAGATCATCCACGATGTGAAGGAGAGCTCTGCCAAGGAACTCTCGAAACGGATGCCACCCTCATAGCATAGCACGTGTGGCGATATAAAAAGAAAGAGATATGTCTTGATCCGGAACCGAGGTTCGAAACCGAGACATACCTAAAATAAACTCAGAGTCGCCATCCATGGATATGCCATGGAACCCTAAAATCAAATTCTCTGTGCAATGGATAACCATAAATATATATGGGTTCGTGCCTGGTTACGAATGGGGAAGGTCTGAGAGCACCCCCGATTCGTCCGAGTGCAAGCACTTGGTCTCTTATGCCATTTATTATTAACTCCAAAGAAGTTTGGGTAAAAATCATGTGAAATGGGAACAATCCTCAGGAGTCGTCTACCTAAGCATGCATTTCCTGAGGATAAAAATAATAAACACATATAAAATAAAATGAAAGATGTGTCACCTAAGCATAGTTAGGTTATGAGTGACATGCCTAATAGGTGTCTAAGTTCTGATGTGCGAACACATGCAAGCTACAACTAAAGGTATAGGATCAGTACAAAAAGTAAGAAAAACATATCAAATCATATGATAACTACACAACAAATCCTAAGACTCTAAAACATTAGCCTGAGTCCTCGGATGGTCTGGTATTCATCCAAAGAAGCCTACGTATCCCCGCCTCCACGAGAATCAAGGCAACGTAGTTCTTCGCGCCTATTCTAAGCTATGATGCCTAAGACACCTAGCCCTCTATCCTAAACTCGATCTAAAAGACCAGACCAATTATTAAAGTTTATTGTACGATTATTTAAATTTCAGTGAATTGTGAATTTTAGGACACCCTATATGCCCTAACTAAATGCAGATTAGCCCTAAGCTAATGCAGGTGGTTCTTACAACCTATGTGTAACTAGGCTGTGCTTCCTAAGAAAAACAAAGGGTGTACTAGCGTATCCTGCTCTAGTCATCACTCGGCGATGTGGATCGCCGACTGACCGGACGGAGGCGCTCCTATAACTCTAGGACAGACCCCTAACTCTAAAACAAGCACACAACAAGCAAGCAAACAAACAACCTATCAAAAGACACAACCTAACCCTAAAACTCTCTATCTAGGAGAAACTCCTAACTCTAGAGGAAGATCTTTTAAAAATGAAGGTTTTAAAGGTTGCTTATTCGAAAAGATTTAAAATACTATCTACAAAAGTTTGGCTGGACTTGGGATATAGATCCCAAGCTGCACTACGTACCTCGGAAGAGGATCAAGCCAACGTAGTTCGAAACGAACTCTCTAACTACACTCGGAACATTTTAAAACAATTCAAATGTTTCGATATTTTTGGATTATAGATTTCTGATGTTTTCACCCTCTTGGTCAAAGACTGGAGGGAAAATACAAAAAACAACACCCTATGGCCAAATCCTAGGGCTAAAAGGGGAAACTAGGCTCTAATAATACCATTATAAGAGCAAATGAGTCAAAGACTCTCTAATAACACCGCAAAGGACAAGTGAGTCAAAGACTCTCTGAAAGAAAAGGAATATGAGTCAAAGACTCTAACAATACCAACTAAAAGGATAAATGAGTCAAGGACTCTCTAAAAGAAATGGAAACACGAGTCAAAGACTCCAATAATACCAACTAAAGGATAAATGAGTCAAAGACTCTAAAAGAAATGGAAACACAAGTCAAAGACTCCAATAACACCAACTAAAGAATAGACGAGTTAAAGACTCTCTAAAAGAAATGGAAACATGAGTCAAAGACTCCAATAACACCAACTAAAGAATAGACGAGTCAAAGACTCTCTATAAGAGAAAGAAACATGAGTCAAAGACTCCACTAATACCAACTAAAGGATAGATGAGTCAAAGACTCTCTAAAAGAAAAGGAAACACGAGTCAAAGACTCCACTAACACCAACTAAAGGATAAATGAGTCAGAGACTCCCTAAAAGAAAAGGAACATGAGTCAAAGACTCTACTAACACCAACTAAAGGATAAATGAGTCAGAGACTCCCTAAAAGAAAAGGAACATGAGTCAAAGACTCCACTATCACCAACTAAAAGATAAATGAGTCAAAGACTCTTTAGAAAAACCAATAAGAGAAAGATTGAGTCAAAAACTCTTTAATAACACCACCTGAAAGACAAATGAGTCAAAGACTCTCCTATAACACCATCGAAAAGGCAAATGAGTCAAAGACTCTCCTATAACACCACCTAAAAGGCGAATGAGTCAAAGACTCTCTAAATGAGGCAAGGCATGCCTCCTATGGGTACACCATTTTTCAAAATCAAAGCAACCTCCTTGAGGTTAAGCTAAAAATGAGGCTTGCCTCCAAATGAGGACTTCCTAATGAGACATAATATGCCTCCTAGTACAGGTTCTAGTATCTAAAGAAGTCTAGAAGACTGCGCTAGTCCACCAAGAGAGCAGAAAAGAGCTACTAGGCAATCTCAAATTTCCATTCAATTCTTATATAAACAAATCAAGTACTAAGCAAAGAAAGACTGATAACTAAAGAGTACACAACCTGTAATAATAGCAATCATAGCATGATAAACAACATTAATTAGCCCAGACCAGCCGCTAGGTAGCCTAATGAAGTAAAAACAATATCAAACACTTCAAAGCCAACCACAAACCCCAATACGGGGACTCCAATGAAATTAGATGATGCCAAAGTAATCATCTGATTTCCTACACGTATAATATTTCTACAAACCGCCTTGAAATCAGACGATATTCATGTCAAGGACATCGAATAGTGTAAATCATCTGATTTCCTTCTTCAATTAAACAATTTATTTAAAATAAAATTAATTAGCCCAGACCAGCCGCTGGGTAGCCTAATGAAATAAAAAAATCATATTAAACACTTCAAAGCCAACCACAAACCCCAATACGGGGACTCCAACGAAATCAGATGATGCCAAAGTAATCATCTGATTTCATACACATATAATATTTCTACAAACCGCCTTGAAATCAAACAGTACTCATGTCGATAAAATCGAACAGAGTAGTCATCTGATTTCCTTCTTCAATTAAACAATTTATTAAAATAAAAAATAAGTATGATAAGCTTTCAAGATAGTCTCACCTAAACAGTCCATTCATCTTCAGAGCCTAACTCAAAACTTAACATAAAAGAAGAATCTTAAATTTTCAACAAATTATACAAATGCATGCAATGATATTTCTGATTTTTATAAATTTTGGTGCATAACAGGGGGCATCAACTTGTGCAGATTCAAGTGCAAAAAAACGGTGAGCCACAAAACACAAAGACGGGCTCCAAGTAACCTTATCATTGCCCAGAGAAGGGTTCTTTTAAAAAAATGGTTAAAAAAAATCCAAAAGGTTGGGTAGGCCTACTAAACAAAAGAAGGGAGCGTTACTTGGATTGAGCGAGTCCCCTAAAGATGGGCTTGGGCTATCGCCTTCATCGCCCTTGCAATGAATAAGGGAACTAAAATATAAAAGCATCTAAAAGACTGGGAAAGTCTTCCTAAAAGAGAAAGGGAAAAAACTAACAGGACTTAACAAGTCCCCTAAAAAGATGGGCTTGGGCTAGCGCCTTCATTGCCCTCTTATACTATCTAAAGGCCTTTTTAAAAGAATTACTTCAAGCTCAACACAAGAAAATCAGGCAGTATAAAAAGGATTTCCTGCAAATTTCACATAACAAGGTATGCGTGAAAGGATACCATTTTCACAATAAGCATATTCCCAAGACATTATTGCAGATAGAGAAATTGCATACAAAACTTCATCCATTTATAGCTATCATTACATCTTAATCCTCTAATGAACATTAACCCATACAAAGTCATCATAATTCTTCAAACAGACTAAACCTGATGCAATTTATAATGTCAACAATCAAGAAGAAAATTGGACTGCTCATACTAGTAGTGTAAACATTTTAAATAGAAAATTGAATTACACAGCTGTAATATGAAATTTTTAATGAAAATCTGAACTATACAGCTGTTAGTGTAAAAGCAAAGTGAGAGCTACACAATGCCAGAACAGTAAAAGCTGCAAATATCCAAGTGAGGGGCTGCCAATATCAAAGATATGCGGGGTAATATTCTTCCTCAACAACTTACCATATTAAACTCATTTTCTAAATTTTATACAAGTTATTGACACAATTATTCAAGTGTCTGCTACCAAGGACTGAATATCAAATGAGGCTTTGCTAAGGGATTTCATAGAAAGGTAATTCACAGCCACACATGAGTAGTAATATACCATTTTCAAAGAGGGCAAACAATTACACATCTTTTAAAAAAAAATGTGAATCATAACTGTAGAGTAAAAAAGGCTCATAGAATAGCGGCTGTGTCATCATGGACAGCAGGTAAAGGCCTTATATTTTCCTCTATTTTATTCAACCAAAATCACAAATATCCAACTGCTAGTATATAACCATATAAGACAGCGGTTATACAATTCTAAACAAATACAATTAATGATTTTAGAGCTCAAACCTGCCAAAATTATAATTATAGAATATCACTATCTATCGGACAGCAGTTGTTAGGACAACAGTTGCTATAATTTGAACAAAAATTAGAACAATGAGATGTATGAACAAATATAACAGCAACTATGTTACAACTTGCAGAGGATTACAACTGTGAGATATATGAGCCTATGGAATAACAACTGTGTAAAGAAGACAGCATTTATGTCAAAACAGGTGCCACAACTATAGGCTGGATTTATACCAAAACAATGCCAAATTATATGCTGATTCATGGGTTGAATCTGCACAAAACCGGGATTGAACTATGCTTAAACATGGGGCATAACCAATCACAGAACCGTGCCAAAACAGGGGCAACAATGTACTAAAACTGGGCAGTTTTGAAGATCAAATCTGTAATGAAAATGAACAAGATTTATACAAGAACCGAGCATGCTGGAGGACAGATTTGTGTGCATATATGGTGTTAAACATGAACAAATCTGTGCGTGTGAACCTGTGCTAAACAGAAACAGATTTGTGTGTGGGAATCTGGTGTAAAAAAAAAGAAGCTAAAACCTGTACCCAGCATGGACAAATTAAGGGCAGAAAGATGGGGTAATAACTGTACGAGCATTGAACTTTATGAACTCTGAATTATGCAAAACAGCAGGCTTATAAAACCTCTAAAATATATGAGCATGGGAGCAATGATCAATGAACTATGCAAGCACTAAGCTATCAAACACTGAACTTATGAGCATTGAATCATACAGGCATACATGCATAGACACATATACCTACAGTGTAGTAAACTTGTTAGCGAAGATATTTGGGAAAATCATGATTCAACACAAACTGTTCATAAAATCTGAGAATCGGATATTCCTTGACGATCTTAGTAAGAATCATAAAGATTAATTCCCATCTAATATCACATAGGGAATTCACAAAATGGATACATGCACACAAACCAGAGGTGTAAAAGAGAAGTGTTGAAACTCTACCTAAACAGCCATAACCAAAATTTAATAGCATCCAAATTTAGATTGTGAATAGAAGTCCTTATGAAACGAATGAACTTATCCACGCTAGAGGACAATTCATGAGAATCAGCACTTCATATTAACGTTTCCCATCTATTCATCCTTCTTTTCATCCAACACAATATCCATCCATGGAAGTATAACATGCTACAGACTTACAAAGTTACCCTTGACTCATCCAATTACCCTTCCAACAGATCAGATCAAATAATGGATCATCCAAACAGCATTCCAATTTTTAGATCTATGAGAAATACGATTAAAACAATAGAGCTTAAAAGAAAGTATACGGATAATGCTCAATGAGTATACAGATCATGAATTGAACAATAAAATGGATGAGCTGATTTCACACGCTAACTATTTTCAGGTTTTAATTCAATTACATAAACAAGTATATGCTGTACAAAATTATCTGTACTCCCATTAGTTAAGATTTCCCCAAACAAGTACCTCATATTATCTTAATTTTTCACAAGAGACTTGGCAATCACATATAAACTTCTGATCTATGGAATTATCAACACAAAAATGATAAAAAAAAATAACTTCAAAATTACCATTAGAGAACAGAGCAGCACGATTTCAAACATAAAATTAATTTAACAAAAATAAATACCTCTTTGCTTCCTCTTTCTTTTAGCTTCCAATCTTCCAGATCTGAAAGCTTTGATTTAAATTTCGCAATTAACGATGATGACACAACGAACAAACTCAGAGGCTTGAATCGCAGATTTCTTCAACAAAGTACGAAGGAATTCCCTAGAAAAACTCAGATATGAGGTTTCTGAGCTCAGATCTGGAATTTTCTCTTGAATCTCTTCAGATTTCAACTTGACGTGAATAGATCAGAGAAGAAGGAAAGATTCTGGTTCAAAAATTAGCTCTGCTAGGGTTTTGAGGCTTCGATCAAGGTTATATAAATCCAGATCTAGGATTTCTAATAAAGAAATATGAAGAGATGAAGAGATTAGAGATTGAAACCTTGAGATCTTAGGTTTTAAAAACCTTAGATCTCATGCTTACGCACTAAGAGAAGAGGAAGACAAGGTCTGAATAGAGATCGAACCAACCGGAGATGGTGAACCGACCGGAAAATGATCGGAAAAGAAAGGTGATCGGAGAAGATGATCGGCGAAGATGATCGGAGGGAAGAAGAAGAATAAAATCTATATTTCTGCTTTCGCTCTCTCTTTTTCTCTCTGGCTGCCTCAGATCTCTTTCTCTGCCTTTTCCCTCAGATCTTAGATCTCAGATCTGAGATAACAATGATCGACCGGAGTTGGAGGTTCTCTAAGGGGATTTAGGTTTAATGGAGGTGGAGGAAGCTAGAAGAAGAAGAAAAAGAGGAAGAAGAAGAAAGAAATCGGAATTTGGCCGGAGGCCTGTCGGAGATGGATCGGAGAAGAAGGTCGGAGGAAAACAGAAAAACCCAAATCTCTCTCTTTCCCTCTCTCTCTCTCTGCTCATTTTCACGAAAGATGAACAGTACCCCTCTATTTTTTTGATTTTTTTTATATTAAAAAGCTGTTGATATTCGCACCCCCATTTGATGATGCATGCGGAAAAGGATGAGGCGTGCCCGCCAGGTTTGTCCTATTAGGTCTAGGCGCGACCATCGCAGGATAATTCGCCCCTCTTCTCACTTGGACATCCCCTTCAGCAGATAATTCACCCCTCTTGGATTTGTATTACACACTCTCTCTCGGCTCGTCCTATTTGACCAATCAGATTGGATTTTGATGAAATTTGGCGGGAGCCTTGGTGAGACCCTAACCTAACTTAGGGTAGAAATTGGGGTCCTAACTCATTGATTGGGTAAGGCTTCGCACAAATACCGCGAACACGGGTCTAGTCAAAATGGGGGGTCTACAGCATGAGCCCGCTCAATCCGAGGTTACTCAAAAATGGGAAAATGATGACCTTTTGTGTCGTGGTTATATACTTAGTGCCATGACGAATTTCTTGTATGACGTGCATTATGGAATGAAGACCGCCAAAGAAATGTGGGAAGCTTTAGATAAAAAGTATAAGACCGAAGATGCCGGAGTGAAAAAATATGTAGTTGGAAACTATCTTAGATTTGAGATGGTAGATGGAAAACCCGTCTTAGGACAAGTTCATGAATTCCAACTCCTATTGAAGGAGATCCTAGCGGAAGGAATCAAAATGGATGACCGTTTCCATTCGGCATCCATTATTGATAAACTTCCACCTTCATGGAAGGAATTCAGAAAAAATCTTAAACATAGAAAAGATGAATTATTTTTAGAAGATCTCCTAGTAACACTCTCCGAATAGAAGAAGAACATAGGAATCGTGATCAAAATGACAAAGAATCGGAACTCCTTTCTACGGCCAATCTTGTTGAGACTAGTGAGAAGAAAACAAATAAAAACTTTGGGTCTCATCAAAACAAGAAGAAGATGGAGAACCGAAACCACTTCAAAAGTAACAAAAAGATAGACAAAAATAAGAAGAAAGAGGGTTGTTTCAATTGTGAAAAACTTGGACACTATGCTAGACAATGTCGACATAGAAAGGGGAAAGACACTTTCCAAAATGTCGGAAACTCTCAAGCGAAACCCGCTCCTCAAGCCAATATGGTGGAATCCGAAATTGTTATTCACGGAATCGAAGAGAAGAAGCTTATAACCGTAGACTCTGAAGTGAACATGGTGTTCAATGTGAGTGATTGGTGGGTAGACACTGGAGCCACTATACATGTGTAGACACCCCCATTTTGCTACGCTTTAAAAAGCAAAAGATTCGGTAGTATCATCGAGTTTTGAATCCGTATTCAGCATTAGATTAGGCATCCATGCATTTTAGGGTAGATTTCATTTCATTATGGGAGTTTTGAAGTTGATTCGCGATCCTGAAGGTCTCTAGGGGGTTCTTTTAGCCTCTGGAAGATGAAAGTTCAAGTTTCCAAGCAAATGAAAAAAACCTGCTATTTTTAGAATTTTCAGGGTTTCCCTCATTTTTGCCTATTTTGCACTGCAGGGGTATTTTGGTCATTCCCAATGTGTCTCGTTTGACCCCCGAGTTATATTTGAGAAATCTTGAGTGATTTTACAAATTTTGAAAAAACTGCTATTTTTAGAAACTCATGGGGCTTCCACATATTCATCATCTTATGGATATTTCAATCATTTCTCATATGTCCAAAGCCATCTCGAAGGTACGGCTGATGGATTAGGAGTAATTTCGTAAGATTTGGGAAACCTGCTAAATTTAAATCTCTCAAGATTTTCTCTTAGTCTTGCACTTCGGGGGTATTTTAGATATTTCCAAACATATCATATTTGGTCTCTAAGTTGTGTCTAAGAAATCTTGAGTCCGTTCATAAATTTTTGAAAATCTGCTATTTTTAGAATTTCTCAAGGTTTTCCTTAGTCTCGCCAAATTCTAGCACCTCGGGGTAATTTGGTCTTTTCCTGTGTAATTCTTTTGATCCTCGAAATATGTCTAAGAGATTATGAATGATTTCCTGAATTTTGGAAAACCTGCTAAATTTAGAATTTCTCAGGAGTTTCGGTTAATTTGGAAATTCTAAGTGTTGAGGGCATTTTGGGTATTTTCAAGGGATACCAAATGATCCTGTTTAATATTCCTCACCGAAAGGACCCAATTTTAAAAGTTTCTATTTTTGAAATTTGACCACAAAGACCCATTTTTAATTTTTCCCTTTAGGGGTGAACCAATCTGAGGGTATTTTGGTCGCATTTGTGTCTAACAGTCAAATAGGGGCATTTTGGTCAGAAAAGTTATTTTCCAAAAAATATGGTCCGATCATGTGTGAGGGATGCACCATAAATGTCAAATGGGTTGGGTCCATATATAGAATGTTGAATTTAGAAAGATTTTATTGATTTTTTACGGAAAAATCCGAAACCCGTGTGAAATGGCCCATTGGGCTAAAGCCTGCAAAGATGGAGCTCATGTGGGTTCACCCATATGGGTCAACCTCCATGGTGGGCGGCCCACATGGTTGACTCACATGAGTTGAGCACCCAATCTTGATGATGTCACAATGGTGACATCATATTTGTTAAAAGAAAAATAAAAAGAATAAAAAATGAAAAGAAAGAAAGAAGGAAAAGATGAATGATTGCTTAAAAAAGTTTTCTTCCAAAGAAGCAATGTGGAATGAGAATAACATGTCTTGATTGACAAGAAATAAGATTGAAATCAAATCCAATTTGGAAACAAGAAAGAAAGAAAGCAAGAGGGAAAAATTGGAAACAAGCCAAAAAGAGAGCTCTTAAATTGGAAATTACTATTTCTCTCTTAACCCTAGCTTTTTTTGTATAAAAATCAAAGCAAACAATCCTAGAAAAGATTGAAAAAAATCCAAATTCGTCATTTTTCTCTCTCCTCCCAAGAAAAAAAAAACCTCTTCTCTCTTGAAGTGTGTTCATATCTTTTAAGGGTTCTTCACAAAAGGGATTCTTAAAATCCATTTTCTTCTTCAAATAATCACACATCAAGGATCTTTGGGGTGTTCTTTGGGTCTTCTTTATCATATAAAAGGGTGCGACAAAGCGTATACCTCGGATCTACGCACCTAAGAGACAAGGAGCGCGATCAACGGTAGGATCTTTATCTTTGTAATATCAAAAGTAGAAAAACATGCTAGGGTTTTACTTTTAATAGATCAAATCAATGAATTTTTTCTTGAAATTCCAGTATGTTATAATATAGATTATAAGTTTTCAAAATTCAAAATTTTACCAAAAAATTAAAATTTCTCCATTTAATAATGATTTTCTTTCATTTTTTATTCAATATGGATTTAAATTGGATTATCAAAGCAAGTGTTAGAAAATGTGGGTTTCTTTAAAAACTGATATTTTTTGGAATTTCTATAAAATAAAATACTACTGGAAACTTAATTTCCAATCGTGGTTTGGCCGTTTTAATTTTCATTCTATTTTTCAAACAATAACCCCGAAAGGGGTTATTTCTTGATGAACGAATCCAAAAGTATATCACACCATGTCCAAAATTTGTGAAATCTTGTTTCCAAACCAATGTTTTGATTTCCAGAATACACAAAAATTTTCGGATTTTTTTGAATTTGTTTAATCCCGTTTTAAATTATTTTAAATTTCGGCCATTTTTAATAAATATCAGAATATTTTACAAATTGATGAAACTCTCCAGAATTAATGTTCAATAATAAATTGAATTTCTCATGAAATTGTTTTTTCGAAAAAAGATTTTTTTATTTGTTTTCTAATCACTTCTTCGTTTTACGTGCCGTAATTCGTTTTCGTATTAAATTAGTAAATTTTTGAAATTTTTCTTTACAAACCACTAACTTTGGTTACTGGAATGTTAGACAAAAATTTTCAATTGGTTTTGCAAAGTTTTAATATGGTTTTGTAATTTATTTTAATAAATGGGTTTCAATTCTTAGGAAACAAATTCCCCTTTTCTATTTAAAAATCGATTTTAAGTAATTCTTTGGTTTCATCCGATTTTTGTGTGAATTTCAATTGACATCAAATCGTAATAAAATTCCATGAAATTCATACCGTAGTCTAATCTCATTATTATTATTCTGTGAAAGTTTCGATTAATTTGAAATTGATATGCTATGAGTTAATGTGTTAATTTATGAACTGATTTGAATTTTGAGAAATTGAAAATTGATATCAAATCTTAATGAAAATTTATATAAGTTTTCCAATAAACTATAATAATCTAGATCTCTATTCTGTGAAAGTTTGGATTAATTTGAAATTGATATGCTATAAGTTGCTGTGTTAATCTATAATCTGATTTAAATTTTGGAAAATCAGAAATTGATATCAAATCTTAATGATAATTCATTAAATTTTTCCAGTAAGCCACAATCATCCATATCTTGTTACTGGAAAAGTTTCAGCTGATTTGGGGTTTAATTGCTTAGGGTTTCTGTGTAATCCTAGCAATCTGGTCTTAATGTTAATAAATCATAATTTAATAGCAAATCAACACAAAAGTCAGTAAAAACCTCAAACAAATCTTAACTTTACATCATGAATTTAATCCCTAACTTGTTTGAAATAGAAACCTTAGGGTTAATAGATCTCCATTGTAAATTCGCTATACCGCGATAGTCTAACTGCCGAGATCGCAACCGTAATCGTATACTAATTGCGATTAATCCTGCATAATTGGAGTGCGTAAATTATAATATGATATTGGCTCCGAGGTCCACTGTCCACGGAAATCCTGAGAAATATGCCAGGCAATAAGTTACTATAATTTACGTGCTAAATTATACGAGTGTTGAGAGCACGATTCCCTTCCATGGTTGTGGTTCGAGGGCGAAACTTGCGAACCATAGAGCCTTTGATATTCCTTAGATGTTTAGGAATCGAAAATCCTCAAAAATTGAAAATCATTAAGTTTAACAAATCGAATTAACTCAATCTGCGTCTTAGGAGCCGTTGTATTATGGTCTCCTATCGTAGGAACCTATAGAGCCCCTTAGGAACACTTACGTCTCGTTGTGTCCTAGGTTTTAGGGAGTCCTAGAGTTAGGAGTCCAGCCTCATCACGGTCGTTTGCTATGGATAGCAATCGTGCCAATAGATCTAGTTACACTAGTCACCCCTTTTTTCCATAAGACAAGCCTAGTTACCTAGGATGTAGGTTCACCTGCATTAGTCAAAAGGATGTCTTGCACTTAGATATGACCATATAACATCTTAGATGAAGTCATAGGATAATAAAATCTTTAACTTGAACTAAATAATTTCTCTTAAACTGTTAAAACAGTAAATCCAGTCTAGATCGATGTCCTAGATGAGTTAGGCATAAGTAGCTTAGTTCAGGTGCACCGAACTACGATCGACTCTGATTCCAGTGAGGCTGGAATACGTAGGCAACTTGGATACTTGAGTGGCATACCAAGCCCGAGTCGGCTCCACACATAAGTGGTGGGGTTTTGTACATTAATCCTTAAATTAAAAGTAATTAAATCACTTAGGACTTTTCATGGAATTAGAATTTTAGGAGAACTTTCACTTAGATTGAATTCAAACAAATTAAGAAAATCAAGATACACATTTAGGAATTACACTGAAATTAGATCTTACGATGCATGTCATGTAATTCGCACATTAATATAGAGTTAAATGAGCCATTTAAAAGAAATTCAAAAGAGTTAACTTTTGGAATTGAAGACCGATTATCGGGCAGGAATGGTGCATGTGGTGGTAACTCCCCATACCTTCCATTCTCGTAACCAGGTAACGAGTCTAGATTTCTGGTCAATTATGGGTCCTAGATCCATCATCTAGATGGCGACTCTGTCACTCTTTTGCGTGGAATTCAGATTGCCTTAGTGGTCCCAAGTTTACGGAAAAGATGAATTAAATCACACCTTGCTAGGCTCGGCGGCTTACTCCTGCCCTTATGGGTACTGGGTTGCACGTTTGTTTGCACCATATGGCTTGGTTTCTGCCTGCTTGGTTGGGTAATTAAAATCAATAATAAAAAGCACACACCATTCGCGTGGGTACGAGAGACAAAGAGAGAGCGTAGCGCCTCGCGCCTCAACCCTCTCGTGGGATCGGGTCCTACAACATGTCTGTCGTGACAGAAGTGCGTTCGTCACCTATTATCAAGTAGATGAAAGTGAAATGCTTTTCATGGGTAACTCCTCAACGGCTAAGGTCATGGGGAAAGGGAAGGTTGATCTCAAACTCACTTCCGGCAAGGTTCTCACACTGCACCAAGTTCTCTATGTTCCAGAAGTCAGGAAGAACTTAATTTCTGGCTACTTGTTGAACAAGTACGGTTACAAGCTCGTCTTCGAATCTGATAAATTTATTCTCACCAAGGGTGGGATGTTTGTTGGAAAGGGTTATCCTTGTGGAGGTTTATTCAAGCTCAATGTATCCATCAATGAAATCAATAAAATTTCTGATTTTTCTGCTTATATTATTGAATCGTATGATATGTGGCATGGTAGATTAGGACATGTAAATTCATAATCTATAAAAAGAATGGTGAACTTAAGTATAATTCCAATTGTTTCTATTGAACAGAAATCAAAGTGTCAAATATGTGTTCAATCAAAATTTAGCAAAAAACCATTTAAATCAATAGAAAGAAATTCAGAAATTCTAGGACTAGTACATAGTGATGTTTGCGACCTAAAGAACACTATTACTAGAGGAGGAAATAAATATTTTATTACCTTCATAGATGATAAATCAAAATTTGCAATGGTATATCTTCTTAAATCTAAAGATGAAGCTTTAGAAAAATTTATAACCTATAAAACTGAAGTGGAAAATCAGTTAGAAAAAGGAATTAAAATACTTAGATCAGATCGAGGTGGTGAATATACCTCAAATGAAATTTCTGAATATTGTAGAAAATATGGAATTATTCATGAGGTGACGGCACCTTATTCTCCACAACAAAATGGAGTTGCAGAAAGAAAAATAGGACTCTAATTGACATGGTAAATGCCATGCTAACTAGTTCAGGGCTACCACTTAACATGTGGGGGGAAGCCTTATTATCGGCTTGTCATATACTAAACAAAATACCATATAAAAATGAAAATGAAACTCCATTCGAGTTACGGAAAGGTAGAAAACCAAGTCTTAAATACCTTAAAGTGTGGGGGTGTTTAGCTAAAGTAAGCTTACCTCCCCCTAAGAAAACAAAGTTAGGATCTAAAACATTGGATTGTGTATTCATAGAGTATGCACAAAATAGTGCAGCTTATAGATTTCTGGTAGTAAAATCTGAACATAATTTCATAGATGTAAACACTATATTAGAGTCTAGAGATGCAGAATTTTTTGAGGATGTGTTTCCTCTTAAACAAACTAATGTGAGTCAATCTCTAATACCTCAAACAGAAGTTGCATCTAGTAGTCGTGGTATTCCTCAAATAAAAAACCAAGAACCTAAAGGAAGAAAAAGAGGTAGAGAAGAAGATAACCTATAAATAGAACCTAGAAGAAGTCTAAGAGCAAAGAAAGCTACTAACTTTGGCTCTTACTTTTATACTTTCTTGATGGAGGATGATCCATCTACTTTTAAGGAAGCTATGTCTTCTTTGGATGCAAACTTCTGGAAAGAAGCTATAAATAGTGAAATAGAATCCATTATGTCAAATAACACATGGGAGTTAACAGATTTACCTCATGGGTGCAAACCAATAGGTTGTAAATGGATTTTTAAAAAGAAACTTAGAACCGATGGATCTTTAGAAAAATTTAAGGCTAGATTAGTAGCCAAAGGTTTTAAACAAAAAGAAGGGATAGATTTTTTTGACACATATTCTCCTGTAACTAGGATTGCAACAATAAGAACGTTGATAGCTATAGCAGCTATCTATAACTTAGAAATTCATCAAATGGATGTTAAAATTGCTTTCCTAAATGGAGAATTAGAAGAAGAAATTTACATGGAACAACCTGAGGGATTTGCAGTCCCAGGTCAAGAACGTAAAATATGTAAACTTATAAAATCTCTTTATGGTTTAAAAGAAGCACCAAAACAATGGCATGAGAAATTTGATAAAGTAGTGTTATCAAATGGTTTTATCATAAATGATTCAGATAAATGTGTATACAGTAGGTTTGAAGGTAATTCTTGAGTTTTGATCTGCCTGTATGTCGATGATATGTTAATCATTGGTACGAGTCTAGATGTTATAAATGACACCAAGAATCTTTTGTCAGAGAACTTTGACATGAAAGATCTTGGATTGGCAGATGTAATCTTAGGGATTAAGATAATTAGGAATTTAGAAGGGACTGTTTTAACTCAATCCCATTATGTTGAAAAGATCCTTAGAAAATTTAACAAATTTGATTGTACTCCCTTGAGTGTACCATATGATCCTAGTTCAAAACTTAAGAAAAATACTGGAAAAAGTATATCCCAATTAGAATACTCCAGAATTATAGGCAGTTTAATGTATCTAATGAATTGCACTAGACCAGATATAACTTATGCAGTTGGTAGGCTAAGTAGATACACTAGCAACCCTAGTCAAGAACATTGGGATGCACTTATCAGGATTTTAAGATATTTGAAAGGCACAATGGAGTTTGGACTCCACTATGGTCGTTATCCCGCTGTATTAGAAGAATATAGCGATGCAAATTGGATTTCGGATTCAGAAGAAACTAAATCCCCAAGTGGATATGTTTTCACTTTGGGTGGTGGTGCTGTCGCTTGGAAATCTACCAAGCAGACCTGTAGAACACGTTCCACCATGGAATCTGAATTCATTGCTTTAGATAAAACAGGTGAAGAAGCGGAATGGATTAGGAATCTATTAGCAGATATTCCTCTATGGTGCAAGCCAATTCCAGCTATATATATTCATTGTGATAGCCAAGCTACAATAGCAAGGGCTAAGAGTAGAACATATAATGGTAAATCCAGACACATACGTCTGAGGCATAATAATGTGAGGCAATTGCTTTTTGATGGAGTGATTGCAATTGACTTTATAAGGTCAGAAAGAAACTTGGCAGATCCACTGACCAAAGGACTAGCTAAAAAGCTAGTGGCTGAAACATCAAGAGGGATGGGGCTAAAGCCTATCAAATAGAATCACCAATAACGGCAACCCAACCTATATGACTGGAGAACCCAAGAACTAGGTTCAGTGGGAAAAACAAGTTATTCGAGTGATCGGTTAAAGCACTGTACTTAAATTATCAAAAGAATGAAAGACTTCTCTTGGCCTATCCCTAAGATGTAAATAGTACTAACTGTAATGATATGGAGGAAGAGCTTTGCTCTGAATGGGTCTATAGCTGTTTATAAGCGGGGTTCGTGGTTACAGGTACCCTTGATGGACTCACCTATATGAGTGTGGAACTGGGGCCACTTCCTATGAGAATTAAGGCTTGTTCTCTAGAGCGCTCATGAAACAGGACCAGCGCATGGCCGAAATGTGCTACCCCGATAGAACACGGTTACATTGCCGATATCGTGTGTGTAATATATGAAGGTCTATTACTCAAGATTCTTATTTCAAGACATAGTTCACTTGGAATCTTTATAGACTGGAATATATGAACACTAAGTAGAGGTTCAAGTCCACAAGACACCTTCACCCATTGCATGATATTTCAAATTTGCCCATATTTGATTTAATATATTTAATTTGAATTTTGATTCATGTGGGGGATTGTTGAATTTTAATCATTTAAAGCTTTTAATGCTTTGGCTTTAAAGATTTTTTCTTTTGTCTTATGTGAATCAAATTTCAAACGGTTGAAATTTCATCGTTACTATGCAATCTTTAAATGCCTTTGAATATTTTATACGTTTTTATTTTTTGTCTTTATTTTGCAAACGTTGTGTGCATTAAGAGAGATAAAGAGCCGTTGAAGAGTGTTAATATATACACAACAACAGTGTATACAAGAGTAGCTCTTTCTTTTCCTCTGACACACGTTTTCCTCTTCTTGAAGTTTTTGTTCATTCTTTTCTATTCTTGAGTACTGTTTCGAAAGTTTCAATATTTTCAAAACTTTGCAAGTTTCTCTTTTAAGTGGGCAATTTGATTGGCATCAACCGTTGTTCGCAAGGTCCGAGCCGGTGCGTGCACATCGTCAAAGACAAGTATAGTGGTGTTGTATCCTGAAGATAGGTCGCAAGAGAACCCGATTGCATACCATTCGTGGAGGGGCGATAATCTATCTTAAGGGTAGCGTTAATCCGTAACGTGCCTCTACCACTCATCTCTATTTGAAATTTCATTTCATTATTATTATTATTTTTAGTTTGGTTCTTGCTAACGGGTTTGAGGTTTTCATTCAAGATCATCAAAGGTAATTTCAATTTCATTTTTTCCGGAATACATATTGAATAGATTGTTGAACTAATCTATTTACCCAAGATTATTTCCAACAAATCCTGCTCCTTTCCAAAACCAATTAAATCCTGCAACCATTTTTATAATATTGCTTTCATTTGTTTGGAGAAAAAAAATTACAATAAATTTTGCCCCCCCTTGTGCAAAATTTCTGGCATCGCCCCTGCTTTGAACAATGTTATTGTTCACTTATTTGTACTTGGAAATTTGAACAATGTTTCGTAAGAAGTTACTCTCTTATTTCTTGCATCACTAGATCTTGTATTAAGCATTTGAAATAAGAGAGTATAAATTATCAGTGTTGGAACAATACTGATTCTTGGTCTAAGTAACAAGATATAAGAGATTATAAATTTATGGAGCATTAATTATTAGAGCCCAATTGTACTAAGAAATCATGCAAAAAGCAACCATGCTGGTATTTTCTTAACTGAATATGAAATAAACACGCTTAAACTCATGACCGCTCTTTTTTAAAAGCAGTGATAAATCGACCCCTTTTAACGGTATTTTGACGCAAAACGTTAAGGTAGCACCTTATAGCCGGTTAAAAATGGTGATAAATTCCTGCCCACGTAGAAATGGAAACAAATTTGAATGAGAAGGATGAATAGGATGAAAACAAGATTTGATTTTGAATTAGAAGGATGAAAAACGGTTATAAAAGCATTCAGAAACGGATACAAGATTTGATTTTGAATGAGAAGGATGAAAATCTAACCTATGATATTAGAAAACTCACAAGATGAAATAAAAAATAGCTTAAATTTTGATAAGCAAACCATGAAAAAAGAATGCATCAAACAAAATGGAAACAAAGAACATTAAACTGAAAGAAAATTACTCATGACCAAGGAGGGGATTGAAGGTTGTGTCCCCCTACTTTTCTTAGAATTAGGAATCTCGAACTAAATTGGATTACACTTTGTAAGATAGTGAGAAAGGAGTAGAAAGAGCGGGAGATAGATAGAATTGAGAGGGCAGAGTGAGGAAATGGTGCTAAGTCACTTAGCAATAGGAAAAATAAAACTCTATTTTGAGTAGAGTTTTTCCTTTCTTTTTCGGCCAATTGTCACCCTCCCATCACTCTAGCCCTTTCAATTCTCTTCCCAGCTGACGCGGCGGTGCGTAAACTTTTCAAGGGAAAGGTAAGGAAGGGTTAAGGTTTTAAGGCTCTGTTCACTAGTTTTCTCGGGAAAGAAAAAGAAAAGGTTTCCCGAGAAACTGAAGTGGCAAAAGGAAAAGAAATCCCGAGAAACTGTGCATGAAAAGGTTTCCTGTGCCTGTTCACGAGCGCAGGAAAAGGTTTCCCGAGAAACTGCTTGCCCATCTTTTTTCACTTGTGTCTCATCAAAATGGTAGGAAATGGTTTCTCACACTTGTGAGAACAGACTGTTTTCCACATAATTTGTGGGATTTTCCATGTCATTTTTGACATTTTCCACCTAATCCCGTTAGTTTCTTGGGAAAACAAGTGAACACCACTATTTTAGCTTTCTCGGGAAAAAAAGAGATGTTTTACCGGGATTTGATTTCCCGAGAACGTTAGTGAACATAGCCTAAAGGAAAATGGCTATAGGGTAGGTAACTATTGGGTAAAGGTTTATAGTTAGAGAGTTGTTGAAGTGGATAAGGATTGGGTGTGATTAAAGAAACAAGACCAAAGATGAGGGATGGGGGTTAGAGAAGTCGGTTAAGTGAAGGTTGGGTTCACAGACACATGAATGTCTTTGGCTAACAAGAAGTGTTGGGGTTTCTAGGAAGTAATCTATTGAAATTAAAAGGAGTAGGTGGGTAAAATCATGAATGGGTGTTGGGCTAAACAATTTATGGAAGGAGGGCTTTTGGGTGAAAGTGGAGAAGGGGGGCTGGTGCCTAAGATAGATGAGAGTTGGCTCAGAATTAGTGGGAGTTTTGGGTGCCTATATTTAGGTAATTTAGGGACTGGTTTGGGGCTGAATTCGTGAAAATGAGAGGGAAGGAATAGGCAGTGTTGAGGTAGCCATGGGTGGTTTTATGGGAAAGGTTGGGTATAGTGACGAAATTCAAAGCTTGGACTGGTTTGGGCTAATCGTTCATGTACCAACTAAATTGAAACTCTTATCAACTAAAAGCCCAAATAAAGAAAGAAAGAAAATTACAACTATTGCCATGTTTCCTAATTTCAACTAAAAATGGGATTTGCTAGGGACCATCGCATAAGGCATTTCACGGAACATTGGTTGCATGAGAGAGCAGCCACACAGGCTCACTTTTCAATAGATTTTGTCATTATTCATGAGATAGCTGCTCTCTCGTGCAATGGATGTTCTGTGAAAGGCCTTTGTGATGGACCCTAGCAAACCCCACTTAAAAATAAAGTAAGGCCCCGTTTGGATACCCACAAGAACTAGATTTGGATTTAGTTGATATTTTGAACTGGATGAGATCCTTAGATTTCCAAATCAGCTACAACAGTGCAAAAAATTCAGATTTTCAAATATGTTCAGCGAGACATTATTTGGAAATCAATATTTGTGGCAACTTCCTTCACCGTCGCTGCTGTTCGATGTTGCTCATGCAGCAGTGAGACACCCCTCCCTCCCTCCCTCTCTCTTAAAACATGATCATGAAGATGATTGATGTATTTTGTATCCAAAACTCAAATCCAAATCAAAATACAAATGCATGAGGTATCCAAATGGGCCCTAAATCTTCAAGATACAATCTTGGTCGTTGATTTTGTTGATGGTCCATGATCACTATCCCACCAATTGATAAACTAATATTTACCTATAAGTTCACTTGAAATCTTGAAACACTGCAAAGATCTCGAGTTTTTTTCAAGAATCAAAGAAATATTACGTTTTGAAAAGCTCCAAGCAACTCCTTTAAGGGCCCGTTTGGATACCTCATGCATTTGTATTTTGATTTGGATTTGAGTTTTGGATACAAAACACATCAACCATCTTCCTGATCATGTTTTGAGAGAGAGAGAGAGAGAGAGAGAGAGAGAGAGAGAGAGAGAGAGAGAGAGAGAGTGAGAGTGAGGGAGGGAGGGATGTCTCACTGCTGCCGGAGCAACATCGAGGAGCAGCAATGGTGACAGAAGTTGCCACAAACGTTGATTTCCAAATAATGTCTCACAGAAAAGATTTGAAAATCGGAATGTTCTGCACTGTTGTCACTAATTTGGAAATTCTAAGGATCTGATCTAGTTCAAAATACCAACTAAATCCAAATCTAAATCTTGCTGATATCCAAACGTGGCCTAATGGAATTTTAAAATTTTGGAAAACTATTTGAAAACAATTTTGAACTAAATCAAGTAGTAAATCTCACTACAATTTTGTTTTAGTACCCAATAATAGATTTTTGTAAAAACAACATTGATTTTGATGCCCAAGATTGATGTTTTTGTAAAAATAGAATTAATTCTAGGGGAAATAAATGGTTAAGATAAAAAAAATAGGTTGGTACTGTAGCTGGACAACAGAATCAAGCTTCCAATGCACTTAAATTTGATTGGAAATCCACGCCATCTGATGGGAGATGAAAAACAACAACTAATGAGTTGTCGACACGTGGCCCCGGAAGGGTCCACCACGAATTCGACACCTGTCCAGAGGTAATCCGGTAATTACCTGAGAGTAGGTAAAACCTAAACCCACAGAAGGGCCGACACCTGTCCTGGGGTAGGTAATCCAACTACCCCAGGCCTTCCTCTATAAAAGGCCTCTCAAGTCTCAAAGTAAAGGGTAATAACTTCTAAGCTACCACTCTTAAATTTTTGGCTCTGCACTCTTGCTCATACTGACTTGAGTGTCGAAGGGCCCGTCCGGAGCAACGACTCCGGGTTGGTCTTTTGACCTCGTACGCTCTTGTGCAGGACTCAGTTCCTTCACTTCAACTCCTCAGGTCCTCCAGCTCAGCTCTTACGTCACTGCCGTATCTGTTACCGATTTTAGGCCTAACAGATTGGCGCCATCCGTGGGACCCGAACTAAAAAAGCTGTTCGAATCCCCTATACAAAATGGCAGGGCGGAAGAGTGCTCGGGTACCAACTGCCTGAACTACCTGAGCTGTAGTACATCGCAGGATTCAAAGTGACTGAATCGCCTCGCAAGTAGTAGCTCCCTCTGCAAAAGCAGAGCAGAGCCCGGCTCATTCGGAACACCTCAATCCCACTCCCGCTCCGGATCAAGTGCAAGCCCTCTTTCAACAGATGACTTGCTCTTGTCGGTCAATACCAACATCTGATCCAAACGCCTCCCCAGCATCCCCCAGAAGCCCCACGACATGTACAGGAGAGGTCAAGTGCCCACAGGGGAGAGCCGACACGCCTTAGTGGAGACCGGACCCACTGCTCCACAAGGCGAGTCCATCATTCCAAAACCAGGCATGCCCATACAGAGTCTCACCACCGCTGGAGGTCACGATCTCGCTCCGCGCAAAAGCACCAAGCCAAGGAAGACCGTGCGCCGCGGGAAAGATCCCGGCATCATCGAAGGAGTCCGAAAAGTCATTCCGGCTCTGTTGCGAGCCTCTCAGTAGAGAAAAACAATCATTGGGTCGAGCAGACCAGAGGGCTGATCCAATGCTACGGAGGATAGAAGAAATAGACCACCGCATAGAAGAGCTGGCAAAGGATCAAGGCCGGCCTGCTGCGAAGACGTACTCAAGCAAACCTCCGTTCACTGATAATGTTATGAACGCGCAAGCACCCAGAGGGTTCAAAATGCCGACGTTTCCACAATATGACGGAACCACTGACCCTGTTGACCACCCGGAGATGTTCAGGACTATGATGCTCCTCCATGGCGCCTCCGATGGATTCCTTTGCAGGGCATTCCCGACCACACAGACAGGTGCAGCCCGGGACTGGTACTCGAGGATCAAGCCGAACTCCATTAGCAACTTTGAGGACTTTGGGGACGACTTGGTCCGTCATTTTATGAGCAGCCGGAGGCCAAGGAAAACGACAGCATCCCTTGATGGCCTTGCGGCAGGAGGATAATGAACCTCTGAAAACATTCGTCAGCCATTTCAACAGAGAGGCTCTCCAAGTGCCGAATTTGGATCCATCAGCCACCATGAATGCGCTCCTTGCAGGCTCCAAATCCAACGATTTTTGCCAATCGGTTGCTCGCCAGAACCCGCATTCACTGGCGGATCTGATGGCAGGGGCCGATGAATATATAGCCGTGGAGGAGACTCTAGCGGCATTAGACTCAAACCGGAGCAGAACCTCCGAAGAAAAGAACCCTACCAAGAAGCGTAGGGATGATAAGGCCCCCAGAAAAGAAAGGCCCCCCCAGAGGAGGGAGAGAAACTTTACCCCTCTCAATACCTCCCGGAGACACATACTGGCCGCAATCCGAAGAGAAGAATTCGTAAGGTGGCCGACCAGAATGATCTCCAAAGGAAACAAGAGAGACAAGTCGAAGTATTGTCGGTTCCACAGGGACCACAGGCACGACACAGACGAGTGCTGGCAGCTCAAGGAAGAAATCGAGCTGGTGATTGGTTGGGGATACTTGAAAAAGTACGTCAAAGATGACGGTCACAGAAGAGAGTGCAGGGAGAAGAGTCTCCAGGGCCAGAGCCCCCGACGGTCACATCCGCCCCATGCGCGGAATCAATCTCCCCCGCCATCCAGTCCACAGCCAGAGGCGCGCCAATCCCAGCCCAAGGGGTTCATCAACACAATTATGGGTGGGCCGGCAGCTGGGGGCACATCATCTGCTGCTCGAAAAGCCTACGCACGCTGAGTCAATGCCGTGCACACATGCAGCAAAAAGATGAAGACGGAGAATGAAATCTCCTTTTCAGATGCGGATCTCGACAACTTGATACTACCTCACAACGACGCCCTGGTCATAACCATGCTCGTCGCGAACTGAGAATTGAAGACAATCCTTGTCGACAACGGGAGTTCGGCCGATATCATGTACTATCATGCTTTTGAGAAAATGATGATAGGAGACGACCGCTTAAGGCCGGCGAACTCCGATCTGTTCGGTTTCTCAGGGGAGGTCGTGAAAGTGGAAGGGCAGATTGAACTCTCAGTCCTCGTCGAAGAGCCGCCCTGTCAAGCCTTCGCGATGGTCAACTTCCTAGTAGTGAGGGCCACTTCGGTCTATAACGCTATCTTGGGATGACCCGGCCAGAATCTAATATGTGCCGTCGCTTCAACATATCACCAGAAAATAAAGTTTATAATGCCAAACGGCGTGGGAGGAGTCAGAGGAGATCAACCACAGTTCAGGGAGTGCTATGCCATGGCACTCAAGGGCAAAAATACGTCAGAATCACTGCCGATTGAGCTACTCGATCTGAGAGAGGAAGCCCAGGGGACTCACCCCGCCGAAGACCTCATCTCCATCCCTCTGTGCAAAGGCGATAGTGAGAAGGTCATTCAGATCGGCTCCTCTCTAGGCAGTAGCACCCGGCAGAGCCTCACCCAATTTCTTCATGACAAGGCAGAAGTCTTTGCATGGGCTTCGTAGACATGCCCGGCATAGACCCGGAGGTCAGCACGCACAGACTCGGTGTTGATCCGACCTGCAGGCTGGTGAAACAAAAAAGAAGACATTTTGCCCTGAAGAGGCGGCGGGTGATCAAGGAAGAAGTGGAGAGGCTCTTGAGAGCTGACTTCATTCGGGAAATCAATATCCGGACTGGCTGGCGAACGTGGTCTTGGTAAAGAAAGCCAATGGGAAGTGGAGGACCTGCGTTGATTTTATCGACCTGAACAAAGCTTGTCCCAAGGACAGCTACCCGCTCCCAAAAATCGACCAGCTGATAGATGCCACCGCAGGTCACGAACTGCTGAGCTTCATGGACGCCTTCTCCGGGTACAACCAGATTATGATGTATGAATCAGACATACCGAAGACTTCCTTCATAACAGATCAGGGAACGTACTGTTACCGTGTCATGCCTTTCGGCCTAAAGAATGCTGGGGCCACATACCAGAGGCTCGTGAACAAGCTCTTCAAGGAACAGATTGGCCGCAACATGGAAGTCTATGTAGACGGCATGTTGGTCAAAAGCCAAAGCGTGCAAGATCACGTCTCCGATCTGAAAGAGACATTCCAAATCCTTAGGGAGCATAGCATGAAGCTCAACCCCACCAAGTGCACTTTTGGTGTCAGTTCGGAAAAATTTCTGGGATTCATGGTAAGCCGGAGAGGTATCGAAGCCAATCCGGAAAAGATCAAAGCCGTGGTGGAGCTCACCTCACCAAAGACCATCAGAGAAGTGCAACGGTTAACCGGGATGGTGGCCGCACTTGGGCGCTTTATCTCAAAGTCTGCAGAGAGATGCCTACCCTTCTTCAACGCCGTCAAAGGAATCAAGACAGCACCTTGGACTGAGGAGTGCCAAGTCGCGTTCGAAGAGTTGAAGCAGTATCTGTCTTCTCCACCGCTGTTGACAAAGCCGGAGCCGAGGGAAGAGCTGCTCTTATACTTATCCGTAAGCCCCCTGGCACTGGCAACTGTGCTGATCCGAGAAGAGCACAACCAACAAAAACCGATCTACTATGTCAGCAAGGTCCTACACTACGTTGAAATCAGGTACCAACGGGTTGAGAAATTGGCATACGCCCTGATCATGGAGGCCAGAAAACTGAGGCCGTATTTTCAAGCCCACACAATAAAGGTCCTGACCGATCAACCGCTCAGAGAGGTTCTCCACAGGCCATACTCTTCAGGACGACTTGTGAAATGGGCCGTAGAGTTGAGCGAATTCGATATCCAGTACCTGCCGAGGCCGGCGATAAAAGCTCAAGTGCTGGCAGATTTTGTGGCCGAGTTCACCGTCCACCCGCAAAACAACGAATCCGAAGTTGCCCGAACCCCGTTTGTAGAGAATGCAACTACGATTGGGGAACGGACAGAAGCTGAGACTGAACCAGTGAGAACGGAAAACATCCCTGTACCGGCAGAACAGAATCCATCGTCCAACGAACCGCTCTGGGAAGTATATGTGGACGGAACGTCAAACAAGGTTGGTTGTGGAGCAGGTTTGGTTCTCACTAGACCCGATAACTTTGTTCTGGATTATGCGCTGAGGTTCGGATTCCGTGCGTCCAACAATGAGGCAGAATACGAGGCTCTCATCGTCTGAATGAACCTAGAGTCCAGACCAGCGCCCAAAGGCTGAAGGCATAATGTGACTCCCAGCTGGTCGCAAACCAAATCCAAGGAGTCTATGAAGCGCGCGACGAGCGCATGATCAAGTACCTCTCCAAGGTGCGCCAGTTGGCCGGCAAGTTCAAAAACTTCGAGGTCATCAGAATCCCTAGAACAGAGAATGCAAAGGTGGATGTGCTGTCTAAGCTGGCGGTATCCGGTTACACCACTCTTGAGAGTATATGTATGGAATTTCTGAAGAAATCCAGTATCGAAAATGAGGTTGTCGAGGTGATGTAGGTCGAGCACGAGCCGTGCTGGATGGACGAGATCATTGATTACCTGCGTAGTGGGAAGCTCCCCGAAGCGAAGAAGGAAGCCCGCAAAGTGATACAGAGAGTAGCCCGACTCTCCCTAGATGGTGAAAGTCTGTACAAAAGGTCATACACCATTCCGTACCTAAAATGCCTCTTGCCAAGCAACGCCGCATACACTCTGCAAGAGAGTTACGAAGGGATATGCGGAGAGCACCTAGGGGGCAAGGTCTTGGCCATCAAAGTACTGCTAAGAGGTCTGTACTGACCAACCTTGAGGCAAGACGCTCTGGACCTGATCAAAAGGTGCGAAAGATGCCAAAAGTTCTCTCGCACCATCCATCAACTTGCTGTGTCCCTGGCCCCAATCATCAGCCCGCTCCCTTTCGCAGTTGGGGGATAGACATCTTAGGCCCCTTCCTGCCTGCCTCCGGGAGGCGTGAGTTTGTCGTGGTAGCCATTGACTAATTTACCAAGTGGGTTGAGGCTGAACCTCTGGCCAAGATCACAGAGCAAAACGTGCAGACCTTCTTCTAGAAGTCAGTCGTTTGCAGATTCGGTATTCCCTGCATCTTGATAACGAACAACGGGAGGCAGTTCGACTGCCGGAACTTTCAGAAATTCTACTCTGACTTGAAGATCGAACATAGATTCACTTCAGTGGCACACCCTCAGAAGAATGGGCAAACCGAAGTAACGAACAGAATCCTACTCTAGGGGATCAAAAAGAGGCTGGACGAGAAAGCAGGTCGATGGGCAGACGAACTTTATCATGTCCTCTGGGCGTAGCGTACCACCCCGCGAACCGCTACGGGGGAATCACCATTCAACTTGTCTTTTGGAACAGAGGCCGTAATACCCGTCGATGTTGGCATCCCGTCTCCCAGAGTCACCAACTTCAATGAGCAGACCAATGGAGATGGGCTCCGCGCAAACCTCAACTTGCTAGACGAAGCCCGAGAAGAATCCCGAATCAGAGTCGCGGCCTACAAACAGAAAGTGTCCCGCTATCACTACCTGAAGATACGCCCAAGAGAATTCCGAGCAGGAGACCTAGTCCTGAGAAAGGCTGCTATCTCACAACCAAAGAAGGTAGGCAAACTCTCCCCGACCTGGGAAGGGCCGTTTCGAGTGAAAGAGATAATTCGCCGGGGGAGTTACAGACTAGAGACGCTCGGGGAGCACCAACTGCCCCACGCCTGGAGCTTAAGGAACCTCCGAAAATACTATCAGTAGTTGGCCGCTCGGTGCGAAAGTGACGTTGTAAAGAAAAAAAATGTTGTTTGAATGTGAATGATAAAAAGGACTCTTTGCAAATCTCCTAGCGCTCCTACTCGGAAACCTAGTTCACTAAAACTTGGATACTCGCTGCTTGGTTCGCCTCGGCTCGTCTCCACAAAGACCGGGAGTTCACTCCTTGCCAGGAATGGCCTCGGACAGAAAAACCAACCTCGGAAACCCAGTTCACTAAAACTTCGGTACTCACTGCTTGGTTCGCCTCGGCTCGTCTCCACAAATACCGGGAGCGCACTCCTGGTCAGGAACGGGCCCGGACAGAAAAACCAACCTCTGAAACCCAGTTCACTAAAACTTGGGTACTCGCTGCTTGGTTCGCCTCGGCTCGTCTTCGCAAAGACCGGGAGCGAACTCCTGGCCAGGAACGGCCCCGGACAGAAAAACCAACCTCGGAAACCCAGTTCACTAAAACTTGGGTACTCACTGCTTGGTTCGCCTCGGCTCGTCTCCACAAAGACAGGGAGCGCACTCCTGGCCAGGAACGACCCTGGACAGAAAAACCAACCTCGGAAATCCGGTTCACTAAAACTTGGGTACTCGCTGCTTGGTTTGCCTCGGCTCGTCTCCACAAAGACCGAGAGTGCACTCCCGGTCAGGAACGGGCCCGGACAGAAAAACCAACCTCGGAAACCCAGTTCACTAAAACTTGGGTATTCGCTGCTTGGTTCGCCTCGACTCATCTCCATAAAGACCGAGAGTGCACTCCTGGTCAGGAACGGCCCCGGACAGAAAAACCAACCTCGGAAACCCAATTCACTAAAACTTGGGTACTCGCTGCTTGGTTCGCCTCGGCTCGTCTCTACAAAGACCGGGAGCGCACTCCTGGTCAGGAACGGGCCCGGACAGAAAAACAAAACCTACTCGGAAACCCAGTTCACTAAAACTTGGGTAATAGCTGCCTAGTTCACCCCGGTTCGTCTCTACAGAGAAGCGAGTCAATAAAGGCTTGAATGACTACCCGGAGTGCCGTTCTGCTCGGCAACAAACTGTTTTACAAGTATTATTGGCCCACAGTGTTGAGTTAATCAGTATTAGCAAGAGGCAGACATGAGTGGAGACAGTGGACAGCGAAATGTAACTTCTATTCATGAAAAAGTGAGCCTCGAAGGGCCATTACAAAAAGTAGGGCCTCGAAGGGCCATTACAAAAGTAGGGCCTCCAAGGGCCATTACAAAAAGAATCACGGAGCCGTGCCAAAGAAGGGGAAATGGGGAGCTCAAGACACCCCGTGACCACCATACCGTGGAAGATCTGCCCCCGGGACCTCTACTGGTGCGATGGTGCCCTGCTCGTCGTCGCCGGCCACCGGCGGATCCGGAAGGACAAGGCCCGTCAGAACAACAGCTGGGTTGGATCCCTTGACCTGCTCGAGGCAGTCCATGAATCCCAGTTTGTAGGATTCAGTGGACAAACTAATGAGCTCGTCCTCTTTCTTCTGCACAGCTTCTTCGACGGCCACCATCTGTCTCTCCCGGGCTCTTTCCCTCTGTGCATTGAGGGCTTCGGTGGCCTTCTACTTCTGGGCGGCCATCTCAGCCTTGAGCCGCCTTATCTCCATGTCCCTCTCCCCGCTGGACCTATGGAGCTCGGTTGCCTCTTGCACCAGTTTGCTGTTCTCTTCCTCAGACTTAGTGATAGCGGCAGAGAACTTCCGACTCTTCTCGCGGAAGTCACTATAGTACAATCCGATTTGATAAAGTGAGGAGAAAATGGCCTCACCAGTCGCATCGGGAGGCTCATTCAAAACCGGGAGCTGATCCTGGTTCAGTAGGCCTTTTGTGGCAATCTCCATGGCCACCCAGCTATCACCCAGGCCGGTGTCGCTCTTCTGAACGGCCCAATTAGGCCGGAAGACGTTGTCCCCGGACCTCGCAGGGGTAGGGCAGGCTCCGATGGCTGCGTCCCCCGACTTAGAGCTCCCTGCTCCCCGGCCATAGGAGCCGACCAACTTCACAGTAGGCTTGCCCTTGGGGAGCGGTGCGTCCTTAGTTGGCGCGGGACTTGAAATCTCCGGGACCTTCTTCTTCTGGCCCTGCTGACCTTGGCCCCTCCCGAAGGCCCCTTGCCTCACCTTCTCTAGCTTTGACTGCGTCTGCATTTCTGAAATCCAACAACACAAACAAAAAACCGGTCAGGAACAAAGAAGAGAAAAGAGGACTTAAAATCAAGACTCGCCACATACGTTCCGGGGTCGCAGTACTGATGCCGAGCCCGACTAGAACCTCTTCTCTAGAGAAGTCCGCACAGTGAATCACGCCCTCCCGATGTACCTCATCACAGACTAGGGCAAACGTTCTCAAATCCTCGCCCTCCAAGAGCAGTTTGCGGCTCAGCGCAAGTGTGTTCGGGGTGTCCCACTTCAAAGGAACCGGCCAGGGCTCAGTGGGCTCGCTGTCCTCAATATAGAAAAATATGTTCTTCCATAGGTGTATGGAGGATGGAATGCCACTAATCATTTTCACCTCGGGGCGTTGGCTGATATAAATCCAACCCCCATCCTTGTGCCTCTTCAGGTGCGCACACATCCGAAACAGCAGTAGGGACAAGCTCCTTTGGAGCCGGCCCTGGACGAGGTATATGAACCCGACCAGCGTCCTCCGTGAGTTCGGTACGACTTGAGCCGGAGCCAGGCCGTAATATCGAAGGACCGCGACGAAGAACGGATGCAAAGGGAACCTCAGCCCGGCTCTTAACGACTCATCGTATATTCAGATGTTGGTGCTGTCGTTGCAAGCCCTATATCCCTCTATCACAGCCCTCAGCCTGAACCTTTGGGGAATACAATACCTATCTCTAATGTCCCCTAATCTGGACTCATCAAGGATATTCTCCTCGTAAAGAGCCTGAATGTTATATTTGGGATCGGCGTCCATCCGAGCCCTAGAAGTGACCTCGACGGCCCGGCCCGGACAGAATGTGGTGGACGCCTCGGCGGCGTCACTACCTACGCTGGCCTCTGTTTGGAAGAAACTATCAGTTGGGGGCAGGGTGGTATTCAGATCCAAAATCACCTCGTCCCCACTATCTACGACCTCTACACTAACATCAGGACTCGCCATGTAGGGGCCGGGAGTCCTGGTCGGATTAGTTTGGGTCCTCTCCGACGAACTAGAGTCTGAACTACTCGAAGATGCGGACTCCCCTGAAGAGGGCCTAGAACCGGACTCTCCTGAAGAGGACCTAGAACCGGACTCCGAACCAGACTTAGAGCTAGAGGCAATACGGGACATGAGGAACGCAGGAAAAGAAACGAATAAAAGACGCGCTAAAGAAGATTACCGGGCCGAGCAGGCAGAGCAAAAAGCAAGAGTAAAAAGTTAAAAGTGAAAAAATGAAAGGTGAAAACCCCTTCTTATAGCCTCCAAGCTTGAGGCGGTTCGCATTCGTGAACCAGGTAACGCCACGTGTCTTTCATTAATGGAGGGCACACACTTTGAGGCAAGGACGTGAGTAAATGCGAGCGTATAAATGAACGCGTCCGCGAGACGACAAAAATGTGTCCGTCCCAAGTCGGCCAGAATATGATGCGTCCGCTAGACGACAAAATGTGTCTGTCCCAAGCCGGCCAAAATATGACGCGTCCACTAAAAGACAAAAAACTGTCCAGCCCAAGCCGGACAAAATATGACGCGTCCGCTAGACGATAAAAATGTGTCCGTCCCAAGCCGGCCAGAATATGACGCGTCCACTAAAAGACAAAAATTTGTCCGGTCCAAGCTGGATAGAATATGGCGCGTCCACTAGACGACAAAAATGTGTTCCTCCTAAGCCGGCCAGAATATGACGCGTCCGCTAGACGACAAAAATGTGTCCGTCCCAAGCCGGCCAGTATATGACGTGTCCACTAAAAGACAAAAATGTGTCAGTTTCAAGCCAGCCAGAATATGACGCGTCCACTAAAAGACAAAAACGTGTCAGTCCCAAGACGGCCAGAATATGACGCGTCCACTGAAAGACAAAAATGTGTCCGTCCCAAGCCGGCCAGAATATGACGCGTCCGCTAAAAGAATATGACGCGCCCACTAAAAAACAAAAATCTACCCGGCCCAAGCCGGACAGAATATGACTCGCCCACTAAAAGACAAAAATCTGTCCGGCCCAAGCCGGACAAAATATGACGCGTCCGCTAGACGACAAAAATGTGTCCGTCCCAGGCCGCTCAGATGGGTTGGCAGGACAGATTTCACGCCAAGTTTATGCCCGTCCCAGGCTGCCCAGATGGGTTGGCCGGACAGATTTCACGCCAAGATTCTGCCCGTCCCAGGCCGCCCAGATAGCTTGGTCGGACAGATTTCATGCCGAAAATCTGCCCGGTCCAGGCCACCCAGATAGCTTGGCCAGACAGATTTCACGCCGAAGATCTGCCCGGCCCAGGCCGCCCATATAGCTTGGCCGGACAGATTTCATGCCAAGTTTCTGCCCGTCCCAGGCCGCCCAAATCGCTTGGCCAGACAGATCCTCTCTCTTCATTTTCCAACCGCCCCAGAGTACAGCCTCACACTCCCCAAATCATCACAATGACTTGGAGAACTGGGGGGCAACTGATGGGGGATGAAAAACAACAACTAATGAGTTGTCGACACGTAGCCCCGGAAGGGTCCACCACGAATTCAACACCTGTCCAGGGGTAATCCGGTAATTACCTGAGAGTAGGTAAAACCTAAACTCACAGAAGGGCCGACACCTGTCCTGGGGTAGGTAATCCAACTACCCCAGGCCTCCCTCTATAAAAGGCCTCTCAAGGCTCAAAGTAAAGGATAATAACTTCTAAGCTACCACTCTTAAATTTTTGGCTTTTCACTTCTGCTCATACTGACTTGAGTGTCGAAGGGCCCGTCCGAAGCAACGACTCCGGGATGGTTTTCTGACCTCGTGCGCTCTTGTGAAGGACTCAGTTCTTTCACTTCAACTCCTCAGGTCCTTCAGCTCAGCTCTTACGTCACTGCCGTAACTGTTACCGATTTTAGGCCTAACACCATCTATTAGTGTAATAATCAAATGGATTTTGGAAGATTACTATGACAAGCACAGCAATGAACTGTCATGGAGTTCTTGTGCTTATAGATTGATTTGTAGATTTTAAAAGGTCCAAGTCAAAGACATCATTCTCAACCAAAACTCACCAAAGTGCCTTCCATTCTACAACTTTTCACAATTGAAATTCCTCACAAGATGGCTTCACTAATTGATCCATTAATTTAGGCCTATGGTTTTCTGTTGTATAGCCAAACTCCCATTACAATTCCAATGTCCTTCATCCCAGTAGCTGAATGGTAATGCTTGTTAAACATTAAGTTTGATGGCCATTCCCAGCACGTATGATTCTCGGTCAAAAGAGAATGAAGCAGATGACTAATGAATTGAAATTAAATCAAACTCCATCACAACGGAGCTAAGTATGATAGTAAACCAGCTCATTCGAAATTCGATGATAATAAATCAAATTCAAGAGAAATTTCTATGGTGAGGAAGATAGAATGAAACTGAATTCAACATTTTAAAAATCCTGCTTGCAACAAGGGTAATGGAAAAAGAAATTGGAGGGCAGGGGTACTCTCGATACCCGTCTCTGAATTTCCTTACAAAAAGGTCTTGCTAATAATGGCAGCATCCCAAGCATCTCACCTTTTTCCTCCAATTATTCCTTCAAAATCAACAAAGGTGCCCTAAAAAAAAAAAAAGAAAAGAAAAAACCCTAGTTATTAATTCTTAGCTAACATAAGCGAAAAAACTACACCCCGCACATGAATCAAAAGACAACTCACAACTATCCTAAACTAGACATGGAGCCCGTACACTTTTGCCGGGACCTGCTTTAAATCAAAGTTATATATTGACAGTTTTGTAGGGTTTTAGCGGTGGCGTGTTTTATTGGGTATCCATGTAGTTTATAACACTTAGGGGCCGTTTGGATACGCGGATTTTAGAATCCGGGATTTCTTCAAAATTGTAGCTAAGAGACTAGAGAAGAAGCGGACTAGCCGTCGTTTTTTACTTCTCGCCCTTCTTTCCATCAGCAAGAGAGTAGCAGATTCTGCCATATTTCCAGGTTTTAGAAATCTCAGGATGCAGGAGAGATTTTTAAAACGTGAATTTCCCACTCAAAATCCAAGAAACGCTGTCAGGATAGCATACATCAGCTTGATCATGAACCTCTTTTTACTGTTTTCAAACTAAAAACCTGAATTCTAAAACCCGTGTATCCAAACGGCCCCTTAGCCTTCACATGTCCAAGTTATCCACAGTGACAACAACGAGGTCGATTTTATCTACTATTGGGGAACTGATTTCGAATACCGATTTAATCCCTTTAGCTACTACAAGTGCTGTGACATTATGTTGGAAAGGGGTCCCAGCATGTAGTTCTCTTCACTTTTCTTCCTGAAGAAAAAGTGGGTATGCTTTAGGGGTGAGCATTATTCGATTATAACCGAATAACCGAAACCGAACCGAACCGATTGGTCGGTTCAGTTCGGTTTTTTTCCATTTCGGTTTCGGTTAGTTTTTTTGGAAATTCGGTTATTCGGTTTCGGTTATCTAAATTTTTTTTTCGGTTAACCGAAATAATGATAAAAACCACTTTTTTCCAAAAAACTTTTTTTCCAGAAAAAAGTGCTATATGTGCACTCCGTAGGGTCATCAAAACCGTCCATTTGATTGATCACAACTTAATTAGGTTGTGTTAAAAAAATCATTTCGATCGGATGACCCTAGCCCTTCGATCCAATCCAGGATTTTGCTTTTTTCCCTCTTTTTCTCCCACAACCTAATTAAGTTTTCCCTCGATCCAATCCAGGATTTTGTAAAAATTTCGGTTCAGTTTCGATTGCCTAAATTTGGTAACCGAAATTATTTCGGTTATTTCGGTTCGGTTATAACCGAATAACCACCCCTAGTATGCTTTGCTGAGCGAAGGTAAAGAATCCATATGAAATTTATGACTGCGAAGAGCCGCATATGACCCATTCGGTCCCATCAAAAATTGATAAACACGCTCCTATTGATATGCATTGAGGGCTTTTGAAGTACCACAAAAACAAGTGGGAATAGTGTTGTAAGAAGCAAGCTCATCCCATAGACATTTAAACTTCGTAAAGTATGATGTGATAGATGATTGTTCTTGGAGATGGGTACAGATGGAGTGTTTAATATGAAAAAACCTTGCTTCATTTCCTTCACTCGTCCCGTAATCTCCTCTAGACAACTCTACACATCTCCCATCCTTGTCACCTTCGTGTTGACTACTACTTCCACTAATCTCCCAGTGAACCAAACACGCCATGTGGGAGTCAGCTTTAAAGATCATTCCAAACCTCCATCACCATGTCTGAATAGATGACGCTACTAATTTTCGGAAATTTTAATGAATAGAAAAGGTCAAAAGTTACCTTTTCTTATAAGTTTCAATTTGGAGGGAAGATTCAAAATTGAATTCCCTCTTGTTTTCAAGAGCAAGTGTCTTTTGTGTTTATGGGGACATGAATCCAAGACTTTGGGGCGTGTGGAGAGACTCTCAATATCAATGAAAAACATTTAGACCCCCATCGGTTAGGTTGAGAGGAAATCTCATCCATATAAGGGTGGTGTTGAAGGAAAGGCATGCACATTTCAGGGCGCATTTCAGGGAGCATTGGAATTTGTTGTGTGACTTGGAGTTTCTTGGGAAAAAATTTTCTTTCTACAATTTAGAAGGAAATGATACGATTATGGTTAATATAAAAGGATATTATCATAAATTGAATGGCCCTCTAAATTAACTAGGGCTGGGTTAGTTTATTTCCTTCAATCTATAAAAAAATGTAGGAAATTTTGGGAATATTTTTCCTTTTCCAAACTTTTTCAGAAAATGTTTCTAGATTTTCTTACATTTTTACACACAAACAAAGATAACTCGAGAAAATGTGTAGAAAGGAAAAATGTTTCTAAAATTTCTTACATTTTTACACACAAACAAAGATAACTCGAATCACCTCAATTCAATTTTTACTTAAGGGGGGCCTTCAATTTATGATAATATCCTCTAAATTTACTATAATCACTGGGTATGACCTCTTTTAATTTCCTCTAAATTGTTGAAAGACAAATTTCGCATCACAAATATTTGTCAGAGCCTTGGTGAAAGCTCAATGATAAATAACTAGGCATTATTTGTTAAAACCCTAAGACTATCTCCATATCGAAGAGTAAAAGTCGAATGATGAATGTACTGTGATGTACCAATTGATATGTCCTCTATTTAACATCGCTCTGTTTAGATTGTAACAAAAACATTTCTGATAGGAAACTTTTTCTGGAAAAAACTTTTTCTTTCTACAATTAAGAAGGAAATGATATGATTATGGTTAATACAAAGGGCTATTAACAAAATTGAGTGTCCTTCTAAATTGCACGGGGTTACTTTATTTTTTATGTGGTTCCGTTTCTTTCGACGTAAGATGGGCGTAAAACAAATTTTATAGCCATTTTTTAGTGGGAAAAAGGGGTGTAAAATTTGTTTTACGCCCATTTTATGTCGAAAGAAACAAAACTTATTTTTGGAAATATTTTTCAACCTGCATAAATTAAAATGGAGAAGAGAAAAAATGGAAAGGGATATATCAGCCCTGCTTTTCTTCCTCGGGCCAGACCCCTCTGGTGCTCTTCTACACTATTAGGTGGCCAAGGGAAGAAAAAAGGGCGAATATATCATTTCCTAAAACAATTCTATCAGCGGGCCCATCCACAATTGAGCCCTCGACGGTAGAGATTAACACACCAAATAACAACTAAATCTTTTAACGCCTAAATCTCCATGAGGAAGTCTAAACTGAAGGGAGCCATTGCAAAAAAGAGGTGAAAGGGCTCCCCCATTGGCTGCACATCACCATCATGTTTGACTTTTCAGCCGTTATTAATGCATGATGGCAATGTGTGGCCAATAGGAGAACCCTTTCACCTCTTTTTTGCAAGGGCTCCCTTCAGTCTAGAATTCCTCAATCTCCATTAGGAGGTTGTGATTACTATTTACGAGATTTGCTAGGCACTTTCGTGGATAACTTTTGCCATAAAGAGGAGCCACCTAGGGTCATGGTTTTAAATTTCAGTTTCAGTATGAATTTCAGCCCTTGCTGAAATTTCTATATTATTTTATAAAAACAATATTTTATACATTACAAAATTTTGGAAAAATACTATATTATTAAAAAAAATTGAATTCTCGAAATTTCGGACCGAAAATTTTGAGATTTCAGCCTAAATTCGGTAAAACCCGAAATTTCAGATTTCACCAAATTTCGGTTTCGGTCTCAACTGAAATTCAAAATTGGTCCGAAATTTAAAACCATGCCTAGGCTTACTTTTAAACAGATTTTGCCTCAAAAGTGAGCCACGAAATGGCTTTCCGCGAAATTGCCTAGAAAGTCCCCTCTTTTACAGTGGAACATCACCAGATCGGGAAGTGATAAAATTCTCCCCGTTCTTTACTAGGGACAGAACCATCAAGTGTATTTCTTATGAGTATGTGTTAGGGGTGCAACTCGGGTCGGGTTGAGGCCAACCCTAACCCAACCCGAGATAGCATTCTCTCAACCCTAACCCAACCCAACCCGAGCCTCGGGTTGAGGATGTCAACCCTAACCCAACCCGCCTCCAAATCAGGTCGGGTTGGATTCGGGTTCATCTCGGGCCAAATAAAAAAATATAAGGAAAAAAGCATAATCCTAGAAAAAACATGAGAAAACTAGAGGATAGAGGTCCGGTTCGGGTTCGGGTTCAGGTCGGGTCGGGTCGGGTTGGGTTGCCAAGTCCTCAACCCTAACCCAACCCGAAATTAAATCGGGTTGGCTTTTCCCAACCCTAACCCAACACAACCCAACCCGAGAAAATGCCAACCCAACCTGCGCCAAAATCGGGTTGAACCCGTCAGGTTGGGGTTGAGCCCGACCCAAGTTGCACCCCTAGGACTTTGTGACTACTATTTTTGGTTGGCGGAATTATTTTTATTCTTGGGACTTTTTTGTACGCTGATTAGGGTTTTCTTGGGTTTTATTTTTGTACTCCCATTAGGGTTTTCTTGGGTTGTTGAAGCTTCTGCGGTCTTCTAGCCGAGTAGGGTTCACTTTTTTTGCGTTCTTCTCTTTTTAGGGTTTTATTTTTGTACGCTGATTAGGGTTCACTTTTTTTGTGTTCTTCTCTTTTTAGGGTTTTATTTTTGTATGCTGATTAGGGTTTTCTTGGGTTTTGAAGCTTTTGCGGTCTTCTTCCCATAGTTTTCACCTTTTTACCGTCTTTTTTTCTTCTAGGGTTTAGTTTTTGTACGCCGATTAAGGTTTTCACTTTTGGGGTCTTCTTTTCTAGGGTTTTATTTCTTGTACGACGATTAGGGGTTGATAGGGTTTTCATGCTTTTGCCGTCTTCTTTTTCTAGGGTTTTATTTCTTGTACGACGATTAGGGTTTTATAGGGTCTTCACGCTTCCGCAGTCTTCCTTTTAAAGGGTTTTAATTTTTGTACGCCGACTAGGGTTTTTTAGTAAAAATTTTGTCCTAGGAAATTTTAGTAAAATTTTGGTCCCATCCCATGTTTGGTTGCCTTTTAGCACTAGAATTTTTTTAATCCCACTCTTGTATGATTGCTTGTGTGGTGAATTTTTTAATCCCACTTTTGTAATGATTACCTTTTCATCCCATCCCAAAATAATCCCAGGAACCAAAAATAAGCTTGAGAAGAATTTTTTTATTTCCCAACAGTTTAAGCAACCAAACAAAGTTTTTTTTTCCCACCATAGTCCGATCAACCAAACATGGGATTTTTATTTGACCGGGATAGTCTTAGGACTCTTTTTTTTTCCCACCAATCTCCTGGGATTTTTTTTCTCCCACATAAATCCCAGGAACAAAAAAAAAACCAGCAACCAAACAGAGCGGGGTTTCTTTCTTGTACGCCGATTAGGGTTTCTGGGGTTTTCACGCTTTCGCTGTCTTCTTTCTCTAGGGTGTTTTTTGGTACGTCGATTAGGGTATTCCAGGGTTTTCACGCTTTTATGGTCTTCTTTCTCTAGGATTTTCACGCTTTTGGGGTCTTCTTTCTCTAGGGTTTTGTTTTTTGTATGCCAATAAGGGTTTTCTAGGGTTTTCACACTTTTGAGGTCCTCTTTGTCTGGGGTTCTGTTTCTTGTACGCCAATTAGGGTTTTCCTGATAAATTTTAGCTCATGTGCTGATTGCATTGTTGTTTAGGTAGTCAAAACCTGGAATTTTGCTATGTAATCATTGAGTAATAAGAAAGGGAGTGAAAGTCCACACTTATTGTTGAAGGATTGTTCGAGGCAAATGAAGAAGTGCCAGGATATAAAGCAGGTGGTAGCAATTGGGTCTACCAATCATAAACTCGTGGTAATTGTGACTGCCCCACCTTGCAGAAATTCACCTTCAGATCTCCATGGTAGAGGTCTCAAGAGGAAGTTAGGGTGCATTGAAGCTGCCACTCAAATGGGCAGAAAGAAGAAGCTTGAGCAGGAATACATTCTAGGGCACAAAATAGGGTAGGGGAAATTTGGGATGGTCCGCTTGTGTCGGAGTAAGGCCAATGGAGCTGAGTTTGCTTGCAAGACGCTGTCAAAAATGGCAGAAGAGACTCCTCACCGGGAAGTGGAGATAATGCAGCACCTCTCTGGTCATCCCAGTGTGGTGACTCTACAAGCTGTGTATGAGGATTCTGATTCTTTCCATCTAGTCATGGAGTTGTGCTCTGGGGGGCGGTTGCTTGATGAGATGACTAGATAATAAGAGCTTCCATTTACACACTAGCTCTTGTTACAGTATTGTTGTAGGCTTATGTATGTATGTGCGAGCTTCATATTCTTTACACATAATTACTTTTGGAACAATTCGGTGTTCACAAACCCTACAAGTTACTTGTTCATCATGTTATAGAAAACAGATGTGTATTTAGCTTGTGCTCCTTTATAGTTGAAGGTGCTAAAATGGAATCATGGAAATGAAATTTTCATTCAAGCTGCATGCAATCATTTTCTAATACTTCAAAATCCATGAAAAAATGGTGTGGTTTTAAAGCAGGTAAAACTCAAAGGGGGTGATGATTCAAGAACCTTAGAAGAAGAAATCATAATCCCAACATAATGTAATAGCAACCCTATTTGGTTCCTCTTTCATCTAAAGGCTTCTTGCTGTTCAATGGTGTCAATTTTTTTCTTGTGAAGAGAAAATTTGAACCTCTTAGTCAAGACATGTGAGTGCATTTTGATGACACTGTTCTTCTTGCGTTTTTGTTTTGAATGGTGACACCGTACTTCTCGCACAAACAATATTCCCGGTTTTTTCAAATACATATGGAAATAAACTACTTAAATTATCTGCCAAAAGTTGTATCAGAAGTATGTTACAATGTATCTAAAGGATTTCTTATTCTTCTCACATTTATGTTGATTGTCTTGTATTACATTATCTTTTTCTTACATGAGTGTATACTGTTTACAGGTCAAAGATTATCTGGTGTGGCTGGTAGTCCAGCCTATCTTGCCCCGGGAGTTCTCGTGGGGCATTATTCTGAGAAAGTAGATATCTGGAGCGCCGGTGTGCTCCTTCACGCAATGTTGGTTGGAGTCCTCCCGTTTCAAGGGTACTCTATGGAAGCAATGTTCGAGGCAGTTAAAAATGTGAAGCTTGATTTCTACACGGGGTTATGGGAGTCAATATCCAAACCTGCTCGGGATCTAATCGGGCAAATGCTGACGAGGGATGTTTCAATGAGGCTTACAGCAGACGAAGTATTAAGTATGTATTTTGACGTTCTCCTTGTTCATTTAGTTCATCTTGTTTAAAACTCTAGTCTCAACTTCTGACTAACAAATGCTTTTTGCAGGACATCCGTGGATTGTCTTTCACACGGAACGCATGTTCAAGACACTAAGAACCAAGACTAAAGTTAGAGATCGTGGAGAACTTTCCCGCCAAGTCCTCATTGCACCTGCAGTAGAGTTGAAGGGAATTACAGTCAGCACCACTTCGCTAGACGACGTGAACCTGTTTCCATCTTTGGAAAGCTCGAGCCCAAAGTCAGAAAAGCAGGAAGACTGTGGTTTGGTTGATGCATTGGCAGGCGCTATCTCGCGTGTGAGAATATGTGAAGCAAAGCGGAGTAGGCTCTGATGCCCTGCTAGCCCGATCCGACGGGAGTTCTCCTCTAACATGAAGACTAACCTCTGTACAGCATTTTGAGTCTGATGTCTAGTGTTTGACACAAGAACCACCCTCTCTGGAATATTAGTCAGGCGTGGGAAGTTCTGCAACAGCACGGCAACTTAACTCTAACTTGAAGAAAGTTGCGACTGACGCAATTTGTTCGCCAAAGGCGGAGATTCATTTATTCTTTCATATGTGACTGTATATACTAGTTTAAGCCATTAAAAGGCTGTGTAAATCTCGTAAATAGAAGGCAAGAGTGCCTATTATTGATGTAAGGCCAGAGGCCATGAATTTTCGTACCATTTTTTATGAAATAAATCATGTTTAAGAAATAAGGAAATTGTTTTTCTTACTGTTGCTGTTGAATGTCTGATCCTTTGGAACGAGAGCACTCTTGTGGGGGTTGAGAACTTTTAGATGGTTTGAAAAATCAATGAATGGCATGCTGATTCTTCTAATGTCATTGCATTTCATGGGCATTAAATAAATCAGTGGGGCCTTGAAAATTGCAAAATATCATAGCGGAAATTAGGGACATCTGCCATAAAATAGCCCCATCTTTGCAGCACAGGTTGACAGGGGAATTGGTTGGTCTTTCTGCTGAGTTTCAGTTCACAATGGTTTCTTTCTAAAAGTGGGTCTCAAGTGTGAAAACCACTTGCATTCTGCAAGTTGTTTGTAAACTGCAATAACACATATGACACCCTAGATCCCCATCTAAACTAGTCAAAAAAAGCCCATGTAGAGTTCAGTTTACACAAAGTGCAGCCAAAGTGCAACTTGGTTGCACAACCAAGAGGGTGGATTTTGCAAATAGGTAACGGAATGAGGGTAGTTGGACAATGGTGACCCCACAGGTTGACGGCAGTATTGGCCTGGTGGGGACCACTGGATCAATGGTCCAAATTACCAAGCCCATGCACCTCGTGTAAGGTGGATCATCTGCAGGGGCGGAGCCAGGAATTTGCTCGAGAGGGGGCAGAGAATAGTTATTATAGCATGTTGTGGCCCACAATTTTACACTTCATGTTTTGATAGGTGGGGCCCTTCATCTCCCCCTAACCCATGCATAAGGTGGAGCCCACAATTACTCCTCATATTTTGATGTAGTGGGGCCCACTTTTTACTCCTCGTGTTCTGATTGGAACGGCCACTATTTTACACCCATGCGTAGCATGCTTACTTGTTTAGGGCTCCAAAAATAGAAAAAATGCATAGCATTTCATTTCCAAGTCCTGTTTTTATATGATATGTAACAATTTCTCATTCTGATTTCTTCTATTTTTTTCCCTTTATGAGACATTCTGTGACATTAGTAAAACTTGTTTGATCCTTTTTTTTTTATGTTCCTCTTCATCTTGTCTCCCATTTACCTTTTGCCCATCCCATTTTGTTTTGTTTCTCCTTCCTATTACCATGTCCCTCTATCTGGTCTTAACTTATAATCCTTTTTCCTCCATTTTCTATTTCATGATTTGGGTTTCCTCTATCTAATCTCCCATTTTCTTTTTTTGCCCATCCCAATTTATTTTTTTGTTCTAATTTAACTTTGAATGCTCTTTGCTCCTTCATTTTTCTTTCTCATTTATAAATCATAAATTGAGTTTTCAGAATTTCCAACTGATTTTACCTTGTATGATCTCAGAAGCTCATCAAGATGCCTAGGAAGAGTATGGTCGTGATGAATTCAGCTTTGGAACAGACCTGTGTCAAGAGGGGGTAATTCTCTGGGATCCAGCTCCACAGCTGAACTCCACCCAAAGAGTGGCATTCATGATGATTCTAGACCCACTTCAATGCCACCTGCCAGTGTCATGACCAAGCTCATTTTGATCATGGTTTGGCGAAAACTCGTTAGGAACCCAAACAAATACTCAAGCCTTATAGGTCTAATTTGGTCTTTGGTCTCTTACAGGTGCAACTCCTATTAGCAAGAATTTCTCTTCTTTTGTTTTTAATCTGTTGACAAATAACCATGTTTGCTTATGGGTTTATTTTTACAAGTGGGGGATTGAAATGCCTGCGATTGTTGCCCGCTCGATCTCTATCCTCTCTGATGCTGGTCTTTGAATGGCTATGTTCAATCTCAGTATGTCCCAAATTCAATCTGAAAGTCTTCACCGTAGGCAGGAACGGAGCCAGGAATTTGCCTAGCGGGGCTAACATAGGTCGGGGCAAACAAATGTTGTTATATAAAAACCAATAAGTTTTCATAAATTACAAAATAACATTGAGGGCCGGCCTCATCTTTCTTTCTAATAATATTTTGGTCAATCCAAAGGCGGCCAATGCTATCTATATCCAATCAGAAAAGTGTAAAACAAACTTAGTAGTGTCATTATCAAACTATGGTAGCACAAATATCATTCACCTCAAAAAAGAGAATAAGTTGCAAGGAAAAAAAGAATTTTCACCCCAAAATAAGGGTATCTATCTCAATTTTGTCGTCTTTCAATGCTTTCTCTTTTCGTTTGTTTTTTCTTTCTTTCAATACACAGTTGTAGCAGGTAATAGACATCAATGCTAAAGCCTAAAAATCAATTTTCCTCTTTCAATCTGTTTTTTTATTTATTATCAGAGATCTTGATTTCAATCTTTCTCTCTCAATTTTCCCTCATTCTCTCTCAATCTATCAATCCCTCTTTCTCTTTCAATCTTTTTGGAAAGAAAAAAAAAAGATAAGAGAATAGAATGCTTTGTGCTTGGAGGGGTTTGGTAGGTTTCTTCAAGCTACTAAATAAAATAAGGTTGTTTTAGCATTGATTTTTAGGCTTTAGCATTGATGTCTATTACCTGCTACAACTGACTAGCGTGGAGTGTGTAGACGTGAAGATGGAAGAAACAGAACCCTAGAAATTGCTTGGAGATGGAAGAATAAATGTATAAAACCCTAGAGACTGAAAAGGTTTTTAACTTTTGCGAAATACACGTTATGCCAAGAGAGAAAAGGGCGATTTACTTTTTAGGGCTACACAAAAACTAGCCAAACCGATAAACAGAACCGAACCAGACCTTTAGGTTTGGTTTGGTTTGGTTTTTCTAAGCATTGGTTCGGACACAGTTTAAAATTTTACCGAACCGATCCCATCGGTTCGGTTCACAGTTTTTGAGTTTTAATCTGAAAATTAACCAAACCAAACTGAGAAATGGAGAAAAAGACAAACTGATTTTGTGTCATTATCAAATCTAAGGTGAGTTAATACTTAATATCATTTGCAAAGAGAAGAGGGGTGATCTAAACAAGAGAGGTGTGCCTATATTAATTCCCTATATTCAAAAGTAATGATACATTGATACTTTCACCCCTTCCCCTTAGAAGTGTAAAAGAATAGTCGTAAATACTTAGAGGGGCTGTTCAAGAGAAGAAAAAGGAAAAGGGGGGGGGGGGGGGGCGCAAATATGGATTGAATTATTTTATTTGTATTAAACTTATTTATGACTGTGTATTTGTGTTGATGACTTGATTTGGATATATTCTAAAGTTGATGGTTGGATTGATGGCTAATTTGGATAGAAAAAACTTTTTTTTTTTTGGATACATATACCGTATTTAACCGGATAAACCGTGAACCGAACCGGCCAAAATCGGTTTGGTTCGGTTATACCCCCCATCAGTTCGGTTACGGTTAGGATGTTCTCCAAACCGATGGGATCAGTTCGGTTAAAAAAAACTCCCTAAACCGAACCGGACTGAACTGTGTGCAGCCCTATTACTTTTTGCGCAAAGGATCTATAGAAAGACCAAAAAGACCAAAAGGGCAATTGCACGGCATTCTTGGAATTTAATTAACATCTGAAATTTTTTCGGATTTTCAGGGCGGGCAACTGCGACCCCCCCCCGGACCCCCTGGCTCCGTCTTTGACCGTAGGTGTTCTTTCATGAGTATTTGTTTTAGAGTACTAGTCTTCTGAGACCATGGATAAGCTTTTTATTCAGTTTTATCTGAGCTCATGAATATGGAGTGCAAATTGTTTTGCTTAATAAATATCCAATAGTTCAGCATCAGCTCTGTTTTTCATCTCTGGTTGGATTATATTCTGTTAGGTAGAAAAGCAGGGATTGAAATTTGCAAACCGTTTTAGATCATCTAGTGAAATTTTGAGTAACAATTGCATCCTGCTGATTTTTTTTTAAGAATCAAGCATTAAGGATTTCATTGTTTATGTAAATTAACCTCAACACGAACTTTTACAAGCCAATAATAACTCTTGATTATTACAGTTTTGTTCATGGCTTTGCAGCGGCGGATTATTGCCTGTGGTAATTCTGTTGCGGCCTTCGCCATGGCTGTTCGATTTCTCATGGACCCAGCTGTTATGGCTATTGCTTCAATTGCTGTAGTACTGCACGGCGTCTTCTTACGCATTGCCATTGTTCAGGTAAATTAAACCAAATCCTTCAAGGAGAACATGCACCTAAAATTCTAATTTCAAATCATGTTGTGTACAGTTGCACACTAAATGAGACACCATCCAAAACCCCATCAATTAGCCTAGAGATTAAATCTAAAGAAATGCTATGTCATCAAAGCTTTCTACTTTCTTGGTTTTTCTTTATGTACATTTATTTGCCAGGTTTTGATCTGTTAGGTCTTTAATTTTGCAGGCAGCCCTTCCACAAGGAATTGTTCCTTCTGTCCTCGCCGAGGAATACAATTTGCATCAAGCATTCTAAGCACTGGGTATGAACCCTTTTTCTTCTCTGATTTCAGGCATTTATGTTTTGCTATTCTGTTTGTTTCAGGGCTGTTTGAAAATAGGATGGTGGTAATTCTAATGGATTTTTAACTTCCTGCAGAGTTTTCTTTGGAATGTTAATAGCTCTCCCCATTACTCTGGTTGACTATATTTTACTGGGACTTTAAAGAGCTAGTGAAAGATATCAACCCATCCAACGTGAAAAGATAGCTTGTGAATTGTACCCTTAGGTGGCTTTTACTCCTCTGACTGAGCAGCTGACATTTGTGAAACAGATTTTAAATGTAAAGACTAGCTATAAAGCATAAGCATGCATTCAACTCAAGCTTTAAATCATGTAATCTGCCTAATAGTTATTGACCTACGCAGAATCTGTCTCCATGTGCTTGCTGTAATTATAAGCAAAAAACCTCCAAGTAGTAATGATTGCCCATCAACATGAACACAAACTATTAAGTTTCAGGACAATCGGAGAACAATTTTTCCAACTAGAAAGTCAGCCTAATCAAGTGTGGCTCTCCAGATGTTCAACCAACACCCTAGAACAAAGTTGTAATATCTCTGCAACACAATCCATTCATCTCCTTGGCACCAAAAAAAAAAAAAAACTGCTTATAATGGTAGGCTTAGGATAATGCTTGATGATTTAAAAATTCTGTCACCAAATTTCCAGACAATGACTATAGAGCTGAAAGAATTCTACAATATTGTAGAATTTTCTAATTTTCTAATGATGGGTCTGAGATGAACATTGAGGAACTATAAATCTTTGGAGATCGGAATTCACTCATCATGGAGTTCTCTGTGAACCGAAATTGTTGGCACTTTTAGTTGATTGTCTTTCTTGTAAAATTCAATGAGAATTAAGAAGATTTACACGCAATTTGAGAAGTGATTTTCACTTATAGCTTACAATCATAGGAGGACTTGATAAAAAAAACTTTCGAATTTGCTATGTTTCTTGCACTCGAATAATGACTGGCAGCAACGTATCTTCTTTCTTGAGGATTTCATTTGCTATTAGCCTTGCTTTCAACAGGTGAGAGATAGGATTGCATTTGCTACAATCTCCCCTTGAACGAAAATTCCAATTAGAAACCCAAGCTCCCAAAGTTTCAAATGAAAAATGATCCAAAAGCCGAAAACCTAAAGAAGTATATCAGCCCTACTTACAAAGACATTACCTCTATTAAACCAAAAAAGAATTAAAATGACATGACCAAATCATTAGCAAACTAATCTTATGTTAATGGGCACTTGAAGGCCCATGTAGAATTCCTAGGGGCCGTTACCAAGCGAGAGTCTAGTGTTAATGTCGTAACTGCATCTGCCATTGGCATTGTTTTCACTGCCACATCAAAGTACATGGCTCCTGCGATCACTACAACAAATTCCATTGAAGAAACTAAAGAACGTTTCGTATGTACCTACATACAATATGTGATTACCTATAATATGTATTTAACAACATTATTGTTCACCTGTATGAAATTTGAAGTTTGAACAATGTTTCCTAAGAATTTACTCTCTTATATCTTAAATCACTGGACTTTTGTATTAAGTATTAGAATAAGAGAGTTTAAATTATCAACATTGGAACCTTGTTCTGCAATAAGATATACGAGATTATGAATTAATGGAGCATTAATTATTAGAGCCCAGTCGTAATAACAAATCACCAAAAACAACGTGCTGATATTATCTTAACTAAATATGAAATAAACAGACATTAAATCATGAACTCTATGTTTTATTTAAATCCCAAAGATGAGCGGAGATTCCATTTAATATCAACTAGTAGAATTGAGTAACATGTGACAAAGTTAATGTGACAGCAACCACTTACTCCAAAAGCTTAAGCTGTTGGAGAAGACATTATTTAATCTTTTATACTTTAACACTCCCCCTCACGTGTGGCCCCTCTTTTTAGGTTTGGCCTACATGTGGCACATGTGGCTCCTCTTTTGAGTCTGGCTATTGCATGTGGATTTTTGCTATCAAGGAGGTTTTTTTTTTTTTTTTTTTTTATAAGGATCAAGAAGGTTTGAACCCAGGCATTTGCACTGATACCATGCGAAAGCAACTAGTTACTCCAAAAGCTTAAGTTGTTGGAGAAAGCATTATTTAATCTTTTATACTTTAACAGTTATAAAAGCTGTTGAGGTTCACGCAAAAGCAAATATCCCACATTGGAAAAGTGAATGAATGGGGAAGGTCTTATAGGGACTTGGGCACCCTCTCCTTAACAGCTAGCTTTTAATGATGAGTTTTACCCGGCTCCCAATGATGAGAGCCGGGGTTCCCACTTTGCTACCAAGTGGATGGGGAGACTGTTGGGTGTTTCGCGAAAGCAAATCTCCCACATCAGAAAAGTGAATTGAAGTGGAAGGACTTGGGCACCCTCTCATTAATTACTAGCTTTTAAGAGTGAGTTCAACCTGGGTCCCAACAAAAGCATTTGGAAATGGGAACAAGATTTGATTTTGAAAAAGAATGATGAAAATCTAACCTATGATATTAGAAAACTTAGAAGATGAAAAAAATGGCTTAAAGCTACTATAAGTTACGATAGTGAAGATTGGCATCCAATACAAAATGTGATAACAAACAAAGAAAAACGAGGCAAAAAATATTCATCTAAACTAAAAGGAAATAAAGAACATTAAGCTAAAAGAAAACTACTTATGATCGGAGGTACATTTTGGCCATATTTGGTGACCGTGAATTTATTTTTCAACGAATATTAGTTTAGCAAGTAGTGAGAAGAGGGTAGAAAGGTTGGGAGATGGAGAGAATTGAGAGGGCAAGAGTGAGGACACGATTCTGTCTCTGAAAAATAGGAAAAATAAAACTATTTTGAGTAGATTTTTACTTTTCCTTGTTTTTTGGGACACTTGTCACCCTCTCCTCACTTATGCCTACTCAATTCTCTTCATCGTCGAGAGGGAAACAGCCGGATCACCAGCTAAGGCCGTTAAATGACTGCTCAGTAATAAAGGAGGTAGGGGTGCAGAGACAACCAGGAGGTTTGCCTATAATAGCTCGCTGATCGAGCGCAGAATCACCCACCGGCCGGTTATTTGATTTTCACATGCATTTTGGTGAGAAAAAAAGGGAGGGGGGGGGGGGGGGGTGGTGGTGGTGGTGAATTGGTTGTCCTATAAAAATTTGCCTCTTTTTAAAATAAAAAAAAATCTTAGTTAATTCCTATTGTTTACTTTTAGGTCTTAATTAATGCTAAGTTGATTCAATAACAATATGCATACAACACTACTTAAACCCCCAAATAATCAAATGGATATGATAGCCTTTTAAAACCTTTGATTAATATTAGTTAATTACTTAATCATGAAGTATGAAAGATTAATTGACCAAGTAAACAAGATATGTATATTAAGAACACAAAAAATCAACTAAGGAAGAGATTATCCCAAAAATAAATAAACAAATAAAGAGTGTCGTGATAAAGAAAGTGCATCAAAATAGAAGAGAGAATGCGCACAAGATTTATAGTTGTTCGGTCTAACACAAGACCTACTCCACCCTTCTCAAGTTTAGCTCCTTGAGTCAATCCACTAAATAATATGTTTGTTACACCGAAGATGGATCCGCGTCTCCGAGCACTTGTCAAGCTATCTTTCCTTGGGCCAAGATAGGATCCCTTACAATGAAGTGAATGAAGAAAGAGGAAGATACAATTTAGCCTCTTTGTAAGCTTGATTTGGACAATGAAAAGCATAAGAAAACTCTCACATAAGATCACAAGTAAAGCCTAACCCAACTCTATTGAGGATTCTCTCCAACTTAAGGCACAAAGAGATTGGGTGAGATTTTTAAGCCAAAAGTAGTTTGACAAGGTTATAACATGGCTTGGGGAAGTTTTTGGATCATTAGAAGTGGTTTGGAAGTGATCCAAACAAACATATATAGCCCAAAATCAAAACTAGCTGTTACAGGGGCATTTTTGTAAACTGTGGGCATTTTTTTTGTAAACTAGCCATTAAGCCCTAACGGCTATCTCGGATGACCTTTGGAAGACATTTGGGTGCCCGAACATTTCTTCGAATGCCCGAGCAACCGATATGAACTTTTCCTATTTTGCATAGTAAACTTGTAAATTTCATATCTCCCTCGTTTCTTATCGGATTTCAACGTTCTTGTGCTCTACGAATATCAGAAGAATGAGAGTTATCTGTTAAAAACAATTTCAAAAATATTTAAAAATTTCTTAGACCAGTTATTATAGAATTAAAGTCTATGGCCAACCATGCAAGTGCCAATTTGATGCCTTTTCATATTTTATTTCAATTTGGCACTTGGGCTTTGGGTCCACTTATTTTTAAGAGTTTATGATTTTGAGTTTATTTTAAAGGCTCATTTAGGGTTTTTGAGTGCTTTTATTTTGGAGAAAAACTAAGAGGAATGGATGTACATTCTAAACCTTTTTCTCCCTTGATCTTTGGTCTTCAACTTTGAATCTTCTTGGAATTTGCCTTGCTTTGCACATCTTCAAAATTGGACACTCTTTGGAGCTTAGCCTTTACTTCAATGGTCTTCAAATGACTTGCATTTGCTTCGGCTTGATTCCTTGATCATGCTGATTGACTTTGGCCTTGAATGATCTTCAACTTGAACTTTTGCCTTTGCTTGTGAGGACTTCCCATTTGAGCACTTCTTTAGACATCTTCCAAGGATAGAATGTCTCCAATTTGGTCCAGCTCCTTTTGACTTGTTCAAGGTTGTTCCTTCATCATTGGCACTGGTGTAGTGCAAGATGAGATTGAAACACTGATAACCCGTCAAGGCACAATATTAGTTCATAAAACCTTAATCAATTTTGTGTTTGTGAATCATCAAAACAAAGGTGATTAAGGTGATTGGTTGAACCCTTGGGAACCCATGGGCTAACACTCTCCCACATTCCTTGCCTTCTCCCACCACTTGATAAACTAATATTGATTGCCAAACATGTCCATTGAGTTCAATTGAAATCTTAAAAAATTGTGAAGATCTCAAAAATTTTAAAGAGCTAAAGAAATATTGTGTTTTGAAAAGTTCCAAACCACCCCTTTTATAGGATTTTAGAATTAAGGAAAGCTATTTGAAAACAATTTCGGACTAAAATCAAGTAGTAAATCACTATACAATTTGGTTTTAGTTGTCAAGAATAGATTTTTGTAAAAATAGCATTGATTTTAACGGCCAATAATGATTTTTTTGTAAAAAAAAAAATTTCTTCTATGAATAAATCGCTCTGATCGAGAGTTTAAAGTGTGCAATCAATAATTACTCACTACTGATTGACACCGTGGTCTACTGATGGGAGTGACACAATCTAATCATGACTGAGTAAAGCTCAATCTGGGATTTTTGTAATTTTTTTGAAAATAATCTATTGTCCCATTTGTTTTTTTATTTTTAGAACTGGTTGTGAGTCCAAACCTGATTATTGGAGTCAAATTTATGTTTAGGTCCGGTTTGTTTTGGATTTTCCAAAACAGAACGCAAGTCCAAAATTGGTTATTGGACTCGAAATTTGGTTCTCAAAATCCAAAACAAAATCAAGCCTGATAACTAATTTTGGACTCACATTTGGTTCTCCAAAAACAAGCATGGCTTTAATTTTAATATCAGTTCTCAAAATCCAAAACAATTACTGTCTTAATTTGGAGTCCAATAATCAAACATCCAAAACAAACAGGGCCGTAATTTTGAGTCCAAAAATTAGTTTTTGACTCACAATCCGTTGCCAAAATCCAAAACAAACCGGGCCTTAATTTAGAGTCCAATAATCAGTTTTGAACTCAGAATCTGTTCTCAAAATCCAAAACAAACAAGGCCTTAATGTGGAGTCCAATAACCAATTTTGGACTCACAATCAATTCTCAAAATACAAAACAAACGGGGCCTTAATTTTGGGACCAATAATCAGTTTTGGACTCACAAACTATTCTCAAAATCCATAACAAACCGAGCCCAAAGAAATAAGGCCTAAACCAATCCTTTGGAAATTACATCAATTGTTCAACATTTTGAAATAGTTTGTAGCTCATATTATGAATTTGGATTGACCAAAATTAACATAAATTTGAAACCTTTTGGTTTATTTTAGGAAAAACTTTGAGACAAGTTAATTTTTGGAAAAAAAGAAACTACTTTAGTCTTAAATCAACAATTTCTCATAAAGCCATTCTGCAACTTACTTTTGCAGGAGAGAACACCCACCTCAAATGCACAAGACAAAATCTTTGGTTGATTAAAGCAAATTATTTTAATCTAAAAACAAGCAGGGACTGCCTGGGTGTAATATTTCATGCAAGAGCCTCACATGAATTAAATCCATAAGACAAAAATCTGCTGCTGAAAAAAATATTCAAAATGGGGCATTCCGAGAATTGAACTCGGGACCTCTCGCACCCTAAGCGAGAATCATACCACTAGACCAAATGCCCTTTTTGTTGTGTTGTGAATCCCGTAATATTAATAGATTCTAAAACCATAATTACAATTTAATTCGAAAATGGATTCATTTCATAAAAAATTTGGCCCTCTGAATTGAATACAGGTAATGCAATTTCCATGGTCCCCAAAACGGTTGAACCAATTCTCTTTTTCAATTTGGTATTGATTTTTGCTGGTATTTAGGGGAATGATATTTCGCCCCCCTTTAACCTTATTAGTTAAGTTTTAAAGGCAAAGAAAAACGCTTAAGGGGCTGAATTTATCCTCAAGCAGTGAACCATTCTCACAGAAACTGTTTTGTGAGGGGAGGGGGATGAGAATCATTTCCCTTTTTGAATGAGAATTGATGATTTCTGTTGAATTATAAATGATCAAATAACACCAACTCCAAGTGCTTAAGCTTTTGGAGCAATTGTTTGTTTCACATGGTATGAGAGCAACTGACTCACGGCCCCATAACTTCATATTAAAAATCCACATTTAAGGCCAACTTAAAAGAGGGGCCACACGTGTCATGTGTACGGCCAACTTAATAAAGAGAGGCCAGGGGTGTTGAAGTATAAATGATTAAATAACACCAGCTCTAACAGCTTAAGCTTTTGAAGTTATTGGTTGTTTCACAATATCCACAATCCCTTGCTTCAATAATATCAGCCTCACATTATACTCTTAATGCGCAATTTAGAAAGTGGATGTCTTTTTCCTTTTTGAATTGCTCTCTCTCTTAAGATTGCAAGTTGACCCGACCCAGAAAAAACATTGGGTCGGGTTAATTTAGAGATCTAGGGTCTTGGGTTGGGTAAGTTTTTAGATTAAAAAATCTGACTTAATCTCAAGTGGGGCTTAGAGAGAAAATACTTGAAACCCAAGTGAACCCAAACCGAGTTTCATAACATGAAAAATTTCTCCCATTTTTTCATTAAAACATAAAAGATAAAACCTAAAACTCCTCTCTTACCCAATGCACCCGTCGGTCGACCCATGTCTCAAACTCCAGAGTAAAAACAGTTAGTTGCACCGAATATTTCATCATCTGATTTCTTCACAGGAGAAGTATTTTTAAACCTAAGACTAATTAGTTGATTCCTCACTTGTATTATCGCTAAATGATACATTATTCATGTCACGAATTTTCAAGGTAAGACGAGTGCAGGTAGAAAATCCCGACTCAACCCGAGAAGCTACCTCGAGCAGGGTCGGGTTAATGACCAATGTGGGATCTTTTCAATCGAAATCCCAATCAAAGACAAGTTATACCAAGGGGAGAAGAAAAACTTTACCCTATTTTTTGCAAGGCGCGTGTCAGTCAAGCATACCTCTTCTAAAAATTATTAAAATTATTAAAAAAAAATTGCAACCCGAGAAGCTACCTTGAGTATGGTCTGTTGCATATGAGAGCAGCCACCTCGTTAATGAAGACAAAATCTGCTGAAAAGTGAGCCTGTGTGGCTGCTCTCATTTGCAACAGACCATCCACAAAATGCTGGACGCTAGCAAATCCCTTATATTAAACCATACAAAAGTTGTAAGTGCATTTTTTATAAGGGATTTTTGCTGATTAATCCCTACATGGCAAAATAATTGCTTATTAGTTCCTAAGAAAAGCATATTAGCTTAACAGTCCTACTTTTGCTAAAAGGTCCCTAAAACTCACGAACTTCAATTTTTTCCGTTTAAAATGGCAAATTCCCAACCTTGCCCCCCCCCCCGGCACACACACTTTTAAAATGGCAAAAGTTAGAAACAAAAATGGCAAATTTTTTGTTTCTAACTTTTCTAAGAAATTCCTATCTTGGTTGGATTGCAAGAAAATATCCCTGATATAAAATTATTTCTATTGAAGTTTTTTTTCATTGAGGAATTATGTCTGATTAATTTAGAGGGATAACATCATAAACCGAAGGTCCCTAGCTGAAAAATTGAATAGGGTTGGTTAACCTTCTCTTTATTTATGTGTAAGAAATAAGAGATTGTAGATTTTTTTTTTCCTTTCCAAACTTTTGTTTTGGAAATAAGAACTAGGGTTTGGCTTCTATTCTTGGGAGAAGAAGAAGGGAGAATGTCAAAGAGCAAGTCAATATTGTAAGAGATAATATTGTTGCTTATTTCCTAGTTTTTTTCCAAAAATAAAATTAAATAACGCTAAATGGATTAAATGGGTTCGGAGGTAAATTTGCCATTTTAAAATTTTTAACAGAGAAAAATGAAGTTCATGACTTTTAGGGACCTTTTAGCAAATACTTTCTAAAAGTAGGAGTGTTCAGCTAATATGCTTTTCTTAGGGACTAATAAGCAATTATTTTGCCATACAGGGACTAATCGGCAAAAATCCTTTTTTATAATGACGAATCCTAAATATGGAATTATAATCTTTTCAACCCTAATTGGATCTATAAATAGAGATCTTAAGAGGATCGTTGGATTAAAATTAGTGTCTGGGTCGATTTTAATCAGATCAGATCATTCAAGGTGAGGCCCACAAATTGAAGGGTGTAGATCATTCACCGATGGGTCCCACCCACATCTTCAAGAAACCCAAAGCTCGAGATATAATGAAAAAAAACCCTTTCATGCATTGTTCAAAGTTCAAACAAGCCAAGATGCAGGACGACGAAGGAGATGAGATTGTTTGCTTAGACGAGTCTTTCTTCATCAATGACGAGTAAATCTCATTTTGAGAGAGAGAGAGAGAGAGAGAGAGAGAGAGAGAGAGAGAGAGAGATTAGGTTTTTTTTCATCTTTAATCTCATTAAACACTGGTCTTTTGCAGTTATCAATTGACGACTTTCACATTTGGGTCTCAAGTTCTTGAGCTATTTTGCTTGCAATCAGCTTCTAGTAAGTGTATAAAACCCCATCTTTCCCTTTCTATATGTATGTTTTATTGAGTTTTAAAGTGTTTTCCTGTTTACTTCTAATGATTGTTATTCTTTCTGTAACATTTTTGTTTTTTGAGTAACTGCTTGGTATTTTAGTTCTTGGGTTTTTTCATATTGGGTTGATCACTGCTTACATATTTTTCTTTTGTCTGTTGGGTGGTGTCCCTTTTCATTTAATTTTTGTATGAGATTTGAATTTTTCATTCCAGACCAAGTTAAAATTAGAACCTTTTGAGTAAATGCTGGGAATTCGTGATTTTGGAATTTTATATATTTGGTCGTCCGATGTGTGGATAATAAGTTTTTTTTTTCTGTATTGGGCACATGGGTGCCTATATTTCTTTCATCAATAATCAAGTTTATTTGGGAGAATTGTATGTTGATTTGAGTGAATACAGTTTTGTCAAGTGCTTGGTGCATTTTCTTAATTTTTAAATTCTAATTTCTTAAGAACTGGGTTGAATTCGTTTCATGCAAGTGATTGGAAGTTTGCTTGTTTTATCTTGATTAGTTGTTTTTTGTTTCTTTGCTTAATGGTTTCTTGGGATTGGTTAGTTATGTGCTTACATGGATGCCGTTAATGCAGTAGCACAAATTTCAACTGTGTTGATTCATGGTCATTTGATTTTGACTTGGCAATTCATTATTTACGAATGAAATTGTCTCCAGTAAACCATAGGGATCATCACCTTGTTATGAAAATCTTGTATACGCCGTAGCAACAAACAGCTTGAAGACCACATGTATGATCGATGCAAAGCTTGAAAGAAAATTGTTTCGTCAAAATACTATGATCTGTTAGCATTGCGGCAGGCATAAGTCAGCAAAGAACAATCATTAGTATATTAGGAATAAAATGAGAGAATTTGTGAACTCAAACCTACATGGCTCACTACTCTCAGATACGAAGAGACACGAGAGCAATCACAGATATGTCTTGCAAAAGATAACAGATTAGGAGGTCCTAAAAAGGAAAAAAAGGTTCTTTGTGGGAGCTGTGGCTATAGAAGATGACAGTCCATACTGTCCTAAAGAGGAAAAGAATCAAGATCACAGCTTACTTAATAGCTGTGACTTCCATACAAAGAAAGGGAATCAAGGCAAAAGATTGCCTAAATAAAACAATTAGAACTGATTTCCTCTTCTCTTTTATTATTGTTTTCACCATAAGAGGAGTGTTGGCCATAGAAGGCCATTGAGTGGTTCAATGTTTCTCCCATGTGTTCCTTATTACGCAATTCATTGCTTTGCAATAAGGGTACTGCATCGAAGTAAGATAACATTGGAGGGATAAGCATTGCAGTAGTGAATGATTAATGTTCCAAGCCCATTCAACATGGTAAAGATCTTATTTGTATTGGGAACAAGCTTTCCTATTTCATTTAATTCATCAGAGGTTGATTTTAATTGACGCAAGTAATCAGATAATGATAACTTAGTACCCTTGGGAAATTGCAACTGGTGCTAGTGCTCAATCTGTCGGGCTTGTGAGTCTTGAGCAAAGGCATTTTCAATGGCTTGCCACACATCTCGTGTTGTAGCCAACCCTATTGCCAACCCGAAAACTTCCTCCGAGAGTGTTCCGGTGATTCACGCCTTGAGCGATCACTTTGTCCAAATCCATGACATCAAATCTGGATTGGGATTTTTTTCCACTTCAGATCTCAGAATTGGCATGCTCCCATTGATGAAGCCAAAGCATATCTTGGCTCTCTATCAATGTTGTGATTTGTCTTCCACAGCAAATAATTTGATTGTTTTCAGTTTTACTGAAACAAAGTTCATAACATTGATTGAAGCTGGATAAGGATATGTTGAAGCTGCCATTGGTAAAAGAAAAAGGAGAGAAGGCTGGATATAGAGAAGAAAATGACAATAGTTCAACGCTGGATAGAGAAAAGAAGATCACGATGGTGGTAGCTAGGACTCTAATACCATAAAGAAAACAAGAAGAATTTGAAAAGCTCTCTCTCTCTCTCTTTTCTTGATGGAGAGCTATGTACATTAGCTCTATTTAAAGAATTTACAAGATATTTTCAAGGACATCGAGATATCCTATTTAAGTTATGTGTTTAAAAAGAATACAACACTATCAAACATTATACAATCGAAGGAGCAGCTTGGTTAAGTCCCTTTCTTGATTTACAAAGGGGATATTGACTCAACAGCTTTGGCAAGCTGTTGCGTTGATTCCCTTTCGGTATATGGAAGTCACAGGCACTTGCCTAGTAGCTGTGAGTCACAGCTACTAGGCAAGTTGTGCTCTTAATTCATTTCCTCTTTATGACCATATAGGCACCACAACACCCTTTTTTGGACCTCCTAATCTGTCATCTTCAAGATAACAAGCTTCAAATGGATGTTTCATAATCATAGGCCCCTTTATATAGAGGAGGCATGCAAGTTGCTTTGCTTCTGCAACCAATGTGGGAATAAACCCACTTGGTTCACTCAACAGAAGAACATAGCATGCATCTCACAATGACAGGACAAGAATAAAATAATTGCAAACTTCACCCCAGCTTACATGTTTTCTCTATTTAAGCAATGTCATGTGGTGTGTTCTAATTCTACCTTGTTTCATATTGTATACTGACAATTACCCATGTCGCAGCTGACTATGATCTTACAGGGCAGTTGGTTTGGCCAGGTGCTATGCTAATGAACAATTACCTGTTGAAGAATGCCGACATGCTCCAAGGATGTTCTGTTATCGAATTAGGGTCTGGTGTCGGTAAGTTTTGGGCGATGTCAGCCATGTTTGTTTTATTACTCATTCATAAGACAGGTAGTAATAAAGGAGACTTAAGGTGGTCGGTCACACATCTTTTTTAGGGAGAGACATTTGCCTCAGCATTTTCTACAGCTTTTACATTTTGAGAAGGGGAAGACCATTGATACCTGCTCCATTATCAGCTAGTGTCCTTCTCATGCAACAATCTCATACATGACGTCTATATGCATTTATTTCTTCTCCTGAAAAGGCAAAGAAGATTACCGGATGAAGAGAGGTGTGTTCTTAAGAACCACACTCCACATAAAGTAGGCAGAATGTATGATTACATTTATGGATGTACATTTGTAAACCAAGGTTTTAAATGTCGGTTTTGGCCACCACCAAAACCGAAATTTCAGCCTAAATTGTATAAATTTTGGTAAAAAAATCGGTGGAAATTTACAAAATTCAGGAATTTTTGGCAATTCCAGTGGAAATCTTAAAATTTCAGTCATAATCTTGTAAATTTCGGCAAAATTTCGGATTTCGGCGAAATTTCGGATTACGGCCGAAATTTAAAACTATGTTGCAAACCTCATTTGCTTGATGAGCATGTGATTCTCCAAGCTGCTTGTCCTTTATTTGTTTTACAACCCTTATGCATATGCTGCTCCATTTTTCGGTTTACACTTTACAGGCATTACAGGTATACTGTGTGGCAAATTCTGTCGCGATGTTGTGTTGACTGATCATAGTGAAGAAGTTCTCAAGGCAGGTCCTACCGAGTTTTCTCTTCCATGATCCATTATTTGTTCTAAGCCTTAAAACTGCTTCAATCACTTGTGGAGTTTGAAGTTCTATTTTCCGACTAGCAGTTGTCAAAAACTAACCTCTATGGTGTTTGTTAAACTACCAGTAACTCCAAAAGCTTAAGCTATTGGAGATGGCGTTATTTAATCTTTTATACTTTTAACACTCCCCCTCATGTGTGGCTCTTTTGGGTTTGGCCTACACGTGTAACATGTGGCCCCTCTTTTGGGTTTGGCTATTGCATGTGGATTTTTGCAATCGAGGAGGTTTGAACTCGGGACCTTTGGCTTTGATACCATGTTAAACTACCAGTAACTCCAAAAGCTTAAGCTATTGGAGATGGCTTTATTTAATCTTTTATACTTTTAACAGTGTTATATCCATAATAAGTCGAAGATAAGTCATGATTTATTGACTTATCTCTGGTCGCTTACTAAGGGAATTTAAGTTTTCTTCAATTTATTTATAGAAGATAACGCAGAAAGATGAAATTGAGAAACAAGTAAGAAAAATATAAATCAACAAACTAATAGAAAGATTATATAAGTACACATATATAGCATGACTGTTTATTGTTAATTAATTTGCTTGCTTTGAGGTTTCATTTGTTCTTTATTTGCTTTTTTACAGTCTAATGTGTCACTTTCTGGTTCATTTCCAGATCTTGAATAGAAATATTGAGCTCCATGTATCTTCTGGAACCCCAGGTCATGCTGGTAAGAGAAATTAATTATAGAGATTTTATACTGCATTGTAATAGACCAATATCATTTTATTTATTTTTTAAATTCTATTTGATAGGACTCTAGGTAATTAGTTTTTTGCTAGAGTTTTTGTAATAGACCAATATCATATGTAATGGATAATCGAGATTATAGAGGGTTTTCCAGCACAAGCTTCTCTGAAGACCCTTAAGCTGCATTTGGATTGCCGGAATCAGGAATCAAAATCGTCATCCTATTCTGATTCATATTCTGATTCCCCCATAATCAGAATGGGAAATTTTAAAATAAAAAATTAATTAAAAATCCAATAAAAATTTCATTCTGACCATGGCGAAATCAGAATACCACCTCTTGGGGCTGGAAACAGACCCCTTTATTCCATTTATTTTATTTATTTGAAAGAAATGCCAGAATTGGAATAGGATGATGATTTCAGCGCCTGATTCCGGCAATCCAAACACACCCTTTAGGCGCAAGGTCTTCACATGTAACCTGAATTCTGCTTTGTTCCTGCTTATGTGCTTAAAAATGTGATTTACATCGCATAGCCCATGCTACGGGAAACCCTTACCAGTTACCTTTATGTTGGGACTTGGTGTTCATTTTCTCTGTTGGGGTTCCACGCAAAAGCAAATAGTCCCACATCGGATAACACGGGTGGATGTGGATGGGTTATAAGGGAATGGGCACCCTCCCTCTGATGGCTAGCTTTTAGGGGTCAGTTCTACTCGGTTAAGTTCCCTACAAATGGTGTCAGAGCTCAGGGCTCCGAGGGCGGGAATGTCCCTCGGGGAAGATCTCGGAAACCCCGGTGTAATATCTCATGGTTCCCACGTTGACACCGTGTGGAGGGGCGAGATTGTCCATGTTGCTTCCGCGTGGAGGAGGAGATTGTTGGGGTTCCATGCAAAAGCAAATAGTCCCACATCGGATAAAACGAGTGGATGTGGATGGGTTATAAGGGAATGGGCACCCTCCCTCTAATGGCTAGCTTTTAGGGGTGAGTTCTACCCGGTTAAGTTCCCTACATTCTCTCTAAGTCTTATTTAAATGAAGCATAATAATGGAATTTGGACGCGACTCTTGAGTATCACCGTAAGAACTAGTTTGTCTAATCTTTCTTTTGGTTGATAAGACTAGGATCCAACCCGCAACCTTAACGTTGTGGCACAGAGCATGGAGTTACATTCCTTTTGATAATTTTTTGTGCAGGGTTAGTAGCTGAGAAGTTAGAATGGGGAAATGCTGATCACGTGGGCCAAATCTTACGAAGATATCCTGGGGGATTCGATCTCGTTCTTGGAGCTGACATTTATATCCAAGTTTCTTTTCCTAGACTGTTCTTTTATGTTTTTTTTTAAAGGAGATTGTTCTTTTATGTTGGTTACTTGTTTTCTTTGCTTTTAAACTCCTTGACGATTTATAAGCTTTCAACAGTCCAGCATCCCTCCTCTTTTTGATACTGTGGGGCAGCTTCTCCGTCTTAAAGGTAGCCAATGCAAATTCATACTGGCCTATGTATCTCGCGCTAAGACGTAAGTAAAATATTAATTCCTAATATTTCTTCTTAAAACCTTAGATTTCTTGGCTAACATGCATAGCTTTTCCTCTTGGAGCAGCATGGATGTGATGGTGATCAATGAAGCTATCAGGCATGGAATGCAGGTCACTGAAGTACATGGGACACGATCAATGATCAGTGACCTTGAAGGAGTCATTTTCGAGATCTCTCTCTGATGAAACATGAATACTGTTGGGATCTCTATTTGGATGGGTAGGGAAATCAAGATCTTGTTTATTAAACAACTCAAACCCCCAAGTGTGGGGTTGAAACAAAGCCACAATCTTACCACCAATGTAAGTTTTATCTTTTCTTTCTTTGCCAATGGAAAGCATTGAAGCCATGAATTTGCTGTCATTGCATACCTGAAGAGAGCAAATCCCCTTGCCTATGGTTTTATTGGGTATTCATTAGTCTTTAACATGTATAACACAGTTATTGACATATTTAAAAATCAAGAAATCTTTACATGTTCAGGGTTTTGTTGCTCCTTAGACTGGTCTCCATAGTCCTATTGGGCCTGCCTAGGTATGGAGCTAGGTGGGACCCAGCATGGTATGGGACAGGTTTAAAGGGCCTAGCCTAACGTGTTCCATCAGCTCTGGGTCTTTTGGCACATTGGTGAGGTACCCAACATTTGGTATCATAGCAGCCACCATGTCATGTGTTCGAGTCACGGATGGGGCCTACATGGAAGAAAAAGTCCATAGGAAAAGCTATCACCTAGTGGGCTACCGAGGATAGGGCATGCGGGAGCATGGTGGAATGTTACGGTCCGAAGGGAGAGCTTGCCTAAGTATGGGACTAGGTGGGACCTAGCTTCGTATGGGACATGTTTAAAAGGCCTAGCCTAACGCGTTCCATCAGCTCTCAGGCTTTTGCCATACGGGTTAGCTACCTAACAAGTCCATGGCTCTCATCTTCACCTCATCTTGCATGCCCGAATCCAGGTATGTCCTATCTCTCTCTGGTGACACACCAGGCCCTACCCAGTACCCACCTTAATTCATTGCAAATTGAGCTAAATGAGTGTTACCATTCTTGCATTTCACAACTATCCAAATGGTTGCAGGGTTCAAGGGAGATCAATGCACCTCGATCGAAGTTCTCATTCACCCTTCAGCTACTCAATTCTTGTATGATCTGATATAGTTTATTGTCAAGCAGAATGAAAGTTAAAGACAGTCTTTATCCTCACCATGCCTATACCATGGCATTGGAGGCATAGGTGCTGCACTTTGGCTCTGCAATATGGAACCTCTCAATGGCTCCATTCCATTTTCGGGTCCTATTGGGAAAGGTGGGCCCAAGCTTTCTCCCCGGAGACTGCCGTATAGTTTTCGTTGAGAATTGAAGGATTTTGTTTTTCTTCTTTTTTTCGTATAAATCTCAAATAATTCAGAAAACATTAGATGAATGTTTCATCAAATTCTTTAAATCTCACCCAAAAAAAAAACAAAGATTGAACTCAGCATCCTAATCTTTCAAACATATGTGCTTCAACAATCATTTCGTGCCTTATGTTATCTTATTTAGAAGGGATTTTTGCCAATAAGTCCCTAGTTTGCAAAATAATTGGTAAATGGTCCTTAACGATCCCGTAATATCCTAAGAGTCCCGCTTATTTAAAATAGTTGCTAAAAAGTACCTAAAACAAACTGACGTTAATTTTCTCAGTTAAAAAAATCTTTAATTCTTCCCAAACATTTTTCCAAACTGTTTGTCTCAAACTCAGCATCCTAATCAACCAAACATATGCTCTTAAACCATCATTTCGCGCCTTATGTTGCTTATTTAGAAAAATAAGTACATATCAAGTAGATATATGCATAGTAAATAGAAAACTCATTTAAAAAATGTTCAACTCTTCCCAAACATTTTCTGAACGTTTGCGTCGCTTATTGTCTAGAATAGCGCTTGCCCGCGCCCGTGCGTGTGTGTGTGTGAGAGAGAGAGAGAGAGAGAGAGAGAGAGAGAGAGAGAGAGAGAGAGACTACCAAAAGGGATAGCAAGCTGGGGTTTAGTTTTGTCCTTGAACGACACATTGATGCATAGTGAAAAGCCCCAACAAGGATACATTGGTACTGTCTTTTACTGATACTCTAAACACTGCTTTCAAGCAATTGCAAGTAAAAACAAGGATGTCCTGGCAATTCTTCAGTGAGATCAATTGGGGTGGGGAGATAAATCCCACAAGAATTTGATGACAAATTGAATGTTAATACTACAAAAACAAAAAGATTGTCAATCTTCCTTGAAGCTTAAAACGGCTAGACCTTCACATAGATGCTACATATTTTTGACTGCTTAATCCCCCACCTCCCCTCCAACGACATGGTACCATTTTCTTCATTCCATGTTGTTTCTTACCCAGAATAATTTATAACCAATTAAACCGCACACCGTTGTTGTAGCCAAGAAATGGGCAAACATCCCCCCAAAGCCTCGCTAGTTCTGAGACATGAGGTTCGATGTATCACACAACTCCGGCTGTCTTCGAAGTCCCTTCCCATAAGCAGCAATTAGAAGAGCCTCGGCTCGACCTGCAAGTATTAGAAAAGCAGAGAATAACTTGAGGAGAAATAAGATTGTCGAAAGAACATGAGAATATGCACTGGCTATTTGAGGCGTATTTATGAATTCATCAGGTGACATCATCTACTCATTTGCAGGCTCAATCGGCATCACCGATTCTACAGAAGCAGCAGAGAGGTCTGCACTCTTCACTAAGGATTGACCACTTTCATCAACCAGATGGAGAGCAGTTTGAAAGTGGAAAGTGATTCCTCTAGAATACTATTTTGTGGGCCGAAGGGATTTGCAATGGGCCATGGAAACTAGACAACCTCATGGATGAGATTAAGTATCTGTTTTTGTTATGGTGTTTTCTCTTTTTCTCTCATTCCTAGAACTAGAAGGGCCAACGATTTGGCTGATCATCTAGCCAAATCAGGAGCATCTAGCACCTCATTTCATAGGGGACAATCTTTACCACCTAAAATGCACTTGTAATCCTTTACTTTTAATGTAGTTGGTATCTTTATAAAAAAAATCACTGGAATGAATCACTGATACTATTGAATAGCTTGAGCTCTGTCCAAGCAAGGAAACTGGTGTAGTTAAGAATAGCAGAAAGAAACAGTTAAGATATATACCAACTTATCGACTATTATATGATTTTATCGAGTATAGACTTGATTCAAATGCTTTGTAACGTATCCTCAAGCACAATAAAAATCTGTGGAAGAACATGGAGGGCTTGCTAATTAAATGAGCAATAAATGAAAATACATACCATGATCCTTCTTTCTCTTCAATAAGGAACTCAGCGATGGAAATAAGTCGGATGCAACTTTCCTGCTACTATCCTGCCAAAAATCAACATTTGTGCTGATTAGAAAAAATAACAAAAAGTGGCATTAAAAAAAATTAACAAGAAATTTGCACCAAATTTTGCCTGAGCATAGCGAGCCAATACAAACAGTGGAAAGTAACAAGCAATTGGTTGCATGCTATATATTTGGCAGCAAGAAATGTAACAGTTACTTGAAATATATGTAATTCTGAGAAGAAATAGCAAAACTATACATTTCAAAATGAAAACAAATACAATTGCAATACAAAAATAAAAAACAAGTGCTGACAGATACACATCAGTATAATAGAAGCAGCCAGTAGATGAAAGTAAGGGAATGGTTATATACATCCAAATCATATTAGCCAGCAAAAATAAAGGAAAATGACAACATCAGTATACCATCCACGTATGGCATGTAGGTACTGTACAGAATCAATTCATAAGATGCCTTAGGCCCTGTTTGTTTTGACTAGGATTTGGAGAACCGATTGTGAGTCCATAACTGATTATTGGACTCAATTTTATGTTTAATTTTGAATCCAATAATCAGTTTTGGACTCACAATCGGTTCTCAAAATCCAAAACAAACAAGGCCTCAACGAAATTTCACTTATATCTTATGGCATTCTCCCACAACTCAATAAGGATTTCCTAAAATCAGTAAACTATAGTCAGCTTGTATATATCTGGGACCATAAGGATAAGGCAAACCTTATTCGAGGTACTCCCCAAGAGATCAAACTGATTCTTCCAAAGTTTAGATGGCACGGGAACGACAGAAAATCCTGAGGCAACTAGAATCCCAATCCACAATCCATATCCAAATCCTCCGCACCACCACCCCTTCATTGAAAAAAGCAAACAATGTCCATAGAAAGAACTATAATAAAAGTAGGGAAATGATAAATGTGCCCCTTTTCATTACTTGGGAAACCCAGCTACAGTGTATCTATGACTGCAAAGGTGCTGATGTACTTCACATTTGAGGGAATGAAGTGACCTGATTGCCACGTACAATGCAGCTGGGTGTCCCAAGTGATGAAAAGGGGTGCATTTATCACTTCCCTAAAAGTATTATCTTGACTGCAATTATACACTTTAAATAATCGTTCTTCACAAAAGCAAGTACAGGAGACACTCAGGGAAATATTATCAGCATACACTGATAGTTTATAAGGTTATAATAGCATGGTTAAATAGCATGTATATCACTCACTATTAAAGTAGCATGAGAAAAACACTGCAACGAGTATATACCTGAAACAGCTATGAGGAGAGCTAATGGATTGCACACATAAAATGTACGGTCGGAAATCCACAAAAAATAATCTGTCTCCTAACTAAGCAGATGGGTGATTTTTTATTTTTTTTTTGAAAAATAACAGATTTTATTAATGAAAACAGCAGCCATAATACAAATAACAGGGACAAGACGTCCCACAAAGCAACTACAGCAGCTTCCCCCCAAACAGCCCTATCTGCCCAGCCATGCCTAACCCAAACTCACAACATCCAGCCACCAAGTGAGTGCTGGTAATTGCCACCGCTCCTTTCTCCACTCCTTTCGCTAGCTTATCTGCTCGATCATTTGCTGACCTCTTCATATGAGTAAACTCTGGGCATGGGAAGCAACAGGTTGGGACAAAGAGTGACAAATAAATAAACAATGCAATAAAATACCTATCATATCTATTATTCAAAAAAACAAAAAAGACCTATGATATCTACTTCATAATACTCCACCTCAAGTTGGGACAAAGATATTTTTCCCTAAGGCTCCGTTTCTTTCGACGTAAAAATGGATGTAAAATTTGTTTTAGGTTCATTTTTACAACATAAAACAAATTTTACGCCCATTTTAACGTTGAAAGAAATGGAGCCTTACTGAAAAGAATATTTTGAAAAGCTCTTTCCAAAAGTTTTTGTAAATACATCAGCCAATTGTCCACCAAAGACCAAAGTGAATGCAAGCAGTGCTTATCAAACCCGATTTAACCTTCTCCGTGGGAAAGTGACAATCTATCCCAACGTGTACCATCCATAGTTGCCAGAGTGAAAAGCAATACAGAAAGCGGAAGTGGGAAGCAACAGGTTTAAAAAAAGAAATTGCAGGAAGTGAAAAGCACCAAGACAATTGGGAAGGTAAATTGGAAACATGTGGAAAGCATCATGGGCATGGGAAGTGAACATGAAGTATTTAGGAACCCTCATTGGAAGCAAACGAGAAGCGCAAAGAATGAGATAGGTTTATAGTACGTTTAGGAAGAAAGTGTTAATGTAGGTTATGGCTACAAGTAGTTAACAGGGAGGCTGATTAAAATTAGATGTTTCGGGGATTTATAGTTTTACAAGCTGATTAAAATTACTTCAAGCAGATTTATATGTTTATAGTACGTTTAGGAAGAAAGAATTAATGTAGGTTATGGCTACATGTAGTTAAAAGGGACTTCAAGGCTGAATAAAATTACAAGTTTCAGGAATTTATAGTTTTTACAAGCTTGAAATTTTATTCATTTTGTCAAGTGTTTGAGAAAACATCATATGTTTTGTTCCAGCCTTAAAAATGAGTTTTTATGTTTGAAAACATTACTTTAGAGTATATTTAAAAGGAGCATCTCAAGTTTTAAATACACACCACGGTTTGAGCCCCCACAGTGGGCGTTTCTTTTACCCTTGCAATGCTATTACCTTTCTCAAAAAAAGTTTTAAATACACTTTTGGCATTACCAAAAAGGAAAAAGACACTCTACGAAAAACTAATCACATAAATAGGAGGTGAAGATTGTTGTCATGAATATCAAAAAGATATGCATTCGCATGGTGAAAATTTTGCAACCAATGAAGTTTTGTACGGGGAAAGGCAAAATCAGCTTGCTGGACAAGATCCAATGAAAATTTCTGACTTTAAACAGTGAAAAACCTTGTATTAACAATGTCAATCGTTGAGGCATAGGCAATAGATGTAATATCCCTTAGTGCAATGGTGGGGGTTCCAAGATAACCTGGTTCTCACACAATAAAGGTGGATAATTATTGTCAATACACAAGCTTTCGCCAACTTTGTTAGACAATGATGTTAAACAACCATTTACTCCAAAAGCTTAAGCTGTTGGAGATGGTGTTATTTAATCTTTTTATACTTTAACACTCCCCGATCACGTGTGGCCCCTCTTTTACACGTGGCACATGTGGCCCCTCTTTTTGGGTGGGCCATTACATGTGGATTATTTAATACCAAGGAGTTTTGAACCCAGGCCAATTGCTCTGACACCATGTGAAACAACCAATCACTCCAAAAGCTTATGCTGTTGGACATGGCATTATTTAATCTTTTTATACTTTAACAAATGACACTAGTGTGGATCTTCCATAAAGTGGAGCTAAATATGCATGGTCTAAGAATCAAAATATACCAATTATGATCCAATTGTACAGATTTTTAATTGGCCCAGACTGTTAGATCTCTATCCAAGTGTAAATTCCAATATAAGGGCTACTGGGACCCATAAGCACTTCGATTTGAGATGTTGAACAGATCTTTCTGCAATCATGTGTAATATATTTCCTAACAAGCGGAAACAATTTCCCCTTAAAATTAATCCTTACCCATCTCTTTTAGAAAAGCAGACTGTTTCCCTTTCTCCTTTGTGCTTTCCTGAAAACACGTTTCCCTTGTGACTTTATTAGCCCAAAATCAAGTGGCATGACTTGGAAAATGCAATTTTTCTAACCGAATGGAAAACAGGAAGATTACACTGTATAGAGTCCCAAGAGGGAGTAATAAGAACTTCACCATGCAGGAACATGGTGACATAAAATACAATAATAACACTATAATGAAAAGTCTAAGACAGCTTTAAGATTGTATCTCAACAAGAAAACCACAAATAAAATTACCATGGGATAGAAAAACACAAATTGTCACAATTGCATGTGGGTGCAACAGAATATATAAGAAAACAAGAAGAGTTAGCACAAAGTTAAGATATTTTTAGTCTCTTATCCATAAAAGGTGCAAGAAACAAAACATTGCTCTACGAATAATAGAAGATGTGCAATTTAAAAAGTCCAGATGAGATATTTTATATGTAGGGAAATATGTTAGAAACCTGTCTTCCATCTTTTGGAAAAGGGTTTGATTGCTCAATATATGCAGTAGTTCCTGAAATATAGAGTATTTTTAGTTAGAAAGCGAAATGAATAACATTTCTACTGAGAAATATGTCAACTTCCACTGAACATGCATGAATTGAATGAAGTCAAATCAATGATCTCTAACGAAATGTCAAAAGAAAAAGAAAAAAAAATTTGTGTGTGTGTATTTGGGGGGGGGGAGATTGCTATAGAGAGCTTCTTTAGTTAGAAAGTGAAAGAAATATGTTTTCTACTCATACGCAGAAAACAACTGTTATAAAGTGTTAGACCTAGCAAGTGCACAAGTTAAACCTTAAAGATCAACAAGTTCTGTTATCCATAACACAACCCCAACCCACAGGTATAACAATTGCAGCTATAATAACTAAACAGCGAATAACATCAAATGGTATGTGTGTCTCTCAAGAAAAAAGACCAAGAGTACCCTCGAATAATACAAACAACAGATCACAGAATAACATAAATTTTTATTTGGTTACGTATTTCTTTTGGGAGCTATATTCGCACTCCCTTGTTTTGATATCGGCAGCCCTCTTTATTTTACATTTTCTCAAAAGACCAGCAGCCAATTAGAGAAGTAAAAATAAAGAGAGGACTGCAAATATCTAAGAAATGGAAGTGCAGATATAATGTTCATTTTCTTTTAGCTAGTCCCTTTAACTCCTCCTGACTTTCTCATTGGAAATTGTGGCATGGGCCTTATAGAAGACTTGAAGAAAGTTACATGCACAAAGGAATCTAAAGATTTTATTATCTGGCAAACAATTGAGCAATTGGGATTCAATTTAATGGTAGATAATACTGATTTGTGATCTCAAGTTTTTATGAGTAGGCATTGTCAAATGATGTTTAAATTTTGATCCCACAATTTCAGGCAAAATGATGACATCCATAAATCTGAATTTTATTTTTTTTGTAATGGAAAATCTGAATTTGTTTATACTCATGACACTGGATTGTGTCTAGTCTATCATAGGCAAGATTATACAGTGTCTTGAAAACAAGTTCTGTTGCTAACAGTGATAGAGAAACATGTAGCTAGTGTGCGCGCGCGCGTGTGCGTGTGTGTATGTGTGTGCGAGAGAGAGAGAGAGAGAGAGAGAGAGAGAGAGAGAGAGAGAGAGAGAGAGAGAGAGAGAGAGAGAGAGAGAGAGAGAGCGTGCGTGCGTGCGCGTTTGGACAAGCTACCCGTATATTAAAATTCATAGTATTCCATGCTTTGTCGGAGAAAGCTCCAGCTCATCGGTACCTAGACCAATAAAATTGGGAGTGTTCAAGTAAATCAAAACCTCAGCAAAAAGGAAGGGCATTTTCACAATTACTCAAGAAGCCAAAAATAATAGGCAATGTTTCCGGTGAGAACTATTGAGTAAGAGGTATTTGGATAGTTCAAGGATGTTGAAGGGACATTTGGGCAATCCAATGGAGAAAATTATCCATATGGAGCAACATCTGTGCATTGAAACTCTAGTTATTGTATTGTTTGCAGAAAAAAAAAAAACATATGCATTTAGTCTTTTCTTCATAGTACTGTTTTATAATTTCATTTCTAGTACAAAACTAGAACAGAACATGCACGTGGTGTTGTAACTGAGGTTAAAAAGGCAACTCTGGCTTCACGCAAGTCTAGCGTGGTCTACTCTGAAACATGGTTTTAAATTTCACGTTTCGGCCGAAATATTTCGGTTTCAGCCTAAACCAAAACGAAATTCACATGTGTAGACACCCAATTTACCGGCTCCCACAACATGAAGTCGTTTCTTTACAACATTTCCACCGAAATTTTAAAAATGTACACTGAAATGTTATAATTTCCACCGAAATTTCTGCCCGAAACCGAAATTTAAAACCTTGCTCTGAAACTGTGAATGTGAATACATTAAGCAACCGGCTCTTAACCAACTTCAATGACACAAAATGTCCCATACCAAGTGGTGCCCTAAAACTGTGAAGCAATTGAACAATAGCCTTTGCATCTAGGCGTCTTCGAACTCTTTTGCCAACCAATATCTGCAGGTGAGGAGTATCAAACACCTACAAGACAAAAAGAGGATATAAAACTTAAATTCTTTTTTTTTTTAATGGTAGCAGGGATATATTGATGAACAAAGGGGCGACAGAGGAATTCAACCCAAAAGATACAAGAAGATTGAAAACAAACAGGGAAACAGGAAAAAATACAAGAGGGTCTGGCTCCACATCAGGGAGGCAAAAAGCTAAAACATCCTAGCAACCAAAAACATAAAACTTAAAATCTTTTTTTTAATGGTAACAAAAATTATATATATATATATATATATATATATATATATGAGGAAAATGATTGTACGCTCAAGTGTACCAAGCTCATGGTACGCTCGAGTGCCCAATCACATGTGGGCCCACTTTGTTAGGATGATCCAAAGTATTCATTTGAAAGGCCCTTGCATAGATGGGGTGTCTACCAAAAATCAACTCCATAGGATCATCCTAACCCATCCATTTGTGAAGGTCAAAATGGACAGACACTGTTTGTCCACAAATCTGCCCATTTTTTCCCTCCACTTTTGGAGGGGTTAGGATGATTCAATGGAGCTGATTTTTGGTACACACCCTATCTATGTTAAGGCCTTGCAAATGAATGCTTTGGATCACCACAAAAAATGTGGCACGCATGTGATTGGGCACTCGAGCGCACCATAAGCTTGGTACGCTCGAGCGTACAATCATTTTTCTCTATATATATATATATATATATATATATATATATATATATATATATATATAGAGAGAGAGAGAGAGAGAGAGAGAGAGAGAATAGAGTTCCTAAGGGTGCCCTCATATAGCTTATATGAGGTGGCTCTCACAAAACATAAGGGGCCCACATTGTTAGGATGATCCGAAGCATTCATTTGAAAGGCCCCACCATAGATAGGGTGTGTACAAAAAATCAGCTCCATTGGATCATCCTAACCCCTCCACAAGTAGGGGCAAAAATGGATAGACACGTTTTGTCCACAAATCTGCCCATTTTCGCCCCCACTTTTGGAGGGGTTGGGATGATCCAATGGAGCTGATTTTTTGTACACAACCTATTTATGATGGGGCCTTTCAAATGAATGCTTCAGATCATCCTAACAATGTCGGCCCCTTATGTTTTGTGAGAGCCACCTAATATAAGCTTATATGAGGGCACCCTCAGGAACTCTATTCTCATATATATATATATATATATATATATATATAACTTAAAATCTTAGCAAGCCAAAACATCCTCAAAGGAAAGCTAAACCATTTGCGTTTGAGCAACAACCATTTGAAGAAAGATAAAAGCAATATCCTTCAAAAGACATTTGAAGCAAGGAAAAAGCTATGCATGTTGTCATATGCTAAATTCTTATCTAACATTCTAAAATTAGAGAAACCCTTTGGTTTCTCAGAAAAATTAGGAATTTGTGGCATATCACATTTTGGGTTTGGAAGAAGAACTAGGGAGGATTTCCACAACCAAGTGCAAATAAATGATGACAAACAGATGGCAGGCTTGGTAGCAAAAGTGCAAAACCAAACCACTAGCCTAATTGTTAGAGAAACCAAATACTTACCATTGGTAGCATACTAATGAGCCCTTACAAATAAGCATTAGATTAACCAGTACATGGTAAGTTTTTCCTAATTCAAGGTAGCTTTGGCAAAGATCCCAGTTGTTGAATTGGATTGTCGGCCATGTCTAACTCGGTTTTTAATCTTATCAATTCGATTGCATGAGACGGAAGGGAAGACAGTTTAGAGGTGAGGATATGTGTTGTAGATGGTTTACATGCATAACCAGTACATGTTTAGTTTTTCCTCTCTCATGCATATGGACATATGGTTTACAAGCTCTGCAATCCACAGCAAGAAGGTGACTAAAAACCCAAGGAAACCCACCACGGGATTGTGTGAAGTGAGGGGAGAAGATCAGAGGATGTTCCATACCCATTCCAGAATCTCCAGAGTACTGAAATGGCGGCAATAGCAGTGTTGATCTTTGTCAGAAATCACTATATTGACATGTAAGAACTGAGAACCGAAAAACTTGGGGTTCATGATAGATCATTGGTTTTTTCCAACAGACAACCAAGATCAGTTTTTAGTTGTTTATCATGTGCAAACAACTCACATGTGTTATCAGTGCATGAGTACAAGCGTTCTGAGAGCGAAAAAACAACTAAAAACGGGTTTACAGCCATTTTCTGGCAGTGACCGTAAGCTTAGTCACCATCATCAAACGGAGGCCGGGAGCGGAATTGGATAGCATGGTCGTCATCATCAAGTCCTGGTGATCATTCCCACCCAACGGTGGGATGATCGGACGGCCCGATTGCAGCAAGCAACCAATCACAGTTCAAATCAATAACAAAAAGAAAAGAAATTGCTTTGGCGAGCCGGGACGACGACCGGCAAGGCTGATTCGGATCCGGCAGCCCGGCTCCGACTGGCCCTCTAGCACGCGCGAGTTTCTGTGACACACTTTGGTTGTGCATCAGCTTGTTTAGTAGCTCCTATAAAATCATCGCAAAGATTCTAGTAAAGAGATTGAGAGGGGTTTAGGGCAGGTTATCTATCATAACCATGGGGAACTTATGGAGTGGCTTGATTCTAAAAGAAGACAAGGGGCATCGGGGATTATGGATATGGAGAAGGCATTCCATCTAGTGGATTGTTGACTATTTGTTGGAAGAATGTGTTTTAATAAATGATAGAGGAGGTGCATGATGGGGTGTATCTAATCCCCAAAAATTTCCATCGTGATCAATGATAAGCCCATATGTTTATTTTTCATGAGTGTTAGGAGATTGAGACGAGGGGACCCGTTATCCCCCTTCCTCTTTACGTTTGTGGTGGTTTGAGAAGGTATCGAGGCCGAAAATTAATGGGAAGAAGAGCGTGAGCGCGAGTGTGGGTGTGCGTGTGCGTGTTAATATGAAAGAAGATTTGACGATTTAACTAATGTGTTGGGGTGTAGGAAAGATAAGCTCCCAATATCCTATTTTAGCCTTCCTCTTGGAGTTTTATTCCCACCAAAGCCTTATAAGGGTCCAGTTAATTGGAGGATTTAGAAGAAACTTTCCCATTAGAAGAAATCGTATTTATCATTTAGAGGAAGAATTACGGTCACGGCTCACAAAGGCTGCCCTTTCCAACCTCCCAAACTATTTTATGCCTCTCTACAAATCCCCCATTGTGGTGGCTAAAAGGATTGAGAAGCTCCAATGTAATTTCTTGTGGGAAGGAAAAGATGAAGGCGGGGGGGATGAAACACGTTGTGAAATTGGACAATATATGCAACCTAAATGGGAAGGGGGCCTTGGGATTGGCACTATTAAAATGAAGAATGTGGATTATCTACTCAAATGGCTTTCGAGAGTGGCAAAGAAAGGAGTGCTCTTTGGAGATCAATTATTATGGGGAAATATGGCAACGATTTTTTTTTATTTTTTTTATTTTTAAGAGGGAGGAGGGGTGTGAAGGGAGGTGAGAGTTAGGTAGAGGTAGAGGTAGGGGCTTGGGTGTGTGGCAGCTAGCTTGTAGCGGCTCTTTTTGGGTCCTTTACTAGGTTTAGGTTAGGAAAGGGGATGGAATCAGATTTTGGGAAGATATATGGGTAGGAAATGTTCCATTATGCCGCATGTACCACGGTTTCTATAAATTAGTATGTGAGAGGAATGTCAAGAAATGTTCTATTATGCCGTGTGTACTAGGGTTTCTATAAATTAGTAAGTGAGAGGGGTGTATGTATTATGGAATGTTATGAGAGATTGGGAATAGGGTAGTTTAGGGATGACTCTCTAGAAGGAAATTCAAGGAGGATGAAAACACCACCTTTGAAGCTCTTCTTAGGTTCCTTCATAATGTTCTATTCTCCCGATATGTGGCGAATATGGACTGTGGTTTTTGTTTCATGGAAGACTCATTTGATGAATATTAATGCAATGGGTTTTTCAGACCTAAAAAACAACCCATTTCAACCATTATCAAATGCCAATGCATAACTGAAAATCGAATTTTTTACCTAACTCCAACAAACTCATACATCACCCATTAAAACAAAATAATTTCAATAAATTCAAAACGGCATTGCATAATTAACAACATACAATTCAAAGAGAGATAATCAATCACCTGCGCAGAACCCGGATTATCATCACTCAAGAGCGCCAAAGCTCCCGACGTATCTGGGTCCACTCCAATCACCCATCCAACAGAGCCATAACCACTAGTGGGAAGCTCATTCCCTTCAGAACTAGCCCTTTCAGGAAAAGGGCAAGACATAGAAGCCAACCAGTTTTCCTTAAGCTGAGAATCAGAAACCCTAACCCTAACCCTAGCATCATCTATGGCAGCCCTCTTTCTGCAATTTTTTCCATTTATCAGCTCATGGGTATCTTTCAAATCGACGGTAGATGTACAGAAACATCTACATTTAGCAGAAGAGAAGAGGATTTTCGCCCTCAAGTTTGCAGAGATTGTGTTCATGAAAAATGGTGGTGGGATGAGATTTTCTAGTGGGATTTGGAGGGTTCCCATTGAAAGGGGGAGAACAATAGGGTTTTGATTAGGGGATGAGATTATAGGAGAAAATAGCAGGGGTTTTATGGATCTTGAGGGAGACAAAGTTGTGGGTATTTGGGCGTGTTCTTCTTCTCCCCATTCCAATTACAGTGAGGAGATTCAAATGAGAGGAGTGTGTTTGTTTTCCGTTGAGGGTTCTGCTTTTTTACCCTTGTTTGGGTTATTGGAAAGTTTTATTGAAGAATTTTTTCCATGGAAAAGAAAATTTCCAGCCTTTCATAAACTCATTTGGAGCAGTTTTTTTTCAAAGACAAAATTTCCAAACTTGCTATACCCTGGAATTTTCATTTCTCATGAATTTTTATTTTACTCAGCACCAAGTAGAGGTAGAATGAGACAATATCAAACACACAAATGGGGAAATGTTATCAGCACAGCCATGTTTTGTTATTTGCACTAACGCATCTTGTCTTTTAGGGGCCATTTGGATGCGCGGATTTTAAAATCTTGGATTTTATCAAAATCATGAATGGGAAACAAGAGAAAAAGGAGACCACTCATCGTTTTCCGATTTCTCACCCTTCTTTCCGACAGCAAGAGAGTGTGAGATCGTCCATGTTTTCAAGTTTTAAAAATCCCAGGATGGAGGGTAGATTTTTAAAACCTGGATTTCTTACTTAAAATCCAAGAAACGTTCTCAAGACATCATACATTGATCATGAACCCTCTTTTACACTGTTTTCAAACTAAAACCTGGATTCTAAATCCGTGTATCCAAACGGCCCCTTAGTGTTTAAAGAGATGTCAAAGCCTCGAAGGGTTACTACAGTTCTCCAAAAGTCCTCACAGGCCAATTAAAAAAGACAAGACAAGCTAGGTCCATAACTTATTAAAACATGGTTGTGCTGATATCATTTTCCCACTCTTAATGTCTCCGTGAAAATGATTTATCGCATTACGTTTTTCCAATCTTATGCCTCCTAGTAGGCCCCTTGGAAGAATTTAAATGGGTATGTTTGGAAACAAAAAAAATCCCCTACTTAGACTTGGATTACACGATGCACAAGCTAAAATGAAATATAGTGTAGATAATAGGAACGCCCCCTTTGAAGTTTGTCAAGCTTTGCTTAAAAATCTCCATAGTTGTACTTGGAGATTTGCTGGGTATTTCGATGAAATTCAAGACTGGTTGGGCCTCGAGTATTGTATTTCAACATGTGCGTCATTCTGTGAATGGTGTGGCTAATAGACTCGCTAGAAAAGGGGTAGAGAATGAAGAGTTGGAGCTCTATGATTTACTAGCCCCTTGTTCTTTGTTTGTTTTTTCCCTTTTTTCTTTTGCGTTGTATTATATTTTTTCGTTATATCTTCTTCTTTGACGATCTCAGTCTTTTTTAATGAATACATTTCTACTGTTCAAAAAAAAAGTAGAGATAATAGAAAAACGCTTACGCCCTGTTCATTTAAGATTGTGACATCTGCATGCTAAACCGATTGTTGGACTCAATTAAACATAATTTTGAGTCTAATAATAGGTTTGGCACTCACAATCGGTTGTCATTATCTTAAATGAACAGGGCCTTACTAAAACGGGATCCCGCTCTGAAAATGATGGACGATTTGGACATTTTCACATGCGTCTTGGCATTCGTGGGAATTCATGCTATTTTTTTTCCTTGAGGACATGTCACGATAGAGGATCTAGTGCTTCTTACAAAACGTATTCCCGTATTGCTAGCAGCCCTCAAGATAATATGCATCTGACGTTTACATAATTTGATTATGAGTTAATTGTATTTGTCTTTGTAATTTTTCATTTTAAATAGCCTTTTTCAACAATTTAGCAGGGCTGATGTTGGGAGGACATTTCACCATTTAAGTTAATTGGGATGGCATCCTCTTAGAAACATTGTGCACTTTGAACAAATATTCATCAACCTTCAATCACTACTTAGAAGTGTGTTACCCTAGAGGTGTGTTACAATATCACTTCTTGAAGACTGTTGGAGCCTCCTAATATGCAAGGGATCATGGCAACTCTACTTCAGGGATTCAATGAAGCCAGAATCAATGAACCTTAGAGGTGTGTTAATAATCTCCTAATCACCTCTAGCAAAACGGTTTTTTTTTTTTTTTGGGAAAAAAAACATATTTTTTTGGGTTTTCCACTTGCTCCGTTTAAGACTTTTACGGTTAAAAAAAAACCAGGTTTTTGAGGAAAATGTTTTAAACACATTTTAAACGTATTAAACACATTTTTTGGCCACCTATTCAACTTTACCCCTTCCACAGTTTGTAGATGGAAAAAATTTTAAACAAGGCGAGCCTTGGTGCAACGGAAAGGTTGCTCCATTGTGACCACTTGGTCACAGATTCGAGTCACGGAAACAGTCTCTCTACAAAGCAGGGGTAAGGCTGCGTACATCTCCTCAAACCCCGCAATGGTAGGAGCCTTGTGCTGGGCCGCCCTTCTTTTGAACCAATACCGTATTAAACTTTATTTTTTCCAGTTCCCTTTTTTGCTGAATCATGTTCTGCTAAGTGTGCTCCACTCTCGTTAACAATGCCCTAAAAATACAAGCATACGTCCATGTCGATTCGTCGGAGGGAGCCTCTAAACTTTTCTATAGAAAGTAATGGCAAAGGTGGTTAAGAGAATGTCCCAATATTAGCAATGGGATGATCAACACCATCACCAATTACTTCCTGCTGATGTGGGTCTCTGTCTGAGGCTGTTGTCGTGGGAGGAGCACCTAGGACTCCCAGACTTCCAAAGGGTGAACCATGGCCACCAGAAACACAACCTCCATTGCCACAATCAAGATAAGGATTGATGCATTGCATATAAAGTTATAAACAGAGGAGAGGGGACCATTTTAAGGCTTGCAGTTTGTAGAAAAGTTGAAGGACTTGATATTGGGATTGAGGAGCAAAGCATCTTGTGGGAGACTCCCACTCATCTGTAGAGGTGAACAGTCTGACAGCCTGAGCTAGAACTCCTTATCCGGTAGTAGCATACTTACCAAGCACTGGGAAATTCATTTTTCACAGAAAAAATTTCCATACATGCAAACAGCCCCAAAGTTCCCTTCTACTAACCGCAGAAGGTGGAGATGAAAAAAAGAAAAAACCAAACGCACACGAAGAGGGCAAAATGGTCTTTTGGACCATACAACGTCCCTTCTAGGTCAAAAGAGTTGAAACTAAGCAGTCATTTGTAAATTTAGACTCTTTCGACATTACTTAGGAAATTGCCCTCAACTATTATTGTTTCTTTAATTTGTAAATTCATACTAGCCTTGTACTATTTCATCTCCCCTTCTTCGCTTCCATTGTCGTCTCATTAAAGAAGTCGCCATCGCCCTTCTAGTCATGTTTTTGAACCATCATCATGTTGTAATTGTCATCGTCGGCGTCATTGTAGGTTGATTCCATGCTTCATCTTCATGATCCATGGGAAATGACGGCAACACGACACGATAATGAAAAGAGAGCAAAGTTGTTTGAGTGAGAAAACAAGAAAAAGGGGGTGGAATTTCTTTTTCCTTTCCTCTTTTAACTTAAAGGAGTTCTTATAACGATGGATACCAAAATGACGGCAACGACACGATAAGTGTGTTTGCTTAATGGGAGCAACCCATGTTAAGAGACTAAGAGACTTTGGGATTTTATATGCGTGGTTCCTGATCCACCAAGGCCAAGGCAATGATTCCATTGATTTGATCATCTGAACTTGGTTAGATTGGAACATCTCTCCGGTAATATCGATGGACGGTATTGACCCATAGCATCTTCAACCGTCAAATTGCATTGATCACATAGCATCACCATCCAATTATCATGATGGATGTACAATTGGTTTCCACGTTATGTTTTGATTAGTGAAATCTAACATAAATTAAAGGCTCTTTAGAAACCAAGCCAAAATATAGAAATTTCTCATCTTTTATTTTAATTTAAAGTATTTCTATCACATCATATAGACTAATTGTTGACTTTTTATGCAAAAGTCTTTTTGTAATTCAATCTTACGAAGGGGTGCTTTTAGTCTTTTACATTGGCTTTGCTTTTTGCTTTAGGGCTTCTCACTCAAAGTTAGAGCTTCCCTCCAAAAGGACTAAAGCCATGAGAAAACTTTAGTCCTAGATGGGAAGTGTGAGAGGGTGAGAGTGGCCATATATATACTTTCACTCTCTTAGTCTTGTGAATGAGAAAGAGGTCATGAGAATCCTACGCGCACGGATCACCCACTTGGGTCCGGTGGGCTTTTGGTATTACCACACACGCGCGCCGCCCGGCCCGGTGCGGCTCGGCCGGCCGCGCGCGTGGGCCCAAAGCCTTTTTATTTTCTTTTATTTCTTTTCTTTTTCTTTAATCATTATTTAATACTTTTTACCGTTTGAGATTCCTTAAATCTTGGTTTTGTGACCGTTTGGGAAACGTCTCTCACGCACTAAAAGAGTGCGATGTTTCATCCCAACGTGTCTCTTAATTTTTCTATAAAAACGGTTTTACAGAGATAGAAAGATACACATAACGGATTCCCTTCTGGTTTTCCCCAACCTTTCTGATCAAGGCTTCTGGCACATATAATCAAGTTGTTAGGCATCCGGGCTGCGTGAGTGCACACCCCTGGAGCGAGAGTTGTTGTATCCTGGAGGCATACGCCGTGACGCCCATCTGCACCGTTGATTCGTCATAGTGGGGGCGAGATTTGCCTTAAGGACAGCGAAGATTCTTCGTGCCTCAACTCGATAAGTGATCTAACGATTTGTTCTTCCTTTACAGTTTATTATTGCAGAGAATTGTTACTGTTGAAATCTGCTTTTGGAGTTACCAGATTAATTTCGTATAAGGTATTATCTCATCCTAAATTACAGATTTGCACATCAATTTTTATAACAATCTTAAGGCAAAATTTTTACGATCTGTGATCTGTAATTTGGGATTCCGATTATTGGAAATTAATCATCATGACTTCCCAAACCGAAAGACCGGAAAAATTTGATGGATCGGATTTCGGTAGATGGCAAGAAAAGATGCGATTCTTTCTGACCTTTCTGAACCTAGATTATATCTTGAATGCTCCTGAACCATCACCTGATGAGGAAGAACCTGCAAGAACCCATCTCTCTGAGAAAAGGAAAAGAGACAATTATCTCTGTAAAGGCCATATACTGAGTTGTCTCAGTAATCAGTTGTTCGATGTATTTTTCAGAATTGAGTCTGCCAAAGAGTTGTGGGAAACTCTAGAGCAGAAATACCTGGTTGAAGCCGCGGGTTCTAAGAAACATCTTATTGGAAAATATTTCCGATATCAGATGATAGATGGAAAATCTATTATGGATCAAGTAAATGAGATCCAGTTGATTGTTTCTGATATTCTTGCTAGAGGTATTAAAATAGAAGAACAGCTCCAAATTGGTGCAATCATTGAAAAATTACCACCTTCATGGGAGAAATTCCAAGACACCCTTCTGCATGACAGAAACGATTTTTCTCTTCAAGATCTATTTGTATATCTTCGAACTGAAGAGGAAAACCGTTTCAGAAAACAGAAATCAAAGGCCTATGAGTTTAACTCTAAGGCAAATCTCACTGAATCTTCATCTGGAAAGAAAATCTATTCTAAACCTGGGTCTGGATCTGGAAAAGGAAATTTCAAGAAAAATAATAAGGACTTCAAGAAAAAAAAAGGTAACTGCTTTGTGTGTGGGAAAGCAGGTCACTATGCTAAAAACTGTCGCAAAAACGACAAGAAGAAAAACCCTCAAGGAAATAATGCGCCTCAGGCAAATATGGCTGAAGATCAATATCTGTCGGCTGTAGTATCTGAAGTGAACCTGGTTAGCAACGTAAATGACTGGTGGGTGGACACTGGTGCCACCAGACACATCTGTAGTGACAGAAGTGTATTTTCTTCCTACGAGCTTGTAGGGGATGGAGAGCAGCTTTTCATGGGAAACTCGTCATCATCTGCTGTGGCGGGTAAAGGAACAGTCCTATTGAAGCTTACATCTGGAAAAGTTCTGAAGCTCTGTGATGTCCTTCACGTACCAGATATAAGAAAGAATCTGGTGTCTGGGTCACTTCTGATCAAGAAAGGTTTTAAACTAGTTTTCGAGGCTGATAAATTTGTCATTACTAAGAATGGTGAATTTGTGGGGAAGGGTTATTCCAGTGAGGGTTTATTCAAACTGAATGTATCTGAGAACATTATGAATAAAGCATCTTCTTCTTCTGCTTATATTATTGATTCTTCTTGTTTATGGCATGGTAGGCTAGGTCATGTTAACTATGCATCTTTAAAGAAAATGATGACCATAGGTCTAATTCCTAAAAGTAATCTAATAGTAGATAAATGCGAAATTTGTGTGCAATCAAAGTACTCTAAGAAACCTTTTCATAGAGTAGAAGAAAGAAAATCAGAACTTCTTAGTTTAATTCATAGTGATGTATGTGACTTAAACAATATTTTAACTAGAGGAGGAAAAAAGTATTTTATTACATTTATAGATGATTTCTCTAGATTTTGTACTGTTTATCTTATTAGATATAAAAATGAATCATTTGATAAATTCATTTCATTCAAATCTGAAGTAGAGAATCAGTTAGAAAAGAAGATCAAAATCCTAAGATCTGATAGAGGAGGTGAGTACACCTCTAATGATTTTAGTGCTTTTTGTGAATCTCATGGCATAATTCATCAAGTAACTGCACATTACTCTCCACAACAAAATGGAGTTGCTGAACGTAAAAACAGAACTTTAATGAACATGGTAAACTCTATGTTAGGGAGTTCAGGTTTACCTCAGAACCTATGGGGAGAGGCTCTTCTCTCTGCTTGTTATATTCTAAACAAAATTCCATTTAAAGATTCTGACAAAACTCCTTACGAGTTATGGAAGAATAGAAAACCGCATTTTAAATACCTTAAAGTGTGGGGGTGCTTAGCTAAAGTTAGGATTCCAGATCCTAAAAGTTCTAAGTTAGGTCCTAAGACTGTTGATTGTGCATTCATTGGATATGCACAAAACAGTAGTGCATATAGGTTCTTAATCTATAGATCAGATCATGTTGATATGCATCCTAACACCATAATTGAATCCAGAGATGCTGAATTCTTTGAAACCATATTCCCTTATAAAACTAGTCTAAGTGAGAACACACTAAAAAGACCCAATGAATCTATAGAAAAAGAGCATCAAGTGTCTGAGGAATCTGTAGAGCCTAGAAGAAGTAAAAGGGCAAGAGTAGAGAAAAACTTTGGTCCAGAGTTCATTGCCTATCTTCTAGAAGGAGATCCAAAGACATATAAAGAGGCAATGTCACTTCCAGATTCTTCATTCTGGAAAGAAGCTGTCAAGAGTGAAATAGACTCTATTTTGAGTAATGGGACATGGATCTTGACAGATCTGCCTCCTGGTTGTAAACCTATTGGTTGCAAGTGGATCTTTAGAAAGAAATTAAAAACTGATGGAACTATAGATAAGTTCAAAGCTAGACTAGTAGCTAAAGGGTTTAAGCAAAAAGAAGGAATGGACTTTTTTGACACTTACTCACCTGTAACCAGGATAACCACTATTAGAATCCTTATTGCCATAACTGCAATCTATAACCTTGAAATCCATCAAATGGATGTCAAAACAGCCTTTCTGAATGGTGAATTAGATGAAGAGATTTATATGGATCAACCTGAAGGCTTTGTAATCCAAGGCCAAGAGCAAAAGGTATGCAAACTTATAAAATCTCTATATGGTTTAAAACAAGCACCAAAGCAATGGCATGAGAAGTTTGATAGTGTGATGCTATCAAATGGATTCATAATAAATGAATCAGATAAATGTGTTTATAGCAAATTTAGTGGGGATAGTGGTGTTATTGTTTGTCTGTATGTAGATGATATGTTGATCATCGGAACAGACATAAGTGTAATTAAAGACACTAAGAAATTTTTATCAAATAATTTTGATATGAAAGATCTGGGAAAGGCAGATGTAATCCTGGGTATCAAAATAAATAGAAACCCAGAAGAAATAATTTTAACTCGGTCTCATTATGTAGAAAAAATATTAAGGAGGTTTAATCAATTTGATTGTAAACCTGTGGCTACCCCATATGATTCTAGTATAAGATTATGTAAGAATAAAGGGAGTGGAGTAGATCCACTTGAATACTCTAGAGTTATAGGGAGTCTAATGTATTTGATGAACTGCACTAGGCCAGACATAGCCTATGCAGTGGGTAGACTCAGTAGCTATACCAGTAATCCTGATAGTGATCACTGGGAAGCACTAATTAGAGTATTGAAATATCTTAAAGGAACCATAAACTATGGTTTGCATTTTTCTAAATATCCTGTTGTACTAGAGGGGTATAGCGATGCCAATTGGGTATCTGGATTTGAGACTAAATCTAGGAGTGGAGTGGATATGTCTTCACTCTAGGAAGTGCAGCGGTTTCTTGGAAGTCTACCAAGCAAACTTGTATAGCCAGATCCACTATGGAGTCTGAGTTTATTGCTTTAGAGAAAGCAAGTGAGGAAGCCGAATGGCTTAGAAACCTTCTGTCTGATATTCCACTTTGGAATAAGCCAGTACCAGGTATTACAATCCACTGTGATTGTCAAGCTGCCATTGGAAGAGCAGGTAATAATGTATATAATGGAAAATCCCGACACATTCACACATTCGTCGGAGGCATAACTCCATAAGACAGTTGTTGAAGAATGGAGTGATAACCATAGATTTTGTAAGATCAATTGATAATATATCAGATTGTCTTACAAAAGGACTAAATAAAAATTTAGTCATAAGCACATCGAGGGGGATGGGGCTGAAGCCCACTGTTTAGATCACCTATAACAGGAACCCAACCTATCTGACTGGAGATCCCAAGAAGTAGGTTCAATGGGAAAAACAAGTTATTTGAGTGATCTGTTTTGCACCAAGTTGTATGTGAATTAAGTTCACTAAGCCTATCCCTATGGTGTGGGTGCAACCTGTAACGGTAAGAAGATGAGTTGTAGGACTCTTAATGTTATCTATAGCTGACTAGCTGTCATGCTGATTGTCAGTGGGGTGCGTAGTTACAGGGCACTCCTGATAGATACACCTATATGAGTGTGGAAGTGTGGCCGCTTCCTATGAGAATTGGGCTAAATTCTCTAGAGCTCTCATGAAATCAGGATATAGCACATGGCCGAAAAGTGCAACACCGTATGAACTTGCTTATGCCTTCTGTGTTGTGTGTGTGGTATGTTGTTTCAGTTTATTACTAAAAGTGCTTGGTTCAAGACGTATATTCACCAAGTACTTGATAAACTCGATATACCTGCACTAAGTAAAGGTTCAAGTCCAAAAGACACCTCTACTGATGCATAACACATCTTGCCTTGATCAAATCTATTTACATTTATGATTTATTTCTTGTAATTTTGAATTAGTGGAGGATTGTTGACTTTTTATGCAAAAGTCTTTTTGTAATTCAATCTTACAAAGGGGTGCTTTTAGTCTTTTACATTGGCTTTGCTTTTTGCTTTAGGGCTTCTCACTCAAAGTTAGAGCTTCCCTCCAAAAGGACTAAAGCCATGAGAAAACTTTAGTCCTAGATGGGAAGTGTGAGAGGGTGAGAGTGGCCATATATATACTTTCACTCTCTTAGTCTTGTGAATGAGAAAGAGGTCATGAGAATCCTACGTGCACGGATCACCCACTTGGGTCCGGTGGGCTTTTGGTATTACCACACACGCGCGCCGCCCGGCCCGGCTCGGCTCGGCCGGCCGGCCGCGCGCGTGGGCCCAAAGCCTTTTTATTTTCTTTTCTTTTTCTTTAATCATTATTTAATACTTTTTACCGTTTGAGATTCCTTAAATCTTGGTTTTGTGACCGTTTGGGAAACGTCTCTCACGCACTAAAAGAGTACGACGTTTCATCCCAACGTGTCTCTTAATTTTTCTATAAAAACGGTTTTACAGAGATAGAAAGATACACAGAACGGATTCTTCTTCTGCTATCTTCTCTCTGGTTTTCCTTCTGGTTTTCCCCAACCTTTCTGATCAAGGCTTCTGGCACATATAAGCAAGTTGTTAGGCATCCGGGCTGCGTGAGTGCACACCCCTGGAGCGAGAGTTGTTGTATCCTGGAGGCATACGCCGTGACGCCCATCTGCACCGTTGATTCGTCATAGTGGGGGCGAGATTTGCCTTAAGGACAGCGAAGATTCTTCGTGCCTCAACTCGATAAGTGATCTAACGATTTGTTCTTCCTTTATAGTTTATTATTGCAGAGAATTGTTACTGTTGAAATCTGCTTTTGGAGTTACCAGATTAATTTCGTATAAGGTATTATCTCATCCTAAATTACAGATTTGCACATCAATTTTTATAACACTAATCCCATGGAAAAACCTTTAGGAAGATCACCATCGTATTTTTAAGGGTTTTTTTTTATCTTCTATGCAAATGGTTTTGAAGTCAAATATGATTATTTGCGAATAATAGTTGCAACAATTTTTGAAACTTTCAAATACGCTTTAATGTCCCATTTGCAAATACGATTACATTAAAATAATATTTTGGAAAATGATATTAACAGTGCTATGTTTTTATAAGATGTGCGACGTATCTTGTCGTGTAGTATTTAAAGGGCTGTCAGTAGAAATAATACAGTTTTCAAAAAACTTTTACAAGCCCTCTAAATACTAAATGGTAAGATGCTTTCGCGCATCTTAAAAAAAAAAAGAGTGTGCATCCAAAGACTCCTTAAATTTATTTATTTTTCAATATTTAAGGAGAAAGGGACAAAAACAAACTAACAAACCCTTCCTGAACCTCTCATTCTAACTTCTCCTTTTCCTCCGTTGTCACTCTTGCTGGTGGTTTTCTTTCTTCTTCTTTCTAAAGCTTAAGCTTATTCACCTAATTTTTTTTATTAGACACAAGGACGAACCCTTCCCTAAGGCTATTTGGATATGGGGAAAAAATATGGAAGAGATTCCATGGAAAATAATACTTCATGATATTTTTTTTTAAGGGTATAGGAGGTTTTAACTGTTTGTTTAAAACATCAAAAACAATTTATTCAGAGAAAAACACGGAAAACGAATTTAAGAAACATTTTCATGGAAAAAAACTTCCAATAAAAATTTGGCCCCAAAGTTCTCTTCCGTAGTTCTCCTTGACATGCCATCTCATCTCAGTGCAAATAGTACAACCGCGAGGGGGGGAGATGAATAAAAGGGAAAAACGTAACAAGGATATGAAGAGGGCATGGTCTTTTGGACCGTAGAACGTCCCTTCTAGGTCAATAGAGTTGAAAGTTGAAACCAAGGTTTAAAATTTCGGTTTCAGTAACCGTTTCGGACCCCACCAAAAACCGAAATTTCGGTCCAAAATTTGGTAATTTGGTTCCAAATTCCGGACCCAAATTTCAAAATTTCAGACGAAATTTTGCAACACTTTATTTTTTTAATAAATAATGTCATTAAACCGACCGAAATGGCGAAAAATTGAATTTTGGAAATTTTCGGTTTCGGTCCCCACCGGTATCCGAAATTTTAAACCATGGTTGAAACTACCAATCATCCATATATTCATGGGATTTTTGCAAAATAAGTCTTCTAGCTTGCTTTATTTGCAAAAAGAGTCTTCTATTTTGACAATTTGTAAATAGAGTCATCATATTTGAGTGAATTTTGTAAATAAGGACATGCCACTTTTTTGTGACCAAAATACCCACGCTGGATTGTTTTTTCACCCATAAAAAGACCAAAACATCCTTATTTGTAAAAAGATGAATATTACCTAAGAAAAAGGTCAAAATACCTGTGATGTTCAATACTCATGGATTGGGTGGGGCCCACCATTTTGCCTCATGTTTTTATGTGCAGGCACCCACACCCTGGGGTGCAACTCGGGTCGGGTTGATCCCGAACCCAACGGGTTGAACCCGATTTTTGCCGTGCCGGGTTGGGTTTTCTGAAATTTGAGTTGGGTTCAGGTTGGAAAAACTCAACCCGATTTGAATTCGGGTTGGGGTGTCGGGAACCCGACCCGAAACCTGATTTGTATTTTTAAAATAATAAAATATACTCAAAATGAATGTTTCAAATTTGCCGTTGTGATTTTGCCTCTCAAAAAATTTGATTTTCTATTTTACTTTTAGTATTACCTAAAATACTTAAAGTCGAAAAACTAAAAAGGATTGATATTATCCCCTCTCACGCATAAAATCCCCCCTTTCACGTTACTTACTTATTAAGTTTTCAAGGCAAATAAAAAGTTAGAAACGTTAAAGGCTTAAAAGCCTAAAGAAGGATGAATTTCGTGTGTTTATTTTTTGGGTCAACCCGACCCAACCAGACCCGATTTGAAAATCAGATCGGGTCGGGTTCGGGTTGAGGAAATGGCTCCTCAGGTTGGGTTCGGGTTGGCCTCAACCCGACAAAACCTGACCTGAGTTGCACCCCTACCACGCCCATGTATCAGGTAGGGCCCGCGAATTTACACCACAAGTTTTGATGGGGTGGGCCCATTTGTTTACACCCATACATAACTTTGGCCAAGAATGCTAGTTTTTATGATGATGATATTCACACACCCTTGATTAAAAAGATTTCATTGGCCCTCATGACTCATTTTGATCTTTTTACAACGTAACTTTTGTCTTTCCACATATAAAGAGGATACTCTAGTCTTGTTAGGAGTAAAACGAAGTCCACCGGGGGTCTTTTGGTCACAAATTGATGGTGAGAACTGGTTTGCAAATAGTCAAACTAGAAGACTCTCTTAGCAAATAAAGCAAACTACATGAGACTTTTTTTTTTTTGTTGCAAAAATCCCTAAATTCTTACTTTTTCTATGTTTACATTGTAAATTGCCCAAGTGTTACTGTTTCTTTCATTCATAAATTCAGACCTGTTATGTTCTATGTCATCTCCCTTTCTTTGCCGGAGGGAGCCTCTAAACTTTTTTATAGAAGTAGTGGCAAAGGTGGTTAAGAGAATGTCACCAATATTAGCAATGGGATGATCAACACCATCACCAATTACTTCCTGCTGATGTGGGTCTCTGTCTGAGGCTGTTGTCGTGGGAGGAGCACCTAGGACTCCTAGACTTCCAAAGGGTGAACCATGGCCACCAGAAACACAACCTCCATTGCCACAACCTTGATTGGAACACAGGAAATGGAAGCGTTAGGAGTGGTAGGGAGACTATTGTTTTGATGATGAAGTAGCTCCAAATGTGTTTCCTGCATGAGAAGGAAAGTGGATCTCATCAAGATAAGGATTGATGCATTCCATATAAAGAGAGGAGAGGGGACCATTTTAAAGCTTGCAGTTTGTAGAAAAGTTGACGGACTTGATATTGGGATTGAGGAGCAAAGCATCTTGTGGGAGACTCCCACTCATGTCTAGACTCTAGAGGTGAACAGCCTGACAGCCTGAGCTAGAACTCCTTATCCGGTAGTAGCATACTTACCAACATGATTTTAAATTTCGACCAAAATCCGAAATTTCGGACCTTGTTAGAGAAATAATTCTGTATCTGTTGGAAAGAAAAAACAGTAACCAGTTTGCTTCAAGGCGCGAAATCGCTTTCCTTAAGATAGATTTCGCCCCCACTAGAAGTGTGAAAAGGGGATCCGCGAACTGCCTCCAAGATACAATGAAGCCAGTAGGAATGTCCTACTAATTTGACGACGCTATGCACAAGCGGAGTCAAATCCGAAATGCCCTTAAAATCTTACAAGCCTGAGAGAATCAGTCTAATTTCTGTTACTGCAGTATAACAGTAATTAGATAAACAATAAGAAAATAGTTTAGTAAAACGAATTTTGGTGGGAGCAAGAAAGAGAGTATAATGCACTAGAAGTCTTAAGAATTTATCCAGAAATGGGTAAATTCGATTGTCCTTTGAAATGGTTGGGTTCTGCAACTTTTATAGAGCCTCTGGTGTCTTTTCAGTGTGAAAAGCACCCCTGTATAGAGTCTTTCCAGATCGGTTTGAATTCTGGCCGTTAGATCGCGCCCATACGCGATTCAACGAACCAGATCAATCCTAGAGAGTCTGTTGGGATATTTAAATTCCCGTCCTCCCATCTAACCGTTAGATGATCCATCTATGGTACAGATCGCACCCCTTAGATCATTGACCGTTGGGAAGGGACACAACCCAATGGATCGCACCCACTGACCGTTGGAGCACTGGGCCCGCTGGGCCGACCGTTGTGCTCGAATCAAAGCCCAACCCAATCGAACTATTCGACACTGGGCTTGGGCTTGATGGGCCTTTGAACTATTCGGCCCACCCACTAGACCGATCCACAATCGTCTAGATCCAATGGTCCAGATCAGATCTGGAAAAATTAAAGGCTCCAATCGCTCCTCGCTACGATGCGGCGTGCAAAGTGCGCCTAAAAAAGCGCCAATAAAGCGCCACTATGCGCCCTATAGCCCATTGCCCATTGCCCACGCCGCGCGTGTGCGCGTGCGCGTGCGCGAACGGTGCGTTGCACCGTCCCGCGGGTCCAACCATGGGTTCAACCCAATGTGCAATCAAACAAGTAATAGAAAAGTGTAGTGCTTTATAAGCCCTTCTCTTTCTTTTCTCTCATCCGATTTGGGACTATCTTTTCAACTACATTACACTATTCTCTTTCTCTTGCAAAAAGCAACTATTTCTAAAGAAAAGTTTTTCTTTTTCCAAAACACACTTAAAGAAAATATTTTCCAAAAATTGTTTTGACAAAAAACACTTGATTTTGAAAAATCTTTAACACCTTGGTGGGAACCGAAACCGAAATTCCAAATTTCGCAGAATACCAAATTTCGGCCGAAATTTTGGAAATTCAGTCCGAAATTTCGAAGCTTAATTAATACCAAATTTTGGACCGAAATTTTGGATTTTGGTGGGTCCGAAATAGGTACCGAAACCGAAATTTAAAACCTTGCTTACCAAGCACTGGGAAATTCATTTTTCACAGAAAAAATTTCTATACATCCAAACAGCCCCAAAGTTCCCTTCTACTAACCGCAGAAGGTGGAGATGATAAAAAAGAAAAAGAAAAAAAATACGACACGAAGAGGGCAAAATGGTCTTTTGGACCATACAACGTCCCTTCTAGGTCAAAAGAGTTGAAATAACCAGTCATTTGTAAATTTAGACTCTTTCAACATTACTTAGGAAATTACCCTTAACTATTATTGTTTCTTTAATTTGTAAATTCATGCTAGCCTTGTACTATTTCATCTCCCCTTCTTCGCCTCCATTGCCGTCTCATTAAAGAAGTCACCATCGCCATTCTAGTCATGTTTTTGAACCATCATCATGTTGTAATTGTCATCGTCGGCGTCATTGTAGGTTGATTCCATGCTTCATCTTCATGATCCAAACTGAGACAATAATATGACGATTGATACAGAAATGACGGCAACGACCAGACAATGAAAAGAGAGCAAAGTTGTTTGAGTGAAAAAACAAGAAAAAAGGGGTGGAATTTCTTTTTCCTTTCCTCTTTTAATTTGAAGGAGTTCTTATAACGATGGATACCAAAATGACGTCAATGACACGCTAAGTGTGTTTGCTTAATGGGAGCAACCCGTATTAAGAGACTAAGAGACTTTGGGGTTTTATATGGGTGGTTCCTGATCCACCAAGGCCAAGGCGCGCAATAAATCCATTGATCTGATCATCTGCACTTGGTTAGATTGGAAGATCTCTCCGGTAATAATAGTTGCAACAATTTTTGAAACTTTCAAATACGCTTTAATGTCCCATTTGCAAATAAGATTACATTAAAATAATATTTTGGGAAATGATATTAACACTGCTATGTTTTTATAAGATGCGCGATGCATCTTGTCGTGTAGTATTTAAAGGGCTGTTAGTAGAAATAATACAGTTCTCAAAAAACTTTTACAAGCCCTCTAAATACTAAACGGTAAGATGCTTTCGCGCATCTTAAAAAAAAGAGTGGAGTGCTAAAATCATTTCCCTAAGATTTTTTACAAATAAAAGTGAATTTTGGTGTGCATCCAAAGACTCATTAAATTTATTTATTTTTTAGTACTTAAGGAGAAAGGCACAAAAACAAACTACCAAACCCTTCTTCAACCTCTCATTATAACTTCTCCTTTTCCTCGGTTGTCACTCTTGCTGGTGGTTTCCTTTCTTCTTCTTTCTAAAGCTTAAGCTTATTCACCTAATTTTTTTTATATGACACAAGGACGAGCCCTTCCCTAAGGCTCTGTTCACTTCTTTTCCCTGGTGCTGTTTTCCCTGAAAAACTGCCTTTTTTTCCCTGACAAGACCTTGACAAGACAGAATTTCTGTGTTCACTTATTATCCAGGGAAAACTATTATCAGATGTGGAATTTCTTATTTAAAAGCTAAAAATGACGTGGAAATTGACTTTTTCCTTGTTACTTGAGATTTGCTTTCTGATTAAATATATCGGAAAGAGGCTTTCCAGGGAAAACAAAGCCTTTTCCTCTGGATTCCTTTTCCTTCTGCCATGTCACCTGGAAAGAAAAGGAAAACGAAATCCTTTCCTTTACTTTCTGGGGAAAAGAAGTGAACAGAGCCTGTTCACTTCTTTTTTAGGGAAAAATATTATCAAATATGGAATTTCTTATTTAAAAGCTGAAAATGACATGGAAATTGACTTTTTCCCTGTTACTCGAGATTTGGTTTCCATTTAAATATATCAGAAAGAGGCTTTCCAAGGAAAACGAAACCTTCTCCTTCATAGTTTCCCTGGATTCCTTTTCCTTCTGCCATGTCACCTGGAAAGGAAAGGAACCGGGGAAAAGAAGTGAACAGAGCCTAAGGCTATTTAGATCTGGGGGGGGGAATATGGAAGAGATTCCATGGAAAATAATACTTCATGATATTTTTTTAAGGGTCTAGGAGGTTTGAACTATTTGTTGGAAACATCAAAAACAATTTATTCAGAGAAAAACACGGAAAACGAATTTAAGAAACATTTTTATGGAAAAAAATTTCCAATGAAAATTTGCCCCAAAGTTCCCTTCCTTAGTTCCTCTTGACATGCCATCTCATCTCAGTGCAAATAATACGAGTATACGACCGCGAGGGCTGGAGATAAATAAAAGGTCAAAACGTCCCAAGGATATGAAGAGGGCAAAATGGTCTTTTTCGACCGTACAACGTCCCTTCTAGGTCAATAGAGTTGAAAGTTGAAAGTACCAATCATCCATAGATTCATGGGGTTTTTGCAAAATAAGTCTTCTAGTTTGCTTTATTTGCAAAAAGGGTATTCTATTTTGACAATTTGTAAATAGAGCCATCATATTTTAGTGAATTTTGCAAATAAGGACATGCCATTTTTTTGTGACCAAAATACCCACGATGGACTGTTTTTTGACCCATAAAAAGACCAAAAACATCCTTATTTGTAAAAAGATGAATATTACCTAAGAAAAATGTCAAAATACCTGTGATGTTCAATAATATTTTTTCATAGGTTCCCCCCCCCCCCCCTAAAAAAAAAAAACTCAACTCAAATTCAAGAATTGGGTGGGGCCCACTAGTTTGCCTCATGTTTTTATGTGTAGGCACCCACACCCTAGGGGTGCAACTCAGGTCAGGTTGATCCCAAACCCGACGGGTTGAGCCTGTTTTTTGTCATGCCGGCAGGGACGGAGCTAGGAATTTGCCTCAGGGGGGCTAACAAAGGTCGGGGCAAACAAATGTTGTTATATAATAACCAATAAGTTTTCATAAATTACAAAAAAACATTGAGGGCCGGCCCATCTTTTTTTCTAATAATATTTTGGTCAATCCAAAGGCGGCCAATGCTATCTATATCCAATCATACAAGTGTAAAACAAACTTAGTAGTGTCATTATCAAACTATGGTAGCACAAATATCTTTCACCTCAAAAAAGAGAATAAGTTGCAAGGAAAAAAAGAATTTTCACCCCAAAATAAGGGTATCTATCTCAATTTTGTCTTCTTTCAATGCTTTCTCTTTTCGTTTGTTTTTTCTTTCTTTCAATACACAGTGGTAGCAGGTAAGAGACATCAATGTTAAAGCCTAAAATCAATGCTAGAACAACCTTATTTTATTTAGTCTTGAAGAAACCTACCAAATCCCTCCAAGCACAAAGCATTCTATTCTCTTATCTCTTTTTTTCTCTTTCCAAAAGATTGAAAGAGAAAGAGGGATTGATAGATTGAGAGAGAATGAGAGAAAATTGAGAGAGAAAGATTGAAATCAAGATCTCTGATAATAAAAAAACAGATTGAAAGACGAAAATATATGTAGATATTGAGACAGAAAGAGAGGGAGATTGAGAAAAAAAAGTAGGAAAGATTGAAAGAGAAAGAGACAGAGGAATAGAGAGATTGAGAGAGAAAGAGGGAAGATTGAGAGAAAGAGCGATAAACATACCTAAATGGCTGAACGAGATTGCCGGATTAGTGCTAGTATGTAGACGTGAAGATGGAAGAAACAGAACCCTAGAAATTGCTTTGAGATGGAAGAATAAAAGTATAAAACCCTAGAGACTGAAAAGGTTTTTAACTTTTGTGAAATACACGTTATGCCAAGAGAGAAAATGGCGATTTACTTTTTAGGGCTGCACAAAAAACTGGCCAAACCGATAAACCAAACCGAACCAAACCTGTTCGGTTTGGTTTTTCTAGGCATTGGTTTGGTCACAGTTTAAAATTTTACTGAACCGATCCCATCGGTTTGGTTCACGGTTTTTGAGTTTTAATAAAAAAAATTAACCGAACCGAACTGAGAAATGGAGAAAAAGACAAACTGATTTTGTGTCATTATCAAATCTAAGGTGAGTTAATACTTAATATCATTTGCAAAGAGAAGATGGGTGATCTAAACAAGAGAGGTGTGCCTATATCAATTCCCTATACTCAAAAGTAATGATACACTGATACATTCACCCCTTCCCCTTAGACCACCACTTAGAAGTGTAAAAGAATAGTCATAAATACTTAGCGGGGCTGTTCAAGAGAAGAGAGGGGGGGGCGCGAATATGGATTGAATTACTTTATTTGTATTAAACTTATTTATGACTGTGTATTTGTGTTGATGACTTGATTTAGATATGTTCTAAAGTTGATGGTTTGATTGATGCTGATTTGGATAGAAAAAACTTTTTTTTTGGATAGATATACGTATTTAACAGGATAAACCGTGAACCGAACCGGCCAAAATCGGTTCGGTTATACCCCCATCAGTTCGGTTTGGTTCGATTATACCCCCCATCAGTTCGGTTACGGTTTGGATTTTCTCCAAACCGATGGGATCGGTTCGGTTCAAAAAAACTCCCTAAACCGAATCGACCGTATTACTTTTTCCACAAAAGATTTATAGAAAGACCAAAAAGACCAAAAGGGCAATTGCACAACATTCTTGGAATTTAATTAACATCTGAAACTTTTTCAGATTTTCAGGGGCGGCAACTGGACCCCCCTGGCTCCGTCTCTGTGTGCCGGTTGGGTTTTCTGAAATTTGGGTTGGGTTCGGGTTGGAAAAACTCAACCCGATTTGAATTCGGGTTGGGGTGTCGGGAACCCGACCCGAAACCTGATTTGTATTTTTAAAATAATAAAATATACTCAAAATGAAAGTTGCAAATTTGCCTTTGTGATTTTCCCTCTCAAAAAAATTAATTTTCTATTTTACTTTTAGTATTACCTAAAATACTTAAAGTCAAAACACTAAAAAGGATTGATATTATCCCCTCTCATGCATAAAATCCCCCCTTTTACGTTACTTACTCGTTCAATTTTCAAGGCAAATAGAAAGTTAGAAACGTTAAAGACTTAAAGCCTAAAGGAGGGTGAATTTAATGTGTTTAATTTTCGGGTCAACCCAACCCAACCAGACCCGATTTGAAAATCAAGTCGGGTCGGGTTCGAGTTGAGGAAATGGTTCCTCGGGTCGGGGTCGGGTACGGGTTGAGGAAATGGCTCCTCAGGCTGGGTTTGGGTTGGCCTCAACCCGACCCAACCCGACTTGAGTTGCACCCCTACCACGCCCATGTATAATGTAGGGCCCGCGAATTTACACCACAAGTTTTGATGGGGTAGGCCCATTTTTTTACACCCATACATTACTTTGGCCAAGAATGCTAGTTTTTATGACGATGATATTCACACACCCTTGATTAAAAAGATTTCATTGGCCGTCATGGGTATTTTGATCTTTTTACCAAGGAGGATACTCTAGTCCTGTTAGGAGTAAAACAAAGTCCACCGGGGGTATTTTGGTCACAAATTGATGGTGAGAGCTGATTTGCAAATAGTCAAACTAGAAGACTCTTATAGCAAATAAAGCAAACTACATGACTTTTTTTCTTTTTTTGGCAAAAATCCCTAAATTCTTACTTTTTCTATGTTTACATTGAAAATTGCCCAAGTGTTACTGTTTCTTTCATTCATAAATTCAGACCTGTTATGTTCTCTGTCATCTCCCTTTCTTTGCCTTCATTGTCATGTCATTAAAGAAGTCCCCAACGCCCTTGTAGTCATGTTGTTGTCGAAACATCATCATGTCTTTCGTCAACATCTCGGTAGTTTGATTCCGTGCTTCCTTCATCTTCATGCTCCAAGATGAAATTATGACCACAATAACATGGCAAATGGATACAGAAACTACGGCAACGGCACGATAATGGAAAAATAAAAATAACTAAGTTATTTGGGTGATGAAACAAGATAGCAAAGTTATTTGGGTTTGCTCTCTCTTTGGCATAAAGTCATGGGTTTGTTCGCTGTTGACGAGTGTTCAAATCCCGCCCCCGATTTACCTGATACACGTGGTGAGTGGGTCGTTACGTGTATCTGTGGGGACTAGTCCTACTCCCGAAGGGGGTGGGTACATCCTACGTCATATAAAAAAAAAAAAAGTTATTTGGGTGACACAACAATTATAGTAGGTCTCACATAATTGGATAATCTAAGTCATTTATGTGATCAAATCCGTTGATCAGATTGAAAACCAAAAGGCCAGTTTAATGGCATTGAGATCACTTTGATCGGATGATCCTATATTCTTCGTTTATGGTTCCGCCAAGAAAAATAAACAATTTATTTTTGTGTTACTTTGTCTATTGGATGAGATGTCCCTTTAGGATGGGACTAAGAGTGTGTTACTTGTCTCACTCTATTGGATCAACAGTTTCGATCTCATATACACGCCCTCATGCCCCTTGTAGAACTCAAAAATTACCTTTTCTATAATAATTATGAGTCCTATAATCACCATTGAGATCGATCTTAGTGATCAATTACTTTTTGTCACACGCGGAGATATGTGTGTAATCTAGAAATGTTGATCTTGTAGACCATCACGAGGTGCTCCACATCGTCTTAGTCTCACATTGAACAGATATACCATCTTTTTCTTAGCCAAACCCTGAAGAAGGCTAGATGAATCAAAGGGCTAGGATCACCTAATCAAGACAAGGTCAATGGCAATGGGCCGGACTCGTTGTCCCTGGCTGGATCAACGTACCTGATCACATACAAAGAGTGATTGTTACGAATGGTCGTTATCAATGGTGATGGTACGTTCTAGGGTCCTACGTGTAGACATGCATATACAATCGACGCCCGATGCCTTGGTCCCATTCTCATCTGACATTCCATGCATAAGATAAATTACAACAGAAATCAACGGTTCAATTTTGGTTTGTGGAACCCTAAAAGAGGCCTGATGGATTGAGTGTTTGTTAACAGCCACCATCTTCCTAGAACTTTCCATATAATGCTAGCCTGAGGGGCTTCCTTGAATAAAAAAACAAGGGAAATGATAAATGTGCCCCTTTTCATCACTTGGGTCACCCGGCTACAGTGTATCTATGATGGGAAATGGGCTGCTGTACTTTACATTTGAAGGAATGAAGTGACCTGATTGCCACGTACAATGTAGTTGGGTGTCCCAATCGATGAAAAGGGGCCCATTTATCATTTCCCAATAAAAAAAGGCGGAATTCTAGACTCACAGCAGCCAGGGCTCAAGGGCGGCACCGTTGGAGCCACGTGACCCTGGGCGCATTTATAACGGCATCGATGATGTAAAAGCAAATGACGTAACTCCAATGGTGCCGCCCTCCTGGGAGTTTAGCATCCCTCACAAAAACCAAAAAAAAAAAAAGAAGAAAGAAAGAAAATTCACAGCTATAGGATTCCCCATTGGACCATCTCACCAATACGGCGCCCTTGTAATCGTTTTTTTTTTCAAGGCACCCTTCAGTTTAGCATCTCTCCTAAACATATAATAGGAGGATTGCTAAACTGAAGTGCGCCCTTGAAAAAACCAGCTACAAGGGTGCTGATAACTTGTATTGGGTAATTATAAATGCACTTAGGCGAGATGGTCTAGTGTGGGTAGGGTGCCCTTGTAGTTGGTTTTTTTCTCAAGGACGCCCTTCAGTTTAACATTCCTTCAGTAGAAGATGTGAAAGGGAATTAAAGTAGAGAAAAGTACGGAATGAGGACTGATATTTGGAGTAATTATGGATTGAATGCACCTTTTAAAACAAGAACAAAAAAACGGGCTAATCTTCAAAATCAGGTTGGAAAAGACCCTGATACCCTTCTGACATCGACAGAAACGTCAGTCAACTTCCTTTTTCATTACTGCCTATTAAATTGGAGCGCTTCACGAGGCTTCTTTTGGTTCATTTGAATGCGTATTTGAACCGAAAGAACATTGGGTTCGTTTCTATCTTGGCCGTCGGAAATAATTAGAGACGGATGGATGCTTGACATGTGTTGAAAAACTTTTTGAAACGCAGAAAATCCAAAGTCAATTATTATCTTTTCTCACTTCTTTTTTGGCTTAGAACGGTAAAGTTATTTAAGTCTCTTTTGGCTTTGGGTTCGTTTCTATCTTTTCACTTCTCTTTTGGTCCTCACTTCTGCTTTGGTTTATAACGGTAACATCATTGAATACGCCTCTTTTGGTTTAGAATGGCAATGTTATTGAATATTTTATTATTTATCACATCTCTTTTGGCTGAGAACGCCATCGGATTCAGGAGTACGCCGCCGGAATATTAAGAGGTACGCCAATGAAAATAGGGTGTAAGAGGAAATAGGTTGTACGCAGCCGGAAATAAAGAGGTACGCCGGCGAAAAGCCTAAATAATGGAGTAAGCCGACGTAAATAATGGATCAAAAGAGAAGGGAAAAGATTCTAAGCCAAAAGAGAAATAATGGGTACGCCGGCGGAAATAGTAAATAATGGGGTAAGGCGGCGTAAATAATGAGGACCAAAAGAGAAGGGAAAAGATTCCAACCCAAAAGATAAATAATGGGTACGCCGGCGTAAATAATGGGGTATGCCGGTGTAAATAATGGAGACCAACAAAGAAAGGAAAAGATTCTAAGCCAAAAGAGATATATTCAATAACGTTGCCGTTCTAAGCCAGAAGAGAAGTGAGACAAGATAACGCTGCTCACTAAAGTATTCAATAACGTTAGCGTTCCAAAAAGTTTTAAGTTTTACAACACGTATCAAGCATCCATCCATCTCTATTTATTTTCGACGGCTAAGATAGAAACGAACCAAGGTTCTTTCGGTTCAAATACCCATTCAAATGAACCAAAAGAATCCTCGTGAAGCGTGCCAATTTAATAGGCAGTAATGAAAAAGGAGAACTCTGTCGATGTCAAAGGGGTATCAGGGTCTTTTGACCACCCAATTTTGAAGATTAGCCCGTGTTTCGTTCTTGTTTTAAAATGTGCCCATAATTCTTGATTTCTCAGGACATCAGTCAGCATTCTGTACTTTCTCATTAAAGTACGTAAAATTGTAATTTAAGGATTCAGCATTCCAAAGAGTATATTTAATCACAAAGTCCAAGAAGATGATCATTCGATGAACGTCAGAAAAAATAACCAATCAATCTAAGACACGTGGCGTCTGACGATTGCTTACGTCCTGAGCAATGTAAATACCACAAACGGCCACCGTTTGGAAGAATTAAAAGCGATTTAGCCAATGGTGACATCCAATGAGTGGGCCCCACAACACTTACCTACAAAAAAACGAACTTAAAAATTGGCTTTAGTGGGGTTACCTAACGACTCGGGAAATGATAATGGGCCCCAAGAAAAAGCATGGACGACAATGTCTTGTTCCTGGGCCAGCCCTACTAAAAGATGGAGATTTTATATGATGTGGGGCCTTATAAATATGTATTTGTCAAAAAAGTACAGCACGGCCCACATCATAGGATGATCCAAACAGTCCATTTGTTGGGCCACAATGTAAATAGGTTCTGCTCCAAAAACCATTTCCATAGGATCATCCTAACCCTCCGATCTATAAAGGGACTGCACATTATGGAAACTTCTTTAGATCGGAGGGTTAGGGTTATACTATGGAAATGATTTTTGGGTCACTACGTATTTACCTTGTGGACCTACAAATAGACGGTTTGGATCATCCTATGATGTGGGCCTTACCATGTGTTTTTCAAAAATATGAGTTAATACAGCCACACATCATATAATATCTGAAGAAAGATAGGGCCCAATATGGATTGGCCACAAATATTAACTTGATTAGATGATCCTGACCGCCCAAGAAGTGCGTACAACTAAATTAGAACAAGACACTGGTCCGAAAAAAGGGGATTGAATGGACGGTAAAGATCATTCAGCTCATGAAACGTTTTGTGTGTATGGCTTGTCTACTGTGGGCCACACTAATGAACTGGGTGTTGCCCACCTTATGAATTAGCTATGGCTTCATGAGAGATCAACTATAGCAAGACAATCTCGGCTTGATCTGATGGCCATGTCTATATGACATCTTCTTCAGCATGGTTAGATCAAAGGTCTAGAATCATCTGGATGAGAATGGGATCAAAGGTAATATGCTAAACTTGTGATGACCAAGAATGTACATGAACCCGTTCGTTGTACAATGATGATAGTCTTAAAAAATATTTCCAGCTTCTCTAAGTTCATACTAAGCAATAAATTCTCAAATTGGATGATAAGATGGTTCAACTATGTTCCTTTTTGGGTTTTGACTACTCTATATTATAGCCCATTAGATGGATGGTCTCAATTTGGCAGAGAGAGAGAGAGATGGCAAGCTGAAGCCTCTATTTATGGATGGCAATGCATGGACCTAATATTACAAGGTTGCTTCTTGTTTTTTCAAAGTCAAGGATCTCTCTTTGCAATGGCAAGGAAATGCACAACTGTATCCCATGTTACTCCATGTTCACATTCACTTTTTTTATTTGACCAAATGCTTCTCATATTAGATTTCCCTATTTTCTGAACATATTTACAAAGTGCTTGATGCCTTTTGTGCACCAACTCTTTCTTTATCAGCTTTTCTACATTGGAAAAGATATTGGAGGGGATCAAAGGATGCCTTGTCTTTACCCTAGTCACAATCTTCCATAAAGTGGCATCATTTTAGCACTTAGTTTGCTTTTCCCAATTGTGGGTTCTTTGGTTTGCCAAAAAGAGACCCCATTGAGATCTTGTTTAAAGACACAAGTCTTAGGTTTTTCTTTTTCTTCCATGGATTTCTTATGCCCAAAAAAAAACATAGGGTTTTAGAATTGTGCAACTTTGTCTCAAGCATATGATCTTATTTGTATTGAGCCCCTCTTGGCCCCAGAGCCCATGATACGAAACAAACACTAACTACTTTTTTCCTTCTTTAAGTTGTTCCCAAAGACACCCAGGATTCGATTCCCTTGTCTTTGTTTGTACACCAGTCAAAATCTTATTAAAAAAACTTCTATTCGTGTCATATGATTGGTGTAATTTCACATTCATGCTTTGTATTATGAAGCATTAACCAAAATGTGGTATGGTTTGGAGGCTTGTTTCTTGGCCTTTAACAAATCTCTTCTTTCTAAAGAATGAACCGATTCTCTTGTAAACAGGAATTGTGTACGTATGTACTTATACGTACTTGTTTCCCAAGCATTCACATCATGGCACAAGTTAAACAAGAGTCCTGATTCTATAAGAATTCACGTATTTACCCCTAACACCAAAATGACTATACCAACAAGTATACCAGTAGAGTAGAGGTTGAGCCTTAACTCATTGGTTAAGGCTTTGTTCTGCAACCTTGAGGTCAGAACTTCAATCCCGGCTTACCTACCAAAAAAAGGGTGTACCAACTGAACCCATGTTCATGTTGCATTGTAACAAGACTCTTGCATGCATGATCCAAAACATTAATTATACAATTTGGTATTGCAACAATGTTATTGGCATTTCCCCCCATTATCCTAGCATTCTCACCCCCTTTTGTTTGTATTCTCTCGAAATGACTTCACGGTCAAGAAAAAGACAAACATAAAGAGCATTTCCTATTGATGTAGGAACTTTTGTAAATTATAATCCATCTTGGGATAAGGGTGTCAATTTTGGCTCGGGCTAGGAAGCTCGCTCGAGCTCGGCTCGAATTCTTAACTAGCCGAGCCGAGCTGGCTGGCCAGGCTCGTTAAGCTTAACGAGCCTGGTACCCAACCTTACATTAGTGGTACATATATTGCATATCATTCCATGCTCTCTCTCAATTGTGTGATTATTAGAAGGTACCCAATCTTACATGCATTTCTTTTCTATGAAATATCCAACCATTGTAGGAGATGAAGGGTACCATACCCTACAATTAAGGATACAAAAAGAAACCCTAACCAAATGAGAAAGGGGATTAGAGACATTAAAGCAAGTCAACATATTAACATGTAAAAATACATTGGAAAGTGGTGCAAAATACTAAGTCCAAAAGCAATTAATAGTGTATTATATACTAAAAAAACAGATATACATAGTTTTTTGGGACCAAAAGTACAGGCTGTAAGGAGCTAACTCAGCTAAGCCTGCATCCCAAAAACCCATTATTGGAGAAAGCTCTAATAAAGCTTAATCCCCCTCTAGACCACCTAAAAAAGCTGAAAAGCAAAAACGGGCACCTTCTTTCTTTCTTTCTTGCAGTCTCCGTTAGGCATCTTTCACTTTTTAGATTCTCTCTCCTTTCTTTTTCTTGGAAATTTCATTGGTTCCTTGTTTGGGTTTTCATTCATCAATCTAACCCTCTCCAAATTTCTTTAGAGGTGTTCTTCTGGTGAGAAAATTTATTATTTTTATGGGTTTTCTGGTTTCAAAGTTTTGTTGTTATGAAGAACAGTGGATTTTCTTGAGGTTTTAGTTACTGGGTTTTTTTTTTCCTGCTGAACTTATATTTCTGGGTTAGTTATAAACTAGTAATTGAAAATTTTTCCGGGATTTTATCAGTAAAATTGAAAACTGTTTCTGGGTTCTTTTCCTTGCTGGGTTTTCTGTATTGGGTCTCATTTAATTTGAGTAATTGGGAATTTATTGTTTGGATTTTAGTTTCTCCCACTTGTTAGGTTTTCTGTTTTTGCTTGTTTTATCTGTTTTTTTCTCTCTTATCTGGTTCTTAATTTTTGGGTTATTTCTTGTTAGTTTCTTTCTTTCTTTCTTTTTCTCTTTCAAATTTTGTTTCAATGGGACTCTGTAATGGAAAACACATCCAAAACCAAATCCCAAACCCTCAATACCCTAAAAAACAAGTAGAAAACCCTGTAGTTCCCAACACCATAGAACCCTCATCAAATTCAGAAACTAGCAATCCTTCAAACTTCCCTTTTTATAGCCCTAGCCCTTTGCCAAGCGCCTTCAAAAACTCGCCTGCAAATTCGAGAAATTCGACCCCTTTACGCATATTTAAACGACCTTTTCCCCCTCCATCACCTGCCAAACACATCAAGGCGTTGATTGCGCGTCGCCATGGTTCTGTGAAGCCTAATGGAGCTACTATTCCTGAAGGGTCTGAAACTGAATTGAGACTTGATAAGAATTTTGGATTCTCAAAGCAGTTCTTTGTTAAGTATGAACTTGGAGAGGAGATTGGACGTGGGCATTTTGGGTATACTAGTTCTGCTAAGCCTAAGAAGGGGGAATTGAAGGGACAAGAGGTGGCTGTCAAGGTTATTCCCAAATCAAAGGTTAGATTTTTTGCTTGTTTTTCTTATACAGTCTCACTTTTTTCTTAGGGTCTTTGTTTGGATTGTAGGAATTTTATGGAAAAGCTTGGAAAGGAAAAATATTTCTAAAATAGTGAACCAACACTATTTAATTTTTATTTAGAGGGACCTTCAATTTATGATAATATCCCTCTAAATTAACCATAATCATATTATTCACCTCTAAATTGTGGAAAGAAAAATATTTCCTGTCGGAAATGTCTTTTTTGCAATCCAAACAAGGCCCGGTTTATGGATCTAGGGGAAAAAATTACACAATGGAAAAAATCAAGGGTCTGGTCCGGTGGGTTTGTACTTTTCTTTGCAAACAGGGAAAATTTATGGATTTTAGAAAAAATTTGCATGGAAAATGGGTTAAAATTTGCATGGAAAATGAGTTTACCAAACACTGGAAAATTTATTTTCCTTTGAAAAATATTCCAATAAAATTTTCCATGCATCCAAACAGTCACTATTTGCTAAATGGTTGCTTGATTTCTTTTTTGTCATTTGTTTTTTTTTTCATTCCTTTTTTCTTCTGAAAGATTCATTCTTCCAATTTTTTCTTGCAGTATATTTCTTGTTTATTGTAGGTTCATTTAAAAGTCAGCATCTTCTTTTGTCCTATCCTTTTATTATTGGAGCTTTATTAAATAACTGCCCTGTCCACCTAAATATTCTTTCATAGAATGTTGTCATGTTCATTTCGTTGGTGCTCTGCTCATTTGCAATACCTTTATTTCAATGCATTTAAGAGCCATCATCTTTCTTTTGCTCCTTATTATGCATTGTTTTACATTCTTGAATTATATTTGTTTGAGCTAAAGTATGATGTCTGTCAAACAAGTTTTACTTTTTAGCATATTAGTCATGTGCTATTTCTTTAATGTTTTTTTATATTTAATTTCCATACATAGGGAGCTATTTATATCGTGGTAAGTTTGACCCATTCCGGCAAGAGAACCGTACAGAACACTGCTAGATGTTATTACTTCAAAGAATCTCATCTATGAATTCAGTTAGTTATCAAACACCCATGCATATATTATCTACTTTTTTATCTGTGATCTTAAGTCCTACTTTACTGACTTTGTTATGATGCTTTATATTTCATGGTTATGGCAGAAAAGTTTAGGTTTTATTTATATTTTTCTGATCTCCATTCAATCCTTAATTTGTAAAAGAAGATCTGTAGGTAAATAAACTATTTGGTGTAAAACCATCATATCCACAGTTTAATCTCATAGAAGGTAGTATTTTGGCAGATGACGACAGCCATTGCTATTGAGGATGTAAGAAGAGAAGTGAAAATATTGAGTGCTCTGACAGGGCATAAGAATTTAGTACAGTTTTATGATGCCCATGAAGATGAGGACAATGTGTATATAGTGATGGAGTAAGTACACATTTACTTACTGCTTTTAAGGGCTTCTTGTGTGGGACATTTGGAATGGTGAAAATTTCTCATGCTATTTTTTATGATTTTTATTGTTATTTTTTCCTTTCTGGTACTAGAAAGTGCCAAAAATACATAATTGTTGCCACATGTTTACATTTGGACACCGATATAAATTAGTGTTTCTTACTTCTCCTTAAAATTTATCTTGTTGGGTCTTTTCATTGTTGGATTGTTGTTTTGAATCCTTTTGGCAACATTTCCGATGATTTCGCTTCTCATCTTGGGTCCCAGAAATAGCAAAAGAAATAATGTTACTTCTGGTCGTAATATGTATACAATCATGCAGTGATTATTTACTTGCAGTTTAGATATTGATCTATACCTTTCCAATACTTTCCTTTAAATTAGATGTGATGCAAAAGAGTGTTTCCCGTGCGATTCAAAAAGATAAAAATAAAAGAGTGTTCCCCGTGATTTTAACCACTAATGAGCAAACAATTTTTTTATGTCAATTTATGAATAGAAAAATGCAGAGTGGTGTATCTCGCATGCGGCTAATTCTTTGTGCCCCTCTCAGTGTCATTTTAAGAATAGTTGTTTGTTGTGTTTGGGTGTCCCATCATTCTTTCTGGTCTTATACTTTTAGACGTTTAAGTAAAACTTTGATATTTTGACAATTTCTCTAAGGGCCATTTGGATACGCAGATGTTAGAATCCAGGTTTTTAGTTTGAAAACAGTGTAAAAGAGGGTTCATGATCTGGCTGCTGTATGCTGTCCTGGCAGCGTTTCTTGGATTTTAAGTAAGAAAACCAGGTTTTAGAAATCTCATGATGGGGGAGAGGTTTCTAAAACCTTGTTTTCTTACTTAAAATCCAAGAAACGCTGCCAAGACAGCATGCAGCAGCTTGACCATTAACCATCTTTTACACTGTTTTCAAACTAAAAACCTGGATTCAAAAATCCGCGTATCCAAACGGTCCCTAAAACTTTTTAATTTTGATAATGTTTCACGCAGTTTGGAAAGTCAGCTCTTCATCTTCGTTTCTAATTTGTCACCTTTTATGGCATGTAAAATTCATATCTCAGATGTATGTAATCAACTTTCTTTCCCTAAACTGTTACAAATATTTTGCAGTTCTCTATCTTTCTTTTATAGTTTTTTTAGAACAAATGGTAAGAATTTTAGTGCTTGAAAGCTTTCCTGCCTATTATTTTTGGGGAGCATAATACAGAGAACATAATGAACATAATTTATCTCTCATCAATATTATGAGGGAGCAGATACCAAGCCTATCGGGTTATGATGAAGGCAACCTTCTAAATTGCTGTTTAATGGAAGTTTAAGTCCGTATGAGTATCTCCTTTTTGTTCTCATATGGAAAAAATTCCAAACCTAGAAACGGAAGGCCAAAAATGTTATTGTATGATTCCCTTGTTTGAGTCCAAAAATGAAGTAGATTCTAAAAGTAGCCACAGGAAGAGTAATGTGCTTGATAAAAATTTAATTATATGGTTCGATCATAGTGATTTAGAGACTTCTTTCATTCAAAGTCCAAAACTGAAATTTATTTTATCAAAAACGTTCTGGAGGGACAATGCTACATGGTTTATCATTCAATTTACATCTTGAAATTGTGGAAACTTCTCTGGACACGTGAACTTTGGAGCTCACAAGCTCTTTTCTATACTCTTCAGGTTATGCAAAGGAGGTGAACTTTTAGACAGGATACTTTCAAGGTACTTTGTGCTTTAAATGCATATGTTCTTTAGCTTAGCGTTCAACCTTCGAAGTTTGAATTCAGAGTCTTCTTATTGATATGCCACCGTCTAACTAGGTTTCATTTTTGCTTATTGTTTTTCTAGGGGTGGGAAATACTCAGAGGAAGATGCTAAGGTTGTCATGGTCCAGATTTTAAATGTTGTTGCCTTCTGTCATCTCCAAGGCGTTGTTCACCGAGATCTCAAGCCAGAGGTAGTTGATTCTTAAACTTCAAAATCTCTAAATTGAACATCTGTGCTGAGTAGATTTTGAATCTATGTTAGGGGGACACTTCATTTCTTAAAAAAGTGCTGTGTTCGACACCTGTGTTAGACATTTGTCGAAGACACACATGGGCAACCTTCAATCCTTAACGCTTCAAATCAGCATGGCCACTGCCCTTTGTTTCCTCCATGATTCGTCTCTCACTCAGATGAAATATTGAATTCCAGTGTGTTGTTTGCTCAATGAAGGGCCATCAGGTAGGCTTTGGGGTTTTTCAATCAGGGTTTCTGTTTGAGACGGTTGCATGACGCTCTGCAGTCATTGCCAGCCTCGAGTACAGACGTAATTTCAATGGATTGCTTTGTTTCCTTTTTAGGGTGGCTGATGGGAGAGTGCTGAACTTGTAGTTGTGGTTTTAGGGGTTTCGATGTGGCGATGATTGAGGCACTGTTACAGTCCATGGCAGTTGAACTACTAACGGAGAGATCTGTGTTTGAAGGGCCTCCAACTTTGTACACTGGTAGAAAGGGGTCGGGATTGTAGCACAGCGGTTTTAGGGGATTCAAGTTTGGCCTAGGTGTGGTAGAGACCATGACTCTACCAAAAAATCTGCGGACATTGAGGATAATTCTAGACCTGAAACCTATTTTCTCTGAATTGCAATTTTGATGTTAGATCCCAAGAAACCAAGCTTGAAAATAGGGGAGGCTGTTGTAGATAAAGCACCTGAGGAGAAAACAGAGAAAACTAATTTATGGCCTGGGTATTGAGTTAAGGGTAAAGTTGAAATTTGCGGCTGAAAATTGGGTAAGAGCAGGAAGTAATCAATGATTCTGGTATTTTTTCACCGGAAACCATCTTCTAGTGGAGATCTACCATTTGATAATTCTTTCTAACAAATCTTTTAAATGATGTTCGTGGGCTCGTTTTCATATATGAAATTCAAGGGAAAGGTGATTGTGAACAGCAGGATGCTGGCGAGTCATCAATGCGGATAATGTGGTGACCTGTTTATGCTTGGGCTTTTTCAAGTTTGAGATCTGCTCATTCATATGAAATTTTACCTGATGAACCCTAATCTATATTTGGTTGACATGGTTTCAAGCTTTAAGGTGAGACAATTTGTTCGAAATGGTACCAAATCTTACATTTCCAGAGGATATCAATGACTGGATCTGCCCTAACGGAGTGCTATCAGCCAAGCCAGTGTCAATTGGAGTGTGACCATAGCCTAGTGGTTCGACCATGGAAGCGCGGCAGATTTCTTCACTTGTACATCATAATATGAGCTGGGGGGTGATTGGCGTCCTAAGGTGAGGTGGTGGTAGAGGGCGGAGGCACAGAGGAAGGGGAGGAGGGGTTGAGTAGACAACTGTAGTTTAGTCAATTTACATAAAAAACCTACTGGCCAACTAAAATTAGTGCTCCTATAAAAACTTTGAGGCGGGGGGGGGGGGGGGGGGGGGGGGGGGGCGGTGTATGTGTTACCAATTTCAACGCTCTTATAATATAATAGTCACATAGTTTTGATGCATTTCAGTTTATCCATATGTACTCCTTTATCTTATGCTTTGTTGAATGATATTGATTTAGTAATATATCTTTAAATATAGGTTCTGAGCATACCATGCTTTCCAGGATTGCAATTTTTTACACTATCTAAGTTACACAAGTCTTCATTGTGTGAGCTTTTAGTACCATTTCCTTGCCATGGTGATATATTCTGTTCTTGAGAAATTATCAACAAGTTCATTCCTGCTAATAAAACTTATGGCTTTTCTAATTGCTTTTGAAACAAAGAAAACAGAAAAATAAGAAGTGAAGGAGAAGAAGATAAGGACGTTTAGGCTCAATATAAAATGTAATTCTCTTTCTCCAGTGCTAGAGTAGAGAACGTGACCTCTTCATTAAATTAGAGTATACCTATGATCTGTGGACATGGACATGGACACGGGTGTCGCGTGTGGACACGGTAGACACGGGGACGCGGCTAGAAATGGGGACACGGATACATATTTACACAGTAAAAATCGATGGCAATATAAAAATTGTGAATTTAAACATTTAAAACAGGCAGATTTTGTGCAATTAAAGCAAGCAAATCAGTTGTAGTGTCAATTAAAAAGGAAAAGACAAGCAGGTTTTGTGCAATTAGTACAATAGGGTAGTGCCAAAATCAGTAGACAGAACACGTGTATTTAAAGTAGGCACTCACTTACCTTTGTTCAAATTTCCTAAAGGTACGGTTGAAAAGTGCGTTGTAATTTCAAGTTTCCCCTATTTTATGTGCTTGAAATATAAAAATTACTCCATTTCAAAAAAGATATATATAAATTACTTTTACAGGATTTGATGTTGACAACTTGACAGATGACCTAGAGCTGAAAAAAATAAGAGATGGTCAGACAAACAATGGACAAACAATGGAGTAGCTTCCAAAGTTCCAAGTAATAATAAATGAAAGATAAGAATAAGAGGCTAAAAGTAAAAGCTTACACTGTAAGGCAGCCACCTCAACCTTTCTGCATTCATCTCAGGTCACTGTCTGTGTCTGATAATGTGCAGGTAATAAATACACTCTTGCAAGATTAAAAAAACCCATCATAACACTGTCTTTATTTTATTGGATGCGTTGCTTATCGAAATAGGAAATTTGCTTCACAGAATATGGGTGTGTCGACACGTGTCCGTGTCAACACGTGTCGACACGGGTCAATTGCCAAAAACTGCCGTGTCCACGAATCATAGGAGTCTACATTTTTTTAATGTTAAATTAGAGTTTACATAATATATGGGTTTCCTTTTTAGTAGGATAACCTTCCAAAAATGTCTAAGGGATATTTACAATCAATTTACCATAGATACAATTAATCAACATGTATATGAGGAGGGCTAACTATCTTTCTATCTTTAGAGAGATATGATTAGGATCGATTTCCATCTTTAGAGGTTGCCATCTGTAGAGAGATATGATGATGATTGATCTAATCTTTTGAGGCTCTATTAGCTCCTTCATTTGTGGTGAAGACTCTCATCTGGATTTCGGCCGTGATTTTGTACCGAAATGTTTCCGAGATTTCGGCTGAAATTTCGTACGAAAACTGAAATAGAAATTTAAAACCGTGCCTAACACAATCACTTCCTCTGCCAAAACTTTACTAATCTTGCAAAGGAATTCCCATAAACCAGTACTTCTGTCCACCTAATCATCACGCATCATCAGTTTACACAGGAAGTCATGAAAAGGCATAATAGTCCACACAAATGGCTGCACGACGACAGTCCAAGATAGCCCACATAACTCAACTCCACAATCCACACGGGACAACACAACCAACCCAGTCTTCGGTTGAGCATGCACAAATAGTGATTAGTGAATAGGGAAGCATACTAGCTACTCTACATGAAGCCACAAACTAGGGTAGAAAGATAACATCACCTCAAGAGAGGCAGCTCAGTCCTACAAGGAGCCCATGAAAAAAATTGACACCAAATCGCCAAAGGTATAGGAGCCCATGAAACAAAGCACGAGTCTTCAAGGAGACACAGTAGTGCACACAAAGAGAAGCCATCTTCTTTTGAAGGGATAACAGTCCCTACTAATGCACATAAATCCATATGAAGGAATAGTAGTCCATATGAAGAGATGATTCCTTCACTTACAGACACATCAACCCTCTCTTGGACACATCAGTCCACACTTACGAATAGAAATCTATATAGAGAGCGATTCACATCTCAAGCAATAACAGGATTATCAATTGAAACACACTAGGGCATACCATCCCATTAGATTAACGAGTGTTTAAAAATGCGGATGCGACGCGGAACTCGGCCGAAGAAAAATCCTTGTCGACTCGGTTGCGACACGGCCAAGAACATGGTTGATGCGGCTGAGTACTCGGTTGATGCGATCATAATTCGGGAGAGTCAAAGGAGTTTTTATTGACTCTGTGGGGCAAAACGCGGAATGCGGCCAAGGTAAAAGGGAGTCGATTCGGGGAGTCGACTTTGAATTGGGGGAGTTTTAAAACTATGAGATTAACCCTTGGTTTTCATGAAGAAAGAGGAGAAAGAATGTTAGTCGTAGAAAATAGGGGCTTCAAACAAGAAATAGGAGATGATTAAGGTTACGAAAAACTAAACAAAAAGATTAGGTTAAGAAGTTACTATGAATAGGATAAGATTAGGGTAATATATAGTAGAGCTGGGATTTTGAAAGATACTAGGGGATGGTTTCAGATTGGGAACATATCTCTTCGAACATACCTCTTCTTGATCTAGATCTTATCCTTCTTCTAGATCTTGGCTGATCTAATACCGGTAATTTCTATTGACATAAAGAAAAGAGAAAATATGAAGTGAAGGAGAAGGAGATAAAGACGTTTAGGATCAATATGAAATGAATGCCACTTTCTCCATTGTTAGACTAGAGAATGTGAGCTCTTCATTATATAAAATGTACATAGTATATAGGTTTCCTGTTTAGTAGGATAACCTTCCAAAAATGACTATGGGATAATTACAACCAATATACTACAATCAATGACATGTATATGAGGGGGACTATGTTGCAATCTTTAGAGAGTTATGATGAGGATCGACTGCCATCTTTAGAGGTTGCCATTTTTAGAGAGATATGATAATTACTGGTTTAAGAGGTTCTATTGGCTCTGTCCTTTTCTGGTACCCAATCAAAATATATAAAGTGAGTGGGAAGAACCCTATGATTTAGCTGACGCTTTGAATTTTCATCAGACGCATGTCGACACGATCGACACTTCTTTCAACATTGTAAACGTACTGGTAGAACTATCAGGCTTAATGTGGGCGCGCCGAGACGCTGTACTATTGTTTCTAAGTGAAGTACTATTTATTATCAAATATTATGTTTACCCTCTCTTTTATCATTAACTTTTATTTTATTATTAACTCTTCTTTTAACTCGGCTGTAACTAATATTTGTTGTTAACCCCCTCCCATAAATCTAAAACACTAAATAAATACTCTTCCAGTAGTATATTCATTGTATCCTATCGGTCTCTCTTTCTTGATGCATATTGCAGACTGTTGACTAGAGTAGAATGATGAATGCATTGTTATTTGAAAATATCATCTCTTTTTTAATCAAGGTTAAAATCTCTATGTAACTCTCTATGTTCAGCATTTGCTTTATAAAAGGATATTTGAATTTTCGAGGGTTATCCCATTGTAACTGCAGTAATTTGTTTTAAAAATCTTGCTATGACATTAGGTCAAGCTTTCTTTCTAATTATAAACTTTGTACTAAGTTTGTTTTAGCTTTTCCTTTTCTATCATCTACTTTTGACCTTTACACTGGGCTTCTCTTCTACTCTGTACTATTAGCACATGAAATTTCATGTTATTTTTTACCATTCAAAAAAAAATTCCATGCTATTTTAACGAGAAATGAAAAGAATATACCACAGTATTTTGGATTTAGAATGACATTTCCGGCTGGGTTATTTACTGTGGAGTGTGGACTACTTAAACTCGTGGTAAATTGACAACAGAGCTGATGTTTGTTGCACTGCTTCCTGAATAGGTGATTTTGTGATTATTGCCTTCTCACTTGTGTAACTTCTCAATATGGTATCAATCTCACTGTTTATTGCACAATTATTTCCTTACGGAACTATGAGTCCTTTTTACTGTTACTGTCTCCCCTGATTATCTTATCTTGATATGATTCCTTGTTTCTTCAGAACTTTCTTTTCACTTCGAAGGATGAGAAATCTCCGTTGAAGGCCATCGATTTTGGCTTGTCAGATTTTGTAAAGCCAGGTTAGTATGAAGCTCATCTTCCTCAATTTGTATTTTATTATTCATTTAATACTAAATATTAAAAGCTTGCATCTAATTATGTGATGCACAGATGAGAGGCTGAACGACATTGTAGGGAGTGCATATTATGTTGCTCCAGAAGTCCTCCATAGATCTTATTGTACTGAGGCAGACATGTGGAGCATTGGTGTGATTGCATATATTCTTCTTTGTGGGAGCCGCCCTTTTTGGGCCCGGACAGAGTCAGGCATTTTTCGAGCTGTCCTGAAGTCAGATCCAATCTTCGAAGAAGCACCTTGGCCTTCTTTGTCAGATGATGCAAGAGACTTTGTAAAGAGGTTGTTGAATAAGGATTATCGTAAACGATTGACTGCTTCTCAGGCTCTCAGTAAGTTATTTTATGCCTTCATATCAAGGTTTTAAATGTCGGTTTCGGTGCTGAAACCGAAATTTTTTGGTTTTGGCCGAAATCATATTTTACAAGATTTCGGTGGAAATTTCGGCAATTTCGGCAATTTTGGTGGAAATCTTAAAATTTCGGTGGAAATTTCCTTTCACCGAAGAAAGGCGTTATTTATCTGTTATACTTTAACACTCCCCCACACGTGTGGCCCACTTGGCAAACACGTGGCACATGTGGTCCCACTTTGGGCTGACCATCTCACGTGGATTTTGCTATCCTGGAGGTTTGAACTCGAGACCTTTCGCTCTGATACCATGTTAACTTACCAACTTCTCCAAAAGCTTAAGCTGTTGGAGAAAGGTGTTATTTATCTTTTATACTGTAACATGTACTTTTGGTGTCGGCCCTCGCCGAAATCCGAAATTTTGGCTGAAATTTCAAACCTTGGTTCATATGATCATAGATCATCAATATTGTATTCTAAAAATGCTAACATCTGCAACCTGATTTCCATGCTTAGGTCATCCCTGGTTACACGATTGCCAAGATATTAAGATTCCTTTGGATATTATAGTCTACAGACAAGTAAAAGCATATATCTGCTCATCGTCTCTTCGGAAGGCAGCTTTGGGGGTATGCCTTTTTTTCCTTTGAAACAACTCATTATGTTTCATTTCATTTTATTCCTTTTTTGCATTATGTATGCATGTGGACCTTCTTGCTCCTTAGTGTAGTTGGCTGAATGCAGCATTGAAGAATTCTAGGTAACTCAAATTGTATTATTAATTGATGCTTGCATCATTTTAAATAAGTCGGTACATGTAAAGTATTTGTTGTTATATCACTTATTTGGACTTTGCATTCTTGCTTTAAAAGTTAAATGTACAGCTGGATTAATGCGTATCATTGGTAAATAAAAACGGATAATGTGACCAATTCAATCGAAATAACATCACTATAATGTGACCATCACTATAATGTAAAAAAAAAACATCACTATAATGTGACGTTGAGGTCCGATTGGGGTGGCAGATGCTAACTAGGCGGAAATCCGTTCTATTCATCAGGGAATTAAATGCTCCACAATGTGGATTTGAACAAGGTAGTGATTGAAGGGGATTCTCTCAACGTCATATCTTAAGTTGTATACAGATCACTAAATGGTTATCATCGAGTGCATGATATTTAACAACCCGGATTTAGGGCAAATTTTTTAGACATGATTTTTTTTTTAAAATCCCAAAATCTGAATCGCTACCCCAAAAGGGAAACAAGCGGACTAAAAAAACCCAATACAACTCACAAGGTAAAGGCACTTTGCCCGACAAGGCCACATGGCCAAACACTTTTTCCTCGATCCCTTTAAACTCCCTTATTTTGTGTTAATGTCATCGTGTCAAGCTACAAGAACTGTAGTAACCGAGTCAGAACGAGTTGAACAAGATCCCTTAGTGGGCTCACATAATAAAAGGGCACAGTAATGAAATTGCATTATAACAATGATCCTTATATCAATGAACAGAATAGGCAACAACTTGAATAGAGATATGGAAATCGAAATAAGAGCATGAGTACGATAGTCAAAAGACATGAGAACAAACAAAGAGGACATCAATGGATCATAGTAGAGATAAATAACAGAAGAATCAAAACCTCGTATTGGAGGAAAAACATATATAGGCACCGAAAAAAAGTCACATCGTATACCAAAGTGTACGGTCTCAAATCCAAATCATCATATGTATATATCACAAGTCATCATCACCTGGCCGAAGCGGGTGGAAGCATAGGTCTTTATATATATGCCATTCATATATATAGGTCAATAATGTTACCATACGGCGACAATGAATATATGCATAAGATCATACGTCTTTTTTTCAAATCAAATCCTTTCAAAACTCTTTTTTTTTTTTTTTTTTGAAATTCTAAGGGACAAAAATATGATGCATGAACATAGGGAACAAAACTATAATATCAAATCATTAAAGGAATCATTATTATGAGAATCCACTATCACTTGCCTTAGTGTTTGACTGTGGAAGGAGATGGAAGGCTCTAAGTATCAATCGAGAAGCAACCCTGTATAGTTTACATATCAAGCGTGTTACCAATAGTTCAAGTGTTCAATTCTTTTGTACTAAACTTGTTCGTATTTATACCAAATTTATTATTAAAACTCGAGAGGCTTCAACTCAAACCTAACAGTTGATTTCTTCGTAAACCAATTGTTATAACATATTGTATCATTATTTATAAATCTGATTTCTTTTGAAAATTAAAATAAAATGATTATTTAACTCTTTTTAGGTGCTGATTTTAATGAAAATCAGCCCTTTAAGGCTTACATAATACACACATATACTATCTCTTTCATGCAAAACCATATAGGTATATTCTATAATAATTTTATCGAAGATGTGTGTATACAAAACAACTCATTTAAACACCCATACTTGTTGATTTTCTTGGAAATCAGCACTGTAAGACTTAGATACATTATTTATATATCACATACATTACATAAAACACTTACATGAGTTATATAACTTATATACGATAAAATCTTTACAAAACAGTCATTAAACACGCTGTTTTTTTGCTGATTTTGTTGAAAAATTACCATAAAAATCATATATAACACACCTATGCATCATATCTTTCATGAAAAACATCTTACATAATTTATATGAGAAGTATTCGATAAAATCTCGGAAAAACAATCACTTTTAAGCGCTGATTTTAAGGAAAACAATGACAAATCCTCTAGAAAATCACACGTATAGGTTTAGACATCCAAAAATAATTTCTACTATACTCTAGATTACTCAAATTGGGATTTTTCGTAAGTAAATACAATACATATATTTTTAAGGCATAAAATTTAAAATAAGTTTCTTGATTTAAAAGAAAGTAAAGAAATCAATAAAACATTATTTGAAACCCTAATTAGGTTGAATTAAGATAAACAAAAGCAAAAACTTTGAATTTAAACAAGAAATTACGAAAAACATAGTTTTCGGGCACTTATTCGAAGACGAAAACCCAAAACGACGAAAACACCAATTCTTCTCATTTTCTTCTCTTTTCATTTTTTTCTTCTTCTCTCTCTCTCTCTCTCTTGGTGTGCACAAGTGGGGTTACAAAAGCCCATTTTTTGGATTTTTAATAGCTAATGAGTTTTATGCTTAAAGTAGGTTTCCCAATTAGATTCAATGTTAAAAGTTAGTTTCCTAATCTAAGTCATCCACAATTAGCAAGAGTCTATCTTTATTAAAACTCCCTAAGGGTGTACTTTATCAAATTTAACAACTAAACTATAGTTTTAAATAAAAATAAAAACCCAAAAGCTGTCTAATAAGACAAAACTCGTAACTATGCTTAACCCTAATAAAAAAAGGTCATAACTTGCTCAAATCGCGTCCGAATCGCTAAATCTTGTGTCTGTTAGATAGGTATTCGAAATACCCATCTACCAGGATCAAAATCATGTCGAACGGACAAGATTTGATGCCCCAAAAATTGGTTATACTAAAAAAAATGAAAATACACTGTTGTGATTTTTGGTCTGGGGAATGGGAATCTACGGTCCAGATTTAATTAAGGTTATTAACTTTCTAGGCCTGTGTGGGGCCAGGCTTTATATGATATGATTGATTTATTTGTTGCATACGCCATATAGCATTTGCTACTATTTGTAATTTTGTACGTGTGCTTCATCAGTCTAGCCGAAATATGTTGGACTCACCCGTTGACATCGCATGGAAACTAACCTTCTATACTCATGTGGGGTAGTAGATTATTGTGCCACACTAAGATGCTAAGGTATTCCAAGCCGGCAAGAACTCTCAAGTTCTCTCCTCTGTGATGTGAAGCGCTGGGTGTAACAATTAGTTGACTAGCGGCTCTCTAACATCCAAAATATGGCGATAAGAATGTTATATAACTTGGACTCTTCTGATTATACCAAGGTTTTAAATTTCGGTTTCAGTTTCAGTCGTCATGGAAAGGATAACATTTCTTTTTTGGTTAGAAATTTTGGTGGAAATCCTGTAAAATCAAAAAAACGTATGGAAACACATGCAAATGATAGTAGGGAACACTACTAAATCCCTTCAATCAAAATGTATCTACAAGGGGAGGTTATTTTATTGCTGTAAATAGCTAAGTCACAAATATCGTTCTTGGGAATTTCTCCGCAAGGGAAAATCTCGGGATATGCTAATTTTTTTTTATTTCTTTCGGGTTTATATCAGGAAAAAACGATAAAATACAATTATGTAAGAAAAATATAAATATATAAAATTTAAGAAAAATATAAAATAAAAATATTGTAAAAATATCAGGATAATATTGGGATATTATCGCGATATTTTACGATAAAAATGAAAATTTCGCTATATTTTTAGAATCACGGGATTATTTCAGGTTTTTTCCGTTTTATCAAAATATTGGAGGTTGTCCATGCTCCAACTGCGAGGGACTGGAGTCCCGTCGAGGCGTTCTAGCTGGTAGGCCCCTGGGCGGAGTGCTCGAACGACCCTGTATGGTCCTTCCCATTTGGGCGCGAGCTTCCCGGCATTGCGGGGGTCGGATACCTCCGCCCGTCGTAGTACCAGGTCTCCGGGTTTTACCGAGCGTTTTTTTACTTGGGCGTTGTAGTACCGTGCCACCCTCTGCTGGTAGATAATGTACCATTCCCTCAAATCTCTCCCTTCATTAATTAAGGCTGCATTAATAGTTTGAATATTCTCTTCCTCTTAATTTAATCCATCTCCTTCCCACTATACCATATGAAACTCCTTTTTTGGTAATTCTCTCTCTCTCTCTCTCTCTCTCTCTCTCTCTCAATTGATTAGATCACATCTCCCTCCCACCCAATAAAATCTCATCATTTAAAAAAAAACAAAAACAAACAAACAATAGAAGTAGCTCTCTCGGTTGGACATGGATTCAATTGAGAGAGAGAATTGTATTTACGTAAATATTTGTGTGTGTGTGTGTGAGAGAGAGAGAGAGAGAGAGAGAGAGAGAATTGTATTTACATAAATGTTTGTGTGATAGAGAGTTACCATAAAAGAGAGTTTTGTATGAGATATGGTGGGAGTGAGATAGGATTCAATTGAGAGAGAGAGAGAGAGAGAGAGAGAGAGAGAGAGAGAGAGAGAGAGAGCTTTTCTAAACAATTAATGCTATGGAGGGAGAGATTTTAGGGATTTGTCCATTGCAACCTTAATATCTCTTTCAATCAAAAGTAATATAATTAAGGGTAAAATGGGTAGAGAAAATAATTAAAAGCAATTTAAGGCACCGGCCGATGCTATTGGTAATTAAGGAAATTTTGGGGGGTTTCTTGTAGATACTATTTGATTTAGGGTCTTTTTAATAGTTTTCCCATGATATAATTTTAAGGCCACAACAGAAAATGCTTGAACAAGTACAAGTACACACAGAAACCATCACATAAGCAAGACAACCATCCATAATGGTTTAACAACATCGAACACCTAGTGACATGCATTGTCACACATGTCTAATAATTCAATACATACCACATTTCACATGTAATTCATATAAACATTCATATATAATAAGCCCTCACATGTCACAAGCAATTTATATAAATATAATTATGCAACACACGGCGATATAGTATACCAATAATACACTTAAGGTTTTGGTTTCATTATGTGTTTCGGTTTCGGTATGCATTTCGGTGGGGATAAAAGCATAAATATTTTGGTTGGATACTTCTACAACACATCTTGATAATTCAACATCTCGACGGTCTAGAAATGCATGTCTGCCCCTATATACTGTGGACATAAACACATTGTTCCTATCATTATTGGGCATGAGGTGTCGTAGGGACCCAAGGAAATCATTCTTGCATACCTTTTTTCATATTAAACAGTTACAAATGATGCATCTATGTATTCATACTTTCTCCTACTAGCTGTGTCTGACACACGTATGCAACACGAGTGTCAGACATGGAAACTTTTTAGAAAATGAATCGTTTTCATTACATAATTTTGCCTATATTTCTCATAGAAGATCTCGGGATTTCATTGGTCAATAAAAAAATTTCATCTGTAAGTGTGTTTGCAATAAGGTATCCTGTCTCTTGGAGAATAGACAGCCATGCAGGTAGCTGCATTGATGTGCATGTACACGCATATGGTTCCTGACACTAAGGGAAATATTCCTGACACTAAGTTCTCACATTTTTCCACTGATCAGAAATCATTCATCTGATCATCTTGATATAACTCTTGGGTAGTGCTTAATGTTGAAGAAAATGGATAATTTGCAATCAAAAGATTATGTTCGAATTTTGAAATGCTTAATGACAAGCTTTATCTAGTCTGCCATTGGAAGTTGAACTCTTGCTTAGCCTTAAATCCAATTTGTATGAAGTGATGGAACCCGCCTCTTAATTTATGATTTTCGTTATCACTAATTGCATTATTATGAACACCAACATATTTTGGGCATAACTCTTAAAAAAAAGAATTGCCCCCCGCCCCAAAAAAAAAAAGAATTGCTCCCATCTTCAAAGTTTCTGAATAGATCCACTTCGATCATATTTTTGTTGCCAAAAAGTAAATCATATTTGAAGTACTTAGATGATTATATATAATGGTATATCTGCATGTATTATTAAAACATATATCTGTACATCTTTGCTACTTTTTAGCACTTACTCAATATACCCTGAGTGAATTTACGCTATACATGGTGGGCCATGTTGCTCATTTCTCAACAAAGACTAATATGATTTATGAACTGTCATTAGAACTAACTGGGTATTATTTTATTTTTTTTGAAGTATGACAAATTTTATTAATATTAGGATTGCAGTCGGGACCAGGAATCCCGACCTGCTCTACAGGATACTAACAAGCAACGACCAGGGCACACCCGAGCCAATTCAAAATACAAAAATTGAAATAACCCAGCCTTTACTCTCTTTCTTTCCACCCCTTATTGTCTTGACAACTCCCGTAACAATCTAGTACCATTACAGCTGTGTCTTTTCAAACTTACGTGTACTCTCTTTCTCGCGCAACCCTCCAGGAGAGGGTAGCAAAATTAGGGTATCCAGACAAGAAAGTCTAAACGAAGGACAAAATCTCTCAAGCCATGACTAATGAATAGAATTCTGGACAGATAATTTTCAAACCTATTGGACATATTAGCTATCTTGGGTGACCCTTAACAGGATTTACCATCTACAAGTTTTGTTAGTGACCTTCCATGCTTGGGGTCCCTCGACAAATTTTACCCCTTCCCCTATTTTCCTCGTTTAAAATCTCACTTAATCAGAATAGACATTAATCCTCCCTCAAAATCTGATCCCTCCTCATACAAGAACTACCACTCATGATTCTTCCCTGGTTTTTTTCCCCACTTCTTTTTCTGTAATCTCCTTTTCTTCATTATCTCTATTCGCCATTGCAAAGAACATGTCTTTGGTTGCTTCCAAGTTCTCCTTGTATTTAATCCCAAAGGCATCTCCCATTGATAAGAAATCAACAAACTCATTTGAGACAGAAACTTCATTGAGTGATTCTCCTGGGTTATCCTCAACCCGCTTTTCCTTACCTTTGGGGACCCTACCAAGCCCTTGAGGTTCCTCCGAAAGATGAACTTCTTCTTGCCCTACCAAGTCTGGTACAAGATCCACCTTAGACCTAGTAATCTCCAGGTCCCTGATCACGGAGCTTCTTCCCTCCTCCCACAGGCGTCGGCGAGTGCGTCTCTCCTTTTCTAATACTTTGCTAAACATAGGGAGCTCAAGGAGGTTTGGTTCAATTTCATGTCACTTGTTGATTCAGAGTGATAAAGGTCAATGCCGGCGGAATTGGAAGATGTTCTCCTTAACTTAGCCCAACGCTTCTTTAGCGGGCTAAGTGAAATCTCACAGGGGGTGGGAGATTCCTTCCTAGCTAACTTTTCGTTATAGCGTAGATCCTTCAAAAGTTCAATATCTCCGCCTTCAAAAGAGAATTCCTGGGCACTAGGGGTATCTACACCCCGACTTGGTCCCTTTGTAGAAGAATGACCGGGTATTTATTCAACCACACTTTCTGTGTTTTGGCCATTACTCTTAGTAGAAGAATGACTCCCATTTCCATGCAACTCAACTCAACTCAACTAAGCCTTTGTCCCAAACTAGTTGGGGTCGGCTAATGAATCCTTTAGAAAATTTTCATGAAGAAGGTGAAAGAATCTACAAGGACTCCCATATCCATGAGTTCCAAAAAAAAAGACACACCAAAGTTTCTAAATGGGCTCCACTTTGACCATATTTAGATTAACTGGATGTAGTCTTTAATTTCTGGTGCTGAGGTTTCCTGCACTCACACACTGCAGAATTATGCATCTGCATGTTTATTTAATCATATGTATATGGTGGTCGTGCATGTAGTTTTGTGGAAATACACGTGCAGAAAAAGTACAGTGGGACCTACCTAATTTGAATTATCTAAGCCATTCGTTGGTTAGCCCCAGCCATAAATCCTAACCCTTCTATTTGTGGAGGTTTTTATATTGCCATTTTTTGGACTTTTTGAGCCGTCCTTTTTACACCAAATACATCAGAGGGTTAGGATCATCCCATGGAGAAGATTTTGGGGCACAGCCTGTCTCGAAGGGGTTCAACAAATGAATGGTCTAGATTATCCAAATAGGTGGGCCCACTTTACTGTTTGTGCGTGTATTTCCACTGAAATACACTTGCTACCACCTATAATTTCTCATAAATTTGTGCCTGCTTTCAATCGTTTCTCAATAAAACACTAGATGCATCTCTTTTATGTGTGATAGGCCCTTGCAAAGACATTGACAGTACCTCAGCTCTCTTATATGCGAGAGCAATTTACATTATTGGGTCCAAACAAAAGTGGTTGCATCTCGATGCAGAACTTTAAGACGGTTAGTTCTCTATTTTTTGGTGCTCTCTCTACTTTTTCATTGACTACTTAATCATTCTAAATGATGCTGGAATTGACAGGCCTTGATGAAACACTCAACTGATGCCATGAAGGACTCACGTGTTCTTGATTATGTTAACACGGTAGTGACTGCAGGGTCCTTTGTTTTCTTCTTTCTTTCTTTCTTTCTTTTTCCAGTTATGTGATGTCTAAATGTAACCATATATTTACATTTATGATGCTATGGTTGCAGGTCAGTTCTCTTCAATACCAAAAATTAGATTTTGAAGAATTTTGTTCTGCTGCCATAAGTGTGCATCAGCTGGAAGGATTGGATACTTGGGAGCAACATGCACGTCGTGGATATGAACTCTTTGAAAAGGATGGGAATAGACCAATAATGATTGAGGAACTTGCATCGGTATGATTCTTATACCTGCCAAGATTACAGTTTTATGTTTTATTCTTCCACTATAAATAATAAATTCCTTTCATATGGGTATCGGTGAACATCTGGACAAATATGTGAGAAGATTTTGAAAATCACCAGATATTTGAAAAATAAAAAATGATATCTTCTCCTGATAAATATAAAAAGCGACGTCTTTTCTGAAATTTACAATATTTTTATTATTATCTCGACATTTTTTCTAGATTTCATATAATTTATTTTTATATGTTAAATCTTTTCTGTTGCCTTTATTTGTTTTTTTTTTCTGCACGGTTTTCACAACAATATCCCAAGAAAAACTTCAAAAGTTGAAATTGTTTGAGAAATTCGTGGAACAATAATTTTCCCTCTTTCAGGAATGGATTGCATTTAATGGAGTAGGAATTATATGGTGTTCAGACCTATTTCTTCAAAGAAAAATAAGAGCATGCAAAAAAAGCACATGCTCTGATTTTGAAGCATTGTCTGGTTCTACCATTCAAAAAAAGAAAGAAAGCACTGTCTGGTTCATACATGTCTATTAATATACTAATAGATTGCATAAGCTTATATGATATTTATTTGTATGAACTGCTTTATTTGTGTTTTTGAATTCACATGAAAGCACACTGGGTTTCTTTATTTTGCCAAAAAGTAGAGTTCTTGTGCGTATTTAGTTATCTCTCTTGACTATATCACTATGCCCAAGCACCCAGGATGTTTTTCTTTTCTTTAATATGTAGTTGTGTACTCTGTACAAAGAAAGAATTCGGTTGAATATTTTGTTTTATCAGGAACTTGGGCTAAGCCCGTCAGTCCCTGTTCATGTTGTTCTCCAAGACTGGATAAGACAATCAGATGGGAAGCTTAGTTTCCTGGGATTTGCTAGAGTTCTACATGGACTGTCTTCGCGCTCAATTCCAAAGGCATAAGGAAAACAAACATTAACTGTGGGATTTCACTATTCATTTTTCGTATCTCGCTGCCATTGGTGAGAAGCTGGAGGGGCTTTATGCCCAGTTGAATTGAGGCGTGTGAAGCAATGCGGAGCAGAGGGGAAAGTGAGAAGAAGCCATTAGAGCTGAACCAGAGCAAAGTCATGAGTGTTCACAAGCGCGGTATGTCCTCTTCTGTATCCCATGTTTTGTGTCTTGTTGTTTTAGGAGGATGTACAGATGAGATAGATATTATAGTTTTAGAAAGTGAAGGGAAGTGAGTTGTGTTTGTGCTTTTATTCCCTTATGTACCATTTTCAACTTTTTTCTCAATAAAATATGATCATAGAGTTCTTTGCATGGGTGATTATGGGAGAGTTGGTTTGAGTCCTGAGAGCTATGTTACACAAGGATTCTTTCGAATGGCTGAAGTATCCATGTTGGATGCGTCACGGATTCCAATACTTTAAGATTCACGGTGCACTGTTAGGTCTTTTTTATCTATCTTGATAGTAAAAATTTTATACGAAAATGAGTAGGACGACTAGAGAACTTTTCTAGTATGTTGGCCAAAATTACAGTCGGCGCCCACATTGTTTGGGTGATGCAAACCATTCATCTGAGTGGCCTTGACATAGATAGGGTGTGCTGAAAAAATCAGCTCCATAGGATCATCCCAACCCTACGATTTGTGGAGGTTAAAATGGACAGCTATAAACGTACACAAATCTATCCATTTTTTAGCTCCACAAATCGAAGGGTTAGGTTGATCCTATGAAGTATCCATGTTTAATGCTTTGGAAAGTCCAAACAACGTGGGCCCACTGTATTTTTGGCCGGCGGACCATAGACACTTTCCTCAATAAAATATTATATTTACGTAACCTATTAAAATTTTCAACATACTATTTGTCATAATTAAAGTGTGATTTGATTAAAATATTTTGACGAATCCATGAATCTTTCTTTTTGAGGTTTGCGGAATCAAATACCTGTGTCTCGTACCTATACTAATGCAACAACATAATCTGAGAAATATTCCAAAATTGATTTGTGTTTTCATTAGATCTCGTTTAAAGGAGTACTCAACAATGATAGGTAATTTTTAACTCATCTATTTATAAATTTGAGGAATGCTAAACTCAAGGGTGCCCTTGCAAAAATCAGATGAAAGGGCGCCCTCCTTGGTTGCTCATCACCAAAGTGCATTTAATGTTCTTTGACCTCTCCATTTTATAAATTTCTCGGCAGTTTGTAAACTATATTATTTCTTATAGGGAAATGATATCTGCACTCCCTTTTCTTGATGAGGGCGTGTCTTATTCTATTAAATGCGTTTCTGATTGGCTGGTATATCAGCCTTTAACAGCTCATTAGAAAATTGTAAATAAAGGAAAGGGTGCCATTATTGAAAAGTAGTAAGAATATCAATTCCCTAATCAGGGTTTACAAATATTAAATGTCAAAGGTTTTTGAGAAAAATTCTAATAAATTGCCCTCATTTGATCAATGAGGGGGATTGGAGGTTACAATACTATCTTGTGGTAGTATTAAGCGCTGGAGTACTAGACACAACCATGGTTTCAAATTTTGGCCAAAATTTTGAAATTTCGGCCGAAGTCCGACGAAACAATAAAAAACAATATTTTATCTCATACGAAATTTTGAAAAAAAATATATTAAATAATGAAAAAAATCGGACTTTTGGTTGAATTTTCTTAAATTTCCGGCTAAAATTAGGTAGAAATAATGTAACGTTTGGGTATTATGGATTTCGATCTCGGTCTCCACCGTAACCTGAAATTTCGGATTTCGGTCGAAATTTAAAACCATGGACACAACATTTCTCTTTTGTACTTTTCAGCTTCATAAAGCATGGGGTCGAAATATAGATCTTGAACAAAGACACCCTATTTGGATTGTAGGAAAAATATTTCTTTTGGAAAGTTTTTTTGTATGATTTTTTGTGTCCACGATTTAGAGGGAAATGATATGGTTATGGTTTATTTAGAGGAATATTATTATAAATTGAAGGTCACTTTAGATAAAACTTGAACATCATGGGTTCAAGTTACTTTTTTTCATGAGTTAAAAAACAAGAAATTCTGAAGAAGTTTTTCTTTTCCATGGAATATTCGTGGGCTCAACTGTAAAAGATGAGCAAAGAAGGGGAGAGAATTGAAGAGGCACAAGTGGAGAGAGCATAAGAAATCTCTAAAAAACTGTGAAAAAACATTACACTACTAGAAACAGGGGTTTTCAGGGGCTTTTCATTCTGCCCTCACTCCAATACTCTCTAGTCTCTCACTATTCCTCTTTCCCACAACTGGACCCACTAATATTCCATTGAATATTTTTTCATGGTTGCCAAACATGGCCTGAAAGATATAGGACAACCCTACAATTGATGAAAGGCTGACAAAGAGTGAGTAGGTTTAACAAATTAACTTGACCATAGTAAAAATATCTCCAGCAATGGGTGAAAATTGACTATCCTATCACTGTAGGTTAACGATTTACTAGCAAAGAGGAAAGAGAAACTTTAGATGCATTCAAGGAACAAGTCCAATGAAATTATGCTTTTGGCTACTGATGTTGGCACTACCATGTTTTGATACTTGCACTAACTCATCTTGTCTTTTATGATCTAAACAGCTGTCAAAGGTCATTACATTTCCCAAAAAGCTCTCACATGCCAATTAAAAAAGGAAAAAGACAAGCTGGTTTTGTCAATTATTAAAACATGGTAGTGCAAATATCAGTAGCTTTAATCTAACTAGGGGTGCAACTCGGGTCGGGTTGGGTACCCGACCCGACCTGATCCGAGGGACCCATTTTTCCAACCCGAACACGACCCAACCAGATTTCCAACCCGACGAGGTTCAACCCGAACCGACCCGAGGAACCCATTTTTCCAACCCGAACCCGACCCACCCCGACTTCAACCCTACCCAACTTGAGTTTTTAAACTTCAAAAATAAAAAAATTATAAAAAATGTCGGGTCTCACTCAGGTCGGGTTGCAAAACCCTCAACCCGAACCGACCCGGGTTGGGAAAAGTCAACCCGAACCCGATCCGAACTCAACCCGACCCAGGTTGAACCCGACTCAAGTTGCACCTCTAAACCTAACAACCTTTATATGATTAAATGGGAATTAACAGGCAATTTTGCATAACGCCATTTCGTAGCTCACCTTTTAAGGAGCGAGCAGCCACCTGAAAAAGTGAGCTGTGAAATGGTTTTCTGCCAAATTACCTAGAAGTCCCTAATTAAATATGGGTTTTGCTAACGACCGTTAAGGTGCATTGGAAAAGAAATTTTCCAATCATTTTACACACTTTTTCATACTTTTACACATGTTTTGAGATTTCTTTATAAATATAATGTGTATAATCTCTTTTCCAATGCACCTTAACGGGTGCCCTTTAAAAACCCTTTTACAGCCCTTTAAAAATAGGGAAAAGTACACTTAGACCCCCAGTGGTTTCTGGCCCTAATGTTTAAAAAGTTACAAGTAGACCCCCTGTGGTTTCAATTTGTGTAAGGTAGACCCCCTCAGTTGACGGTTCGTCCACAGATTGAAGGGTTAGGATGATCCTATGGAGCTGATTTTTTGGGCACACCCTATCTATGTCAGGGCCCATCAAATGAACGCTTTGGATCATCCAAACAATGTGGACCCACTGTGTTTTTGGTATTGTTTGGATTCGGGTATGGGGTCTTCATTAGCATTGATAGTGTTTCAAAAGAGGGGGCCTACCTTATACAACTTGAAACTTAAGGGGGTCTACTTGTAACTTTATAAACATTAGGGGTTAAGTTGAATGTGTCAGAAACCACAGGGGGTCTAAGTGTATTTTCCCCTTAAATATAAAAGAGAAGAAACATGAGCGTCTTGTATGAAAACATGTTTGTGTTGAAATCATTTCCCTAAAGATATAGTCTAAAATGCATTTATAAAAGGATCCATTGATGGCCTACAAAATGGATGTTTGGTTGCTTGTGGATGGGTGGGAGATTAGGAGAGGAAGAAGTCAACGGGAGATCAAAAGAAGATCAGTCAACAGGCAGATTAGGAGAAGATGTAGAGAAGGTTGTTTGGTTGCTTGAAGATTTGTGGGAGATCTCCCATATGTCTTCTCAACTCTATCTCCCCAAGATTTTCTCCTGAAATTTCTTTGTTTGGGTAAAATTTGGCGAGCGAATTTAGAGGGCGCCACATCACCCGACCGGCTCCCGATAACCCCGGTAGTCAAAGACCCCAAAATTACTAAAATGACGACCAAGCAACCCTCGGCAAATTAGGAGAAGATCATTCCCCCATATTTTTCTAAAAAATAAGCAACCAAACGGAGCATAAAGAAAAACTCGAGAGTTTGAGTTCTTACATTGTGCAGTTAAGAAGGCAATGAAAGCTCAACAGTTTGAGTTCTTACATTGGGCTGTTAAGAAGGCAATGACTTGCTACATCATCTATTTAGTATAGCCGAGCCCACTGGATTAAGTGTTTGGATCACGCTCATGTCATTGTGGGTAGACACCCTTACGAGACTTCACATAGCATTATTCTTCAAACATACAATACTAGTAAAATGGTAGGTCACGATGGAAAGCCATTTTGCGGCTCACTTTTGCAAGAGAGAGCAGCCACGCAGGCTCACTTTTTAGCGGATTTTATCTTATTCGCTGAATTTGTCTGAGGTGGTTGGTCTATCCTGCAAAAGTGAGCGGAAATTGCTTTCCTTGAAATTAACTAGCAAATCTCATACATATAGGGCACGGTTGGCTACCATGAGATTTTTTTTCTCCAAGAGGGCGAGCATTGGCGCAACGGTAAGGTTGCTCCATTGTGACCTAGTGGTCACGGGTTCGAGTCACGAAAACAGCCTCTCTGCAAAGCAAGAGTAAGGCTGCCTACATCTGGCCCTCCCCACACCCCGCAATGGTGGTAGCCTCGTGCACTGGGCCACCCTTTTTTATAAATCGGTGTCTCCAAGTGGAGATGAGGGTGAAGTGACTCAAAATCAGGAAACAAAAAACACGAAACTAGTGACTCCAAGTGATGATTAGTGGCTAAAAATCAGAAAACAAAATACTCTACTCAAAGTAAGTTCGTCTTTTTCCTGATTTTTAGCCACTTTTTAGGCTCATCTCAATCGTTCCCTCTCAAATCTCTCTCCTTCTCCCACTGCTTTACCCCATTCTCACCACTTGGAGACATCAATTTATCACGGGAAAGAAAAATCCTGGCAGCAAGACATGGACATAGTGATTTTGTAAAATGAATTTCATAGTCCCCTCTGTTTTTTTTTTCAGGAGAGAAGTGCTGCATAAGCAATGATTATGATTTAAGGGTATTAAATGAAAAACTTAAGGTTAGCGAATATGTGACATTTCTCTCTTGAAAAGAGTGCGGCTCCAAAAGTAATTTTGAAAAATTGCACTCTCTTTCTCTCACCACGGTAAAGTAAATGTGAATCTTTACTATGTCATTCGTTTTACCATAGAGAATTTTTATTAGAATTTTTTTCATAGAACATTTTTATTGGAATTTTTTTTCATGAAATAATTTTTTCTTATTTTCAAGGACTATTGAAAACTTATTATACCTTGGGATTTTTTCCATGGGATATTATTTTCCATTTTTTTACATCCCACACACATCATGGGTGGGGCTGCCATTTTACACTTCATGTTTTGATGGGTCGGGCTATCATCTCCAGCCAAACCCATGCATAGGGTGGACCCCACCATTTGTTAGAGTAATGCTTCAAGATTGTTAGAGTAATTAGGTCAAGAGGTTGCTTGAAGCGTTACACCCAAGGTATCTAATTTGGAATATCAAGTTTGTTGCCTCAAGCCCCTATATATAGAGATACACTAGGGTTTTAATAGGTTAGTGGGCTCTAGCCCAAATAGGCCCACTACACCGGTCCATTATCTTATTGGGCTTATATTAGAACATATATGGGTTATATTATATACCCAACACCATTCGCACCTCATGTTTTGATGAGGTGGGGCCCACCAGTTTACACCCATGCATACCATGGGTCAGGAATGTGTGTGGGCCCACGTGTGCGTTTATAAAAACTTTAATTCAAGTTTTTAATTTTTTTTTCAAGCCCGTAAAGTGTACGAGGGGCTTAGCTGTGGTGTTTCTTGCTGGCAACAGTGAACATCACCATGCCCAACTGTGTCGTGTAATTTCAAAAGACTACTAAATAGATCATACTCTTAGACTGCTAAATGGGATAATTTCCAAAACTTACATGATCAAGCATTTTCAAAATAATATAAAAGTTTGGAGAAGGGTCTCACATTTTTTTTCTAGTATTCTTTCAAACACTGATCAAGCTCTCTACACAGACAAATTCACAGTCAAGTTATATTTTAAAAACTCTAGGATTAGTTTAGGTAGCTGAATAATTAAAATTTAATCATACATGTCATCATCGTAATCCACACGATAATACATATTATAGTTAATTAATAATATTCAATACTATGTTGATTTTTTTACTATTGGATGGACGATATCGCGGACCAATTACATCAATTTGTCGTGATTAGTGCCATGGATCTAAGGCTGACTTGTACCATGGATTACCCTACAAAATGATACGTTTAATTAACCTTTGAAGCTTTGTATAGGAACAAAATGGGTTTTCCCCAATCATCTCTACTCTACTCCAATATATAAGTGTGGTTTCTCCTTTCTTTAGAGTATCGAAAGTGGTTACTTCATCTTCTCTTCAAGCAAACCATTTCTTTCCCTACAATTTCTCTTTGAAAGCTAGGTGTTTCTGCCAATGGCAGTTCTTGCAGTGAAAATTCCAAGCCACGGCATGGATTTTCAGTTGGAGAGTGGTTACTCTACTCCCTATTTAAGTGCCCCCACTAGTCCTAAAGGGAATAGCTTTAATGATGATCCCTACTTTTATAGTGCGCCGCCAAGTCCCACGAGGGGCCTGACAACTGTTCCCTTTGTCTGGGAATTAGAGCCAGAGGTTCCGAAAAGTGGCGCGGAGATCGATTCTGGTTCTGAAGATTTCCATTTTGAAATCAGTCAGAGATTTGAGAACCCTTTACATGAACTAGAGCAACAGCAACAGCAGCATCAGCAGCAGCAGCAGCAACAAAAGATGGAAGAGCTTCCCGTCATTTCCTATGCAGATGAACTTTTTTGTAATGGTCAAGTCCTTCCCTTGAAACTCCCACCTCGCCTTCAACAAGGTAGTAATCGAAGCTCAAGTGCTTCTTCCCCTTTGTCTTCTCCGAGGTCAAAAATGTGTGGGACATTTCAAGGGTTGAGCCTCAAGAACAAGGACTTTGATCCTTTTATGGCAGCTCTAGAGCATGTCATGAAAGAGGATGTGGGGAGGGAGCCAATGAGTCCTCGTAGGAGGGCCCGTTCTCTCTCCCCGTTGAGGGTTCCTCACTGGAGTGATGACCCCACAGGAGGGGTCACACTCCAAACAAAAAAAGAAGTGGGCCCTTTAGAGCCCACGGGGCATGTATTGCCATGCCCCAGTGGGCTCATTGACTCCAATCGGTCTGCTTCCGCAAGGACCATGGGACCCACAGGATTAGATTCACAAAAATCCAGATGGCTCATTGACCCGAAAAGCCCAAATTCTGCGCGGGCCATGAGACCCAAAAGATTAGATTTACAAAAACCCGTGAACCCAAGCACCGAGACGCTACCTGGGCCCACATCTGATGTGGGAGGGCCCATCGAAAAGTCTACCAAAAAAAAGATTTCTACAAGAAAAATGATCAGGAATTTCTTGTTTAGGAGTGCCTCAGAGGGGAGGGCAGATCCTAAGGACAAGTTGAAAGACCACACAGCTGCCCTAAGTAAACCTAATGAGGCAAGGAGTTTGAGTTTCAGGTCTGTGCATGAGGCACATTACAGTGCTAAGAAGGGGCTGCCTGAGGACATGAGGCAGAAAATAGCTATGCCTTACAAGCCAAGTATGTTTCCCTGTCTGGGATTCAGCCCCAAACAACCAAAGAAAATTAATTGAATTGCCATGGGTGGGGCGTTGAGTGCTGTTGTCTCTTTTAAGAATGTTTCCTTCATATCTACTTACCACATTTCAAGTTCTGTGCTATGAGATACTGAATATGATTTCAGTGTGTTTGTGTAGGTGAAAGATTGAATCAAGTGTTGTTTGTTGTGGTCATGTTCTGAACATCTTTAAAAAATGAGTTTAGTTGTTGTTACTTTCTTCTTTTTACCTATTTCTATATGTGAGCATTGATATGGTGGGGCCTCAACACCACTATATTAATTGCGAAGATCAAAGCTAAATAAAAGAGAGCTTAGGGAAGACAAAGAGACTGTTCCATTATAAACGGGAGAAAGAGGCTTAGAAAGATTAATCTTTCACTTTACCTCTTCTAATCTAAACAACCATGACATAAATTGAAGTAAAATTAGCAGCAATTCGCATAAGCTCATAGCTTAAAGGCTCCTTTGCCCAAGTGCACACTTATTAAGACTGGGAAGAAAGGGGGGCGGAATTATTATCATTTCCCCTACAAATACTTAAATGAATAAGACAAAATGTGCTACAAGGTGGCTGTACTATCTGCAAAAGTGAGCCGCGAAATAGCCTTTTTCGAAATTGTAAAAGCAACTCCTAGTTTTTTTTATATGGTGTAAGCCCTTACGGTACTCTAGTATTTTTTAGAAAGTATTGTATGTACCACACCATAGGATGATCCAAACCGTCCATATGATGGGCCACAACGTAGATAAGTTGTGTCCAAAACAATCATTTCCATAGGATGATCCCAACCGTCCGATCTATAGAAAAACTGCATCTTATGGAAACGTCTATAGATCGGAGGGCTAGGATCATCCAACGGAAATGATTTCTAGGACCCAACCTACTTACCTTGTGGCCCATTATATGGACAGTTTGGATCATCCTATGGTGTGCTCCGTACAGTAGTTTCTGAAAAATACTGGACTATAAGGGCTTGCCACATATAAAGGGAGATGACGCTTTTTGACGTTAAATTACATAACAGTGGGGCGCATTATCCTACAGGAGGGCGAAAAAATCATTGCCCAATATAAATTCTCCCCAAACTTATAAATACAAGCTGCCACATTTTTTATCTGGATTCCAAGCTTCTCATCCCTGCAAATTTCATGGCGATTTTCAAAAATCCGAAGAGCAGACACAAACCCAAATCGCCAATTCTTTTACTTTCCATCTCAATCTTTGCAATTGCATTGTTCTGTGTCTTCTCTTCATCAATATCCACTCTTCGATTCTCGATTCCCTCTGCTCAAACCCTAAAAAATCTGATCAAGGATAAGAAGAATCAGCATAATTCAGATCGATACTTGTACTGGGGGAAGAGGATCGATTGCCCTGGAAAGCACTGCGATTCTTGCGAGGGTTTAGGTCATCAGGAATCTAGCCTTCGATGTGCACTCGAAGAAGCCATGTTTCTCCAAAGGTATCAGGGTTTCTACATTTTAGAGTTTCTGTTTCCTAATAATTTTTACTTGTATATGTTGGAGATTTTGTCAAATAATCTATCTTTAGGAATTTATGTTTATATTTAATATTAGATCTAACCATAATCAATCAAAATAAGTAAAATATATTGATCAAGAAAAGGTTAGAAATAGCCTTTTTTAATGGATAGAGGCACATCAGAAATGACGCTCTCTTTAGAGTCAAAACGCCCCCGTTTGCACTGGGCTCTCCGGCATTTTTCTCCCAAGATTCAACCATCCTTCAGGGTCTCTTTCGTGCAGGGAATTGATCCCATGAACTCATCATGCACGTATCGCAAAAAATACATGAAAACCAAGAATCTGATGTAGGGGTTTTTTAAGGAAAGAAGATGGTGCATCCTCAAGAAGAAATCGTCAGAGATGGGAGAGAAAGAAAACGTTCAAGAGTCTTTTTATAAGGGAAGAGACGGGTGAGATAATATAGGAAAAATCCCTAAAAGTCTCTCCCACTCCCCTTAACATTTTTTGATGAGAGAAAATAAAGGGATTAGACGTTTGGAAACGTCTCCCAATCCCTAAAATCTCTCCCACTCTTAACCGTTTCACATCCCCCTATTTTCTCTCTAACGTTTCCCCATTTGTAGCAAAAACGTTTTTCATTAATAATTAATAAAATAATTTTAAAATTCAAATCAGTTACAACAATCCCCAACATGATTTAAAATTTAAAATAAACAGGCAAACGAATTTACTGTGCAATGGGTGTAGGTGTCTTCCGGACTTGAACCTACACTTAGTGTTAGTAAGATTCCATCTGAAGAAGCCCTAGTGAACTAAGTCTTGAACTAGGTCCTTGAGTTCAAACTTCATCTTACCACACACACAGTACGGGCAATTACTTGAGTTCTAGTCGGTTTGGCCCTTTACGGTCATGAGCCCTATCTTGTTTTCATGAGTGTTTTTAGGGAGTAGCCCAACTTCCCACAAAAGCGACCTTACTACCACATTCACATAGGTGAGTCCTCCAAGGGTGCGCTGTGACCTACACCCTGCAGAATCCTGCCTTGGACTGGTTAAGAGAAAATACTCATCCTAAAACCGTCACAGTCTTGAGCACTATCACCATAGGAATGAGACTAGGGAATACCCCTCAAAATATTCAGTGCTCCACCCAGTCACCCTACAGCTTCGTTTTTACCCATTGAACCTCCTTCATGGGATCTCCAATCACAGAGGTTGGGTGTCCACTGCCATGACTACCTTATGGGCTACAGTCTCCATCCCCTCGATGATTTTTCACTAGCCTTTGAGCTAGTTTTTCTAATTATATTGCTTTCAGACTATATGAAGTCTAAAGCCATCATCACTCTATGAGAGAGTTATATTTTATCTGTGTCTTAAACACCTTTTTACATTATCATTGTACCATCATTATAACTCATGAAATGAGTATGCCAGTCATATTTTTACATCATGATTGTGCCGTTCATGATACTCAACTATCAGGCTTAAAACATCATATCTAGTCTATAGACATGCAAAGAACATAAACTCAAATGCTGTAATTCATCATGTGCGAGTAAGTTTCAATCTTGTTATAACTTTAAATAACTCCTCTTGTATAAGTGATAGCCCCCACATTTGAGAAATTTGGTGAACATAATAATTTACTTTATTTGTGCAAATGCTCACCCCCACACATCTTATGAAACAGTAAGCATTTCCTAACGCAATATAATCTACACATTATATTGATTCAAGAGATTTATTATCTCAATATCAAGTCTCACAGTCTCCATCTTATGCATCATAAACATATGCATCGCATACACTTAAACATTAAAAGAATCATAAACATTTGATTAGTAAGTTAACATCATGCCTTAGCACTAGTAGAAGAGGTATCTTCAAACCATTTGACTAGAGAAACCATAGGTCAATAAATATTTAACTTTTGACAAACTGTTGCCCATGTTGAATCAAAATGTAGGTAAAGCTTTATCATAATTACATGCCATTGAACCATAGAATCAGATATTCTAATATATAATGCATAATCTATGATAGATATGCATGTCCAAATTTATTCTTCTTCAGTTCTAAAGACACCATCTTATTACCACTATTTTTTTTAACACTTTTAAGACACATTTTCCTTCTTAGAATTAATGTATCTAGAATCTCCATATCCATAAGCAAATTGGCAGCAGATCAAAATGTCAGCATGCGGCAAGAGAGTAAAAACTAACTTAAAGAAAATAGTCTCTTAGCGTTGGTCATTTTGCGTGTCATTATCAAAATGTGCCAGCATGGAAACAGAGTATATACATGTTCAAAACTAGCAAAAGAAAAATGTGTTGTTACCAAAACTGCAAGTGCTAAATCAGTTTTGCCTTTTAGTTCGGGTGCCAGTATCAAAATCATTATCCAACAACCATATACATCCAAGTCACATATAGGCTTGTGAGTGCAACAGAGCAATGGTATGACAGAACGGTACAGATGGTATGAACTACAGACAATTAGAAGGCCATATAATGTAAGAATATCTTATATTACAAAACGTGTACCCTTTTCTTCGAGAAGTTTAGCGGAGAGGATGGCAAAAAGGGTTCTCAATTAGCCGAGCAAATGACGCCTACAATCCTGGGAAATTGAGGGTGTGATAACCAAAGATACTCTCTACCAAAAACTAAACGGAAATTCGATAATGGCATTCAATGAAAGGGGTTTTGGCAGGGAGAAGAAAACAATCTGCGGGACACAGAGAGACGGGAAAAAACGGGTGCCAGTACCAAACCTGGCCCCTTCATATAAAAGTGACTAAGGTTTGGCAAGGTGCCCTTAACAAAAGAATATTCAAAAGAAGATTTACTTCTAAGAACCAAATGGCTATCCTCCTTAATCGAGGGAGTCTAATAATACAGCATCAAAGCCTTGTCTTTTACAAAATTCAACAGGCACTACCGTATGGCAACCGGGACCAGATCCAGAGATCCAACAAGGTTGGATCGGATAGCAAAGACAGCTATCAAGCTCAAAAAATTGTTAAGAAGTTGGGAGTGTCATTATCAAAACAAAGGGTCCAGAGGATAATCAAGAGCAAAGCCCAATTTGCTGTAATTCCAAAAATAACCAGAAAGTAATTCAAACAAAAACAGGTCAAAGAAACCGCTTCATCTTCGATCGTTTCGGGAGAAACCGAAATTGGCGAGCGATTGGACTACACTTGATTTTTCGGTTTAATTTCTAGAAATACAAAAATACAATTTAAAGCCATCAAATGGATGGTCCAGATCATCCATATACAACAGTAGCGTATAGTATTGTCACAAATCATAGTATTTGACCTCTGATATGATAAATAAAACAAATATTGGCAAGTTTGGGTGTTTATATTTAAACACACAAATATTCACATAGGCTGAAAACATGGGCGCCAATATTAAATTAAGGGGATGTAAATTTCAGTTTTCCCCATTATTTTGTTTTGATTTGGTGCCATAATCAAAGAATAGGGGTGATAACTTACACCCTCTACCAAGGACCCAAGGAGTAGCCATCGTATATATAAGATACCTTTCTTTTTATTTTTAATATTAACAGAAAATTCCTTACGTTTTGACTCTAAAATTGTTGGAGATTTTGTCAAATAATCTATCTTTAGGAATTTCTGTTAATATTTAATATTAGATCTAACCATAATCAATCAAAATAAGTAAAATATATAGATCAAGAAAATGTTAGAAATAGCTTGTTTTAATGGATAGAGACACGTCAGAAATGACGCTCTCTTTAGAGTCAAAACGCCCCCTTCTGTACTGGGTTCACCGGCGTTTGTCTCCCAAGATTCAACCATCCTTCAGGGTCTCTTCCGTGCAGGGAATTGATCCCATGAACTCGTCATGCCCGTATCGCAAACATCAACAAAGTAATGAAGGATCAAAATACATGAAAACCAAGAATCTGATGTAGGGGTTTTTCCAAGAAAGAAGATGGTGCATCCTCAAGAAGAAATCGTCAAAGATGGGAGAGAAAGAAAACGTTCAAGAGTCTTTTTATAGGGGAAGAGGTGGGTGAGATAATATAGGAAAAATCCCTAAAAATCTCTCCCACTCCCCTTAACGTTTTTTGATGAGAGAAATTAAAGGGATTAGAATTTTGGAAACGTCTCCCCATCCCCAAAATCTCTCCCACTCTTAACCGTTTCACATCCCCCTATTCTCTCTCTAACGTTTCCCCATTTGTAGCAAAAACGTTTTTCATTAATAATTAATAAAAAAAATTTTAAAATTCAAATCAGTTACAACAGTATATATGTGGGGCTTTCCTGTTTTGGTGTTTTAGGAATGAGTTTTTTTTTTTTTTTTTGCCGTTTTTGCAATTTTAGGGTTTTAGCGGTCTGTTGTTTAGGTGTTAATTTCTTTCCTGAAAGAACTTAGGCCCTGTTTGGATTGCAAGAAAAACATTTCTAATAGAATTTTTTTTCTTGGGAATTTTTTTACTTTCAATGATTTAGAGGGAAATGGTATGATTGTGGTTAATTTGGGGGGATATCATCATAAATTAAAGGTCTCTCTAAATAAAAATTGAATAGGGTTGATTCAAATTATCATTTTTTTTGTGTGTAAAAAAGTTGGAAATTTTAGAAATATTTTTCATTTCCAAACTTTTCCAGAAAATTCCTGCTATCCAAACACTGCCTTATTGTATGAAAAATTCTGACTTTGGAGTATTTCCTCAGATTTTTTTTCTATGGAGTGATGTTGTTTTCTTGTTGGATTTATTTTGAGCTGTTGAAAGTTAAATTGTTGAAAAATGGGAAAAGCATAAATAGTTGAGTAGACAAGCTGTAATTTTACACATATGGTATGAATTATCTAGTCAAGAAGAATGTAATGCAATGCCATGATTTTGTAACGTGTGGGAAAGTCTGTTTGCCTCTCGTTTTTTTATGGGGGATTTTTTTTCTATTGAGAACGATGAAAGAATTCGCTCCATTTCATAGTAATGTGGGATTAACTCACGGTGTGAGAAGATCTCCTCTTGGCCACAATTGAATTTGTAGAACTACCCTTGACGTGTACACTACCAGAGGTAGTTTACCACCATACCAGAGGTGACTACATCACTTTAATTTCATTTAAATTCCCAGCTAAAGGAGAATAAATGGAAAATGAGACCGTTTCTGGTCAATTGTAATGAGGCCTAGATTCATTTGTCAAACATCCCCACCATCTACGTACATGTGGCTATAAGGTCCAAGGATTTAGGGCTTCCATATTGTAGGCTCTACCACGGATGGCCCATGCCACAAAACTCACACATATCCTAACAATCCGATGATGGACTTTTTCATGTTGAATGTGGGTTGTTGATCATTTTTTCGTTTAATGGTTAGGCAACTGGTTAGACAATTTTTCATTGTTCTGTCAGTATGGTTTTTGTACTATGGAACATCAAAAGTAGGGCCAGCCATTGTGCATCTGGATCATCCAAATATACAACCAAGTGGATGATGATGACATACCACAAATTGACCAGAAGCAAGATTTGAAAAAGTATTTTCCTTCATTTTTCATGCATACACAACTGTAGCCTACCTACCTATCAAGGATTGCCCTTGCTGATCCAAATACCATTTTTTAATTTCTGTATGCTAGCATGAACTCAGCCATTTCTTTGATAATGGAGGCATCCGTGTATCATTGCTTCTTGGAATAGGAGTATATGCCATTCTTGATTGTCTCTAATCCTTTGATGCCTCTTAGGCATGCCAAAGCAACTGCTCTTCTGGTACTTCAGAATATTCTCCTACTATAAAACGGCTTGCATGGTCTCTAGTGATTGCTCTAGCACTTTACTGCTTTGATATTACCCCTCAATAGTATACACTGTAAGCATCTTACGTTACACTTCTTGATCTTCTATCATTTATGCGTAGAATCTTCAAATCGACAAGCGGACAAATAAGTAAGAATGGAGTATATAGTATGTAAACGAGATAAAAACTGTCCAATTATGGAGCATGACACCACATAGAGCTTGTACAATCGTTCAAACATAGGGTTCGCAAGTGGTGCACACCCAATGTTCGCGGCGTTATTCAGTAGATGCCTTTATGGGAGTTTAGGAACATAAATGAGTTCTGATTCAATAAAATCAGCAACATGTATTCCCAAATCAGCATACACGTAACGTATGAATCAAAACTCAACTATGGTTGTCAAAAAAATTCTGTGCTTTAGAGTTCATTCATCAAAAGATATTAGTTCATCCCAAGTACTTTCCATACAATAATCTCAAAAGATAATCGCTAACTAATGAATAAAATTGTCTGTTAATTCAAAATTGTCATAGAAATCAGATCTATATAAAAAAAAATAACTACGACCCAAAAATACTAACGAGGTTATGGGAGTAATGGTGGATCTACTTAGGTAATCAAGTGACAAGGGTAAGGAATGATTAGGTAAGGGTTGTAAGGGTGATGGGAAAGGTTTCGAGAGGAAAATGGTAGTATGATAGGCTGCAAAGATAGAGATGATTGGCTTAGAACCTGGGATTGACTTGTCAAGCTTCATACCTTGATCATCTGCTGCAAGTAATGGCCAAGAGAGTAAAGAGAGAAAGCTAGAGTGGGGGAAAGAAGGGCTGATCTTAGCCAAGACAAGGAGGAATGAAGGAAAGAATAATCAAGATCAAGAAACGATCAATACCGGGAAGAAAAAGGAAGATCAAAATCCATAAAAGATTAAAATCAAGAAAAATTGAGATCCAATAAAGATCAAGATCAAGAAAGATCAACATCAAGAAAAGGAGAAAGAAGATCAAGGAGGAGAAAGATAAGGAGAAAAAGGGAAATTGTTTGTAAACCTGACTGAGGAAGATGAAGTGGACAGGGAGAAAAATGAATGTTGGATATAAGAGGGGGGAAAGGGGACGAGTAAAAGAGGAGGGGAAAGGGGACGAGTAAAAGAGGAGGGGAGGTGAATGGGAAAGAAGAGAAGGGGAAGAATACCTTGCAGCTGGGAGTTCCTCATAGGGTTAAGTCTTTTATATGGGGGTTGAAGGGTCTTTTGCCAAGGTTCGTACTTATTAAAAATAGTAAGCCTCAACTCAACTCAACTCAACTCAAAAAAGCCTTTGTCCCAAACTAGTTGGGGTCTGCTAAATGAATCCTTTAGAAAAATTTCATGAAGAATGTGAAAGGAATCTACCCGGCTCTAATTCTGGCTCTAGTTGGGTTCTTCTATGTGGATCATTTTCTTCGATTCTATCCTATCCAAGGTCATGTTCTATGTTATATTCCTAGCTATCAAGTCTTTCCTCAGTGTTTCTACCCAAGTTGTTTTCGATATGGCCCTACCTCTTTTTACTCCATCGATTTGGCACGAGTTGCCTCTTGTCACTGGAGCATCCAAAGGCCACGTTGGATATGTCCAAACCATCTTAAGCGGTGCTCTCTCATCTTCTCCTCAATTGGTGCCACCCCCACCTTTTTACGAATGTCTTCATTTTTAATTCTATCTAACCTTGTGTGGCCGCACATCCATCTAAGCATTCGCATTTCCGATACACTCATCTTATGCACATGTTGCTTCCTGGTGGCGCAACATTCTAAGCCGTACAGCATGGCTGGTCTCACAGTTGTTGTATAAAACTTTCCCTTCAACTTGGGAGGGATTTTACACTCGCACAGAACTCCTAAGGCAAGCTTTCACTTCAACCAACCTACTCTTATTCTATGGTTAACATCCTCTTCAATCTCTCCTTCCTTATGTAGAATTGAACCAAGATAGCGAAAGATACCCCTCTTAGGTACCTCCTGTCCAGTCATATTTAAAATAGTAGGCCTACACTTACAAAAATAGCAAGTCTTAGAAATACTAAATTTATTCTTGCTCAACTCAACTCAACGAAGCCTTTGTCCCAAACTAGTTGGGGTCGGCTAAATGAATCCTTTAGAAAAATTTCATGAAGAAGGTGACTAAATTTATACTCGCTAAAAATAGTAATTCCGTACTTTGAATTTATTATGTGTTTGCGCTTGGGTAATGGGTAGTGGTGGGGCCATAGACTGATGTGGACATCCCCCATGTCTAGGCTAAATAAATGTCACTAAATTGAAAGAAAAGTTACATAAAAGAAAAAAATAATACATTTCCAATGACTAAGACCGCTGAATAACATCATACAGTCACTCCATTAGGGATGTTGAATCATCTTATCAAAGAAAGAAGAGAAACCTTCTTATTCGCACTTCAAAACTAAAATGATTTCAGCAAATAAGGATCTTTTCCGGCGATCCATAACACTCTAGTCTTAAACCTTGTCTTGTTTATATAGCTAATATTCTAAGAAGCTACCTTAAATTAGAAACTTATCCTTAGACATCCCAAATACTATCCATAACAAACTCTATGAACTTCCTGGGGTTTCTAAGACTCACTTAAAACAGCTTATAAAATGACTAAAATAACCATAGTTTCAAAACTCCCCTGCGTCATTGTTGACTCTCTCGAGTCGACTCCTTTTTACCATGCCGTATTCTTGTCCGCATATGCATTTTGCAGTACAAAGTGAATTAGAACTCCTTCGACTTTTTTGATAGATGACTGTCAACTGAGTACTCGGCTCTGGGCTCTGTCAACGATTGCTTGACCGCGTCAACTGAGTACTCAAGTGCACCGCGCCGAGTCGACTATGATTTTCTTTGGCCGTGCTTTGACCTACATCTGCTTTTTGAAACACTGAAAGTAACCTTAAAGAAAATTTTTGGTGCCTCAACCGTGTTGTAAGAGTTTGATGAAAAGAGGGTCCGAGTTTTAAGGGAGATCATGAGATATTTATCTTCTTTCTTTTATATTCCTTTCTTCATGCTGAAACTTTTGTTGGATACGCAGTTCATTCGATCAAGTTTGTTTTCATTTTATTTTATTTTCCATTATTTCTGACTTTCAATGTTTGTATGTTAGCAACTGAGCTTATTTTACATGACATTTGGGTTTTTTCAATTTGTTAAATTGGCTATTATGCAGGTTGGGTTTTGTTTTTCTTGTTTTGCTATGGGGGGCTTGTTGTTGTTGTTGTTGTTGCCTTTTCTTTTCTGTTTTTGCTTTAATCTGCAGGAAATTTGTGGTTGTAGCCATTGAGTCTATCCCTTTTATCTGCTTACATGTTTCTGGTTTGAGCTTATTTATTTACTCAACTTTCTTCAATACTTTGCTCTATTCGATTTTCAGAGTGGGCAAAACGGTTGAAATAGAATTCAGTGGACGACTCCCCTTCATTCTAGATAATCCGATTTTTTAGCCACTTTTGGTTAGTGATTTAGAGAAATGGCAGAATCGGCCAGTGGCAAATAGCTCCATCCCCCTTATTTTTTTCCCTTAATTTTCCATTCTCTGGAATGAAAAAAGAGCACAAGCGCATGCGATGAAGTGTTAAAGATCGCAACTGTACTTATCAACTACTAGAATCTCAAATGGTTTTTGGCTTGATATTTACTTAATACATTATAGATTGGTGAGAGCATACTGACCCTAGATACTTGGCTATTCATTCCATTTTTTAATCATTATTCCAGAACTTTTGTGATGCCTTCAAGAATGTGCATTAATCCTATACACAATAAGAAGGGAATCCTCCATCGGTCCAGTAATGCGAGTACAGAAGAAAGGTGTGTGCTTTGGATTTCCTGCACCTAATATCTGGGTATGTAATGAATTTCTATCAGCTTTGGTTCTTTAAAAGAAATTGTGGGTGATTTGTATAAAAAATTGCAAAATGTCTAAATATTTACTGTTTGAAGTATTTTCCAAAACCTACTTAAAATCAACTACCATCCCACTAAAGACAGTAAGTGTTATTTTAGGACCATGGTTTAAAATTTCGGTTTCGGTAACCGTTTCGGACCCCACCGAAAACCGAAATTTGGTAATTTGGTTCGAAATGCCAGACCGAAATTTTGTAACACTTTTTTTTTATAATAAATAATGGCATTTAATTCGGTCCAAAATTTGGTAAATGGCGAAAAATGAAATTTCGGTTTCGGTCGATTTCAGTCCGAAATTTTGGATTTCGGTCGAAATTTAAAACCATGTTTAGGACTAGGATTTCCTGCACCTAATATCTGGGTATGTAATGAATTTCTATCATCTTTGGTTCTTTAAGAAATTGTAGCTGATTTGTCATCTTGTAGTGAATTCTTGTAATAATTCTGTTGTTTCCCTTTATTAAGTTTGCACTTTGCAGCTAGCCATGAAAATATTAATATTTTTCGGAGAATGGCCAAAACCTACATGTTTCTTTAACTAAATGCTAAAACGTACTAAAAGAATTGCATAATGTCTAAATATTTACTTTTTGAAGTAATTTTCAAAACCTACTTAAAATCAACTACCATCCCACTAAGGACAGTAAGTGTTATTTTCGGACAATTTTACCCATTGAGACATGTGCATGTGTTGTTGGAGGCAAAAAGTACATCTGGATCCATCTGTTTCTTATCCAAATCATTCATGTGCTCGGCCTCACTACAGATGGGCCATATATTGAAAATCTCATACATGGGACACTAGTAACCCTTTGATTTATACATCCTTTTTGTATTCTTAACTTCTTATTTTTTTGAACTATCCATTTGATAGGCCACAATTCGAAGGTTTAGTATCCAAAAGAAAGACTCGAAACTCCAATGATTGAAAGGGTAAAATTTCCCTAAATTGACACTTATTTCATGGTAGTTGATTTTAAGTCGGTTTCGTTAAACAAATTAAAAAGTAAGTGGGGTTTGGACATTCAATTATAAGTAGGTTTTGTTGAGTACTTAAAAAAAGTATGCAGGTTTTGGTCATTTTGCAAATTATTTTTTCCTCACCATTTTTCTTTCCTTTCAAAAGAAATTTAAGTATTAGGGCTATTTTCTGTGAACTGAAATTTTCTCATTCATCTGTTAGATGGGCAGTGAACTCTTGTGCCATGGACTTTTTGTATGATTTGGACCTCATGTCCAACACCGTGCCCGTAATTCTAGACAATTCGAAAATGTGGTATCAGGTACTATCAACAAGTATGAAGCTGGGAAACAGAGGAGTGACGCATGTGGAAGGCATTGATCGAGTTGATCTGAAAGAGAAGGGCTTCTACTCAAATTTGTTGCTAATAAACCGTACTGCAAGCCCTCTTTCATGGTAAAATTACCTTAGCATTTTGTTGGTTTTGTCAGTCGAAACATGTCTGTTTCACAATTTTAGGCATAGTATCAAATTTCAGTCGAAACATGTCTGTTTCGACCGGCATGTTCTAGTTTCGATTGCCATCGAAACAAAATTTCATATACGTGGAATCATTACAATACTGACTGAAAATTCGGTCACGTAGGTCATGTTTTGGTGTCGTTTCGGTCACGACGATCGAAACACTACAAAACAGTACATAAATTACAGGATTTCAAATGACAGGTCTACATTTCGGCTTAAGTGCCTAAATTTTTACTGCAAACTTCTGCTATTCTTTCACTATATACTCTATTTTATAATATTATAACTGTTTTGGTATTTTTATTGAAAAATATAAAATTATTTAAATTTTCAAAAAAGAAAAAGAAAAATCAAGATATGTGTATTTTATAGCCATGTCCTATCATACATAAAATTATGTTTGATTTTCTCACTATTTTCTATTTTGTTTTAATTTTATTTAAATATTAAAAATATTTTAAAAAAGAATAGTTTTTTTTTGCCATTTTGTCTAGTGTCATATACTGTACCATGTTCTGTCATGCATGAAATTTATGTTTGTATTTTCTCACTATTTTCTACTATGATTTGCCCAACACTTTGAATTTATTGCCGACACACATGTCGTGTCATGTCGGACATGACGTGCGTGTCCACTCGTGTCAACACTTTTAAATATACAACTAGAAGTGTTAGACTTAACATGGGCCTGTCGACACGTTTTTGTACCATGTCAAGTGTGACATTCTGTTTTATTATTGAGTATTTTGTTTACCTCTTTTATTACTAACTCATTTATTATAAACTCTTCTTCTTCTTCTTCGAAAAAAAAGAAAAAACTAATATTTATTGTTATATTCCCTCTCCTAAACCTAAAATCCTAAACAATTTCTTAATCAAATATTATATTCATTGTATCCTATTGGTCTCCTTTCTCGCTTTATATTGGAGATGAAAGTGGACTAGATTAAATTGACGAATGTGTTGTTATTTGATTATCTCATGTTTCTTTTATATTATAGTTGATTAATCCTAAAATTTGTTAGTTTTTTAAATGAATAATGTATTTATATAGTTGCAAATCATGGTTGTAATCAGTATTCTTTTATATTTATGCCTGTGTATGGACGTATCACTATTTCCAAATTTTTAGGAGTTTCCATGATAGACACCTCATATCCGTGTCGAAACTCAACACATGAATCTGTATCCATAAATAGTGATTATATATACTTTCTATTTAGCTGTGTCCTCGTTTTTAAATTTTGGGGGTTTGCCGTGTCCGACACTCCGTGTCCATGTCCACAAATCATAGATTTTCTATTTTTGTTTTAAATTTTAATAAAATATTAAAAATAATTTTAAAAATATCTTTTTTTGTCATTTTGAGTATTATTACTAGTACATCTTACATAATTATATTTCTATAATTATTTAAAGCATATATTTATGTGGTTGTATATATTTTGAGTATAAAATGAACTTTACTATTTCGACCATTCGCGGCAGTGCATGTCACTAGGGGTTCAATGTCGTACCAATATAGATGATTTTCTTGCTTATGTGATGGTTTCTAAGTGTTTATTTATGCCTATTCTATCATTTCCTGAAGTTTCATCTTAAATTTCTTAATTTGCATTATGTTTTCATAAGGGAGATGATATTTTCACCCCGCTGCAGTACGCATGCCCCCTTATAACGTGATTTGACGTGAACAGTGGGCAGCTTTAACGTTTTTTGACGTCAAATCACGTTAAAACGGGGGCGCATCCGTACTGCGGGGGGGGGGTGATAGGATATCATCCCCCTTTCATAAAAGTGGCATAATTTTATTAGATATCTCCCCAAAATGACATGCTTTCATTTTCGGGTGGACCGACATGCATACTGAAACGTACTTCTAAAACCTTGATACTAGGCACTACTTGATTTAGGCAAATGCACTCCATTCTTTTGAATGAATTCGCTATAATTTTTAGATTTTTTTTTAGTTAAAGTCGTTTCAAAATTATAGATTGAAACCCAGATCAAGAACTTGTGATTTCCATGTTTTAAAAAAATAAAAAATAAAACAAAAAAGGGATCTTTGGATTACATGTGACAGCTTAAGTTTTCAGCCTCCTTTTGATTATTACCTTTTTAATGAGCTTTTCTTTTCCAAGTAAGCTTCACGAAATTTATAGATATGATGGCCCTCAAATTCTTGAAATTTGTGACCTCTAAAGTATGTTATATACCTAGGGCTGTGACATATTGGTTGTCGGATCTCTAGGGTTTTTATTACTCTAGTTGTAGGAGGATTCTAATTAAAGTATTCCAATCAAACTGGGAATCTCACTCATGTAAATTCTTGCTTCTTTATATTATTTAATTGCTAGCGTCCATCGCAAAAGGGTTTTCGTGGCTGGTCTGTCGCACATCAGACCAGCCACCTCGTTAATGAAGACAACAGCTTTTGTCTCCATTCACGAGGTGGCTGGTCTGACGTGCAACAGACCAGCCGCGAAAAGCCTTTTGCGATGGAGCTTAGCAAATCCCTTTTATTTTATAACTAATATTTATGGACTACTGCCTATGGTAATGTCCATCAACACAATGCCATAAACCCCTAAAACCTGAAAAATGTATAAGCCTTTTCTTGTAGTTTTATCAATTTATCCCTCCACCATGCTCTATCCATTCAAAAAAAAAAAAAACAATCTCCTTCAGGAATTATGTGGCACCACCAGGATTGAATTATACAATACTAATTAATTGAGCTCCCCAAACATTTTACAAATGCCTTTTTGCAAATAATATATTCAATATATATAATTTAATTTAATTTAACTAAACATTTGGTAAAACCTTTTTATTAAATACTGTTGGATCCAAATTTCTTGAGTCTAGCACATATGAAAATCCCTCTTAATTATTCTCTCCTGTGAATGGTGGATTCCTTGTTGAGCATTTAGATACTTCATGCACTGTTCATAAAACCCAGCTACCCATATTGGGCATCACCATTTGGTATAATCAAATTTATACAATCATTACATAGAACGATATGAACCTCTCTGGGTAGGGATTAACTATATTCTATAGCCAGGACAATGATAATATCCTTTAGGTGTTTTCCAATCAATGTTCCTATTTGATGTGTACCTTATTATACAGACCCGCATGTGTGCTCGGGGTCTCCACCATATTGACTAAGACAAATCATCTTCTAGTCTGTCAGAGTACCACGTGTCAGGTGTACCAGAATGTGATATCCAGCCAACATTTCTAGTTGGAAACTATTCTAGGTCTAAAAGGAATTGGAACATCATATTTTCTGCCTTTGGTTTCATAAATCCTATGCATGGTGTTCCTACAATTTTACCTAAGGAACATTTTGAACATCTAATGTGACATTAAATTCAATATACCCTTAAAAATCATGATAGCAAAGTGAATAAGGCTATAAATAAAATATTCCATATGTCTCATAGAATAGTGTTTACAAAATCTGAATAGAAATTTGCTTCTGAGAGCATACAATACTAGCTTTTTTTTTTATATCTAAGACTGATGAAGCAGTACACTTTAAGGGGAAAAAAACATACTCTCTCTCTCTCTCTCTCTCTCTCTCTCTCTCTCTCTCTCTCTCTCTCTCTCTCTCTCTCTCTCAACCCTTCCGGCTGATAGGAGGATCCACGAAAAGCTTCAAGAGATCCAAAGAGGATGACATGGTTTTGGTCCTGGTCATTAAGTGGGGCAAGGTTTCCGTCATGCGCATAATAAGCTAGACAACTGACTGAAAGGGGTGTCCTCACGAGCTTATTATATCTATGACTACAAGAGGCAACTCTTTTCTCTAACACCACCTCTCCATATCCAACCTCTAGTTTGCTTCCCTTCTCTTCTTGTCTCTTGGAAGCTCCGTCATTGTCATGTTTTCTTGTCTTCCAATAACATCACCCCAAAAAATCATCAAGATCAGGGCTTGCCGTCTGCCACTGTGATGTCACCCTTGCAGCCCTCCCAAACAGATAAACATAACAAAACTAACACACCCAATCTCTCTTATCATTGCTGAGAGAGGGTTTCTTATCATATCTGACTGAGAGGGATTGTTCCAGCAGCAGCAGATAGGGATTCATATTCCAGCACCTTATATATTTTTGTATGTATGTGTATATACGCACATACATATACATAAATTTATATTTATATTCTATGTTTATATAGGCTACTGATATTCCCATTACCATGTTTTGATAATGAGAGAAACTCACCTTGTCTTTTATTAATTAACCAGATGTCATTACTCAAGCTATTACAATTCTCAAAAAAGCTCTCGGCAGCAAATTAAATAGGAAAAGACAAGGTGAGTTTTGTCTCCTTATCAAAACATAGTAGTGCAAATATCAGTAGCATATATATATATATATATATATATATATATATATTTTTTTTTATTTTTTTTTTAATTTTTTTTTTTTGAGAAAGTCCTTGCATTGATCGAGATCATATTAACTGTCCAGGTTTATGGAGTGCAAGGATAGAAACAACCGCAGTGCAATTACACTGCCATATTCATTTCTCCCTCTAATGGCAGCCAGGAAATTAAGAGATGCCACAGATCAGGTTCGTTATCTTTCTGAGCTGATTTCTTCCAAGTAGAAATTGTCACCTTTGGTTGTGTCATACAATATATAAAACTTAGATGGCCGTAATATTCGTATTTAATAGTCTCTTTTGAAAATACTGTATTGTGACTTTATCTGGTGCTGTAAGTTCTGGGTATATTTGTACCATTAAAAAAAAAAGGTTATGGGTATATTTTTCCGTAACTTATGTAACCCAAATGGTTTCAGGCATACCTCCTGGACTCTATCTTGTACAGAGTCATTTCACACATGTTAAAAACTTGTTTTCAGAGTATAACTTCGGGTGGGCTGAAGCCAAGTCATTTTAGAATGTTCTGGCCTCAAAATTCTGAAACAAACACAAATCTTTGGGTCTGTTTTCTATCAGAGTAGGCCATAACTAAGTCATTTTCCAAAAAAAAAAACAGTCATTTCGGCCAATCGTCAGTGATGAATAGAATACAAACGGTTGCTTTTTTCTTTCTTGCCGGCCATTTAATGGCCACAAATCCTCCAATGGGGGTGTATAGGCATTTGAAATAATTGAGGAAGTAGGCCTTACTTGTACTTCTACCCATTCATTTTCTTGAAAATATTTGCTATCCATCGTATCAGAACCCTCAAGGCAGTGATCATGTAATTGCAAATATTTTGAGTGAGATGGGATTTTTTGAACTATCATTGCGTACCGATGAACAACAAGAAAGGCTAGTGTTTTTGTCAACTTTTTAAGTTGACTGTGTAGGTTCCTGCAAACTTTTGAACATCCGTTCCATGTTATTTCTTTCTCTTGCACAGTGGACTTTTTTTCTGTTCATTTTCAATTACTGATTTTCAAAGGTCTTCATATTCTTTGGGAAGTCATATTTTGTTGCTTCTGTTGTTATTTCTTCAATTTCAATCTTTTATCTCCACAGATTAAGGGAATCCTTGGTGATTATGATGCTATACATGTGCGCCGTGGTGATAAGATAAAGACCAGAAAAGACAGATTTGGAGTTAACCGAAGCCTTCATCCTCATCTTGACAGGGACACTCGTCCCGAATTCATCCTCTTGAGAATAGCTAAATGGATTCCGCCAGGACGAACTCTATTCATCGCTTCAAATGAGAGGTCGCCCGGGTTCTTTTCACCTCTCTCTGCCAGGTATGTCCTTCACCAAACCAATTCCTAGATCTCTACTGTGCTGAATCAACAAAAACCAATATTTACCACCAAGTACATACCCACGCCTCTGTTCAAATTTAGTTGCCATAAACATCATAGTTTTTGCTGGTCTGGTCAAAATTTATTTGGGCTGTACATCATAATTTCAGTCTCGTCCTCATTTAGAAACGAAGTGAAAATTCAATCCACATATACAGCTGCAGAAATTGCCATGATAAAGATGAGACATTTTTGCAGGTATAAGTTGGCACATTCGTCGAATTACAGCAGCATTTTGGATCCAGTGATTGAGAATAACTACCAGCTATTCATGATAGAAAGGTTGATTTTGTTTGGTGCCAAGACATTTATTAAAACATTCAAGGAAGATGAGTCAGATCTGAGCCTTACTGATGATCCAAAGAAGAACACAAAGAGCTGGCAGATTCCTGTTTATACCATGGATGGAGAGGGAAGCTGATTTTGCTCTCTCCTCTGTTCCTTCCAATTTTTTTCATTCATATTTGAACAAATGATTTTTCTATCAAATCCTTTCAGGATGGAGAAAAGGTTTCTTCATAGATAATGCCTTATATTTGAGCCAAATGCAAAGCTTTTTAACCTTCAGTTTCTTTTAGTTTTAAAAGCTTAGACAGTGTTTGGCCGCCATGAAAATATTTTTCATGGAATATTAGTTCATCCAATGTTGAGATAGGACTATAGGAGCAAAGAGGGTGAGAGATTTCTTTCCCTCTTTTTAGCTACTTCTCACTCCTCCCGCCTTCATAGCCCTCTACTTCTAACCTCTGGGCTTCTCACCTTTGAATGCTTGGGTTGGGTCCCACCTTTGAATGATATGAAACGTACACTTTGCAAAGCATGGTCTATCAAATGGACGGCTCTGATCATTCAAAGGTGTAGTGGGCCCTACTGATGCATTCCTCTCCCAATATGACATATCCTCAGTGTGGATGGGCAACAGCTAAAATGAAACCGATTTTATCTGTCGTCCGATCGAATGAAAAATTAGGACTCAGGATAATCCGATGGCTATAATTTGTTCCTGAGTGGGGCCTTCATTGGTAGTTCCTTCCTAATCCTAAGTTCCTAACCACACGATTTCTTCTGTGGGAGGACAAAGAAAAAACATAAATCCAAGAAGAAAGAGGGTATTATGGTCTTAAAATTATTTCCATAGGTTGATCCTAACCCTCCGATCTACTGAGGGTTAGGATCAACCCTCCGAGGGTTATGATCGACCTATGGAAATGATTTTTGGGGCACAACCTATTTAGGCTGTGGCACATCTAATGGACGGTTTGGATCATCCTATGGTGCCGGCCATACCGTACTTTTAATAAAGTGAGGAGTGCCCTCATCAAAATACAGTAGTGCTGATATCATTTCCCAAAATAAAATGTCGTATTAGTATAAGATCGTCTTTCTCAACGATACGAGTATATTCCCAGAGCAGAAGGCGAAAACGGAGAAGCTGCTTAAAAGGTTTGGTTAGGGTTAGGGTTTTGTTTCTTCTGAAATTTCTCTTCCGATTTGTCTGATATTTACTATAAGCTTTTTTTATTTTCTTTACTCTTGTATTCGATACAGACGAGATCCAATTTTTTTTTCCTTTTGCGGAAGGATTTCAATCAAAAGCTCTGAAGATCTCTATTTTATTTGGATTATTACGTCTGATTTTAGAGGTATGCGATCGATAACTCTCTTTGCGGATTATTTTCTTTGTTTTGATGTTTAAGAAACATGTTCTATTGCGATGTTTATTTGTCTCTTTTGATTTCATTTCTCTTTTGATTTGAGCTTTGAGTTTTACTATTTTTTTGCGGTTTGATGAAGTTGAATTTCGTAGTGGTTGTGAAGTAGTTAGGGCTTTGCTTCGTGGGTTTTCAGGTTTCATAGTTTTTGGGTTTGTTTGGTTTTTTGGAATTGTGAATTTTCGAGGCATTTTACTATTTTTTTTTCATGATAGGTGGAGGGGCATCGATAGAGGGCATAACAAGGAAATGGAAAATTCACACTTATATTAAAAACTTAAGGGGCCGTTTGGATACGCGGATTTTAGAATCCAGGATTTTAGTTTGAAAACAGGGTTCATGATCTGGCTCCTGTCCTGGCAGCGTTTCTTGGATTTTAAGTAAGAAAACCAGGTTTTAGAAATCTCATGATGGGAGAGAGGTTTCTAAAACCTGGTTTTCTTACTTCAAATCCAAGAAACGCTGCCAGGACAACATGCAGCAGCTTGATCATGAACCATCTTTTAGAATCCTTGATTTCTTCAAAATTGTAGATGGGAGACAAGAGAAGAAAGAGACCAGCCGTCCTTTTCTTATTTCTCGCCCTTCTTCCCAACAGCATGAGAGCAGCAAATCTTCCCATGTTTCCAGGTTTTAGAAATCTTAGGATGTGGGAGAGATTTCTAAAACCTGGATTTCTTACTTAAAATCCAAGAAACGCTATAACGACATCAGCTTGATTATGAAGCCTCTTTTACACTGTTTTCAAATCAAAAACCTGAATTCTAAAATCCGCGTATCCAAACGGCCCCTTAGTATCTGCTTTATACCTTATTCTTATACTGATATTCTGCTAGCATAAATCTTGTGCGCATTGCAAAGAGTCCTGAGAACATAATGATCTTGTATGCATTCTCTTATCTGTATACTTTGTTTTCCATGTAATCTGTATCTTTTTGTATTTTGTATTTGACTGAGGTGTAATTGGTCTTCCTATCTCAATGGGAAGAGCTGGATAGTTTACAGCCATGCAAATATAGTAACTTTTTTGACCGGCGTATGTTCGAATTTCCTCAAGTTTTGGTTCTTGGTTTCATGCATTTAAATGGTAAAAGCTTACTGGATGTTCAAAATACAATATTTGACCTTAGATGTGTATACTCATATGGAAATGGGTGATTGCAACTCCTTAAAAACTGCATCTTAGTTCAATTGACACCCTTTTAGGAAAGTATTCAACTCTATTTTTTTCATTTGTTCTGTTCAGTTTGGGATCAATAACGAAAAACTTAACTACGCAGTCGTGGAATTTGTAGTTAGAAGAAACGCTTTATTTATTTCTGTCCTTCTGATAGAAGAATTAAATTTGTCTTCAAAATGCAAAATGATGGTCAAGTTTCATTTTTATTATGTAAGTAATGGATGAAACTTTGGTGCTAGTATTCGGGCCTTGTGTTTTATTTATTTGTTTGTTACTTTCTAATTTTAGGTCAGTTACATTTTGTTGAAGGATTGTGACTCTCTGGGGCTTTTTTTGGTGTTAATTCAACTTCTTGGGGTTGTGGGGTTTGTTTTGTATCACTAATGGTTCAGTTGTTTGGAAGGCTCACTTTTTTGGATAGATTTAACAGGTTTTCTGTGCTAGTTTGGATTAGTTTGTGTGGATCTTTGATCTTTTCCCCAATTTACAAGAAGAGAGTTCTGAAGAAGACTGTTGTCAATGATTCTTGTAATGGATAGCTTACATCTGTTTTTTTTACATTGGGATCTGTGATCACATTTACACTAATTTGCATTTTTACATCAATGTGAATTTTCTATTGCAACTTTGCGTTGAAAAATATTAGGTTGCTTACTAGGAAATGATGTGAGCAATAACATGAATCGCAGCTGTCTCCATGTGAGTATCATGTATGCCGACAAGAATCATAATTGCAAAGTCCTACTGTAGTTTAGTTTCCTAGTACCACACCCTAAACCTAAATTTGAGTATCTAAAGAAGTCAAAAAAATATCATCGAATATTTGTTTACCTAATGTAAGAGAGTGGCAAATATGTGGGAGTGAAAGAGATTTGAGGGGGTGGTGAATGAGGAGAGCATGGAATGGGGTTGGAAAACAGGGAAAACAAATATCCTATTTTAAATAGGAGATTTTTTCTTTGCTTTCCAACCCTATTAGATGTTATCCTCACTCACAACCCTGTCAAATCTCTCTAACCAGCCCTCAATACCCTTCTTTCACCTTGAATAAACAAATATTCTATGAATGTTATGCCCTAAAGGGTATTTCGGAAAATTATTGCACGCATAACTCCATCCCAATAGATACTAGTATTCAGAGTAAGAATACAAGATAAGGAGCATGCAGTAGGAATATTTAACAAAAGAAGATCTCCGGATCTGGGACGTTTCCCTAGAATTGGGAAACACGCTTCGTGAGAACCAGGAAACACGCTTCCCATGTTTTGGCCAAGCGGCACGTTTCCTGCTGCTTAAACACATTTGCCACTTCCTAGGGGCATTTCCGGCAACCCTGCCACTTTCCAGGGGCATTTCCAGGGACCCTGGTTTGAATCCATCGTAATGCTCAATGGTAGGTTAAATTTAAGAAAACTAATGTTTCTTTGAGATGCACATATACGAGACACAGTCTAGTTTTTAGATACCCGATGATTGGGCCCCAGATGTGACTTCAGGATGATGATCTGGTCTGTTCATCCAATGGGTCGTATTGTAGAGATCACATAGCCTAAAAGATAGGTAACATTGTGCGATCCTAACCATCAGAATCAGAGGACATCTCACATAGGTGCCTTATTGTTGTTGTTGTGATAATGATAACATAAGGATGAGGACATTTATGAAAAATTAAGCTTTATTATTGAAGCAGAATATGAGAGCTGTGAACTGATCTGTGGAAGATAACAATCTTCTTATATATGTTACATTTAGGAGCTGATTCCCTTGCTTTCTGTGTTTTCATTGTTGCAGTTCCAGTTGGTTACTTAGGAAAATGTTTAAGAATACATTTCAATCTGGATTCTTATCCATTTTATACAGCCTCGGGTATGTTGCTTTTTGGGTTAATTCTTTTCATTTGTATCGTGGCTAACATAATTTAATTTACATTATTTTTGATATATATTACTGATGAGTGGGCATTTTTAATAGGAGCAAACCCTTGCAAATATGGGACAAAGAAGGTTAGTAACTTTTGTTCTGTGCTGTTGTTGCTGCAAGCTTTTTTTCTCCTTCAGAATAATTTTCTATAGGTTTATTTGAGATTAAGGTTTTTGGATTCATGCTCATTCTAGTAACCAAAACACTTACCTGCACTACCCCAGAAACACGCTTCAGAAGCTAAGTCCTCACTTTCCAAGCGTTTCCCACTCTTCCTACGTGCTTCCTAGGTGTTTCCTCTTAATTGAGAGGATTTCTTATTTAAAACTTAAAATCACATCTTAAGTTTCAAATTAACTTATGTGGATCTTTTTTTTTGAATGGTCGAACTTATATGGATCTTATCCCAAAAGTTTATTTGAGTTTATTTAAACCTTAAAAATTCATCTTAAGTTTCAAATGAAACTTTTATGGATATTATACCAAAAACTTCACATTAAATCTATATGAATTAAATATGTGAAACTATAAATCCCAAATTTAGAGCTTTTCACTTCTCGCATTTTCTCTTTCGTAAACCCCTCGCTTCCGGCTCCCGTTTCTCGCATCACTTCTTGCAATTGTTTCCCAAGAAACTGAAAATGACTTCCTTGCATGAAGCACCCGAAAAAAATTTCTTCATTTTGTTCTGTATACTTGCGTAGCACGACTGCAAGGAGAAAAGGAATCAAGTGATATTTTCTCCTGTCTTAATTCATTCCATTGCCATTTTTAATGGCTTTATTCCATCGCTATTAAAAGTTTTTAAGGTTGAGTCTCAGTTGTTGCTTCTTATCTCCACACAAGTGCAGCAAGTGATTGTACCTCGAGGGTGCTATGTATTCTCCAGAATGGGATGATATTAAATACAGCCCTGTTTATTGATTAAAAAGATGAAATCAAACTATGCTTTGGCCACATTTTCTATGATCTTGAAATGTTGAGTTTTAGTTTTTTGACAAATACTGGCATGTTTATTTATTTAAAAGATGAAATCAAACTATGGTTTGGCCACGTTTTTGCTAACTTATAATGTTGAGTTTTAGTTTTTTGACTTCCCGAGTCACTAGAGGATTCTTCTAACTACATTAACCATAATTGTTGTCTTTTTATTTGATGTTGTCTTTGTATTCAAATTCTTTGCAGTTGTCAATGGTCAGATCAAACGGCCACAAGATGAAGACATCCAGTCCAATGTCCTTGAAATAGTTGGATCAAATGTGCAGTCAACATTTATTACATGTCCAGTGGATCCCAATGCGACACTTGGTATAAAGCTTCCTTTTTTGGTTGTGATCGTAAAGAATCTAAAGAAATACTTCACATTTGAGATCCAGGTGCTGGATGATAAGAATGTTCGACGGCGTTTTAGAGCTTCAAATTTTCAAGTGTGTAAGTCTTGCCAATTATTTACCTGTGGATTTAATGCTTTTTGCTGCAAAAGGAAAAGAAAAAGGAAATGCCACAGAACTGTCTTTGATGGTTGGACACCACTTCTGAAGAAATTAATTTAATACTTTTGCCATTCAAAAAAAAAAAAAAAAAATTAATACTTTTGCTATGAAGGATTGTGGCCTGAACCTTGTATGTTTTGGTTATGCTGATAATTGGCCAAAATTATTTACGTTTCGTTGGCCTTTCGCGTGATTTACTGATATGTATATGCTTTAATTATTTGTGCCTCTGTTGCAGCTCCATTGAACTTTCAGTAATTTAATCACTGTTCTTGGGCATTATTAGTTGTCTTGTGCACCATAGTTGCGAAGGCTGCATGAACTAAGTGAATGTCTAGACACTAGGATGTCTCCAGTCCAGTCATCCTACGCTGTTGTTAGTGTGAGGGGTGTCAAGCTTTGCAAGGTCATAATATTAAGGCAACATGGCCATTAGAGTTGCTTATTTTCATGTTGGCTCACCGTAAAGAGATATGCTAGTGACCCGTTATGAACCACGGAAAGTGCCGAGAGGTGAACAAGGCTTCTACTCGTGCTTCCATTGGTTGTTCCTTACTCCTTGGACTTTTCTTTCATTTCTTTGGACCTGGAAGAAAGCCTAGTAGATTCTTTAATGATTTTACTCGAGGGAATGGGAAGGATAAATCTTTATGATCCAATAACATTCTTTTCAAAGATCTGGATGACTTGAAAGAATCTTCCAGCTCAATGCTCGTAGTCCTTGACATAGATTTAAATTTTCACCGAAACCAACATGAACCGACTGAAATGTTTTGGTTTCGATCCCCACTCTGTAGCTCATACCAAAATTGAAATGCATAGCACAACCAAAACTGTAAGTGTATTAGAGGTATACTGTGCTCGTATGTATTACATAATTGTGTGTGTGTGTCTCTCTCTCTCTCTCTCTCTATATATATATATATATATATATATATATATATATATATATATATATATATATATATATATATATATATATATAGAGAGAGAGAGAGAGAGAGAGAGAGAGAGAGAGAGAGAAGGCTTCCTGAGGTTAACCTCATATAGCTTATATGAGGTGGCGCTCACAAAACATATGGGGCCCACATTGTTAAGATGATCCAAAGCATTCATTTGAAAGGCCCCATCATAGATAGGGTGTGTACAAAAAATCAGCTCCATTGGATCATCCTAACCCATTATATATATATGAGAAAACTGTTGGTGAGCTTAAGCGCACCATTCTTTTGGTGCGCTTAAGTTGTTATAACGCTTCCCATTTGTGCGCTTAAGCGGGACCCAGCGGGACCCAAACATTTAAACGAATGGGAGGCGTTATAACAACTTAAGCGCACCAACAGTTCTCTCTCTCTCTCTCTCTCTCTCTCTCTCTCTATATATATATATATATATATATGAGAAAAGTGTAGCTACACATACGTATAGCTAACTTAGCTACACCGACGCCTTAAAATACAATGGGCCCCACATTTTTCGGTGATGCAAACCATTCATTTGATGGGCCCTCACATAGATAGGGTGTGCCCAAAAAATCAGCTCCATAGGATCATCCCTACCCTACTATTTGTGGAGACAAAAATGGACGTGTAAAAACCTTCACAAATCTGTCCATTTTTGCCTCCACAGTTAGAAAGGTTGGGATCATCCAATGGTGCTGATTTTTTGGGAGCACCCTATCAATGTGAGGGCCTATCAAATGAATGGTTTGGATCACCCAAACAATGTGGGCCCACTGTATTTTAAGCCGTCGGTGTATCTAAGTTAGCTACACGTATGTGTAGCTTCACTTAACACACTCTCTCTCTCTCTCTCTCTCTCTCTCTCTCTCTCTCTCTCTCTCTCTCTCTCTCTATATATATATATATATATATATATATATATATATATATATATATATATATATATATATTGAATGTGAAATGTGATGTATGCAACTATTTATTGTGTGCAAGTATTTATATGAATTACATGCGAACTGTGGTGTTTTACTAAATTATCAGACATGTGCCACAACGCATGTCATTATGTATTTGATATTGTTAAACCAGTGTTAATTAAAAAAAAAAAAAACACATGAAAAAAACCCTACATGTGTTTTTTTGCTTATGTGATAGTTTTGAGTGTGTATTTGTGCTTATTTCAGTACTCTTCTTGAATTTTCATCTTAAATGTCCATCATTAGCATATGTTTCTATATCTTTTCCTAATTTTATAGGATCACCATCCGACATTTTTCCATTTTCATCACGACCGAAACGCTTACTGGAACAAAAACCTGAAACCTTGGTCCTTGCATGACCAGGTTGTTGTGTGGATATCTCTCAATGTTATAACTTCAATTAAGTTCACTTCTGAATTTGAACAAGTCTATCATCACTTTCTTCCTTCTGTGTCATTGGGCTTTTTATCAACTTTTGGTGCCTTGGCTTGAGCCCATAGCTCACTTAGCCTCCCCATCTCTCCTAAACTTCTCCGGGTCTTTGGCCCGAGCTGTATGACCCACTGTTTAAAAATGCGGATGCGTCGCGGAATTTTAAGAAAAATTCTCGTCGACTCGGCACGGACATGGTCAAGAACACAGTTGACATCGGCTGAGTACTCGGTTGACACGGTCATAACCCAGGAGAGTCCGGAGGAGTTTTTATCGACTCTGTAGGGGCAAAACGCGGAACGCGGCCAAGGGAAAAGGGAATAGACTCGAGGGAGTCCAAGATGACGCGGAGGAGTTTTAAAACTATGATTATGACCCAACATGGAATTAATACTATTGTTCTTTAGCGAGTATCTCATGGGATGGTCGTGATGTTAATTTCATGAGTGAATGTCATGGATTCAATCCTAGTCTACCTATCAAAAATGAAAACTTCAGAGCCTTCCTCTTTCAAGTCCCTTTTATTCTCAAGTTTACAGAAGCAGTGAAATTAATCTAGGTCAGTAGTATCATTGCCGTTCAGGTATTTTATATGATGACCCGTACTTTTAATTTTGCTGGTCTGTCGGGGGTTGTAGATGCCAGATGGCAAAGCAAGTCTCTTAAGTGGCATCTGAGGTTGGTCTCCACTATTCCTTTGACCCTGCATGGCCATGATAATTGTGTTAATACCATTAGAGATAGCTTTTCACATTCGGGTGACAGTTTTGTCAGAACCAGGTATGGTTCTCTTCCAAATTCATGATAGATTCTGGGCATACATTTTTTTTTTCTTTCTGTAGTCATAATTTTTGGGTAACATTCACACAAGCCCATTGATCTTGTGACCAGCAATGCTAAACTAGAACTCCATTCTTTGTAAAGAAAATTCATGATTTCAGATTACGAGGTTAGATATTCTAGTAAATGAAGCGCACGTTTGGCTGCCAGGAATTGTTTTTCATGATAAATTGGGCGTCTCCGACTGGATGAAGTCGGCTAAAAGTCCGGAAACAAAATCCTGGAACTACCGGGAAACCAAAAACTCTACTCAAAACCTGATCAATCTTTTCCGGTTTTTGAGCAACTTCTCCACTAGTTCAGGGATTTTGATTCCAGAATTTTAGCTGACTTCACCCTCATCTCCACTTGGAGACGCCCAATTTGTCTTGAAAAGCAATTCCTGGCAGCCAAAAGTGCCTGAAAGGTCTGGGCAATTAATTGATGACTGATTTCTTTCTATATGCGCATACATTTACATTGAAGCATTTTGATTTTTAAAAATTTCAAGGAATTTTGACTGCTCTTGACTTCATGTTCATGTTATTCAGTGCAGATATTTCTCTCTGCTCTTCTTTCTTGATTTATCTCGAGTTCATATTTCTGTAGGCTGTGACGCGTGTGAAACCATTTATCTGCACAATGCCATTGAGATTGGATGAGGGATGGAATCAAATCCAGTTGAATCTTGCTGATTTTACAAGAAGAGCATATGGCACAAATTATGTTGAAACTCTGAGGGTCCAGGTTCATGCAAATTGCCGACTGAGAAGAATATATTTTGCTGATCGCCTTTATTCGGAGGAGGAACTTCCACCCGAATTCAAACTGTACCTTCCGATGCAGGTAACCAACCTTTCCTTCCCCTGTTTAAGAAGGCAAGTCTGTATATTTTAGTCATAATCCAACATTTCATCTTATGCGTCCCGCTTTTCTTATTCCAGAAGGCTTAGCTGCTGAAGATAGAAAAAAACCTTGGAAACATCTAGGAGGTCTTGAATTAGTTCCAGCGTGAAGGAAAGGCGCCGGTGTTGCAGGTGTATTTGGTATGACTGTAAATGATAATGTTAGAAGACAGAGAACTCTAATGTGTGAACTCAGTTTTTAATTCCTTGTTTTGGAAGATAAAGACTATTGAGTGAATTTCATTAGTTTATAATCTCATGTTATGGAAACTTTATAGCTCCTAGTAAGTAATATCATTGAGGGAAATCTGTTACTATATTTGTTAGGTCAACTTGATTGATGGTGTATTGGCTTGAGATGATAGAGATTTGCAGATATGATTTGGTACATTGTTTTCAACTTCTGCAAATGAAGAGTGCATTCTCATTCTACTTTACTTCTACGGCACTCTTCTCTTTATTTTACGGGATTTGCTAGAGTCGCACAAGGCATTTCGCGGATGGTCTATTGCATGTGAGAGCAGCCACCTCATTTCGCAAGATTGTTGCGTGTAAAATTCAACTGCTTAGAGACATCTTTAGAACATCGTGATGCTTGATCAACGGTTTAGAATCATCCAATGGGGGTTGATTTTACTTTTTTTTTTCCTAAAAGAAATTACCTTATAAAAAAGCAAGTTAAACCCTTCTAGTCATTTTTTTCTTTCTTGATTTCTGTTTTCACAGAAAAGGACTTTCATGTTCAGTGGTAGAAGCAAAAGGGTCCCTCCCACTGGGGGACATGTATGTTAAGTCGAGGCCATTGATCTCGTAGAATAACATGAGATGAATGGCCCATATCGAATGCAAGGTAAAACACAAAACAAATCTACGGTTTAGATTTTGTAAAGGATGATGATGCTTCATAGATAAGTGCCTGTGATCATCCATGCAAGGTGGTCTCATCTGCATTGCTGAGAACTGGTGGTTAAGATATAATATCCTGTACATGAGGCAGAAATGTGGCCTTTTTAGTAACCCCTTATGTGTTTTTTTAGGAGCAATATCCTTACTAAGTAAACAGTAAGGTCGTGTTGCTTAGTTTACTACTCTAGCTGAATTCATGGCTTGTAATGAAGTTGGTTCTGAAGTTGTATGGAGATGGAGGATCTTAAGCTAAGAGCAATTATTCAGTGTTTGTATTCACATTTTATTGTGTTAATCAAGTGTCAATATTCATTTCCCACATGCATGAGCACGTCCATTAATGAGATTAATGGTGCCGTGTTCAGTTGTTAACTTGGTGTGGGGACATCGTTAGGACAGGTGATACAATGGCAAGGTGTGAGATGTAAACTAAAACTGGTCAGTTCTATAAGAACCTCCTCCTTCCCTCAGACCTGAATCATCTTCATTATAGCAACAAGCAACACAGTGTTACAGAAAGCTCCTGACTAGAGGAGAAAACCTTCTGTAACCCAATTCTTTGATATCAGCACAATCATGTTTTCATAATTGCACAATCAGCCTTTTGGGAACTGTAATTACATTTGACAGCTCTTTAAAGTCTAAAAGACAAGAAGCTTTAGTGAAAATATCAAAACATCGTCGCGCTGATATCACTTCCGTATAAAAAATTGAAGTTAAATTGTGTACAATAGTAACATAACCATTAGAATAATAATCAATAGTCTGGACCTTGTATGGATAAGCTAACAAAAGATAGGTGGGAGTTAATGATAAGCTCGAGATAGGCCTTTTCCCTTTAAATGTGAACCATAGGTGTTAGGTGATAACTACCCATGACAAGACATACTGGACCCACCTATTTATAATTGTTAATCTTTGGAAAGTGATATATCCATTATTCACCCCCTTATTTTATACTTGGGACAGCCCCCTCTAGTGTAAGAGAGTAGTCGTAAAAACACTAGAGGGGGCTGTCGAAAGCATGGTTTTAAATTTCGACCGATTCGGATTTCGGTCAACACCGAAACCCAAATGTTCCCAAACCGAAATGTACCAAATTTTGGCCAAAATTTCTTAAATTTTTGAAATTTCGCCAATTTTGGCCGAAATTCGGTTAAAATACTAATTTTTTATTTCTTTACAAAATTTTGGCCCTAAATTTTGTTAAAATACTAATTTTTTATATTTCTTTACAGAATTTCGGGGGAAATTTCGGAACAGAAAACCGACATTTCATGAGCTTCTACTGAATTTCAACTGAAATTTTGGGATTTCGGCCGAAATTTCGGTTTCGGTGAACACCGAAAGTATATCCTAAACCGAAATTTAAAACCATAGTCCAAGCTCCAAAGTAACAAATAGGGGCGAATATATCACTTTCCTTTATACTAGGATTGAAGTATAACATGAATAGCACGTGGCAATATAATAGTGGGCCATAGTGTTTCCCAAAACCCAAAGTGGTCCAAATTCAAGTGGAAAGGAAGTTCCAAAAATACCCAAAGAAAATCCAAAAACAAAGAAGCCATTTGTGAATTGTGTGGGCATAGAAAGTCTCTGTTTTGAAAGTTTTACTGTGACAGTTGGCCACGTGTCTCATTGAAATAGCCTTTTCGAAACCCCACTTGCCCAATTGCTTAAAGAATTTTTCAGATTGACCATAATGCCCTTACTTGATTCCATTCATTTTTCTGGAAACAATGGAATTGACCGGAATCATAATAGCATGCCGATTCCAGTGCCGGATCCCTGCAATCCAAACACACCCTATTAGGTTCCGTTAGACCTGGCAAACGCGACCCGTGCCCGCGGGTCGACCCAACCCACCCACAAATTTGCGGGCACGGGTCGGGGTTTTAGTGACCCGCCAAAACCGATCCGCGGGTGACCCAACCCGTAAAAACACGGGTCGGGTCGGGTCAACCCGCGGGCACTTACTAATGAGATCAAGGGCTAAGAGCATCTCACTTTTTGAGCTGGAATCGTGCACTTGTGTTTGGAAATCAGCCCTTCTAACAGCATCTCACTTTTTGAGAACTCCCAACTTCCAGCAGCTTATTAGCATTACTAATTTACTATGCATGAATACACTCCCTATTTTTCAAAATGGATGATTGAAAGGTACAGCCCACACCATAGGATGATCCAAACCGTGCATTTGATGGGCCATAATGTAAATAGGTTGTGCCCAAAAAATCATTAGCATAGGATGATTCTAACCCTCCGATCTAAAGAGGGACTGACAATATGGAAACTCCTATAGACCGAACGGTTGATATCGTCATGTGGCAATGATTTTTGGGGCACGATCTATTTACGTTGTGGCCCATCAAATGGACGGTTTGGATCATCCTATAGTGTAGGCTGTACCGTCCATTTTGAAAATTAGGGGGTGAATTCATACATAGAAGGAGGTGAATTTATCACCGCCCAATAAAAACTCTGTTTTGGAAAAACATGAGGGTCGACCCGACCCACCCGCACTGGGTACGGGTCACCTGGTTGCTGACCCGTAGGAATGCGGGTCATTTTGACCCGCAACCAGCGTGACCGGCACCCTCATGACCCGCGGGTCGACCCGACCCGACCCACCCGTTTGCCAGGTATAGGTTCCGTAACCTTTGTACTTGTTAGATAATTTATGACAAATTGAGGGGTGTTTTGGAGAAAATACATCATCTCTTAGCAGTTAGCACGTGCGAGGTGATTGTGTCTCTCGTGCTCTCAAAACCACAAACTCATACTCATTTGACGTTTAGCTGGCATGGGTTTTGAAGCTATCTGATCTTGCCACGTGTACCAATGAAACGATAGCTTTTGATTTGAGGGCTCTCTAGCCACTAGTTTCATGACTCATTATCAGCCACAAACACAACTTTAAACCTTCACATGAAGCTACTCTTCAACTCTACAATCCTCCAACCTCTGTACAAAACAGAGGGAAATAAAATTTGAAAATTGAGTACTTTCCAATTTTCAAATTTTCAGCTTCTTTGAAATCCAACACAGTTTCATAAATCCATTTCTATAAACCGATCAAGCATCGCTTGTCGGTTCGAATATCAGTAGAGCATCAAGAGGTACGGATTTCTTCATTAGTAACAAATAAACGATTGAACATATGATTTTAAGAAGAGAAAACAGTTCCTACACATATGTGTAGATAAGTTATCTACACACTAGCTTAAAATACAGTGGGGGCCACATTATTTGGGTGATCAAAACCATTCATTGTTAAGGCCCTCACATAGATAGGGTGTCCATAAAAAATCAGATCCATAGGATCATCCTAACCATTCGAACTGTGGAGGCAAAAACTGGACTAATTTGTGAAGGTTTAAAGACATCCATTTTACCTCCACAAATCGTAGGGTTGGGATGATCCTATGGATCTGATTTTTTGTAGACACCCTCTCTATGTGAGGGCCTTTAAAATGGATGGCTTGGATCACCCAAACAATGTGGGCCCCCACTGTTTTTTAAGCTAGTGTGTAGAGAACTCTCTACACATATGTGTAGGAACCGTTTTCTCTTTTAAGAAACATGTCTACTCCATCATATTGAAAAGCGATTGATTATTATGAGAAATTATATGATGCAAGGCCTTACAACAAACAATAAGGCTGGTGGAAGTACCAACATTGATATTTGATACAACAGCAGCTTCTCAAAAATTGAGCTGCCCTTGGATCAAATATCAAGGTTGGTACCTCTACCGTATTGTTGTAAGGCCTTACACCATATAAAAACTCGATTATTACATTACTGGCATATTGTCTTAGTAAAAACGTAAAATCGTGTGGAAAATTAGCCAGAAAGCCACGACGAATGGATAGATAACTTACTTTGTAGGATAAAACGGTAGCAAATGAGCATATAAATTTCCTTGGAGAATAAATTTTCGATGCAGGAACTATTAGCAAATTTAGGCTTCGATTAGAAAGCCGCAACGAATATGTAGAAAACCTTTGTTCAAGGATACAACCGCAATGAATGGGCAAAAATAATCTTATTTTCAAGATAAATTCTCGATGTAAGATCAAGTGACTATCTCCTTCCAGTTACATAGCTGTGAAGAATAGGCAATAACCTTCGTCATAGAATAAATTCTAGTTCTCTTTTCACGAACTTAACTATGTATGATTTTATCCAAATATACATTTAAACTTTAGTAAAAAAATTTTAATCAAAATCATTTACCACATGCACGATCATGTCCATTAATGAGATTAATGGTGTGGATGTTCCTCCACGTCAGTGATATTGGGACGCATAACTTAGAACCCTAATTTTCAAATAAATATTTTCTGGCTGTTGTATTGCAATCCATCCCGCAGATACGAATCATCTTCAAAGCAATCAACTGTTATAGAAAGAAGGCCCCGATCAGAGAAGAAAACCTAGTGCCATTGTAATCTTTTTCTTTCCTCGATCTTCGAATCGGAAGAACAACCTAACCCTTCCTTCACCTCAATCTCATTTTTACCATAGCAATATTCTTCTCATCTTCTCATGGGATTATAGAAAATGGAGTTAAATGTGTGATTAAGAATTAGAATAAGCCAATAGTGTGGACCAACCGATCATGGTTTTAAATTTCGACTGAAACTGAAATCGGGTATACCCGAAACCTTACAAAATTTCGACCGAAATCTAATTCAAAATTTTAGGAATTCACCCAAAAACCTCGATTTCCTTCATTATTTAATATTTTCTTGAAATTTCGGGAAATTTTGCCATAAATTTGTATGAGATAAAATATTATTTTAAGGGTTGCATTGGGAAATGAATTTTCCGATCATTTTTCACATCGTTAGAGAATTTTACAAATGTTTGGAGTCGTTTTTATCAAAACATGTGTAGAATTTCTTTCGCGATGCACCTTAACCCTTCGTTTTAATAGATTTGGTCGGATTTCGGCTGAAATTTCGGATTCGGTGAGGACCGAAATGAAATTTGAAACCGGATAAAGCTAACATGCCAAAAAAATAGGTAGGAGTTAATAATATGTTCGAGATAGGCTTTTACGCTTTAAATATGAACCACTAGGTGTTAGGATACTGGCCCATGACAAGCCAAGTGGGTCCACCTCTTTATAGGTATTAATCTTTAAGTAATATAGTCGCTTCTTGTTTTTTATTAGGGACAGCCCCTTCTAGTGTAAAAGAGTTGTCATAGTTACACTAGAGAAGGCTGTCCCAAGTAACAAATAGGGATGATTATATGTATGAACATGCATTCCACGTGTCAATAGAATAGTGGGCGGTTTTTTGACAGGTGGCATGATTATTTTGTACCACGTGTCACATGGAAAAACACTTTGGAAACCCCACTAACCCAATTGCTTAAGCATTTTCGCAGTGACCATAATACCCTTACAGGTTATGGGGAATGTATTCTAGTTACTACCTCATGGTAATACAATGCGGCACACATGATACAACATATTGGGCCCTACCTTTGATTGATCAAGACCGTTCATCTGCGAGGATTCACTATGGATCTTTGGTGACCCTAAAACCATGTCAATAACTTATATTTTTTTCTGATTGAATGTGAATGGTTGGCATTTAATTTTGGTAATAGGAGATTCAAAGAGAGATCTATCAAGTGGACGGTTCAGATCTATCAACGGTGGGGCCCACTATCCCTTTAGTGGGCACACAACATTTCTCGTCTCTCTCCGGCTGCATTTGGATTGCCGGAATCAGGAATTAGAATCAGCATCCTATTCTCATTCCAAGGTAGATGGGAAAAAAAAATTAAAATTAAAATTTTAATTAAAAAATCAAACAAAACTTTCATTTTGATTAGGGGGGAATCAGAATACCACCTCATGAGGTGAGAAACAGATTCCGATTCCAGCGTCGGCATCGAAATAGGATACCGATTCCATCATCCGATTCTTGCAATCCAAATTGAAGGGTATTTTAGAGAAAACACATCATCTCTAGCATGTGCCAGGTGCTCGTGTCTCTCGTGCTCTCACCACCACAAACTCTCTCATTTGAGGTTTGGCCGACAAGGGCTTTGAAGCTATCTGCTTCTGACACGTGTACCAATGACAATTTAGCTTTTGATTATAATGACTCTCCAGCCACTAGTTTCATGACCGATTCTCAGCCACAAACACATCTTCAAAACTTCCAAATGAAGCTACTCTTCAACTCTTCAACCCAGCAACCTCTCTACTAAAAAACAGAGGAAAACGGAGGAATAGAAAGTTTGGAAAATCGAGTACTTTCTACTCTCAAATTTTCAATTTCTTTGAAACCCAATACAGTTCATAACTCCATTAGAGATCTGTTCGTTTTCAATCAACTGATCAAGCATCAGTTCCTACCAATTTTCGCCTTTAGCCCTTCAAACTCTGTTCTTAAAACAGGGGAAAAAGTAAAGAAAATCTGAAAATTTTGTGCTTTTCTTCTCTCAATTTTCAGTTTCTTGGAGATCCAATACTATTGATCAATCCTCTATAAATCTGTGCTCGGATTCACTTCTGAATTCCGATCGATTTTTGCCATCAGTACCCAGTTCTTACTGAGAAACACTCTTCATTTTCCTATTAGGTCCATCAGTTGAGCATCAAGAGGTATGGATTTTTTTCCATTAGTAACAAAGAAACAAATTTTGGGGTTTTTGGGTTTCATCAATTTTTTAAGAAAATAGTTATAGATTCTCTGGTTGTGGATGTTTGTACTTGAAATTTTGAGAGATTGGGGATTAATAGCCTGCCTGTTTATGTTTTATGAAAATTGTTGGGTTTTTCAGTATTTTCTCTTGAATTAGATGTTGAATTATAGGGATTTAATCCATGGTTTAAGTTGTCTTACTGTTAGTGAAATTTATTAGTAAGGGTGACTTTGTGTCTGAGGTCTAATCCAATTCTCTGAATCAAGTTGAGTTTTCTTACTGTTTGGAAAATTTATCAATAAGGGTTACTTTGTGTCTAAGATCTAATCAGTTTTTCTGAATCAATTTAAGTAGTGTTACTGTTGGGAAAATTTATCAGTAAGGACTACTTTGTGTGAGAGATCTAATTGGATTCTTTGAATCAATGTGTAAAAATACCCTAAAGTAACGAAAATCCAATTAAATTGCACACCAAATCTAGTCCTAAGACAATTGAAATTCTTTTAACTTCTAATCAATTGACATCATTTTCAATTAAACTGAAAGCCAAATCTAGTTCTAAAGACGGTTGGAATTCTTCTAATTTCTAATCAATTGATGTCATTTTCATTTTTTTCTTGGTGATGGGTCTTCTGACAAGACTGTCTGTCTGGGGTTTTTTTTTCAGATCAGATTGATAATATGCAGTGGTATTGCAGCACAGAAAGTGAAGATCGCTTAGTTCCAAAGGTTCAAGAATCATCAGACATGCTTTGTGAGGACTACAGATCTCCATCACCAGATGATTGGGTGCAATGGGGAGTTACAAGGCCCGAAAAATTTGGATTACCCAACAAGTTTAATTTTGGAGAAATGATACCAAATACTGAAGAGTTTACCTTTGGTAGACAAAGCTTATATCTTAAATCAAAGAAGAAACATTCTGCTCTGGAGGGTGAAGGCTCTAGTAATTCCAGTGACTATGAGGATTTCTCACTGATAGATTATAAACAAGCGAATGGAGTTTTAAATGATCGACCGGACTACCAACTGCAAAACTTGTATCAAAGTGTGGATTATCTAGGCAGCATGGAGCAGATGAATGATATTTTCTTGTACAAGATAACTTCTGGGGCTCTTAAGATACTTGCTTTAATACCTGTAGGAGTTGTGTAGTTTATAAAATGTTTCAATTTGTTAGCCTTTTAGCCTTCATTAGACATTAAATTTTGAGTTTCATCAATGGGGCCATTTGATTTTTGATCATCTTCTTTACATGTCAAATGTGCAGGCACTCATTTCTTGAAGAAGATCCATCTCAAATGGAAAATCTATACCGACCTGTCGGCATGTTTCAGGAATCTGAATGCAGTTCGATGTCGTTTGAAGACTTGAATGATATGGTTATAGACCCACGCCATACTATGAAGGATCCGTTTTATATGAGCAATTCAAAGTATCTTAAAACGAGTCACTTTTCCCTTGCAATAGATGGTGTATCAGATAATTGGGACCAAAAAGAAGATAGCTCATCATCGGATGTCATCCGGGCTGAATCTGGGATGAAGGAAGGTTCACATACTATAAAGGTGTGTTCATTCGTGTATTTAAACTAGAATTTTTATACTATGTTACATGGATTCTTCTAAATGGGCAACATACCCATGTTGGACACATGTAGTACTTTAGGATTCACTGCGACACTTCTAGATCTCTTTTTTTTTTTTTTCTAAATACTACTATAACAAATTTATGACTATCTCATGTTTTAAGTTTTATCTGTTTTATTACTAAATTGTTTGTGTGGAAATAAAACATTATAATTATAACCTTCTGAAATTCCTTATATATTACCTACTATAACCATATTATTATGTAAAAGAAATAAAATTGGAATCGATTTAAATATATTGGTGAATCCACAAATCCTTTCTTCTGATGTTAGCCGAATCCGACAATCGCTAGCTGTGTCTCAACGAGGCAGATTAGATATTGTCTATTTGAAGTATAACCTTTTTTAACTGTATTATTTGATTGAAATTCACAGAAAATAAATTTTGAATACTATGAGATTCTTATCTGTTATATTTGTTTCTTTTTGCACTATTCCGTGAGGATTTTCTCAGAGATTCTATTCATTCAACATCTCATCTCTTGACCGACTTTCAGTGTTTCCTTGTAGGATTTTTCTCTCATATTTTCCTTTCCATTGCTTCTTGTTATATTCTTGCAAAAGACTTGCATTGTTTTCTCTATGATTTTTTCATTGATTCTCAACATTCGACATTCTGTATCTACTGATTTATTTCAGAACAATCCGACTAACTAAGTAGTGCAACTCACTTTCAGTTTCCAGTGGTCACACAATTGAACCCCAGTAAAAAAAATGAGTCCAGTGAGACAGGTGCACATGTGGGTGAAGGAAAATCGTTGGAGGCATCTGTGCTTCAGGATCTCGAATCTGTAATGACACAGGTAAAACAAATTGCAACCATGGAAGTTTAATTTCCAGTAACTTCTTAAATTGAATGTGGTTTCCAATGATTTATTCTGAATTTTTGGTTTGAACAGTTGAATGAAAGCACTCGGATTTGCTTTCGAGATGCTTTGTTCCGCCTGGCTAAAAGCTCAAGACAACAACATGCAGTAAATGAGAGCAGAACTTCTAAGTTCACTGTGGACAAGCCCTCTCTTGGAGTAGTTCATACTGAAAAACACAGGTATTGCCACTCATCTTGTCCTGCATAGAGCAAAAGAAGTAAGCTTGAGATCAAGGCCTCTTTTTTATATGATGAAACATGCATAACGTAGATTTCGTAAGGAGTTAATTTTCTCTCTTTCAATCTTGTGGTTATAGTTTCCAGATTGGTGTTTACTTATCAAGAATTAAGCTCTATTTCACTGTTGAATTTTTTTTTTTCTGTAGTTATGTTTCTTTTCTTTTAGTTGCTTATTCTAAATACACAGGAGAGACTATAATTTTATGTCAGGATGATTTTGTGTAGTTGGTCATTCCCCTAAGAAAGATGCATGAAAAAAGAAATAATAAAATTTAGTATAGATCACTTTTTTTGTTTTTACAGATCTCTTGTTCAGTAGACATGTCAACAAACAAAAACTTAATCCACTGTATATGTCTAACTGTGAAAGATCAAAGCCATTGGGAGAGTTTTTTCTGTCTTTAACTCTGTAATATCATTTGGAGCCTACTTTTATAGTTTTATTACATATTATTTTCTCGTGTACCTTTGACATCTTCTGCTTAATTTTTGACTTCGCAGCCATTTATTTATAATATTATAAATCTGTAATGCCCTCTACCAAATTTCTTTTATACGGTGATGCATTCTTAGGGTGCGCCGTGAGCTATGTTGGTGATATAAAAATCACCACCCATATTTTCCTTTCTTGTGATGTAACTTTATGATGCAAACCTGTGTGTTTTATTTCCATATCACATGTGATTTGCTTTATTTCTATTTTTTTGCTTTAATTTATCGCACACAAATCTTGGGTATTTCACGATTTCATCGGAAACATGCATTTGACTGCTGCACCTTGTAGTGCCAATCCATCACTTTTTAGTTTTTAGATAATTACAACAAAGAATTCTGGTTTATCGTTCAACTTGTACATCAGATCTTCTCAAGAAGCAAAATCTTAAAAATACATCCACCCATTAAATATTTATTTTTTTGAATGGTCAACCATTAAGTATCTCGATAATACATTGGCTTATGGTCCGCACAATTTTTATGTCAGTTGCATCATATCACCACACTTCTGCACTGCTTAACTCTGAAAAAAAATCAGTGTCTGATTATTCACTTCAACAAGTTTAATGTCCCAACTAATTTGATATATTATAACCCATCTAAAATTTTCCATTCTCAGGTTTGATGAAATGAAATCTGTGGAAGCAGAGACCAATGTCATTGACAGGACAGTTGCAAACCTTATATTCAATAAACCAGACTGTAGTCCTCCAGATCTTTCTTGTTTATCATCAATACAACTTAGCAAGGAAGCACTTATGGGATCTGGGTTATGTAATTACAGTTTGAAGCAGCCACTCCCAATGAATCTATCATGTGATGGTAAACTTTCATTCTCTGGTACAGAGAGCAACAATGGCAGTCATCTAGTATACGGATTTTCAAGAACAGAACCAGTAACTGCACTAAATTATTTTTCAGATATAATCAGTCAGCAGAGTAGCGATATCGGTCTCTCCACCCATGATTCCGACCTTTCAGGGTATAATCTCCCAGTGGGTTCAACTGGTATCAGCGATCAGTTCAACATGACTAGCAACTGAAGATTTTTATTATAGTTATTAGTACAGTTTTGGTGGGTTTATCAGGGATCAGATTCAGAACTGATCTTAAGCGATGAATTTACGAGATTAAACACCTTGAGATAGATGATAGAAAGTTAGTAGAAGGGTATTTTTGTGAAGTTAATCAAAAGGAGTTGAAAGTATGGTCCTTAAAAAACAGTTGTAAATTTTAAATAGCTACTTTTGGAGATCATTAATTTGATTTTCTGCTATGTATAGTGAGTGTATATAAAAATATATCATTTCCTTGTTTTCTAATTTTATTTTTTGATACTCCATGCCGGTGTTTTGCTCATTTCCTTACTAATGTAATTGAAACTACAAGGTTCCATACAGAGTACTCAGAAGATTAGGTTGCGATGTCCTCGCAACCTTCACTCAGTGGCCAGTAGTCCTCTGCATCTTCATTTTTTTTTAATAGATGAACTTCCGAGGAGGTCACATATCCTAATACCCAAGAACGCTCAACTTTGGAGTTTTGATGAGATCCAGTGCATTTCTGCCGATATGTTCACAACCTATATCTTCGTATTTATTGGTACAAATACAATTGGATGCAAATGGGTTTATGGGGCCAAACACTTGGAACCACATGAATTTATTTTCCTATGCAGTTTTTATTAGATAATTATCAATAATTTTAGACCACGAGTTTAAAACACACGCGGCACTTCATGGCGATTTGTGTTGTCGATATAGTGGCCTTCACAAGTCCAGATAATGGCCCCTAGTCTTATCATAATTGGATAATCTTAAATCATGGACCATTATTTTATAAAAATAAAATAGGAAAAATATTCTTAATCTTTCTAAATAGAATTATTTGTTTATTTTTCATTATCAAGGTTTTGTTCACTGGCTTAATGAATATTGGATCATACTCAAGATCCGATGCGATTGAATCCGGACACTATTTTTAATCTGTTAGGTCCTTCATGGATCCATATTTCAGGATACAAAATATTTTTAATCCATACTCAGGATATATCATGAAAATATTGTATTAGGATTCAACAAATTACAAAAACTGCATGTTCTCACATGTTTTGTATGGTTAAGTATAAATTATATGAGTTGCCTGCAAATTGGATCCCCCAAAAAAGACCCAAAGTACAATCCCTTGACCTTGAGGAAGTTTCCATTTTGACTGAAAATGAGTTTGCAGATCAAATTTGAAGGTTATTTTCTTGTCATGCTCAAAGAGCTTGGAGGTCATACATTTTCTCTACTGAGTTCTTAGAGGATATGTTTGGCTTAAAAAATAACAAGTGTGGATATGGTTACAGGAGATGGTTAGGTGAGCTACAGGTGGGTTATATAGGAGCTGGCTTTGGTGAGCCCAAATCCAATACAAAACTGTTTGAATGATTAGGAACAGTTGATAAAATCCTTTTATCAATTGTGACTAGATTCAAATTACTTAAAGTCCAATACTATGGACAATATTAATTACAACCTCCTATTGGATTGGTAGAGTTCTCATTGGGTATTTACATTTTCTACACGCGTTTCATATAACCTAATCTACCCATATATAAGCCCCTGATTAGGCATCGCCCTTTGGTATAATCAAAGTTATATAATCATTAAATAGAATGATATAAGGAGCTACTTTATCCTACAAATAGAACTGCCCAACAAAAAACAATAATTTCATTCAATGGATGTTATGGAATAAATTATCCAGTTTAGTGTTAAATTGACTTTATACCCTCATATGTCTGCTTAGGGTGATGAGGATCGTTGATGCTACTTTAGTTTTAGGGATTTTATTTCCACGTTATTTCAATTGCCTATGTATATGAGGGCCTCATATATTGAAGTTTAATTTTTTGGAATAAGATTGATTACAGCACTTTCTCCTCTCCCTTGAATCTCTTTCTTCCTTCTTCTTCCCTGTTTTTTCCTTTCTTTCCCTTTCTTTCCCTTTCTTCCTTTTCCTTTTCTTGTCTTCTTCTTCTCTTTATCTCCCCCCGGCTTGCATCAAATTGGTATCATACCGAAGGATCCAAGTCACCTCAGCAAGAGCTATTCATGTCTATCCGGCTGCAGTGACCAAACCAAAGCATGTCACTTTTAGGCACTGTTTTTCGACATAAAATGGGCATAAAACAAATTTCATGCACATTTTTAAGTGAAAAACTGAGCTTAAATTTTGTTTTACGCCCATTTAACATCGAAAAGAAACAGAGCCCGGTGAAAAGGCAATTTTTGAGTCTTACATGGGGGCATAGGAGGCATGCATGTTAAATCAAGAACAAGAGTTTTTATATGGTGTAAGGCCTTACAACAATACGGTAGGGGTACCACCCTTGATATTTGATCCAACAACAGCAGCTGCTGTTGGATCAAATATCAAGGTTGGTACTTTTTTTTTTTTTGCTGGTTGGTACTTCCACCGTACAAGGGCCTTATTGTTGTAAGGCCTTGCACCATATAATTTCTCTAGGCTCTGTTCACTTGTTTTCCCGGGAAAGGAAAGGAAAGGAATCTGACGTGGCAAAATGGAAAGGAAAGGAAAAGAAACTGTGATTTTCCCATGCTTTTTCTCTGTTCACTTGCCCAGAAAGGGAGGGAAAATATGCAGGAAAGTTATTTTCTCGCTGTTCACTTGCCCAGAAAGCAAGGGAAAATATGCAGAAACCCAAATTTTAAGCAGTTGGGGAACCAAGATGGGTCCTACCAACTGGTTGTCTAGATCCAAATAAGGAGGGCTACCTCTGCAATATAGGCACACTTCATTGTATTATGATGAAGAGCCCACCCCAAATGACAAAAAAACATGGAATAGGCAAATAAATTACAAAGAAACTCTGCATTTTGTGGATAACTTGGGTCCCTATACGGCCATTGTTAGTTGAACATGAAAGATGGCTCGGCTTGAAACAGACTTTCAAGACATCTATTGTATCGAGTAAAAGATATCCCGATAAACTCTTTTTATCTTTTTGAAATTCCAACAAACATGAAAGTTTGTTTATGGAGAGGCGTATGCAAGCACTCCCACACAATTTATTGTTATTAGCTGTTGGATTTAAATATTAGACTGCAATAATACTATTTATCTTTTGTTTATTACATAAACTCACTTAATTTCAGGGCTACGACACATTAGTAGGCGAGCGAGGGGTCCAATTGTCTAGGGGACTGTGGACCCCGATCCGATGACGGTGCCGAGGGACGCGAGATCCCTCCTGCAATCCTCTAAGATCTCCACAACGGAAGAGAGCTTTGCCAAGGAACTCTCGAAACGGATGCCACCCTCACAGCATAGCATGAGTGGCGATATAAAAAGAAAGAGATACATCCTGATCCGGAGCCAGGGCTCGAAACCAAGATATATCTGAAAATAAACTCAGAGTCGCCATCCATGGACACGCCATGGAACCAAAACAAATGCTCTGTTTGCAATGGATAACCAGAGATACAGAAGGTCCGTGCCTGATGACGAATGGAGAAGGTCCGAAGAGCGCCCCCAATTCGCCCGAGTGCGAACACTTGGTCTCTTATGCCATTTATTATTAACCTCGAAGAGTTTTGGGCGAAAATCATATGAAATGGGAACATGCATCTCCGAGAAAACGTCTATCTAATCATGCATGTCTCGGAGATGAAAATAAGCACACACAAAAGAACCGAAATAAATGTCACCTAATGATAACTAGGTTATGAGTGACATGCCTAACAGGTGTCTAAGTTCTGGTGGACAAACACATGCATGATATAGCTAAAGGTATAGGATCAGCACAAGAAGGTAAGAGAACACATCAAAACATATAATAACAACACAATAAATCCTAAGACTCTAAATGATTAGCCCGAGTCATCGGATGGTCTGATGTTCATCCAAAGAAGCCTACGTATCCCCGCCTCCACGAGAATCAAGGCAACGTAGTTCTTCGCGCCTATTCTAAGCTAGGATGCCTAAGACACCTAGACCTCTATCTTAGACTCGATCTAAAAGACCAGACTAGTTATTAAAGCTTCTTGAACGATTATTTAAATTCCAGTGAATTGTAGATTTTAGGACTCCCTATATGCCCTAACTAAATGCTAGTTAGCCCTAAGCTAATGCAGGTGGTTCCTCCAACCTATGTGTAACTAGGCTGTGTGCCCTAAGGAAAACAATAGGATTGCTAACGTATCCAAGACCTAGTCATCAGTCGGCGATGTGAATCGCCAACTAACCGGACGGAGGCACTCCTAGCTAGGACAAACCCCTAACTCTAAAACAAACACAAACAAGCACACAACAAATCAAAGACGAACTCCTAACTCTAAAACTCTCTATCTAGGACAAACTCCTAACTCTAGAGAAAGATTTTTGTTAAAAACAAGGTTTTAAAGTTGAAGGGTTAAAACATTTTTATTTACAAAGTTTGGCTGGACTTGGGATGAAGATCCCAAGCTGCACTACGTACCTCGTGGAAGAGGATCAAGCCAACGTAGTTCGAAACGAACTCTCAAACTACGCTTCTAAAAGAAACACTCAACACTTTAGATTTTTTAAGGTTTTTTATGTTTTTCAAATGTTTTTGATATTTTTAAAGTTTTTCAAATGTTTTTGAGTTTTAAATTTCCAATGTTTTTGGATTTTAAAGCTTTTCCAACGCTCTAAACCTTTAAATGTTTTCAATCTTAAAGGGAACACGCAAGTAATACCACAAACTAGGGCAAAGCCCTAAATCTAAAGGGGAAACCCCGAATAAGCAACTAGCGTCTCAAAGAGACGAACCACAACACGAAAGATAGCGTCCCAAGCAGAGAGAAAACGATCCAAGATCCCAAGCAAGCAAAGCTCTATATGACTGAGTTAGTCTCTAATGGAAAAACTCCTAACTAATAACACTAGGGAGGAAGTACAAATGAGTCAGAGACTCTAATAACACTACAAAGGATGAATGAGTCAAAGACTCTCTAATCAGGGCTGACTCCTATGCGAATGGACTATCGAATAAGGAGAAGCTCACAAGTAAAAAGGAATAAAAGACCCTGTGCATAGTTGGCAAAGGTGAAACACCCAGCCGGGCCGGACAGCTACCTAGCCCTAGGGTGCAACAAATGTGCAACCCAATACCCATAAGGGTAGGGGTATGCTGCCAAGCCGAGTAAGGTGTTCTCCCAAAACCAAACGACGCACAAAGAGGAGGTTTAGCAAGAGAATGAGACTGGGTAAGTCTCCTAGACACAGAGGTAGGATAGAGAAAAATGCTAGCAAGACTGGGCAAGTCTCCTATATACAAATGAGGGGTATGCTACTTGGACTGAGCAAGTCCCCTAAGGATGGGCTTGGGCTAGCGCCTTCATCGCCCTCGCAATGAGAGGGGACTCTAGTTATCTAAAGAAATTTAACAGAAAATCTATAAGACTGTGTTAGTCTATTTAAGAGAGAAGAAAAGGCTACCAGATAATCGCAAATTTCAATCCATTCTTATAAAAATAAATCAAGTGCTGAGCAAAGAAGAAATTTCAATATAAAAAAAATACACAATCTATAGCAATCATAAAATGATAAACAACATTAATTAGTCCAGACCAGCCGCTGGATAGCCTAATAAAGTAAAAGAAAATAATATTAAACACTTCTATGCCAACCACAAACCCCAATACGGGGACTCCAATGAAATCAGATGATGCCAAAGTAATCATCTGATATCATATACACATGATAATATTTCTATATCCCGCCTTGAAATCAGACAGTACTCATGTCGATAACATCGAATAGAGTAGTCATCTGATTTCCTTCTTCAATTAAGCCATTTATTTAAATAAATAAAAAATGAGTATGATAAGCTTTGAGATAATCTTACCTGAACAATCCGTTTATCTTCAACCTAACTCAAAACTTAGCATAAAAGAAGAATCTTAAATTTTCAACAAATTGTACAAATGCATGCAATGATATTTCTGATTTTATCAAAGTGACCACAAGCTGAAGCATACAATGATATGTACAGAAAACTTCTTTCCTAGCAAAACTTTGGTAGTTTTTTATTTTATTTTGAAGCATTGTGAAAATCTTCAAGATAAAACAGAAACTATCAGATTTTCACAATTTTTACACGATCAACAGAAACCACAAATACATGAAAGAAATATCATCTATTTTCAGCCGTTTCAAAAGAACAAACTCTGTTCACAAATTTCCCTCGAGTCCAAAGTTAAAATCTGTAAATTATTGAACTAAAGGACTCTTTGAGTATACAAAAAAAAAGCTTCTGTCACAAAATTCCTAAGAACAAAACATTAATACCAATGCCATTTCATTTTGCAATTCCATTATTAACTCCAATCACAGATCCAAGCCTCCAATTCTCATCATATTTTCAAACTAAATAATGTAAAGCTAACCAAAATGAAAATGGAAATTATTTCCCTATGACCAGCAAAAGCATAATCATGTGGCTCAAATCTCTAATCTCAAAAATGAAGACAAATGACGGATTTATCAAGAGAATAGCCTACATGAATCTAGAAATATCAACTCAAATGAACCCAGGGCATTCTAGGCGTAACAGAAAATCATGCTATACAATAATTCATATATTCACATCCTCGACATGCGGTACAACAAACAATCAGATGATCAATTCATTTATGCCCACGACATGGAACAAAGTGATAATTTGATTTGCATCTTTCACTTAATACAAATGGCTTCACAACCCATTCACCACAGATATTAAACATCAGATTATATTCAAGAGTCAAATTGACACCAAATCCATGAATTAGTATCATAATATCTGAAAACAAAGTGAATAGCCATACAAATTTTAGCGATACAAGGGTCAGAGATGTTACCTGAGTTGCCAAAATTACCAAGAAAGAGATGATTGGAGAACTGCTCGACCCTGATGAAATCAACGAAGAAGATGACCACGCTTCACTGCAACAGCTTTCAACTCTATGTCGATTGTAGATAGCTCTGAGCCAAAATGCTTTGGATCTAGGGTTTGATGGTGGAAATGAAGGTAGAAGATGAGAATGGAGAGGGCTGATGGAAGTGGATGCAGAGAAACAGGAGAGGTGTCTGGCTGATGTGGGTTTGGGCGAAATGGAGATGGGGAATGGGGTCTCTGAGATGGGGAAGCGATGGTGATAGCAGTGGAGAGAGATAGCCAAAGGTTAGAGGCAAAGGCCGGATTCCGGCGAAGTTGCCGGAGTTGCAGAAATGGTGGGATGGGATTAAAATGGAGGAGGGTGAAGGGGGAAGAAGGTGATTTGGGTTAGGTTCACGGTGGAAGAAGGCCGCCGGTGAATGGAGATTGGTGGCGGTTGACGGAGAAGATGACCGGATTTCGGTCACAAATAGGGGCGGATTTGAGGGTTTACTGGATTTCAATGGGTTTTAGGTGAAACCGAGTATGGGTTTTGCAGTAGAAGGGAAAACCGCAGATGGGGAATGGGGTTTTGAGGTGGGTTTGGCTTGAGCTAGAAGAAGAAGGGAGATAATGGAGATGGGTTTAATGGCGGTGGATTTAGGGTAGTGAAGGAGATGGTGGCGGTAGAGATGGAGATTGGTGGTGGTGATGGGGTAGATCCGGCCGGATTCTGGTAGTGAGATGATCGGTGGTGGAGGAGCAGTGGCCGGCCGGAGATGGCAATTTGGATGGGACGATGGCTCCCTCTCTTCCCTCTCCAAGTCTATCCTCCCTCACCCTCTCTGCTTCTGTTTCTCCTCTTGGTGGCTGAGGGTGGAGTAAAAAAAAAAAAAGAAGTCGGTTTGGAATAGGGTTTTTGAGGTTGAGGATGGCGGCTGGCGGTGGCGCGGTGGAGATGGCGGTGGGTTTAATGGAGATGGGTTTGTGATGGGTGGAGGAGGTGGAAAAAGGTGGTGGTGGAGCCGAGGGTTTGGGAAGGAGGTGCCGGTGCCGGATTTAATGGAGGTCGGAGGGAGATGGCTGCGAGAGTGATCGGAGAAAAGGGGTTTGGTAGTGGGTTTCGGTAGAGAAGAAGAGAATGGGTTTTTAAAGGGTGGAGATGAGAGGCGGCTGGGATTCAATGGAGCTTTGCCGGATTTAATGGTGTCCGGTTGGATTCCGGTGAGTTTCCCGGATCCCGATTGGGGGTTGGCCGGATGTGGCTGGTAAGGTGGAGGAGATGGAAGGGTTTGAAAGGGTGGAAATAGAGGTGATGGTTGGGTTGGTGGTCGGAGGTGGCACGGCTTGCCGGAGACGAGGCCGGAGAAGAAGGGCGGCCGGAAACTCTCTCTCTCTCTCTCTCTCTCTCTGCAAAAAGGAGGCTCCCTGTTGGGAGAAGAAAAAAATGAAGAGCCCCCTCTATAGCCCTAATTCGATGGTCTCTTATAAGACCAAAAATATTAGCCCCCCCCCCATTTCCTAGGACAGCCACCTCCTAATGGATTTATAACTACTCTTTTGCACAAAGGGGGGGCGGCTGGGCAAAACAGACCCAAAGGGAAATGATATATTTGACCCCCCTTTCCTTGCTCCGGACAGCCCTCCCTAATCTATTTACAAACATCTTTTTATACTAGCAGGGGGTGGTCCTAAGCAGAAAACAGGGGGAAATATTTTGTGAAAATATCTCCTTGAGAATTGATCTCAACCTTTCAAAATGCCTTTGTCATTAAAAGGCTAAGATTAAAAGCTTTCTAATGACCTAGGAAGCTTCCAGGAAGCTTCCTAAGATTCCCCCTAACTGATTTTGTTACACACTAATCCGCATACCCCCAATATCTCTCTGGACAACCCAAAATGGCTAATTTGAACTGCTTTTTCAGATTCCAGCACAACCCCTTTTCTGGCTAAATCGCCACCCTTCTAAACTTGCACCACGTCATCGTCTTAGCTCGTTCGCTAGGCAAACGGGCTCAGATCTTGACGAAATTTCACAGGGACCTTGGTGGGACCCTAAGCCAGCTTAGGGTATAATTTGGGGTCCATACACACTGATTTGAAAAAGGTAAGCACAAAACAAGAAGGTGCAGGGCACGGTCAAAATGGGGTGTCTACAGATGCCCCTCTTTGGCAGAGCGTGTACAACACGCGAATGGCAAAGCTGAACAGACAACACATTTTGATCGACCCGAACACAAAGCAAAGCAATTTTTTTTTTTTTTTGATTTTGAGACACAAAGGTAAACTGGCAAAAAGACTCTTAACAAAACTCTAAAACTGCAAGCAATAGGGAGATAGTCTCTCTCTGACCCTTAACTCTGCAATTGGTACATCTCAATGAGATGGCCTCTCTTGAAACTCTTAACTTGACAAAACATATCATATTGGTGAAACTACTTTCCACCTCAACCATTCAAACAAAAGGGGAAACTGCTTTTAAACAAGCATTCTAGATCAAAAGAAACTACTTTTCTCTCAAACAATCAAAACCAAAAGGAAACTACTTTTCCGACAAACATCATAAACACGAGAAACTACTTTTCTCCAAAACTTTCTATCTCTGAGAAACTACTTTTCTCTCTAAAAATTCTGCCTTTGAGAAACTATTTTTCTCTTCCAAAATCTTCAAATAATTGAGAAACTACTTTTCTCTTCCAAAACCCTCCAATCAAAGGGGAAACTACTTCTCGCCCAATCTTAAAATGAACGGTGAAACTACTTTTCACCCAATCTTCCAAACAACGGGGAAACTACTTCTCGCCCGATCTTAAAATCCACGGGGAAACTACTTCTCGCCCGAACTTCAAATCCACGGGGAAACTACTTCTCGCCCGATCTTCCAAACAACGGGGAAACTACTTCTCGCCCGAACTTCAAATCCACGGGGAAACTACTTCTCGCCCGATCTTCCAAACAACGGGGAAACTACTTCTCGCCCGAACTTCAAATCCACGGGGAAACTACTTCTCGCCCGATCTTCCAAACAACGGGGAAACTACTTTTCGCCCAATCTTCCAATCCACGGGGAAACTACTTCTCGCCCGATCTTCCAAACAACGGGGAAACTACTTCTCGCCCGATTTTCAAATCCACGGGGAAACTACTTCTCGCCCGATCTTCCAAATAACGGGGAAACTACTTCTCGCCCGAACTTCAAATCCACGGGGAAACTACTTCCCGCCCGATCTTCCAAACAACGGGGAAACTACTTCTCGCCCAACCTTCCAAATCAAAGGGGAAACTACTTCTCGCCCAATCTTTCAAACAACGGGGAAACTACTTCTCGCCCGATCAACAATTCAAAGGGGAAACTACTTTTCACCCAAACTTCCAATTCAAAGGGGAAACTACTTTTCACCCAAACTTCCAATTCAAAGGGGAAACTACTTATCACCAAAACTTCCAAATCATGGGGAAACTACTTCTCGCCCAAACATTCAATACGAAGGCAAAACTACTTTTCACCAAGCAACAAATAAACAGGCCACTACTTGGCACCTCATTGATTAACAATCAAAAGATTTTTTTTTTCTCTTTTTTTTTAAAAAAATGCCCCTTGTTTGGGTTTAATAAAGAAAAAGATTTTTTTAGGCCCAAAGGGCTTGCAAAAATGATTGATGGGTTTATCGATCTTATATCGAGCTCATTGATAGCATAGCTATCTCCTGCCGAGAATAAATGGGAGTGCATGATCATTGCTGAAGACAAGACTCGAAAAACTTGATGGAATTTTTGGGTATTGACTCTTTAAAAGAGAGGAAAAGCATTCTGCTAAGATTTGAAGATTGCAAAAGTGAATTCTAGACTCCGTTGGGGACTAGATTATCTGAAACATGGACTCTTTCAAAGAATGAGTTCAACTTAGAAATTTAAAAGCTTAGCTCATAAGATGTGCTCAAGCTTCTCTTGCTTCCATTTGCTGAAAATATTTATCTCAATTATCTTGTATTTGATATCTTTTATGACGCACGTCATAAAAGATGCCCCTAGTATGATTACTTCCATGACAGGATTCATAGGAGAGCAAAGCTAGGGTTGGTAAGAGAAGTTCAAGCCTGCATGGGTTCTTTCTTTGGTATATGGGTAAAAGGATATCCACAATGGATGAGTCTGAGAATTTTTTTCGTTCATTGCTCACTACTTGAGGCTTTGATGTCTCTGGCAAGTTCGAACAAAATGTCTCTTGCCCTTTCCTTGATTCTTAAACCAGGATCTACTCTAGATTTTTCTTCACATTTCGAAAGGTGTACTCTCGCTTTTCCAGTGCCAAACACTTCAGACATTGAGAGAGAAAAAATGATAAAAATAAGAAAAAGACTTTCAATGACTCAATCAAAGAAGACTCAAATTACTCAAGGGACTTGACTCACTTTTGATTCACCCTTAGATAAAATGTGTTATTTTATTATGGTAAGGCTAGCCACTCTTAGAGTACTCTCGAAAACCATGTCAAAAGGCTCTAGTTTCTCCATCGGGATTTCCGTCATGGTTATTACCCCTTTCGGATTGCTCAGTCTTAATGCCCCTAGTTTGAAAGGATATCAAAGTAAGTATTGTCGACACTACTCGGATTCTAGGATCTTGCACTGTGTAGTGGTTCTTTCTCCGTCTCCCTGATTTCTATCTTCAAAAGAAGTCACAACTTATGCCTTCCAATTTTCGGTCTAAAAGACCACTTGTCTCAACTTTTGTTGTTTCACCAAAAAGACTTTCTAGGTAGCTTGGGATCAAAAGGGTGGGATATTTAAAGTTCAAACGATTTGGACCGAATCTGGTCTAGCCAGATGTGGACCCCGATCCGAGAGAGGGGCGGGGGACGTGCCCCACGTGAAGTCTCAGGATCATCCACGTGAATGGAGAGCTCTACCAAGGAACTCTCGAAAGAAGTGCCTCTCACAGCATGAGTGGCGATATAAAAGGTGAGATACCTCTCGATTCGGGGACTAGCCCAGATTTGAGGCGTACCTTAAACAAAGAAGAGTCGCCATCCAAGGAAAAAGGCAAATGGGCCTTGGATCCCATACTATGCTCTGTTGCAACGGATAACCAGAGATATAAAATAAGGTTCGTGCCTGGTTACGAATTCGGAAGGTCTAAAGAGCACCTCATCCGCCCAAGTGCAAGCACCTGGTCTCTTATGCCATTTACTTAATAATTTTGAAGAGCTTTGGGCGAAAATCATATGAAATGGGAATGAATATCTCCGAGAAGACGTCTATCTAATCATGCATGTCTCGGAGATGAAATCAAAGGCACACAAGATAAAATAAAAGAAACATGTGTCACCTAAGCATAGCTAGGTTATAAGTGACATGCCTAATGGGTGTCTAAGTTCTGATGAACAAACACATGCATGACACACCAAAAAAGTATAAGGTCGGCGCAATAAAGTAAGAAAACACTGCAAAACATAGAAAATGACTCGATACCATACAACCCTAAAACTCTAATCTATACCTAGGCCCGAGTCTTTAGATGATCTGATGTTCATCCAAAGAAGCCTACGTATCCCCGCCTCCACGAGAATCAAGGCAACGTAGTTCTTCGCACCTATTCTAAGCTATGATGCCTAAGACATCTAGACCTCTATCCTAGACTCGATCTAAAAGACCGGACTAGTTCTTAAAGCTTCTTGTGTGATTATTTAAATTCCAATGGATTGTAGATTTTAGGACACCCTATATGTCCTAACTAAATGCAAGTTGGTTAGCCCTAAGCTAATGCAGGTGGTTCCTATAATCTATGTGTAGCTAGGCTGTATATCCTAAGGAAAACAGTAGGATCTATCGCATCTTAGACCTAGTCATCAATTGGCGATGTGGATCGCCAACTGACCGGACGGAGGCGTAAAACTCTTAGCTAGGACTCACTCCTAACTCTAACACAAACAAATAAAACACATAACAAACAAACAACGAACGAGGGAGCAACTCCCGACTCAAAAACTCTCTAACTAGGACAACCTCCTAACTCTAGAGGAAGATCCTTTCGAAAAAACAATATTTTGAAAGATTTTTGTAATTTTGAAAATTTTAAAATGCTTATTTTTAAAGGTTTGGCTGGACTTGGGATGTGGATCCCAAGCTGCACTACGTACCCTGTTGAAAGGGATCAAGCCAACGTAGTTCGGAACAGATTTCCTAACTACTTCTAATGACTCAAGATTTTTGAGATTTTTGGTTTTTCAGATGTTTTTGTTGTTTTTAAGTGTTTTTGACTCAAGGGGGACAAATCCTATCATCATAAGGGGAGGACAGACTCCTGATATCCCGCAAAGGTTGGACAGCATCCTATGCTTTGCGGGGGGAATGAACAGAATAACAACTCTGCAAGGGTTGGACAGCATCCTATACCTTGCAGGAGCGGATAGAAAAACACAAGATTTGATGAGAGGTTGGATAAAATCCTAACCCCTACGATGATAGGACTGACTCCTGAAAGAAAAACAGACTCTCTAGCTAAGGACAGACTCCTAGGCTAAGGACTGACTCTGAAAATAGGATTCTAAGAAGGAGGTGCTAATGAGACAAAGCCTGTCTCCTAAAAGAAAAAGAGATAAAGAAGGGTGATAGTGAGACTATCAAGCTAAGATAAAACTCACAAGTAACAAGGAAAAAGAGACCTTGCACATATTTAGCAAAGGTAAAACATCCAGCCGGGCCGGACAGCTACCTAGCCCTAGGGTGCAACAAATGTGCAACCCAATACCCATAAGGGTAAGGGGTATGTTGCCAAGCCGAGTAGGATGTTCTCCCAAAACCAAATGACGCACAAAGAGGAGGTTTAGCAAGAAAATGAGACTAGGTAAGTCTCTTAGACACAGAGGTAGGATAGAGAAAAATACTAACAAGGAAAAAGAGACCTTGTGCATATTTGGCAAAGGTAAAACACCCAGCCGGGCCGGACAGCTACCTAGCCCTAGGGTGCAACAAATGTGCAACCCAATACCCATAAGGGTAAGGGGTATGTTGCCAAGCAGGGCAGGGTGTTCTCCCAAAACCAAACGACGCACAAAAAGGAGGGTTTAAGACCTATGAGATTAGAGGTAGTCTTCTAGAGGTTAACTCAGGTTGATTCATTAATGAGACAATGCCTGTCTCCAAAGATTTGGATCTAAAAGACTAGGCAAGTCTTTTGAGAAAATAGAATGCTATTTGGACTAAGCGAGTTCCCTAAGGATGAGCTTAGGCTAGCGCCTTCATCGCCCTTGCAACGAGAGGGAATTCTAATATCAAAGAATTTTAACAGAAATCTATAAGACTGTGTTAGTCTATCAAAAAGAGAAGAAAAGGCTACCAGATAATCGCAAATTTTATTCTAAGAATAAATCAAGTGCTAAGCAAAGAAGAATATACAACCTAATAGCAATCATAAAATGATAAATAACATTAATTAGTCCAGACCAGCCGCTGGATAGCCTAATAAAGTAAAAATAATATCAAAACACTTCAAAACCAACCACAAACCCCAATACGGGGACTCCAATGAAATCAGATGATGCCAAAGTAATCATCTGATATCATATACACATGATAATATTTCTAATCCCGCCTTGAGATCAGACAGTACTCATGTCGATAATATCGAATAGAGTAGTCATCTGATCTCCTTCTTCCTATTAACAATTTATTTAAAAAAAAAGGAATGAGTATAATAAGCTTCGATATAATCTCACCTGAACAATCCATTTATCTTTAGAATCTAACTCAAAACTTAAAAAAAGAAGAAGAGGGTACTATCATGATCCAATAAATCCCTCTAAGGGTGGGCTTAGGCTATCGCCTTCATCGCCCTGGAAGAAATCAATTAAGATGAAATAAACATGATGATTTTGTATCAACAAGGAAATGAATTGATGTCAATGTCAAACAGATGACATTAATATTCTAATATTTAACCATGATTCTATCTATCTTATAGTCATGAACTTATCTAATATATCAATATACAAATTCATTTTTATCTTATCTATCCACTATTTCAATCACCTCATTAAAATCAAGGATTCAATGTTAAAATATGAGGACTAGAATATCATTTCTAGATGGCAAACAATATGAATTCTACATAACGTCACAAAAGTAATTTTAACAATAATTATAATCTCTTCAAAGATAAAAACAATTATTTATGCAGACCATGACCAGAAAATTCCGATAAAACTCATAACCAATCCATGCTCGAATTATAACTATCAATTTATTTCATGTGATTACCGAAACAAAATATAATTAACACTCAAACAGTATAAATCTTTCACCCTAACTCCACTATCCTCTAATTTCACCATACGCATTCAAGTCATTTTCAACTTAAAAAATCATTCCAAAAAGAAATTAATATTATTTGTGAGTTTACTGCGAGATCATGAGTTTAAATTTCTGATTTTTGAAAATTCCTAAGATATGCATAGGTTTTATAGAATCAAGAAACATTTTTACATCTTCAAAGAAAAGTTAAATATTCAATCCAGAGAATCAAAATATCACTCATACAAAAAAAAAAAAAAATGTTTCGTGCAAGGATAAAGAATTCAAAGATTAACTTGTTTAACAGGATCTGTAAAATAAGATAAAATAAAATTAATTAGATAAAATTAACTGCTAATGATGCTTACCGATGATCAGGACTTGAATAATAGCTAGAGTTCCAGCAAGAAACGATCAAAATCAAGCTATGAAGTATCAAAAGATATGGCAAGAACACATCTCTAAATCTCAAAATCTATTCAGATCTCTCTCACTCTCTCTCTATTCTCTTCCCAATCTTTAGAACAGAGAAAATGATAATTCCAAGCCTGCTCTGCACAAATCTGAGCTTGCTTGAGATTGAACTTCTATTCTATTTTCGAACTCCAGATCTTTTCCCCTTTTTTAAATCTTCTCTTTTCTTTCTTTTTTCTTTTGGATCACAGATACATCTTTTAGGCCCTAAGTTAGGGTTTCAAGAGGTATATCAAGGCTAAAGTTGTAAAGAAGACAGAGGAATCGTCGAGAGAAAAAGTAGCACTAACAAGTAATTGAAAGGTAGTCGGAGCTCAGGTAGATCCGGTCGGAGAAAATGAACTCAGTTAGGGTTTGAACGAAGGATCTCTCTTTCTCTTTCTAAAAATTAGGGAAAACCTTGAATTAGTGAAAAGTGAGGGGGTAAGCTTTAGAAAAAACAAGAATAGCATGAAATTCCGTAGGAATTCTATCGGAATTTGACAAGAGAAGATGAGGAATGTTAGGGTTTACACAGAGGAACAGAGGAATATAATAGATAACAGAGATTTTTCGTTAAAATTGTCGAGGAAACGATAAAAATGATGGAGATCTATAACCTTTGTAAGCGAAGATTACAATCGGGAGGCGAAGAAATTCGGACGGATTGCGGCCGGAGCTCCGATGCAATGATCGGAGAAGAAGAAGATGGGAGTAAGATCGCAGTAGCAACAGCTTTCGTGGTAGAAATTGTCGGCCGGCAAGCTCGAGCTCCCTCTGCAATTCCACTTTCTGCTCATGAGAAAACCTCTCAGATCCCCTTTTTCTCCTCCTCCTTCTCTCTGAAAATTTTTTTTTAACGAAAATGAATCCTCCTCCTCCCTTGCCCGACGGATTCTTTTTATAAGAGAGTAATAAATTCGTCCTTTTTTTCTTATTTGGACAACCACCTTTCGGATAATCCACTCCCCTTTATGGTTTACACTACGGTCGTCTCTCGGCTCGTTCGCTAGGCAAACAAGCTCGGATCTCGACGAAATTTTGCGGAGAGCTAAATGGGACCCTAACCTAGCTAAGGGTGAAGATTTGGGATCCTAAAGCATTGGTTTGATAGGGTTTTGCTCAAACTTGGAAGGTTTAGGGTACGGTCAAAATGGGGTGTCTACAGATGCCCCTCTTTGGCAGAGCGTGCTTGTCACGCGAATGTCAAAGCTGAATAGACAAACCATTTTGGCGACCCGAAAAAGAAGCAAATCAAATTTTGATTTTTGGTTTTGAAAATGATATTTACAAAGATAACACGGTGAAATAGCCTTTCACCGGACTCTGACTCCGCAAACGCTGGTGAGATAGCCTCTCTCCACTCATAACTCAACAATGGATATATGGATGAGATAGCCTCTCTTGCAAAACTTTTAAAGGATTGATTTGGTTGCGAGAGAGCCAGGAAAGATATTGGCATGGTTGCGATTGAACCAAAAAAGCTGGGATATTGACTTGACTGCGAAAGAGTCAGAAAATCAAGGATATTAGGTCGGTTGCGAACGAACCAAAAGATCAGATAATAGACCTGACTGCGAATGAGTCGGAAGGTCAAAAATTTGCTTAGTTGCAAATGAACAGAAAAAGCAAAGGGGTTGACTCGATTGCGAATGAGTCAGAGTCAGGGAGAATAGCTTGATTGCGAATGAATCAAGAAATCAGCGAGAAACTTGGCAGCGAATGAGCCGAAGAATCTAAGATTTTAGCTTAGTTGCGGATGAACCAAAAAAAAACTGGAACGATGACTTTAGCTGCGAATGAGCTAAGAATTGGAAGATTGACTCGATTGCGAGTGAGTTGAAGTCGGAGAGATTAGCTTGATTGCGAATGAATCAAGAAATCAGCGAGAAACTTGGCCGCGAACGTGCCGAAGAGTCTAAGATTTTGGGCCTGGTTGCGAATGAACCAAAAATGCCGGAATAATGACTTAGTTACGAACGAACCGAAGTCAAAGAGATTAACTTGACTGCGAATGAGTCAAGAAATTAGAAAATAGACCTGACTGCGAATGAGTTGGAAGCCTAAGATTTTGGCTTGGTTGCGAATGAACCAGAAAGGCGGAGATGATGACTCGATTGCGAATGAACCAAAAAGGTAATAACCTGACAGAATCAGAAGTTAAAGGATTGACTCGGTTACAGATTAACCGAAAAACTTGACTGCGAAAGTCAAAAAGCTCAAAGATCGACTCGGTTGCGAATGAACCAGAAAGTCGAGGATTGACCCGGTAGCGAATGAACCGAAAAGGTCGAAACGATGACTTGGTTGCGAATGAACCAAAAATGTAATAACCTGACAGAATCAGAAGTTAAAGGATTGACTCGGTTACAGATTAACCGAAAGCTTCAGGATAGAAGCTTGACTGCGAATGAGTCAAATACTAAAGGATCGACTTGGTTGCGAATGAACCTAAAAGTCGAGGATATGAGTTAGACTGCGAATGAGTCCAAGGCTCAAAGGATTGACCTGGTTGCGAATGAACCGAAAGGTCGAGGATATGAGCTAGACTGCGAATGAGTCAAAGGCTCAAAGGATTGACCTGGTTGCGAATGAACCGAAAGGTAGAGGATACGAGCTAGACTGCGAATGAGTCCAAGGCTCAAAGGATTGACCTGATTGCGAATGAACCGAAACGTCGAAAATACGAGCTAGGCTGCGAATGAGTCCAAAGCTCAAAGGATTGACCTGGTTGCGAATGAACCGAAAGGTCGAAAATACGAGCTAGACTGCTAATGAGTCCAAGGCTCAAAGGATTGACCTGATTGCGAATGAATCAAAAGGTCGAGGATACGAGCGAGACTGCGAATGAGTCAAAGGATCAATGAAATGGTGAGACAGATTCTCAATGGAATGGTGATACAGACTCTCAATAGAATAATGAGACAGACTCTCAATAGAATAATGAGACAATCTCTCAATGAGATAATGAGACAGACTCTCGGTGGTATGATGAAACAGATTCTCAAAAGATTGACCTGGTTGCGAATGAACCGAAAGGTCGAGAATATCTTGATCAAGCAGAAGTCTACATGAAACAGTACGAGAATCAAAGGTATGACGGGCCTGTGAAAAGGATTTCACCAAAATAACAGTTAGATGGACCTGTCACCTGTGGAAAGGCTGATCTCCATACTAACTATTAGGAGGTAACAAACAATAATTTTGCTTCTGGATGCGAAAATTTTGATTGATTCCACTGAGAGATTGATTGTCTCTTGCCGAGAACAATGGGAGTGTGAGTTCCTTGCTGGGACTGGACTCGGATAACTTGCTGGGTTTTGGGTATTGGCCCTTCTTTGACAAGTGAAAAGCATTCTGCTGAGGTTTTGAAGGTTGCGGGAGCAAATTCTAGACTCCGCTGGGGAAATTGATTTTCTTTGAAAATTGACTTTTTTAGAAAGTCTTTCAGAAAGAGGGCTCATTAGAAGAGTTTAGAGATTTGGCTTGAGATATGCTCGCATCTCTCTTATCTCAATTTGTTGTAAACATTGGCACTGATTGCCTTTTGTGTGCTTGATATCTTTTATGATGCAAGTCATAAAAGATGCCCCTAGTGTGTTGCGATTCCATGACAAGAGTCTTAAGAAAGCGGAACCAGAATAGGTAAGGGAAATTTGAATTTGTATGGGTTCTTTCTTTGAAATAGGAAGAACAATCTCTACAATGGCTGGGTTTGAGAATTCCTTCTGTCACTGCTCACTGTTTAAAGCCTTGATGTCTCTGGCAGGTCTGAACAAGATGTCTCTTGCCCCTCTTTGATTTTCAACCAGGATTCACTTTGAATTTTTTTTTCGCATTTTGGAAGGTGTACTCTCGCTCTTCCAGTGCCAGACAACTTTAGACCTTGAGAACTTTAGACCTTGAGAGAAAAATGGATAAGAATGAGGAATAAACTTTGAATGACTCGATCAAAGAAAATTTATAAGATTCAAGGGACGACTCACTTTTGATTCACCCTTAGATCCAATGTATTATTTTTTTAGGGTAAGGCGAACCGCTCTCAAAGTAATTTCGAAAACCATGTCAAGAGGCACTAATTTCCTCCATCGGTATTTCCGTCATGGTTATTACCCATCTTCGGATTGCTCAGTTTTAATGCCCCTAGTTTAAAAGGGTATCAAAGTAAGTCTCGCTGACACTACTCAGATTCTGGGATCCTGCCCTGTTTGAAGACTGCTTCTCCAACTCTTTGATTCTCTTTCTTTCAAGGAAGTCAAACTGATGTCTTCCAGGTTTTCAGTCTTACAGACCGCTTGTCTTGATTCTTGCTTTGAGTTCTCCATAATCGAGGAACTCCTTCCATGTCTTATCAGCTCACTTTTTAGAAGTCTTGCTGTCTACTAGATTGTCTTCTTGAGTTTTTAATCTAGCAAACCGCTATCCTTTCTTTGTATAAGCTAACTCTTTGACTTAGCAAATACATGAATCTCTTTTCTCTATGCCGCCCTTTCAGGTTTTCAACCTAGTGGGTCTTCAGACTCTCATTCTTTTCTTTTCTTTCTGTTTTTGTTCTATTTGCCTTTAACCTTTGCTTGTTTCACCAGAAGGACTTTCCAGGTAAGCTTGGGTTCAAAAAGGTTGGATATCTAAAGTTCTAAGAATTTGGACCGAATTTGGTCTTGCCAGACTACCTACGTACCCCAAAAATGGAGGATCAGGTCCGCGTAGTTCGCTTTGGGTTTAACAAAGAATGGTTTAGCTTTTTAGCTTCAAAATTTTGAAAGGGGGATGATTTGGCTTTTATCCCCAAGGATTTGACCGAACCTGAGTTGATCAGGTTGCCTACGTACCCCCGAAGAGTTGGGGATCAGGTCATGACGTAGTTCAGGTTGCTTATCTTTTATGACGAAAGTCATAAAAGATGCCCCTGGTTTATAATGTGTTTGAAAGAATTGTTTGGTTTTAACAGCTCAAAGGGCTCACAAAAGGATTTTTTTTTTTTTTAAACGTTGGGATTTTGGCTATAAAGGTTCGAACGTCCAAGGATGGCCTCCTGGTGCTTTGATGTACAAGCTTTTGAATGTTTAAGGTTCAACGGCTTTGAATATTTTTGTCGAGGAGTCTGGCGGTACTCTTGGGCAAGACTTCAACCACGATGCTCCATTTGAATTTGTGCGCTTCTCAAATATCTTGAATTTATGCTCAAGGTTATACAGCTCTCGATAGTCTCCAAATGTTGGAGACAATTCTGATATTCAATCTATCTCATAGACTCCATCACTTGGGTCTTTGATTTTTCTAAAGAGTTGTCTTAGAAACACATTCCTTCTACTCTTTTTTTTTGCTTTTAGACATTAACAATGTCCTTACTCTTGAATTATTCCACATCGGAACCTCATTGAAAACATGGAACTCAAGTGCACTTTTCAGGCTCGAATTGATGACTTCATTTTCTGAAAGTCTTCGCTAAATTTCTCATCAGCTCGACTGGATGTCTGATGTTTCACTCTCTTGAATTTTGCTTTACAACTGATATCTAAAGCCGATGGAGTCTTGCTTTGCACAAGGCGTTCACCCGGTTTATCCTTATAGGATCAAGCAAGATTACCTTAAACCCCTATAAACAGGTTTATCAATTCCTCGCTTTCCTCGGGAGATAAAGTTTTTCCAATCCATCTTTCCCGAGTTTCGGATTTCGATACCACTATCAACAGCTTTGATTTCTTCTTTGAGTGGCTATGCTCGACGCTCTTCCTCTCGTTTGATCATGTTTCAGATCTCGAGGGGAATTTCGTCTGCATTCTCATCCGAGAAGGGTGTCTTTAGTTATTTTAAACATTAGATCAAGAGTGAATCATAAGAATACTGATAACATTGAAATCAAACTTTATTGAGTTGAAAACTTTCAAGTACATCAATAGTTCTCAACACGCCTCAGTGGGCTATATATCAGACTTGACAGAAAATAAAACACTGACTCTAAATGAGAAAGACTGACAAACATGACACCCTCTTTTTTTTTCTTTTTTTTTTTTTTTGACATTGACACTATCACTCACCAACTTTCAACACAAGAGTTGGTATACACTTGATAGAAGTCAAATCTTGAAACATGATACTTGGAACACCTCACTTGAAACAATGACACATGGACATGGACAAGGACTAGGCACTGAAGTTCACAAGTAGCATGCCTTCCTCCATGATGTTGTCGGCTAGTGGTTTCGGTTCTGGTATAGGAATCTCGGAAGAGGCGGACCCATGTAGTTCTGTCTACCTTGCCCAAACTGCCCTTGAAAACCAGCTGGTGGCATCATGCCCTCTGCCCTGACATTCTTCGGAGGCTCAAATTCTGACATCTTTCCTTTTCCTTTCGATTCATTTCCCTGCTCTGAGGTGGCATAAGCAAATGTGGTGGGACATTTGAAGGGTTGAATGGGTCTAACCGGTGCATAATTCGCGAAAGCATAGAGTTCAGGAAGAATGGATGAATCTCCATCTATCTCGTCCTGAATTTTATGTTTCAATGCCATGCACTTTTCTGTTGTATGACCAATACCTCCGTGGTACTCGCAATACTGATCTCTTCTCCAGTGTTTGGGGACCGGGTTAGGAAGAAGCTTTGGATCTAAAAGTGTCAAACGACCTTCACTGACCCATTTCTTCATGATAACTTCCTGAGAACATGGCAGCTGAGCGTATTCCCTCCTCAGTCTCTGACCCATCCTTTCTTCCACTTCTATTATTGGCTTCTTAAAGGGTTGACGATAGGGTCCAACATTCTTAACTTCACTGGGAACAATGACAGGCTTGGTCCCACTATGCAAATCAACATATCTGTCAAGAATTAAACTCTGAACTGATGCTTCTTCTGTCATAGTACCCATATCGGCAAACTGCTTAGGAGCTGAATCATATCCGGTGGACAGATATCGTATTTGAGTTTTCATCTCCCTCACTTCTTCAGTTAACATGGCCATCTGACCAAAAAGCTTAACCATCCAGTTTTCCATTCTGATGAGGGCCAACCTTTCAAATGATTCCTCCATTGGTCGAGAGTTTGATGAAACAAGTGGTGTTTCTGAGATAGGACGAATAAGGGATGCAGGATCCAATAATGGTTCATCCGTAGAGATAGCTCCTACCATCGGTAAAGGGCCAACTGATCTTTGCACTGGTTTTCTGGTAGCACCGGGTTCTCCAACAACTACCTTACCATCTTTGATAAGTTTTAGGATCTTATGTTTCAAGGCTTGGCAACTGTTGGATGAATGTCCATGAACTCTATGATATTCACAGAAGTCTTGTTCATAAAAGTTGCTAGGAAGAGGATTTGGAGGAGGAGAAGGTTCAGGAAGTTCAAGTTTACCCACTTCGACCAATTCTCTCAAAGCTTTTTCAAGATTCTTCGGCAATGGAGGAATTTCTTTATTTGGCTTCTGAATAGGCTTGTTTCCTTTCTGAGCCACCTTCTTGAAAGGTTGACGAGAGGTCTCCACATTGCTGACCTCTTTAGCTACTACCATAGTCCTCTTTCCGTCTCTAACATCAGTTGAGGTCCTTGTCTTTAGTCCTTTGGCCAGTGCATCCTCTACTTGGGTTCCCGTCTTGATGAGATGATTGAAATCGAGAAAGTATTGGATAGCCATATGATGGTAGTACTGTGGAGACAGATTCTTAACCACAATCTTGATCTGGTCTTCATCGGACAATCTGTGGGTCATCTGAGCTGCTTTCCTTCTCCATCTTCGGATGAAGGAAGTGAAGGTTTCATTATGTCCCTGTTTCAACATTTTCAGATCCCTTTTGGTTATGTCTATTCCTTCTTCCATGGAAAACTGTTCCACGAACTTGTTGGCAATGTCTTCCAAAGTTCTGATCTCATCAGACTTTAGACTCAAAAACCATTTCTTTGCAGTTCCGACTAGAGATCGAGGGAATACAAGGGCAATCTGCTCTGGAGAAAGTCCATGCTGTTGCAAAATGGGAATGACAGACTTCAAATGGCTTGTGGGACACCCTGTTCCATCATACTTATCAAGATCAGGTACTGTGAACTTAGGAGGAAGAACAACACCTGGGGCTATCATGAAGTCAGACATGTTCAACTTCTTAGTGCCTTGGAACTTCATGCTTTCCATTTCTAGGGTTAGCTTATCCAACCTGTCTACAATCCCTTTGCTTTTATCAGCTCTCTCCAGATGAGGGCGACAATTCTCCTCTATATACTGCTCATCCTCGAAGTCATCCTCAACAGCAAACACTGTTGGTCTGCTCATCATAGGAGGTGGAGGAGGTATGACTGAAGGATGCTGGGGTGCATGCTCCTTAGAAGTAGAACTCTTATCATTTTTTAGACGGGCTATCTCTTCATTAATGGTGCCCAACTGCGCCAGAATAGCCTTCATAACCTCATTGGTGTCAAGGGTATTATTTCCATTCTCCGCCATGGGTTCAAGTATAGGTAGAATGGGAATATGTACTACAAATGAGTGAAGCCAACAAGGTCAGACTCCTGCCATGGAATGGGCAAACACTATAGTTCAGCATAGGGTAATCGAATGAAAATGCCATATGTAAGCTAAGACAAAAGATGATACGAATATATCCTCCCATGGATAAAATCCGGCAGCATAACATCTATGCAAGGAGATGTGGTAAGATAAGCACATAGAGTTTGTCAACAAGTCTAAAGGATAACGACCAAACCCAAGGTATTTGCAGAAAATTCGGCAGCATAACAGCTATATAGAGAGGGTCTAAAGCTGCTAATCACAAAAGGGTATGCCAACTGGGTTTAAGATAAAGTAAGGCTCTCAGCAAGAACACACACTCGAATGAATGTCAGCAAGATAAACTCGCAATCAAACAAGTGGAACATAATCAGATCAGAATCAATTATAGGAGAAGGATACAATAGGCAACACTGAATTTTTCATCCATGATCAAAGATGATCAGAAACTCAGGGAAGAGACCACGGTCATAAAATGACAAAAGTAGATCAATAGACCGGATCTAAATTTGAAAGGTGGACGACAAAAATGTACGATCAAGAAGATCAATAATGATAGACTATGGTCATAGAGACAGCAGACAAGCTATCGACCATATCTAAGACAGGACGAACAGTAATTTGAGTAATACAACAAAAGAATGGATAAATGAGGTTTGAATTTAAAGGATGAAAACAGGTAATACTTATCATCATTGGGTCAAGGAATAAACCATAGCTATGAGTGTGACAAGTATAAGCCACTAGCTAGATTTAGATCTGAGAGATGAATATACACGACTGATTGATTCAAGCTAGGAATCTCTACTAGAAAGTAGGTCCTAATCTTATAATCAAAAGATATATGGACAAAAAATCTCAATGAATAGAGCAAAAGATAGGCCACGACCATGAGAAGGCAAGTAAAAGCCACTGGTCGGGTCTAGATCCGAAGAACGGACTGATATGACTAATTTGATTAGATAAGGAAGCCTCACTAATGAGTAGGCTCTAATCTAATAATCAAAATATAGATATATACATATATATCCTAACCAGGGGCACCAGCCCTAAATATAGTCCCACAGAGTCAAGACACTTGACTCAAGACAGACATGTGAGTGTACTAGGACTGCGATGTAGTCACATAAGGTGAGCTACAATAATCTAAGGATAGGACATAGCTCCTAAATCTAAGTTCCAACATGTGTAAGCAACACATGTTCGTCCTTATATGAATACAGTATATATATATGCACATGCAGATCCTAATTGGGTTTTACTAAATCAACAAATATATCCAAGTACATAATATATGTAAAATGAAAGTAGAGCTCCGGACTCAATATCAGGTACTATGCATATGATCCATACTTTAAGTATATAACACAAGTACACCGAGTGTTATATACAGTATGCTTCATTGCTCACCGGCTGCTGTAAACACAAGTACACCGAGTGTTTACGACTGCAGCACTGGCGCATAGCTTGGTAATAGATACAACAGCACCATCTGGATAGTGATATCCCATGAGGCACGCATTATATCTATCCCGTGGAGCCAATAATGAGAAAATCAACAAAAGAAAATAAAGAATAAAATGATGTATGCTGTGCAGTGTGTGAATCCCTTGTTTTAAACACCTATCTGGTGCCCCTGGATTCTAAGCGATTTAAATTCCCATTTATAATGATTTTAGCTCAAAATTCTTCAATATTAATAACAAATGGCATTTTAACAGAGTTAGGCAATGTTCCAAGAAATCCCCAGCAGAGTCGCCAGCCTGTGGACCCCGATCCGAGAGAGGGGCGGGGGACGTGCCCCACGCGAAGTCTCAGGATCATCCACGTGAATGGAGAGCTCTACCAAAGAACTCTCGAAAGAAGTGCCTCTCACAGCATGAGTGGCGATATAAAAGGTGAGATACCTCTCGATTCGGGGACTAGCCCAGATTTGAGGCGTACCTTAAACAAAGAAGAGTCGCCATCCAAGGAAAAAGGCAAATGGGCCTTGGATCCCATACTATGCTCTGTTGCAACGGATAACCAGAGATATAAAATAAGGTTCGTGCCTGGTTACGAATTCGGAAGGTCTAAAGAGCACCTCATCCGCCCAAGTGCAAGCACCTGGTCTCTTATGCCATTTACTTAATAATTTTGAAGAGCTTTGGGCGAAAATCATATGAAATGGGAATGAATATCTCCGAGAAGACGTCTATCTAATCATGCATGTCTCGGAGATGAAATCAAAGGCACACAAGATAAAATAAAAGAAACATGTGTCACCTAAGCATAGCTAGGTTATAAGTGACATGCCTAATGGGTGTCTAAGTTCTGATGAACAAACACATGCATGACACACCAAAAAAGTATAAGGTCGGCGCAATAAAGTAAGAAAACACTGCAAAACATAGAAAATGACTCGATACCATACAACCCTAAAACTCTAATCTATACCTAGGCCCGAGTCTTTAGATGATCTGATGTTCATCCAAAGAAGCCTACGTATCCCCGCCTCCACGAGAATCAAGGCAACGTAGTTCTTCGCACCTATTCTAAGCTATGATGCCTAAGACATCTAGACCTCTATCCTAGACTCGATCTAAAAGACCGGACTAGTTCTTAAAGCTTCTTGTGTGATTATTTAAATTCCAATGGATTGTAGATTTTAGGACACCCTATATGTCCTAACTAAATGCAAGTTGGTTAGCCCTAAGCTAATGCAGGTGGTTCCTATAATCTATGTGCAGCTAGGCTGTATATCCTAAGGAAAACAGTAGGATCTATCGCATCTTAGACCTAGTCATCAATTGGCGATGTGGATCGCCAACTGACCGGACGGAGGCGTAAAACTCTTAGCTAGGACTCACTCCTAACTCTAACACAAACAAATAAAACACATAACAAACAAACAACGAACGAGGGAGCAACTCCCGACTCAAAAACTCTCTAACTAGGACAACCTCCTAACTCTAGAGGAAGATCCTTTCGAAAAAACAATATTTTGAAAGATTTTTGTAATTTTGAAAATTTTAAAATGCTTATTTTTAAAGGTTTGGCTGGACTTGGGATGTGGATCCCAAGCTGCACTACGTACCCTGTTGAAAGGGATCAAGCCAACGTAGTTCGGAACAGATTTCCTAACTACTTCTAATGACTCAAGATTTTTGAGATTTTTGGTTTTTCAGATGTTTTTGTTGTTTTTAAGTGTTTTTGACTCAAGGGGGACAAATCCTATCATCATAAGGGGAGGACAGACTCCTGATATCCCGCAAAGGTTGGACAGCATCCTATGCTTTGCGGGGGGAATGAACAGAATAACAACTCTGCAAGGGTTGGACAGCATCCTATACCTTGCAGGAGCGGATAGAAAAACACAAGATTTGATGAGAGGTTGGATAAAATCCTAACCCCTACGATGATAGGACTGACTCCTGAAAGAAAAACAGACTCTCTAGCTAAGGACAGACTCCTAGGCTAAGGACTGACTCTGAAAATAGGATTCTAAGAAGGAGGTGCTAATGAGACAAAGCCTGTCTCCTAAAAGAAAAAGAGATAAAGAAGGGTGATAGTGAGACTATCAAGCTAAGATAAAACTCACAAGTAACAAGGAAAAAGAGACCTTGCGCATATTTAGCAAAGGTAAAACATCCAGCCGGGCCGGACAGCTACCTAGCCCTAGGGTGCAACAAATGTGCAACCCAATACCCATAAGGGTAAGGGGTATGTTGCCAAGCCGAGTAGGATGTTCTCCCAAAACCAAATGACGCACAAAGAGGAGGTTTAGCAAGAAAATGAGACTAGGTAAGTCTCTTAGACACAGAGGTAGGATAGAGAAAAATACTAACAAGGAAAAAGAGACCTTGTGCATATTTGGCAAAGGTAAAACACCCAGCCGGGCCGGACAGCTACCTAGCCCTAGGGTGCAACAAATGTGCAACCCAATACCCATAAGGGTAAGGGGTATGTTGCCAAGCAGGGCAGGGTGTTCTCCCAAAACCAAACGACGCACAAAAAGGAGGGTTTAAGACCTATGAGATTAGAGGTAGTCTTCTAGAGGTTAACTCAGGTTGATTCATTAATGAGACAATGCCTGTCTCCAAAGATTTGGATCTAAAAGACTAGGCAAGTCTTTTGAGAAAATAGAATGCTATTTGGACTAAGCGAGTTCCCTAAGGATGAGCTTAGGCTAGCGCCTTCATCGCCCTTGCAACGAGAGGGAATTCTAATATCAAAGAATTTTAACAGAAATCTATAAGACTGTGTTAGTCTATCAAAAAGAGAAGAAAAGGCTACCAGATAATCGCAAATTTTATTCTAAGAATAAATCAAGTGCTAAGCAAAGAAGAATATACAACCTAATAGCAATCATAAAATGATAAATAACATTAATTAGTCCAGACCAGCCGCTGGATAGCCTAATAAAGTAAAAACAATATCAAAACACTTCAAAACCAACCACAAACCCCAATACGGGGACTCCAATGAAATCAGATGATGCCAAAGTAATCATCTGATATCATATACACATGATAATATTTCTAATCCCGCCTTGAGATCAGACAGTACTCACGTCGATAATATCGAATAGAGTAGTCATCTGATCTCCTTCTTCCTATTAACAATTTATTTAAAAAAAAAGGAATGAGTATAATAAGCTTCGATATAATCTCACCTGAACAATCCATTTATCTTTAGAATCTAACTCAAAACTTAAAAAAAGAAGAAGAGGGTACTATCATGATCCAATAAATCCCTCTAAGGGTGGGCTTAGGCTATCGCCTTCATCGCCCTGGAAGAAATCAATTAAGATGAAATAAACATGATGATTTTGTATCAACAAGGAAATGAATTGATGTCAATGTCAAACAGATGACATTAATATTCTAATATTTAACCATGATTCTATCTATCTTATAGTCATGAACTTATCTAATATATCAATATACAAATTCATTTTTATCTTATCTATCCACTATTTCAATCACCTCATTAAAATCAAGGATTCAATGTTAAAATATGAGGACTAGAATATCATTTCTAGATGGCAAACAATATGAATTCTACATAACGTCACAAAAGTAATTTTAACAATAATTATAATCTCTTCAAAGATAAAAACAATTATTTATGCAGACCATGACCAGAAAATTCCGATAAAACTCATAACCAATCCATGCTCGAATTATAACTATCAATTTATTTCATGTGATTACCGAAACAAAATATAATTAACACTCAAACAGTATAAATCTTTCACCCTAACTCCACTATCCTCTAATTTCACCATACGCATTCAAGTCATTTTCAACTTAAAAAATCATTCCAAAAAGAAATTAATATTATTTGTGAGTTTACTGCGAGATCATGAGTTTAAATTTCTGATTTTTGAAAATTCCTAAGATATGCATAGGTTTTATAGAATCAAGAAACATTTTTACATCTTCAAAGAAAAGTTAAATATTCAATCCAGAGAATCAAAATATCACTCATACAAAAAAAAAAAAAAATGTTTCGTGCAAGGATAAAGAATTCAAAGATTAACTTGTTTAACAGGATCTGTAAAATAAGATAAAATAAAATTAATTAGATAAAATTAACTGCTAATGATGCTTACCGATGATCAGAACTTGAATAATAGCTAGAGTTCCAGCAAGAAACGATCAAAATCAAGCTATGAAGTATCAAAAGATATGGCAAGAACACATCTCTAAATCTCAAAATCTATTCAGATCTCTCTCACTCTCTCTCTATTCTCTTCCCAATCTTTAGAACAGAGAAAATGATAATTCCAAGCCTGCTCTGCACAAATCTGAGCTTGCTTGAGATTGAACTTCTATTCTATTTTCGAACTCCAGATCTTTTCCCCTTTTTTAAATCTTCTCTTTTCTTTCTTTTTTCTTTTGGATCACAGATACATCTTTTAGGCCCTAAGTTAGGGTTTCAAGAGGTATATCAAGGCTAAAGTTGTAAAGAAGACAGAGGAATCGTCGAGAGAAAAAGTAGCACTAACAAGTAATTGAAAGGTAGTCGGAGCTCAGGTAGATCCGGTCGGAGAAAATGAACTCGGTTAGGGTTTGAACGAAGGATCTCTCTTTCTCTTTCTAAAAATTAGGGAAAACCTTGAATTAGTGAAAAGTGAGGGGGTAAGCTTTAGAAAAAACAAGAATAGCATGAAATTCCGTAGGAATTCTATCGGAATTTGACAAGAGAAGATGAGGAATGTTAGGGTTTACACAGAGGAACAGAGGAATATAATAGATAACAGAGATTTTTCGTTAAAATTGTCAAGGAAACGATAAAAATGATGGAGATCTATAACCTTTGTAAGCGAAGATTACAATCGGGAGGCGAAGAAATTCGGACGGATTGCGGCCGGAGCTCCGATGCAATGATCGGAGAAGAAGAAGATGGGAGTAAGATCGCAGTAGCAACAGCTTTCGTGGTAGAAATTGTCGGCCGGCAAGCTCGAGCTCCCTCTGCAATTCCACTTTCTGCTCATGAGAAAACCTCTCAGATCCCCTTTTTCTCCTCCTCCTTCTCTCTGAAAATTTTTTTTTAACGAAAATGAATCCTCCTCCTCCCTTGCCCGACGGATTCTTTTTATAAGAGAGTAATAAATTCGTCCTTTTTTTCTTATTTGGACAACCACCTTTCGGATAATCCACTCCCCTTTATGGTTTACACTACGGTCGTCTCTCGGCTCGTTCGCTAGGCAAACAAGCTCGGATCTCGACGAAATTTTGCGGAGAGCTAAATGGGACCCTAACCTAGCTAAGGGTGAAGATTTGGGATCCTAAAGCATTGGTTTGATAGGGTTTTGCTCAAACTTGGAAGGTTTAGGGTACGGTCAAAATGGGGTGTCTACACCAGACTACCTACGTACCCCAAAAATGGAGGATCATATCTGCGTAGTTCGCTTTGGGATTTTTCAAAGAATGGTTTAGCATTTAGCTTCAAAATTTTGAAAGGGATTTTAATCCAAGATTTGACCGAACTTGAATTAATCAAGTTGCCTACGTACCCCTGAAGAAATGGGGATCAGGTCCGACGTAGTTCGGGTGCATAAAATGCCCCGGGTTTATAATGTGTTTGAAAAAGAAATTGTTTAATTTTGCTTTTGGCCCAAAGGGTTTATAGAAGGATTCTTAAACGTTGGGATTTTGGCCATAAAAGTTCAGACGTCCAATGATGGCCTCCTGATGTATTTGATGTACAAGCTCTTTTGATTAAGGTTCAAAAACTTAAAATTTTTTTCGAGGAGTCTGACGGCATGTCAGGCAAAGCTGCAACCACTGTGCTCCACTCCCATCTCGAAGATCTTGAATTTATGCTCAAGGTTCCACAACTCCTTGTCTCTTTTTTTTTTCTTCATTTCTTTTAAATGGTCTCTCTCTTTTGGACATTGAGAATGTCCTCATTCATGGAATATTCCATCTCAAAATCATAATGAAAATACACAGCCCAAATCTCTGGTTTTTTTTTTTTAGGGCTCAAATTTATCATACAACTTCCTTGCCAGAAACTCTTCTCTCAATATTTCATCAGCTCCACATGATGTCTGATGCTCATCTCTTTAAAAAATTTCTCTTCAACTGGATGTCTAAAGACAACGAAGTCTTGCTTTGCTCAACGACAGGGCATTCCCCTGGTTCATCCTTATAGGATCAAGCAAGACTACCTCAAACCCCTCTAAACAGGTTTATCAATTCTTTGCGCTCCTCGGGAGATAAAGTTTTGCCACTCCATCCTTCCCGAGTTTCAGATTTCGATACCACTATCATTGGCTTCGATTTCTTCAAGTGGCTATGCTCGACGCTCTTCCTCTCGTTTGACCATCTTTCAGATCTCGAGGTGAATTTCGTCTGCATTCTCATCCGAGAAGGGGGTCTTTAGTTGTTTTAAACATTAAATCCAAGAGTGAATCATAAACATTGAAGATACAGAACCAAATGTTATATTGAATTGAAAACTTTGAAGTACATAGATGACTCACAGACACGCCTCTATGGGCTTTACATTTGATTTGACAGAAAATAAAACACTGACTCTAAATACGAAAGACTGACAGACATGACACTTTTTCTTCTTTTTTTTTTGGTGTCATTGACACTGCCAGACTCACCAACTTTCAACCTAGGAGTTGGTATAAACTTCACAAAAAAACAAATCTAGAAACAAGATACTTGACATATGACTCTTGAAACATAACAGTTGAACAGAGGCGAGGACTTGGCACTGAAGTTCACAAGTAGCACGCCTTCCTCCATGATAATGCTGGCTAAGGAGTTCGACCCTGGTTCAGAAACCTTGGAAAGGGTGGTCCTCTGAAGTCCTGTTGACTTGGCCCAAATTGTCTTTGAAAACTGGCTGGTGACATCACCTTCTCTGCCTGAACATTCTCAAGATATTCAAACTCTGACATTTTTTCTTTTCCCTTCAACTTATTCTCTGGCTCTGGAGTGACATAAGTGACGGGGGCTTTGCGAGGTTGAATGGTTCGTTCAAGTGCCTGGTTCACAAAAGCATAGATTTCAGCGAGAGCAGAAGAGTCTTTCTCTATCCGGCTCTGGATTGCATGTTTCAAAGCTAAACAATTCTCCGTCAGGTGACCCGGGCCTCTATGATACTCACAGTATTGATCCATCCTCCAATTGTTGGGTGGTACAGGCACAGGTTTAATATCTGGAAGCCTCAAACAACCTTCACTGACCCATTTCTTCATGATGACTATAAGAGAACAAGGCATTTGAGTGAATTCTCTTTCTCGTTTCTGACCCATCTTTTCTTCCTCTATCACTGGCTTCTTTAAAGGTTGGTGAGAAGGTCCAACATTCTTAACCTCCCTCGGAGCAATGAAAACCTGTTTAAGAGGTTGACGAGAAGGTCTAACACTTCTAACTTCCTTCGGAGCAATGTAAGGCTTTTTCCCATTATGCAAATCAACATATTGTGGACCCCGATCCGAGGACGGTGCCGAGGGACGCGAGATCCCTCCTGCAATCCTCTAAGATCTCCACAAAGTGAAGGAGAGCTCTGCCAAGGAACTCTCGAAACTGATGCCACCCTCACAGCATAGCACGAGTGGCGATACAAAACGAATGAGATACATCCTGATCAGGAGCCAGGGCTCGAAACCGAGATGTACCTAAAAAGAACTCAGAGTCGCCATCCATGGACAAGCCATGGAACCAAAACAAATGCTCTGTTTGCAATGGATAACCAGAGATACAAAAGGTCCGTGCCTGGTTACGAATGGGGAAGGGGTTAGGCGCCCCCAATTCGCCCGAGTGCGAACACTTGGTCTCTTATGCCATTTATTATTAACTCCAAAGAAGTTTGGGTAAAAATCATATGAAATGGGAACAATCATCAGGAATCGTCTACCTAAGCATGCATTTCCTGATGATAATATAATAAGCGCATAAAATGAAATGAAAGATGTGTCACCTAAGCATAGCTAGGTTATGAGTGACATGCCTAATGGGTGTCTAAATTCTGATGTGCAAACACATGCAAGCTATAGCTAAAGGTACAGGATCAGTACAAGAAAGTAAGAAAACACATCAAAACATATAATAACCATACAACAAATCCTAAGACTCTAAATTATTAGCCCGAGTCCTCGGATGGTCTGGTATTCATCCAAAGAAGCCTACGTATCCCCGCCTCCACGAGAATCAAGGCAACGTAGTTCTTCGTACCTATTCTAAGCTAGGATGCCTAAGACACCTAGACCTCTATCCTAGACTCGATCTAAAAGACCGGACTAATTATTAAAGCTTCTTGAACGATTATTTAAATTCCAGTGAATTGTAGATTTTAGGACACCCTATATGTCCTAGCTAAATGCAGGTTAGCCCTAAGCTAATGCAGGTGGTTCCTACAACCTATGTGTAGCTAGGCTGTGTGTCCTAAGGAAAACCAAGGGATCGCTAACGTATCCAAGACCTAGTCATCAGTCGGCGATGTGAATCGCCAACTAACCGGACGGAGGCACTCCTATAACTCTAGGACAGACCCCTAACTCTAAAACAAGCACACAGCAAACAAACAATCAAACAACCTATCAAAAGAAAAACCCTAACTCTAAAACTCTCTATCTAGGAGAAACTCCTAACTCTAGAGGAAGATCTTTTGAAAACAAGATTTTAAAGGTTTTTGAAGAAGGTTTAAAACATTTATTTACAAAAAAGTTTGGCTGGACTTGGGATGTAAATCCCAAGCTGCACTACGTACCTCGTGGAAGAGGATCAAGCCAACGTAGTTCGAAACGAACTCTCAAACTACGCTTCTAAAAGAAACACTCACACTTCAGATTTTTTAAGGTTTTTTATATTTTCAAATGTTTTTGATATTTTTAAAGTTTTCACATGTTTTTGGATTTTAAAGCTTTTCCAATGCTCGGGACCTTTAGATGAATTCACTCTTAAAGGGAACACGCAAGAACAACCACAAACTAGGGCAAAGCCCTAAAGCAAAAGGAGAAACTCTGAATAAGCAACTAGCGTCTCAAAGAGACAAACCACAACAAGAAAGATAGCGTCCCAAGAAGAGAGAAAACGATCCAAGATCCCAAGCAAGCAAAGCTCTAATAAGACTGAGTTAGTCTCAAACAAGGATGAATGACAACAAATCTAAAGGCGAACTACTAACTAACACACTAAAAAAAGGAGCACAAATGAGTCAGAGACTCACTAAAAACACTACCAAGAAAGGGGTAAAAATGAGTCAAAGACTCGCCAGGAGGAAGGGTTATTCTAACATGAGGCTAGGTAAGCCTCCTAAAGGGGAAACTCTCTATAGGAGACAAGGCTTGTCTCCGAGACACAAATGACGTAAAAAGGAATAAGAGACCCTGTGCATATTTGGCAAAGGTAAAACACCCAACCGGGCCGGACAGCTACCTAGCCCTAGGGTGCAACAAATGTGCGACCCAATACCCATAAGGGTAGGGGTATGAAGCCAAGCCGAGTAGGATGTTCTCCCAAAACCAACCGGCGCACAAAGAGGAGGTTAAGCAAGAGAATGAGACTGGGCAAGTCTCCTATATACAAAGGAGGGGTATGCTACTTGGACTGAGCAAGTCCCCTAAGGATGGGCTTGGGCTAGCGCCTTCATCGCCCTGATACAAGCATTAGAATCAATATAGGCTCAAAACAATCTAAAAAAAAATAGAAAAGGTAAAATTTCCACCTAACATGTAATTTTCACCAAAAATGGTCAAAAATGCCAAACAAATCATGGGAATGATTCAATATACGATTTGTGACTTGCTAGCAAACTCAAAACATCCCGAACACTCATTAAAATTAAATAGAGCTCATGTTGTCCATGATTTTCAAGAAATAGCACAATTATGACATATAGTGTGAAAAATGCAACTTTGCACCGATTTTTGGACCCCTCAAACATCAGAACCATCAAAAACTCTACCAATCAAAATTGTAGATCTCAGCATGAATGACATTCTCTCAGTTGATCAGTTCGTTCGGATCTGGCCAGAAGTGGCCGGAAAATGGCCTCTTCCGATCCATCGCCATTAAAAGACATATTAGTGTTTTAACTGAAAGTTCGGGCTCAGTTTTGACACTTAAAAGATCGCTTCTGGAAAAATTCACTCAAGGATAAAGTATTAGAAAATCTTGTGAAGAACATTTTTACTTTGTATGGCTTCGGACGAAACAGATCTGGAATAGCCTAAAAATGGCCAGCAAGCTGCTGTTGCAGAAATGACATTGTTTTCAGAAAAACTGAAGCTTGCAAGTCGTTTTTGACATATTAAAAAGCATTTATGGAAACATTTACTCAATAAGACAGTTTTAGGAAACATTATAACAAACACTTTTCCAGTTGACAGTTTTGAACAATTCCGATCAGAAGCAGCCCAAAAATTACTCGACACGATAATTTCTAAAACACTTGGAACAAAAATATCATTATGGACTAAACTTTAAACGAGCATAACTCACGTCTTTTGGCCAAATTTGGGCCGCCATATGTCGAACTGACCGGCTTGACGAGATCTACAAGATTGATGATGTTTGCTTTTAAAAGTTTTGAGCATTTGAGATCGAAAAATGAAAATTCAAAACTAAAGATCACTATACCTATGAGAACACACATACACATTCAAACACATACATCTATTTATAGACATGCGCATATATATCTTCTCACATACATTCTCATTCAAACACATAGTCACAAGCTCACGTTTACATGCATGCAAACAAGTACACATCCACATACATCTTAGTGATGCTATTACTCATCCATGATGTACTCATACAATCTCTATGGAGTAAATTTTTGTGCTAGACAGAGACTGATTTCATAGGCTGAATTACAAGTAACCGGGCTGATTCCATAGCAGAGAACATGGACTAAACAACAAGAGATTGAACCGTCATTGCATTACATCAAACTGAATTGCCGAAACTAGGACTAAACCATGAGCTGAAATGTGTAAAAATCTATGACGGAATCATGGGCTGAATGTGCAAAACAGGGAGCCGAATCTTGAACTGAACTTTTGCGAAACTGGGACAGCAGTTATGGATTGCTGGACAGCAGACATATAGTGTAGGACAGCAGTTATGCATGTAGGACAGCAGTTATGCATGTAGGACAGCAATTATGCAAAATAGGGGCTGATTAGAGGGCTGAACTCATGCACAAACAAGGTGGGGCTGCCATCGTAAAGGACCATGGGCTGTTAGCACCAAGAGTGTAAGTGCTGTCATTACCAAAATGAAGAAGTGGCTGCTATGGATATCATCATGCTCAGCCAACAAAATGAGGGCTGAATTGGTGGACAAAATTGTGCCAAACAGAAGACAGATTTGGTGGACAGAATTTGCGTTAACAGAGGACAGATTTGGTGGACAGATTTTATGCATCAATTGTGCTGAAATGTGGACATAATGTGCACCAAAATAAGGGTGGAATGCATGGACAAAACTAGGCCAAAACAGAGGTTGATTATGGACAGATTCGCTGAAACAAGAGCTGAATCTGTGGACAGATTTGTGCCGAAACAAGGCAGATTTATGGGCAGAAATCTGTACAGAAAATTAGCCAAACCCGCGCCAAAAGATGGCAGATTTATGGGCAGATTCATGAGCAGAATTTATGCCCAAACAGGGGCTGAAGTGGGGCTAAAAACTGGGACAGATTTATACTTAAAACAGGGACAAATTCGCGCTCAAACAAAGGCAGAAATGAGGACTGACTTAAACAGAACTGAAATGAAATGAAATTATGCAACTTACCTGTCTAGGAACTTGGCTGCTGTTGGTGAAGAGAAGGTGGCTGATGGTGGTGGATCTTGGGAAAGTTTGGTTTTTAGAAAATGGGTTTTGTGGGTGAGGGTGGTTGGACGAATGGTGGCTGTGAAGTGGGTTTGATGGCTACGAAATGGGTTTGATGTGGCGGAGGTTGCGGCCGATGGAGGTGGGCGGCTATGAAATGGGTTTGATGGCTGTGAAGGGGGTTTAATGGAAGTGGTGGCTTGGTGGAGGAGGAAATGGTGGAGATTCGGCCGGAATCCGGCAAGGTTGCCGGAGGAGGTGGAAATGGAAAATAAAAAATGGGTTTGGGAGTTGGATTTTCGAAGTGGGTTTTGGGGAAAATGGTAGAGGGTGGTTGGTGGCGGTGGAGAGGTGAAGATGAAGGTAGAGGAGAAGAAATGGGGGTTGTGGATGGCGGCTGGATTTGCAGAGGTGGGGTTTGGGCAAAAAATTGAAGAGGGTTTGATGGAGATGAATAGGTTGTGGTGGCTGGCAATGGAAGAGGGAAAGAAGAAGAAAGTGGAGGATTGATAGGCTTGCCGGATTCCGGCAAGCTTGCCGGAGAAGATGGATATCGGCCGGAGTCCGGTGGATTTGAAGAGGGGTTTTGGGTGCGGTGGTGGTGGTTGAGATAGGTGATGGGGCAGCAGAAATGGTGGAGATGGTGGTGAAGCTCGGGCCGATCGGGTTTGCAGAAAAATGGAAGAGGGTTTGGTGGATGAAAGAGGTGGGGATGGTGGTTAGTGGAGGAGGTGATGGGGTTTACAGAGATGGGTTTTAGAGGTAGAAAATGAAGAAAAAGAAAGGTTTAGATGGGAGATGGAGATGCAGGTGGTGGGAGGATGAAGAGGGTTTCAAGGGTTTGAAAGGGTTTGGGTCGGGTTTAATGGTGGATGGTCGATGGGATGGAGATGGCGGATGGCGGTTCAAGGTGTGGCCGGGTTTAATGGAGGTTGGCCGGAGTTGATGCCGGAGAAGAAGAACGGCCAAAATCCCTCCCTTTCTCCCTTTGCTCTCTCCAGCCTCTTCCTCCTTTTTTTTTTAAAAAAAAAAAAAACGAAAAATCCCCTTCTTAATTTCTGAAAATCTCAGATCTAGATCTGAGATTTTCTCCCAAAATCTCAGATCCAGATCTGAGATATTTTTCATTTTCAAAATCCTTCTTCTCTCCTCTCTCCCAATTTCAACGAAAATCAATTCCTCCCCACTTTTTTTTTTTTTTTTTTTTTTATCAAAAACGAAATGATAAATTTGACCCCTCTGTTCTACCCGTGGACAACCCCCTTTAAGATGATTCACCCTCCCTTTCTACATCTGTACTACGCACATTCTCTCGGCTCGTTGGCTAGGTGAATGGGTTCAAATCTCGACGAAATTTTGTGAGGATCTGGACGGGACCCTAATCTACGCTGGGGTTAAATTTGGGGCACGTACTCACTCATTGGACAGGGTTTTGCACAATCAATACGAATTTGGGTCTGGTCAAAATGGGGTGTCTACAGATGCCCCTCTTTGGCAGAGCGTGTGTAACACGCGAATGGCAAAGCTGAACAGACAACGCATTTTGATCGACCCGAAAACAAAAGAAATTTTTTTTTTTTGGGATTTTTCGGTTCTAAGAACGATACTTACAAGGATAAAATGGATTTTGGTTTTGAAATTCAACACTCAACATGACTTATGAGTAATTTGGTAAAAGGCGGGACACATAACTCGGCAATCAAAACATAAGAGAAACTCTCACCAGACATACCATAGTAACATATCAAAGAAACAAACGTAGGCATACCTAAATCCACACGTGGGTGGCGGCGGTATACTGCAGAACAACAAATCATGTAAAACATGACCCAGGCTTTCATTACGAACAACAAAAATAACAAGATAGAGTTGCGGTCCAACTTTTTACCAAACTAGACAAGAAAGAACAACAGTTGAATGAAAATTTTGATTAAGGGTCCATGGTGATAAGCCACGAAGAGCCTTGAAAGCGGGAATCAAGGGTCCACGGTGATAAACCGTGAAGAGCCAAGAAAGAAGGAATCAAGGGTCCACGGTAATAAGCCGTGAAGAGCCAAGAAAGAAGGAATCAAGGGTCCACGGTGATGAGCCGTGAAGAGCCAAGAAAGAAAGAGCCCAGAAAGAAAGAATCAAGGGTCCATGGTAATAAGCCATGAAGAGCCAAGGAAGCAAGGATCAAGGGTCCACGGTGATAAGCCGTGAAGAGCCAAGAAAGAAGGAATCAAGGGTCCATGGTAATAAGCCATGAAGAGCCAAGGAAGCAAGGATCAAGGGTCCACGGTGATAAGCCGTGAAGAGCCAAGAAAGAAGGAATCAAGGGTCCATGGTAATAAGCCATGAAGAGCCAAGGAAGCAAGGATCAAGGGTCCACGGTGATAAGCCGTGAAGAGCCAAGAAAGAAGGAATCAAGGGTCCATGGTATTAAGCCATGAAGAGCCAAGGAAGCAAGGATCAAGGGTCCACGGTGATAAGCCGTGAAGAGCCAAGAAAGAAGGAATCAAGGGTCCATGGTAATAAGCCATGAAGAGCCAAGGAAGCAATGATTAAGGAAAGGATCAATGACATGTAAAAGATATGAATGGAATGACTATGAATAGTGGGTCCATAATATATCTGAGAGGACACATCACGAAGAGCCACTCAGGGAGCAAGGGTTCATGGTGTACCTGACTGGTAGACCATGAAGAGCCAAGGATGAACAAGGATAATGACAAGTAATGGAGATGAATAGAATGAGTATGGATAATGGGTCCGGGATATAACTCGAAAGTCAGATCACGAAGAGCCACTCGGGAAGCAAGGGTCCATGGTATTCCTAAATGGTAGACCACGAAGAGCCTTGAATGAATATAGAGGACTAATTTATTGAATGGAGAATTGATTTTTGGATTTTTTAGATTTTTCTGGAATTAGCTTTCTCTTGCCAAGAAAATTGGGAGTATGAGTTCCTTGCTGAGGATCAGACTTAAGTACTTGACGGGGCTTTCAGGTGTTTACCCTTCTTTAACAAGTGAAAAGCATTCTGCTGAGGTTTGACGATTGTGGGAGCAAATTCTAGATTCCGCTGGGGAAATTGATTTTCTTTAGAACTTGACTCTTTCAAGAAAGAGGGCTCATCTGAAGAGTTCAAAGATTTAGCTCAAGACGTGCTCGCATCTCTCTTACTTCAACTTGTTGTAAACATTGGCACTGATTGCCTTTGTATGCTTGATATCTTTTATGACGCAAGTCATAAAAGATGCCCCTAGTGTATTGTACTTCCATGACAAGAGTCTCAAGAAAAGTAGAACAAGGATAGATAAGGAAATTTTTGGATTTGCATAGGTTCTTTCTTGGGAGTAAAGATGGAAAAAAATGGCTCAGCTCAAAGACTTCTCCTTTCATTGACCACTATTTGAGGTTCGATCTTTCCGACACCAACTGCTTGAAACTTGACATATTCAGCCTGTCCTAACAGGATACCTAAACCAGGGTTTTTCATTTTGAAAGGTATACATCCCTTCCTTTCAGTGCCGGACAACTTAGACCTTGAAAGAAAACAAATATAAATGAAGGACAGACTCCCAAGGACTCTATCAAAGAAGATGTACATTATTCAAAGAACTCAACTCACTTTTGATTCACCTTTAGATAAAATGGGTTATTTTTTAAACGGTAAGGTCAGCCACTCTTAGAGTAATCTCGAAAACCATGTCAAGAGGATCTAATTTCCTCCATCAGGATTCCGTCATGGTTATTACCCCCTTCGGATTGTTCCGTCTTAATGCCCCTAGTTTAGAAAAGTATCAAAGCAAGTCTTGCCGACAGTGCTCGGATTCTGAGATTCTGCCCTGTTTGAGAATGCTTCTCCGCCTCCTTGATTTCTCTCTTCATGGGAATTCTTTGCCTCTGACTCGCCTCTTCAAATTTTCAATCTAGCGGACCGCTACCCTTGCCTTTGCATAAGCCAACTTCTTTGGTTATTGACTTAGCAAGCACATGATTTCATTTAGGCCGCCCTTTCGGGTTTTCAACCTAGTGGGTCTTCAGACTCTCGTTCTTTTTTCTGTTTTTGCTTTCATTTGCCTTGAACCTTTGCTTGTTTTACCAGAAGGACTTTCTAGGAAGGCTTAGGTTCAAAAGGGGTGGGATATTTAAAGTTCAAACGATTTGGACCGAATCTGGTCTTGCCAGACTACCTACGTACCCCAAAAATAGAGGATCAGATCCGCGTAGTTCGCTTTGGGGTTAAACAAAGGATGGTTTAGCTTTAAGCTTCAAAATTTTGAAAGGGGAATCATTCAGCTTTTATTCCCAAGGTTGACCGAATCTGAATTAATCAGACGCCTACGTACCCCTGAAGAGGTGGGGATCAGGTCATAACGTAGTTCAAACTTCTTAAAAAAAATGCCCCTGGTTTATATTGTGGCTAGAAAGAAAGGGTTTGATTTGACTTTTGGCCCAAAAGGTTTACAAATGGATTTTCGACGTTGGGATCTTGGCTATAAAGGTTCAAACGCCCAAGGATGGCCTCTTGATATATTTGATGTACAAGCTCTTTTGAGTGAAGAAGGTTCAAAGGCATTGAATCTTTTTGTTGAGGAGTCTGGCGGTTTTTCAGGCAAAACTTCAACCGCTGTGCTCCATTCCTACATCGAAGATCTTGAATTTATGCTTAAGGTTTCACAACCCCTTGTCTTTCTTTTTTTTTTTTTTTTTTTTTTTTTTTTTAGGACTCAAATTTATCATACTTCCTTGCCAGAAACTCTTCTCTCAATATTTCATCAGCTCCAAAGGATGTCTGATGTTTCGCTCTTTAAAATCTTCACTTTTCAACTGGATGTCTAAAGCCAATGAAATCTTGCTTTGAGCAACGACTGGGCATTCCCCTGGTTTATCCTTATAGGATCAAGCAAGACTACCTTAAACCCCCCTAAACAGGTTTATCAATTCTTTGCGCTCCTCGGGAGATAAAGTTTTGTCAATCCATCTTTTCCGAGTTTCGGATTTCGATACCACTATCGATAGCTTCGATTTCTTCTTCAAGTGGCTATGCTAGACGCTCTTCCTCTCGTTTGACCTTTTCAGATCTTGAGGGGAATTTCGTCTGCAATCTCATCCAAGAGGGTGTCTTTAGTTATTTAAACATTAGATCTAAGAGTGAATCATAGAACATCAAAGATTCGAAACCAACAACTTTATTGAATTGAAGACTCTTAAGTACATCAGTAACTCTTTTTTTTTTCTCTTTTTTTTTTTTTTGACGCACCTCGATGGGCTCTACATTAAACTTGACAAATGACGTAAACGACAGACTCTGAATGAACACGACTGACAAACATGACACACTCTTTTTTTTTTCTTTTTTTTTTGACATTAACATAGTAAGACTTACCAACTCTGAGAGAAGAAAGTTGGTACAAACTCAATGAAAGACAAACCTTAGCAACACAAGACACATTTTTTTTTTTTGATAATGACGAACTAGCACTGAAAATATATGAGTAGTACACCTTCTTCCATGACGTCAATGACTTGGGGTTCAACCCTGGCGCAGATCTTGTCGATCCGGCTTAAGCTGATCTTCAATAACTGGCAGTGGTGATATTCTTTCTGGCATATAACCACCTCCTGACATCTCAAACTCTGACATTCCCAAATTTGTAACTGAAGAACTCCCTAACTCAAAGGTGGGATGAGCGGTGATAATAGGATCCTCAAAAGGCTCAATGATCGAGTTAGCTTTAGTACCAGCTGAAGAAATTATAACATGTCTTGGCAAAGGATGTTGTGTAGCATTAAACCCGGGCCAAATGGGACGATCTCTATCTACGAGGTCTTGGATTGCAAATATGAGAGAGCGACAACGATTAGTGATGTGACCAGGGCCTTGGTGATATTCACAATATTCATCCTTGTTGTAGAACCTTGGGAGAACCTTAGGTGGTGGCTTTGGAGCCATAAGTTTCAACTGCCCATCCTTAACAAGTTTTCGGAGAATGACTGCTGGAGGTCTCGGCAATTGAGTGAATATCTTCTTAGGTTTCTTTACTGATTTCTCTTCTACTTCATCAGACTTATGCATGACAATTTGAGATGCCTGATGAGATGACTCAATACCGCCGATCTTCTTGGAATAAACAACAGGTTTGTTATCGCTCTTTGGGTTCTTCACATTCTGTTGATCAAAGGTTAACTTCTTAAGCTCTTTAACAAGTTCTTTTGCCTTTTCTTCTGAAGTAGGAGTTAGAAGACACTCATTTTCAACATGTTGCTTACCTTTAAAATCATCAAGACACGCTACTGCGGCTGGTATAGGAACAGAGACCATAGGAGGTAATTTCTCAACTTCTTTTGCAAGTTCTTCCTCTTTTCTTACGGCAGTGGGAGGTGGCAAATTCTTCTCGTCAACATGCTCCTTGTCTTTAGAACCACTGATTGGTTCTACAATGGCCTGGACAGGAACAGAGATCAGAGGAGGAGGATTTTGGACTACAGAGTCCTCAACGGTCAAAGACTTCTCATTACCTAGGTTTTTCAGCTGGTTCCAATCCTCCTTCACATTAGAGAACTCCCTAGATAGGTTCATTACCGATTCTTGCATTTTCTTTAGGAAAACTTCAGATATGGCCATTTTGTCTGAGCAGGGAGGGAAAACTGATGCTGTCAACGGGTAAGGTGAATTAGGTCAGACTCATGTCATGGAATTGACAGACACTGACTTTAGTATGAGGCAATCTCATGAAAATGATATACACAAGTTGAAACAAGAGATAATACAAACACATCTCTCCCTAGGATAAAACTAACAGCAGAACTGTAAGCAGGATCATGGTAGGGTAAGCACATGACTTATCAATAATCCCAAAGGATAACAATCATACTGGAAATGAGTTGAGTAAAATCCGGCAGCATGACGGCCCTAAAAGGATCGTGGTAGAGTAAACTCATGGCTTATCGATAACTCTGAAAAGATAGCGATCACGCTCAAGGTGTTTATATAAAATTCGGCAGCATGACGGCTATACAGGGTGATCCTCACAACTCAACATAAGGGTAAATGAATAGAAACTCAGTAATGTAGGACTCTCAGCAAGGATACTTGCACTCAAATAATGATGGCAAGATAAGCACACAATCAGTAAGCAGAATATGGTCACCACGGAGATGTAATCACATGAAAGACTGGCAATGAATGACGACGAGATGACAGATTATGGTTTCAACAATGGCAAGGGAAATGCCACCAACCAAATCAAGAGAATGTAGATAGGAAGAATTAGACCAGGAATACCCACCGGAAATGGGTCCTAATTTAGACAATCAACTCAACAAATGGTGTAGGTACAAGAAGGTAACTAGAAATCGACTCAGCAAATAAGTTATGTACAAAGGAACGACACAACTAAACACTCGAGAGACAAAAGGCAGACCATAGTTAGAATAATGATAGAGGAAAATTACTGACCAGGTCTGAAGGCTGGGGAATGAAACAATGTGGCTAATGGATAGACCAGAAAACTTCATTGATAGACAGGCCCTGGTCTAACAGCTAGCAAAAAGAATGGATAACAAAGAATCAAGAAATGAACCCAGGCTATAAAAGGTGGTGAACAAGAATCATTGGCCTGATCCAAAACTGAAATAGTAAACGAACTCTAATCAATGATAATAGGTCAGAAAATCTCAGTAGAAAGTAGGCCCCGATCTCAACCGACAAAAACAGATATAAATCCGAGATATAGGAATAATCATATGATAAAGATGACAGGGTAGACCGCGATCTAGATGATGACCAAGCAAGAGCAAGAGTCATTGACCGGGTCTGAAAGAATGGTATGACTGAAATAGATAAAGAAACCTTATTCGAAAGGATAAGCCCTAATCTAAGAATAATACAATATACATACATATATATACATATATATACACCCTAACCAGGGGCACCAGCCCTAACCTGATCTAGCGGAGTCGAGAAAGTCTCGACTCACGACAGACTCGTGAGTGTACTAGGACTGCTGTAGCCACATAAAGTGAGCTACCCTAGTCTACAAATGGGACAAGGCTCCTAACTCTAGGCTTCACATGCGTGAGCAACACATGTTCGACCCTTATATGAATGCAATATACTTATATAAACACAGGTACTTCCTAGTTGGGTTTCACTAAGTCAGTACGTATATACATAATATATAAAACAAAATAGGGCTCCGGACTCAATCTAATGGGTACTATGCGTATGAAACATACTTAATATGTATAACAAAAGTACGCCCAATGTTATACATAGTATGCTTCATTGCTCATCGGCTGCTGTAAACACAAGTACGCCCAGTGTTTACGGCTGCAGCACCGGCGCATAGCTTGGAAATAGATTCAACAGTACCATCAGGGTGTAATGACATCCCAGTCGGGCACGCATTCAATCTATCCCGTGGAGCCAATAATAATGAAAAACAATGAAATAAGTAAAGAATAAACAATATGATAACATATGATGTGCAGTGTGTGAATCCCTTGTTTTAATTACGCACCTATCTGGTGCCCCTGGATTCTAACGATAGAATTCCCATTTAAAATGATTTTAGCTCAAATTTCTCCGAAGTTAGCAAAAATGGCATTTATATAGAGTTAGGCAATATTTCAAGAACTCCCCAGCAGAGTCGCCAGCCTGTGGACCCCGATCCGAGGACGGTGCCGAGGGACGCGAGATCCCTCCTGCAATCCTCTAAGATCTCCACAAAGTGAAGGAGAGCTCTGCCAAGGAACTCTCGAAACTGATGCCACCCTCACAGCATAGCACGAGTGGCGATACAAAACGAATGAGATACATCCTGATCAGGAGCCAGGGCTCGAAACCGAGATGTACCTAAAAAGAACTCAGAGTCGCCATCCATGGACAAGCCATGGAACCAAAACAAATGCTCTGTTTGCAATGGATAACCAGAGATACAAAAGGTCCGTGCCTGGTTACGAATGGGGAAGGGGTTAGGCGCCCCCAATTCGCCCGAGTGCGAACACTTGGTCTCTTATGCCATTTATTATTAACTCCAAAGAAGTTTGGGTAAAAATCATATGAAATGGGAACAATCATCAGGAATCGTCTACCTAAGCATGCATTTCCTGATGATAATATAATAAGCGCATAAAATGAAATGAAAGATGTGTCACCTAAGCATAGCTAGGTTATGAGTGACATGCCTAATGGGTGTCTAAATTCTGATGTGCAAACACATGCAAGCTATAGCTAAAGGTACAGGATCAGTACAAGAAAGTAAGAAAACACATCAAAACATATAATAACCATACAACAAATCCTAAGACTCTAAATTATTAGCCCGAGTCCTCGGATGGTCTGGTATTCATCCAAAGAAGCCTACGTATCCCCGCCTCCACGAGAATCAAGGCAACGTAGTTCTTCGTACCTATTCTAAGCTAGGATGCCTAAGACACCTAGACCTCTATCCTAGACTCGATCTAAAAGACCGGACTAATTATTAAAGCTTCTTGAACGATTATTTAAATTCCAGTGAATTGTAGATTTTAGGACACCCTATATGTCCTAGTTAAATGCAGGTTAGCCCTAAGCTAATGCAGGTGGTTCCTACAACCTATGTGTAGCTAGGCTGTGTGTCCTAAGGAAAACCAAGGGATCGCTAACGTATCCAAGACCTAGTCATCAGTCGGCGATGTGAATCGCCAACTAACCGGACGGAGGCACTCCTATAACTCTAGGACAGACCCCTAACTCTAAAACAAGCACACAGCAAACAAACAATCAAACAACCTATCAAAAGAAAAACCCTAACTCTAAAACTCTCTATCTAGGAGAAACTCCTAACTCTAGAGGAAGATCTTTTGAAAACAAGATTTTAAAGGTTTTTGAAGAAGGTTTAAAACATTTATTTACAAAAAAGTTTGGCTGGACTTGGGATGTAAATCCCAAGCTGCACTACGTACCTCGTGGAAGAGGATCAAGCCAACGTAGTTCGAAACGAACTCTCAAACTACGCTTCTAAAAGAAACACTCACACTTCAGATTTTTTAAGGTTTTTTATATTTTCAAATGTTTTTGATATTTTTAAAGTTTTCACATGTTTTTGGATTTTAAAGCTTTTCCAATGCTCGGGACCTTTAGATGAATTCACTCTTAAAGGGAACACGCAAGAACAACCACAAACTAGGGCAAAGCCCTAAAGCAAAAGGAGAAACTCTGAATAAGCAACTAGCGTCTCAAAGAGACAAACCACAACAAGAAAGATAGCGTCCCAAGAAGAGAGAAAACGATCCAAGATCCCAAGCAAGCAAAGCTCTAATAAGACTGAGTTAGTCTCAAACAAGGATGAATGACAACAAATCTAAAGGCGAACTACTAACTAACACACTAAAAAAAGGAGCACAAATGAGTCAGAGACTCACTAAAAACACTACCAAGAAAGGGGTAAAAATGAGTCAAAGACTCGCCAGGAGGAAGGGTTATTCTAACATGAGGCTAGGTAAGCCTCCTAAAGGGGAAACTCTCTATAGGAGACAAGGCTTGTCTCCGAGACACAAATGACGTAAAAAGGAATAAGAGACCCTGTGCATATTTGGCAAAGGTAAAACACCCAACCGGGCCGGACAGCTACCTAGCCCTAGGGTGCAACAAATGTGCGACCCAATACCCATAAGGGTAGGGGTATGAAGCCAAGCCGAGTAGGATGTTCTCCCAAAACCAACCGGCGCACAAAGAGGAGGTTAAGCAAGAGAATGAGACTGGGCAAGTCTCCTATATACAAAGGAGGGGTATGCTACTTGGACTGAGCAAGTCCCCTAAGGATGGGCTTGGGCTAGCGCCTTCATCGCCCTGATACAAGCATTAGAATCAATATAGGCTCAAAACAATCTAAAAAAAAATAGAAAAGGTAAAATTTCCACCTAACATGTAATTTTCACCAAAAATGGTCAAAAATGCCAAACAAATCATGGGAATGATTCAATATACGATTTGTGACTTGCTAGCAAACTCAAAACATCCCGAACACTCATTAAAATTAAATAGAGCTCATGTTGTCCATGATTTTCAAGAAATAGCACAATTATGACATATAGTGTGAAAAATGCAACTTTGCACCGATTTTTGGACCCCTCAAACATCAGAACCATCAAAAACTCTACCAATCAAAATTGTAGATCTCAGCATGAATGACATTCTCTCAGTTGATCAGTTCGTTCGGATCTGGCCAGAAGTGGCCGGAAAATGGCCTCTTCCGATCCATCGCCATTAAAAGACATATTAGTGTTTTAACTGAAAGTTCGGGCTCAGTTTTGACACTTAAAAGATCGCTTCTGGAAAAATTCACTCAAGGATAAAGTATTAGAAAATCTTGTGAAGAACATTTTTACTTTGTATGGCTTCGGACGAAACAGATCTGGAATAGCCTAAAAATGGCCAGCAAGCTGCTGTTGCAGAAATGACATTGTTTTCAGAAAAACTGAAGCTTGCAAGTCGTTTTTGACATATTAAAAAGCATTTATGGAAACATTTACTCAATAAGACAGTTTTAGGAAACATTATAACAAACACTTTTCCAGTTGACAGTTTTGAACAATTCCGATCAGAAGCAGCCCAAAAATTACTCGACACGATAATTTCTAAAACACTTGGAACAAAAATATCATTATGGACTAAACTTTAAACGAGCATAACTCACGTCTTTTGGCCAAATTTGGGCCGCCATATGTCGAACTGACCGGCTTGACGAGATCTACAAGATTGATGATGTTTGCTTTTAAAAGTTTTGAGCATTTGAGATCGAAAAATGAAAATTCAAAACTAAAGATCACTATACCTATGAGAACACACATACACATTCAAACACATACATCTATTTATAGACATGCGCATATATATCTTCTCACATACATTCTCATTCAAACACATAGTCACAAGCTCACGTTTACATGCATGCAAACAAGTACACATCCACATACATCTTAGTGATGCTATTACTCATCCATGATGTACTCATACAATCTCTATGGAGTAAATTTTTGTGCTAGACAGAGACTGATTTCATAGGCTGAATTACAAGTAACCGGGCTGATTCCATAGCAGAGAACATGGACTAAACAACAAGAGATTGAACCGTCATTGCATTACATCAAACTGAATTGCCGAAACTAGGACTAAACCATGAGCTGAAATGTGTAAAAATCTATGACGGAATCATGGGCTGAATGTGCAAAACAGGGAGCCGAATCTTGAACTGAACTTTTGCGAAACTGGGACAGCAGTTATGGATTGCTGGACAGCAGACATATAGTGTAGGACAGCAGTTATGCATGTAGGACAGCAGTTATGCATGTAGGACAGCAATTATGCAAAATAGGGGCTGATTAGAGGGCTGAACTCATGCACAAACAAGGTGGGGCTGCCATCGTAAAGGACCATGGGCTGTTAGCACCAAGAGTGTAAGTGCTGTCATTACCAAAATGAAGAAGTGGCTGCTATGGATATCATCATGCTCAGCCAACAAAATGAGGGCTGAATTGGTGGACAAAATTGTGCCAAACAGAAGACAGATTTGGTGGACAGAATTTGCGTTAACAGAGGACAGATTTGGTGGACAGATTTTATGCATCAATTGTGCTGAAATGTGGACATAATGTGCACCAAAATAAGGGTGGAATGCATGGACAAAACTAGGCCAAAACAGAGGTTGATTATGGACAGATTCGCTGAAACAAGAGCTGAATCTGTGGACAGATTTGTGCCGAAACAAGGCAGATTTATGGGCAGAAATCTGTACAGAAAATTAGCCAAACCCGCGCCAAAAGATGGCAGATTTATGGGCAGATTCATGAGCAGAATTTATGCCCAAACAGGGGCTGAAGTGGGGCTAAAAACTGGGACAGATTTATACTTAAAACAGGGACAAATTCGCGCTCAAACAAAGGCAGAAATGAGGACTGACTTAAACAGAACTGAAATGAAATGAAATTATGCAACTTACCTGTCTAGGAACTTGGCTGCTGTTGGTGAAGAGAAGGTGGCTGATGGTGGTGGATCTTGGGAAAGTTTGGTTTTTAGAAAATGGGTTTTGTGGGTGAGGGTGGTTGGACGAATGGTGGCTGTGAAGTGGGTTTGATGGCTACGAAATGGGTTTGATGTGGCGGAGGTTGCGGCCGATGGAGGTGGGCGGCTATGAAATGGGTTTGATGGCTGTGAAGGGGGTTTAATGGAAGTGGTGGCTTGGTGGAGGAGGAAATGGTGGAGATTCGGCCGGAATCCGGCAAGGTTGCCGGAGGAGGTGGAAATGGAAAATAAAAAATGGGTTTGGGAGTTGGATTTTCGAAGTGGGTTTTGGGGAAAATGGTAGAGGGTGGTTGGTGGCGGTGGAGAGGTGAAGATGAAGGTAGAGGAGAAGAAATGGGGGTTGTGGATGGCGGCTGGATTTGCAGAGGTGGGGTTTGGGCAAAAAATTGAAGAGGGTTTGATGGAGATGAATAGGTTGTGGTGGCTGGCAATGGAAGAGGGAAAGAAGAAGAAAGTGGAGGATTGATAGGCTTGCCGGATTCCGGCAAGCTTGCCGGAGAAGATGGATATCGGCCGGAGTCCGGTGGATTTGAAGAGGGGTTTTGGGTGCGGTGGTGGTGGTTGAGATAGGTGATGGGGCAGCAGAAATGGTGGAGATGGTGGTGAAGCTCGGGCCGATCGGGTTTGCAGAAAAATGGAAGAGGGTTTGGTGGATGAAAGAGGTGGGGATGGTGGTTAGTGGAGGAGGTGATGGGGTTTACAGAGATGGGTTTTAGAGGTAGAAAATGAAGAAAAAGAAAGGTTTAGATGGGAGATGGAGATGCAGGTGGTGGGAGGATGAAGAGGGTTTCAAGGGTTTGAAAGGGTTTGGGTCGGGTTTAATGGTGGATGGTCGATGGGATGGAGATGGCGGATGGCGGTTCAAGGTGTGGCCGGGTTTAATGGAGGTTGGCCGGAGTTGATGCCGGAGAAGAAGAACGGCCAAAATCCCTCCCTTTCTCCCTTTGCTCTCTCCAGCCTCTTCCTCCTTTTTTTTTTTAAAAAAAAAAAACGAAAAATCCCCTTCTTAATTTCTGAAAATCTCAGATCTAGATCTGAGATTTTCTCCCAAAATCTCAGATCCAGATCTGAGATATTTTTCATTTTCAAAATCCTTCTTCTCTCCTCTCTCCCAATTTCAACGAAAATCAATTCCTCCCCACTTTTTTTTTTTTTTTTTTTTTATCAAAAACGAAATGATAAATTTGACCCCTCTGTTCTACCCGTGGACAACCCCCTTTAAGATGATTCACCCTCCCTTTCTACATCTGTACTACGCACATTCTCTCGGCTCGTTGGCTAGGTGAATGGGTTCAAATCTCGACGAAATTTTGTGAGGATCTGGACGGGACCCTAATCTACGCTGGGGTTAAATTTGGGGCACGTACTCACTCATTGGACAGGGTTTTGCACAATCAATACGAATTTGGGTCTGGTCAAAATGGGGTGTCTACACATATCTATCAAGGATTAAACTCTGAACAGAGGCCTCTTCTGTCATAGTACCCATATCAACAAGTTGCTTTGGAGCAGAGTCACATTTAATGGACAAGTGCTGCATCTGAATTTTCATCTCCCTCACCTCCTCAGTTAGCATAGCCATCTGACTAAAGAGCTTGACCATCCAGCTTTCCATTCTGACAAGTGTAGTCTTCTCAACAGATTCTTCTACAGATCGGGTGCTTGATGGGACAAGTGGCGTCTCAGAAATAGGGTGAATGAGAGATGCAGGATCCAAGATTGGTCCTTCAGTAGAAATGACATTTATCGAAGCTAGCGGCGGGACAGCATGCGCATCGAAAGGCTCTTCGATAGTGAGCTTGTCTTCATCGATCATATCTTGCACTTTATGCTTCAGAGTATAACATTTATCAGTCGTATGACCCGAGCCACGATGATATGCACAAAATAAATCCTTTCTCCAATTCTTAGGCAGAGGACTAGGTAGGACCCTTTGCTCAGGCAATTCGATCTTATTGTCCTTGATCAATCTCTTAAGAATGTAGGATAACGAGCAAGGAAGCGGAGTAAATTTTCTTGTTTTCTTTTCTGCTGATTCTTCCCCTTCCAATACTGTTTTGACTGGAGTCCTAACAGAATTGACATTATGTACCTCCTTTGGCTCGACCATAGATCTTTTCCCTTCTGTGATATCAGATAAAGTCTTGGACCTCAGGCCTTTTACCAAAGCATCTTCAGTTTGAGTTCCCGTCTTTATCAGATGATCAAAACTTATGTAGTGCTGAGGTGCCATGAAATGAAAATATTCGGGGGATAGGCTCTTTACTACCAGCTTGATTTGATCTGCCTCTGAGAGTGCTTGACTCAATTGCGCTAACTTTCTTTTCCATCTCCGGATAAAAGAGGTAAAGGTCTCCTGCGAACCTTGTTTCAACTGCTTCAAATCCCTCTTCGTAACCTCTATCCCGTCCTCCATCGAAAATTGTTCGACAAGTTTGTTTGCTATGGCCTCCATAGTTCTGACTTCTTCGGGTTTCAAGCGCAAGAACCACTGTTTTGCAATTCCCACAAGGGACACAGGGAATAGTTGTGCCATCTGCTCGGGGTTGAGTCCATGTTGTTGGGAAAGTCTTATGAACCATCCTACATGACCCCGAGGACACCCAGTCCCATCATATTTATCATAGTCAGGGGTTTTGAATTTGGGTGGCAGAATAGCCTCAGGAGGTATCATAAACTCAGAAATATCAAACTTCTTTGGCCCCTGAACTTTCATATTCTCTACATCTTGAGCCAACCTTCTGAACTTATCGTACATCTCCTTCTCTAACTTGTCATACATCTCTTTCTCTTTACTGACCACAGGTACACCATATTCTTCAGCATATTGCTCATCTTCTAAATTGACTTCAAATGGCGAAATGGTTGGTTTGTTCGAATCTGGAGACGCAACTTGAGGAAATTGGGGTACTGGCCCTCTAGAATTAGGGGCCTTGTCAGTACTTTGAACTTTTAAGTGGATAATCTCTTCCTTCATGCTCGCCATATCGCGAGTAAGATTCTTCAACATCTCCTGAATGGCTATCATAGGATCAACTGGGTCAGCCATTGGATGAACCTCTGGTAATTCAGACAACTCAGACAAAGAGAGTAAAGATATTCTCGATGTAATGGGAGGATTAACTGAGTCTAGATACCGAGGATGGTCTAGACCAAGCAGGTTTGGCTTAGTTATCTCTTTTGAGGGTGATAGCGACAATTGCTCACCTTAAGAATCCTGAAATTGAGGTTAAAACACTAGGTTACATGGATGATAACGGAGATAAAATATCTTGTACAAATAGAGACAAGAATAATCCTGAACATGTTTGAATTACAAAATATGTAAGTGAATCTATGAAGGTCAAAGAAAGGTAGGCACTGATAACATGACCTACACCAACAGGATCTCAAGGAATCTTCAATTTATCCCTTTAAGTCTTTCTGGAATATGACTGCTCTCTTTTGGGGTATGAAAAAGTTAAGAATGATAAACACCCCTAATTCTAAATGAGTTTAGACCTCAGCAATAATCATGCACTTGCGACAGATAGGCAAGATTTAGCTAATCCATCAACGATCATGGTATAAGAAGGGTAAATCCATGACGGAAAATATGCATCAATTATATGCACAAAAGATAAAATAAAAAATAAAAATAAATTATGACAAAAGTCAAGAATCTGATAATAATCCACAAATGGATAAATAGGAATAAACAAAAAGATCACGATACAACAAACGCATGGTCTATCCCTGACTTTGAAGAATAGCAGTTATGCTCAAAATGCTCCAGGTAAAATCCGGCAGCATAACGACTATACAAGAAGATCGAAGTAAGGCAAACTCATGGTTTAACTAACTATAAAGGATAGCGGTCATGCCAAAAATATTCTGGATAAAATCCGGCAGCATAACGACTAGACAAGAAAGTCCAAGTAAGGTAAGCTCATGGTTTAACTAACTCTAAAGGATAGCCGTCATGCTTAAAATATTCTGCGAAAAATTCAGCAGCATGACGACGCTAGAAAGGATAACCACAACTCAACCAAAGTTATATGAATAACGGTGGTAAGATAAGCTCGGAATATGGTTACCAAAGAAAGGTGACCAAATGAAGGACCGACTAACGGTGAGAACATATGACAACGGGTCAAATCCTATAAATAACAGATCGAATGACAGATCATGGCCAAGGTAATGGCAAGCAAAAGCCACTGACTAGATCTAGATCTGAATAAAGAATAGATATAACCAATTGAAAAAAATAAGGAACTCTAACTAAGAGGAGAACCCTAATACACATAATCAGTATATATATATATATATATATACACACATATATCCTAACCAGGGGCACCAGCCCTAATTCTAATCTAGCGGAGTCAAGGAAGTCTCGACTCAAGACAGACTGATGAGTGTACTGGGACCGTGTTGTAGCCATATAAAATGAGCTACCCTAGTCTACTAATGGGACAAAGTTCCTAACTCTAGGCTCCACATGTGTGAGCAACACATGTTCAACCCCATATGAATGCAATATACATATATAAACATGGGTACTTCCTAGTTGGATTTCACTAAGTCAGTACGTACATACATAATATATAAAACAAAGTAGGGCTCCGGACTCAATCTAATGGGTACTATGCGTATGAACCATACTTAATATGTATAACTCAAGTGCACCGAGTGTTATACATAGTATGCTTCATTGCTCATCGGCTGCTGTAAACACAAGTGCACCGAGTGTTTACGGCTGCAGCGCTGGCGCATAGCTTGGAAATAGATTCAACAGTACCATAAGGGTGTAATGACATCCCAGTCGGGCACGCATTAAATCTATCCTGTGGAGCCAATAATAAAAAACAATGAAAAACAATGAAAGAAATAACAAATATGATAATGCATGATGTGTAGTGTGTGAATCCCTTGTTTTAATTACGCACCTGTCTGGTGCCCCTGGATTCTAACGATAGAGTTCCCATTTTAAATGATTTAAGCTCAAATTTCTCCAAAGTTAGTAAAAATGACATTTTAATAGAGTTAGGCAATGTTTCAAGAACTCCCCAGCAGAGTCGCCAGCCTGTTGACCCCGATCCGAGGACGGTGCCGAGGGACGCGAGATCCCTCCTGCAATCCTCTAAGATCTCCACAACGGAAGAGAGCTCTGCCAAGGAACTCTCGAAACGGATGCCACCCTCACAGCATAGCATGAGTGGCGATATAAAAAGAAAGAGATACATCCTGATCCGGAGCCAGGGCTCGAAACCAAGATATATCTAAAAATAAACTCAGAGTCGCCATCCATGGACACGCCATGGAACCAAAACAAATGCTCTGTTTGCAATGGATAACCAGAGATACAGAAGGTCCGTGCCTGATGACGAATGGAGAAGGTCCGAAGAGCGCCCCCAATTCGCCCGAGTGCGAACACTTGGTCTCTTATGCCATTTATTATTAACCTCGAAGAGTTTTGGGCGAAAATCATATGAAATGGGAACATGCATCTCCGAGAAAACGTCTATCTAATCATGCATGTCTCGGAGATGAAAATAAGCACACACAAAAGAACCGAAATAAATGTCACCTAATGACAACTAGGTTATGAGTGACATGCCTAACAGGTGTCTAAGTTCTGGTGGACAAACACATGCATGATATAGCTAAAGGTATAGGATCAGCACAAGAAGGTAAGAGAACACATCAAAACATATAATAACAACACAATAAATCCTAAGACTCTAAATGATTAGCCCGAGTCCTCGGATGGTCTGATGTTCATCCAAAGAAGCCTACGTATCCCCGCCTCCACGAGAATCAAGGCAACGTAGTTCTTCGCGCCTATTCTAAGCTAGGATGCCTAAGACACCTAGACCTCTATCTTAGACTCGATCTAAAAGACTAGACTAGTTATTAAAGCTTCTTGAACGATTATTTAAATTCCAGTGAATTGTAGATTTTAGGACTCCCTATATGCCCTAACTAAATGCTAGTTAGCCCTAAGCTAATGCAGGTGGTTCCTACAACCTATGTGTAACTAGGCTGTGTGCCCTAAGGAAAACAATAGGATTGCTAACGTATCCAAGACCTAGTCATCAGTCGGCGATGTGAATCGCCAACTAACCGGACGGAGGCACTCCTAGCTAGGACAAACCCCTAACTCTAAAACAAACACAAACAAGCACACAACAAATCAAAGACGAACTCCTAACTCTAAAACTCTCTATCTAGGACAAACTCCTAACTCTAGAGAAATATTTTTGTTAAAAACAAGGTTTTAAAGTTGAAGGGTTAAAACATTTTTATTTACAAAGTTTGGCTGGACTTGGGATGAAGATCCCAAGCTGCACTACGTACCTCGTGGAAGAGGATCAAGCCAACGTAGTTCGAAACGAACTCTCAAACTACGCTTCTAAAAGAAACACTCAACACTTTAGATTTTTTAAGGTTTTTTATGTTTTTCAAATGTTTTTGATATTTTTAAAGTTTTTCAAATGTTTTTGAGTTTTAAATTTCCAATGTTTTTGGATTTTAAAGCTTTTCCAACGCTCTAAACCTTTAAATGTTTTCAATCTTAAAGGGAACACGCAAGTAATACCACAAACTAGGGCAAAGCCCTAAATCTAAAGGGGAAACCCCGAATAAGCAACTAGCGTCTCAAAGAGACGAACCACAACACGAAAGATAGCGTTCCAAGCAGAGAGAAAACGATCCAAGATCCCAAGCAAGCAAAGCTCTATATGACTGAGTTAGTCTCTAATGGAAAAACTCCTAACTAATAACACTAGGGAGGAAGTACAAATGAGTCAGAGACTCTAATAACACTACAAAGGATGAATGAGTCAAAGACTCTCTAATCAGGGCTGACTCCTATGCGAATGGACTATCGAATAAGGAGAAGCTCACAAGTAAAAAGGAATAAAAGACCCTGTGCATAGTTGGCAAAGGTGAAACACCCAGCCGGGCCGGACAGCTACCTAGCCCTAGGGTGCAACAAATGTGCAACCCAATACCCATAAGGGTAGGGGTATGCTGCCAAGCCGAGTAAGGTGTTCTCCCAAAACCAAATGACGCACAAAGAGGAGGTTTAGCAAGATAATGAGACTGGGTAAGTCTCCTAGACACAGAGGTAGGATAGAGAAAAATGCTAGCAAGACTGGGCAAGTCTCCTATATACAAATGAGGGGTATGCTACTTGGACTGAGCAAGTCCCCTAAGGATGGGCTTGGGCTAGCGCCTTCATCGCCCTCGCAATAAGAGGGGACTCTAGTTATCTAAAGAAATTTAACAGAAAATCTATAAGACTGTGTTAGTCTATCAAAGAGAGAAGAAAAGGCTACCAGATAATCGCAAATTTCAATCCATTCTTATAAAAATAAATCAAGTGCTGAGCAAAGAAGAAATTTCAATAAAAAAAAAATACACAATCTATAGCAATCATAAAATGATAAACAACATTAATTAGTCCAGACCAGCCGCTGGATAGCCTAATAAAGTAAAAGAAAATAATATTAAACACTTCTATGCCAACCACAAACCCCAATACGGGGACTCCAATGAAATCAGATGATGCCAAAGTAATCATCTGATATCATATACACATGATAATATTTCTATATCCCGCCTTGAAATCAGACAGTACTCATGTCGATAACATCGAATAGAGTAGTCATCTGATTTCCTTCTTCAATTAAGCCATTTATTTAAATAAAAAAAAATGAGTATGATAAGCTTTGAGATAATCTTACCTGAACAATCTGTTTATCTTCAACCTAACTCAAAACTTAACATAAAAGAAGAATCTTAAATTTTCAACAAATTGTACAAATGCATGCAATGATATTTCTGATTTTATCAAAGTGACCACAAGCTGAAGCATACAATGATATGTACAGAAAACTTCTTTCCTAGCAAAACTTTGGTAGTTTTTTATTTTATTTTGAAGCATTGTGAAAATCTTCAAGATAAAACAGAAACTATCAGATTTTCACAATTTTTACACGATCAACAGAAACCACAAATACATGAAAGAAATATCATCTATTTTCAGCCGTTTCAAAAGAACAAACTCTGTTCACAAATTTCCCTCGAGTCCAAAGTTAAAATCTGTAAATTATTGAACTAAAGGACTCTTTGAGTATACAAAAAAAAAGCTTCTGTCACAAAATTCCTAAGAACAAAACATTAATACCAATGCCATTTCATTTTGCAATTCCATTATTAACTCCAATCACAAATCCAAGCCTCCAATTCTCATCATATTTTCAAACTAAATGATGTAAAGCTAACCAAAATGAAAATGGAAATTATTTCCCTATGACCAGCAAAAGCATAATCATGTGGCTCAAATCTCTAATCTCAAAAATGAAGACAAATGACGGATTTATCAAGAGAATAGCCTACATGAATCTAGAAATATCAACTCAAATGAACCCAGGGCATTCTAGGCGTAACAGAAAATCATGCTATATAATAATTCATATATTCACATCCTCGACATGCGGTACAACAAACAATCAGATGATCAATTCATTTATGCCCACGACATGGAACAAAGTGATAATTTGATTTGCATCTTTCACTTAATACAAATGGCTTCACAACCCATTCACCACAGATATTAAACATCAGATTATATTCAAGAGTCAAATTGACACCAAATCCATGAATTAGTATCATAATATCTGAAAACAAAGTGAATAGCCATACAAATTTTAGCGATACAAGGGTCAGAGATGTTACCTGAGTTGCCAAAATTACCAAGAAAGAGATGATTGGAGAACTGCTCGACCCTGATGAAATCAACGAAGAAGATGACCACGCTTCACTGCAACAGCTTTCAGCTCTATGTCGATTGTAGATAGCTCTGAGCCAAAATGCTTTGGATCTAGGGTTTGATGGTGGAAATGAAGGTAGAAGATGAGAATGGAGAGGGCTGATGGAAGTGGATGCAGAGAAACAGGAGAGGTGTCTGGCTGATGTGGGTTTGGGCGAAATGGAGATGGGGAATGGGGTCTCTGAGATGGGGAAGCGATGGTCGGTGGGAAGTGGGAGGAGGTGATAGCATTGGAGAGAGATAGCCAAAGGTTAGAGGCAAAGGCCGGATTCCGGCGAAGTTGCCGGAGTTGTAGAAATGGTGGGATGGGATTAAAATGGAGGAGGGTGAAGGGGGAAGAAGGTGATTTGGGTTAGGTTCACGGTGGAAGAAGGCCGCCGGTGAATGGAGATTGGTGGCGGTTGACGGAGAAGATGACCGGATTTCGGTCACAAATAGGGGCGGATTTGAGGGTTTACTGGATTTCAATGGGTTTTAGGTGAAACCGAGTATGGGTTTTGCAGTAGAAGGGAAAACCGCAGATGGGGAATGGGGTTTTGAGGTGGGTTGGGCTTGAGCTAGAAGAAGAAGGGAGATAATGGAGATGGGTTTAATGGCGGTGGATTTAGGGTAGTGAAGGAGATGGTGGCGGTAGAGATGGAGATTGGTGGTGGTGATGGGGTAGATCCGGCCGGATTCTGGTAGTGAGATGATCGGTGGTGGAGGAGCGGTGGCCGGCCGGAGATGGCAATTTGGATGGGACGATGGCTCCCTCTCTTCCCTCTCCAAGTCTATCCTCCCTCACCCTCTCTGCTTCTGTTTCTCCTCTTGGTGGCTGAGGGTGGAGTAAAAAAAAAAAAAGAAGTCGGTTTGGAATAGGGTTTTTGAGGTTGAGGATGGCGGCTGGCGGTGGCGCGGTGGAGATGGCGGTGGGTTTAATGGAGATGGGTTTGTGATGGGTGGAGGAGGTGGAAAAAGGTGGTGGTGGAGCCGAGGGTTTGGGAAGGAGGTGCCGGTGCCGGATTTAATGGAGGTCGGAGGGAGATGGCTGCGAGAGTGATCGGAGAAAAGGGGTTTGGTAGTGGGTTTCGGTAGAGAAGAAGAGAATGGGTTTTTAAAGGGTGGAGATGAGAGGCGGCTGGGATTCAATGGAGCTTTGCCGGATTTAATGGTGTCCGGTTGGATTCCGGTGAGTTTCCCGGATCCCGATTGGGGGTTGGCCGGATGTGGCTGGTAAGGTGGAGGAGATGGAAGGGTTTGAAAGGGTGGAAATAGAGGTGATGGTTGGGTTGGTGGTCGGAGGTGGCACGGCTTGCCGGAGACGAGGCCGGAGAAGAAGGGCGGCCGGAAACTCTCTCTCTCTGCAAAAAGGAGGCTCCCTGTTGGGAGAAGAAAAAAATGAAGAGCCCCCTCTATAGCCCTAATTCGATGGTCTCTTATAAGACCAAAAATATTAGCCCCCCCCCCATTTCCTAGGACAGCCACCTCCTAATGGATTTATAACTACACTTTTGCACAAAGGGGGGGCGGCTGGGCAAAACAGACCCAAAGGGAAATGATATATTTGACCCCCCTTTCCTTGCTCCGGACAGCCCTCCCTAATCTATTTACAAACATCTTTTTATACTAGCAGGGGGTGGTCCTAAGCAGAAAACAGGGGGAAATATTTTGTGAAAATATCTCCTTGAGAATTGATCTCAACCTTTCAAAATGCCTTTGTCAATAAAAGGCTAAGATTAAAAGCTTTCTAATGACCTAGGAAGCTTCCAGGAAGCTTCCTAAGATTCCCCCTAACTGATTTTGTTACACACTAATCCGCATACCCCCAATATCTCTCTGGACAACCCAAAATGGCTAATTTGAACTGCTTTTTCAGATTCCAGCACAACCCCTTTTCTGGCTAAATCGCCACCCTTCTAAACTTGCACCACGTCATCGTCTTAGCTCGTTCGCTAGGCAAACGGGCTCAGATCTTGACGAAATTTCACAGGGACCTTGGTGGGACCCTAAGCCAGCTTAGGGTATAATTTGGGGTCCATACACACTGATTTGAAAAAGGTAAGCACAAAACAAGAAGGTGCAGGGCACGGTCAAAATGGGGTGTCTACAGGGACAGAAGCAACGGGTGGCGATAGCTCGTGCCATAGTGAAGGAACCCAAGATCTTGCTATTGGATGAAGCGACAAGTGCACTTGACGTCCGAGTCTGAGCGAGTACTTCAGGAGGCTCTGGACCAAGTGACGGTGAACCGGACAACGATCGTGGTGGCCCACCGGTTATCCACCATTAAAGGGGCTGATCTAATTACAGTGATTAAAAATGGGGTTATCATAGAGAAAGGAAAGCATGAGACTTTAATCAATATCAAAGATGGGGCTTATGCCTCCTTAGTAGCATTTCACATGAGCGGCACTGCATCTGTGTAATCTTCATGTAATTCTCATCTCAATACACTAGAAAAGTGTAGATCGTCAGAACTTTGGAATTGGTTGCAAGATATAAAAAATATATATATAAAATAAAAATGTGATGTTACACCAGTTCCTGAACAAAGGCTGAAGAACTAAATAAACTAAAAAAGAGGTCAACTATCATCTTCTTCGCTTTCATCGCTGCATGATACCAGACCCCCAAATGCCCCATTGTTAACATCAGGCATCTTCTCTACAACACCAGCCGAGGGTGTCTCCATGTTGACAGGTTTTGCTTGAATTGAGCACTGATAACATCAAATTTTTGAAAATTAATAATAAAACATGTTCAATGTTAAAAGGAAGCATGTCCAATATTAAGTAAACTCGAGCCTGAAATTTTAAAAAGGACAAAGAGGAAATCTGGGTCAATAAGTTATACTATTGTTTTCTTGCCTTGAGACCCGACTACAAATATCGAAAGACTGTGAGGACGTTTGAACCTGATCATAGAAGTATCCATAGAGCCGTATTATATTTGGATGCCGGAGATTGTTCTGCCTGAGACTGTTTCAGCTGGCTTTTGAAGAGAACTTTTAATGCTACGATTTGGTTGCTCTATTTCAGGGAAAATGGAGAAATTATTGGTCATTAATATGACTAATTCACGTGAAAATTAAATAAAAATCTCTTCAATACATGAAGGACACATTTAGACATGATATCAAAAGACTAATTGGCAGACTAATTTTTACTATCATATCTCACTTGCAGACCATGATGGTGCATGCATAAAAAATCTCAATGTACAGAGCCATATGTCTGTAACTTTACAGAGTGTAAGAAAATTAATATCAGACTTATCCATTGATTTTCTTTCCATATTGAGATCACTTGTTTTAAAATAAATTGCTGACTCTAACTCTAGGCATATCCAGGCGAAGGTTTAAGTAGAAGTTTCCATTGCAAGTATGGGATAATGCAATCCATGGAAATGTAAATCTATTATGTAGGTGTAGTGACATTAACATTGAGATAAATAACAGACAAATGATCTAACTTGCAGAGTATGATGATTCCCACAAAAATTCATCATGATAACAGCCTTACAGTACTTAACTTTTTGTTAGGCAAGTAAAGATTCCAGTGGTATCCAAAGATACCCCAAAACTCATTCACATATATGAGAACACTCGACAGTATAATACCTTTTAAGTGTATTAATAAGTAGAACTACAACACCAAATACTCATCTTCTAGCTTAGGTTTACAGACTAACCATGACTTGGTAGATCTTTCAGATGAAAATCTGATCTTTGAGCAATGGAAGATTTCTAAGGGCATTCAAAGAAGAGATAAAAGTCATAAAACCATGAACAGGAATATACCCATCTAATGGCTAGTGTTCAAATCTCAACCCAACACTACAAAGAGCTAAAATTTGAGTTGTCTGCATGAGCTTTACAACAGGAAACATGGTAGCTATATCTACCTTCTTCTTTTCCATATTTTGGCAACCATTTACTTGATATGGGAGAAAACTAACTAAAATTCCAGCAATAGTTCTTAAGGATTAAGCTGAATAATATCAGTAACAGATGAATCAAGTACTTTGTGGCTTCAACCCATATAGAGATAAATTTCTGGCCTTTATCTAATCAGACAGCATGAGAGCCACTTACTAAGGAACAATGTATTTGGTTTTAAGCAATTGGCTTCAGTTTTTCAGTTTACATACCCAAACAGCAGAGCTGGATATTCAGAACCTGCTGTAAACATCAACCATCTCCTCATGCATCCAGTCCATCAAGACCCTGCATTTGGAAATCAACAATTGGAACCTTCAGATATATTATAAGAAAATCCCAAGTGTGCAAACATGCATAGATAAATCACATATACTGTTGATGAAGAGGTGCCATCCCCTCAGGCCTTCCATAGTCCACACCATGGCTTGAATCAAATGGGCTGCTCGAGAAAAAAAGAGAGTTTAGTGCATTAGAATAGTAACATATAACATACATAAATAGAGAATCACAGGAAAATGCTTCACCTGGAAAACCGTCCCTCAAATATATCTCTAGTCACAACCTCAAACATGTGCTGGAAAAGAATCACAGCAAAACCTTTTCCTGTTACGGGCCAAAATCCTCTTTAAAAAAAAAAATTAAACATTAGTTGAACCCATAATCTTAAAAATTAAACCCATAATCTTAAATCACATTTAAGTTGAATCAGAAACAACAAAATTATCATAAACTAAAAGTAACCAATTATAAGAATCAAATCATCCAAAAAGAAATTAAACATTAGTTATAACATTTCCACCTAACTCATACATCCAAAATATAGTTCATATATAAACGGTTCAACCAAAAATAGATAAATTTCACATAGCCAAACGGCGCATACGGCGCAGAATGCGCCTCAACATCTCCACTCGGTCCATCTCGTCGAGAGAAAGGAAGGCCCTAGCTTTCTTGTGATGCCCGTGAAGGTACACATAAGCATCAATAAGGTCACCTCTAACGAAACCATCAATTTTCAGCACTGCATCTTTGAGGCCAGGGAGGCTGTGTACCTCACTAGTAGAACTTTTGGCATCAGCAACCATTTTAATGCCCAGTCTGCATATAAAACCATAATGTGAGTAAACATACCTCATAAACAAGTGGGAAAAAAGTCTAAAATACTACTATCATAGGTACTAACCCCACACCAATGGCAAACCCCAAAAACCAAGGAACACTGTGGATGTCCTCTTCACGCTTGTCTTGCAAATCCTCATGGCGCTTATCATATGCATTTAAGGCTGCTTCTGCCTCCTTCCTTGTGGCATAGGAGCGATAAGATGCTCCACTATACCTGTTCACTTGAAGGTGACAATCTGCTCAACTGTCGAATATGTCCACCTGCCGTCCCTTGAAAACGACATAAAACTTATCCTTCGCCATTACTTGGTACCACATAAACAACACATAATAGTTGCAATAACAAATGATAGATAAACAACATTTACTTATATCTCAAGCTTCGGTTTTTCATTCAGAAGCTTTATAAGATAACATACAAAAACTATTGATGCAATCAAACCCATACATAATTTAGTCCATCTAACCCATACCAACAAACCTATCAAACCCATACATAAGTTAGTCCATCAAACCCATCACATGGTTAGTTCAAATATAAACGGTTCAACAAAAAGACCCAACCACCAAAAAACATCGACCGAAAAAAGGAACTCATAACTGCATAGGCAAGCGCCGCATTATGCGCCCCAACATCGAAACGTGGTCCATATTGTCCAAAGAAAGGAATGCCTCAGCTTCCTTGTGACGCCCGTGTAGGTACACATAAGCATCAAGGAGGTCATCTCTGGGGAAACCACCAATGTTCAGCACCGCATCTTTCAAGTCAGGGAGGCTGTGCACCTCACCAGTAGAAATTATGGCATCAGCAACCCTATTAATGCTGGCAGACACAACTTGCAACTCCGATAGAAGTGCAGCATTAGGACGCTTTTTTGACTTCTTCCCACCAGTAGCAAAAGTTGGGCCCCTGATAGGAGAGGAGTCACTATAGCCCATGGATGCATCTACGGCAAGTGTAGATGAAGAAGGTCTAGCACGTGGCGGAGTACGGAGGAAGCTGTCGTCCATATCATCGAGCCCAACCCGTAGGGTCGATGAAGAAGCAGCCGGTGTTTCCTGCGTCACCTGAGTGGGGACCGCTCTCCTATCTCTCACCTCCTCTCCACGTGCGTAATCATCATCCCATACAGCTTTCATCTCTTCGTAGAGTGGATATCGTTTCGAAAAGAACCTCTGGTTTTCTGGATGCATCTGCAAACAATAATTGTCATTGTCATGAAGAGATGATTTAAACACGTAACTTATAAATGACTCGCAGTGATATACGATAAAAATTTATTACCTTCAAGTAATCATTCTTAACTTCTTCGTCAACCGATATCTTGCACAAGGTTTCATCCCAGCCAAAGCCACTGAGATTAATAATGGAGTTCAGAGTCCTGTAGGTTGTCTTGAGTGTCTTTAACCGATTCTTGACATTATCTTTAGTCAAGGTCTTCTTCAGGACATCAGACACTTCATGCGCAACAGCATTGTAAGCGCACTCCTTGAAACCGGCACTAGTCTTTTGCCCTTCAGCTATTTGATTCTTAAGGGCTGCTAAAAGAACCCCATCCATAGCTCCATTCCACGCGACATTCGCCTTCTTTTCCGTCGTACCTGCAGTTGTTGCCATCTCGCCTGCAACTTTCCAAAAGCATTCATATAAAAAATATTCACTCAAAGAAGTATAGATAACCAGTACTAATGCAAACATAGAAGTAATATTAACCCATGAACCAATACTAATGCAAACATCGAAATTACATAAATCTCAAGAAAGCAAGGAATATAAGCTACGGTTCCAGCAAACTACACATCGAAATTGTGAAATCCACATCCAAACACAGGTGGTGCACAACTATTGCGACCATGACATTTCCTAGCGACGACGTGCTTCGAAATCATTCCACATTTGATTCATGATTGCGGTTCGAATGTTACGACCTTCCCTTACATCCTCGGCCCTGGTCATAGGAGGAGGAGGAACAGGTTCTTCTTCCTCCTCTTCCTCCTCAGCTACAAGCGATGCCAGCTCATCGTCAACATCCTGAATGTAGGAGTCGTCAGGCATCTCCCTCCTAATGTGGTTGTGGACGCAGCAACAGGCCAACACTATGTCGATCTGCTTGGAATATGAATACATGGGTGCTGAATTTAATATGCTGAATCGCTTCTTCAAGACACCAAAAGTTCGCTCGATTACATTCCTGGCTGAAGAATGCCTTTGATTATACAACTACTCGGCTTTCCTAGGTCTGCGCCCTCTAATCTGATTGAGATGGTAACCAATACCTCGGATTGGAGTTATAAAATGGGACAGACACGGATACCCGGCATCACCAAGGTAAAACTTTCCTACAATCAAACAAAGGATTACAATTAAATTAGCTAAGTACTACAGAAACCGCATCAATACAAACAGTCTAATAAGCTAATTATTACCTGGCAAAATGGGAATCCCGTTCGGCTTTGATAGCAGATGCTAACACCCGTGAGTCCGATGCCAACCCCTCCCACCCACAAAGGACGTAGGTAAACTTTAGGTCAAAGTCGCAACAGGCTAACACATTTTGGGATGGGAAGTGCTTACGACAAATATATCTTTTTTGAATATCCTCAGATACTTTTGCATGAATGTGGGTCCCGTCAATTGCACCAATACAATCCTATAATCAGGACATTCAGATGTCAACCGTAAGTGTTAACATACTGGCCTCAATTACTAACAACCTTCAGTCGAAATGCGTAGCTATCGTAAACATACCTTAAAGTAAGGCATAAAATTAGGATTATCAAGGATTGCCCGTAGTGTCTCCCTTGATGGACGTACTATGAACATGTCTTGTAGGATGAGAACAGCGTCGAGAACCTTATTAAAATACTTTGAAACAGTAGCCCCTGACCTTCTTGTGGTTGCCCTAACAGTACGATTCCTTTCATTGTGTGCAATCACACTTAAGAAAATAGCCACCTGTTCCTCAACAGTGCAGTGAATTGTGTCTTTCAACAATGTTGTGCTTCTGAAAAGGCCCACGAAGGCGCTGAAGCACCGAACATCCATTCGAAGAAGAGCAACACAATGGTTCTCTGCGTGCGTGATACGTCTAACAAAGGTCCTACGGGTTAAGTACCCGCTTTCGTAAGGGGCTCTTGTAATATTCTGCTCAAGGTATAGTCGAACCCTAAGCGTAACTGCGGCCGCCGCAGAGATTACTATAGCTGCAGCTCGAAGGATCAACATCCGCCTATCTGCTGGTTGACGAGGCATGATGGTAACCCTACCAAATACTAAAACAAATAACATTTAGGATAAGAACACAACCGGCAAAGACACCATAACCACAGTCACAACCATCGAAACAAAACTCCTACAGCCACCACCAACCACCAAAGCACCAACAAGCAACCACAACCACCGTAACACCAAACAACATCATCCACAAAAATATATCCCCTACCCTGATCAGCACCTCAGATCCACCACCAAAAAAATACATCCCCATTAGCATCTCAAATCCACCACAAAAATATGCATCCCCAACCCACATCACCAACAACCAAAAAAAAAATTTCACATTTAATGCTACCGCATAAACAACACATACATACTATCACAAAAATCTTGCAAGAAAAACTACTTATCTGTTCCAATTAATTCTACTCATCTGCTCCAATTAAAACAATGTAGCCCATGGTCCAAATCAAAACAAGAAAGATAATTAGGAGTTGGAAATCAACCACAAAAAAAAAACCCTCTAATCTAGAGAGAGGGAAAGACAAAAACACAAAACCCTAACAATTGAACCCCCAACATAACAGATCCTCTATAAATCAGAAACTCTCATCAAGAAAAAAATAAAAAGATGAAGCTCTCGCATGGGAAGAAGGAACGAAACAATACCTTCTTCGACAGAGGAGAAAGATGTGCTTCGTCGGTATTTGTGTACTCGCCGGAGTATTTACCGTGACCGGAGTACCCGAGGAAGATGAAGACGAGCGGCTAGGGTTTCATTTCTAGTTTTAAGAAAAAACAACAAACAGAAAGAAAAATGAGAAGAAACAAAGGCAATAACAATAAATCAGGCAATAACAAGAAACCAAATTTGTTCTGTAAAAATGAGAATGGTTTAAACCACCATCGATTTAAACCCGTTAGAATCAAAACCCTAAAATGAAAAAAAATACCCTAAACCGAACCCTCAAAGCGGAATAAACCCTAAAAGGTTACAGATCGGAGCCCAAACAACTGAAATAGCTTATAAAACCTAAAAAAAATTCAGCACAAACCCCACAAAAATGAAAAAAACAAGAAGGCATTCCACATTTGAAGAAGAAAGAGGAAAAAAAGGAGTAAATGAGAGAGAGGGAGAGGAGATCTTACCTTTTTTTGCCTTGCCGGAGGGGAGAGGTCGCCGGAGATGATGATGGAGCCGGTGGGTTTCGTCGGAGGGTTTGTAGCAAGAACAGTTTCGAGGAGGGGAGCCCGACGTTTTTTCCCGAGACTTTATCCCTCGCTTTTTCCCATGTTTTTCATCGGAAAATTGCAAAGGAAATGGCGAGAAAATTTCAGTTTCCACATCATTTTTTGACATTAAATACATTTTCCACATCCTCTAAACAACTTTCTCGAGAAAGCAAGCGAACATGCAAAAATGTGTTTTCCCGAGAAAATTTGGGTTACTTTCCCATCCTTTCCTTTCTCGAGATGACAAGTGAACAGAGCCCTAAAGAACAATTATCTCGTAGAGCATCATGAGGAAATCCACATGGTTTGAACAGACACCCTATGTATAAGATATACTAAAAAATAACAGTTTACTGTTGTTGTGGGACCCTAAACGAGGCTTGATAGATCAAGGGCCTAAGATCATCTGATCAAGGTGTTCTCAACGACATTTGGTTGGACTTATGGTTGCAGTTCATATCATCTATTCGCATTAACTAGGCTAAAATGGGCCTGATCAGTGCCTTTTAGGGAGGAGTGTAAAAGGTGACTCTTTTTTTTTACCATTTTCATTTATAAAATGGTATTGCTAGTCATTGGAAATTGCTAAAAAAAAAACAGATTGTTATGTTCCTTCCTAAAAAAACAGATTGTTATGCTCTTCCTAAAAGACATTATAAATTTTTTTTTACCATTTGTCACTGTCATTTGGAAGTGAAAAAAAATGAGGGTACTTTCCTAAGCCAGGGCATTTTTGAAATTATGTACAAACGAAGTGCTTACTTGTAATTGCCAAGTTTAGAATGATGTCTTATTTTGGGTATAGGTAAACCAAGATAAAAAAATAATAATGAGGCAAGTGGGCAACAAAATAATTTGCTAGTACAATTCTCACCCAAAAGTAAGTAGGCAAGGCTTGGTATGGCCTATTTTAAATACCATTGCACTGCTTGACATTCCATTTTAAACACCAGCATATTATCTAAAAATCTCCACTCTAATAAGATATATAGTCGTTGAGAAGACAATAGAATGGTGTTAATGTATTTTATTTCTTAATTTTAATCAAGATCTTCATCAAATGATCATTAAAAATACTAACCCTGAAGTTTTTTTTACCTTCTTTCTTGTAGAATTATTGTAGATTAATGAGATTTTACGTTAATGTAGAGTATTATGTTTGTCATTTATTTATTAGAAACAAGTTATTCTAAAAGACCACCTGTAGTTTAGCTAATTCTTAAAGAATACTTTCCAAATTTTGCAAATTGATAATATTTGTTAAAAGACCACATGCAACGACTAAGAAGACCAAAACACCCTCCATTACATTAAAATAAGAATGTGTTTATCTTTGCCATTGGCAGCTGCTGCTGTTTCTCCAATTGGCCCTGTTCTTCACATGGGCAGCTCTGCTATACATGAATATGTAAGCCTGCATTCCCCAATTAGCAAAGCCGTTTTAACTGCATCCTTTTCAGCATTCAGAAGGTTGCAACTCCATTCATTGGGCCAACATTCTTGCCCAAGTGTAACTGTCCATTTCAACTTACGAGTTCAGAAAATTTTGAATCCATTATTGCTCCATATGAGGCTAAGGCATATATGGTTTACTTCTCAATTCAAGAAACAAAGAAAGGGGAATTGTTGCACAAGGTTCTGAACTCTGTTCAACAAAATTCTCTTAACTGTTCCTATGGTATAAGGTTTCAATTAGCAAAGGCTTTGCCAAAAGATGTTGAAGGCTTCCAGGGTTAACTCCAATCAAGCAAGACCCATTTGCCCACAAGTGTTTTGAGCTAGTCATTAATCACACAGAAATCAACTCAATGTATGAGCAGGAGTGATTGCTTCAAAGAAATATCACCCTGAGAAGCAAGAAAAATGAGTTGCTTCTCCATTGAATCTTTGTATCTTCTCCAAAAATTCCTAATTGGATCTTGTTCTAGGTAGCAGATGACAAATTAATGTAGTTTCAGCAACAATAGTCACCAATTTCAGTCCAAAACTTGTCTTGATGTCAAAACGGAGCCTTCCTCTGCAATCCTCTACCTTGAGCCTCATGAGCAATTTCTCCTTTGCGTTTCAGTTAGACCCATATCCTGAAAGTCTTGTGTCGCAGTCCAAAGTTCACATCCAATCTTCTTTAAGGCATTTCAGAGCATGTCGACCCTAAATCTCCTAGCAAAGGGCCTTCATTTCATAGTTTTCTGCCACTCAAATGCTGAGGGGTTGAAGATAGAATAGCAATGCCATTTCTAGTGCCTTGACAAAATGACTTCGAGAGTAAAGCCTGTGATTTTCAGCAAACTTATGTGACAGACAACAAAGCCTCTACTAGCTTTGTTTTTTGCACCGCCATGGGGAGCTGTGCAACCAAAATAATGAGTTATAGTACCAAGAGAAAATGGGAATAAGAAAGAGTAGGGCTGGCAATTTCACCCGAAAAAGAGGGGATCCGCCCCGCCCGCCCGTTGGGGCGGGGATTCCCCGATTTGATAGGGGAAGGGGAATTTAAAAATTCCCCGGTGCGGGGAGGGGAAGGGGAAGGGGATGTAGTTGTCCCCGCCCCGCCCCGTTAATCAATGCCATTTTTTTGTATATTTTTAAGTGTTTTTTTTTTAGGAAAACTACTAGAAACTCTGTGGATCGGCTACAAGATTTCCCCAAACATAAACTTAGCTTGTCTTTTCCTTTTAATTAGCTTCTGAGAGCATTTTGGGAACTATAATAACCTTTTGACAGATGTTGAAATAATAAAGACAAGCTGAGTGTATGCCATTATCAAAAAATCGTAGTGCCAACATCGGTGGCGAAAATAAAATAATAAATTGCATTTTTATTTTGGTTAGGGACTTAGGGTTTCCTTAATTCCTTCCCACGAAAGAAACATTGCTCAGGTTAGGGACACAGTTCACTTTTTGTATTTTGGTGATTCCCAAGCCTCTGAACATTGCTCAGGCATCTATTTGGGTTTATAACGCCTGTTGGTGCGACTGCTGCGAGGGCACTCAAGAGTCAAGTTAGTACTTCAAGGGATTTTGCTATCTTCTGAAGAGTAAGAAATCTATCTCCTTCGTTTACAAGTATGTTAGTTTATAACATTTTTATATATTGAAATTGCATCAAGTTGATTAGGGACACCCATCATCAGTGTATCAATGATTAAAGAGGGGGTGATGTTGTAGTGGGGCGGGGCGGGGATTTTGTCCCCGAAGGATGCGGGGAGGGGAAGGGGATTAGATATTCCCCGCGGGGAGGGGAAGGGGATTCCCCACCATCCCCGCAGAGGGGAGGGGAAGGGGAGGGGGGAAATTCACCGCAAAGGGGAAGGGGTAGGGGACCCCAACATCCGGCCCCGACCCGCCCCGTTGCCAGCCCTAAGAAAGAGCACAACCGAATCCAAGGTTTTAAATTTCGACCGAAATCCTTTCATTGGAGACCGAAACCGAAATTGGGTAAAGTCGAAATGTTACAAAATTTCGACCGAAATTTCAAAATTTCGATCGAAATTTCGTTTTCCCCAAAATTTCAGGCCGAAATTTAAGGAATATCTCCAAAAAATCTGGTATTTATTCGGGGATTTCGCCGAAAAGTGCCTTACCATTTTAGGGTTTCTGTTCCTTAATATTTGGGGAAATTTTGAAATTTAGGGCTATTAGGAAACATTCATTAATAACCCTAAATTAGGGTTTTTGTTCCTTCATATTTGGGGAAATTTTGAAATTTAGGGCTATTAGGAAACATTTATTAATAACCCTAAATTAGGATTTCTGTTCCTTAACAACCCTAAATTAGGGTTTCTGTTCCTTAATATTTGGCGAAATTTTGAAATTTAGGGCTATTAGGAAACATTTATTAACAACCCTAAATTAGGGTTCTGTACCCTAACAATTTATGTAGGAAATTATGAAATTTGGGTACCTTTGAGATTGTTGGTTGCATACATGAGTGGCTCTTAAATAACCTCTGGTACTTCGAGGAGTGAGATCTACCGCGGAAAACACTTTCTTTCCTCCGGACACCGTGGTACCCCCAATCACATGGGTCCCACATTTTTGTGGTGATCCAAAGCATTCATTTGCAAGGCCCTATCATAGATAGGATGTGTACCAAAAATCAGCTCTATTGAATCATCCTAACCCCTCCAAAAGTGGAGGGAAAAATGGGCAGATTTGTAGTCTGCCCATTTTGCCCTCCACAAATCGATGGGTTAGGATGATCCTATGGAGCTGATTTTTGGTACACATCCCATCTATGTAAGGGACTTTCAAATGAATGCTTTGGATCATCCTAACAAAGTGGGCCCATATGTGATTGGGCACTCGAGCGTACCGTACAATCCTCTCTCTCTCTCTCTCTCTCTCTCTCTCTCTCTCTCTATATATATATATATATATATATATATATATATATATATATGAGAAAACGCTTCCTACACATATGTGTAGAGAGTTCTCTACACACTAGCTTAAAATACAGTGGGGGCCCACATTGTTTGGGTGATCCAAGCCATCCATTTTAAAGGCCCTCACATAGATACGGTGTCTACAAAAAATCAGATCCATAGGATCATCCCAACCCTACGATTTGTGGAGGTAAAATGGATGTCTTTAAACCTTCACAAATTAGTTCATTTTTTGCCTCCAAAGTTCGAATGGTTAGGATGATCCTATGGATCTGATTTTTTGTGGACACCCTATCTATGAGAGGGCCTTAAATATGAATGGTTTGGATCACCCAAATAATGTGGCCCCCCACTGTATTTTAAGCTAGTGTGTAGATAACTTATCTACACATGTGTGTAGGAGCCGTTCTCTCTCTCTCTCTCTCTCTCTCTCTCTCTCTCTCTCTCTCTCTCTCTCTCCTCTATATATATATATATATATATATATATATATATATATATATATATATATATATATATATATATATATATATGAGAAAACTGTCGGTGAGCTTAAGCGCACCATTTTTTTGGTGCGTGCGCTTAAGTTGTTATAACGCCTCCATATATATATATATATATATATATGTGTGTGTGTGTGTGTGTGTGTGTGTGTGTGTGTGTGTGTGTGTGAGAGAGAGAGAGAGAGAGAGAACTGTTGGTGATGGTGCGCTTAAGTTGTTATAACGCCTCCCATTGGTGCGCTTAAGCGGGACCCATACATTTAAACGAATGGGAGGCGTTATAACAACTTAAGCGCACCAAAAAAATGGTGAGCTTAAGCGCACCAATAGTTTCCTCTATATATATATATATATATATATATATATATATATATATATATATAGAGAGAGAGAGAGAGAGAGAGAGAGAGAACTGTTGGTGCGCTTAAGCTCACCAAACTTATGGTGCGCTTAAACGCCCAATCACATGGGGGCCCACTTTGTTAGGATGATCCAAAGCATTCATTTGAAAGGCCCTTACATAGATGGGGTGTGTACCAAAAATCAGCTCCATAGGATCATCCTAACCCATCCATTTGTGGAGGTCAAAATGGACAGACATTGTTTGTCCACAAATCTGCCCATTTTTGTCCTCCACAAATGGAGGGGTTAGGATGATCCTATGGAGCTGATTTTTGGTACACACCCTATCTATGATAGGGCCTTGCAAATGAATGGTTTGGATCACCACAGAAAATGTGGGACACATGTGATTGGGCGCTTAAGCGCACCATAAGTTTGGTGAGCTTAAGCGCACCAACAGTTTCCTCATATATATATATATATATATATATATACACACACTAGTTGCAGTCCCGTGCGATGCACAGGGCGAAGAAAAATTAGTATTCTAAAAAACTATCTATAACACTCTCTCTATCTACGTGTGATGGAGGAATACGTGTGAAACAGTGTGCCACATCCCCTTAATGCGTTATTAAATTTCGAAATACAGTAGGGGTGACACGTGGCGAAGCCTCAGCTTCTCACATTCTAGTGGGATAACCCGTGCGATGCACGGGGTGAAAGTAATTGTAGATCTTAAAGAAACCGGAAGAAAATTAAAATTGTTTAAACAACCTTTCCAATTTAAAAATAAAAGGCATAGATGGATATCGATGCACAATAGCTTAAAGTTGTCTAAACAAACCTTCATGTCAAATTTAAAAATGAAAAGCATAGGTGGATATCGATAAACAATAGCAAGCTAGGTTTCATAATTCTAGTGTCACCGATCGTGATTGATTACAATTCCTACAAACCATTTACCCATGGAAGAAATCATGGCCTAACTCTCAACTTTGAGTTGCCAATCCTAGAAGAAAAAACCAAAAGAACATATTGCTTCTACAAAGCATTCACCTATGGAAGAAATCATGGCCTAACTCTCAACTTTGAATTGCCAATCCTAGAAGAAAGCTTCTACATAAAATCTGAATTGTATCTCTGAGGAGAGGACATATCCCTGAAAAAAAAAACCAAAAGAACAGATTGCTAGATGCAAAGTGTTGACCAACTCTAAGAACAGAGATTGAGAAAGCCAATGTTGGTCCTTCAATAATAAGGCTTTAGACACATCATTTCTCAACGACAATAAGACCTAACTCATCCCTGCAATTCAAACAATGTTAAAATATTGAAAAATTGATTTATGTGATGCAAATTTATCACAACATCAACATCAACAATAACACTAACAACAGTAATATATTATTTAATAGAGGATGGAGCCAGACATGATAAGAAATTTAGCAATTGAACTGTCAGTAAAAAATATATATAACAGAGCACGACATGAGAAACAGAGTATTAAAATTTCAAAGTTCATATAAACAATAAAGGAAAATATATCAAATCTACTTCACAATACCAATGAAAAGAATGGGTATAACCATAAAAAAAAATGAAAAGAACAGGTATATGAAAATCTCGGAACAGAGAAATCCTTTAGAACAGTGAAGAAAACCAAATGGAAAACCGTCAACTGCTATCCATGTTTGTAGTTGCATATCTACGAATGTAGTAATGTGAGCAGGCTATCAGTAGACTACTGGTAGGGTGATGTATAATCTATGTGAAAATTTCAATATAATTCGTCTAATATTCTTATGTTCTAAATGCCTCTTATTCGCTTGATTTTGCCTTCAAAGACTTCTTTATGTGAGGGTGACACATGATTACATGGAACAAAGGAAAACATGGAAGCAAAAATAATACACTGCCTCGCGATTGATCCCTTCACGCCTCCACTTCAGGACCCGGAAGTCCTTTCTCCCCGCTCTCTTGTTTTGATAATATGACTCCAAACTCAATGAAACACTACCTCTTTTGTCAATTCATGGCTGCTGCAAAGAAAGTGAAAAATACAGTGGAGTGCATCATTTAAAAAAGAAAATGCCACTATTAAGGCACGAAAGAGTGGTTTGTCACATCTGGAAAAATTTAAATCACCCAGAAATTTGGCACAACAAACTCGCTGCCCAGAAATTCCGCCTGAAACGAATGGAGAGAGAGAGAGAGAGAGAGAGAGAGAGAGATATTAGGTTTGCAGATGGAGAGATATGGGAGATATGGGCGGCATGGTGAGAAGGGACGTCGGACACAGTGATGAGGGACTGGCAGATGCAGTGAAAAGGGGCGTGAATGGAGTGAAATGTGGGCTCGCGGAGAGAGGAGACACTAAATATATAAGATGAAGTGTTGTGGGAATGAAATGTCGGTGTCGATTATTTCTAGAAGAGAAACTCGCGGAGAGAATTTTCGTATAATAATTCGGGGTTTGAGAGTGCCACGTGGGATTTAGTGCCAGCATGGCAATAGGTGCAGAAACGGTTGAAAGTCATAGGGGGTGCTTTAATATAAAATGCGGTTTGCAAAGGGATGCCACGTGGCACACCCTCAGCGTACCACATCCAGCTTTATATAGATATACTAGTCGGCCGAAGAAAAAATTATGATCGTGATAAAATGGGATATGATCTTGATAAAATCGGGATGGAGATGGATATGTGATAAAATATTGATAACCCTAATAATTTTAGGAGATTTAATCCGTAGAGAGAGATTATTTTAATCAATCCTTGATTTTAGGTGATTTTTCCATTCCTTGATTTTAGGCGTTTTTTCAATTCCAAAATAAGGTTTAAAAAACGGGTTATATTTAAAAGTGTGTTGATAAATTCCTTGATTTTTAATACCTTATTTATATTTCAAATAAGGTAAATAGATACATATTATCGAGACCTGATTTATTATAAAAAAATGGGTCTAAAGTTAATGCGGTACCTTTACAAGTGTGTTGATATAGCAAATAGGCAAGGAGTGTACAAAGGTGTATAGTTTGCTAAATTTTTTTTGTTTTTTGTTTTGGCCTATGGAAAGGGGTGTACCATGTACAATTGTTCACCCGAAAATATGGTATTAAAAGATACGGTGTCATTGGATGAATCAACATGATCTAGACCATTCAAGCAGTGGGGTCCACCTGTTCTTTTATTTCCTCTAGGATTGAACGCAGTGTTATAACTTATAATTGACAAAAAGATAATGGGAAAAAGACTTTTTCACAGATTTCTATCATTTATGACAGGCTGTTTGGATATAGAGAAAATTATGAGATTTTGTTTTACAAAATCTATTTTTTATTTTTATTTTTAAGGAATATTGCAAACGCCCTAGACCATATACTTTGTATTTCATGGAATGTTTTTTCCTTGGAAAAATTTCTTTTTCTTAGATACAAACGCCCCAGTATAGGACTTTTCCTCTGTTTTGGTCTTTCAACCCCACAGGCTCACTTTTGAACAGATTTTGTCTTAATTCATTTATTCATCTGACGTGGCTGCTTTCACATGCAACATACCATCCGCAAAATGCCTTCCGCGATGGACGCTAGCAAAACCCTATTTATTATTTTTAGATCCAATTGATATATGCAATATCTACAGTGGAACCCACCTAACCAACGACACACACCTAAAAAATGATAATTGCACCACTTTTAATTGTCTTTTCCTTAAAATGATATTTCAGAAAAATCCAAACAATAATTGCAAAAATGCTGCAAAAGGTGGGTGTATATAATCATTTTCCATTTTTCCTCCCTAAAAATACCCATTTAGGCTTCAAGAATCTCTGGCACGTTTCCACTAACAATATATACTAAAAATTATATATTCGTTACGGGAAACAAAGCCCAGCCAAAATGGGGGAAATAATGGCTGGGTGTTGTTTCTCTTTTCTCAAAAAATAATAAAAGAGTTGTAAAATAATATCACATAAATTAGCACAATCAAAGAGTACTTGTGTCTGGTAATAATCTTGGATCCGAAGCAAAATAAATTAGAAGAAACAGATATGGGATTGACGATGGACAGAGACAAGGAGAAGATGGTGTGGATGACTATAGATTGGAATATTGAAGCTTCTAGATTGGAATATTGAAGTTGGAATAGAAGGATGCACTGCTGAAATGTATTTAATTTGGTGGAGGGGAAGAGGCATTTCTGAAAAGACGTAATGTTAGATTAAATGATACCTACCTATTCGCATCGATTGGTATTTCGCATCTATTGGTATTCGCATCGGTATAGACTTTTCTGTTGAATGGTGATTGGAATGCGGTTTACATATTTATTAATATTAATTTAATAAATAGGACATATGATTGAAAGATATATCTTGGAATGCATGTAGATTTTATTTGTAGTTTTTTTCAGTAATTGTCATATTTTACTACATTGTTTTGGTATTTTTTCCGTAATTTTTCAACTTTGCTTCCATTTGTCCGTAATTTTTCATTTTAAACTTAGTATTCTGCCAATCTTTTTTCACATAGCCGTAGTGATTATTACTTTTTGCTAGATTTATTGCTAGCCACCTTTTCACAAATAGTACTTCTGCAAATCTTTGCACCTCCAAGTTAGCACAGGCGAGTTGTTGCCTCGGGGATGGTGGGTAGCAAATTCCTACAAAAAAAAATTTCTTAAAAAATCCGGTTATAGAGGGGGTGCCACGTGGCAGCACCACAGCACCATGGTTTGGGTTTTTTGCGTTAAAAAAAAGGACGGTTTGGGTTTTTTCCGTATTAAAAAAAGGACAGTTTGTATTTTTTGCGTTAAAAAATAGGGCTGGATGCGGTTTGCAGAGGGGGTGCCACGTGGCACACCCTCAGCGTACCACAACCAACTTTATATATAAGTAATATATATATATATAGAGGTATATGATTGTACGCTCGACCGTACCTAAAGTTAGGTACGGTAGAGTGCCAAATCACATGGGTCCCATATTTTTGGTGGGCATCTAAACCATTCATTTGCAAGGCCCCATCATAGATAGGGTGCATACCAAAAATCAGCTCCATAGGATCATCCTAACCCATCCATTTGTGGAGGCCAAAATGGACAGACAGTGTTTGTCCACAAATCTGCCCATTTTGGCCTCCAGTTTTGGAGGGGTTAGGATGATTCAATGGTGCTGATTTTTGGTATGCACCCTATCTATGATGGGGCCTTGCAAATGAATGGTTTAGATGCCCACCAAAAATGGGGGACCCATGTGATTTGGCACTCTACCGTACCTAACTTTAGGTACGGTCGAGCGTACAATCCTTTTCCTCATATATATATATATATATATATATATATATATATATATATATATATATATATATATGTATGTATTAAACTTGAAGTTCTTTTATGGTGCTCTCTCAAAGAGAAAGAGCTCCAAAGAACTTGAATGAGATGAGTGAAACCATCTCCTATTTATAGAAGAAGGAGTGAACGGGTTTGAATCCCAAATCTCCATGTGGGATTCAACAATTTCAAATAATTCCCACCAAAACATTGAAAAGATTCCAAAATGAAAAAGATAGAGGGAACTTGCACAACTCTCAAGACTTTAATTTTTCCCTTCAAATTAATGGAGGGAACTTGCACAAGTATCAAAACTTTGACTTTCCCTTCAAATACATTATTTTAATGTAACATAGTTTACAATATAAAATACATTATTAGTAATATAATATACTTAATAACATATAACACTACAAACTATTATTTTTTTGTCCTTTTATCTTATACATAGGGTGTCCGTTCAGGGTGAGATCAACCATGTGGGTGGCCTCATGATGCCATACAAGATAAATGTTCCTAATTTAAAATGCATGCCGTCCTATGCCCTCCCCGTTTAAGACCCCTCTAGTCTGTTTCTCTCTACGTTAGATGGGCGTAAAACAAAATTTACGCCCATTTTTCTAATGTGGATAAAATTTGTTTTACGCCCATTTTATGTCCAAAAAACCATGTAAAGTGAGATTCGTCATTTACTAGAAAAAACTGATGATGCTAAAGCGGTGAATACCGCCGTGCCATTACTTTTCAAAATGACCATTCTACCCTTCATGATGATTTTTTCTTTTTTTGCAACCTAGATATTTTTTGTAGATTTATATGCTCTCGGATTGGTCTTTAATTAAAAATAGGAAAATTTTCTCAAGATGAGCATTTTTTGCAATCTATCTACGCAGAATAATCGGTATGCTCAGTTCTTAATATTAAGAAGGATCAATTACTGTTGCATGCTGGAGAGTTGAAAAAATGACGAGAAAATGTTGAGTTTTGAAAAAACACTAACAAATGCTACTTTATTAAAAGAAAGGTTGCTAGGGACAAAAATACCCCTCAACTTACTTTAATCTTTCTCTTCCTGGTTTTACCATTTTACTCTTTTACTTGCAGGTTTTACACTCTTTCATTTCTAGGTTTTACTCAGACGCATTTTGTGTGAAACGACGAGATTTTCCGGCGATAGAAGCCTTCTTCTCCGGCGAAACATCTCATTTCTCTTGCAGCAGATGCTCCTTTGTCCTGAGGGATTCTGAAGATCAACAACTATGCCTTTCTTGAAAGCCAAGAGCACCGATCTATCAGTGTTTATATCGTCATGTGAGCAGAGGAATAAAATAGAATGGGAAGATGAGAAGGAGAAATTGGATTATGGACATGCTGAGAAACCCCATTTGATAATTTTTTGTTGTGTTACTGTGGCTAATGGAAAACTCCACTACCTCTCTTAACTTCTAAACTTGTAAAAGAGATGCTATGACAAAGTCATATGTTCATCATTTTCGTGCTATTCAATGGACATCAAATGATTAGTTATTTTCAGAGATCTCCCCCTCTTCTTCTCAACGCAAAAACAGGTACTCGAAGCCAAAACAGGATAATCGAAGCCAAAATTTACTTGGTCGAAGCCAAAAATTACTTGGTCGAAGTGAAAAATGTGTTTCCTGTAAGATTCGCCGTTGTGTTTTTCGCTTCGACTAAAGTTTTTTAGGCTTCGAATAACTGGTTTTTTTGCTTCGACTAACATGTTTTTGGCTGCGACTAAAACTTTTAAATTCCAGTAACATTTGGAACTTTTTTCGTCTTTAACTAATATATTTTAGCTCCGAGAAATATTTGTTGGCTTCGACTATCATTTTTTTTTGCTTCGACTATCATTTTTTTTTGCTTCGACTATCATTTTTTGGATTCGACTATTATTTTTGGCTTGGAGTAACTTTTTTTTGGCTTCAACTAGCATTTTTTGGGCTTCGACTATCATTTTTGCCTAACTTACATTTTGCTTCGAGTACCATTTTGGCTTCCACTACCCTTTTGCCTAGTGAAAGCTCTTTGGGCAACTGATTTTGGCTACAGCCACTAGAAAAGGGGAAATACTTACAAAGATAATGAGATTTTGGATATTTGGAGGAAGAAAAAGAAAATGAGAAAGGGGCGTCTCTAGAGAACTCCTTCTAACCTCTTAAGACAAATGAGCATATGCCGGAGAAATGAAGATGTTTCGCCGGAGAAGAAGGCTTTTGTCGCCGGAGAAGAAGGCTTCTATCGCCGGAAAGATAAAGTGTAAAAACAAAGAAGAGAAAGATAAAGTAAGGTTAGGGATATTTTCGTCCTAAAAAGTTCTTTTTTAATAAAGTAGCATTTGTTAGTGTTTTTTCAAAACTCAACATTTTCTCGTCATTTTTTCAACTCTCCAGCATGCAACAGTAATTGATCCTATTAAGAATACTAGTGGGACAAAGCGTGTGATGCACGGGTGTGAAAAAAATTTTAGATATAAAAGAAACTGAAAGAAAATTAAAGTTATGTGAAGAAGAGAATTGTATGTACTATTTAAAAATAAAAAACAAAATGAGTAATGGTGGAAAGAAGTAAGTACGGTAGTCCAAGAAACTTGGCTTAGGTCGGGTCCGAGGAACTTTCCTCAGTACTTCTAGTTTCAAGGGACTAACGGGTGGTTGAGGGTGACTGAATTGGTGAGATGGAAGATATTACAAGCTGTTTGTTATAGGATCAAAAGGGGGACTGTTGGGGTTAATTGAGGAGTGCAACTTGGGTCAGGTCAGGTTGAGCTTTTGCTAAAAATTGAGTAGGAATCAACCCGAACCCGACCTGATTTTAAGGTAAAAGCTCAACCCAAATTCCAAAACTTCAGTTAATTATGGGGTCTAAAACTAGTGACGATAGTTCAACGAGGAAAACAACATAAGATAAGTGATTCCTAAAGGAGGCAGATTTTATTTCCAATCAAACATAAGCTTTTATAGATTCTCAAAACCTTTCCTAAAACAAATATATGTTAGGCTCTCTCTCTCTTTAGATGAGAGCCGTCCATCTTATATTGATTAATTTGATCTTCAAATATTCCTAGTTTGTTTGAACGTCTCAATACTGAGTTGAAAAAAAAATATTTAGGGAAGTTAAAAAAAATCAAATTAAAAAATATAAACAATATAAGAAAAACCCTAAGTCGCATTCTTACCGCTTGTTTTTTTGTTGCAGAATTCTAGATGATGAAATCCTGGATGCAACATCCTTGAGCTTAGAAAGAACCCCAAAAGAAAAAAAAATCAATAAAGCAAAAAAATTGAGAAGAAACCACCGGAAGAAATTACAAATTTTGGCATTTGATATTAAGAAACACAAACTTAAAATGGTAAAACAATTTAGTGATGATGTTTTTAGATTTTAAAATGTTTTTACCCTTTTGGTCAAAGACCTAAGGGAATACACAAAGCAACACCCTAGGGCCAAACCCTAAGGCTAAGGGAAAACTCCAAACAAACAAACTCACTAAAAGTGAAATAATCCCAAAACGAGTAAACTAATGTCCCACTATGAAAGCTAAGATCCCAAGTAAGCAAAGCTCTATCAAGGCTAAACAAGTCTCTAAAGGAGAGTGACAACAACACTAAAGGACACACTCCTATCTAATAGGTAAACTACTAAACTAAAGGACAAACTGATAGTCTATGAGATAGACTCATAAACAATCAACACTAAGAAATGGGGCAAATAAGTCAAAGACTCGCTATTAACGCTATCAAAATAAGGGGCAAATAAGTTAAAGACTCATTATTAACGCTACCAAGAATGGGGGCAAATAAGTTAAAGATTTGCTATTAACGCTACCAAAATGGGGCAAATAAGTCAAAGACTCACTAGTAACGCTATCGAAGCGTGAGGGTAAATAAGTCAAAGACTCGACTCCTAAAATGACATAAGATAAACAAGGGTGCTAATGAGATTGAGTAAGTCTCATAGACACAAAGGTGGGTTCTAAGCATCCTTATCATTGCCCATGCAATGATAAATAGAGAAATAAGGCAACTACAGACTAAATTAGTCTTTAACTCAAATGGGGGTACAACTTATGAGACTTGGGGGTAGTCTCCTATAAGTAAACTCTCTAGATGAGACAAAGTGTGTCTCCTAAAATGAGACTCATGGAATTTGGAAGGTCTAGACATGATTTGGAAGTGACCCTAGAAGTTTAGATGTCTAGGTTGACATATAGCATGGGTTCCATTCATTTAACATTGAAAAAAAAAATTGAAAGCACTCAACATAACATGCAATTTTCACAAATAAGGCTCAAAAATTCAAAATAAATCATAAGAATTACTCTATATGTGATTTATAATCTGCTAGCATGGTCAACATAATCAAAAGCAACCATTTGAATTAATCTAAGTTCAAAACAACCTTAAAAATGAAGAAAAGGCAAAATTTTCACCAAACATGTAATTTTCACCAAAAAATGGTCAAAAATGCCAAACAATTAATGAAAATTATTCAATATAAGATTTAAAACTTGTTAGCATGCTCATCATATCCAACTATAAGCATTAAAAATAATTTTATTCCAAAATATCATTGAAAAGCAATAAAAGGCAAAATCACAACTAAAGATGCAATTTTCACGAAAATGACCCAAAAATTACAAGTAAATTATGGAAAACATCTAAAAGATGATTCATGATTTGCTACCAAGCTCAAAACATTAAAAAACAACCACTAAAAATGATTAGAGCTCATGTTATCCATGATTTTCAAGAAATTGCACACTTATGTCATATAGTGCGAAAAATTTATCTTTGCATTGAATTTTAGACCTCTCAAACATCAAAACCATTAAAAACCCTACTAATCAAAATTGTAGATCTCAGCATGAGTGACATTCTCTCAGTTTAAAGCCCTAATAACCGTCCTCAAGATTCTAATTTAGGGTTATTAGAAAACAAAAACCCTAATAACTGTAGTCAAGATTCCAATTTAGGGTTATGTTTCGATTCCAATTTAGGGTTATGTTTCCTAATATTTGAGGGTATGATCCAAGTCCAATTAGCAAAAATATAAGAGAAAATTTTGAAATATCTATACCTTCTAGTTTTGTTTAGAAAACAGAAACCCTAATAACCGTCCTCACGACTCCAAAAAATAAGAGAAAATTTTGAAATTTCTGTACTTTTAGTTTTGTTGGTTATTAGAAAACAAAAAAACCTAAAAAACTCACGATTCCAATTTAGGGTTTAAGTTTCCTAAAATTAGAGGGTATGATCCAGGCCCAATCAGCAAACAATAAGAGAAAATTATGAAATTACACTATGTTTCCAAAAATTTGAGTATGTACCTTTCAGATTCTTGCTTGCGTACGTGACTGGCTCTTTTGATGAAGGAAATAATTCATCAAGTTTTTCATGTATCATGCTTGAAGCGACAACTTGAAAAGGGTTCTGTGCCACAATTAATCCTACAATTATTCAATGATGAAGGGCAGTTCATGGTTGAGCCAGTGGCTCTCTTACAATGCTGCATAGTGAGGAAAAATAATAGGACTGACAGACATGTGCTAGTTCAATGATCCAACATGGCTCCTGAGGATGCTACATGGGAAGTTTGGCAACATCTTTAAGAATGCTTCCCACACTTTGAACCTTGAGGACAAGGTTCTTTCCAAGGGGACTAGAATGTTGCATGCATTTCTCAACTACCTTTTCTTTTTCCAGATTGACTTTGTAGAGAATCCCAAATGCATAGTACTCTAGGAGTTTTTTTAGGAGTTGTTTGGTCTATGCGACTTTTCTGGGATCACTATCCAAGTAGTTCGTATTTAATAAGGGATGAGACTCTTTACAAAAAAAATTATAAAAAATCTACTTTTGAAAACTTCAGTTGCAGTTGCAGAGGGTTTCCCTCAAGACGTGAGAACTTATTCTTTTACCTTGGTTGTTTTGTGTTCTTCTCCCACAAGACTGTAACAGTTATTTGGTCTACTACTGTGTGTTATTTGGCCGTACTGGAGTGCATGATGAATCCACTTGGTCTATTATTCTAGATGTTTGTTTTAGTGTATGTAGTGTTATTGTTGCAGGTATTTTAGCTGTGGTTTCTGTCAATTACCTGCTTGCCTGTAAACTCGTTATCGGTCCCACATGTGCATGTCTTCCTATCTATTGGAGGCCATTAAGATCAAGCCTGCTGTTAATGGAACTTATCAAAGCAAAAAGATGAAACCTAACAGCCAATGTAAAAGAAATGTGGGAGTGCAAATGAATTAATGGTGAGCTTGTTTCATATTCATGACTAACACCCAGTTCAAATCAGCATTGCATGCATGATTAGTGATTATCTAGCAGGAGGATCCGGACCATCCATATAATTGGCCTTACCAAGCCTTGGCCACATACTTTTGGGCGAGAATAGTACTAGCAAAATATTTTGTTGCCCACTTGCCCCATTATTTTTTTGTGGTGGTTTACCTACGCAAAACAAGGCATCAATCTAAACTTTCCAATTACGACTATGCTCTTCATCTGTACATAATTTAATAAATGCACCTGGCTTACCAAAACAAATGTACCCTCATTTTTCCACTTCCAAATGACAGTCTTACTTTTTTTGAAATGGCAAATGACAGTCTTACTATCAACAGTAAAAGTGAGATTTGGGTTTCATAGAGTCCCATGGGAGGATGCGTAATGTGAAATCAAGGGTGTTGAGGCAAGCCACACGGTCTTAGATCATATGTGAAAACAGTTGGTGGGCCCAACAGAAACAGTTGGTGGAATGGTGGGCCCATCTTTGAACAACTTAGGCCCCGCCCATACCACACCATAGGATAATCCAAACCGTTCATTTGATGGGCCATAAACGTAAATAGGTTGTGTCCCATAATATTATTTCCATAGGCTGATTCTAGCCCTCCGATCTAAATAGAAACTACATCTTATGCAACCTCTATAGATTGTAGGGTTGTGATCATCCTATGGAAATGATTTTTGGGGCACAACCTATTTACATTGTGGCCTATTTACATTTGATGGCCCATCATCTATGGTCTGGACGGTACACTTCATTTTCAAAAATATGGGTGGGGCCTAAATTGGTACGAACCACACCATAGGATGATCCAAACCATGGACGGCTTGGATCATCCTATGTTGTGGACGGTACGCTTCAATTTGAAAAATATCGGTGGGGCCTACGATTGGGCCTTAATGTTACTGTACGACCAACTCCATAGGATGATCCAAACCATTCATTTGATGGGCCAACTCTTTTGGGGGCACAACACATTTATGTTATGGCCCATCAAATGGACGGCGGTACACTTCATTTTCAAAAATATGGGTGGGGCCTAAATTGGGCCTTAATGTTACTGTACGAACCACACCATAGGATGATCCAAACCATGGACGGCTTGGATCATGCTATGCTCTGGACGGTACGCTTCAATTTGAAAAAATATCGGTGGGGCCTACGATTGGGCCTTAATGTTACTGTACGACCAACTCCATAGGATTATCCAAACCATGGACGGCTTGGATCATCCTATGTTGTGGACGGGCCTTAATGTTACTTTACAACCAACTCAATAGAATGATCCAAACCATTCATTTGATGGGCCACAATGTAAATAGGTTGTGCCAAAAAATCATTTCCATAGGATGATCACAACCCTACAATCTATAGAGGTTGCATAAGATGTAGTTTCTATTTAGATCGGAGGGCTAGGATCAACCTATGGAAATGACATTTTGGGACGCAACCTATTTACATTTATGGCCCATCAAATGGACGGTTTGGATTATCCTATGGTTTGGTATGGGAGGGGCCTACGTTGTTCAAAGATGGGCCCACCAACTGTTCCAGTTGTGTGTATGTGTGGAGAGAGAGAGAGAGAGAGAGAGAGAGAGAGAGAGAGAGAGAGAATGCCCATATTTTAAGTGTAAATATTGATGAGAATGCAATTGGAAGAGTTTCAAAATGGTTCATGAAATGTTGCATAATTCAATCTTATTACTGCATGAAAGTATGACACCCACCATCTGATTTGTTAATCAGTGAAGTTTTACATTTTCACTCTTCTTTTGGACCTTAAACGACTTGCACCCCCCGTGAATCGCCCACTAGTACTCCACATAATCATGAATCTTCATTCCGGTGACCACTTGATTAGCCTGAAGAATTTCCTCAAGTGTTTCTCCCACCAACATTGCCGTCAATGACTTCCGACGCCATTCACCTGAATCAATCAAAATTTAATAGAAATCTTTAGTATTCCTCTGTTAAGATTATAGAGTATATGGAAGTTCAAAATTTTCAATAAATATTCTTACCCAATGTCTTTTCTTCCAAATTTCCGGACGAATAAATCCGGGAGGCGGTTTGCTTGAGCCTGAACCCCAAAATGAAATTTAAAAAAAGCATTTGAGATCAATTAGGGTTATTAGGAAACAGAAACCCTAAATATTTCAATTTAAGGTTTCTGTTGCAAAGAACACCCGAAAGAAAAAATCAGAATAGCAAAAAAAAACACCATTTGAAAATAAACCCAACGAAGCAAAATATAGTGAGAAATTACAAACTTTGGAATCTTAAATTAGGAAACAGATTCCTAAAATTGAAAGTAAATTACATAGGATAAATGCCCTAGTTTGTTTCCAATTTAGGGTTATTACGAAACATAAACCCTAAAATTGAAAGGAAAAAAAAAACCCAAAAATTGAAAGGCAATTAATTACATAGGACATACTTCCTAGTTTGTTTCCAATTTAGGGTTTAGGAAACAGAAACCCTAAATCGGAAACAAACTAGAACATGTATCGTTTCAAATTTAGGGTTATTAGGAAACAAAAACCCTAAAATGGAAAGAAACTAGAACATGATGTATCCTATGTAATTGACTTGCCATGATAGAGTTTCTGATGATTCCAATTTAGGGTTTCTGTTTCTTAATATTTGAGCAAAATTTTGAAATTTGGGTACCTTTGAGATTGTTGGTTGCATACATTAGTGGCTCTTAAATAACCTCTGGTACTTCGAGGAGTGAGATCCATCGCAGAAAATACTTTCTTTCCTCCTGACACCATGGCCTGGAGTTCTTGCAATCGAGCCATGCACTGATCCACCTTCAGAAACAAATGGAGGAAAAGGAAATCAGAAATTACAAAGAAGAAGAAAAAAATTTCTCAGGAAAAGGGTGGTCTTTGGATGGTGTTCTTACCTTATTTATTGTTTCCCAGATCAGATTAGGGTTTAATGAAGCTTCCATTTTCTTCTCCTTCGCTAGGGTTTTGCCCACAATTTTTCCTCCAGAAAGGAAAATTCAGAATCTCTCTCTCTCTCTCTCTCTCTCTCTGTGATATTTCTCCCGTCTCTCTCTCTGTGATTGAGTTTCTGAGACGGTTCCAATTTTAATGACAGTAGTACCTCTCGCTCTCAAAGAGAAATTTGCTAGGAAATTTCGCGGGAAGCATTTAGCGGCTGACTTTTGCAAATGAGAACAGCGATGAATAAATGAATAAGACAAAATTGGTTGAAAAACGCCGTTCTCTCGTGGCGCGAAATTGCCTGGCAAATCCTATTGACTGCTGGTTAAATACTTTCTATTTTGTTTGTTACAACGGTCATTTCAACGGCCACTTTGTTTCTAAAAAGAACTCTTTACCACTTTACTTGCCTGAGAAGTTTTTGGGAAAACACACTTCCAAAACGGAGTTCCGTTCAGAAAATAAAGACGGAAAAGGAAGGTCATTTTCACGGTTATTTAACTTATTTTTGGCTTTGGTGAATATTAGCAAAAAACACCTTCTAGATTATTGCACTTTACAACCGAAAAATGTGGGCTGTACCGGTCGGCCCCGCAATAATTGTTCTCAGATCTTAACCGTCCATTTAATGGATCTTAACTGTCCATCTGGTCGGCACTCTTTAATTAATCATGTAGACCCTACTAAAGAGAGATTGTCATCAAACAAATTAGGAGTGCAACTTGGGTCGGGTTGGATCGGGTCGAGGCCAATCCTCCCAACCCAAGATAGCATTACCTCAACCCTAACCAAACCCACGTCTAAATCTCTCAACCCTAACCAAACCCGAAATCGGGTCGGGTTGAGTCGGGTTCACCTTGGGCCAAACAGAAAAATGGAATAACCCGAAGGAAATCAGATAAAAGTAGAGGAAGGAGGTCGGGTTGAATTGCCAAGGCCTCAACCCTAACCTAACCCGAGCCAGAATTGGGTTGAACCTATCTGGTTCGGGCTGAGCCCGACCCAAGTTGCACCCCTAAAATAAATGGAATGTTCGAGAAATTATATGATGAAAGGCCTAGGAACAGGGTGGTACGATAAAGGTACCACCCTTGATATTTGATCCAACAACATCCCCTCAAAAAGTGAGCTGCTGTTGGATCAAATATCAAGGATGAGATGATGAGTAAGTGTTCATGAGGCCCTTCATCATATAATTTCTCTTATGTTTGTATTCTTTACAACGTCCTAGATTATGTTGATACGAAGGTGGTGAGTCCAATCACCAGATGTTAGAGTGCCTTTATATTTATTTAAAGGGGCTTTTACATATGAACCTTGTAAACCCTACTTCGTTACTGCAATCCCACATCTAAATCAATTTACATGTCTCTCCCATCTTTATTGAACTTATTTCATTTTAGCTTATCTTACATTGAAACTCTGAAATTAAAAAAAGGGAAATGATTTCAGCGCTCCACTGTCTGGATAAACATGCGCTCGTTTGTTTGTCGTGTAGTATTTAAAGGGTTTTAAGAGCTTTTTGAGAACCATAATATCCTCTCACATCCCTTTAAATACTGCACGACAAACAAGTTGAGCGCATGTTTATCAAAACAGTGGAGCGCAGAAATCATTTCCCTAAAGAAATGGATTTGCTAGACCACCGCAAAAGGCATTTCGCAGCCAGGCTATTGCATGTATGAGCAGCCACACGGGCTCATAGTTTGTCCTATTCATTTATTCACCTGAGGTGGCAGCTCTCACATGCAACTAGGGTTGCAACTTGGGTCGGGTTTTACGTGAGTTGCAACTACCCAACCCAAAAAAAATCATGGGCCGGGTTTAGGAATCTCAGGTTTTTTTAAAATTAAACCAATCCGGCCCGACCCAAGATTTCTTCTAGGGTAGCGTGGGGTTCTAGAAAACCCGATCCAGTCTGACCCGAGTTGCGACTCCAATTTTTTGTAACTTTCACTTCCATTATGATGATCATCCAAATTAACCATTACTAGTCAATGCAACAACACAAATTTCTTAACGCGATTAGAGTTAATACCAAAGATTAAACATCATTGTGATGTGGGCATCGTGCATGTGCATACACGCCTCTACGATTGTTGATTTATTATCATATTTCGGACGTCTTTGGAGAAAATATTGTTTATGAAGATGCGTTATATAAGTTCAACCATTGTATTAGAATAGATCATGCACCATAAATTCAATGATTGGAGCATAAATCATGAGGAATGTATCGTGAATGTAGAAAACCCCGACCCAACCTGACCCGACCCGGCCCAAGAAACTATCTTGGGTGGGATTGGTTTAGGAATCTCCAATGTTTTTTTTAAAAAACCTACTCGGCCTGAGATAGTTTCTTGGGTGGGGTAGGGTTCGGGAAAACCCAACCCACCCGACCCGAGTTGCAACCCTACATGCAACAGCCCAGTCTCCAAATGCCTTCTGAGATGGTCTCTAGCAAATCACAGCCCCCCCCCCCCCCCCCCCCCCCCCCCCAAAAAAAAAAAAAAAAACTATTTTCTAAAGGGGAAATGCTATCCGCACAACCATGTTTTAATAATTGCACAAACCTAGCTTCTCTTTTCTGTTTTAATTGACTTGTGAAGGCTTCGTGGGAACTGTAATAGCCTTTGACAATTGATGTTGGAGGTAAAATCAGCACCTCCCTTAGATGCTTGACACGTGGCATCGAGCATAATAGAAAACCAAACTTATCGCTTAGAAAGCAAGGGTAAGAAAGATTTTCTTTCTCCAAAGATTAGTAACCTTCTTTAAGAAGGAAAGTCCCAGTTAGGGACGACAACTCTCCTTCAAGGTCAATCGACCAGAATAGAAACCAATTACTCACAAGGAAACTTGGTACTTATCCGGATAAATATAGAAGTAATCTCCAAAGGAAATCGCCCAATAAGAAAAGACTTCTATTAGGCTGGTCTCCCGAACTATTGGGAACTCCTCTCCTATAAATAGCCCCCAATGTTAAAGGTACACATCTTCAACATCTCATAATCTCTATCAAGAGTTATTCTTCTCCAGTTCTCCTATTGCTTTGTTTCTCCTGTTGTTCCGATTTCTGACTAGAGCGGCAGAGTGGTCTCTCGGAGTCATAACTCCGAAACCCCTACATGTTTTCTGTGAGCGCAGGACTGCCATTGATCTGAGCTCTAACATCCATTGATCGTGGAACCAGATTTCGACATCATCAGCTGAAAAGATGGGTTAGTGTGTTGGTGATATCATTTCCCTTTCTAAATTACCCTCCTATCATAAACTAGGGATTTGCTAGGCAATTTCACCTCACAGCTAGGGGTGCAACTTGGGGGGTCGGGCTCAACCCGAACCCGATGGGTTCAATCCTATTTTGGCTTGGGTTGGGTTGGCATTTTCTCGGGTTGGGTTGTGTTAGGATTGGAAAAGCCAACCCAATTTAAATTCGGGTTGGGTTAGGGTTGAGGACTTGGCAACCCGACCTGAACCCGACCTTCCTCCTCTAATTTTATCATTATTTTCTCAGGATTGTGTTTTTCATTCTTGTATTTTTTTCATTTGGCTGTAGATGAACCTGACTCAACCCGACCCGATTTGGAGGCAGGTTGGGTTAGGGTTGACCATCCTCAACTCGAGGCTCGGGTTGGGTCAGGGTTGTGGGAATGCTATCTTGGGTTGGGTTAGGGTTGCCCTCAACCCGACCCAAGTTGCACCCCTACTCGCAGCTGACTTTTGCCGGAGAGAACAGCCACACAAGCTTGGCTTTTGTCTTATTATTTAACTAATCCAAGGTGGTGGTTCTCTATTGTGAAATGGATTCCCCCAAAATTGCCTAGCAAATCCGTATAAACTAATCTCAAAAATCCTTCACAACCGCCTCCGTCTTTGGTTCTCGACCACCTCAGGCTTCTCCTCTCCTCTCCTCCGCTAAGACATGAACCGCCCATCATCACTGCAACACCCACGACTCTGTTGTCTCTTCAAACCATCACTTATGTTATCGAGCCCTATCACCAGCAATAATGTCTCACCACGTCTCATTGACTTCACCCTGTGGTGTACCTAGGGCATACATAGGCTAGGGTTCGATATGCACAGCCTTACGTGGCAATCATAGATTGAAGAGTGAGATTAAGGGTATAATTACTAGACTTACCCAATATCTGTGTGATCATTAATGGATACGAGGTTAATCAATGTCTGTCGGAATAAGACACTGGAATCAAGATCTGATACCAATTCCGCTCGATTTCAGCATTTAGTTAAAAAGAACATAAACAAGGGATGGAATTGACATGAGGGCAAGATTAGAGTAAAAAATTATCGAAAACTATTTCCTGCCCGAGCAGAATGGAATTTTTATTAGATTTTTTAAAACCAGAATTCTATTTTTTTTTCTCATTTTGTTTAAGGGAGAATCAGAATAGAAATCAGAATAAGATGTTGATTTCGATTCTAGATGCAGCCCAAGTGACCTAGTGTAATATAGATGATTTAGTGTAGGCCTGGGTTAAGTATAGATGATTAGTAGTTAATTAAATTGATTGAGATCGGACCAATTAAATTTATTAGAATTATATTATGGGTAGGCACACCTGCACTTTTTTTGGCGATGCTTGCAGTAGTTTTTTGGGCAGAAATGGCAGCGGCAACTACGGTCTGGGATTGTGGGGCTAGTTTGTGAGTGTTATATACATTGGGAACACTGATAGAAGGATCCTGGGCGAGAAATCTTTGAGAAAACACACGATATTATTATATTTGGTTTTGAAAGAAAAAACAGAACATGCATACCTCTCTTCATAGCTTCCAATTGGGTATGCTCGCATTTGGTTTTCCATCGTTCATGTGATTTCTTTGCCTATAACAAGACATTGATACGCAAGACCGAGTGCAGAGCCCAGCCTTTCTTCTCACTTCACGTAGACGAGTCGATGGGGGGCTATATGCTGGGTTTTTGGCGTGGATACAAAAGAGCTTCATCTCTTTCTTTTGGCGTGCATGAGCAGAGGACCGGGATCCATATTTATAGAGTCCTTTAAGAGTCAACGTAGGAGACTCCCATCATGCTCAAATTCCTCTTGTCCTCTCTATCCCTCCGGCTTACGTTTCCATGGGAGATACAATCCCCTCTAGTTTATCCATAATCTCTATTCATTTAATGAACCAAAGGCCTACTTGATCTGAACCACAGATCTTTGCTCACGTCAGTAAAAATTAGGATTATTCCTAACAGTCTCCCACTTGGCCTGCAAAGATACCTTTGCTAAAATATGGATCACAACTTTTGGTGGCCAAAATATTCATTTAATCACAAAATTTCGTTCAATAAAACCACTAATAACAAATCATGTAACTATTGGGTCACCGACTCTACCCAATAGCCTACTCCATGGTTATATTGTCACAACTTTACCAATATAAACATAAAACCACACACGAAACGTAAACATGGTACAAAGCGGTCAATCACACAGACATTATGCCTCTTACTAACAATTCATATAATGGGCACAAGACAAACGGAGCTGCAAAAAATAACAATGACATTCAAAGAAGCTCAAATGTCCTCCAAAAGATCTCTCACTTTGAAGAACAACTTCAACTTCTTAGTCCTCGACGAGGAACCTGACAACACTGACGAAGAGTTTGCCAATGAGAATCCATATCACATAGAAGCAGAGTATCGCACACAAATATTAGGGAAGATGGTCAGAACAATTCATAGTATACATTGAATAGAGAAGACAATTTATCTGACGAATCGTATTCATAAAAAGAGGAAATGAAAGAAGGAAGCTCCCACCAAACTCCTATGAGTTTGGCAATGAGAATCTAGATCACATAGAAGCAGGATATCGCACACAGACAGTGGGGAAGATGCCCAAAACAATTCAGAGTATACCTTGAACATAGAAACCATTTTTCTGATGAATCAGATTCACAAAAAGAGGAAATGAAAGAAGGAAGCTCCTGCCGAACTATTGCGGACCACCCACAAGACAGGGAGATTAGTCATAAGAAAACTAGCAATTTGTCAAAATCCTCCGTTGAGGAAGAAAGGCTAGAGGAGGGAAATCCTACCATAATGAAAAAGATTCCAGGAAAATTGGAAGACCCCCAATATATTTGGAGAAGGAATTCTCATTTGACTCCAGCGTCACAAAAGGGGGAATTTGGAATTAGGTTCCAAGAAAAGAATGTCCTTCCCGAAGCCTTCCCAAATTGCTCAAGCAGACATGAAGAAAGGCTAGCAAGAATTCTGATATTCGAGCAAAATTTATGCTAGGTAAATGACCTTGGCACATATAAGATCCGAGTCTATGTCCTGGGTAACCTTATAGATCATTGGTGCACTCTTCCGGGTTCATCCTAGTCTTTTTGTCTTCCCTATCTTCTATGTTTTTGTGATAGTGCTGGTATTTAGCATACTTGAATTTAATATCTTTCTCTATAAAAATAAACCGGTGGGGCCCCTGCCAAACCCCATTTTAACTACAGAAAAAAGAAATATTTACTATTTGTAGACATTGTTTGGACGGTATTTTGTATTCACATGTCAGACACTGTTGGCTGTGAAATTTATAAAGACAAGCCGTTTTGTAATGTTTGACTTTCCTGTCAAATCAAGAGAAAAGGAAGGAAAATAAAGAATTTGGAATCCACATTTCTTTCCTTCTATTTCTATATTGCAAATGTGAAATGTCCAAGAGAAAAGTACAGAATGTGGGTATTAATTACCGAAAAATACAGATTTTGCGTACTAATTAAAGTAAGTATTAAAGTCGGGTGATTCTTCAAAAATGGGTGGAAAAAAGACCCCAATACCCTTCTCACATGATCAGAGTCCATGTATGTTGCCTTTCCTAACACATTCAGAACCAAACATCAATCATTATCTTTGCAGTATTATTTTATTATTTCTCACTTCTCTTGGCTATTATTTTATTATTTCTCACTTCTCTTGGCTGAGAACGGCTACGTTATTGAATATTTTATTATTTACACATCTCTTTTGGCTTAGAACGGCTACGTTATTAGATATTTTATTATTTCTCACGTCTCTTTTGGCTAAGAACGGCTAATATTTTATTATTTCTCACATCTCTTTTGGTTTAGAACGGCTACATTATTGAATATTTTATTATTTCTCACATTTCTTTTGGCTTAGAACGGCTACGTTACTGAATATTTTATTATTTATCACGTCTCTTTTGGCTGAGAATGCCGCCTGCATATCGAGTATGCCGCCGGAATATCAAGTACACTGCCGGATTTTCTAAGTTCAAACATGTGTTCCAAACGTATCAAGTACGCTGCCGAAATCTCGAATACGCCGCCAGATTTTCTAGGTTCAAACATGTGTTACAAACGAGGACGCCGCTGGAATCTCGAATACGCCGCCATATTCTAGAGTACCCGTCGGAATATCAAGTACGTTGCTGGATTTTCTGCATTGAAATATATGTTCCCAAACATATCGAGAACGCCGTCGGATTCTGGAGTACACCACCGGAATATCTGAAGTACATAAAAATATTTCCACTTGTCAATGATCCAACAGTTTATGCTTATTGCAAACGGCAGAGATTAAAACGAAACCAAGACTTTTTTGGGTTCAAACACATGTTCCAACGAACCAAATGATGATAGCTAAGGTCAAATGCATTACATGCTACCATAGTTTCTCTCAAAGATAATACTAAAATATAAAAAAGGTGGTTACAAATTGACGTGAGAAATAATAAAATATTCAAACCTAACTTGAAAGATAATGATTGACATTGGACTGTGATAATGTCAAAAGGGTATTGGGGTATTTTTTCCACCCTTTTTGAAGAATCACCTGAGTTTCATACTTACTTTAACTGGTACCCGAAATCCGTATTTTTCGGTAATTAATACCCCATACCATACTTTTCTCAATGTCCAAACTTCCTTCTATTTCTATATTGCAAACGTTCGAACGGACCGAGATGAGACTTAAAAGTTGTGTTTGGATTGCCAAAATGAGGTGCTAAATCGGTATTCTATTTCAATTTCACCCAATTCCAACATTTTGTCAAAAAAAAAGGAACAAAATTAGGGGGTTAGTAGGGGTGGCAATGGTTCGGTTTGACCCCCAAACCGAACCGAACCAAAATTTGAATCGGTTTGGCAAACGAAACCGAATTTTCGCTCTGGTTTTGGTTCGATTCCGCCAATTTTGCCACCCCTTACTCATAATCATTGGAAATATTCGGTTTCGGTTCGGTTTGATCCCCAAACCGAAACCGAATTTTTGGTTCGGTTTCGGCTCGGTTCTGGTTCGGTTCGGCCAATTTTGCCACCCCTAAGGGTTAGGCATTCTGATTCCACCCTAGTCAAAATAAAAATTTTATCGGAAAATTTCGAGTTAAATTTTATTTAATTTTATTTAATTTTATTCCTTACTGGAGATTCCTCTTCCTCTTCCTCATTCTGACAATCCAAATATTTGGAAAAGAGTGTTGCTTTGGAAACCTGTTTCCTAACCGAGTAACCCAACAAATCCCTATTAGCCACGTGGGATAGGAAGGGTATTTTTGCCATTAAAAAAAAATTGCTAACGCGTGAAGGGGCAATTTGTTTTGTCCATGGCCGGTTACCATATCATTTTTCCTTGGAAAATTTCTGATTCCACGTCTATTGAGAAGAGTAAATGATGTCATATAACTTTTCCATTCCCAACCAAACAGAGAAAAATTGAGAAGTAAAGAAAAAAGAGTAGACCCAGAAGAGGTTAGAATAAATGCGACCATTTCAAAGCGTCCTTCTCGCTCGCTTCGCTCTCTCTCTCTCTCTCTCTCTCTCTCTCTTTTGTCTTGTAACAGAGCGATGGCTATGGCGATGGGCATGGTTGAAACCCTAATCGGTCTTTTCCTCCTTATGTTCGCTCTTCTCCTTCTCCTCTTTATCTTGGTCTGTAAGCCATGGCGATTCTTCTTCTCATCCTCTTCCTCATCCAATCGTTCGATCAAGGTAAAATCAGCTCAATCTCTCTCTCTCTCTCTACCAATTTTAACGTCCTAGGTCGAAAACACCTATGTCGATTTTATGCGATTCATCGGAAGAAAAAAAATTCTAGAATTTAATTTATGTATTGAACTTTTGTGGATTTGAATAGGAATGCAAATGGGGTTTCCTAATTGCATTCGAACCCTTTTTTTTTTTTTTTTTTTTAAAAATTTTTGTAATGTTTGCCAAGTATGTAGTGCATAGGAAAATTGGAATTTCGATTATAGAGAATTGGGAACAAGTGATTTTTTATTTATTTTTGCCTTTTTTTTTGTATTTTAATTTAGACAAGGTAGAAATTAGAAACGCACCAGTTTCAATTAGAAATAATTTTGGAGGTATTAGGTGGTTATATGATTTTTCTTTGCTTCTGTTGTATCGGTTGCATTCCAAATTAGGGAAACTAAGGCACTGTTCTTTTTAGATTATGACAACCGATTGTCAGTTCCAAACATATTATTTGGCTCAAAATTGCATTTAAATTTGAGTCCAATAATAGGTTTCAGGGCTGGCAATCGGTTGCCATAATCTGAAACGAACACCGCATAATGGATTAATTATCCTTGTTTCTATCAGAAATAATTGGGGAGGTATTAGGTGCTTATAATTCTTTGTCTTCCATTTCATATCCTGTTTGTCGGTGGGTATAATGAGATGGTATCTGCACTCCTTTGTTTTGACAATGGAACCCGTTATGTTATGAAACTCTATTTTGCTGGTTATTGATAAATTTGGGAAATTTTATGGTCAACCTGAATCTTCCTTTTCCAACAATGTTATGTAATTGAATTCGGTGTTGCCATGCCCCAACTTTTCATCTATGTTTCAAGGGTACTTTTGTTAGGCCAAGACTCCACATTGATATGCTATGATACCTAATTATGTACTGGATAGAGTTTGATACTTCTTCGGCCTTGCTTTGTTTGTTTTTTCCCTGATGAATGTATCCAAATTTACCCTACATGCTCCTTTTTTTTAATATTTTCCTACATGCTCCTATAAATATCTATTTTTCGGAAGGATACTTGGTCCTGGTCTGTTCGTAGATATGAGGTAGATTATAACTATATCTGTTTCCACAATCAGATTTTGACATCCATATCCTTATCATTATCTATGCTTAACAGATTTTGAGCATTTCTATGGTGCATAGATTTTCGACTTGAGGTTTTGCTTGCGAGTCCTTCAAAATGACAGTTGGCAAGTCATGTTTAAGGGAAAACCTTAGTGGCCATGGAGTGGTTGAATTGAACAGAAGATTGTGTAGCATCACAACAAAGTCTTGCCAGTGCTGGTTTATTTGTCTCTGTCAAGTTTCAATCATTGAGAAACTTTAATTTCTAGCAATAACATCTTAGTTTGCATATGAGTTTATCTGCTACACATATAACACACGAGTGCTCATCATCCCTGATGCAGGACAATACCTAATCTAGGGAAAATCCTACGCTCCTAATGGGATAATGGTTTTAGGAAAGGCTTAGGGTTAACTCGGAAGACTCAAAACTTCTAAAGGGACTAACCTAGGGCTGATTTAATGAAGGTTTAATTAACGGGCAGCATCAATATCAAGGCTTAGAATGCATTCAATAATTAGAAGGAACATAATTAGCATGAAATAAACCTTATACAATGCAACCAATAGGTAAAGCTCTTTCAGGTGAATTGTTAATGACAAAATTAGGCCTAAACTATGTTTTACACATGCAATCAATTAAAATAACTAAAAGCTAATGTAGTACCAATGAAATAGATGTAACACAAGCATAAAAGTAATAATATCCAATGAAGAAAAACAAAAAAATGTCTAGCAGGAGTAAAAGGCTAAAAACGGTCCAGTTTTGGGCTGTAAGGGTATTTTGGTAATTTGGTAGATCTAAGATTTTGGTTTGATATTGCTATCCAAATCTTAGGTTAAGGTTTAGAAGGTAAAAGAAAGGTTAATCTAGGGTTTAGGCTCTGATTTGATGGTAGGTTTAGGCTAGGGTTCACTAAAAATTAGTTTTAGGGCTTGAAAATGGTGAAAATTGCAGTAAGACTCAAAAGGGGTTTAAAGTTAGGGTTCTTGGGTGTTTAGGCTAAGGTTTAATCATAAAAACAATCCTTCAAAATTTCATAACAAGATCTTGGAGAACAAGGGAGATCTATGGATTTTGGGTTTTTCTAGTTTTAGGGTGCAAGAAGAAAGAAAATAGAAAATCTGATTTACTAACCTTGTTTGTGTTGATTTTATTGAAGAAATAGAAGAGAATAGATGAGAGGAGATGAGACAAGAATGGCTCCAAGCTACCAAGAGTAGAAGAGAAGAAGAAGTCCAAGCCACAATAGCTCTCACAAAAAATTCTCAACTCTATTCAATATTCAAAAGTCCATTACATTGCTTTCATAATATGTATTTATAAGAAAAGAAACCGTGGAAGATAACCTAAGACCTAAGCAGCTAATCTCAACCATTCATCTAATCCAAAGCAAACTAAATAAGGTTAAAAATTTATCTAAAATAGTAATCCTGTAATAGACCTATATCACTTCCTAAAAACACTCATAACTTGCTTAAATCACATCCAAATCATGTGATCTTGGGCTCATTAGATAGGTAATTGAAAAACCTTTCTAATAATACAATTAACACTCCAAACGGATGAGATTTGATGCCTAAAAAGTAGGCTACAAATAAAATGACGAAAATAGAAAGTAAATAATAAAAAAAAGACGCCTATGTCTGTGGCCCATGCTAGAGTGCCCGCTATCAGCCTCGTCCACGTCTACGCTTATAAACCTTGAATCCTCCTCCTTCTTTGATGTCCCCATCAATCTCGTATCATTTCAGGGGGTCCCACCACTCCCACCAATGGGACGGGCAGAGCATGCTCTCCCATGGAGGACTGATCTTTTTCCCTATGTTATTAACTGTTTAGCGATTCTTTTGCACCCTACAATTTGAAAGGTCAATTTTACTTTATGATCATCTTGAAATACATAGGACATTTTCTCTTTTAAGATTTATGGTTCTTGTAGAAGAAAATGTGATCCCAAGGCTTCAGGTGAATCTTTCTCAAACACTTCTGTTGTTAGAAATGCCAATCAATGTAACTGTGTTGCCTACTTTACATTTTCACCATGAGAAGTTTTAGTTGCTTCCACCTATTTAAAGGAGACTACTTCCACTGATTTGCAAATAGGTCCTGCTTGGCATGGAATTTATGTGTTCTTTCTGTTTACTCCTTTTGCAGGCTGATGACATAGAAGAGCCTCTTTTTTCGAATGATTTGAACCTGGGACCGAGCCAAAGCAATGACTTTGCTGGAAGTCATGTTTTAGTGGGCCCCAGTGTTCAAGGTGAAGGAAATTTCTGCTCACCAAGAACACATGGTCTCTTCAATAAACAGAGGCTTCTAGCTGCAGACGTACATGTGAGCCAAGGTATACCATCTTTATCTTGTCATTTCGGTTTACATTCTTCAGACTATTGTATTATCACTATTTTTAGAGTTTCTTTTACAGATTTAAAAAAGATGTTTTTTACACTGTTGACAAAAAAAGGAGAAATTCAGCTCCTCCTCCTGAGCTACTGCAAATTACCTGTTTCTATTTCTTCCAGGTCCTAGCCTGGTTCTGGATATAATTTCTGATCTTTCAGAAGATCTGCTAGTTGGTCATACACTAAAACGTCCATCTGTAGCGGGTTGGCCTGTTGAAGACAGAAATTTTTTTAGAAAGGAAGAACCAAATAACTCGGCATCCGTCTTTGATGATGATGGATATCGAGTTTCCGTGCCCAAGAGTATTGCAGATCAACGTATTCTCTCTAACTCATGGATTTGATTGATTTTGTTAACCAAATGACACTTGGTGTTCTGTTATTTCTGCTAAGTTTGTAAAAACATGTCATCCTATCTTTTTGTTAGAAGTGCAGGAAGCAGCCTTACTCTGGAGGTTATATCTGGTCCTTCTTGTGGGCTCCGCTGTTTCCTCCAGTCAGCAAATACTGCTCGACTTCCCCTGACCCTTGGAAGAGTTCCTCCGAGTGATTTATTACTGAAGGATTCAGAGGTTTCGGGGAAGCATGCACTTATAAATTGGAATTTAAATGTAAATATCGTGATGTTAATTTTCTGTCTTGCCTGTGTTACGTTTGTCCTATATTTGTCTATTCACTATTAATGGTTTTGTATTTTCTGGTGGCAGAAATTGAAATGGGAGCTTGTGGATATGGGTAGTCTGAATGGAACCCTCTTGAATTCTCAGGCAATCCACCAGCCCGATTCAAGTCATAGACATTGGAGTGAACCCATTGAGCTTGCAAGTGGAGACATAATAACTCTTGGCACAACATCAAAAGTATTAGTGAGTTGAAGTGCCATTTCTTACATTTTTAAATTCTTCGAGTAATAGTTTCAAATTCTCAGAAAAATAGTATTGAAGGTGCTTCCTGCATTTGTAACGAAAAGATGGGATGGCACAGACAGATATATAACATCACATAGTCCTTTTCTCTGGAAGCCGGCAGTGAAAAATCAAATTATAACCATCCATAAACCTGCTCGTCCTGCATGATTAAGTCCACCCTTTCTTCCTATTCTCCATTTTTTTTGTATGCTGTTAAATGCTCTGAAAACTAGGTCAGGAATTCGAGGTTGAATGAGAGAAAAGAACCTCTTTGCCCAGGGTCTTAAGCTACTGTAACATTTTTTGGGCTCTCTGACTTGTGGATAGCCGATATGTTATCATGTCAATAACATATCAGATCTTGGTATGCAAGGACTCATCGCTCCTCTTCGACCTTTGATAATTCAATTCTAGTTCCATCTGGTGTATTAAGTGCTTAACTTTGATGAGAGCAACAGAGGCAATTGTCGTTCATATGTCTTTCTTTTTGTTTTGTTTCATAGTATATTTTGGTGTTTTTGCGGACTTAAGAGTATTGTGTGTGGTTGACTTGTGTGGCTTCTTCATCTTAAACCACCTTATCAATGTAAAGTGTAGAAGGTACTTGTGGACTTTATATAAATCCTAGATAGATATATTGGATTGATAGGGAGACCATGTATGCATCTCATGCATTCAGAAAGCTGAATGAAATTATTGATTTTTTTTTTGAATGGTGAATGAAATTATTGATAGCCTTGCTAATCATCATATCTTCCTATTCACTGATTATTTTGGACCTTTTCTTTTTCTTTTGGTCTGTCCTTTTTCAGGAGGCGTTTAACCTTTTTCTTTTTTTATTACTCATTCTATTGTTTTCAAATAGAATAATGATCAGCAATGGCGAGCCTTGGTGCAACGGTAAGGTTGCTCCATTGTGACCTGGTGGTCACGGGTTTGAGTCACGAAAACAGCCTCTCTGCAAAGCAGGGGTAAGGCTGCATACATCTAGCCCTCCCCAGGCCCTGCAATTGCTGGAGCCTCGCGCACTGTGCCGCCCTTTATTCTGTTGTTTTCAAATGAATACCACAAATTTTGCTGAAGAAAATATATTCCTTGATTTATTCATGTCGGACTTCGTTTGCAATTGTTCTTTGCATCAATGAGTTGCACATGTTTCTATTTTCTATTATTTTTTAGCTGATAAAATAAATTTATTAAGGGAAACAGCTATACAGGAAGACAAACAAAACAAAAGGGTGGCCCCGTGCACGAGGCTCCCGCCATTGCGGGGTCTGGCGAGGGCTAGATGTACGGAGCCTTACCCCTGCTTTGCAGAGAGGCTGTTTCCGTGACTCGAACCCGTGACCACTAGGTCACAATGGAGCAACCTTACCGTTGCGCCAAGGCTCGCCCTCACAAACAAAACAAAAGAAGAACCATAAATGACTTATACAACAATCCTATACCAAATATGGTGATAAAAAAATAGGAAAATGATAAATGCACCCCTTTTCATTACTTTGGACACCCAGAGGCAGTGTACGTGGCAATCAGGTCGGTTGAATCCTTCCCATGTGAAGTACATCAGCCCCTCTGCAGTCATAGATACACTGCAGCCGGGTGTCCCAATTAATGAATAGGGGCGCATTTATCACTTCCCAAAAAATATGGCAATAGTAAGTCATAACCATATGTCATTAGTAAAAAATGCATGCAGATTGTACTTACTGCAATGTAGGTCTTCTAGACTTTTGGTGTGACGGAAATTGTCTTGGTTATCCTGTCCCATCCAGACCCCACTTCAGTTGATCAAGTTATTGAACATCTTATATGACCCTTTCCAAAATGATGGCTCATCTCTTTGCTCGATGCATTATATGCATCATCCATATAGTCATTGGGGATTTTGTTTCCATCCGCGATTTGCTCTAATAGGTTATTTATCAATATCCTGTCTATTTCAATGTGCCAGATAGTGTTCTTTCCTCGATCATCGAAAAGTAAACAACTGCATTGTTTTCAACAAATCAAAACCCAGAATATTTTTTAAACACAAGAAGCAAAAGCGTACACTGTATACAATGAGCTTAATGTAAATGCAAAATAAATTACGGCCGTTATATCCTAGTGTTGACAAGTATCTATGATAGGAAAAAAATTATGCAGAGCATGTATGATAGAACAAGGAGTAGAGTATGCAGGGTAGAAAAATTCTTGGAAAACCAAAAATTAAGTACAGCATAATGTAGATGAGAAGGGGAAACTATACTCAATAAAGAAAATAGATAAAAAAAAATTAATGAATAAACTTACAGGGTGTAGAGAGTATGTATGAAAAATCAATGAATAAACTTACTGGGAGTAGAGAGTATGTATGATAGAACAGAAATTCTTCTTCTCGAGGATGTGATTGGAGGTCTCTGTCTGTGGGAGGCATTTGGTGCATTGCAGAGATCTGCAAGTAAAAAAAAAAGTGACTACAAATAAGATGGAAAACCAACAAATAAGTAAAATCTAGCCATTAAAAAAAATTAAAAAAAAGTTAAACACAGCTCTATGTTAATTCATAACTTCAACCCAAATCAGGTGAGCAAATCAGAAAGTCAGGGAATTGAAAAAAAATTCGAAAAGAAGTCTTTTTTTGCTTGTCAGGACTTCAAGTCAAATTAACGGAAAACCAGAAAAAACATTTAAAATAAATTCGCAAAGAGACAGTAACCAGATAAAATAGGAAAAAAACAAATCAGCAATACAAGTAATAAAATCCCAAGAGAAATTTTACTTCTTCATCCTGCTTGCAACGCAAATCAGCAATACAAATCAAAACAAGACAAGTCCTAGAGAAATTTTACTTCTCCATCCCGCTTGGAACCAAAATCAGCAATGCAGTCAAACCAAGACAAGTAGTAGAGATTTTTTTATATGCTTCTCAATCTTGCCTGCAACCCAAATCAGCAAAACATATCAAACCAAGACAAGTCATTCATAAATAGAAGAAGACACATGTTATTTTTTTTTTTACAAAAATACCAACCCAGATAAAAAAGTGTTTAAATTAATCTTCTTTTTCCATCCAAAAATACCACCCAGATAAAAACAAAACCAATAGAAGAAGAAAGGCAAACAGAAACAGAAGAAAATAGGGAATAATAAAAAACATAACAAAGCCTTTTGTTTCATCCCAAGTAATAAATAGAAGGATCTGTTGCCTGTGAAATGGATTTTGCCCTGACTTGTGATTAAATCTAATCTTTAAAGCTCATTCTTTGAAACCCTAGATTGATGGCGACTTGTCAAAGATGGCGGAAAACCAGGAATTTTTCGGGGGGTGGTACCGAAGGCGGGTTGCTGGCTGGTGAGAGAAGAGAGAGTATTCAGGCGGAGATAGAGAGAGGTTGTTTACTTGGCCTCCAGTGAGAAACACCATGCGATGGAAGATGGGGTGGGGGTTAGGCGGGGCGGAGAGAAGAGACGACACAATATGCTCACGAGTCGCCTCAGAAATGGAAAAGGAAAGCCATTTTCCTTTGTTAGGAGAAGAAAACCTAGCATTGGAAACAAGGCGTCACACCAGCCAACAGGGATTCCATTTTGCTTTCCAGGTGAAGGAAAAATATGGTGAGTGATGCAACTGAGCGCGCGAAAAGGGAAAGGGTAGAGAAAAAAGGCACCTTCTAGGGGATTTCCTTGGTAAGTGATGCAACTGAACGGGGCTTCATGTTTTTCTCCTTCCAAATTAGACATAAAATACAAGCTAGCAAGGTATTCCAAAGATACTTGGAACAAATGTTTCTCATGGGGTGGCACCACCATTTCCAAAAGTCACAAATCTTAGACAGGTTCTGGTCCTTCTGGAAGGCTGAATATCGTAATTATTTATCTATTTACTTCTGATCAAAGCAAATGAATCTCTTGATATTTGATTTTCATTATGTTGATAAAGCTTTTTGAAGTTTGATCACTTTATATTGAGATGAAAACTTAATTTAGATATCTATACCTTATCGCAATGCTATGCCCAAGTTGCAAAGTTATTTGGAGACAACCGAACAAAACTGATATTCTTCACCTTGGAAGAAGAAAGGGAAAGTTCTTTGGTCTTTATGTCTCTTAGCTACCTTGTGGGTCCTATGGAAGGAAAGGAATGCTAGAGTTTTTGATGGAGTCTCCAGATTGCCCTATTTCCTTTTCATTCGAGTTATTGTGCTAACTATAGCTTGGGCGAGAAGCCTTCCTTTATTTCGTTTTGTCTCAGCATATGACCTTTGGGAAGGATGGAGGGTAATCTGTCTTAGCAAGGATCAAAGAGGTACTATTGTTCAAGTTTGGCAGCCCCCTACAAATGAGATATGGAAATTGAACTTTGATGGATCTAGCATGGGGAATCCAGGGGCATGTGGTATTGGGGGGGGGGGGGGGGGTCCTAAGGGACCTAAGGGGAGATGTTTTATGGGCATTTTCAGGGCCAATAGGAGTGGTTGATGCTAGTGAGGCAGAAGTCAGAGCGGTTCATCAAGGAATTATGCGGCTGAGAAAGGAAGTTCTTAATCGAGTGATTGTGGAGAGAGACTCCTTAAATACAATTAGGTGGCTAAAAGGCTCTACCATTCCTCCATGGCGGTTTGCTCATTACTTCGATGAAATCCTTGATAAAATTGAAGGTTCCTCAATAACTTTCAATCATGTCAAGAGATCGGCTAACGTTGTAGCAGATGGTTTGGCCAGAGATGGGGTAGATAGGCGAGCTTTGGAGTGGTTTGATTTTTTGCATCCTTAATTTGGGAATCTATATTGTACTTGTTCTTTTTCTTGGCTTATCTTTTTTTTTTTCTTGAAATGGTGATTTTTCTTGGCTTATCTCTTGTATTGTATTCTTCTGGGTTGACTGTCTTGGTGGCCTTTTCTCCTCTTTAATAAAATTTTGCTACCATTAAAAAAAAAACAATTACAGAGATTTCTAATTATTCCTTTTGTTTTGTCCATAACATCCACATTCCTTCACTTCTTGCAGGTTCAAATTACGTCTCATGCTGAGCATCACATTCCCTTTGGAGTTGGTGTGGCTTCTGATCCTATGGCTATGCGCCGAGGAGGAAAGAAGCTTCCTATGGAAGACGTGTGCTATTATCAGTGGCCTCTTCCTGGAGTTGAACAGGTTTACATTTTACTATATTTTATTCTGGGATCATTTTGTGCATTATCCTAATCAAATATCTATGTTGCAGTTTGGAGTGTTTGGCATCTTTGACGGGCATGGTGGAGCAGGAGCAGCCAATGCTGCAAGCAAGTTAGTTTTTTCTGTCAAAATTTAGTTTCCGTTGAAATCCATTCGAAGTGTTGTTTCCATTGAAATCCATTCCAACTATAGTTTCATGCTGTAGATAGTATAAGGCCCTTTGCAAAATTATAGATTGTAGAATCTTCTGATTAAGACAATACGTTCCAAGAGTAATTTGTTTCTGTTGGCCCTATTTACCTCTCCTTAGACACCATGATATTGGAAATTTATAGATTGTAGAATCTTATGAGCAAAACCATTTATTTCTAAAGAGTGAAGTGTTTCCATTGCCTTTAATCTCTCTCTCTCTCTCTCTCTCTCTCTCTCTCTCTCTCTCTCTCTTCTTAAACACCATGCACATGTTATACTAGACGAATAAACAGATATTTCTGTTCATTATTGTCTGCTCTGGTTTGTAGTGCAATGTTATTCGTTAAATGATGTTTTCGGCCTTTACTTCAATTATGTTTTGAATATAAGTTGATCTAAAACAATTTTATTTGATTATCTCTTAAATCAACTTGTTCAATGAATTGGATGTAAAAGAAAGATTAAGCATTAGGATAAATTGTACAGCCTCTTAAAGATCATAACATGTGGAAGAAATGTTAGATTGTTTTCAGAATTTTCGTTGGTTGCTGAAATATGGGATGATTGTTGATACCTGATTTGGCCTTTTGCTATGATTTGTCCGACACTTCGAATTTATTGCTGACTCACGTGTCCTGCCGTGTCCGACATGACACGCGTGTCCACACGTGTCGACACTCCTTTGGACACTTTTACTTGTATTGGTGGTAGTGTTAGACTTAATGTGGGTATGTGGACATGTTTTTGTACTGTGTCAAGTGTGACATTCTGTTTTTTTTATTGAATATTGTGTTTACCTCATTTAGACAACTCGTACCCATGCCGAAACTGAACACACGAATCCATATCCACAAATCATGATTACATATACTTTCTATTTTAGCCATGTCCCCGTTTCTAAAGTTTGGAGGTTTGCCGTGTCCGACACTCCGTGTCCGTGTCGACACGCGACACTCGTGTCCGTGTCCACAAATCATAGGCTTTTTGTGACTAAATTTGCGGAAAAATCAAGTTGGTGGATTTACTTGCGTAATTCCCAGTTACGCCAGCCTCTTGTTAAGAGTTATAATAGGGTACTTTCTTGGTTCTTTGCTGTTGCAAGGTGAAGTCTATGGGAAGGTAAAGAAGGGATTTGCCTTTAGACTAATAGTGGTTCACTTCAGGATAGTGGTTCACAGTCGAGAGCTACTCTCCAAAACTGAGGAATCTTTCTCAAATAATTTCATTAAGGGTTTCATCTTGAAATTAAGTTAATTTCAAAGCAATCTTCTGCACTATAGTGCAAATATAGAATTCTATATACCAAGTAAAATAATTATTTGTTAATGAATATAGAAGTTGGTTAGAATTTCGAAGTAGCATCTGGGACATATTTCTTGTGAGGAGAGAGAAGAAAGTGTATGGGAGTGAATATTTGTTCCTTCCCCGGCGCTTCTTATTTGTAAATAATAACACGTTAGAAAATTGTAACCTTCATATTGACAACTCTTTTAACACCCCACTCCCACCCTCAAGCTAGCATAGACGTCAATCATGTCTAACCTGATTTCATAATTTGATAGAGTCGTCCTCTTTGAAGCCTTCGTAAGCATATGCAAAAAGCTATTCTTTGGTTCTCACACAGGGTGTATGTCTTTTCGTCATGAAATATTGGTTTGAAACATTGAATAAAATGTTTGTGACAATTTGGTTGTCACACAGCATCATGGTGGGAAGTTTCGTATGAAATTCTGTCATTGTGAAAAAATTGTTAAGCCAAATAAATTCGTGTGAACCTTTGCTCTATACTCATCCCCGATGGAACCTTACAACAAGTGACTGCTAACTAGTAAAAACCCATTCCTTTTTATTTTTCCATGTTCCCAGGTATCTCCATAGAAGGGTAGTAACCTAGTATGGATCTTTTATCATAGTGATCGAGCCCAATCTACATTGAAGCATCTAGAGATGTGAGGATGCTTGGTTGAAGCATATTAAATTCTTCATATAAGTGACCCTCTTACATATCTGAAAGCCACCTTTGATGCTTGTTTGAAGCATATAAAATTCCTCTTATAAGTGATCCCCTTACATGAAACTGAAAGCCAACTTCCATTCAAGGAATGCATTCTTAATTTGACTCATGACTCCCATTGAATTGGCAAGGTTTGGCTTATTGACATGGGTATTATCTTCCCAATTAACCTTTCATATCCACATGGGTTGAAAGCCCTCTTATTGGAACTCAATTGGTGAGTCAGTTCTATAAGGGTGTGAATTGATTTTTCTCTCAAATATCTTGTCCTTGCAATGAGATCCGTGGCATAACATTGGAAAACTGGATGTGTGAACTCATGAGTCATGAGTCACACTAAGTCTACCCATTTTTACACTACACCGAGTAAAAAACTAGCATAAGTTTTTCTTTTATGGAAAAATCCCAACTTGATCTAGATTTTTTGAGTTTTGGCATGACTTACTGAATTGCCAGAGTAGGTAAAAAAAAGGAAAACCCCCTTCCAAGTCATGAATTTTCGATTCATTATAACAAGAATTGGTCACGTAAGCCTAGTTGTTTGTATTATCAAGTTGTCCTTTGGTTTTATATCTGCAAGCATCAATGCTAGGTTTTGTTTTGATGGAGGGTTTTGCAACCATCCAGACTCCACAAACAATTGGAATCTGACTCGTGCGTTTGCATGTTTCCTTCTTCTTCAAAATGATTGAAGCTAATGATGGTGGGTACTATCACTTGGCCACCATGGATGGTGTATAGTTATACTCAATGAATGGTAATAAGTAGCATATAAATAGCAGAGAACCACAAAAAATACAATGTTTTCACCTTGTCCCTGATTCGTAATGCCGTTTGAGATGCTTCTTTTCATTTCTGGCTTGTGTTACCTTCATCAAAAGAGTTGGACTGTTGCCTGAGAGGTTATATGTTGTTCCACTTTCACTGATTTAAGCATTCTTTAATTTTTTTTGGGTTCAGATATTACAGCTATTAATGGTTCATTGTTATATTGTGCAGAATGCTACCCAAGTTTGTGGCAAAAACTTTATCTGTTTCAGAAAGAAGAGACAGGGTTCTTACCTTTCGTGATGCTTCGGAAGTCCTGAGGGATGCGTTTTCTCAGACCGAAGCATTTATGAATCATCAGTATGAGGTTTTCTCGCATATCGCTACTTTTCTTTGTGTAATTTTTTTTTTATGATTTATAATGTCTGTTTTGTTGTTCTAGATATGTGCATGTCATTATTAATAGTATCTACTTAGAGGTCTGCATGCTGTTTTCAGTACTGATTGACTGGCTAAAATACTAACAGTGGTGGCATATTGCACAATTAAGTGCTCACGAACTTAGCTGTAATTATTAATCTATATCATCTTTTTCATGTACATTAGCAATCTTGGCTTCTCTCTTGTCGTTGTTTGCCAAATACCCATTCTGCTTGAAAAGGTTGTGAATCTTGACGTGGATATCACATGTACATTATAGACTTAATTTTCCATTTGCAAAATTATACGTTCCAGTTCACCGCAGTAATTATATTAAGAATTGATGTTTCAATGACATGTACAAGAAAGTCATGTATCCTTGGTGGAAGTTCCTTGTATGCTAAAATCTGTGACTAGTGTAATGAATTTGGTGGTGCAAAGTTGTTATATGGCATCAAGGATGTCTATTTGTTAAAGGTCTGTAAGTTCATTTGAGAACAAAAGCTGGTTTAAGATTCAGTTATGAGTTGCATCTGAGATTGAAAATGTTTAGGCTTTGAAGATGATTTCTGCACAAGTTGCTGATATTAAAATCAAGTACAATTACAGGGTTGCTTCATGACTAGAGTACAATCTACCACTTTGTGGTTGTTTTGCAGTCGTAGTGTTGATTCAAGACTAGACTACAATCTACCAGTTTGTGGTTGTTTGTAGTCAAAGTATTCTTGGTTGCGGGGTTTTTTGCAGTATCTGATCCCCAGGTGACATTTGCTCTAAACAGGCTGTTGTTTAGCTGAATAAGGTTTTATTTGTGATTCATCTATTCCTGGCTAAACTTAAGAGGAAGTTGTCAATGGAGACTTGATCCAGGAGACCAAAATGGCAATTATAAAAGCCGATCAGAATTAGCATTTTTCAATCTGAGTGATTACTAATTTCTATTGTGAGGATAGTGAAAGTTCTATGATTTGTCATGTTAGCAGGAGGCTGGAAGTTACAATTGCTATAGCTCTCGATTGGTGTTTGTCATACTGCGCCAATATTGTCTGAGTCCAAGTTTTTAAGCAGTAGTTTGTCATTATTTAAAACTCCCCGAGTCAATAAATCGTCGACAGGTGTCTCTGGGTTCTTTTCTGAATATGAGTATTTCCCTTCCAAGTCGATCAAAACTCCTTTGACGGAAAAATTGCCCGCGTCTATCATTGACTCACTCGAGTTCACTCTCTTTTACCTTGTCCGAGTTCTCTCATAGTCTGAGTTTTGAAACACTGGTCGTGGTTATAAATAGTTCCATGTTGATGGGCATTGGGCCATCTAGCAAACTATATAGTCGATAAAATATTACAATGATTCTCTGTTTTTTATGTTATTTTGTAGAAATATTATTCTCACTGTTTTATTTTCATTGCACCTGGGTGGGTGGGGTGGGGCGCGTGTGCGTGCGTGCGTGTGTGTGTGTGGGGGGGGGGTGTTAAGGGGGCATAGCCGTGGAGAAAAGGGAGTTAGTTAGTGTGTAATTTTTTTTTGGCAATTCCTCCTTTCTAATCTATCTTTTGTAAGTCTTACCTATTTGATTATTGAGACATCAGTGCATGTTTAAATGTACATGTTCATCCAGCCACAGTTTGAGGTTTCGGTTGTGACGGAAATGGACATTTCTGTATAAATCCTGTAAACTTGCAGAAATGCATGGAAAGATGGGCAGTTGATGGCCATTTAAGATGAAACTTCAGGGAGTGCTAGAATAAGCACAAATACATGAAAAAACCACCACCTAAAAAAAACTACCTATAATGGTTTAACAATATCGAACACCTAATGACATGCGTTGTCGCACATGTTTGATAATTCAGTAAATACTATATTTTACATGGAATTTATATAAATATTTATACCTAATACATACACCTCATTTCACATGCAATTCTTATAAATATAATTATGTAACACATATTGGTGTTTTTCAGTCTCATAATTCATTACATACAATATTTCACATGCAATTCATATAAATAAAATTATGTAAGACATACTAGTATTTTTTCAAAAAAAGAAACAAATACTAGTATAGTATCCACAAATTCACTAAATGAGAAAGTCAGATATTTTTCTTTCTTAAAATGAAATTTAATACTTAATTAATGATTATAATAAAGAAGAAATAGTGAGAAAACACCACATAAATTTTATGTATAACAAGGCGTGGCTAAATCTACACTCGCCTTTGATTTTGTTAGTATTTCTAAAAGTTTAATGACTTAATTTTTCAATAATAATACAAAAAATTATAATATTATAAAATCTAGCATATAACCCCACGATTACTATCAGTTTTTAATAACATGGATGCAGGTCAAAATGCGGCCAAGAAAAATCCTTTTCGACTTGGCACGGATGTGATCAAGAACGCGATTGACGGGGTTGAGTACTTGGTTGACGCGGTCATAACTTGGGAGAGTCAAAGGAGTTTTTATTGACTATGTAGGGTAAAACGCGGAACGCAGTGGCAATGACGTGAGCTGCAAGGCATCCGATTTAATATCTTTCCTTTTACGATATTGATAGGGATTTACTAATTCGTGAATAAGGGTGTCAATTTTGGCTCGGGCTCGGAGGCTCGCTCGAGCTCGGCTTGAAAAAAGCTCGGCTCGAATCCTTAACGAGCCGAGCCGGCTCACCAGGCTCGTTAAGCTTAACGAGCCGAGCCTAATTTAGGCCAGGCTCGGCTCGGCTCGTTAAGGCTCGTTAAGAATTTAATATATTTAAATATATATATTATATATTAATTTATACATTAAAAGGGTTGTCCAGGGAGTGAAAGCGGGGGGCAAAATATGTCACTTCATTTTTGGAATCCCATTTGTTACTAGGACCACCCCCCATAGTGTAAAAAAAGTAGTCAAATTACACTAGTAGGGCTGTCCAGGGAAGATGAGGTGGTGTGAACATAATATAACCCGAGCTCGGTAAGGCTCGCGAGCCTAGCCGAGCCTGACCGAGCCTGGTTCGAGCCCGAGCCGAGCTTTTGTGCTTAACGAGCCGAGCCGAGCCTGGCCAAGCTCGGCTCGGCTCGGCTCGTTTACACCCCTATTCGTGAATACTACTTTCCCCTTGTTTCAAGTTTCTTTTTTAGGTTTTTACTTTTAGAAAGAGTCCAAGCTTGTTTAGTTTCTTGCTATTTGTTTGGAATTAAGTTTAGGCAGTTGAGTCCATAAGTTTAGAAAGATAGAAAGTAGAGTTTTAGTGGGAAAGGAAATTGAAGCTTTTTATATAAAGCCTAGCGTGCAAGGCTTGTTGCATGTTTTTACACTTGAAATTTGAGAAACTTTCTTCTTCTTTAGAGAAAGTGTTATTTTCTTGTTCTTCGTGGATTCGTTGGACAGCCCTTTGTGGATTCAAAGGTTATTCTGATTGGAGGTCGACGCCAATCAATCCCCAACTAATTCTTCATGCTTCTGGCTACGCCAAAAAGGGAGTCGACTTGGGGGAGTTCATGATGACTCGGGGGAGTTTTAAAACTATGATTACTATTATAAAAGCTTGTATATAACTCTACAATATTATGCACTGTGCTACTTGTGTAATTTCACTGTCTATTCTAATTTGTTTATGATTTTGAATATTATTTGTTATTTTTAATATTTTAATACAATAAATTATTTGTTTCTTATGATTTGTGCACGGACATGAGTGTCACGTATCGACACAGAAACAAATTTTTGGATACGACAACCCCTAAAATTTTAGAAATGGGGGTCCACCACCCACTATTACATGCACAGACGAACAAAATATTACACGGATATTCTGAGCACAAGATCTAATAAAGCGGTGGCATTATCATATGAGACGGCATGGTCTTTGCTTGGTGAGCCCACATATCAGAGTAACTTATAAAACCTAAAAATATCATGTGATGGTGTTATGGTCTACCACCCTTTAATTATTTCATCTTCTCTTATTTCTCATCAGAATATCATGGTGCAAGAAAATCTCAAAGAAAAAATCCAAAATCTCGTGATATGGTTGTTATAAGAGAAAATGGAATATTCTTCTTTTTACCAAATTGTTTGACGAGATCTTGTCATTCCTTGTGGCGAGTACGATGACGTGCTGAGAGAATTCTCAATGATTGTCCGATTCTTGACATTTAGAAAACACGACGACAAGTGTCACATGTGATCTCGGTGTTGTTGTGTTGTTGGCCTGTTCAATATTTCGAAATGGAGTGTAGGCCCACCAAAACACCAGTGTCCCATATCCTGACTGCCACGTTAGCCCCCAAAATTCTGCAATATTACAGATTTGGACACATGTCTTTCTTTGCCATGCCAAAGTGAATAAAAAGACAAATGGGGCTCCCACCACCAGCAATCTCTTTATTTGGTGTTGCTTGAGCATTGTGTGTTGTAAGACAGTGAGAAGAGTGGTCTTTGAGATGATGCCACATGTTGTTCTAGTGAGCTAGGTTGCTTGCACCTGTGTGTCTTCCAACAATTCTTAGATCGTTTCCCCATTTTTAAATAAAATAAATAATTTTCTTGCATTTTCATACATCATTTTCATATGTTTCCATATGTTTTTGTGATCTTATATGATTTTTATTAAAATTTCCAACTGAAACTGAGTGCTTCCAGGTTTCGATTAAAATAATGTAATATATATACTTACAAGTGACAAATATGTTTCCATATGTTTTTGTGATCTTATAGGATTTTCACTAAAATTTCCAATTGAAACCAACGTGTTTCCAAGTTTTGTTTAGAATAATGTGATATATATCCTTACAATTTTGGTTTCGGTTTAGGTATGCATTTCAATGGATGTGGAAATGGAAACATTTCAATCGTTTCATGTCGGTTTGATGGAAATTTAAAGTCATTCATGCAGCTTGCTTTAGGATCTTAGATCTTGGATGTTAACATATGTATTGGTTGCCTGGTTCAGCATAAGCTTTGACCTATTAGTTTTCTTTGTTATTGTATATGCTTTGGAAGGGCCCTTTCTCAAATGTGTGAATTTGTCTTGGAAGATATTAACGTCCATTGTCTTTAATTCTATATGTTGTAATCTGTAGCTATTTTTCAGGGTTGTACTGCAACGGTTCTTTTGGTATGGGCTGATCACCATGAAGATTTCTTTGCACAATGTGCAAATCTTGGGGATTCAGCTTGTGTTATAAAGTATGTAGCTTGTGATGTTTCCTTTAAACTATTTAATTGCATAATAAGTCCTTGCACAGTAGTTTAGATTTGATTTTATCACTACTTCATTTGATTACTAGTATTTTTGCCGGCATTATTTGTTTAACCAGTTTATGAATGTACTATCTTTTGTAGCTTTGATTCGTACGAGATCTTCTCATGATGTCAACTTATTTTTTGACTCCGATGATTAAGAGGAGTTGAGTCATTAGCTTTCTACATGGTCTTTCATCTTATTTAAATGTTGCATCAATAAGTTGTAATCTTTGATATTAGCATGCTTATCATACCTATCTCAGTAGTACATATTCCATGCCCCTCTTGTGTGAACCCTTAAAATGTCTAATACGCTAGATATGAATCCCACTTGTTGTGTATTATCTAGTGGAAGCTTCTGTGTGTCATTTAGTGACTGTTTTGTCTTACCCTGAAAATCCCTGAAAAACTAGATTTTAGCTTTCACATCATTTGAAAAAAAAAAAAAAATGATCTGTTGAGAGTTTAAATGATTCAGTGCATGAACTCCTAGAAATCTTCCTGAGTTTGTGGGATGAACCAGAAAAATAGAATGGGCCAAAAGGTGAGTTCAGTTTCCAAGAAATGGAATCAAGGTAGTAGAAAACAAATAGGACACAATGTTAAAAGTTTCACCAATCGGAAGATAGCAAAGCCTGTAAAAGCTCACACAACTGCACCTGCACAAAGGCATAAACACTACCCATACTAGGGCATGTTCCATTTCATTTACTAATGTCAGGTTAGGCAAGAATGAAATGAGGTGTCTATACAATGTTATCACATAATCTAAGGATAATGTTTGTACTTCAAGGCTAATGTATTAGGATTGACAATGGAACACATCCGAAAGCATTTTAACGTAAGGTTAGATCAGATCAAATGAAGGCTTATCATCAACCTAGTATTTGCTAAAGATTGGTAAGAAATTGAAAAAAAAAAATTGTAAATTAAAACTTCGTTCCAACTGAATACAATATTAAATGGGAAGTGACATATTCACCCCTTTTCCTTCCCTGTGCCACCCCCTCTATTATATTTATAACTCCTCTTTTTACACTACAAGGGGGTAGCACAGGAAAGAAAAGGAGGCAAATATATCATTTCCCTATTAAATAACTACCATAAGTAAAGCATATTCTTCTATTTTGGCTAGAATACTCGATATGTATTCACTCCTTTAATCTGTTAATCATGTTAAATGCATCCCACAATGTAGTGTCAGACAATTTACGACTTGTAAATTTTAATTTAACTACTTTACATGTTGTAATCTATTCATCAACAACTTCTATAGGAACAATCCAAAATGAAATCAGTACTTGTGTTCTCTATTATCTTCGTATACCAATCCCTAAAACTTGTCAAGATGTTCCTCAAAAGTTTTTCCTAGTTTATAAAAAACATGATAAACGTCAGTGAAATTTTCCGTTCGAAGCCTAGGAAATTCTATTGGGGAGCACTTATAAGGACAGTGAGGTAGTGGAAATAAATTGCATGGACTCAGTTCACTTATCTGGCTTGTGAAAACACGCGAAATTTTTCTTGTGAAGCAGGCTTTAGAACGAAGTTGTAGGCATAACATGGCCCTGTATTCAACTTCAGCGCTACTTTTTCCGGTTTTCGTGTCCAATTTTTAAACTGTGTGCATTCTTGTCCCGCATATGGATCCATGATTGATGAAATTAATAGTAATAACGATTAAGATGTGTTGAATCCAGAACCGATTCTCAAAATTAGAGTGAATTATTTGAGAGAAGAGTGATGCACGGCCAATCAAAATTAGGAGCAGAAGGATTGTAGGTAGAAGAAACTGGTCTTTTGAGGTTAGTCAAAATTTTTTTGGTTGTGTTGCAATCGTAGATGCGTTCATCTTGTTTATCATTGATATTATCGTAGGCAACACGAAACGGCTGAAATGTTTGTTTCCATTCCCACTGAATTGCATTATGAAATTGAAATGCATACCATAACCAAAACTGAAGTATAATAGGAGAATTTATATGATGGGTGGCCATGAAAACACGTGAAGTCTAAAAAAGTAGGTACGGCCCACTTTTTTTGATGATCCAAACCGTTCATCTGTTTGGGCACAACCTACCAAAAATCATTTCCATAGGATGATCCTAACCCTCCGATCTGAATTGATATGAATATGGAGATTTCCAAAAATCATTTATGGATTCTTCTACAGATCGGAGGGTTAGGATCATCCTATGGAAATGATTTTTGGGGCACAACCTATTTACGTTGTGCCCAAACAGATGAACGGTTTGGATCATAAAAAGAAGTGGGCCGTACCTACTTTTTTTTAGACTTCACGTGTTTTCACGGCCACCCATCATATAAATTCTCGTATAATAGTGGCATACTATACCAGTATCTGTTACGTAATTATATTTATTTAAATTGCATGTAAAATGTGGTTGAGTTGAGCATGTAAAATGTGGTGCGTGCATTATGTATAATAACTATTTATATGCATTACATGCGAAATCTAATTTGTATTGAATGATCAGATATGTGCGAAAACACATGCCGCTAGGTGTTCAATGCTCTTAAACCATTATGGGTGATTTTTTTGGCTTATGTGATGGTTTCTGAGTGTCTGTTTGTGCTTATTTTAGCACTTCCTGAAGTTTCATCTTAAATGTTCACCATGTGCACATGTTTCCCGTTTCCGTGATTTTACAGGATTTCCACTGAAATTTCCATCCGAAACGTTCATGTTTTCGTTTTCGTCACAACTAAAACACATGCCATAACCGAAACCTGAAACCTTGGTCACACTGCTGTTAAACTTTCAGTATGGATCATGCGGAAGTTTTATATTCAGGGTTTTACTAAGTGGTCAAGAGTATTACTTCTACAATATTCCATAGGGAGATGATAAGTCCTCCCCCTTTGTTCCCCCTCTTGTCCCATTTACCAGTTTTGAAGCTCACAACCAATAAATTCCTCTCTATCTCCACAAGTTAATTTCTTAGCACACACGCTCCTTTCTCTGCTCTTCATATGCATGCCTGTCACGTATCATTTATACAAAGGCTCTGCAGTCTCTCTCTCTCTCTCTCTCTCTCTCTCTCTCTCTCTCTCTCTCTCCACCACTTCACTTGGCCACATTGCCATGTTTGTCGCCGTTGTCAACACGTCGCCACCTAGATATCTGATAAAAGTTGGATGGCCATGATGTCGACTCACACTAGATATTTCCTTGAAATATAATGATTTCAGATAGCCAATCCATGACCGAACCATCCGGAATGATAGGATCGCCATTCGATGGTCATCTTTGCTGCTGCAAGCCCAGACAAACGTGCCACTTTTATTTGCCAAGCACTAAATCCATTTTATGAAATTTACAAAGAAACATTTTGGGCTATATTTTAGGTGAGCTGTTTTCGAAGTAATTTTCACTTGTCGGAAATGTTGGATAGGGAATTTTAAGGTGCTGAAGTATTAGATGCCATTAAAAAATAAGGTGCTGAAGTATCAGTAAATAGTAACTGTTAAGTCTACTACATTGGTTTCTGAATTTTGCTTATATTTTAATGTCGACTGTTTAAAGGCCATGGAAATAGTTTCATATTAAGAACACCAAATAACATCATCTCTTGCTACGGAAAGGATATTTCCAGGCCAAGGCCATCAACTGCCTCTATAAATACTGTATGTCTACCTATTGTCTAAATGGATTGATCTCCCTTGCGAAAGAGGAAGAATCAATGAAATAGATGATACTGACTTCAAATCAGAATCTCTAGTTCAGGAAACTCGTCAAATTGAAGCAGAGCTTCACATTTTCAGAATATTATGTGCTTCGTCTCCTCGCAACTTATACAAATATTCAATATTTTTAATCCTAGCAGGAGATGCAGTGCCCTGGGTATCGAGGTGCTTTCTTGGAACCCTGATTTAGGGATTTCCTTTCAAGAACCAAGAGCTGAATACCAAGATTTATTTTGAGTGAACTAGCCCTCTTGATGGGCAAATTTGTGGGAGAGGATCTATTAATTAATTGGAGGATTGATACTCATCATACTTGTATTCAAGGTGTTTGCACGATGGATAGATGGAGATGTGGGCTGCGGCCAAGGTTTTAAATGTCAGTTTCAGTGTCGGTTTCGGTGGAAGTTTCAGCTGAAATCAAGTAAAATTTTGACAAAATTTTTGATTTTAAAAAAAATTTCCATCGAAATGTATAAAATTTCGGTCATTTCGGTGGAAATTTTGTAATAAAGGGTGAAAAATGAAATTTCGGGGAAATCAAGTAAAATTTCGATTCAATGTACTTTTGAACCGAAACTGAAATATTTCGGCCGAAATTTAAAACTATGGCTGTGGCTTTAGTTCACAAGTAGCTTCTGCGTTGTGTAAGAAAGTGTCATGAATGTGGTTAGAGCTTATTGACAAGTGAACTAGTTGTTATGAAGGAAAATTTTGGGAAGCTGATGCAAGAGGGGCTTCATTAATACATGGTTTTAAATTTCGGCCGAAACGTTTCGTTTCGGCCTAAATATTTCGGTTTCGGTAGAAAACGAAACGAAATGCACATAGTTTCGGAAAAGTACAAAATTTCGGCCGAAACGTTTCGGAAATTTCAGTTAAATTTCGGAAAATTTGGTGAAATTTTTACAAGATTTCGTCCGAAATTTCGTACCGAAACCGAAGCGTTTCGGTTTCGCTGATGACCGAAACCGAGATTTAAAACCTTGCATTAATATATTGGAGGCATGATGCAATGAACATAGAGAAGGAAACTGGCAGTAAATCAAAACCTATCTCTTTGTGAATTTAACAAAACAATAGTTGTATGTATCGTTTTTTGATGCAAGTGATTTGGAGGGATGAGAGAGATTAAGTTTCTTTATACTTTATAGGTAATATCTTATATTGAAGTAATCTATACAATATTACAATTCAATTTAAATTTATGTAAAAATATTACATATGAAAAATCATAAAAAAATCGGTGTCTGTGGATGGGTTGGATGATTGGACCTGCATGTTGATGAAGGACCTTGCCAGTGGAAAAGACACAAAATGACAAGTTTCTTTCAAAAGATTAAGAGGGCAGTTTTCCTGTTGGAAGCCTCACAACTGGTATGAGGGGGTGGGAGAGGAAAGTAAAAGAGAGTGACTTGTCATTCTTCCATTCCATATTGTTGTTCTCTAATCTAGCGCACAGTTGGGCATATTTTGAGAATGTTATATACATTATCACCAGTTATTATTTAGTTTTTTTATTTCTTTTAGTTTAGTGTAAGATGCCTTCAAAGCCTTAACAAGTCAATCCTGCCCATCCCAACTCTTAACCACATTTCACCTTGGCAATTAGGGGAAATTGAAGCGATAAACATTATATTTTAAATGTGTGTGTGTGTGTGTGTGTATACACTCACAAATGAAAAAGTGTTTATGGTTCATCAACCAGAAACATAGTGGGGGGCTCACGTTGTTGGGGTGTTCCAAACCATTTATTTGATGGGCCCTGACATAGATAGGGTATGCCAAAAATAATCAACTCCATAGGATCTTCCTAACCCTTGATTTGTGGAGGTTTAAAATGGACGGGTTTAAATCTGCCCATCATACTACCTAGGTTTCTGCGTCATTAACTTCTCTGTTATTTCATGTATCTTCCACTTCCATTTTTTCTGAATATTGACTTGCTCCAATTCTTGGGAGACTCTTCACATGTTAATCAGCTTGTACAGTTCCCCTGGAAACTCTTATTTTTAGGGTGACATGATGGGTAACTTATTTTGGTTCTTGTACCTGTGCCTTCAGATTCAAACTTGACCACCGAACTGCCTTGTTCAATTTTTTTTGGGAAAATTACGTTTACACCCCCTCTAGTTTCTGACACATCCACTTCCACCCCTATAGTTTAAAACGTGACAAATACACCCCTGTAGTTTCAATTTGTATAAGGTAGGCCCCCTCAGTTGACGGTTCGTCCACAGATTGAAGGGTTAGGATGATCTGATGGAGCTGATTTTTTGGGCACACCCTATCTATGTCAGGACCCCTCAAATGAACGCTTTGGATCATCCGAATAATGTGGGCCCATACCCGAATCCAAACACTACAAAAAAATCATCCAAATAATGTGGGCCCACATTGTTTGGATGATCCAAAGCGTTCATTTGATGGGCCCTGACATAGATAGGGTGTGCCCAAAAAATCAGCTCCATCGGATCATCCTAACCCTTCAATCTATGGACGAACCTTCAACTGAGGGGGCCTACCTTATACAAATTGAAACTACAGGGGTGTATTTGTCACGTTTTAAACTATAGGGGTGGAAGTGGATGTGTCAGAAACTAGAGGAGGGGGTGTAAATGTAATTTTCCCATTTTTTTTTTGTTAAATTCGAGTGGATTGTGTTTCATTTTTTTTCTTGTCCCGCAGATAACACCTCATGTGGTGTGTTTTTTACTCAACTGTCTATGGACCCTATTTCCAGTGAACACCTGTGGAACATAAATGCATCTTGGGACCTAATTGTTGCCTTTTGTTACCGAACTCACTCTACGTACAATGACCGGGAAATGATGGTTGGATTAGTTATCTCTGGATATTTACTCGTCTCCTACCATTCCATGTTAGATTTCCATGTCAGTCCGTGGTTGCATTTATGAAATCATATTTTTAATTTTGTGATGTTTGTCTTTAGTATATGTATAGAGGGCGAGCCTTGGCGCAACGGTAAGGTTGCTCCATTGTGACCTGGTGGTCACGGGTTCGAGTCACGGAAACAGCCTCTTTGCAAAGCAGGGGTAAGGCTGTGTACATATAGCCCTCCCCAGACCCCACAATGGCAGGTGCCTCATGCACTAGGCTGCCCTTCTTTTTGTCTTTAGTATATGTATATCACTTCTGACTTCCGATTGGGCTGTATAACTAATCTTTAAACCAGTACAATCTTGGCAGCATTTCTCTCTTAATGCAATAGATGATAAAACTAATACCTCATGAGACGTTAGCACTTAACACCTATGATTTGTGGACACGGACACGGAGTGTCGGACACAACAAACCCCCAATCTTTAGAAACGGGGACATGGCTAAAATAGAAAGTTTATGTAATCATGATTTGTGGATATGGATTCGTGTGTCCAGTTTCGACATGGATACGAGCTATCTAAATGAGGTAAACACAATATTCAATAAAAAAAGAGAATGTCACACTTGACACTGTACAAAAACATGTCCACACACCCGCATTAAGTCTAACACTTCCAGCAATACAAGTAAAAGTGTCCAAAGGAGTGTCGACACGTGTGGACACGACACATGTGGACACGCGTGTCGTGTTGGACTCGGCAGGACACATGAGTCGGCAATAGATTCGAAGTGCCGGCCAAATCATAGCTTAACACTGATTTGAACATGGGAGACATTACTTTTCTTCTAGTGGGTGCTCACTACTATATATGTGGATTCATCACTATGAAATAGCTGGATTTATATTATTATTGTACGAGTTGACTTCGAACTTTGGAGACTTTTAAATCGGTACATGTGAGTTTTTGTAAACCAAGTTCCGTACACTGCATTCTAGTGAAGGCAAAACCCTCACTTGCATGGGTCTTGATCTTTTTTTTTTCTCCATTTCTGCGGCTTTCATCATTGCATTGCGATTTCTTTTTTGCCGCTTGAGACTTAACACATGCTAACTATGATGCACGCAGAAAATATAAGTTCTTTAAATTTTATCTCAGAATCCTATCCATTGATTAGTTGAAGCTAGTTGGTGGTGTGAGCTCCAATTATTATGAGTATATATTGCAGTCTCTGCGGCGACAAAATGCTATGGATACTGTTATAAAGGTCACTTTCGGGTTCTGATCCAATGTGGTTTCTTTATCGCAGCTTCAATCCTATGGTTGGAACTGTGATTCAAGTAGGAAGAAGATAATACCTTGTTTGTAGTTTAACTTGGCAGAGCATTTTATCCATGTTAAGGTGATTGAAAATTAAAAGTGTAAAATGTCAGTGCACATTTGCTAATCTGTCTAACATCTTGTATTATTGCTTCGAACATTTTATAACATTCGTTTAGTTTAAGTTGGTGTATACTTTATCTTCGTTTTGATATCCATAGCATGAATTGTCTCTCCCCCTGTGCTGGGTCCCTGAAATCTTGGATTATGTCTTGAAACATGTTCTTGGGAAATTCTACAAATCCAGGAATATTCTATCAGGCTTCATTTTACTACGTAGCCATATATTGAAATTGATTGAATAGTTGTAGATATTACTTCACTTTTCAACAACTTTTGTGAGCAGCAGTTAATCTTGTGCATATTAAGCTTTCTAATTTTTCTTCTACACATGATGTATTGGCACGGTGTTCTCGTCCTGGATTTTCATTAATCAAGTTCACTGGCCTTTCATTTTGAACCTCATTTCAACAACTGCATTATATTATCTCTTAAGCTATCACAAATTGCACATTTTGTTCTTTACAATCCATATGTTCTCTTTGTGGCAGTGTTGGTGAGAAGCAAATTAATATGACAGAGGACCACAGAATAACTAGTCAACCAGAGAAGACTCGATTAAGAAAAACAGGGCCTCCGTTGAAAGATGGCGAAACACGCCTATGCGGTGATTCCTCTTAAGTTCTTTTCAAGGATGTCTCAAGTCCATGGTTGATGGTCTTCTGATCTGTTAAATTCTGACAACACAGGTTTGAACATTGCCCGCATGCTCGGAGACAAGTTCCTGAAAGAGCAAGATCCCCGCTTCACTTCAGAGCCTTATGTAAGTCAAGTTGTGCATATTCCCAAAGCAAGCAAGGCCTTTGCGCTTTTGGCAAGGTGACTCTCTCTCGCTCACTCTCTCTTTCTCTCTCATATATATGTATATGTGTGTGTACATGATTTGCTAGGGACCATCATAGAAGGCATTTCACGGGGTGGCTGTTGCATGAGAGAGCAGCCACCTCAGATGAATTAAATGAACGCACACACACATATACATATATATACATAATCCTAACCATAACCATAACCATAATCCTACCTATAACCTATAGAATGAATGGGTTGGATGACTGAAACAACATAGAAATGGTGGGTTTCTGAGCTCTAGCTCAGGCTGAGCTCGAGCTCAGAAACCTTTTCCTATATATGAGTAAACAGTTCCTGAAGTGGCGCTCACTAAACATAGGGGGGCCACTTTGTTTGGATGATCCAAAGCATTCATTTGATAGGCCCTCACATAGACAGGGTCGCATAAACGCGTACTCATCATCCCATCCTTGATATTTGATCCAACGACAGCTCACTTTTTGAGGAGCCGCTGTCGGATCAAATATCAAGGGTGGTTCTATCGTACCACCTTTATGTGTTTATACGACCCTTCATCATATAATCTCTCTCTCTCTCTCTCTCTATCTATATATATATATATATATATATATATAGAGAGAGAGAGAGAGAGAGAGAGAGAGAGAGAGAGAGAGAGAGGGAGGAAACTGTTGGTGCGCTTAAGCGCCCAATCACATGGGTCCCACATTTTCTGTGGTGATCGAAACCATTCATTTGCAAGGTCCTATCGTAGATGTGTGGGGGGGGGGGGGGGGTGGTACCAAAAATCAGCTCCATAGAATCATCCTAACCCATCCATTTTTGGAGAATCATCCTAACCCATCCACAAATCTGCCCAGTTTTGTCCTCCACAAATGGAGGGGTTAGGATGATCCTATGGAGCTGATTTTTGGTACACCCCTTATCTACGATAGGACCTTGCAAATGAATGGTTTGGATCACCACAGAAAATGTGGGACCCATGTGATTGGGCGCTTAAGCGCATCATAAGCTTGGTGAGCTTAAGCGCACCAACAGTTTCCTTATATATATATATGAGCAAACGGTTCCTACACACATGTGTAGATAAGTTATCTACACACTAGCTTAAAATACAGTCGGGGCCACGTTATTTGGGTGATCCAAACCATTCATTTTTAAGGCCCTTTCATAGATAGGGTGTCCACAAAAAATCAGATCCATAGGATCATCCTAACCATTCGAACTTTAGAGGCAAAAAATGAACTAATTTGTGAAGGTTTAAAGACATCCATTTTACCTCCACAAATCGTAGAGTTGGGATGATCCTATGGATCTGATTTTTTGTAGACACCCTATCTATGTGAGGGTCTTTAAAATGGATGGCTTGGATCACCCAAACAATGTCGGCCCCCACTGTATTTTAAGCTAGTGTGTAGAGAACTCTCTACACATGTGTAGGAACCGTTTTCTCTATATATATATATATATAGACACATTTCAATCATAAAAAAGTGATGTTCTTATGGTATTTCTGTTTCTGTAAAACTCTAGCGATGGATTATGGGATGTTATTGGAATCAAGAGAGCTGTGCAGCTTGTCCTTCAGGTATGCAAGTGTTCTTGAACAGTTTTTTCTATGAAAAGTCAAGAAATTATGCATAATCTTTTAACGTCCAAAGTGTCTGTACCAAATGTGCAGGCTAGGGAGAATTACAATGTAGATAAGGAGAATTCGGCGGAGAGTGTGGCTAATTTTTTGTTGAGCGAAGCGAGAACTTTGCGTACGAAGGATAACACATCAATAATATTCTTGGATTTCAACACTACTAGAACTGCTCCTTGTAACATTGATTCCTAGATTTCATTTTGGAAATTCAAGTTTCCAAGGGTTCTTACCATTCTTTCCAGTATTACTTCTCTTTTTCTTGTTTTCTCCATGGCCCAAGTTGTTTCCAAGTAGATTTTTTTCAGGTAGAGAAAGATAACCCTAGGAAAAAAAAAAACTATGAATGCTCCTTAGTTTGCTTTCCTCCAGTTGATGGGGGGCTTGCAAGGTCAGCAGAGCAGATTAGAGCCATGTAAGTTAAATTTTTTTGACAAAATCATTTACAATGTATATGGTCTACCCAATTGTAAACTGGATACATAGCAACAGTAGAGCGCTTGATCGAAACAAAGGCGAATCTCCGGTTTCATTATTCTTGTATAAGCGTGTTTGAGAAACTTGGGAAAATCCTCAAGAATATTTGAGGAAATATGATTCATGTGAAAACTTAATTGGTCATTTGTATTTAACAGGCAGGCAAAAATCAAGCAGTGATCAGAAAATGTCTAAGCTGAATCCTTGAATTGCCTCCCCATCTTACTCCATTAATTCTTGAATGAACCTCTTTCACTATCATGGGAAGTTTGTTCTCTAAGGATGCGGACGATCCAAGGCTCTATGACTGAAGCCTCCATTCGAATTCAAGTCATGGAAGCACAGTTGGTGAAGTATTTCATTTCTAGGATTTAGAGGGCAATGATATAGTTATGGCTTATTTAGAGGAATATCATTGTGAATTGAAGGTGCCTCTAAATAGAACTTAGGAATGTTCTTTCTTAATTTGGAAAAGCAAGAAATTCTGGACAAGGCATGTTAAGAAAGAAAATAAATTCTGGATAAGAACTTAGGAATGATCTAGAGGTGCAACTCAGGTTGATTTTTTGGAATTCGTGTTGTTTTTTTACCATAAAATGGGGTCGAGCTCAGGTTAATTTCAGTTCATTTTTTAGCAAAATTTCAACCTGACCCAAACCCAAGTTTACCATGCTGATTTGATTTTTAGACTTAACCAAGTACTTGTCCAAGATATTAGCATCTTGATCAAAATCCAAGGTATAGGTTTGTCAAGAACAGCTTCTGTTATACTTACCCTTATTTCTCCAAGGGAAGAATATCTGATCAAAATCATAGGTATATTTTCAACCCTTTTTAATTGGGCAGCCCCTCTAGTGCATTTATGACTACTCCTTTACATTACAGGGAGCTGTCCTAAGTAAAAAAGGGGTGAATATATCATTTCCCTTTCCCTATTCATAATCTCTACAAACACTAGGGAGGTTAAGCGAGACTCAGCAAGGACATTAAAAAAAGATGTAATGCCCTGTTTGGATTGCACTAGAGGGGCTGCCCAAGTAAAATGAAAGTTGCATGCATATTGTCTAAATTAGGAAATTTTGGAAAAGTTTTTCCTTTCTAAAATTTTCCAGCAATCCAAACAGGGCTCAACTAAACTAATTTTGGCTGATAGTGCTAATCAAATCAAAGTTATATGCATAATAGTATTCCAGGAACATGCTATGCATGCGTGCAAAATTGTTGGCCCCACCTTAACGTATAGGTTTTGGTAGAGATGGTGGGCCCCACCCATCAACAACATTACAGGTAAATGGTGGTGCCAACCCCATCAAACATAGGTTTAAAATGGTGGGCCCCACGTGCATGGATTTGATGGAGATGGTAGGCCCCACTCAATCAAATACTGTGGTTAAAATGGTGACCACACCTGATGCATGGGTTCGCGTAGAGATGGTGGGGAGTGGGAACCACACTAAGGTGTAAAATGGCAGGCCCCACCTCATAAAAAATGATGTCTGAAGTGGTGGACCCATCCTATGCATGTGTTTTAATGGAGATGGTGGGGCCCTGGAATCAAAATATAGGGTTTCAAGTTGGTTTGGGTAGAAATTGTGGTCTCCACCCCCAACAAACCCTTTTAGTGTAAAACTCATATTTCATATTCCTTTCTCATCACATTATTCTAAGAAACAACACAAGAAATATATATATTTTTTGGCAAATGTTATCAGCACTACTGTATTTTGATGATCGCACTCCTCACTTTATTAAAAGTATGGTATGGCCAGCACCGTAGGATGATTCAAACAGTCCATTAGATGGGCCACACCCTAAATAGGTTGTGCCTCAAAAAATCATTTCCATAGGTTGATCCTAACCCTCCGATCTGTCGAGTGACTCAAAGATCCTAAACCTCTATAGATCGGAGGGTTAGGATCAACCTATGGAAAGGGTTTTTAGGGCACAATCTATTTAAGGTGTGGCCCATCTAATGGACGGTTTGGATCAACCTATGGTGCGGGCCATACCGTACTTTTAATAAAGCGAGAGTGTGATCATCAAAATACAGTAGTGCTGATAACTTTTTTTTTTTTTTTTTTTTTTGGGTGAGTAACCTAATTTTGATTGATTGGTAGTGCTAATAAAATCAGAGATATATACATATTGTGCTAGCCAGTACGTATCCAAAGTTTCTGTTTGTGCAATTGTGATTGAGACAGAAAAAGGGAAGTGTAATGGGGAAAAAGGGAAGAGAGGAGGCAGGAGAAGAAAAGGCAGAGGACAAGAACCATGAGATAGTCAATGGAGAGAATAAGAAGAAGAAGAAGATGAAAAACAAAAAAAGCCAGACACAGGACGCGGCTCAAAAGAAGGAGATACCCACTGTAAGCATTGCTGTTCCGGGTTCCATTATTGACAACGCCCAATCACTTGAACTTGCCACTAGGGTAATCTCTTCTTACTCTTCTCTACCTCTTTGAATTCAAAATTTCTCTTTCTTTTCTCTCCACTTTTCAATTTTCTAACCATTTTTCTAATCAGTTGGCGGGTCAGATTGCGAGGGCGGCCACCATTTTCAGCATAGATGAGGTTATCTTTCTGGGTTTAATCTCACTTTCTTTCTTTAAAGCATAGTTCCTTCATTTTTTTATTTTTTTTAATTTTTAAAGAATGCACTTGTTAGGGTTTTGGATGAATTTAAAGGGAGTCTTTGTTATGGGTTATTAGAGTCTTTCTAAGGCAAGAATGAAGGAGTAGTGATTAGTTGCTATTATTTTTTTAAACCCTGAACTTATCTAGGAACCTGGGGTGGCACCCTAGTATGAAAAAAATAGCTACTAGAGGAGGACATAGAACCTTGCCTCTGACCCACCAATATACATGGAAAAAAAGGGAAAAAACCGCTTTACCCTATAACAAAAAATAGACGATGTTTAATATAAGGTATATATAATTGGTCGCATCTAACCGCTCCTCTAGAGTTTTGTTGCTATTGTTTGAAAATTGCGGTTTATTATTGTATACTTTTGTTCTTAGAATGATTTTGGAAGAAGGAATATTATTATCGTTTGTGGTTAAGAACAATAGAACAATAGACATCATTGTGGTTGGTAGTCTTTTAAAATTTCTTTCTTGCATGCGGAACTTAAATTTCCACATTTGAATTGGTCATGAAGAGAAACATAAATAAGCAACCATGGATGATTTAGATCTCCTAACGGAAAAATATAAAGTTTCAGGTAGAAATAAGAGACACTAACAGTCGACTGCAGCCCCTTCGCTTTGTACCATCACGCAGCAACACACAGATTTGCACTGCAACTATACAGATCTGCACTACACCTTCACAGATCTGCTCTACACTTCTATTTTGCACCAGCAGACAGCCAAAGGCATCACACTCATATCATTCCAAAAAATAAAAATAAACGCACATATCCGCGATCACATTAGCTGCACACACGAGCTCTCTTGTATTTGTGTCAAAAAAGTGTCTTACAGCCCACAAAACACACAGTCTGTTAGTGACTGCACAGCACGATCAAACCGTAGAAAGTGTGGATCGGTTCTATAGGATTTGATTCATAAAAAATAAAATATTGATGAAGTATAAGAGGAGAATCAGATAAGAATATAAAAGAACACTAATCAGTGCATCAGATGCTCCGATACCATGTCTGTTTAAAGAAGAAGAAAGGTTAGCAGAGAATAAGAGGAGATAAATGAAGAAAGGAGGAGACTTTCGATTTGAAAAGTCAACCTCTCACTCTATGCTTTATATTAAGTCATTAAAGCCAAAATACCCAAAATACATTTATTGGGTAAATAGCCTTACACTTGCACGCCCACTTCTAACATATTTAAATTGGGGAATGTGCATAATTAACAGGAGAATTCTCTTGTATGAACAGATCATCGTTTTTGATAATAAAGGGACATGTGTGGATAACTCTGGTTTCACGGCAGCAGAGGATGCAGAGGACACTGACAATGGTGCAAAATTTCTTATAAGGATTTTGCAATATCTTGAGACACCACAGTATCTGCGGCGCAGCCTCTTTTCGAAACATGTTAGCTTAAAATTTGTGGTAACAACACATTGATTCCTAATTTTTTTTTTCTTTCTACAGAACATATATACATTATTTGAGTGCAAGTATCTTTTAACACGTCTCTCTGTTTTACTTACACTTCATAGGGACTGTTGCCCCCTCTTGATGCTCCTCACCATGCGCGTAAACATGAATGGGTTCCATATCGTGAAGGTAGAACTTTTGCAGATAACTTCAGTTGATATGCACCATACAAAATGAAATACCTGACACTTCTCTTCACTTATTTATTTATTTATTTTTTTCAGTTTTTTTCTGAGTCAGAAGACATAAAACTGCTTTAAGTTGTGTGTCTGCCTTTCCAAGAAGAGAGCTTTATGCAAAAGTATATATTACTTTTATATGACCATTTATATTTCCTATTATACAACTATTTTATATGACTATCAAACTTTTACGATTGATTAAAATATATTGATGACTCCATGATTCCACATTTTTGGGGTCTGCTGTATCTGACATCCATACCCTTGTTGGGTTTCGTCCCCCTTAACCCAACTTATGCAACATTGTTTTAGTTTCAATATTTCTTTTCCTGGGCACATCTAAATTCTATAAGAGATCATGTTAATACCAGTTAGTTAAGTTTGATCAATGTTTTATTGGCTGGGCACATCTAAATTCTATAAGAGATCATGTTAATATCAGTTAGTTAAGTTTGATCAATGTTTTATTGACTTTGTTAGATCTGAACCAGCTCATTATCCAGCCCGTTGTACATGGTCAAATTGATCATAGGATCAAGATCTTCAGAATTTTCTTAAGTTCCTTTCCCTTTTCATATTGGTTCTACTTCACAATGAATGCTCATTGGTATAGGATGATACTGATATTTTATGGTGCAACGCATATTTCCATACCACCTTAAGCCAAATTTGATACATAACATATAATACATATTGGTATGGGACATTACTTTGTCAAATCAGTCTATGAACAATTTACTTGTAGAAGTATAAGATTGAGATTTTCAAATAGCATGAATGAAAATTTTGGGGATATGCTAACAAGGAAGAAGATGCAGGTTTTAAAACTGGTCGTGGGAATTGGAATGAGCTATAAGCAAGTCCTAGATGATGTAAAAACAGAAAACTGAAACTCGAGATCTAATGGTAGATACCATTCAAAAAGAAGAAGAAGAGAGAGATCTAATGGTAGAACTATGTAGTACCTTCTTTACTTCCACTCTCTGGCTGGTCTGGAAGGAAAGAAATATGAGTATTTAAAGGTGTATCTAAGGGTGCAGACACTTTGCGGAGGTAGATCTTCTCGCTAGTCGTCTAGTGGGCTTCGATCCTTTATGCCTTTAGTGGAATATTGGTAACACATTTCTATAGGTCTTGGGAGGAAATCAAGATGAGCAGACACCTCATGCAGGATCCACGGCCAAAATGAGAACCACCTCTTCCGGGAAAGTTGAAACCGAACTTCAACGGCTCGAGTCTCAGCAACCCTAGACCAACTGGTATTGGAGGTCTGATGAGGACTGTTGATAGAGGTCTGATTTGGGCTTCCTCAGGTCCGATTGGTCTAAAAGACTCTATTCAGGCACGTCTTCAACTGTTGGATTAAATACAGATGGATCGAGCTGTTATCGAGAGTGACTCCCTTAATATGATTAGATGGTTGACCCCATGGTGACTAGCGGACACTATCGAGGAGGTCCATGGCATCCTCGAGGGCCACTCTATAGAGTTTAGACATGTCTAGAGATTTACCAACTCGGATGCAGAGGCTCTAGCGCGAGCTGGGGTTTCTAGGGAGACAACGATTTTGCTTGACCAACTCTGTTGTGCTTTGTTTTGGCTTCAGACTGCTTAGGTCCATCATCGATAGTTTTTCCCCATTGTATTTTCTTTATTTCTTGTTTTATTTTATTGTACTTGACCTCCTCGATCCTTGGGCTTCACCTTTTCTTTAGTAAAAATTTTAGGGCAATTATTTTTTCTACCCCCTGTAGGATAATGTCCCCCCCTTTTAACGTGATTTGACGTAAAAAAGTGTTAAAGGCTGCCCACAATTCATGTTAAGGAGAGGGGGGCGCATTATCCTACAGTGGGGGTGAAAAAATCATCTCCCAATTTTTACCATTAAAAAATAGTATAACTATGGGAAGGAGAAGAACTAGAAGATTTTGTAACAAAGATTTTGAGGCAACTTTGCCGAGGTGACCAGTTTTCTGTTGGTCTCCTCTTTTTCCCTGTTGCCCACATCATACCTGGCTAGAGTTGGCAGCTGCTAATTGACTGATTTTATTTTCTATTTGGTCAATGAGCGATGCCCAAGCCTACATTTGCTTGTACAGTTTTCAAACTATTTCTCCAAAAAAAAAAAGTACTGGAGAGAATAAAGATGAGGAATATGTTAGCATCACACTAACAAGTCGACAACATCACACCAATGGAACCCTAGGCATCATTCCAAAAGGGTTCGAGGCATCACACCTTGGAATGAAAGAAAGATTTGTTGGAGTCGCACTAATGAGACCAAAGGCATTGCACCAATGTTTTTTCTAGGACATCACACCAAAGGAAGTCAGGATAGTTGTGTTGGAATCACACCAACAAGACCTAAGGCATCACACTAAGGGGTTCGTAAGGCATCAAGTCGAAGGGTGATCAAGGCATCTCATCCATGTTTCTGCTTGAGTGACAAAGGTAATTTTAACATTTCCTTTATATTTGCTCTCTATGCTGCTGAAACACATTAGATAATATTTAAGATTTTTCTAGGTTTTGTCTTGTTCGTCTTGAAAAGAAAGGACACAGTTCTGTTCTATTATTTGGGAGTTCTCTTTATGGTTACTTAATATGATTTGAAGTCGGGAAGCTTTAAAATTGTCGAGAGGTAATAAGAAGTTTTTTAAAATGTTAAGCTTATATAGGTTTCTTTTCTGTCTTGGTTTAGAAAGAATGGATGGGCAGTTTCTGTTAGTTGTATCATGTATATTTTTTTGTGACTACTTCTGTATAGGGTGAAGTAGGAGCAGTATGCGGTGAAGCATGAGAGCCTCAAAATAATAGACGGTAATGGAAATCTTGAGCTTTGTGGCAATTTGTGGGGAATTCAGAAAAAAACAAATTATGTAGATTCTTTCAGCGTTCAGTGGGAGGTTTTTGAGATATCTTCAATATTATGGCCAAATGGTAAAAAATATTATTAAGATTCTATGTTATGTGGGAGTAGATTCTCAAGGTCATTCGTTTGGCCCTTGGGCTTATATGTTGCTTTAGAGGTATTGAGGAGCATCAACAGTCAGTTAATCATTAAACACCATGGTGTTTGTTTGTTCGATTTTATCTTTAATGGCAGTGATATTATGATAAGGGGAATCTAGCTCATGTTGGCTCTAGAGGTATTTGTCTAGTAATGTTAACGGGGAGGTGCTTTATAGTTATTTTTGAAGGCAGCGACTCTGACTTAGTGGCATCATATTTATATGTTTATATGCTTTTGATGGGCTCTCTGAATGTTGCTTCTTGGACTATCCACATTGACAAGGAGGCTTCATGCAATTATGTATTGAAAATTACTATATAATTAGCTTTGTATGTCACTAAGTCGTAATTTTTTAAGGCAGAGACTCTGACTTAGTGGCATCATATTTATATGTTTATATGCTTTTGATGGGGATCTCTGAATGTTGCTTGTTGGACTATCCACATTGACAAGGAGGCTTCATGCAATGTGTTGAAAATTACTATATAATTAGCTTTGTATGTCACAAAGTTTTTTGTCTGATCAAGGAGGCATACTGTATATGGATTAGCTATTGGGATTGGTTTGTTCGCTCTATGAGACATAATGTATATGGCTTTGCCATATTGGGGTTGGCTTATCATGTTGTCGATGCGCCTTTTCTTTTCCTGTTTGATAGAAAAAAATATTTATATTGATTTTGTTTTGGATTTAGCATTTTTATTTTTTTTCATTGTCACTACAGGTATAACATTGAAAGAGAAACCTGCAAATTCCATGGGAACGCTAGTGGATGTTGGGTTATGTAAGGTTCGATTCTTGAGTACTTGTCAAAGTCTTTTGCAAAAGGAGGTTTCATAAATCTCATTTACATTTTCTGGACCTGGTAAATGTTCATTGTGCTAGTACTGACATAGAATCAGCTTCATAAACTGTGAATAATATCCCTTCTAAGCATCACTGAGCGAATTTTATGATGTGATGGTTACTTGTTTGAACTTTGAAGTGAGATGATCTATTTAGCCATGGACTGGACCAATCCTAATATGCTGCTTGCAAAGTTAGAAATATAGTTGATTGTCTCGCTCTTAGTTTGATCCTTGTAGGATCTTGTATTTTTATCTCGCTCTTATAGTAATTTGATCCTTCTTTGATCGTTATATTCTGATTGTAGATTATGATAAATAGATGTCACTGCTCGTGTACTAATGTGATCCTTTCTAGGTTTGCCATCCCATTGTGGTTAATACCGAAGGTCGCTACAATCGGGTTATGGGAATCGTTCCAGAATTAACTCATGAAAAGGACTCCCATTGCCCTTTATAAAAATAAAAAGGCTTCTTGCTGTGTCTTATTTATTTATTTATTTGAATGGTAAAAATGCTTCTTGTTATGTCTTATTTTTGAGATGTCATTATCATTAATATGTGTTTTCTTATCCATCTTTATGTGATCTGCGTTCTTATCAAAATGAGGTGATAAATCATTCTAAATGTTTGCTTTCGATCAAATACAGTAGGTATTATTATTTACACCTACTTTTGTTTATTAGTTTGCTAGTATTCAAAGATATACTTAGCTTTTGGCTTCTAGTGTTTGCGGTGAATTTGCTTGTGAAATTTTGGGCCCAACAAAAGACACCCAAGATTGGAATGATTAGTTGTATTATTGTGTAGGACACATTGGGTACTCAGATACAAAAGAATGCAACATGACACATGTACCCTAAATATAATGCATGAACATAGAGTACAAAAATATAGTCCAACACTCTACCCTTGTGTGCCAAATTGTAAGACTATTCTACCTTTATGATATAGGCTTCCTAAAACCCTCACACTAATATTGATGGATCAATGTGGTAATTTGTCTGCAAGGGAAAACTTCTTGTTACATGGTAGTATGGCTTTCTTAAACCCTCACACTAATATTGATGGAACAATGTGTTAATTTTGCCCTTGTCTGCTAGGGAAGATTGCATGTTACATGGTAGTGCTAGGGCTGCAAATGAGCCGAGCCGAGCCGAGCTTTGGGGTGTTCGGGCTCGGCTTGTTTAGTTTTTATGAAGGCTCATGTTCGGCTCGGCTCGTGAAATATTTGAGAAAGCTCGGCTCGGCTCGTTAAGTGGAACGAACCGAGCTTAAGCTCGGCTCGTCTCAAGAATGATAAAAACATACATCTGTGGGATTTGAACCCAAACCCCCTCTAAATCCAGCGCCTTAACCACTCGGCCAAACTTTCATTTGTGATAAACAACCCACATTCTTTTATTTTATATATAAAAGCAAACATAATCCAAGCTTTAAAGCTCGACTCGTTTATGAACCGAGCCTAAAAAGCTCGCGAGCTTTTCTGAGCCGAACTATACAAAGCTCAAGTTTGGCTCGTTTATTTGGCGAGCCTAATTTTTGGGCTCGGGTTCGGCTCGTTTAGTAAACGAACGAGCCTGAGCCCGAGCCGAGCTTTTAACGAGCCGAACCCAAACATGTTCGCGAGCCGGTTCAGTTCATTTGCAGCCCTAGGTAGTGCTTTAATAAATACATCTATAAGCTTAGTAGTGGAGATGTGTTATGGGCCGTGAGTCACAACAAACCTCACTATGGATTACTTGATCCAATATTAGCTTGTGGGAAGAAGAAAGCAAAAAAACTAGCAAGCTACTAACCTTTGATGGAGATGGAGGTTGTCTTCATCGTGCTCAATTTCTTCTCCTTCTCTTGGCTTTCTCTTCATCATAGGCTTCGTCATTGGAGGGGAGCCTTCTTGGAATTCATGGAAGGTGTGTTAGCCTTTGAGCTTTCCACAATTCATTGGGGAAGCCTTAAGCTTCTCACCTCTTATTCCTATTCCTAGGGTTTCTCCACCCCTTTTGAAAGGTGCAAGTTCTGAGTGCTATCTCTATCCCCTATTTATAAAGAAACCTCTGGGGTTTAGGCTAGGAGGTAGGTTCTACTTGGATTTAGATACTCATGGGGTTCCCAAATCCCCAGAATACCCCTAAGTGCACTATAGTGCCTTTAACACTATTCTCCTACGAAACTTTTACATCATGGCTAATCACATTTATTTATCCAATTAATCAAAGATGTTAATACCAAGGTTCCTCTCCTTTTCCTTTTCATCCTACTGTGCTAATATTCATTATCAGGCCCATATATATGATATATGTGTTGTTAGCATGGTGTCCATGGCATGGACAACTGAGTGATTCCACCACCATCAGTTTTATAGGGTATGATCTAGATTTAGTAGTGGTTTCCATTTCATTGGGAGATGTGTATGATCAAGGTTTTAAATTTCGACCGAAATCCGAAATTTCGGGTTTTGGTAGAGGACGAAACCGAAATCGGGTATACCCGAAACAGTATAAAATTTCGACTGAAATTTCAATTCGAAAATTGCTGCAGAAATTTAAGGAATTTCACCCCAAAAAAGAGATTTTTTCTGTTAAAAAATACTTTCCCGAAATTTCGGTAATTTCAGTCGAAATTTTCTATGGAATAAAATATTGTTTTATTTGATTCCACGGATTACGCTCAAAATTTCGGAATTTCTGCTAAATTTCAGTTTCGATGAGGACCGAAATCACCCTCGAAACCGAAATTTAAAACCTTGTGTATGATATAGCTCTACCCATATCCGTGCTACATCCAATCGGCGGAGGAACATCAACACGGTCAAGATGTTGATTATTCTTCCATGTTTCTTTGTGAGGCCGAAGGTACAAATGTTGTCCAGCATGGAAGAGGCAAACCAACAACCTTAACTCATTTGCATAGTTGTCAACCCGTGCTCGATTCATGACTGAATTTCTTAATTTATGACTCGTGAATCAACTCGACTTGTGACTCGTAAGAGTTTTTTACCAGAACATAAAGTTAGTTGAAAAAATATAATTATATATCAAAAGAAGAAGCATGTAAAAAATATAAGCCAATAGCACATAGATAAACCACTAGGCCAATTTGCTTGTAACTTGCATGCACAAAAATAATTAAGTTGTAAGTTCCAGCTTTGCAAGTTTTCAACCATCAAAACAAGAAAGCCCAGGCTCAGCAACTCGACTCATAAAGCCCAGGCTCAGCGACTCGACTCGTAAGAGTCTTATTTTTTTGAGTTGGCTCCCAGCAACTCGTTCGAGTCACAGATGACTCTGACGAGTCTTCAACAGAGGCGAGTCACCCATGCAACTCGCCTCGAAAGCCCAGTGACTCTAATCAAGTCAGGAGTTGACTCATACGAATCGTAAGAGTTTGACAACTTTGCTCATTTAATGATCAAATGAATTTATCCTCTTTTTTTCCCATCTACCCATATGGGGTTTCAAATGTTGGTTATGGACTTTGGTCCCCACTAAAGTGGAAATACTTCGTGGAAGTCTGTGGAAATCCCTAAAAATCCTGTAAAAATAATAGAAGTTTATTTAAGTCCATGGAAACAACGAATATTGAAGATGAAACTTCAGGAAATGCTAGAATAAGCACAAATACATAGTAACCATCATAGAAGCAAGACAACCATCCACAATGATTTAACAAGATAAAAAACCTAGTGGCATCCACCGTCACACATGTACAGAATGATAATGTTATTCTAAAAATAGATATTTCACATATCTTGAAAGTTGATGATCATGACATTTCTTTTACTTTTAAACTTACTCATCTTATTAATGAAATGGCATTAATATTTTCTAGATAAATGCGGGTGCATCGCATCGAATCAAACTTCAAACTTCGATCTGGACTTCGACTTCGGTCACCACGGACGTCCATTCATGTCAACCGAAATTGACACGTGTTGGTGGAAGTTTAAAATGAGTCATCTTTGCTACTTTAATTTTTTTCTTTAGGAAATTAAAAATTGTCATGGTTTTGGCATTGGAAGACGAAACAACCTCCCATGTGGATACAAGAGTTTTTTTTCTTCTTCTAGACCCTTGACATCCAATATACGACTGATGAGGACCGGGTCCCACATGACCAGGCTGAGGAGAAAGAGGAATAATACATGTCTAGGATAGAGCATCCAAACACACTAAGGATATCTTTGAGATTAAAGAATAAGGCCAAATGAGAGCTGGTTGCAATTCTTTTAAATATTAAGTGTGTTGTAATAAGGGAATGAAGGAATGTGCAAAGGAAGGAAACGGTCAGGAGTAGGGGAACCACTTGCCATGTGCCACTACTTGGTTGGGGTCCACAAATGACAAGTGTCACCTAATTACCTATCGGGCAAGAGGATCACAAGAATGGACAACTCTTCTGCTGCCACATGGCATGCCTACTCATCAAGCCAGCTGGCTGTGAGCTGGCATGTAGGAAGCATCTAGAAGGCCTCCTCACTCTATAAATAGAGGTGAGGGGGCCTCATTGTCAGAACTGAGAGTGAAGAAACGAGAGGGAAGAGAGAAAAGTGTGAGAAAGGGGATTCATGTGATGTGTTGAGGAGGCGTTCCTTGGGGGAATTAGGCACCTCTCTTCTCCTACTTTTTGGCTGTAAGTTTCAGCTGAATCGAATTCTTCTTTGAAAATTTTCATTTCAGTATGCTTTCTGTTCTATGAAGTTCAGCTAGCTGACTGCATATTGTTTCTTCCTACTTCCTTAGTACAAAAGTGAAGTCTCTGTTCCTTTTTTTTTCTTATACATACCCTCTCTGTTCGTATGGATACAGTAACCTCTTATTTTGAAATAGCTACCTTCTTCCATTTCTTTAAGAGTCCCTGAGTATTAGATATGGGACAATGAGTATTGTGGATTCATCTCTTGTTAATTCTTTCAATAATTCTGTCGTTCAGTTAACTGTAGACATGTGAGCTACCATTCCAAACCTCCTCCATTACATCCTGTGGCCAAATTACTGCAGAAAGCTACTAGATCTCTTTGGATCATTTGAAGCTCTGATCGGTATTGAAGAGGATTTTTGGCCTACTGATCACTTGGAACCAGATTCAAGAGTTTCTTGAACTGTTCTACTTTGAAATCCTTGTCTCTACCTATCTAAGAGTTCTGCTATATAATATCAACGAGGAAGCTATATTCAGGTCTGGATGGTTACATACTTGCTGCTAAGCATAGCTTACCATCTCAATCATCTGGGTAGTTGCTTCGTCTGGGATTATCAATCTTTCCTCTCCGTCTGCTTCCACATTGAAGATAGGGGAGACCTACATGTCTTCCTTTATGACCTCTTCAAATGATTTAGTTTGAGGTTCATTAGGTGTAAGGTGTAACTAGAAGCCCCATTCCCCTCCCCAACTTCTCAGCAATGCTTCCAATGCCCATGAGGCATGCTCTCAATGGGGATCATATATGAATGAATCTTCCAAGGAAGCTTGCTCTCACAGGTACATAGGCACAAGAAGGCTCTCTCTCTCTCTCTCTCTCTCTCTCACACACACACACACACACACACACACACACACACACACAAACTCAGAGGGAACCACAACGGACTTTCAAAATTTTCTTTTACCGTAGAGCGCATCTTTCGCATATGGTTGAAGTTTCACACCTTGGCCTTATCCAACCCAACTCAAGCTTCAACTTTCTTGTATTGAATAGGATCTTCCCATACTTTTTCAAAAATCACCACTCAAGATGAGCAAGCATAGACATGTGAACCCAATATCAATAATATATAGCTCTACTTGAGGTTTTCAACTCATTAGTCATTAACAACTAGAAATAGGGCATGCTTTTGAATTAAATCCTATGAACCAAACAGGAAAAAAGTCACCATGTAAAAGCTAAATTCACCACGTTTGAACAAAAATAAGACATCACTGTCCTTATTGTATTAGATGATTAGCTAAGAAATAGAAAGAAATTTCATACTATAAAATAACCTAATGAATATTTATATCCAACTTGTAAACCTCCAATCAATAGCTTTGAAATCGTGTAAATATGATCATCAGATATTCTTATATTATTTCTTCCATACGATTCGAATGATCCAGGCAATCTCACCACTATTGACAGCTCCAATCATGGTACAATCCTTCTACCGTCTTTCTACCATCACTGGTTTGATGTTTTAAATAGTCGAAATGGAAGTGATGGCAATGCAATCAAGTAGGGGTGTGCTCATTGTAATAGTCATAAAACTTGATGGAACTAAGAGACAATTATGAGTTTTGAAAGTACTCGATCAAGTTCTCTCAAAGATCTGAAATGATTGAGTTTGCCCACTTGACTTGTCCAGAGTCTCGTCAATTTAAATTATTTAGGTAAGTTTCTAGTTACTTTATTAACTTTCAATATTTTAATCCCAAATGTAGGATTTGTCAATATAAAGTTGTGTAGTTTTTATGTGCACACTGCGGGTAAGTTTCACTTCATTGCTCAAAAAAGGCTGGTCTAGCATCAAAAATATTAATCTATTAATTGTTCAACCTTTTTTGAAATATAATGTACCAAATAATCGAATATAGGATTTTTCAATATGAAGTTGTTTAGTTTTTATGTGGACACTGAGGGTAAATTTCACTTCATTTTTTCAAATAAAGGCTGGTCGAGCTCTAAATGAACTTTTTTATAGCATGTTGTGCATTTGCTTGTTGTTCATTCATCATTTGGGAATTTTTTTTCTTACTCTTTTCTACAAAGTAGCATTTCTTTTTCACATTAGAAGCTATACTGAATGAGGGCGAGCCTTGGCGCAACGGTAAGGTTGCTCCATTGTGACCTGGTGGTCATGGGTTCGAGTCACGGAAACAGCCTCTCTGCAAAGCAGGGGTAAGGCTGCGTACATCTAGCTCTCCCCAGACCCCGCGACGGCGGGAGCCTCGCGCACTGGACCTCCCCTTTATTAGAAGCTATGCTGAATGACAGAAGTATCACTTGTTGTGTGGGAATTGCAAATACAATAAATTACGAATTGTTTGGACTCAGTTGTAACTCTCCAATAACATAAGATTGTATGCCCTAATGTTTGCACTTTTGATTTTTGACATCTCCTTTTGAATAAAGTTCACACCAGTTGAATATAAGAGTAGAGCTACTATTACTTTTGTTTTGTGTATTTTGTTTGTTCATTCAAAAAATAAAATAATTTGCAGAATGTTGTCGTTGATCAAGTACTTGAACCTGGAGTACGAGTCACTGTAGCTATGGGAACCAATCGTCATTTGGAAACTGGTAAATGTTTATGATCTTTTTTCGTTTGTGAACTTGTATGTTGTAAACTCTTTGGAGCTTTCTTTTCTCGGACTTACTGTGGTGTTCATGGTTTTTGTCTTACAAACAATTAACTAAGGCTCCGTTTCTTTCAATGTTGAATTTGTTTTATGTTCATTTTTGCAACATAAAACAAAATTTACATCCATTTTTACGTCGAAAGAAACAGAGCCTAAGTGAAATTTTGTATTAATTTAGCAAGCTAATTATTTTCCTTCTTTTTGAACATGTGAATGTAACTTCTTTATTAGAGCAATCACTACTTGAAATTTGAAACAAACGAAGACACATCTCGTACTCGACACATCATCCATAATAGGCCATGCTCTAATTGAGTAGAAATTAATTTCATAAATTTCCATCTTGGTTACACCCTTGATGGTGTTCTTATTGATATTGATGTTATAGATGCCACTAATAGGAAAGGATATGGTGTCATGGTAATCAAAACTGAGAACTTGGCGAAGGCATGCGATAACATATGGCAGCCCTTGTCTTTCAGAAAAAAAACATCCAGTAGCCCTTAATTATGTGGTTTTTGGAGAATGTGTTGTGAATAAGTTGAAGTTGATGATGATGGATCAAGGTAAGAAGTAGAGGGAAGAAGAGAGATGGAGGGAGAGAGACCACAATTCATGTAGGAGGTGTTTTCTATTCAATAGTAATAGGCATTTCACAGCTGACTTTTGCATGTGAGAACAGCCACACAGGCTTACTTTCCAGTAGATTTTGTCTTTTTCATTTAGTTCATTTGAGTTGGCTGCTCTCACATGAAAAAGTCAGCCCCCCCGCCCCCCCCCAGCCATACACACACACACAAAGAGAGAGAGAGAGAGAGAGAGAGAGAGAGAGAGAGAGAGAGAGAGAGAGAGAGAGAGAGAGATGTTTGTGCGCTCGAGCACCAAAAAAACATGGGGCCCGCATTTTTAGGGATGATCCAAAGCATTCATTTGAAAGGCCCTTAGATAGATATGGTGTGTACCAAAAATCAGCTCCATAGGATCATCCTAGGGTATCCATTTGTGAAGGTTAAAATGGACAGACACTGTTTCTCCACAAATCTGCCCATTTTTTCCCTCCACAAGTGGAAGGGTTAGGATGATCCAATGGAGCACTTTTAACGAGAGGTTTCCACTCAAGTACCTAACAGTAGGACTCCTCGGTAAAGAACCCTATCATTAGTCCCCACTGATGAAATTTTGTTGTCTCCTTACTTTGGCATTCGTGTGCCTTGCTCCCTCTACCAAAGAGGGGCATCTGTAGACACCCAATTTTGTCAAGGCGGTACTAATGATAGGTTGTCGCGAGGATGAGTCCCATGACGAGCCCAAGGCCCCTGTTCACTACTTCTCAAAAACAAATTTGTCCCAAAGTTAAAACCTAAAGCCCGTTTTCATACGACACCCGCCTTTATGGCACAACTAAAAGCCCGTTTTCACACGGCATTCACCCAAACTTAACTTTGAGTAAAAAACATACAAAAATTGTGTACACGTATTCGAAGCGTGAAATTTGGTTCATTGGATTCTCCTTGCCGCGAGGAGTCCAACAGATCTGACCGTGCGTGATTTGGAGTCCAAACAAAGGAGTTATGGTCTTTCGAAGCAGCCACAAATGCTCACTTTTCAGCAGATTTTGTCATCATTCATGAGGTGGCTGCTCTCATGCGATTGACCATTTGCGAAATGCCTTTTCCGATGGACGCTAGCAAGTCCCATTTATATATATATATATATACTAGTAAAAAACCCCGTGCAATGCACGGGCCAACAAAGAACTGTACGGACCACATCATAGGTTGATCCAAACCGTCCATGTGATGGAACACAACATCAATAGGTTGTGCTCGTAAGATCATTTCCATAGGCTGATCCTAGCCCTCCAATCTATAGAGGTTTTCATAATTAAAAAAGCATAAAGGAGGGGGGTAGGATTGAAATTATGTGGCTTTAATGGGTGCCTTTGTTAAAAAGCATAAAGGAGGGGGTAGGATTGAAAATATGTGGGTTGAATGGGTGCCTTTGTTAAAAAAAGTCAAAAAAACTGATGTGTAATTCTCATAGAATTTTGGGAGAAATTCAAATAATTCTTTCCTTTTCTCTTCTGCTATATATATATATATATATATATATATATATATATATATATATGAGAGAGAGAGAGAGAGAAGAGAGTAGGTACTCCCTAGAGTAGATAACTTATCTACTCCCTAGCTTAAAATAACAGTTGGGGTCACATTGTTTGGGTGATCTAAAGCATTCATTTGATGGGCCCTCACATAGATAGGGCGTGCCCAAAAAATCAGCTGGATAGGATCATCCTAACCCTATGAACTGTGGAGGCAAAAAATGGACGTGTATAAACCTGCACAAATCTGTCCATTTTTTGCCTCCACAGTTCATAGGGTTAGGATGATCCTATCGAGCTGATTTTTTGGGCACACCCTATCTATGTGAGGGCCCATCAAATCAATGCTTTGGATCACCCAAACAATGTGGCCTCAACTGTTATTTTAAGCTAGGGAGTAGATAAGTTATCTACTCCAGGGAGTACCTCCTCTTTTCTCATATATATATATCAAGGGAATGTAAAATTATAGGTGTGCCCTTAGTGACATCCCTATTGCTTTCCATCAAGATGTTATGTCCCTCCGGACATTTCCAGCTTGTCAATCAAATGTAGATGGTGTCCTGGGATCAACTCCTTAGTTAATATGTTTGCTAATTACCATTCAAGAAAAAAGTGATTATGTGTGTTGCTCTCTTCTTGGGATATTTGTCGGAATCACTTCTCCGTATTCTATTTCTCAAGAATGAAGTAAAAATCTATGTCTATATGTTTGGTCGTGGCGTGAAACCAAAGGTTCTATGACATTTTGAAATTTGCACTTCGATTATCACAAACAATGTAATGGAATTTGAAATGATGTGCGGCTCCAGCACCCATGTAAGCTCAATTGTAATGAATGCTGTACCCCGATGTTCTGATTTTGTAGTGGATCTAGCCATTGTCCTTTGTTTCTTGCTGCTCCACGAAACTAGGCATCCATTTACAACTACACAAAACCCTGCCACAAATATCTGTCAATTTCTCATAAAATAGCCCATAACTTTGCTCAATCAGCATCTAAATATCCTGAAACCAAGACTTCTCTTTTCTTCCATCTCACATAAAATAGCCCATAACTTTTCTCAATCAGCATCGAGATATCCTGAAACAAAGACTTCTCTGTTCTTCCATCTCTGTACCTCGAAATTCTCTGCATGTAAATGTTCCTCATTAGGATTGTGTAAATGTTACCAGACCTGATTTATTCGAACCTTGTAAACGTGAGTGACTGAAGGGTACCTACCATTCTTCAATACATAAATGGATTTTTTGAATGATGTAAAAGGATCCTTTATTCTTTCTCTTTCTTTGCCAGTCATCTTATTTTCAACATAAGGAGTACTAACTGGTTTGTAGTTCATCATGTGAATCACATGAAAATCGCCTATGTATTTTCATTGCGTCATTATCACTCCTTATTGCATTCCATCTCTAGATAGAGGAAGTAGCACAATTCCCCAAGATCTTTCATATCGGAAAGTCTGATGTGAAGGCCTCTTTTACCCTTCAAATTTCATCACAAGCACTTCAAGTAATGATGACATCATCAACTTACACTAAGATCAATACCATACTTGATAAAGTGCTTCTGCTCAACAAGGAACTGACTTACTCCTTTCGTATTGATGGTTTCTGAGAGCTTGGTATAGTCATTTGGCTAACTCATTTGGTGTAGTGCTTGTTTGAGGCCATATATCGCATAACTTTGCTGTTTCATACCTCTAAAGCTGTCTATATACACTTCTTCTTTAAAGCTCCCATGGAGAAATGAATTTTTAATATCTAGCTATGATGGTGACCAGCCAAATGAGTTAGCCAAGGCCATAACCAGTCAAATTGTGTTACTTTTGACTAGCAGAGTACATCTTTCTATAGTGAAGGCCATGTTGCTACTGTATTTGCGGAAGTTAGGCGAGCTTTATACCTCTATTTTACCATCAAGTTTCTTTTTCCATTTGTAGACACACTTACATCCAACAACGTTCCTGTATAATGCACTCATGTCATCAGTCATGGTTTCAACCCATCCATCATTGTATGCTCACTAATGCATTGCTTCAATTGTGTTTGTCTTAGGTTCCATTTAATTGATATATTTAAGTTTTGGTATCTAGTATAATTCCTTATTTACATTTGTGTAGATTATTTGCATAAAGTAGTGACTTCCTTCAAGCCTAGAGAAACGGGATTGTATTGGGGGTATAAAGTGCGATATGCTCCCAATATCAACTCTGTATTCAGGGGTTGTCCATATGAGGTAAATGTTATTTCTTTGATCTTTTATTTACTTATTTAATTTGTTGTTTTTTATAGCTTTACAAGTTATTTAAAATCTCGTTGCTTTTTTCCATGTGTAATTACCTTCATTTGTGCAGGGTGGGTATGATCACACAATTGGAACTTCAGAGCACGGTCTCATTGTTAATTCATCAGAACTTACCATACCCAAATTTAGGTACATCCTGCATACTTTGGTGATTGATGTTAAACTAATATTAGTTGGGCCACTTTGAGTGGTGTAACGACTACCCTCGTTAAATCTATAAAGTTATTTTTAAAACTGTAAATTCTAGACCATTGAATCAAAATTTAGGGTCGAGATTATTGATTTGTTTCGTCCTTCCTTGATTATCTTGGATGAAACGATTTGAGAATCAAGGGCCCTAATTTAATTCAATAAATACATGAAATGGCTAGTAATTATAGGATTTTCTTTGGAAATTATTTTTACATGGAAAAACAATTTGAAAGTGAAGAATAAATAGCAAGTGAGAGAGTTCCACGTTTTCCCTCTTGTGGGAAAAACGTGTGCACTTTCCTTAAGGAGTGTGGGTTCACGTAAAGATTTTTTTTTTAAATCCATTGTCATAGTAGGTCTTGCTGTTAAATTGATCTAGCATTCAAAAAGCCATTCAATATGCATAATTAGGGTAAGTGATTAGGGTCATATGATGGCTAAATTAAGAAGGTTAATAAGGTTGAAAAGGAAAAATAGTTGGAAATTTTGGGGAGGGAAATCACGGTCTCTAAGATTGAGAGAAGAGTGGGCAAAACTCAAGATTTCTATATGGAACGTTATTTTGTGGAACCACTATCCTTGCTTTGAAACAAAAAAAAAAATCCCACCAAATCAGTTACACTACCTTATTGTTAAGATCAAAAACAAGAAAAGAAAAGGGAAAAGAATACAGTGAGAGAGGAAGAAATAGAGAGGCTCGGGCGGTTCTTGGCCGGGAAACCCATCCTGCTTCTTCGTCTTCCCCATTCACCATAGCCGAGAGGTATGCTTCTTTTGAGTTATACTTGAAACCCTTGATCAATAACTACTCTCAATTCCATGGCAACCTCTTCAAACCTTTTTGGAAACCATGGAATTGCATCCCCAACCGTGTATGCAATGGAACCCTCTTTGTTATTCTTTAAAACCCACTTCATTTCCACGATTTCTTCCATGCCCATTATCACATTCCAACACCTGCAAAACCCACATCTACGTTAAAATAAATATAGGGTTTCTGCAAACCAAGGAAGCAGGATACAAAAAAGGAAAAAAATTAAATAAAGTAATCTACATATATTTATGCACCTAATAAATAAGTGTATTCCTTCATAGTTATTCACAGGCAGATTATGCGCATACTTCAATGAAATTTATTCATTCATATTTTCATTCACAGACGTATCATATTCGTGCTAAATATGTGTTTGTTCATGTTTTCATCACAAACAGATTGCATACATGATAAATAAGTGTAATCATTCATATTCTGATAATAGACAGATATAAATAAGTATATTTAATTAAGCATAGACTTACAAAATAATTTTCTTTTTGGGACAAATTCTTATCTCACAACGTATATTCATACAAGTACATTTATTTACTTTCGTACACAATTTCTCACCTTATCTGTTCTGGTTACAAAAGCATTTAAAATGAATCTTGTGTCTAACCTCATTCTCATCAATTCGATACACACACACACACACACACACACACACACACACACACACACATATATATATATATATATATATATATATATATATATATATTTCAATGATCTTAGCGTGTATTTTAAAATCTCATCAGTTTTGTATACTAAATGATTTAGGGTAAGTTTTCCATCTCTAATACTATGCTACCACACTTATATATATATATATATATATATATATATATATATATTCATGTTCTTTCATAGGTCTGTTTCTTTTTATTCACCATCGTATCCTAGCAGGGTCTGCTTGAATAAAACAATTTAAACGATTTCCTATATGTCCAGATTTCCAGCAGCCCTTTAGGCCCTCAAAATAAATTCTTCCTTGAGTGTTCAAAATCATGTGTAGGATCTGTACTGGGCTACTTGCTGCTTTTAATACCTAAACCTGGACAGTTATAGTGCTGCCTGTGTTATATGTATACCTTAGGCCGGGCAGCAGTTGTACCGTTGCAGGTACCCTGTTGACCCCAAAGTCAGGGGCTCCTCCTGATAAAGAAAATATGAAAATGATTAAAAGAACCTAGACCGAAATAAGTTGACTCTATTTCACTTATTGATTCGCCTTCGGGACCGCTTCCCTTCTCCTTCTAGCAGGGACTGATCTATTCACCTTGTTTGAAAGTTAAAGGCAGGTGACAGCTAGACCTTGCTTTGTAATGGTTTCCAATATAACTTGTCATATGCAATGTAGTTCTATTTATAAAATTTTGTCTTATTGATACCTGCTTAGCTTAATTATACTTGCTTACCTGGAATGAAATGAAATGAAAAATAAATTGTTCTTAACCTTATGAGAAAGAATGCTGGAAAGAAGACAAAGGTAATGTACTTTAAAATCCCTAATTTCATATCATTCATGGGGGAGAGTGAAGGGGAAATTAAGGGTGTGGTGGTATCATCCTGGGACCTAAGGTCCAAAGGCCAACGCGAGAAGCGTGTACAGCCTTTCGTTGGCAAACCATCCAAAGGGATAGTATCCCCGAAACGGCTCGGCATTAAATGCGAGACCGAAATCCGAGTCCATAACGCCACTACCTTTGGACAAGGGTAGTGGGTAGTCGTGCAGCAAGGACACCGGCAAAAAGGAGAAAGTCAGAAAAGAACTGAAAGAAAAGTAAACTGGGGAAAAGCCGGATGTACCTGGGGAATGTGCTGTCTCAATTTACATAATCGTTGCACACATAGTATAAACTTGAATTATTGTCACTCATTTTTATTATATTGCCATGAATAGTGTAATTTATTTTCAGTCGTTATTATTGTTTATAGATATTGCTAAGGATTTGGATTATATTGTATGCACTTTTTATATTGTTTCTCTTACTTTGCTCGGTCTCTGGAGGACCCTGCTCTAACGTTGTTTTCTCCACCACAGGGATTGAGGCGTTAGATGGTGGAGCGTTTGCAAATGAAGAAACCATAGGATAAGGGACCGTGTGATCGGAGAGTTCGTTTCATGGATTATTGCGCTATGACGTCATGCGTTATTTTCTATTTTTATTTTGTCGGGACTTTCTTTAGTTTGAACTTTAGTGATTAATACTTTACTTTCTTTTGGAGTATGAGTATTGAAAGAACCTCTTGTTATGGTATACTTATTTAATTTGAAATAAGATTTTTATCGTGGTTGTTGATTATAAAATAAAATAAAATAAATATTTCCATGATTTTTGCGTTGTTCATTTGCTCGTAGCGACTTGACGGAATCGGATTGTTACAGTTGTGGTATCAAAGCTCTGCGTTTTTATGAAACACCTGGACTACGTGAGTGTGGGTAGGTTATAGGATTGGGGTAGACAATTAAGACTTGACGACCAAAATATATGCACTCTGATTTCTATACCCTTAAAGGGAAGATACAGTACTAAATTTTAATACTACTCAATCAATGGCAAACAAAGTCTTCTAGTAGTATGATACTTCCTAGCAATAAAAAGATTATGTTATTGATATATATACATATGACTATGTATTGTTCATTTTGCAGATGTATTAGAGGAGGGGAGCTGCTAACCAGGCTAATGTCCCTAATAATGATGGACATGAACCAGCTCAGCCCGGTGCGCATGGCCAGGATGGACTTGACCCAGCTCAACCCCAAAATCAAGATGGTCTGCAAATGTTGGCAGAGATTCTTAGACAAAATCAGATAGCTAATCAGACTGCCCTTCAGGCCATCGCAGCCAATCTCGGGGCTCGTCAGGAGTCGAGGCCTCGTGAGGATGCCCCTCAGGTTCACCGTCAGTTCCGAGACTACCATCCATCTGAGTTTACTGGTTCAGGTGACCCCTTAGCAGCAGATCATTGGCTTACAGAGGTAGAGGGGATCTTTGCCGTGATGGAGTGCACTAGCGTTCAGAAGATTCGTCTTGCTTCCTTCCTACTGAAGGGAGAGGCGGGTGTTTGGTGGCGGACTGTGGTTCAGAACTATCCCGCAGTCTTGTCTGGAACTTGGGGACAGTTCAAGTCCCGCTTCAATGAGCAGTTCTTTCCGGAGCTCATAAAAAATCAGTTGGCGGGGCAGTTCGCAGAACTAAAGCAGGGGGCATTGACTGTGGCTCAGTATGGAGCCAAGTTCAAAGAGCTGTCACGTTTTGCACCTGGATACGCAGGTACGGAGGCAGATCGGGTTCGGAAATTTGTTAGCGGTCTTCGCCCTTCCATTAAGGCGAGTATCGTTAACCTTGGTACTAGGACCTTGGCAGAGGCCTGTGAGAAGGCCGAAGTGGCAGACGACTGCGAGAAATCAGTGCAAGCAGCTAGATCTCAATCAATTGTTAGCAAGAATCTGGGACCTCCACTCAAAAAGCAGAGAACATATGGTGGTTCGCAATCCAAGACCGTGTGCCTTCTTTGCGGAAAATTCCATTCAGGCCAGTGTTGGAAAACAATGAACGTCTGTTTCAATTGTGGGGATCCGAACCATAAGCAGAGGGATTGCCAGGGCGCTTCACACCCTCAAACATGAACTCTTCCTCTCCGGGTATTCTGAACACCACCACCTTATGGAAACAATCCACACTGGCGTGATAAGACGCCAACCAGTCCATGCCTAAGATGACCTTGAAGTCATTCATATTCAACAGTACAAGGTCTCCCAAAAGCTCACGGTCCCCAATTTTAATTATACAACCCTTACATATCATGTCAGTAACTACGACATCTCCTACTGGTGTGACCACTCTCAACGGATGTAGTAATAGTACAGGAGATAAAGCTAGTTCTCGAACAAAATCAGGTGATATAAATGATAATGTAGAGCCAGAATCAAATAAAACATGAACAGATATACCATTAACGAGAAGCTGACCTTCGATAACTGCATTAGATGCTTCAGCGTCGCGCTGACTCAAGTCAAAGACCCGATTGATAGGAGCTTGGGGTGCATTTCTTCCTTGCGATTTGGGTTTCCCCTCCACTGATTTTGCTGCTGCAGCTGGGGTGGAGGTCTAGGAGGAGCCTGCTGCTGCTGATATGGCTGCCTGGCATACTGCTGACGCTTCTTCTTAGGGCAATCCCTCTTCTTATGGTTCGGATCCCCACAATTAAAACAGACGTTCATTGTTTTCCAACACTGGCCTGAATGGAATTTTCCGCAAAGAAGGCACACGGTCTTAGATTGCGAACCACCATCTGTTCTCTGCTTTTTGAGTGGAGGTCCCAGATTCTTGCTAACAATTGATTGAGATCTACCTGCTTGCACTGATTTCTCGCAGTCTTCTGCCACTTCGGCCTGCTCACAGGCCTCTGCCAAGGTCCTAGTACCAAGGTTAACGATACTCGCCTTAATGGAAGGGCGAAGACCGCTAATAAATTTTCGAACCCGATCTACCTCCGTAGCTGCGTATCCAGGTGCAAAACGTGACAGCTCTCTGAACTTGGCTCCATACTGAGCCACAGTCAATGCCCCTTGCTTTAGTTCTGCGAACTGCCCCGCCAACTGATCTTTTATGCGATCCGGAAAGAACTGCTCATTGAAGCGGGACTTGAACTGTCCCCAAGTTCCAGACAAGACTGCGGGATAGTTCTGAACCACAGTCCGTCACCAGACACCCGCCTCTCCCTTCAGTAGGAAGGAAGCAAGACGAATCTTCTGAACGCTAGTGCACTCCATCACAGCAACGATCCCCTCTACCTCTGTAAGCCAATGATCTGCTGCTAAGGGGTCACCTGAACCAGTAAACTCATATGGATGGTAGTCTCGGAACTGACAGTGAACCTAAGGGGCATCCTCACGAGGCCTCAACTCCTGACGAGCCCCGAAATTGGCTGCGATGGCCTGAAGGGCGGTCTGATTAGGATTTTGTCTAAGAATCTCTGCCAGCATTTGCAGACCATCTTGATTTTGGGGTTGAGCTGGGTCAGGTCCATCCTGGCCATGCGCACCGGGTTGAGCTGGTTCATGTCCATCATTATTAGGGACATTAGCCTGATTAGCAGCTCCCCTCCTCTAATACATCTGCAAAATGAACAATACATAGTCATATGTATATATATCAATAACATAATCTTTTTTTTTGCTAGGAAGTATCATACTACTAGAAGACTTTGTTTGTCATTGATTGAGTAGTATTAAAATTTAGTACTGTATCTTCCCTTTAAGGGTATAGAAATCAGAGTGCATATATTTTGGTCGTCAAGTCTTAATTGTCTACCCGAATCCTATAACCTACCCACACTCACGTAGTCCAGGTGTTTCAGAAAAACCCAGAGCTTTGATACCACAACTGTAACGACCCGATTCCGTCAAGTCGCTACGAGCAAAAGAACAACGCAAAAATCATGGAAATATATATATATATATATATATATATATATATATATATATTTTAATTAACAACCACGATAAAAATCTTATTCCAAATTAAATAAGTCTACCATAATAAGAGGTTCTTTTAATACTCATACTCCAAATGAAAGTAAAGTGTTAATCACTAAAGTTCAAACTAAAGAAAGTCCCGACAAAATAAAAATAGAAAATAACGCATGACGTCATAGCTCAATAATCCATGAAACGAACTCTCCGATCACACGGTCCCTTATCCTATGGTTTCTTCGTTTGCAAACGCTCCACCATCTAACGCCTCAATCCCTGTGGTGGAGAAAACAACGTTAGAGCAGGGTCCTCCAGAGACCGAGCAGAGTAAGAGAAACAATATAAAAAGTGCATACAATATAATCAAAATTCTTAGCAATATCTATAAACAATAATAACGACTGAAAATAAATTACACTATTCATGGCAATATAATAAAAATGAGTGACAATAATTCAAGTTTATACTATGTGTGCAACGATTATGTAAATTGAGACAGCACATTCCCCAGGTACATCTGGCTTTTTCCCAGTTTACTTTTCTTTCAGTTCTTTTCTGACTTTCTCCTTTTTGCCGGTGTCCTTGCTGCACGACTACCCACTACCCTTGTCCAAAGGTAGTGGCGTTATGGACTCGGATTTCGGTCTCGCATTTAATGCCGAGCCGTTTCGGGGATACTATCCCTTTGGATGGTTTGCCAACGAAAGGCTGTACACGCTTCTCGCGTTGGCCTTTGGACCTTAGGTCCCAGGATGATACCACCACACCCTTAATTTCCCCTTCACTCTCCCCCATGAATGATATGAAATTAGGGATTTTAAAGTACATTACCTTTGTCTTCTTTCCTGCATTCTTTCTCATAAGGTTAAGAACAATTTATTTTTCATTTCATTTCATTCCAGGTAAGCAAGTATAATTAAGCTAAGCAGGTATCAATAAGACAAAATTTTATAAATAGAACTACATTGCATATGACAAGTTATATTGGAAACCATTACAAAGCAAGGTCTAGCTGTCACTTGCCTCTAACTTTCAAACAAGGTGAATAGATCAGTCCCTGCTAGAAGGAGAAGGGAAGCGGTCCTGAAGGCAAATCAATAAGTGAAATAGAGTCAACTTATTTCGGTCTAGGTTCTTTTAATCATTTTCATATTTTCTTTATCAAGAGGAGCCCCTGACTTTGGGGTCAACAGGGTATCTGCAACGGTACAACTGCTGCCCTGCCTAAGGTATACATATAACACAGGCAACACTATAATTGTCCAGGTTTAGGTATTAAAAGCAGCAAGTAACCCGGTACAGATCCTACACATGATTTTGAACACTCAAGGAAGAATTTATTTTGAGGGCCTAAAGGGCTGCTGGAAATCTGGACATATAGGAAATCGTTTAAATTGTTTTATTCAAGCAGACCCTGCTAGGATACGATGGTGAATAAAAAGAAACAGACCTATGAAAGAACATGAATATATATATATATATATATATATATATATATATATGTGTGTGTGTGTGTGTGTGTGGTAGCATAGTATTAGAGATGGAAAACTTACCCTAAATCATTTAGTGTACAGAACTGATGAGATTTTAAAATACACGCTTAGATCATTTATATATATATATATATATATATATATATATATATATATATGTATGTATCGAATTGATGAGAATGAAGTTAGATACAAGATTCATTTTAAATGCTTTTGTAACCAGAACAGATAAGGTGAGAAATTGTGTACGAAAGTAAATAAATGTACTTGTATGAATATACGTTGTGAGATAAGAATTTGTCCCAAAAAGAAAATTATTTTGTAAGTCTATGCTTAATTAAATATACTTATTTATATCTGCCTGTGATCAGAATATGAATGATTACACTTATTTATCATGTATGAAATCTGTTTGTGATGAAAACATGAACAAACACATATTTAGCACGAATATGATACGTCTGTGAATGAAAATATGAATGAATAAATTTCATTTAAGTATGCGCATAATCTGCCTGTGAATAACTATGAAGGAATACACTTATTTATTAGGTGCATAAATATATGTAGATTACTTTATTTAATTTTTTCCCTTTTTTGTATCTTGCTTCCTTGGTTTGCAGAAACCCTATATTTATTTTAATGTAGATGTGGGTTTTGCAGGTGTTGGAATGTGATAATGGGCATGGAAGAAATCGTGGAAATGAAGTGGGTTTTAAAGAATAACAAAGAGGGTTCCATTGCATACACGGTTGGGGATGCAATTCCATGGTTTCCAAAAAGGTTTGAAGAGGTTGCCATGGAATTGAGAGTAGTTATTGATCAAGGGTTTCAAGTATAACTCAAAAGAAGCATACCTCTCGGCTATGGTGAATGGGGAAGACGAAGAAGCAGGGTGGGTTTCCCGGCCAAGAACCGCCCGAGCCTCTCTATTTCTTCCTCTCTCACTGTATTCTTTTCCCTTTTCTTTTCTTGTTTTTGATCTTAACAATAAGGTAGTGTAACTGATTTGGTGGGATTTTTTTTTTTGTTTCGAAGCAAGGATAGTGGTTCCACAAAATATACGTTCCATATAGAAATCTTGAGTTTTGCCCACTCTTCTCTCAATCTTAGAGACCGTGATTTCCCTCCCCAAAATTTCCAACTATTTTTCCTTTTCAACCTTATTAACCTTCTTAATTTAGCCATCATATGACCCTAATCACTTACCCTAATTATGCATATTGAATGGCTTTTTGAATGCTAGATCAGTTAACAGCAAGACCTACTATAACAATGGATTTTTAAAAAAAATCTTTAAGTGAACCCACACTCCTTAAGGAAAGTGCACACGTTTTTCCCACAAGAGGGAAAACGTGGAACTCTCTCACTTGCTATTTTTTCTTCACTTTTAAATTGTTGTTCCATGTAAAAATAATTTCCAAGGAAAATCCTATAATTACTAGCCATTTCATGTATTTATTGAATTAAATTAGGGCCCTTGATTCTCAAATCGTTTGATCCAAGATAATCAAGGAAGGACGAAACAAATCGATAATCTTGACCCTAAATTTTGATTCAATGGTCTAGAATTTACAGTTTTAAAAATAACTTTATAGATTTAACGAGGGTAGTCGTTACAAGTGCTAACTTTTTCAACCCATGTTACACATTATGATACAGATTACACAGATAAGCAACCATTTCTGCAACTTGACTTTTTCAAAATATTTGGACAGGGCCATGGTTATGGCTTTCCTTCCAACACATACAAGCCTCATTGAAGCTCGTATTTTCTTATTTTATGGTATGAATTGAAAAGATTGTTAGGACTTAGGAGCTAAAAGAAATTCAAGAAGAACAAGATACATGATATACATGGTAAATCAATCATTTGTCCTTGGGGATCTGACATTAATCCTCTCGTACCTACTAATTGGTGTTCCCGAGATGGATTTTCTCGAACTCTCGAAAAGGACATTATATGGGCAGGATTAGAAGGATGTCTCATCCTAAAATTAGGATGCATTCTTGTCTCAAATATACACTTGTAGCATACCATATCTCAATGGGTTGACATCTTTTTTCTATCGTGTGCACATTCCCATAATGATGGCTCTTTTCCAAAATCAAACTTCATTGTTCAGCATCTTGGACCAGCCATCCCTTAGAAGGTATTGTTAAAAGATGGTCAATTCCGAAAAAAAAAAAAAAAAACAATCAAACTTCTACTTCGGGGTATGAAGGTTCTAGCTGATGTATGCAGTGTAAAATTTCCAATTCTGTCTGCTCTCTCTTCTAGGCATAGACACAAAGGAGATATGAGCTGTGGGGCAACTTGGTTACAAACCCGAGTTTTCATGATCCACTAGCCTTTATAATTCTCTCTACCTTCGAGCGTTCCACCTTTCGCCCCAGAACTTTCAATGACAGCCTTACAGGTTGGTGAGAGGTTGTGATACAAGGCATTTTATAAGGTAAAAACCCCTAGAGTATCCTACCAAGTTTTCTTACTAGCATGACCATGGCTGTGGGGAATTGAGTCATTTTCAATACAAACGTGTCTGTATACAAGACCAGCTAAAAGAGAAGTCTTTTTTTTGTTGTTTTTTTCAAGATGTGAACTTCATATGGCCTTCACGGCTTATTTGAAATGATTGCGCACAATGACTAATAAATATGCCTTGCAAGCCTCCAATTTCTGATGAGGTGATTACAAAGTTATTTTTTTAGAATTCTTGTCATTTGGTTTGCTAGTGAATAGTTAATATTTGACATCCGCCATAGAACTACTCTGTTAACACATGCAATATGATGGTTCTTTTCTTTGATCTACTCATTAGGCTTCGTTGTTTTCCCCTAAATATGTGCATGATTATGCAGGCACCTACTGATTGCTTTTGGTAGTCTTGGTGGTCTGGAAGAGAACTTTGAGGAAGATAGCAACTTAAAGGTATACAGTATGGAAGGTTATATGTTGGTTAGAAACTAAGCCATAGAATGTGTTCGTGTTCGGTGCATCCTATTATACACGAGACTAAATAATAAGAAAGGCGGTGGAGCAAATTCAGTTAGAAAATTCTGGTTATATAGTTGTTCTGGAGGTCTTTTTTTTTGGCTCATCTAAGCCACAAATGGAACTTGCTGCTTTCGTCAAATAAAACCTGTAAACATGTCTCCATTTTTATTTTATTTTTGAAATGGTAATATGATATATTGAAAGAAAGAGAACCGAGATGGATCTCAAAGAATACATAAGAGAGAAAAAAATCAAAATGCAAAGAGATCAAAGGGGGAGGAAATCTAACCATTCCAAAACCACCCTACTCACGCCTAATCTAGCTAGATATTCTGCATCACCATTAGCAGATCTCCTTACATGATGAAACAAAATAGAATAACCCGAGGTTAGATCTAAGATTTCCTCAATAAGAGACAAAAACCTCCATGGAGGAGCAGCCGCCCCCGAAAGCCATCTAACAAAATTTGAGGAATCACCTTCCACTATCACCTTATCATAAAGGTCTTTTTCTAAATGCTTGATACCTTGATATGCAGCCCTAACCTCTGCTTCACTCGAGTCACATATTCCAATAGGGCCTAAAAAGGCCCACAAAACCATTCCCGAGGAGCCTCTGCAAAGACCCCCAATCCCTGCCGGCCCCAGATTACCCAAACTAGACCCATCAAAATTGAGTTTGATTGAATCTAATGGAGGGGCTTCCCAACGCTAAACGATCTTAGCCAAGAATATTAACTATTCTTATTTTGTTGTTCTTGCAGGGGAAGGATGTACATGAGGTATTTGATTCCTACTTGAATACTTGCCCTCATCAAGGGAGTAGAACGATTCGAACTGAGGTATCCATTTGGTGTATTTACCAATCTTATTCCATCTGTCTATGTATAATTCACCTATCTATTTGAGTTATACAATGTGTGCATGTTGGGTAATTTTCAATGGCAGGAGGCCATCTTCATATCTCTGCAGTACTTTCAAGAACCAATAGCGCGAGCCGTGCAGAGATTTGAAGATAACAGTTGAGCAACATACAATGTCGAACCAAATTGGTATGCGCCAATTAATTTATGCGGCTTCACTTTTTCTTCTTTTTTGACATTGTAAATCATAATTTTCTTGCTTTTGTAGCATTGCTTGGGGTCGATGGTGCATTTCTTGTCATGTTCTTTTCAACGATGTATGCTCTACCATGGTGCCTCTGATTTCCAAGTCCCAGATGAGATTTTCTCACTCGAAGTTCAATACATATCAGTTGGCTGGAGTGGCCATTTGGGTAGAATTATAATTTAGTTTGTAGGTTTTAGCATGTATTCACATACATTATAACAATTGAACCTCCAAAATAGTGGGAATTTTGTCTTGTGGATGATACTCTCCCTTCTCTTTGTGATTTTGTCCAAACCCATCTAATGGCAAAGTTAGTTCATCCCCATCTTCCAAACATGGGTGGGCTCCAAGGGAGCCATTTTAGAGGTGAGCAATAGGTGGTTCTTCTTCTGGTTAGTTACTATTTTTTTAATACCAATAATTGAACATAAGAAGACATGAATTCTTGTGTTTGATCTTAAAATGTCACGATATCTACTAATGTTAATATTCTAGCATGAATGTATGCATATTTATAGCAAAAAAGAAGTTCATCGGGACCCACATTATTGGATGATCTAAAGGAAAATGATATATCCTTCCCTTTTTCTACTGGGGTCAGACCCGACTAGTGTGTTTATGAGTTCCCTTTTTTTATGCTTGGGTCAGAGCCCACCAGTGTAAGGGAGTAATCATAAATACACTAGAAGGGCTGTACCAAGTAAAAAAAGGGGGGTGAATATATCACTTCCCTAATCTTAGTTATTCATTTGTTGGTCCCCAATGTAGATAGGATGTGCCCCAACAATCTTCTCTGTAGGATGGTCCTGACCCTGCAATCTGTGGAGGTTAAAGATCTCCACAAATTGGAGGGCTAGGATCATCCTATGGAAAGATTTTAGGGGCCTATCCCAATCAAATGAATGGTTTGCACGGCCTATCTGCATTGGCTCCAAAGAAATGAATGATTTAGATCACAGAACAATGTGAGCCTCTTTAAATTTAAACCTCTACAAATCAGAGGGTTAGGATCTTCCTATGGAGAAGATTTTTTGTGTGCCCGCAGGTCGACCCGACCCACCCTCAAATTTGCGGGCACGGGTTAGAGTTTTAGTGACCCGTCAAAACTAACCCACGGGTGACCCAACCTGCAAAAACACGGGTCGGGTCGGGTCAACTCGTGGGCACCCGCTTTTTTAAGGGTGGTGATTTTGTTATGCTAATCTAGTTAGATGGCTTTTTTTTCTAATGCCAAGGATGGTGATTTTGTCATGTTAATCTATTTTTTAAGGGTTTGATGCCTGAATAGGTTATGGCTAGCACCATAGGTTGATCCCAACCCTCCGATTTGAATGTTAGAGGTTTGATCACTTGATCCTAACCCTCTATAGATCGGAGGGTTAGGATCAACCTATTGAAATGATTTTTGGGGCAACACCTATTTAGCCTATGGGCCATCTAATGGACGGTTTTGATCATCCCACGGTGCCGGCCATACCGCCCTCATCAAAATCCAGTGATAACATTTCCCAAAATAAGCAACTGTTTGAATTTGCGGGTGACCCGCGGGTTGACCCGGCCCACCCATGGGCCACGCGGGTCACCTAAATTCTGACCTGCAAAAATGCGGGTCATTTCCTCACCCGATCTGTGTGACCCGCACCCGCATCACCCGCGGGTTGACCCGGCCTGACCCACCCGTTTGCCGGTCTAGTTGCACGGTCTATCTACATTGGGGCCCAAGAAAATACATGGTTTTGATCACTCAATAATGTGGGCTCCAGTATATTGTTTTGTTTTGCTACGTATAAAAACTACTTTTGCTAAGGACAAAAAAAAATACAAACTACTGGAGATCCAAAAGCAAGGCCTATCAAATAGCCGGTTCGTATCAATTTAACGTGGGACCCTTGTGAGAACCCTAGGGTAAATGATATATTCTCCCCTTTTTTACATGGGACAGCCCCCTCTAGTGTAAAAGATTAGTCATAAATACAATTGAGGGGGCTCTCCCAAGTAAATAAAGGGGGCGAATATATCACTTCCCAACCCAAAAGCATTAGGGTCCATTTGGATGCACGCAATAAAGAAGTACAAGGGAAATAGGTTCTCTTGTGGATTTGATTTGGGATTTTTGCTGATTAGTCCCTACATGGCAAAATAATTGCTTATTAGTCCCTAAGAAAAGCATATTTGCTTAACAGTCCTACTTTTAGAAAATATTTGCTAAAAGGTCCCTAATACTCACGAACTTGAATTTTCTCCGTTAAAAATTTTAAAATGACAAATTTACCCCCAACCCATTTAATCATTTTAGTGTTTTTTGGATTTCCCTTCCAATTTTTTAGGAAAAAAACTAGGAAATAAGCAATATTATCTCTTCCACTATTTACTTTCCAAGGAATTTGCACCACTTGTGCGAGAACTTCAAGTCTAAAATAAAGGGGTTTTTTTCATCATAATTATAAGAAAAAAAATGGTTTTTTCACCAAGGAAAACGGAATTCTATGCTGAAGAAAAAGATGGGATCATCTATTGTTACACGTGTGCATACACCAAAAAAAGAGAAGCATGTACCTTGAGAAATGAAAAAAACATCCAAATCCATTCGTCATATTTACACCTTTATTTTCAATACGGCATCACATTTTAGAAGTGTTTTCCTATTTTTAAATTGGTTTGTAAGAAATTTTCTGAAACTGCAGCTCTTTCCTAGCAAGATGGATTAGTGCTTCTCTTACACCTTCTACTTAGGCCCCGTTGGATTGTAGGAATTTTATTGGAAAAGTTCGGACAAGAAAAAAAATCTAAAATTTCTTACTTCTTACACATTAAAAAAAAAAAAAAAAAAAGGTGAACCAACCCTATTCAATTTTTCAATTAGGGACCTTCGGTTTATGATGTTATCCTCTAAATTAATCAAACATAATTCCTCAATGAAAAAAAATTCCATAGAAATAATTTTCCATGAGAGAGATTTTCTTGCAATCCAACCAAGAGAGGAATTTCTTAGAAAAATTAGAAACGAAAAATATTAATAAAATTTCTTTCTTTATTTATCGATGAAGAAAAGATAACTCAAACCGACCATATTTAATTTATTTTAGAGGGATTTTCAATTTTTTTAATTCCTAAAACGATTTTGTTGTTGAAGATTTTTTTACAAGAATATTGGAAGAGATAATATTGTTGCTTATTTCCTAGTTTTTTTCCTAAAAAATTGGAAGGGAAATCCAAAAACGCTAAAAATGATTAAATGGGTTGGGGGGTAAATTTGCTATTTAAAAAGTTTTAACGAAGAAAATTGAAGTTCGTGAGTTTTAGGGACATTTTAGCAAATATTTTCTAAAAGTAGGACCATTAAGCAAATATGCTTTTCTTACGGACTAATAAGCAATTATTTTGCCATGTAGGGACTAATCAGCAAAAATCCCATTTGATTTTTGCCAAAAGTAACCTTAAATGAAGCGGAGTTACACCCCTAAGGTCGAAACTTTTTGTTATTAATCTCAGCCATTCTCAAATTGGAACGGCTCAAATTAGATTAACTCCTCTTCATTGAAATTCCTCACAAATTAATTCTTTTTTCTTAGATTAATCCAATGCGATGGATCCTTAGCCATCAAATCAAATGTACGGTCCAGATTGATTTAAGATGGGTAAATTACTGTTACGTGCTATAGTCTTTAAAAATTAACCAAAAAATGTTGGTTGTTTCCAAAACCCTTATAAATATTATTTTTAAAGACAAAGGGAATTCAAGGACGAAAATGCCCCTTTATACCCTTTAGCATTTGTTTTATTTTTTCCATTTACCTTTTACATTCATAAAGCATATACACGAGGAAGATGGTTTGCCGGCGAAATGTTCTCTTCTCGGCGAACTATTCTCTTCTCTTCTAAAGTAGGCACAAGCTCTCTCTCTCTCTCTCTCATTGTTGAAGGGAAGTAATGGAATAAATTAGGGTTGCTTTATTTTATAAATTTATCTTCCATTACAGTTAGGGTTTCCCTCTTTCTGTTGAAAAATGGTTTGGAGCTGTCTCTCCCTCTCAATCTTGAAGACAAAAAACGTAGTTGAAGCCAAAAATAGTTACTCGAAGCGAAAACAGTTTAATCGAAACGAAATAGTTACTGGAGCTTCCAAATTGCATTTGCAAAAGAAAACTTGTGGTGGTTTTTTGCTTTAAATGCACAAAATTGGACACATCGGCCTTCTTCCTTCTCAAATCTTTCTCAAAAAGGGTTTCGAGATCTCTCCCTCTTCTTCTCGATGCAAAAAAAGGTAGTCGAAGGGAAAACAGGTTATTCGAAGCTAAAAAAAACTTGGTCGAAGCCAAAAATTGCTTGGTTGAAACCAAAAATGTGTTTCCAGTAACATTCGCAGTTGTATTTTTTGCTTTGACTAAATTTTTTAGGCTTCGAATAACTGTTTTCTCCTTCTCGACTAAAAAATAGGTACTCGAAGCGAAAGAAGGTTATTCGAAGCCAAAAAATACTTGGTCGAAACCAAAAACTGCCTGGTCGAAGCCAAAAATGTGTTTCCAGTAACATTCGTAGTTGTATTTTTTGCTTCAACTAAATTTTTTAGGCTTCGAATAACTGTTTTTCTCCTTCTTGACGCAAAAACATGTACTCGAAGCGAAAACAGGTTATTTGAAGCCAAAAAATACTTGGTCGAAGCCAAAAATGTGTTTCCAGTAACATTTGTATTTGTGTTTTTCGCTTCGACTAATTTTTTTAAGCTTCGAATAACGTTTTTTCTCCTTCTCGACACAAAAACAACTACTCGAAGCAAAAAAAGGTTATTCGAAGCCAAAAATGTGTTTCGAGTAACATTCGCCATTGTGTTGTTTGGCTTCGACCAAGCAATTTTTAGCTTCCACAAATATTTTTTCTGCTTCGACTACCACCTGATTGGCTTCAACTAACTGTTTTTTGGTTTGACTAAGACGTTTTGGCTTCGACTAAAATGTTGAATTCAAGTAACATATTCCAGTAACATTCAGAACTCTTTTTTCCATTAGCCACAGTAACACAACAAAGATAATGAGATTTTGGATATTTGGAGAAGGAAAAAGAAAATGAAAAAGGGGCGTCTCTAGAGAACTCCTTCTACCCTCTCAGGACAAATGAGCATCAGCTGCCGGAGAAATGAAGATGTTTTACCGGAGAAGAAAGCTTCTCTCGCCGGAAAATTAGGCCGTTTCACACAAAATGAGTCGGAGTAAAACCTAGAAAGAAAGTGTAAAATCTGGAAGAAAAAGTAAAAGAGTAAAACTGTAAAACAAAGAAAAGAAAGATTAAAGTAAGCTGAGAGGTATTTTTGTCCTAAAAGATTCTTCTTTTAATAAAATAGCATTCTGTAGAGTTTTTTCAAAAGTCAACATTTTCTCGTCATTTTTTTCAAATTTGCAGCATGCAAGAGTAATTTACCCATTTAAGATATACATACACTCCTCAAGAAATCAATGCCGGGGATGAATGATTAGACAAAAGTGCCCAAGAGGATAGCACCACCTTAGGCGCACGTTAGAGCTCTCTCCTTTAAAAAGAAAGGAAGGGATATGTTTGTCATTGCCAATAAAGGCAAGGATTTTATTTGTTTTGTTGAACCGAGGAAATTGGAACGTTGGAAAAGTCTGCTTTTAAATATCCAGATAGCTTCTTAAAAACTAGCCGTTACAAACTATCAACTCCTCTCTGAAACTTTCAACTCCTCTCTCTCTCTCTCTCTCTCTCTCTCTCTCTCTCAATGGCCCTAGCATTGAACATCTCTTCCCCAACCCAACTGAGCAAAGCCTCATCTCCTCGTCCTTCTCAGTTACAGAGCTCAACAATCTCCATGGATTCTCTGCCTTTGCTTAGTCCCTCCTCAGATAAACGTTTCTGGAGCGCCTTTCGCAGCCGGGTCGATGCTATACTTGAGGATAGAAAGCGCAAGATTGTTTCCTCTGTACGAAATTTAAGCCTTTCAATTTTCATATCAATATATCATAACTTAGTTTTGCTTGATCTCTTTCTTTTTTTGTGAGAAAAATGATTATGGATTTCTTGTTCGGATTTTTGTAGGGAATAGGAGAATTGGAAAGTGAAACACGCTTCAGAGAGGACTCCTTGCTTTTGCTCAGAGGATTTGACTCCATTGATTCTTCTCTGTCTCAGCTTGCAGACAATTTAGAAGCTGCCCAGCAGGTAACTAAGCTTTTTTTTTTCTATCCCTCTATTTTCTCTTTTGGCATTTTGATATTTTATATGTAGTATCAAAATTGGAGCTTTTGGATTTGGGTATTTTATTTATCAACCTTAGTGAGAAATCAGGCCTTGGGGTTATCCTTTAACAATCCAGTTGTTCTGGAAAAAGAAGAATATCTTTTTGTATGGGGTTTTTTTGACATGAATTTAGGGCTTCTTTTTTGTCAGTTTCCATGATCGGATCTTCATTTTAAAAATCCAACAGTAAAAGGGTTTCCAACTATCAAAGATAATTAATGTTAGTATCAAAGAAGGAATAATAGAGGCAGAGAGGGTTCAAACTAAGTTCTCAGGTGTCAGGATATAACCTATTTAGATTGGGTTTTTGTTATCAGTGTTTTCCTTGTCCAATTGAAATCTCCCTTCAGATAGAGCTAAAAGGCTATTTTATTTATATATCTAGTAACATCCATTGTTCCTGGCTTAGCTACCCTTATAGTGCATCCTAGAGAGTATAATAAGGGAGTGAGTCTTTCTAAATTTCTCAATAAACCCATGATTTACTTGGGACCCAGTTAGAACTCACCCTTAAAAGCTAGCCGCTGAGGGAAAGTTGCCCATTCTAAATAGGATATAACCTACTTAGTTTGGGTTTTTGTTATCAGCGTTTTCCTTTTATAATTGAAATCTCCCTTCAGATAGAGCTAAAAGGAGATTTAATTTATATAGCATCCATTGTTCCCTGGCTTTAGCTACCCTTGTAGTGCATCCTAGATAGTATAATAAGTGAGTGAGTCTTTCTAAATTTCTCAACAAAACTCATGACTTACTTGGGACCCAGTTAGAACCCACCCTTAAAAACTAGCTGCTGAGGGAAGGTTGCCCATCTAATAAGCCCATCCACATCAGTTAACTTTTAGGATGTGAGATCTTTCGTGTGAAACTCACAACATGCTCTCACCCCCTCCACACGGAAGCTATGTGGGAATCATGAGATCTTCCCTGAGGGATTTTTTTTCCCGTCCTCGAGGGCACACCAGAGTTACCACACCCCGGCTTTGATACCACTTGTTTGGACGTGGGTGGAAATAACCCTTAATACCTATGTCAAGTCCACCATGGGATGAACTGATGTACTGGGAATCAACTCCAGCGTCTGCAATGTAATGCAATCTCTACAATCTTAGATAAGAAAATAAAATGGTAAATAGAAAATTATTTGATATAATTATATAAGAAATTTTTTGTATAAGGTTTGTTCTAACTGTGTGAAGGGGATATATCTACCTATGTCAAGTCCACCATGGGATGAACTGATGTACTGCGAATCAACTCCAGCGTCTGCAATGTAATGCAATCTCTACAATCTTAGATAAGAAAATAAAATGGTAAATAGAAAATTATTTGATATAATTATATAAGAATTTTTTTGTACAAGGTTTGTTCTAACTGTGTGAAGGGGATATATCTACCTATGTCAAGTCCACCATGGGATGAACTGATGTACTGCGAATCAACTCCAGCGTCTGCAATGAAATGCAATCTCTACAATATCTTAGATAAGAAAATAAAATGGTAAATAGAAAATTATTTGATATAATTATATAAGAATTTTTTTGTACAAGGTTTGTTCTAACTGTGTGAAGGGGATATATCTACCTATGTCAAGTCCACCATGGGATGAACTGATGTACTGCGAATCAACTCCAGCGTCTGCAATGTAATGCAATCTCTACAATCTTAGATAAGAAAATAAAATGGTAAATAGAAAATTATTTGATATAATTATATAAGAAATTTTTTGTACAAGGTTTGTTCTAACTGTGTGAAGGGGGGATATATCTACCCTATGTCAAGTCCACCATGGGATGAACTGATGTACTGCGAATCAACCCCAGCGTCTGCAATGTAATGTAATCTCTACAATCTTAGATAAGAAAATAAAATGGTAAATAGCAAATTATTTGATATAATTATATAACAAATTTTTTGTATAAGGTTTGTTCTAATTGTGTGAAGGGGATATATGTAAGCCAACTTCATGTAACAGTCATTGTCGTAAATTGGGGATTCAATGTGAATTGTAAGGGGAATTTTTCAGCTTTGATTATTTTTACTTTTATTATTGCCTATGAATTTCTCTTTTTGTTTGAAGGGAGCAAGTGATCTAGCTAGACCCTCACTAACAGAACTACTGCATAGAGACACCGAAAGAGAAGAAGATGAAGAGGATATGCAGCCAAGAGCAAAGAAGCAGTGTGGTTCTCAGGAATTATCATTCACTAATGAGGTTTCTATTCAGAATGAAAATAAAGAAAGCCCCACAGGCATTGTGAAAAATGAGAAGATGAAGAAGGCTCAAAATGTTGGACTTCTCTCCTAATTTTTTTTATAACTTACGTGTTCACCATTTAATATCTCCCCTTTCAATTGTAACTTTTCCTTTAATTTCCACAGCTTGCAGTTTCCATGGCAACGAAAGCAGCTTCACTTGCGAGAGAACTCAAAACAATAAAGTCAGATTTATGCTTTATGCAAGAGCGATGTACTCTGCTTGAGGAGGAAAATAGGCGGCTCCGAGATGGATTTGCCAAAGGTGTAAGACCAGAAGAAGATGAGCTGGTACTCCTTTACTTAAATCTCTTTCCCATAAAAGAGATTTAGTTCAATAAAAAAATTCCTATTCCATTTTATTCAACTATGGCTAATAATATAACCTGTTCATTAAACAATTTAGGAAACATGTAATCATGCTTCTCAGTTACCATCCATGCATTCTCCAGACTTGGCATCATGCAGTTTATTGTTCTCCTGCAAAGCTTGCGTAAATTTACAATGCAAACTAAATGGCTCACTCGAAATGAAAACAAACAAAAGCATAGATAATTTTTGTCAGATTCTCTATTCTTGATTTTAGCTACGCCATAAAGTAACAATGTCCACATTATTTACATATATGATTTGCATCCAAAAACTTTGCAACACATCGATTACTTCACCTTTAGTTAACAAGATAAAATTGCTTTCATTATATCTAATGCTGTTTATAGATAGAATCGGTTCCCTCCATGTGCATTGCAAACTATGGTGTTCATGCAAAAGCTTTTTCAATTATAGTTCTTAAATGTGCTGCTGAATACTGCTCTGTTCAAATATTTTGCAGGTGAGACTGCAGTTGGAGGCACTGCTTGCTGAGAAGTCTAGATTAGCAAACGAAAATGCAAACCTAACTAGAGAGAACCAGTGCCTTCACCAGCTTGTTGAATATCACCAACTAACCTCGCAAGATCTGTCGGCATCATATGAGCAATCTATACGAGGGATGTGCTTGGATTTCTCATCCCCACCAATGGAAAACCCGACAAATGAAGATTATTGTTATGATGGTGGTGATATAGATGCTCCTCTTACTCCTCGTGCTGATATTTTTGGCCTCTCCCCTGTTGACGAGTACGATGAAGAACTAGAGCCATAATCGAGTACAATCAAGGGCTAGAGCCATCAAAATATTCTCTTGACTGACTGAACATGGTGAAGAACAAGAGACATAAAAATCAGCTGTATTTGGGGGTTTCATAAAACAAGAGCCATAAAAATTCAGCTTTCGTTAGTTGATTCTTTTTTGTTGTTGTTGTTATGGTTGGAGTTCTACTAGTATTTTGAGTATTTTGAGTCATATTTTGTTATCAAGTGTATTTTGAGTCATCTTTTGCTCAAATAAAACATAAAATGTATGCAGCTCTCTCATTTTGGAGTTCTATGAGCAACTATAATGTACATATCTTGCTAGTCATTTTCCTTTGACGATCTTTTTGGGACTTGTTATCCTTTTTTTATTAACTCGTGTGTGACTTATAGTATGCATATGGTTATGATAACTGTTGAAAGAAATACAATTCATTGCTTAGCTAAAGTTGGGTGGAGTGATGATTGATGAGAGATAAATACAAAGATTTAGAAGTCCTTGTTTAATTAACTTGTGTGTGACTTGTTGTAGGATTTACTAGTGCAATAACTGTTGTTATGAACTTACAATAACTGTTGAAAGAAAAATACAATTCATTGCTTAACTAAAGTTGGGTGGAGTGATGAGTGATGAGAGATAAATACAAGGTTTTAGGAGAATTATTCCAATCAACACCAATTCATTCAGTTGTCCACATGAAAATCTTTTTTGTTTGGAATTCCTCAAAGAGGAAAATGGAAATGCATCCTCCAAACACGAAATTTCCCATTAGCTTTTAAATTTGAGCGTCTCTGGGCATTTAGACTAGATGTTGAAGGATTGCTTTGCAATGGTGGATCTGAATGTTGTGTTCTTGGCTTTTTTTTGTCATCTCTCCCTCTCTCTATGACATCTTTAATGCAAGTGCTTACACGGCAGAGAGCTAAACATTCGATTTTAACCAACCATTTGTCTGCTAACAATTTTATATGGGAATTGCTAGCGTCCATCGCAGAAGGCATTTCATGGCTGGTCTGTTGCATGTCACACTAGCCACCTCGTGAATGGAGACAAAAACTGTTGTCTCCATTCACGAGGTGGCTGGTCTGAAATGCGACAGACCAGCCGCGAAATGCCTTCTACGGTGGACCCTAGCAAATCCCATTTTATATTTATAATTATTCAGTTGATGTTACTTTCGCATAATGGTTCCTCCAAAATGGAGATCACTATACAAATCGTTTGGTTTCTAAGAAGCTATGAATGATCCCAATGAGAATGCTCTTCTTGTGTATCTCATACAAGATGGTGCTTTTGAGTTTTATTAACATTTTTTGTTTAGGAAATGATGTCTAATGGGTTTGGATTGTCTTTTTAGGAATCTTACCAGCTAATCACAAGAGTGCATAGTAGAGGGAGAAGAGCCATTTATAAAGAAAAGGGAGTGCCCATATCAGTTCCCATTTGTTTTGAAAAGTTCCCAGGGTCGTTACTCATTACCAATTAGTAAAAGGGGTTTTTGCAAAACAAGTCCTCTACTTTGCTCTATTTGCGAGAACAGTCTCATAGTTTGACAATTTGCAAATGGAGTTGTAAGAAAGAAATTTGCAAATCAGGTCATGCCAAGATTATTTTTTTTACTCACAAAAGACCAACATGTCCTTATATGTGAAAAAGATGGAAATTACCTTTTAAAAGACCAAAATACGCGTGTTGCTCAGTGATAAGTTTTGATAGGGTGGGTCCCACCAACTCAATTGAAACCCATGCATCTAGGAGGGCCCACCTTTTTGCCTCATGCTTTTATGTGGTACGTCCCACAATCTCCACCTGATCCATGTGTATGTTGGAGCCCACAATTCTACACGTCATGTGTTTGATGAAGGGTGCAACTCAGGTCGGGTTGGATCGGGCTGAGACCAACCCTAGCCCAACCAGAGATAGCATTCCCTCAACCCTAACCCAAACCAACTTGAACCCCATGCTGGGAATTGTCAACCCTAACCTAACCCTTCTAACCTGTTTTTTTCCAAATCAGGTCAGGTCGGGTTCGGGTTTGGGTTCACCTAGGGCTAAATAAAAAATACAAGAAAAAAACATAACCCTAAGAAAATCACGTTAGGATGGAAGTTGGGTTCAGGTCGGCTTGCCAAGGCAGATTGAACCCGTCGGGTTTGAGTTGAGCCTAACCCAAGTTGCACTTGCACCCCTAGTTTGATGGGTTGGGCCCATTTTTTACACATTCAATTAAAAGGGAAGCTAGTGTATGTAGAAATGATATTCCCACGCGATTTTCTAGGGACCATTGCTGAAAGTCATTTCGCAGCTGGCTGTTGCATGTGACAGCAGCCACACAGGCTCACTTTTCATCAAATTTGTCTTATTCATTTAGGGCCCGTTTGGATACCTCTTATTTTGTATTTGGATTTGGAATTGAGTTTTGAATACAAATTGAATAGATCGGGCAGCTCATGTACAAGGAAACAGAGAGGGAGTGAGGTACTTCCTAGTGGAGGGAGAGGTTGAGGAGCAAAGAGGGTGAAGGAAACTGCCACATCTGTGGATTTCGGTTGAAATTCCGTAAACGAATAAAAAAATAATATTTTATCTTAGATTTTGCTGAAATTTCAAAAATTTCGACCGAAATTTGGTATGTTTCGGGAATTTTGGTTTCAGTGATTTCGGTAGAAAATTTAAAACCTTGCATGCAACAGCCCGCTTCAAGGTGGCAATTGGGCCATGCCGGCCCTCAGCCCGGCCATCACGGCACGACATGGGCCGTGCCGGCACGGCACGAATTGCTACAGTGCATGGGCTGTGCCGGGCTGAGGGTTTAGTCACGCGGCACGAAACGGCACAGTCCGGCACGGCAAAATCAGTTAGAAAGTGAGCCTATGTGGTTGTTGTCCCGGGCCGGCACGACACGGGCCGCGGGCTGTGGGCCGTGTCGTGCTTAACCTCAACCTTATTCGTGTCGGCACGGCACTGCCCGTGGCCAAATCGTGACGTGCTGTGCCAGCCCGCGGGCCTCGTTGGGCCGAGAAATATCATCGCGGGCACGACCCATTTGCCACCTTGAAGCCGCTGTGAAAATTCCTTCCAATGATGGTCCCTAGCAAATCCCACCTTTGATTAAAAACCTATCAAAGTCTTTTTACAAGGTAATTTATTAACTTTCCACCCTTAAGAACATTTTGGTCTTCTTCAATGAGTAAAAACCAAATCTACCAAGACAGTTTTTGGTCACAAAATGATGGCATGAACTTATTTGCAACATTCACTCAAAAGTGATGACTCTATTTGCAAATTGTCAAACTAGCACTCTCTTTTTACAAACCCATTTTGTAAAAGAGAAACAAATTGGGGTTGGATTCCTTTTATCAGTTATCTATGTAGCTCTATCCTGTTCATTTAAAATTGTTGGTTCTCATACAACCAACCTGTTCATCACAGCCATGGCTACTACTTCCTCCCTTCTCTGCTCCTCTCTCTCCCTCAATCTTCCTCCTTCCTCTTTTCCTTCTAAACCCCAAATATCTCTCTCCTCTTCTCTCTCCCCTCGCTCTCTCTCTTCACTCTCATCTCTCTTTTCAACCTCTTCATTTCTCTATCCCATTTCCAAACGCTCTTCCTCTTCCTTTCCTTTCTCTGTCATGGCTAATTCAGAGAAGAAGAAGAAGAAGGTTCTTATAGTTAACACGAACAGCGGAGGGCACGCAGTCATTGGGTTTTATCTTGCTAAGGAGCTTTTGGGTAATGGACATGAAGTTACAGTTATGACAGTTGGAGAAGAGAATTCAGACAAGATGATGAAGCCCCCATTCAACAGATTCTCAGTGAGTTTGCACATTTTTTGTTAAAAAAAAATTTGGGGTATTTTCAGCCAATTGTTATATGTTACTCCATGAATTTTGTGTTTCGAATGAAACTTGCTTGTTTTTGTTTTCTATTTTATTTCTTTTTAATGGAGATGGGTTAATTTTACAGGAAGCTCTTTTTTTCCTTCGATTATTGTAGCTTTTATCTTCAATAAAAGGGAAATGATATCACCACAACCATGTTTTAATAAAAAAAATTATGTCTAAGCTGGGGTTAGGAAGACCCCTGCCAGTGTATTAAAATTAAACGATGGAACATTCATGATTACAGAATTCCAGCCCAATCCTTGGAACAATGTCTAAGGTAGCGGGGGGGGGGGGGGGGGGGGGGGGGGGGGGGGGAGCGAGGGTGGATAACCCCAGATTACAAACACTAAACATAGATTTAGGATCAAACTAGGCAAATTAGAAACTAAACATACGTGAGCTGACTGGGTCCAATTAATGGGACTAAGGTGACACCAATCATCCTTGTATTCCTGAGCACAATTCTACCAGGCCAAGGAAGCCAGCCTCAATTGAACCATGTTTTAATAATTGCACAAACATCGGTTGTCTTTCGTTTTTTAACTGGCTTGTGAGAGCTTTATGGGAACTGTAATAACCTCTGACAGCTCTTTAAATAATAAAAGACAAAGACAAGATGGTTTACTGCAAATACCAAAACATGGTTGTGCTGATATCATTTCCCTACGTACACACACACACCTTTTTTTGATAGGCTTGCTTTCTGAGGAAGTTCTTCTCTCGTTTTATGTGGGTTCTTGTTTCAGTTGGCATTTGAGGAAGGTTTTAACTTCTTTCTTTTCTTCTTCTGTGCGCCTGGTTTTATTTTTTACTCTTTTTCTTGCATGTGTTTGTGCTTATTTGTATGAAACATTGAGTTTCTTCTTGGTTTCCGTTTGATTCCGAAGGTTTCTGGGGTCGTGTTTGCAGGAGAAACAGTTTTTACTTCACGGTTGCTTTGATTTTTCAGGAGACTTGTATTATTTAGTTATATATATATAGTTATATATACGTATGTATGTATATATTGGTGCCATCAAGATTTATAGTCTCTATATTTATTTGCATTCTTTTGGGTTTGATTTTTTAGGAGCTCGTGAGTGTGGGTGGTCAGACAATATGGGGAGACCCGGCCAAAGTGGGGAGTGTTGTTCAAGGTGCAGCATTTGATGTGGTGTTGGACAACAATGGCAAGGATTTGGATGCTGTGAGGTTTGTTTCTCTTAAATTTATTCTTGGTTTCCTTATCAGTTGATAGTTCCCTTCTAGAATGTAATGTAATATGCCTCTCTTGCTGAAAGAAAACAAAGTTTAAAAGGTGACCAACATGATCATTTTGTTATTTGATACGGATGTTTGGAAATACATGAGCTCATTGGAATGTCCAAAAGCCCATCGCATTAATTCTTTTGAATGACTTCATTCCGTGCATTATAAAAAAATGGAGTGGAGGTGACTGGGAAATATTCAGAAACATGAAGTATTCTTCAAAAGCATTAATTCTGCAAAACAACCAATTACTCCAAAAGCTTAAGATGTTGGAGATGGTGTTATTTAATATTGTATACGTTAACACTCCCCCTCACGTGTGGCCCCTCTTTTTAGGGTTGGCCTACACGTGCCACATGTGGACCCTCTCTTTGGGTTGGCATTACACATGGAGATTTGAACCCAGGACCTTTGCTCTGATACCATGTCAAACAACTAATTACAACGAAAGCTTAAGCTGTTGGAGATGGTGTTATTTAATCTTTTATACTTCAACAAATTCTCTTCTTCTTGGTGATCAAACTACAAATTATAATCTACATTTGGGATGTTCGTATCTCCAAACAAGATACAATAGATTAATTGCTCAGGTTCTTTCCTTACAGAGACCATTTTATGTTTTCGAAGTTTATGATTATACAGTGTAAGGAACCCCATGATGGATAATATGAGATATTTATTTTGCTCAAAGAATTTAACCAATGGTGAAGGAATTAACTGTATGATCCCACTATAATAGAACCCCTTTCCTGAACAGTTAAAACCAAACCCTTCAACCTCACAATCTCAAATCTTTAAATCTGAAATAGTACAGATTCATACCCACCACTGAGAGGAACACCCAAATTATAAAAGATTCATGAAAATGGTCAAAATTTCGACTTTCAAATGGGAAGTAATATTAGATTGTGGTTATTGATAATGTGATCTCAAAATACCAGCCTAAGCAGATGATTCCAATCCCAATATTCGAAAAGATGGAGGTCTAATAACCACTATATATTCCAGATACAAAGCCCCTTGAGTGCTCTTCTGATAAAAACTGAATAAACTTGATTTTCTGCCTTTTAGTTCTTCAAAACACAATTTATAGTGCTCCAATAAATTCCTAAAAATCACCATAAACTAGGAAAAACAACATCTATCAATCTTCTACAGGATGATGTACTGCCCCACATGTGTCATTGGGTCCTAGATATGCGAAAAAAGTGTTAAAACCTGAAGAATGTGAGTTGATTATCCAAGAGTAACCTTATTTTCTTGCTCTAATACCATGATAATTTTGATGAAACCCTAATTTTCTAAGGAGAGGATAGAAATGGCTTAGTTGATTAGCCTTCTTCCACATTTATTGACAAAAATGTGAATGGAAATTACAGGTATGCCTCTCAACATTCACAATGTTAGAAGGGAAAATAAATATAGAAGAAAGGAAATGAGTGAAATACTGCATACAACTATGGGGTATCCTCTAGAATTTCTTTGCAACCTTGTCGTTCCAAACTCAATTCAAATACTTTACCAATTATAAAAGAAACTAAGCAACATGAAGAAATAAAGCTTGTTACCTTTCTTAAAACAGGAAATCTTGTATCGTTGAGAATGCTTCATTTTCTTAACATCTGGCTTCCAACATCAATGATAACATAACAAATCTTCCAACCAGAAGTACTCCAAAAAAATGTTATTCTGTAACCAATTACTACTTTCTTTTGCCTTCGGGATTTTCATCACATCTTGTACATGGATCTCTTTCACACAAACTATTACCTTTTCTTCTTGTAACCCTCAATCTTTTCCATTGGAACGTTGTTCGTCACCTCCTGCAAGTATAAAGTTTCAATTAATTATCAACTACTGCCCCATTTTTATATTGTACTACTTCATTATATCGTACTTTCTTTATGGAATTAATGAATGAAGTGGTTTCTTACGTCTATATGGTTGTATGCATCTTAGATTTAGAATGAACGTAATAATTCTAAACAGGCGTGACATCGCATGCCATTTGGTGTTCGATGTTGTTAAACATTATGGGTGATTGTCTTGCTTATGTGATGGTTTCTAATTGTGTATTTGTGCTCATTCTAGCATTTCTTGAGGTTTCATCTAAATTTCTATCATTTGTATATGTTTTCATACATTTCCATGATTTTACAGGATTTTCACCGAAATTTTCAACCAAAACCTAAACATTTCCGTTTCTGTTTCCATGGCGACCAAAATGCATACCAAAACCAAAACCTGAATCCTTGTGTGTTTACTATTTACTGTTTAGCTGTTTTTATTGGCTCATGGGTAGCTTGAGAACAAGAAAAGGCCTGGACTCTGTAAGTATCCTTTTTAAATACAGTATTTATTTATAGACAGCCAACAAGAGTGAAAAGCAAATAAATAAATAACAAGCTAAGAACCTGGCCCAAACATAGGAAGCTCCCCTAGGGACCCTACGATTGACCAACTCATGTATAGTTCTCCTGAAGAAGAAATGCTTCTCAGATCAAGAAGAAATGCTACTCAGATCCTACTCCACAATGCTAGGATGTCAATATCTTTTTAGATGTGATTTCTTCTGCCCACTTAGGAGCTTCCCCTTAAATTTAGGAATGCTTTCATGTCTACATTCATTGAGCTGGCTGAACCTGACAACCCCTCGTGTACTCTGAATATGCTTGCTAATGGCCTCTGAGTGTTCATTTTCATATTCAAGTAATCTGACTGACTAATAATCTTAGATAAGAGGGTTCTATTGTACATAAAAAAAATTCCTTTTTTTTATTTTTGTAGATAAATTGATGGGAAGTTTATTTAATTTAGTGCCTTAATGAAATGCTATCTTTATCTGAGCAAAAAATAACTGATCTCTATGTAGATGCATTTTGGATATCTACATATGTATTCTCCTTGAACCTTTTTAATATCATATGTCAAACTAAAGCATTATGCTTGTGCGCGCTCTTCCAGCATTCTTCCTAATATCAAATCTTCAACCACAGACCTGTGGCAGACTGGGCCAAGAATGCTGGTGTTGGTCAATTTCTGTTTATCAGCAGTGCTGGAATTTATAAGACAAGTGATGAGCTGCCTCATGTTGAAGGGGTATGGTTTATCTTTTGTTTCAACTTCATTGAATTGCATGTGCATACATGCGCCTACATGCATGTTTGTCTGTATGTTTGGGGGGTGCGTGGGCGGGGTGCATGTATTGCTTGTGTGAATGTGTAATGTATATGCAGACACTTAAATAACATGAATTGCATTGCATGCATACATATGTATGCTCATGCTCATACATACATGCATAAGCATATGTGCATGCTTGTCTGTGTGTTTTGTGGAAGGGTGGGCAGGGTGCATGTATTACTTGTGTGCATGTGTAATGTATATGCAGACACTTAAATAACATGCATTGCACGCATGCATATCAATCAATATATGAGTTTTAATGTGTCTCTTGCAAAGTGACTTAGTTGTACAGTATTGAAAGTTCGGAGGAGACAAGAACCATTTCTATGTTATTATTTATTTAACTTGTATTTGAGGACTGCTTTGACCGTCTAATCATTTGAATATAATTCAGAGAGATGAAATAGGTTGTGCGTGGCTCTGGATATTCTGGAAAGCATTGGTTAAACTCCTACTTGCTTGAAAATTTGTGATTTTCATTTCTTGATGTAGGGAAGAACTATGGAATAGTACAAATGACAGTAACAAATGGTAATTTTTGGTTATTCTTCCTCCTTTGCTTGGACTGAAAAATCTTTAAGAAACAAAGATCACTTGCTAATCAATCTTTGAAGTAATCAAAATACACTGCTAAAATGTTGAAGAAAATAACGACAATGGAATAAAAACTAGCGAAATTTTTTTTCCTTACTGCTCTTTCTATTGTCCTGTTTTTGGGTGCACTTTCTGTATTGTTACTATTATTCATTGGAAGCCACTTTGTGCCATATGCCGTAATTAAGAGAACTTTGTTTACGCTTGACCCAAATTGACCTAATAATGATGATCCTATGGATCTGATTTTTGGTACACCCCCCATCTATGTAAGGGACTTTCAAATGAATGCTTTGGATCATCCTAACAAAGTGGGCCCCCATGTGATTGGGCGCTTAAGCTCACCATAAGTTTGGTGAGCTTAAGCGCACCAACAGTTTCCTCATATATATATATATATATAAAGTATTAATTACACAAATGGAACTCAATACAATTAAGTTCTTAAGGTATGTAATATTTAACATTTATTATGCAAATGGAACCCAATCCAATTAATTTATTATTTAATCAGTGCAACGTAAACAAGCCTAATATGTATCCATTTCAAGGCCTTGGAACACTTTTTTTAAAAATTATAATTAAATGAGGCTAATCAAATTTACTCAATTAATTCCACCACTTTAACATGTTCTGATCCGTGTTGCACGAGTACGGATACGAATGTCAGAATTTGACACAGGTATCGAGTGTCAAATTCAGCTAACCTCAAAGAAAAGGATTTATGGATTCGGCTAATTTTAATTCTTTAACATCATAATAAATTGAGAATTTTAGTAGGTTAAGTAAATAGTGTTTTATTTCCATATTAAAAAAACCTTACTATTAGCGTAGATAAAACTCAAAACAAGTGATAAAAATAATTACTTATTTCTTTTATTTTCAAAAAAAAAGACACGTGATAATTATAAATTTGTTATTGTATCTAAAAAAATATATTACAGAGATCTAGAAGTTTCGTAGTGAATCCTAAAGTATAAGAATTTGAGACGTGCCCGACACTGGTACGTCACAGATTCAAAAGAATCCATGTAACATAGGTTTTGATTCAGTGAGGCCCTAACATAACGTGTTCTCTAGAAGGACCTATCATCCAAAGCCAAAGTTTTCACTGGTAGCACCTTTATAAATAATGTATTTATGGAAAATGTGCATGTGTCTTGGTGTTTATTCAAAGAAAAATGGTTTTGTCCTGCTAGCTGTGCTAGGCTGCTAGCTCCCACGAGCACAAGTTCCGAGCACATGCACGTCACATGCAATCATGACCTACGTTCCACCATAGAATCTGTTACTGGTCACTTTTTATGAGCAGTATGTTAGAATCAGGGTTTCTGTGCGAGATGTAAGTTTGTCTATACAATTAATGCTTAATCCTTTGTAAATTCCATCTCACTTGAAAAGCTCTGAAAGTGGATGTTTCTAGTTTCTCTTGGAAACACTAGTGCACATAAAGGCCTAAAATAGAGCCAGTCACCTAACTTTATCAATTGGTTTCTGAACTTAAATAAATAATGAGCCCACATGCTGAGTTTGTTATCAACTTTATAGATATTTACATGTATTGGCATTATGAATGAAGGCAAGTAGCGGCATTAATTGAAGTTCACAATGAATCTTTTTGTACTATATTGTTTCCAAGTGACTAATTATTTAAATTGGCTTATCTCTAGTTTTAGCTATATTCCATAATCTGAACTGTCCAATGTTTCAGGATCTTGTTAAAAGTGATGCCGGTCACGTAGGAGTGGAGAAATACATTGATGAACTTTCTTTCAGTAGCTGGGCATCATTTCGTCCACAGTACATGATAGGATCGGGAAACAACAAAGATTGTGAGGAGTGGTTCTTTGATCGTATGTAGCTATCTCACTGCATTTCTTCCTTATATATCATGTTTCATGAGGAGGCTATTTTGCAGATAAATATCATATCATCTTTATTTTGTCTTTACCATGAAATAGGACTCCCAGTCCCAACAAACAAGAACTCTTTAACATGGTATGCAGAAAATTCCCTAATCATGTGGTCATTTGTCCTTTTCCTAATTATGAGGAGTAGTTGGGTCTTTTGGTTTTTAAGTCACTTCTGAAACAATGGATTTGATAAAAACTCTATATATTTAGGCCATTGGCCTCTTTTGAGAGATAGATGTTGAATAAAATTCGAGACTGCAGCCCTTATGTGATCTCAGATTGTGATGCTCAACCCTAGGAGGGATTTGTAGGAACCCTAGAGAGATTCTAGGTTCTTTCTCCTTTTTTTAATCTATCTTTAATTCAGTTTCTTGATCTCTTTCACCTTCAATCTTTATTTGTTGTTCAAGAAACTAGCCACATACAGACACCACTTTTTGTTTGTCCGTGCCCGTACACAGCCTAGCTCTCCGATGATGAGCAAAGATTCCCAAGTAGATACGCCTTGATCTCCAAAGGGTATCCTCGAACACCGACCCCTCGGAATAGAACAAAAGGAAAACAAAAGCAAGCGCCTAATAGAAAAGATAGTCATTATAATGGCTTAATCACATCGAGCACCTAGTGACATGCATCGTCTCACATATCTGGAACAGTAAAGTCAATAAAGAAGTACAATCTAATGAAGTATAATAAAGTACAATGACCAAATTGATATAACATTCCAAAGATGCTTCTGTTCTTTGCTGCTGTTGTGTTGACTATCACATGTGCTATATACTGTTCACAGGAATTGTTCGAGATAGACCAGTCCCAATCCCTGGCTCAGGAATGCAACTCACTAACATTTCACATGTTAGGGATTTATCCAGCATGCTGGCAATGGCTGTCGAGAAGCCAGATGCTGCCAGTGGCAATATTTTCAACTGTGTAAGTGACCGTGCTGTTACTTTCGATGGACTGGCCAAACTCTGTGCTCAAGCTGCAGGCCGTCAATTCAAAATCATTCATTACGACCCAAAGAGCGTTGGGGTTGACGCAAAGAAAGCATTTCCTTTTCGCATTATGGTAGATCTTCATCAAGTTCACCTAATATGTGATGTTTCAATCTCTGTCAGAAATATCTCCGATATTTTCAAAATATAGCGATTTTATCGCGACATTTTGATAAAACAACAAAATTCCGAAATAATCCCAAGAATTTTAAAAATATAGCGATATTTTCATTTACCGCGATACTATTGCGATATTTTTACGGTATTTTAACGATTTTTTTATTTTTTATTTGTCTTAATTTATATATTTTTAAATATTTTTTATTTATATCTTTTTTCCAATAATAACCCAAAAAAATAAATCAAATTTAATATGTTCCAAGATTTTCACTTGCCGAAAAATTCCTGAGAACGATATTTGTGACTTAGGTTTCAATCCTTCTTACTTTTACACCTTGTTTGCAATCTAATAATTTGTATTATCGTTGTGTTCTACAGCACTTTTATGCAGAACCAAGAGCTGCCAAGGACATTTTAGGATGGAGTAGCACTACTAACCTTCCTGAAGATTTGAAGGAGAGATTTGATGAGTATGTGAAGATTGGTAGAGATAAAAAGGCAATGAAATTTGATATTGATGATAAGATACTCGAGTCTCTTAAAGTAGCCGTTGCAGGGTGATAAAGCACTTGGATATAAAATCAACTGTTTTACCCACATAATGTTGAGGTGAGGGGTTTTTTCATGTTTCCTTTCTGTATCTGAATCATTCTGTTTTTATCAAGATCAATGTATTAGCTTTTATTCATTCCGACAAAACTAAAATAAGTACTGTGTAATTTTCATTTACCCACAAAGCAAGCACTTCCACTCATTGTGTTAAATTTAGATGGAGGTTTTGCTCAACTTTAACCCCCTTGAATGAGTGATGGCAACAACTTGTGGGACCTACTTTTTGTATTTGTATTATGGTTAAAACTGTGAAATTAGAATGTAGAACAGTAGCTCCTTATGAGCTTTTGGTGCCAAATATTCCCAATATTTGGCGGCTAAACCTCGGATGGAGCACATGACCATATCCCATATTATATATACTTTACCTATATAAGATGGATAGATATATAGATAAGCTTGGTTACATGTTTGCTAGTTCCTATTGCTGAGATTGTTGTAATGATATATGAGTTTCATTGATGTATAAATGTATTCATTCTTGTAATTGAAATATTTTTCAAAAAGTACTTTATAGAATTTGGCTACCTAGTTGATCTTCTTAAATGGTAGTTTCAGATGGTTTCAATCCTCTAGTCTCTCTAATAACTGAACATGTTCAATTTCCATCCCATAGTTAAATGCTTGATTGTCACTTCTTTACTGTACAGTATTTAGTTTTCTGTCTCTTAACATGATGGCCAAGAACTGAAAATAACATCTTGTGTTATCTCAGTCCATTGTTTGTCTGTCTTTCTTTCTATGGTGTCCTCTTGCTTTGTAATTGTTGGCTTGGTATTTGGAATGCTCTGTGATTAGTGGCTTTGTCTTGGGATTCCAGAGGAATGCTTCAGTATGGTGCGACCTTGTTGTAATACAATAAGGCGCTCTCACTACCATAGATGGGTCTCACCTTTAACTGATCTGAACCCCTCATCTGTTTGTCCTTGCTTTGGATTCCCTATGGCCTAAAATCAACTCAAACATGCAACTGTAACTTCAAAAAAATTTGTATTTTTTTGTTGTTGAACATAGATGGTTAAGAAGTATACATGGCCAAGGACTATAAGATGGACGATTTAGATGTTTGTTTTTTTGGGCCATGGGAGATCCAAAGCAAGAAGTGTCAGATGGACTGCTCAGATCAGTTAAAGGTGGGGATCCACTGTGCTGTTGTGGGTGTGCTACTGTTGAAATTCCCTATATAAGAATCTTAAGCATGGTTTGGTGGACAATTACCAGACCATACAAGAAGGGAAATGATGTTCCCACACCCTTTACAATTCCCAAAATGCTCTCAACAACCAATTTAAAAAGTTCTATCCTTTCACACACGAAAAAAGATAAGTTGAACAAACCCTATGCATTTTCCTTTATTTATTTGAAAAAAGTTCCTACCTATTTTGCAAGCTTGTGTTTAGCATGACCCAACCCACAAACATTTATCAGTGTTTTTTTTTTCTGCAAGGAAAAACTATCAATACATCGAAGGGAATTGATATTGGCACTCGAATTGAATTGGCAGCCTCACTATTAGCTTACACTTTGTAAAATCACTAACAGCTAATCATAAAAGTTTAAATTAAGAGAAGGGACAAGGGAGCGTCAATCTGATTTCCCAAATTGTTAAGTAAAATTAAAATCAAAGATGAAAATTGTAATGATAATGACCATTTATTAGACTTTCTCAATCATTCCATTGGACCATCTATTGAATTTGATCCAGTTGTAAGAACCATGACTCAAGCCCAAGCCCGAAACCTAAGTTTCCTACACTTTTCTTGTTTGTTGAACTATTTCTATCATAATTGAAATTGTCTAGGATCCTTCACCCCCACCTTCCAATGCCCATTAGAAATGTTAGCGAGGCGCGCATTTTCTCTCCAACTCTTGAGCCTCATATCTGTGTCGCGCGAAAGGCCACAGAATTGGTGCAACCTCTTTGGCATGGAATCATGCACCTTCCACCACTTCTGGTGAGCAGAGTCGCTGGCAAAACACAAACTATCCTGTTTTTCCCAATTACAATCATAGTCTCTATAGCACCTCCATGGCTTTGCACCTACAAAGTGAATGGCGTAAGCCTCGGGCAGCTCACGCAGGTCCCCATCTCTACTGGTCTGTTTAAAATACTTCAAAACATTAAATCGGGTGGGTAACCTATGCCACCATGTGAAAACCTCGTTGATGAACCCCTGGTCTCCCCCGTTACTAGAAAATAATTTTTTCCTCTTATCCATCAACATTTTAAAAGTGCACACGGAAGGCTCAACCACCATAATTCCAGAGTTGAAGATCATCTCGTCATTCCTTACTGCGGACAATTGAGGCAACACAAATAACCGATCGAGATTCTCAAGCACGATAAAATCCGAATCGATGAAGATAATCTTATCGTAGTCTTTAAGTTGCCATATTCGAAGTTTACTATAATTCCACTTGTTGTAGGCGTTTTCCGCGGCATAGTGGCTCCGAATGCGCTCTATCTGCTTGATTTTCCATCCGGCCATTTCAAGGGCACGTCGGCTTTTCATGGTTATCGATTTATCGGCGAGTAGGATGAGATCTTTGGTGGAATTGGTTTGAATTATGCTTTGGGCCAATGCTATGGCGCCACATACATAATCCTCAGAAGAATGAAGGACTGTAACATAGGCTTCTTTAGGGTGGTCCAAAGGGTTGTCCAGCTTTGAGAAATTGTAGGTAATTCTTCCTTGGTCTGCATTTCAGCAAACAAAGGTTATACAAAATATTCAATGGATTAGATACTACATGAAACAATAACTAGAGATAAATTTAGGTTGGTTTGTTAGGTTGTCCAAATCTGATAAAACTGTAAGGCCTATCATATAAAAATTCAATATAATATAATATATATCTATATAATACACACATGAACCCGGAAGGGTGTGGCTCTTTTGGCGTAAAGTCATGGGTTTGCTCCCCAGTGACGAGCGTTCGAATTCTCCCTTGCTTACCCGATGCGCGTGGTTTCCGGATGATTGTGCGCATCCGTAGGGAAATAGTCCTACCCCCGAAGGGGTGGGGATACCCTTCGTTACCAAAAAATATAATACACACACACTAGAATATATTTCAATTAGTCATAGAGAATCATGATTTAGCAAAAAAGTTCAAATTTTTAAAACATAGTTCCAACAATTCCCAGACTCTACTTATGTTAATAACGTTAAACTGAAGGGTGCCCTTGCAAGAACCAGCAACAAGGGTGCCCACATTGGATCCACATCGCCCAAGCACATTTGCGATTGCTTTTACTTTGCATTTTTGAGTGACATGGATACAACGGGGCACCCTTGTGTCTGGGTTTTTGCAAGGGCGTCCTTCAGTTTGGCATTCCTCGCATTAGACATTGGACTTTCGTCTTTTATTTTATAAAAAGAAAAAACAAATTTTAAACTAGTCATCAAGAAACATATTTCAAAAGGGAATTGGTAGCGTCCATCACGAATGGCATTTCACGTCTGTCGCATGTCAAGCCACCCACCTCATGAACGAGGGCAAAAGTTGTTGTCTTCATTCACGAGGTGGATGGTCTGACGTGCGACAAACCTGCTGCGAAATACCTTTTGCGATGGACCCTAGCAAATCCCATTTCGAAAATAGTTATGTCTATTTTATATTTTTTACAGCAAAATTAAAAACATGGTTTTTGCTAGGGACCATAGTAGAAATGCATTCGCAGATGGCTGTTGCAACTGAGAGCAGCCACACATGCTCAGATTGTCTTATTCATTTAATTCATCTGAGGTGGCTGCTCTCATATGCAACAGCCAGTTGTGAAATGCCTCTCTTCGATGGTCCTTAGCAAATCCCTAAAAACATTAAAAACCTCAAATACAAAACAATAATATTTGAACAGCGGAAAAGGCTATGGTAGAAATATTTTGACTCAGTCGTGTTAATGTTGAAGGAATGTAGAACTAAATAAATGTACCTATTCATCTTTCTACACGAAATATACGTATGATAATCCGCTTTATTATTCTTGTTCTCCCGTCCTTATCTTTTTTTTTTTAATAAGGAGAGTAAGGGGTTTATTATGAGTTCCCAAAAAATTTGTTAGAATCTGATCCAACAGGAATTCATAGTCAATATACAACACTTCGATTCGATTTATTTTATTCTATTATGTCTGTACGGTTGTTCAATTCTAAATCTATCTTTTTATTCTTGTTATTCTTTATCCCTTCCCTTCGACTGATTGTGCGAGATAGAGGAACTGTTCATTATGTTATATCATCTGGTTTATGATCCACCAACCTGCTAGTTCTTTTTATGAGGCACCCACAGGAGAATTTATCCGGAAGAACTACTGAAACTCCGCAAAACCCTCACAAGAGTTTATGTACAAAGAACCGGAAAGCCTTTATGGGTTATATCCGAAGACATGGAAAGGGATGTTTTTATGTCAGCAACAGAAGGCCAAGCTCATGGCATTGTTGATGTTGTCGCGGTAATGTCATACCCTAATACTCCCAAAACTAAAACAATATTCTATACTATACTCAACATAGGGTAAAATAGGTAGAAAAACTCAAAGTGATTTTAGGCAAATAAATAAGATTTTATTAATTAATTATTAAAATTTGGGGCTATTTTTGTTAATTTTTCAAAAGGAAAATGTTTCCCCTCATTTTCCATCGAACATAGTATATTTTTTTCGAACGGGAAATGTTTTGGTGGCCCGTTGTTCAGATATTGGACACCAATAACTAAACAAATTGAATACCTCCATATTTTCCAGCAAACCCACCTGTTTTTGTCTGTCTTTTTCTTCATTTTAATGAAAAAGACAAACAAAAGTGGTGGGTGGGAATCCTAAGCAAGGATTTGGAAATATCATTTCCCATCACTAGAAACCAATAAAAAAAATGTATCAACTCACCAAGTTTCACCAAGGGTACTGGCAATTGACATGATCCAACTGGCAAATCAAGCTTCTGTTTCAATCTCCTTAAATCAGGTTTATAAACCCATAAATTCCCTTCATGTTTCACAAGATCTTCACACCTGAAAATCTCCCACATGGGCCCACATGCACCGATGAACACGACGATCACCGTGCCGTCATCCCTTCGCCGCCCATTCCTCATCACCAAATTCCCTACCACTAAATGTACTTGTAGGCGAAAAACATCTCTACTCCCCCTCTTCTCCTCCGACCCACATGGCACGCGGGCCACCACCACGTCAAACTCGCCATAATTTTCAAAATCCGGCATCGGAATCTTCGGGCATTTTGGTACTTTCGTCCTCTCATCTTCGTCGATCCATTCGGGAAATAATTCTGCCCATCGGAGCCCTTCTCGGGGCCGATCAAAACGGATTATGCTCGTGCGGCCGAGCGATTGCCAATCTCTTACTTCCTCTTCCTTTTCTTCTATGTTAATTAATCCAATTTCAATCTCCTTACCACCAAATTCCTTGGCAATAAAATCCAACGGCCCGGACCGCTTCATTACTGAGGACCCATCTCGCATTTCCTTCTCTTCTTCTATCTTAACTAATCCAATATCAATCCCCTTAGCAACCAAATCCAATGGCCTAGATCGCTTTGTTAGCAAGGACCTATCTCGTCTTTCCCCAATGAAACTCCACCGCAACGCGGGGTGATATGTAGAGGTAAGGAGTATGATCAAGAAGAGGGATAAAGAGAGAAGAGAAAGAGAGGAGAGCATGAGCTTCACAGCCGTGACCTTTGGAACCATTTCTTTGTCTACCTTCTTCCTTGTGTAAGGTTAGAGGAAGGCCAACTATACGTAAGTATATATACAGAGAAAAGGTGTATACGTGCAAGAATGCTTGTCTAGAAGGTATATACCCGAAAGAAGGCAGAGTTCTAAGAAAAGGTTAGAGTGGGAGAAGGTCAGAGTTAGAGAAATATTTATATAGATAAGAAGTGCATGCAAATCTCTATTTTTATGATATTAGGTAGAAAGAAGAATCCATTTTGATTTTACTATAATAACAATGAATGCAGGGTGATGATATTTTCACACGGCCAGAATCATAGAGATTTGTGGGTTCCACATCAAGATAATCCGAACCATCTAGTCCACCCGATGCATGCGGTCCGCCGATATCTACAGCTCGAGGACAGGATAGAGTACAATTCAATCTATTTATTTTTTTGATCACTTCGTTTGATAAATTCGACCTTTGCAAATTTGCTCTGTCAAAGTGTCGTACTCCTAAATTCTCAGCCGCTTGTGAAATTACTTCTAGAGCTCGTTCGAGAATTTTTATGGATCATCGCAGGAAGTTCACAAGAAAAATTGGCCAAGACGCTCACAAAGAGCCCAACATACGCCTACCAAATTAGTTGATTATGTAATTCACAACTATTAGGCATTTAGATCTCTTAGGCTTAGTGTTTGTCACTCATATGTGTCCCTCTCTCAAAGGTTCGGAGTTAGGGATGGTTTTGTGCTTGTCATCTTTCTCTTTATCAAATAAACCAGTAGGGGTCCCCGCCAAACCCCAGCTAACCCATTAAAAAGAAAAAGAATTTTTATGGATTCCGCCATTTCTCTGATTCTTAGTAATTGCTCTGCAATTTAAAAGTCGAAGTCTTGAATTATTCAATAATTTTAGTTTTTGAAAAGAGAAAACGGTTCCTACACATATGTGTAGAGAGTTCTCTACACACTAGCTTAAAATACAGTGGGGGCCCACATTGTTTGGGTGATCCAAGACATCCATTTTAAAGACCCTCACATAGATAGGGTGTCTACAAAAAATCAAATCCATAAGATCATCCCAACCCTACGATTTGTGGAGGTAAAATGGATGTCTTTAAACCTTCACGAATTAGTCCATTTTTTGCCTCCACAGTTCGAATTGTTAGGATGATCCTATGAATCTGATTTTTTGTGGACACCCTATCTATTTGAGGGCCTTAAAAATGAATGGTTTGGATCACCCAAATAATGTGGCCCCCACTGTATTTTAAGCTAGTGTGTAGATAACTTATCTACACATATGTGTAGGAACCGTTTTCTCTTTTGAAAAATAAATTTTCTATAACATGTATATGAACGGTTGAAATATTTTCAATAATTAAGAAACAAGAGGTGACGAAATATTGAGAAAACATTTAAGAATGGTAAATTTTTATTATACCAGTAAAACACATCTAGGGGCTTGTGGGACATGATCCCGCGAGAGGGGTGTGGGGCGCGAGCCGCCGCTCTCTCTCTCTCTTGGTCTCTCGTACCCACGCGATTGGCGTGTGCATTTTAATGTTGATTTGAATTAATCTTTCCTGTGAACTTGGGATCACTAAGGCAATCCGAATTCCACACGAAAGAGACTGACAGAGTCGCCACCTAGATGTGGGATCTAGGACCCGTAATTAACCAGAAATCTAGACTCGCTACCTGGTTACGAGAATGGAAGGTATGGGGAGTTATCCGCCACATGCACCATTCCTGCCCGATAATCGGTCTTCGATTCCAAAAGCTAATTCTTTTAAATTTATTTTAAATGGCTCATTCAACTCTATGTTAATGTGCGAACTAAGTGACATGCATCCTATGATCTAATTTTAATGTGAATCCTAGATGTGTATCTTGATTTATTAATTTGTCTGGATTCATTCTAAGTGAAAGTTCTCCTAGAATTCTAATTTCATGGAAAATCCTAAGTGATTTGATTAAGCATTTACAAGAAAATTAATATACAAAACACCACAATTTGTTTGTGGTGCCGACTCGCGGGTGGTATGCCATCAGACATCCAAGCTGCCTACGTACCCAAGCCTTACTGGGATCAGAGTCGACGTAGTTCGGTGCACCTAAGCTAAGTTACATATGCCTAACTCAACTAAGACACCGACCTAGACGGGATTGACTGTTTCAACAGTTTTAGGAGAAGTTATTTAATTCAAGTTGAGGATTTTATTATCTTAGGATTTCATCGAAGATGCTATATGATTCTTATCTAAATGCAAGTTGTCCCTTAGACTAATGCAGGTTAGCCTACATCCTAGTTTACTAGGCTTGTCCTAGGGAAAGATCGGGTGACTAGTGTAACTAGACCTATGGCACGGTTGCTATACATAGCAAACGTCCGTGATGAGGCTGGACTCCTAACTCTAGGACTCCCTAAAACTTAGGACACGACACGACACCAGTGTTCCTAAAGTGGGCTCTAATGGTTCTTAAGACGGAAACCATAATCCAATGGTTCCGAGAGACACAAGACAAATCGATTTAAATTCTCGAGGTTAATGAATTTTAGATTTCAAGGATTTTCAGTTTTTGGACATTCAAGGATTACCAATGGTTCTAGGGTTCACCAGTTTCGGCCCAGGATAGCATCCAAGGAAGGGAATCGTGCGCTCTTTCCTTGCGCAATTTAATACTTAGGTTATAGCATCTTATTGCCTGGCATATCTCAGGATTTTCGTGGACAGTGAACCTCGGAGCCAACAACGTGCTATAGCTTAAGTATTCAAATTGTCAAAGATCGGTTGCAATTGGGATACGATTATGGATGCATTGGCCATTTTTCCAGGGAAATCTAAAGATCCTAAGATTTCTGTTTCAATGGATTAAGGATTTAATATATGACAAAGATTTAAGGTTCTTTAGAGATTTTCAGGTGATTTTCAATTAATTTCGGATTTTCAATGGATTTTATCAATTTTAAGCATATGAGTGATTTTACAAGTGAAATTGTTGCAAACGAATTCGAAATGAGTTGAAACTTATACAGAAGCAAGATATGATGAGATGTAGCTTGCTGGAAGATTTTTACAGATTTTTACATTAAGCTCATATTTAATTTTGATTTAACAATTAATTGACCAGATTGCAAAAATAACACAGAAACTACTAGAAATAGAAATCTAAATTCCATGAAATTTCTACATTAGTAAGATATAAGTGAAATTAGCATGCTGTGAGATTTTCATGAATTTAAAAAACTATTTACTATCAGTTTCGGATTTTTCAATTGTTAGACCAGATTATGAATTAACACTACATCCCATGTAAAACAAGATCCAAAGTAATTGAAACTTTTATAGAAGCAAGAAATTTGAAATATAAGACTACTGTAAAAATTTTAAGAATTTTCTTTGTGATCTGATGTCAGTAAAAATTCCCCCAAAATCTGCTGATTTTCAAAGAAAGCATAAAATTATATACCAAACAAAATCCAAAAATTCTCACAAATTCATGGTAGAATGTATCATTATCATATTATTTTCCCACGAAATTTCATTATTTTTGGAATCTGTTTAGTATAACGTTTAGTTTTCTTTGTTAAAAATCATGCAAAAATCCGAAAATATACCAAATAATTCTAAAAAAATTCCGAGAACGGTGTACCTACCTGTGATCGAAATCCTCGCCGAATCCGAGAGCCGAAAAACTCGAAAATCCCGCCTCCGTGCGATCGCTTCCGCTTTCTTTCTCTTTTTCCTTCTTTTTTGTTTCTTTTTCTTCTTTTCTTGTTTCTTTTTCTTTCTTTTTTTCTTTTCAACCCCACATAGCCACTTTGTTAGAACTCATGATAGAAGAGAAATGAGTTCTCTCCCTTCTTACTCACCCTCATTGAACCATTTATAGCAAAGGAATGGGAGGGTGGTGGCCACCATTGTGGACTTATTCCATGGTAGGTGGCCACCATTGTGGACATATTCCATGGTAGGTGGCCACCATTGTGGACATGGAATTTTGACATGTGTGTGGCCCCATGCATGTTTTTTAAAGTCTTTTTGAGTAGGTAAAAGATAACCCAAGTGGGTCCCATATGTGACCAAATTCCCAATTGTGCATAAAATCATATGCCCCACTCCAAAGTATGATCGGAACCGTTCATTTGATGGGCGACAATGTGATTTAATTTGTGCTCCGCTAATCAATCCTATGGGCTGATCCAAGCCATCCAATAGATCAAAATGTGAATATGTTACCCCATTTTTAAATCACTCCCATTTGATGATCCGAACCGTCCATTTGATGGGCGACAATTGATGATCTTGACCGTTCAAATAGTGGGCTGCGATGTGATTTAATTTGTGCTCCACTAATCAATCCTATATGACGATCCAGACCATCCAATTGATGGGTCCCCTACCTAAGTAGGTTGTGTCCTCCTAAATCATTTCAATGGGCTGATCCGAGTAACTCAACCTTATGATCGTAACAAAATTGGTTGTTAAAACGACTTCTCTGAGATCTTGACCGTTCTCTTGATGATCATCTTTAGGTGTTGGATCGAAGTAGGTTCAAAATTCATTTTTCACTAAAACAAAATGGGGTGTCTACAGATGCCCCTCTTTGGTAGAGATGACGTAGTCATTGAATACCAAAGTTAAAAATGACAGAACCATTTTGCATAGCTTTAATCGACAAAGGACTCTACACAAAACTGAACCTAGACGCAAACATTTACTACCTAATGCAAGACCTTAGATGAAATCCTAGAATTGGAATGCAATAAAACAAACCCGCTGCGGTGCAGCTGGCAACGAGAGAAATGGGATACCATTTTCAAATGGATTTTCGGAGGGAAAGGAATATCGCTTTTGAACAGCTTCAGAGGAAATGAGACGTCATTTTCAAATGGTCTCAGAGAGAATAATGGATGACTTTTGAAAGATTCTTAATGAAAACGCAACATCATTTTTGAATGGGCTTGGGTAAGATGAAATACCGTATTTATACGGATTCCAAGGAAATGAGACATCATAGTTGTATGATGTTCAAAGGGTATAAGAGACCATAGTTGTATGGACTCGAAGAGAATGAAATACCGTATTTGTACGGATTCCAAGGAAATGAGACATCATAGTTGTATGATGTTCAAAGGGGATAAGAGACCATAGTTGTATGGACTCGGAGAGAATGAAATATCGTATTTGTACGGATTCCAAGGAAATGAGACATCATAGTTGTATGATGTTCAAAGGGTATAAGAGACCATAGTTGTATGGACTCGAAGAGAATGAAATACCGTATTTGTACGGATTCCAAGGAAATGAGACATCATAGTTGTATGATGTTCAAAGGGTATAAGAGACCATAGTTGTATGGACTCGAAGAGAATGAAATACCGTATTTGTAAGGATTCCAAGGAAATGAGACATCATAGTTGTATGATGTTCAAAGGGGATAAGAGATCAAAGTTGTATGGACTCGAAGAGAATGAAATACCGTATTTGTACGGATTCCAAGGAAATGAGACATCATAGTTGTATGATGTTCAAAGAGGATAAGAGACCATAGTTGTATGGACTTGAAGAGAATGAAATACCGTATTTGTACGGATTCCAAGGAAATGAGACATCATAGTTGTATGATGTTCAAAGGGGATAAGAGACCATAGTTGTATGGACTCGAAGAGAATGAAATACCGTATTTGTACGGATTCCAAGGAAATGAGACATCATAGTTGTATGATGTTCAAAGGGTATAAGAGACCATAGTTGTATGGACTCGAAGAGAATGAAATACCGTATTTGTAAGGATTCCAAGGAAATGAGACATCATAGTTGTATGATGTTCAAAGGGGATAAGAGACCATAGTTGTATGGACTCGAAGAGAATGAAATACCGTATTTGTACGGATTCCAAGGAAATGAGACATCATAGATGTATGATGTTCAAAGAGGATAAGAGACCATAGTTGTATGGACTCGAAGAAAAGAGGCACCGTTCACAAACGGGCTCAAGGAGAAGACAAGACCATTCACAAATGGACTCGAGAAATGAGGCACCATTCACAAACGGGCTCAAGGAGGACGATACCATTCACAAATGGATTCGAGAAAAGAGGCGCCGTTCACAAACAGGCTCAAAGAAACAAGATAGCTTTGATTGATGAATTCAATAACGAAGAATTTAGAGATTTTTCATGAACTTGAATTTGACATAGGATTGGATTTGATGAATTTTTGATTTTTTTGAACTTAATGAAATCGAGGATGTTATAGATCGTGCCTGACAAAGATATCGGAAACTAGGACTTTGACGAATGATGAAACGGCAAACCGAAGAACCATTACTAACAAGAATGGATTAGAAACACTTTTATGAAACTTCAACAAGATTTTTCTCAAAGAGACTGCTGGTCTTGTCTTTGGGGATTTGGATGACTGAAACCTTGAACAAGACACTTGAAATTGGTAATCTAGAACAACGGCTCTCTTGGATATAATCATGGAAAAGTGGGACTTGCCTCTTGATAGGTGTTTAGATAAACATTTCTTGACCAGGAAAGTATTTAACTAACTGGAAGGAAATTCTGAATTTTAACGGTTCATCTTTCTGAGAAATTGGCTCGACCATCATTGCATCTGAGGCTCTTCCAAGCTTAAGATGCCTTCCTGGGGTATGATCTTTTTACGGAAGCTGGGCTTTCTGATGTTTCTACTTCTGAATTCTTCTGGGTTGATCATCTTTGAAATATAGCTGTTTGACTAGATTCTCGAACTTTTTCAGGTACAATCGCAGGGAGCTGACGAGGCCGGGCCTCCTTCACCGAGACAGTTGCATCATTTGGACATATGGATGACGATTGACTCTTTTTAAATAGAAAACTTAGATAAAAGGCACTACTCAAAGGATTGAGGAGCTCTACTCCGAACATAGAATAACAACGATTGATTAACTACACTGACAGACACAGTAATGCTTCTGACTTAGTTAACGTTTTATTTGGTAAGTCTATCCTTTCAAGGAATATTTTTTTCAATTGGTAAACACTGGACTTTTTCCTTAAAATAGTAATGCCTCAATGATTTAATTACAACTCCTAGGATTGCTTAGCTCCAATGCCCCCAGTTTTGAGGATGTCACTTGAATTTGTTTGAACTTCAATTGATCTTCAGTCCTGATACCGGCTGTAACCTTCTTATAAATTTGCTTGAACTTCAGTTGATCTTCAGTCTTGATACTGGCTGTAGCCTTCTTATAATGATTCTCTTACCGTGACCAAGTCACCTCTTCAGGGTTTTTAACTTGGCGGACCGTGGTAGCCTTAACTTTTGCCTGAACCGTCTTTCTAGGTTTTCGATTCAGCAGGCTATCCCCTTAGCTTTTGCCTAAGCCGCCCTTTCGGGTTTTCAACTTAACAGGGGAATGATCTTAAATTTTGCCTAAACCGCCCTTTCAGGTTTTCAGTCTAGCAGATCTTCAAACTCCATTTTTTTTTATTCATCATCATTTTTTTTTTTTTTTGTTTCGGGACCTAGATCATTAGTTCTGAACATCGGAAGGACTTTATAGGTAGGATAGGGCTTTTCAAAGAATGGCTTAAGGTTCAACAAAGATTTCGACCGAACCTGTGAACAGGTTGCCTACATATCCCAAGGTAGGAATCAGGTCGTGTGTAGTTCAGGGTGAATGCCCCTAGTTTGAAGATAAATTGTTCGAAGGTTTATTGATTTTTCTTTTTTTTTTCTCTTCTTTCTGGAATAATTGACTTCTCTTCTTTAGGAACTTGTCCCTCTTTTTCTGAAAGGATTGAATTTTTTTTTTTTTTTTTTTTTTTTTTGGATTGATTGAATTGCTTTTCTTTTTTGAATCGACCGAACTCAGTTTAACCGAGCTGCCTACGTACCCCAGTGTAGGGATCAGGTCTCGCGTAGTTCGGGGAAATGCCCCTGGTTTGATGGGTTTTCAAGAAAATTTTATTCAGGCTCGAAGGGTTTGCAAACCGGTATTCTTTTGACATTGGTTCTGATTTTGGGATTTATTCGGCCAAAGGGGGCCTTCCGATGTTCAGATTGGCTAGAGTCCGTCTGGTACTGATTATTTTTTTCTTTTTTGTTTTGTTTTGTTTTTTTTTTTTTTACGGAGTTTGACGGCATTTCCAGGTAAGAGATAATGGATCTTCTTCTTCCAAGATTCTAAAGTGTGCTTTCGACTTTCATAGAGCGAAACTTGTTCTTTGACATCCTCCATCTATGGATTCGTACTCTCGATATCTGATGATCACTTTTCATTGTTTGCTCTTGAACTTTTCATCTTGAATTTGTTGGCTTTTTGCTATGAATTTGAGAACCAAGGTCATTGATTGGAAATATGAAAGTTGTTTCCACTCTATGCCCCTTGTATAGCATATATCTTCTCACTTTCTTCATTTTCTTTGAGCTTTCCATCTATGTCTTGCCCCTGGTATCGGTTGTAGCTTTTCTAGACAATCTTCTTATTCTTGAAATAATTTTATCAATTCTTCACACTCTTTAGAGGGTAATGTATTTTCAATCGGCATTCACTGAATCAAAGTTTCAGTGCCAGTGTTTATCATTTCAATTTCATCTTTGAAAGGTTGGGATTGGCGCTCCTCCTCTCGTTCAAGTAATTGCTGTGACTCAAGTGGAGTTTCGTCAATTTTGTCCTCATTTGAAGAGGGAGTCTTATTTTAAGATCAGAAGCACACTTAAGAACAGACACAAGTGAACTTTTTGGAACTGACTGAAATTTTATTTAAAGAAAAGCTATTACATCAGACGACCTATCCTGAACATGCTCAGGATTCACAACTCTAAATAAGAAAGGGAAACAGAAGATAACTTGCCTGGACTAGGCATTGACCTTTAACTGTAAGACCGGACTCAACAATTATACTGACCATGATGACTGACTCAACATAAAATAGTAAGTGACTAAAACTTTAACTGCTGCAACTGTTTGGCGTTGAAGGCTCGGCGAAGGCTGGTTCGTTCTGAACATCATCATGGCTGATACTTTCAATTTTGGACAATGATGACTGATTCGCATAGGGAAATGCCCCTAGCTCAAGGATTCTGAGAGTGAACTCTGAAGGACTTAGCAAAATAATCTTGAAAAAGGTAGCCCCTAGAGGAGGAACAGACCAGGGGTACAAGCAAGATTGGATTATCTGGACCAGGCATGATCAGATCATGAGAACGCATAATCGAAAGATTGTGAGATTCTGCATCTGCCAGTTAGGGGATGGCATGAAGATACGATCGAATCGTATGACAGAAGAACGAAAGACGCACGATCAAAAGATTAGATGAGATAGCATAAGATTGCTTTCAACGGATAGATCATGAATGACTAATCCTATGAGATCTTTGGAAATGATGGGATTTATATCCTAACTCAAAGGGAATTTTTTTTTTTTCACATTTTATCAGTGTTACCTGAAGGCATCAACCTTAATCCTAATCTATCGGAGTGGAGAGAGAATCTCGACTCATGACTTTGTTCGTGTATATAAGGACCGATCGTGACCATTGGAAGATGGACCACGGCCTAATCTAGACACCAATGGGTAGGATATCCTAAACTAGGCTCACACACGTGATGCACATGTGTTCGTATACTACATGCATGTGTGGGTTAATCTAGGGGTAAGGCCAAGAGTTCCCTTAGCGCGAATCCCTGCTCGATATACTGTACCAGTGTCCGGCGTATCAGTACGTGAACAAGAGATCCGTTTACGTACCATAAAGGTACCAGGCTAAGGGTGGAATGCTTCTCTAGCACAGAGGCACCAGGTGATGAAATCCCAGTCAACCATGCTAGATAACACTCCGGGTTCCTAAAATAGGACGTGTGTGCACGTGAGATGCAAGGGTTTAGATGCAAGTGATGTAAGTGTGTGCAATAAGTTCGCGCGATCTATGATGCCTTCAGGTTTTGTTAAATTAAGTTTGAGTAAAATGTGATGAGAAAATAAAACAAGACAAACTAATCTAACAAGTATAGAGTTTTTATGAGCCATTTAAAATTAAATTCAAATGAATTATCTTTTGAAGTTTTAATGAAGTTAGGTGATCCCCAGCAGAGTCGCCAAACTGTGGTACCCGGATCCCGTGAGAGGGGTGGGGCGCGAGCCGCCGCGCTCTCTCTCTTTTGGTCTCTCGTACCCACGCGATTGGCGTGTGCATTTTAATGTTGATTTGAATTAATCTTTCCTGTGAACTTGGGATCACTAAGGCAATCCGAATTCCACACGAAAGAGACTGACAGAGTCGCCACCTAGATGTGGGATCTAGGACCCGTAATTAACCAGAAATCTAGACTCGCTACCTGGTTACGAGAATGGAAGGTATGGGGAGTTATCCGCCACATGCACCATTCCTGCCCGATAATCGGTCTTCGATTCCAAAAGCTAATTCTTTTAAATTTATTTTAAATGGCTCATTCAACTCTATGTTAATGTGCGAACTAAGTGACATGCATCCTATGATCTAATTTTAATGTGAATCCTAGATGTGTATCTTGATTTATTAATTTGTCTGGATTCATTCTAAGTGAAAGTTCTCCTAGAATTCTAATTTCATGGAAAATCCTAAGTGATTTGATTAAGCATTTACAAGAAAATTAATATACAAAACACCACAATTTGTTTGTGGTGCCGACTCGCGGGTGGTATGCCATCAGACATCCAAGCTGCCTACGTACCCAAGCCTTACTGGGATCAGAGTCGACGTAGTTCGGTGCACCTAAGCTAAGTTACATATGCCTAACTCAACTAAGACACCGACCTAGACGGGATTGACTGTTTCAACAGTTTTAGGAGAAGTTATTTAATTCAAGTTGAGGATTTTATTATCTTAGGATTTCATCGAAGATGCTATATGATTCTTATCTAAATGCAAGTTGTCCCTTAGACTAATGCAGGTTAGCCTACATCCTAGTTTACTAGGCTTGTCCTAGGGAAAGATCGGGTGACTAGTGTAACTAGACCTATGGCACGGTTGCTATACATAGCAAACGTCCGTGATGAGGCTGGACTCCTAACTCTAGGACTCCCTAAAACTTAGGACACGACACGACACCAGTGTTCCTAAAGTGGGCTCTAATGGTTCTTAAGACGGAAACCATAATCCAATGGTTCCGAGAGACACAAGACAAATCGATTTAAATTCTCGAGGTTAATGAATTTTAGATTTCAAGGATTTTCAGTTTTTGGACATTCAAGGATTACCAATGGTTCTAGGGTTCACCAGTTTCGGCCCAGGATAGCATCCAAGGAAGGGAATCGTGCGCTCTTTCCTTGCGCAATTTAATACTTAGGTTATAGCATCTTATTGCCTGGCATATCTCAGGATTTTCGTGGACAGTGAACCTCGGAGCCAACAACGTGCTATAGCTTAAGTATTCAAATTGTCAAAGATCGGTTGCAATTGGGATACGATTATGGATGCATTGGCCATTTTTCCAGGGAAATCTAAAGATCCTAAGATTTCTGTTTCAATGGATTAAGGATTTAATATATGACAAAGATTTAAGGTTCTTTAGAGATTTTCAGGTGATTTTCAATTAATTTCGGATTTTCAATGGATTTTATCAATTTTAAGCATATGAGTGATTTTACAAGTGAAATTGTTGCAAACGAATTCGAAATGAGTTGAAACTTATACAGAAGCAAGATATGATGAGATGTAGCTTGCTGGAAGATTTTTACAGATTTTTACATTAAGCTCATATTTAATTTTGATTTAACAATTAATTGACCAGATTGCAAAAATAACACAGAAACTACTAGAAATAGAAATCTAAATTCCATGAAATTTCTACATTAGTAAGATATAAGTGAAATTAGCATGCTGTGAGATTTTCATGAATTTAAAAAACTATTTACTATCAGTTTCGGATTTTTCAATTGTTAGACCAGATTATGAATTAACACTACATCCCATGTAAAACAAGATCCAAAGTAATTGAAACTTTTATAGAAGCAAGAAATTTGAAATATAAGACTACTGTAAAAATTTTAAGAATTTTCTTTGTGATCTGATGTCAGTAAAAATTCCCCCAAAATCTGCTGATTTTCAAAGAAAGCATAAAATTATATACCAAACAAAATCCAAAAATTCTCACAAATTCATGGTAGAATGTATCATTATCATATTATTTTCCCACGAAATTTCATTATTTTTGGAATCTGTTTAGTATAACGTTTAGTTTTCTTTGTTAAAAATCATGCAAAAATCCGAAAATATACCAAATAATTCTAAAAAAATTCCGAGAACGGTGTACCTACCTGTGATCGAAATCCTCGCCGAATCCGAGAGCCGAAAAACTCGAAAATCCCGCCTCCGTGCGATCGCTTCCGCTTTCTTTCTCTTTTTCCTTCTTTTTTGTTTCTTTTTCTTCTTTTCTTGTTTCTTTTTCTTTCTTTTTTTCTTTTCAACCCCACATAGCCACTTTGTTAGAACTCATGATAGAAGAGAAATGAGTTCTCTCCCTTCTTACTCACCCTCATTGAACCATTTATAGCAAAGGAATGGGAGGGTGGTGGCCACCATTGTGGACTTATTCCATGGTAGGTGGCCACCATTGTGGACATATTCCATGGTAGGTGGCCACCATTGTGGACATGGAATTTTGACATGTGTGTGGCCCCATGCATGTTTTTTAAAGTCTTTTTGAGTAGGTAAAAGATAACCCAAGTGGGTCCCATATGTGACCAAATTCCCAATTGTGCATAAAATCATATGCCCCACTCCAAAGTATGATCGGAACCGTTCATTTGATGGGCGACAATGTGATTTAATTTGTGCTCCGCTAATCAATCCTATGGGCTGATCCAAGCCATCCAATAGATCAAAATGTGAATATGTTACCCCATTTTTAAATCACTCCCATTTGATGATCCGAACCGTCCATTTGATGGGCGACAATTGATGATCTTGACCGTTCAAATAGTGGGCTGCGATGTGATTTAATTTGTGCTCCACTAATCAATCCTATATGACGATCCAGACCATCCAATTGATGGGTCCCCTACCTAAGTAGGTTGTGTCCTCCTAAATCATTTCAATGGGCTGATCCGAGTAACTCAACCTTATGATCGTAACAAAATTGGTTGTTAAAACGACTTCTCTGAGATCTTGACCGTTCTCTTGATGATCATCTTTAGGTGTTGGATCGAAGTAGGTTCAAAATTCATTTTTCACTAAAACAAAATGGGGTGTCTACAGGGCTTTATGAACAATAAAAATAAAATAAGAGGGTAAAAATTGAAGGATAAATTTGATCTTTGATAGCAAAACTTATATATTTGAGGTTTCAAAGAGCAGTAAAACTGAAGTAAGAGTGGCAAAAAATTAAGAGTCGTAAAAAAAAATTAAAAGCGATAAATTTGATCTTTACAACCTAACTCGGAGTTTTTATATGACGAGGAGGAAAAAGAAAAAGAAGGGGATTAAGGAAGAAGAGGAAAAAGAAGAAGAAAAAGATTTTGGGTTGCACGTGTGCGTGCACACATAAAACTAAAAACTGAGGTTGTCATAAAATCTTTTGTACAATTGGAAATCAAATAAATGGGAAATCATGAACGATTACGTGCACAGCCCGCTAAGTTACAAAAAAAAAAAACCATATAAATTTAAATCTCTCTTTAAAAGCTTATAAATTCAATTTCTCTACAAATATTACTTATCTTGCATAAGAAACAATAAATTTAAGGGAATCTATAGATCGTCTATATTGCATAACTATTTTTATTTATTTATATACTTTGTATAATGGGAAAACTTGGTGCCCCATGAGGTTATTTAAAATCTTATAAATGTCAAGTTTCTTTTATCTAGAAAACAAGAAAACATCATCCATTATGCGCAAGAATTATTTGTGAAAAAAATATGTGATTTACTGAATAAATTTGATAAGATTATAGAGTCAAAGCTTAAAAGTGGAAGGTATTTAACTGCTACAAAAAAATTAAGGGCACTGATATATTCACCCCCAACTAGTACACATTCACCCCCTTTTAACGTCCCATTAACGTAAAAAATTAATTCTCCCGTACCAAACTCAAACTCTTGTTGCCGCTAGTAAGCTTCCAGTACATGATAGCAAAGAAAAATGATATTTGTAGAAGCCGATTGATTTAACAGTATGAAATCCCAAATGGCAACCCAAGAGGGTGGTGAATTGGGTAATTAAAATTTTCAATCAAATTTAATTATGATTTTGAAAACATTTCAAGTTTAAATCTAACCCTTGCTCAACTAAGCATAAACATAAATGAAGGTTAGATTTTACCAAACACCCAAAGGAGGCAAGAAGGAGAGCAAGGAGACCACACAAAGATTCAGAGTGGTTCGGTCACAAACGGACATACTCTACTGCCCAAGTACTTAGTCTTTTCTTGGGATTTTCCTTCACTAAAATGAGATTCCACACGCCGAATCTCCAAGCCTTACAATATACACCACCTCCAAGGGAACAAACCCTCTTCACATCTGCCTCCAAGAAGATCAACCATCTTCGCACGCCGCCTCTAAGGGAATCACTTCTCTTCGCCAACCAGATTCACTTTTGTTATTGGGCCGAATCGTAGACCCCGATTACAATGAAAAGGAAGAAGATGGAATCTCACTCAATGCCTCTTGATAGGCAAATGTTACAATGAGAATGCTCACAATCTATCCAAAAGATTACACCAATAAAGCACTATAAAGATCCTCTTGTTGAATGTAAAAGGCACAAATCAAAGCATAGAAGAGGAATTAGATTTCAAAGTTTAAGCTCAAAAAGATGTGAATCAATCTTGCAAAAGGTTGTTTAGATGGTCTAGAATGAGTCATAAATAGCCCAAGAAGTAATAAACTAGTACAAAACATATTAGTCATTCAGGCCCCAACAGCTACTTTTTCAGACAGGCGCGGTCGACCAAGGTGTCGCAGTCGCCTGCTCTTTGGGCGCTCATCCTTTTTTATTTTGAATTTCAACCATCCGCGGTTGACCAGGGTTTCGCGGTCGCCTGTCATGACCTTTCTGGACATTTTTATTTTTGTCAAGAAACCTATCTGCGGTCGCCCGATCCTATGGCTGTCGACTGCCATGACTATTCTGGATGGGCTTAGAATTTCCAGGAGCACATCCGCGGTGGACCGGGGTGCCTCGGTTGACCGGTCTCTATTGTTGGGTAAGTGCTGGGGTTCCAGCATCCTTCCTGCGGTCGACCGGGGTATCGTGGTCGATCGGCCCTGTTTTAAAAACTTGGTTTTAAACATTAAATCCTTAGGGCTTTGGGCCATGGTCTTTGAGCTTTTGTCCAAGATTTTCAAACACATTATAAGGTGTGTAGGTGGTTTTTAAAGATGTCAAGTTTATTTTGAAAACCTTTTGACAGTACCCATACATATTCTCAAATTAAATTATGATGACTTAGGCCACATTTGGCTTCCGTGAATTTATTTTTTTTCTTTGGCATATTAGCTTACCCAATGGTGAGGGAGGTTGGGAAAGGGACAGACACGAGAGGGACTGTGTGAGAAGAGATTAAGAAACGCCTGGTAAACACAAATAAAAAAAGTAAAAAATAAAAAAACTCCACATTTTGATTGATTTTTTCCTTCTTTTTAGGGTACTTCTCACCCACCACTCATTCTCTTGACCTCTCAAGTCTCACTTTTCCCACCCGCCCTTCACCTCGCTCACCAACTAGAAAACTAATTTATCATGAAAAAAGTTCATGGTTGCCAAACATGGCCCTAGAGCCTCTTTGGATCCAATATAACAATAAATTGCATATAATGTTAGTACTCATTATTTCCCATTTGAGAGTATTTCTTGGGATCTATTTTGAAAGATAAGTTTACTTTCAAAATTCTTTCAGTTTCTATCTTCAATTTACTCGATATTATCCTTCTTGTGCTTGGAAATATATTCATCATCAGATTGCAACCGCTTTGGACTCATCTTAATTAACATGATACAGTTAATGGCTTTGAAAGAAATCCAAATGTTCTGTTTAGAGATAAGATTAGTTTACAATAATTAACCTTAGGGAGATGATAAATCCACACCCCTTGTAGGATAATTCACGCCCATTTAAAGCAGGGTATGTTGCAGACTTTAATGCTTTTTCATGCCAATTCATGTTAAAGGGGAGCAATTATCCTAAAGTGGGTGCCAATTTATCATTGCCCTTAACCTTTATTAGCATATAAGGCCCTATTATGGTGCATCTAAACTAAAGTGACCTTAAAATTTTAAACTATTTATAATTTTAGGAACGTACCAAATTATAATGTATTCATGTCCCATGACAAGCATGATTGTACAACATGTTTAGATTTTATCTAGGGATTGCTAGGGTCCATCGCGCAATGCAGTTTGCCGAACGGCTGTTGCATGAGAGAGTAGCCACATAGGCTCACTTTTCAACAGATTTTGTCATTATTAATGAGGTGGCTGCTCTCTCATGCAACAGCCGTTCCTCGAAATGGCTTTTGCGATGGTGCCTCGCAAATCCCTTTTATCCAACTAAATTTTCTCTGTTTTTTGTACGTTGTTGGCTCAACACAATGAAAGCTTTCTTATATGGACTCCCTATGCTCTGTTTGGTTGGCTATTTTTAAGGAGATTGAGGGGTGAACATCTTCTTGAGATCTTCTTGAGATTGTTTGGTTGCCTTTTAAGGTCTTTGACCACTATCACTGTTGGGCGACGGTCGGGAGATGTGGCGCGCTCGAGTTCTTCTCTCCAAATTTCTTCAAATCAAAGAAATTTGTGGAGAAGATCTTGGGGAGATCTTTTTGCCCTTATCCCAAACCCCCCCAATGTTTTCAAGACAAACCAAACAATGTTTCTTTCTTCCACCCTTAATCTCCCCGTTGACTGATCTGCTTTAGATCTCCCCTTTGACCGCTGGGATATAGATCTCCCAACGAATTACTGGCATCCAAACAGAGCTAATGTTCACTTGGGATTAATTCCTAATCCTAACATCATCATTGGGTCCCACATAGCTCATGTGACTGCAATTAGGACATTTTGAGCATGTTTGAAACTATTTTCTTATGACTATTGCGTGTAAAAATAAAAAAATTTCAAGGTTGGGTAACCCATTATTTGTGAAGAAGAGGGTGTTTGGTACTGGTCCCTGTGGGAATTTAACACGAGACCTTAGACAAGGTTCATGGACCCTTACCACAAACACAACGGTGTGGGATTGGTTAACCCATTATTTAAGATAAAATGTTGTTCCATTTAAAAATTCATCAAGACTTTGAAAAAAAAAAAAAAAACAACCCGTGCTATTATTGATGTCTTTATTTTTTAGGGGGAAAATTCACTACAAACCTTTTAACGACTTAAAATTTTTCGTAAAATATTCAATGTAGTAAAACATACCATCTGCAAGTAGGAGGCCTAGGACATCCCATCTATAAGATTAATGCCTAAAATAAATGAGAGGTGCACCCACTATAAGGAAGAGAAGAAGAAAGGGGGTATCGTGTGGGCAGTGGCGGAGCCAGGATTTATGCATAAAGAGAGGGGGGGGGGGGCAAGCTTATACAGGCTTATACATAAGGGGGGGCAGGCCTTCAAATTTTGAAGGGGCTGGGCCCAATTGAGTTGGGCCGATTAAGGATTTGGCTGTTGAGTGCCCCCCTTATGCTACATGTAGCTCCGCCCTTGCGTGTGGGTCCCACCATCGCACCCTAGCCGACCCAGAAATGATTTGATCTCCGTATGCCGTCGAGGGAGGGAAGAATTTCATATGAACATTGCTTCTACTTTACGAATTTTAGCACAAACATGAAATACAGGGGACATATAATAAATAAACAAAAAGAACAACTTTGTTGAACACAAATGAATAATATTGACTGCTGTATGGCCCTCCTTTATAAGTCTAATATTACGTCTCATGAAGGGGCTGGTGAGTGCACTTGGTGTGAATAGCAACACATGATGCACCCAACCACACCAAGGCTAGTCTGTGCACATTGTGCGAAGTGTGAGACCATAGCTTTTCTGGGTTCCCACACCAGAGCTAGCCTTTGAGCTTGCGTAGATTGCTGCACGAGGGACACGCTAAAGAGGCAGTTTCCGACCATTCAAAACATGGTAGTGCCCCTTTTCCCTTGTGTGAATCGACACTAAAGAGCCAGCCTTTGTGTTTGCATAGGACATTTTACCTTTTGCATTAGAAGAAGCCTTTAAATTCTCATGAGAAGGAAAAAAAAGGAGAGGGATGAGGGGAACAAACGAATCGACCCAGTTTGAACTAGTTAAACATAGTGCATGTGCTTGAGGACATTACTTACATCGAGGAGGGAGATGACTCTAATGAGGACATCATCGATAACTTACCAGCCATTTCACCTATGCAAATAGGGACAGCCAGTCAGATCCTCCACGACTGCCACATCAAAGCAAACTTCTAAACACAATGGGATCGCTGCTCGAGGACAGTCACCTCACGAGATGAGAATTTTAACTTTTTATGTTATGCAGTGAAATTGCTTGAACAAGTTATCCAAGGTCAATTTTTAGGAATTCTTGTTGAGCTTTTACCATAAATTTATGTGTTTAAATCCAAAATAAAAGATGAGAAAAACCGAGTAAAATACAACAATGGCAGGATGATGTTGTATTTCATCATGAGGCGAAGGAAACTAGTGTAAGTTCCTTGTGGAAAAAATTGCATGATTGAAAATCGGGTCAGGTTAAGTTATCCCAATTCATTCTTTAGCGACAGCTCAACTGGACCCGACCCAAGTTGCAACCCTCACCCTGAATTTTGGGCTAATGCCGTCTAAACCATGACAACAAACAAACAACAATGTAGCAAGCGCGAAGGTCAGTAGCATAAGTCTTAAAAAAGTTTGACTTGCGTCACTCACTGTCCAAATCTTTCTGGCACACCAATAATATCATTAGTTTGCCATAATTTAGTGGTGGGTACAGATCAGGGCGGCGCATTTTGAAAGATGGCACTTGTATTTAGCTAAACTGCGCTTCAGTGGTGATGGATAAAATATGCCTTTGAAAATGGAATTTTTGTGTGTGGGTCCCTCTCTCTCACATGGAGGTAGTGCTTCTCTACTCACGCTTCCATGGAATATCACCGACAACAGAGAGAGAAAGAGAACAAAAGGAATAAAGAAAAGAGAAAGCTTTTACATATCTCTCTACTTTCACAAACAAAAAGCAATGGCAGAGAGAGAGAGAGTTGTAGAAGGACCTGTTTCAGAGTATCTTCTTAGTGCCTAACGCTCATGTAGAAAAGAGGGTTCTTTAGATCTCTGTAATATCTGTAAGCATTTGATCTCTCTCTCTCTCTCTCTCTGGGTTGAGTTGAGCCTACTTTTATTCTTTGTTGTTTTTCCTTTCTGTTTTAGTTTGCACTCTTTTGGGTTTTTTCTCTAATTTGTGATGGCATTGTTGGTTTGGTGTCACATGCATTTTTTTCTTAAATGGGTCTCATGGGTTTCTCTGTTCTTCTTTTTTTTCTTTTTTTTGGGTTCTAGATGGGATTAGTTTTTTATTTCACAGATGGGATTTCTATTTCTGTTTAAATGTTCATTCTTTCTTGGATAAAGTTTAGGTTTTTATCTTAGATGGATTTGTATGAAGTTGCTGTTTGAGTTCCTTTTCTTTTTGTTGGGTTATCTGTAGGTTCTTAGTTCCTTCCAGGAATTTTAGATTTGTTTTCTTCATTGGACTATTTTATATATTTTATTTGAATTATTGTGTTTGCTTGTATGGATCTAATCAGGGTTCTGTTGTGTGTGTGTGTGAATGGACAAGGTTATAGAGAATTTGGATTGTTTTATTTGTTTCAATATTAACTAAATAATTGAATTATTGATCAAAATCTCTCTTTTTTCTTCATAAATTTGTCCAATAGCATGATGTGTTTGGAATTACTAGGAAGTATACCAGATAACCGCAAGATCCGGATTTATGCTATAGTTGGTTCCAATTGTGTAGTGTCCAAAAAGATTTTAATTTTTCTTCTTATTTTTCGTTTTTTGATGCTTTATTTGAAATGTTCCTAGATCTGGTTCTAATAATGAATTGATTGGAATGGAATAACATTTTTAACCCACTTAGGGGTTTAAATATGGATGCTTTAAAAATCGATTAAAGATACTAAATAGCATTAATGTTTTGAATTGATTTTTATATTGATTCAGTAAAGAGATCAAGGAAAGATACTTCAGACCATTGTGAAATTGCAACTCTGAACCCTATTATCAGTTCAAAACGTGTGTTTTCTGTTTCTTATTGTTAATCTCCACGCAAGCCATTGGTGTTGTTCTGAAATTTTAGATCCTATCTACTCAGATCTGGACTGTTAGAGCTGTTCTTCCATTCATGAGTATATCCTAATCATCTCAGTGGTCTTATTAACCCAATTCAATCTAGTCTGAACCAGATTTTTAAATCCTATTAAAACTGAACCTAGTCTAATGCTCAAATCATACCCACATTCAGTTTGTCTTCAAGGTCTAGATCCTACAATTTTCGATTAAAAATCACTCCAATATTGGTCCTACATCATCTGATCAACAGTGTAATTTCTAAAATTATCAAGTTAAATCAGCCTCACCTATTGCAAGCTGACCTTCTGCCTGAAATTGTCTTGCGCTCCATTAGAATTGATGGCATCAAACCACCGTACTTTTCTAACTCATGTTTAAAAACTCGGACTAGGACGAGAACTCGGCCAAGGTAAAAGGGACTCGACTCCGACAGGTCAATGTTGATGCTGTAAACTTTTCATTAACTTGGGCGAGTCAAAGAAGTTTTTAATTGAATTGGTTGGAAAGACTCAAAATCGAACAAGAAATCGAAGGTAAAACCAAGTCCAATTGGCGAGTGGATGATTGACTGAGTGAGTTTTTAAACAGTGATTCGGAAGATCTTTTTTTTTTTTTGGGTGTGTGGGTTATCGTCAACTATAGGAACCAAGTCAACTTATCATTCTGAATGACTTTGTCCAGCATAAAGGTCCGTAAAGTTGATGAGTTTCTTGATTCCTATTTATGCCCTATTAGATCTGAACGATTAATTACACTTAGAGTGTGGCTTCTAGCTATTGAGAAAACCGCAGTGGCAACCTCTGTGAGGCTACCCCCATCTCCAACCTCCCAAAGACCAATATATGCTATGATTTGGCCGACACTTTGAATTTATTGTTGACACGCTGGTCGTGTCGTGTCCGACACGACACCCGTTTCCACATGTGTCGACACTCTTTTCAACACTTTTAAATGTCCGCTAGTAAGTGTCGGTAACTTTATATGTATGTACGCGTATGGGCGTGCCACTATTTCTAGATTTTTAGGGGTTGCCATGTCAAACACCCCATATCTGCGTTGAAACTCGGCACACAAATCTATATCCACAAATCAAGATTATATATACTTTCTATTTTAGCCGTGTCCCCGTTCTAAATTTTGGAAGCTTGCCGTGTCCGACACTCCGTGTCCGTGTCGATACACGACACTCGTGTCCGTGTCCACAAATCATAGAATATATGTCAATCTCGATTATGAAAAATACAAGTCGCTTGGGTGAGCCAAATGATTGTGCTGGGAGTTTCTAAACACTGCATCAAACATGTGCAACATTTGTCATAATTAGGCCAAAGTGCATGAGGACAAAAACATTAAAAAAAAATTAATAATAAAAAAAACAAGAAAACTTTGAAAAATAGAAAAAATGTCTGAATGAAACACAAATCAACACATCCGTACATGATATATGCATATTACTGTATTAAATTTGCTAAATTTGCCCTTCATTCAAGCCATTCAAAAAAAAATTGCTAAATTCATGAATATTTGTATGAAAAGATCAAAAGGCAATCATAACAAAAGGAAGAGCACAAAATAGAAAAAGATGGGTGGAAAGTACCAAACAAGTGTGTTTCCATACCTGCTCACAGTGGATAATTACCCAAAATTCATATTTAGTCATACATATATTCAAATGAAACATGCATGTGTACAAAAATGAAATACAAAGAATTACAAGTAAAAGGTAACCTCATCATAAAATTTATAATTGGATCATTGTTTGGAAGCTTGATCGGGCTTTGGAATTTCTGAAACTGGAAATTACTCGTATTTCTCTTTCGGTGATGTTCAAGAATGTTTGTCATTGAATCACCGTTCAAGATCTTGTCCATTTATTCCTCAAATGAGTGGTCTTGTAGAATCTATCCGGTTCTCAAGCCTAGTCAAAACTTTTTCTCTCCCTGCATTATCCTCCTGGATTTCAGGTAGTGCCAGCTTTTCACATCTCATTATCTCTGAGTAACAAAATTTCATCTCTTATCACTGCTGTTTTTGCTTGCTCAGGGATTTATACAGATTTATGGACTGTGTGTAATTGATTGTATATCTGCTATTTAGCTTATCAGATGTCAAGGCTGTGGATTTGATTGTATATCTACTATTTAGCTTGAAAGTTAACAGCTTTGGATCCACATATTACAACAAACCTTTTTCTTTGGGCTTCTTATATCATCATTCCCATTTATCCACTTCACCCAAATGGTCATGGTGGAAAGGTAATAATCTCTGTTTCCTTGAACTCTTATTTTCCCAAGATAGAAAATCCTAGCCAGTTCTACATGACTTCTGTGTTCAACACCAATTTCTTTGACGGAAAATAATTTTTGCATTTGGGAGATAATAATCTCTCCTCCCACCTGCCAGAGGTCACCACCACACCTCTGCCACAAAATCCACGGCAATCATCTAAAAGCCCATCACTTAGTGCAACCCTTGTAAATGAGAAAACTTTTTAAGGAATCGTGAATTTCAAGATTCAATTGATTCTATCCTTTTTTTTCCACCATTTCCTTCTTACAATTTAGTAGGCTGAAACTCACATTTTATTCACAAACCCGTAATGTGCGTACAAGTAACTACACTGAACTCCATATTTACCCTTCTTTTTTGGTTGGTGCCTCTTAAGTCTTAATTTTCATCTGATCTTTCACTCCTCATCCCTATTCCACCCTTCCTACTTCCTTCCATTCTTTCCTTCAGCTCTTATTATGAATTTCTAGACATCAGCAATGGTGGATGGTTTTTGTGCTGAAAGACTCTCAGGATGCACACTCAGAAAAATAACTTAAGAAGAAAAGAAGTCCCTTAAGTAATAGCATAGAAGGCAAACAGGAAGGAAACTATGGAACCTTTCTACTGTGTTATTAAAATTTATGCCTCGGGGAAATCTATCATCTAACGATGCAAGTCTTGCTTCTCTTGTTGCACAAGGTTTTTATATTGATATTTGTTTGTTTCATTCCCTATCTTTGCTTCATCCTTTTTTATCCACATTTTTTTCTTGTCATCTCATTTAATTCTAAGTTCTTAACCAAATTTTTGTAGTCCTCTTTGCTATTAAGAATGTGGCTTACAAGTTGTAACATGGACAAGTAGACTATGGTCAACTTATGGAGGTCTCTTTCCTTCTTAAGTTTCATCTTTCAGTTACCTGCTTGATTTACCCGAGAACAGATGAGAAAGTAGACACTGTTGCCTTAGGGCCTGTTTTCGATATTATGCATTTTATGGATAAAATTGTCAGTCACATCTGGTTTTAAGTATTTTTGGCTCCGACTGTTTAGCGTCTGCAAATCATGCTGACGCATCAGATGCAGCTCCACGCGTTTGAGAATGGGTAAGAACAAATCAGAGCCCTTCTTTTCTCATCTGTGGATGGGGCAATTGCCTTGTGAGTTGTGACTTCCATTTGCAAATAGCATGCATCCCAAACAGGCCCTTAAGTCCGTTGTCAGAAACTTGTAGCTCTTTAAGGAAGAAAAACTAGATTAACTCATGGGGTTTCAGAATCTATTATTGAACCGTAGACCCAAGATGGAAGACAACTACCCAATCTAAGCACCCTCATATTTTTTATCCTCAAACCTTCCTGCATGATTGGTATTGATGCATGGAGAGTGCTCTACATGATGTATGTCATATGTTTCTCTTTGTTCTCTTGTGGAAATTTAACACTGTATTTAGTCTAAACTATCTATTTTTTTTGATATATTGCAGGTGATTACATATGGGGTCGTTGGCACTCGACACTGAGGCTGTTGGCTCAGAGCTTTATTCAGCTTTGGGGCTGATTGAATCACGCAAAGGAGTTCTTCAGTCTCCACAGGTGTTGTCACTTCTTTCATCGTTTCTCGAGAGAGCTGTTCAGAAGAATGAAAAGTTACTAGAGGCAACAAAAAGGAAAGAGATCATTACAGTTTTCCATGGTTTGAGAGCGCCTAACCTGAGCATTCGGCAATACATTGATCGTATCTTCAAGTATTCAAACTGTAGCCCATCATGTTTCGTCCTTGCACATATATACATGGATAGATTCTTTCAGCAACCAGATGTTCATCTGACTTCCCTCAATGTTCACCGGCTTGTAATCACGAGTGTGGTGGTGGCAGCAAAATTCATTGATGATGCGTAAGTACTACGTGCTATATTTTTGAGTTAGTCACAAAATAGTGGCTGAAGAACTACTTGGACACTCAAAATTTCTTGTTTTAGTAATTCCAAAAAAATAGCAAAAATAGTGTTGCACAAGCCTTTGAAAATTAGCTTTGGCCTACATAATTATGCCAATGTTCTGAAGATGATAGATGTTTTATGAATAATCTTACTGAAGATGAGGGATGTTTGTAAGTAATTACAGAATCTCAAAATTTAGTATCATTTGGGGAAAAGGATGGTGTGGTAGTTACTCGGTCACTCAAAAACTTTCCACTTTAGCAACTCCAAGAAATGGCAAATTCATTTGACCAGTAAACTTGTAAACAGAAGTTCTGAAATAGTGAGCTGATTTTGCTGAAAATGATTGTTTCTAGATTGTCTTTTTTTTCTTGATTTATGCGGGAATAGATACTTCTTATCTTATGAGTGCAAATTACTTTGGTCAACTTCAAATGTATCCATACTATTCATGTAGGTGTATATTTATGCGTAAAATATACTTAAAAATTGTATAATACTGTCACGAAATTACCTTTCAAAAAATAAATACTGTCAAGCAATTAATTTAGGAAGAATGTAAGCTTCCTTTGGAACTCTAGCTCCCTTGTCATCTCATTCCATATCAACTCCAATTGAACTACAATTACAAAAGGTGCATAGGCATGTCATCATTGAACTAGCCAATCCAGTAAGGTGATTATAAAGGCTTTTGAGAAGGAAAAGATGCCTGCATCACAATGTTATCGGTGATAAATATACGTTGGGGAAGAGGGGTTGTTGGGAGTATAGGAACTTTCCTATAGGAAGAGACTCAGAAACATGGTAGCCAATACATTCATTTAGGAACAAATTTGAGTCAAAGTAACGCCTTGGGGAAAAGGGGTTGTTGGGAGTATAGGAAATTTCCTATAGGAAGAGACTCGGAAACATGGTAGCCAATACGTTTATTTAGGAACAAATTTGAGTCAAAGGTTACTTCTAGATTGTAGGCAGGGAGGGGATTCATTTTTTAAAGGGGATTCTGTTTCAGGAGTACAGATGTTTATGTGAATCCATTTCATGCCATTCTTTCCGAGCTTGTACATTTTAGTTGTTTGTAGAGGAGGTTAATGAATGCTGAGAGAAGGGGGAACAGTGGTTTGAGAATTAGTGTCCAGGGAAACCTTTAACAAGATGAATTTGATTATTTTCTTTTTCTTGTGAGGTTGCTAGACAAGGTCCATATATCACCTTTTGAATCTGAGTTTGGATTTTGGATTCTAAACGTTGACTTTTATGCTTCGTTTGGTTGCTTGGAATGGCGGGGAGAGTAGTGGAATAGGAAGTCAAAGGGAAGAGACAGGCATTTTGATTTGCCTAGGATTACCTCGGAAAATTGTGTAGCAGTGTTTGGTTGCCTAGAATTATCTTGGAGAGTAGGAGAAAAAGTAGGGGGTGTCATTACCAATACAGGGAGAGAGGGAAGAGAGAGAAAGAGAGAGCATCATTCCCTAGAAAATTAAACCATGATTCTTTGCTTTTGGAAGAAGGGGACAAGGAAGAGACAAGCAATTATCACATGAGAGAAATTCAAGGGAATCAAAGGGAGTTCAATGCATTTTGGCAACCAAACGTGGAATTGGATGCCAAATTCAAACCAAATTCCGACGGCTGCCGAGCTTTCTTGCAACCAAACGAAGCATTAGTGAAACACTTTGGCCTCTAGGTTGGCTACTGTTGAAGCCCGTCCTCTGGTTGCTTGTATGTGACATGCTCTGGTCAACCCGAGTGGGGGCATTTTTGTTAGATAGCAATGGTTGTAAAACTTAACACATGCAAAAATGTTCAGAAAAAAATAATTATTCTTGCAGGGATGTGTATCCTTTTGTAGAGAAGAGGATGTGATTGTGGACCATATGTTTATTCGTCACATAGTAGCACATTGAATAGGTTGAGATTTTCAAAGTCGAATGTAGATATCATTGTGGGGTAGCCTTGAGGACCTTTTGGTGAAAAAGGAAAATTACCCTTGAAAGTAACTTCATATGCATTGATTTGGTCCATTTGGTAGAAAGAATTAAGAATCTTTAACAAGAAGAGAAAAACGATTAGGATATTGATGATGAAAATCAGGAAATCCATTATTAGATGGGTATGCATGAAAGAGTAGGTTCTTGGTCTATCAGTTTTTTATATGATATGGAATTAGCAGACGGTATGTACGAGTACGACTTTGGTATGTAGAACTAATCCATGATGGACACATTCCTCTCCCAATATAATTAAAACTAAACTTTGATGGAAGTCCACATGGTAGTAGCAGTATGCCCATTGTTGGAGTCTTTAGGAACAATTTGGGCAAGGGAAATGACATTCCCACAACCTTGATTCAATAATGGAACTTGACCATGTACTTCACACTTTTCTAATTAGCTGTTAAAGGTTGTTACAATTCCCATACTTCTCTCAACAACCAATTTAAAAAGTGTAAAAGAGTGGAATGCCACTATTGAATCAAGCGAGTAGGAATATCATTTCTACACCCTTGATTCAATAATGCCAGTACACCATTTACTTTACACTTTTCTAATTAGCTTTTAAAGATTTTTACAATTCCCAAGATGCTCCCAAGTCCCAACAACCAATTTAGAAAGTGTAGAGAGTGGATTGCCATTATTGAAAAAAGGGAGTTGGAATATCATTTCTCTTTGGGCAAAGTTGTAAAAGATTCCTCTCACCCTAATGAATTTGTGGATTCAAATGAAACAAAATTAAGAGCCATTCCTTACTATTCATCTTTAAGGAAGATCTGTCTAGAGTACTATGGGTCAAAGATGATTCCGAGAATGACCTCAAGTTCTTTTACGGAGCTCCGAAAGTAAGCAAATTACATTCTAAAATAGCTTGCGATTAGTAGGGAAATATTGTAGAATTTTTCGAGTGATACCCAAGAAGTGGCAACAAATTGGCGAAAGGCTTGGCTATAAAGGGAGTAGGTCAGGGTAAGCTTGCAACTACGGTGATGCCTCTTTAAAATGTGGTCCGGTTAATATGTAATTTTGTGTGTTAGAGACAACTAACTCTCTTCCTCTTTTGTACTGTTTTATTTTGTATTAAAACTCATTTGTTATCAATAGAAACCCTAGTAAGGGTTGTTTCTATTTCTGTTTCAATTGGGGTCCAGAAAAAGCTTTTAAAAATTCTCCCAATTCGCTCCTGAAAATTAAGTGGTATTGAGAGTCTAAGGATTCCATCTTGGTTCAATCTCATCTTCCAAAACACTATTCATGCACACCTTCCTCGAAGTATGTCACTTAACAAGAGCCCTGTTAAGCTTGCATCAAACATGGTGTTACATGAGTACACACTACACAGAAAACATAGTTTAATTATCATTTCATTCTAGAGAATTTTGAATGTGATGCTTCTGCCCTCACTGACCTTCATGCCACTTGCTGTCATTTTCACTGTCTGATTCATGAGAATTATATCTTGGCCAGCTGCTGCTCCTCCTTTTTTATGGCACAGCTTAAAGGGGTAGTTTGATGAATATAAGTTTACTCTTAAGGGCATAGTCATGAGTTGTGTATTCTTTCTCTTTGATAATTGTAGATACTAGAGAGAACCCCTCAGTTTTATATATGTACACTTAATTTCCACCACCTACTCACAATTAAAGACAAACTCATAATGATTCCTCCACTGCTTCCAAGCAGGAATTAAAGAAACTTGTAATGAAACTCTCCACTGCTTCCAGGCAGGAATAATCTGATACTAAAGCACGCCAAATTGGATCCTTTCAGTGTGACAAATTCTATTTCACCTTCTCTGCAAAATAGGAAGTTGCTCCGAATCCTCTCTATTTTTCGTGGATGTCATTGAAATGGAACAGATTAACTCCCCATCATGGAGCTCTGACCAAAACAATTATCAAGTCCACCTTGGTTTTCTCTGGAACCTGAAGCTACTCAGCTACTCCATCCTATATTCTAGCCCATGGCTCGACCATCTATAAATAATATTCTAAATAGGTTTGCTTGCATCCTTACAATTTAAAATAACATGACTGTACTTGGCATATCAGACCCCAATGATCATTTGGTGGAACCCGCTGCTACTCCATCAGTAAAGAAATACTTATGTATTCAAAAAAAATCCTCAATGGCATGCGTGAATATCATCTGGTTGTGGGCCTACAGATAATATCCCGGAATGATGCCCATTTACACTTGCAATTTGAGAAACACAAAATATAAGGGAAAGGCAATACTTCTTGATTGCTTATCCCTGTTAAATGTTTGGAGTGATATATCAAAATACCCATACACATGCATTTGATGAATTACAATCATTCTTTCATATTTTAAACATCAGCATAGGCTTATAGACCTGTTATTCTGAACTGCAAAGCTTTACAACAACGTGCCAGGACTTGTGCTAAGGTTCGTTGAAGGATACTCGGTTATCACCTATACTGGATAAAATATGATTTGCGTTGTCTCTGGCATGAAAATATTTTTAAGACCGCGGAATTAATCTTTTTTCTGGCGACTGGGTGTTACTCTTGCTGCCTGTTCTTTGTGCCCACAAAATGATTATCAGAGCACTCTGTCATTTGTATCAAAATGATCTTAAAACGTCGTGTAGATAGTGCATGTTATGCCAAATTTGTCACCAATATTGGATAAATTATTATGAGTTTGGGTTCTCTCTGGCTTGGAAATATTTTACTATGGCAAAATTGATCTTTTCTCTGGGAAGTGGGCATTACTCTTGCTGCTTTTTCTGTGAGCTTGCCTACAAAATGATTGTCAGAGCACCGTCTCATCTGTATCAAAATGATCCTAAAACATCGTGTAGATCAATAATGCATTTTCTGCCAAATTTGTCCTGAACGTGCAGGTTTTTCAACAACGCATATTATGCCAAAGTTGGAGGAGTCAGTACTGTAGAGATGAACAGGTTGGAGCTCAAATTCTTATTCAGTCTGGATTTCAGACTTCAAGTGAATGTGGGGACTTTTGAGAGGTACTGTTTGGAGTTGGAGAAAGAAGCTACTGGAGGAGCATACCAGATAGAGCGGTCTATTCAGGTCTGCGGATTGAAAGGCTGGCCGAACAAAGAGGAGGTAAACGGCCAACAACCAGTCATGCGAAGATACAGTTGTGGCGCAGTTTAGTGAATTTTTCAGGTGTAATAATATTGGTGGCTAAAAGAATCAAATTTACGTAAAATTCATTGTAAAAAAGATATTGTTGCATGAATGACTGAATGCTTTTCTGTATTGTCTGGTGCAGGGACTGTTTGATTTGTATTATGCTTTTGGGGACAACTTGTCCCCTTAGTTGTAATTTTGGCTTTGCCTTGGAATGAAATCTGTTACCTTTTTTTAAAAAAATGATTGAATGTTTGCTCCCTTTTGTGTTACATAAAATTGACTGAGCATAACCCAAGTTTGTGATACATGCAAGTTATGGTGTATATGATGTAGTTACAAAGTAGTTATTGTAGTATTAAGCTTTTTCGATTTGTGGGTGTGTGTTATTTATTTGTGTCATGTAAGTGGGTAAATGGGTTATGTAAGTGGGCAAATGGGTTGGTGATGTGGCACACCTTTGTGCTTGTATTTAAGTAGTAGTAGAGGGCGTCGTTCACCCTGCTCTTCACAATGAGTACAAAAGTATGGATGAAGTAACAAAAAGTACATAAGGATTGAGAAATATAAACTTGGTTACAGGAACTGAAGGTTAGGCCGACTGCTATAGCCACACCTACAAAAGTTTGTTGATGTTGCCAATTCCCAAAAGATTGATTTATGCACCCCAGTGCATACAGTTGCCCAACTACTTTCTCCGTCCTCACTCTTTCGTTGTGCACTTCTGGATTCCTCGCTTCCTCATCTGTTGTGTTCGGGAGAGCTAGCTTTGTGGCGGAGCATTTAGCAATGCCAGCCAAATGATGGAGAAGAGAATTTTACAGCAAGACTTTGTTTAGGAGTCATAGCTCCTCCCGAATTGAACTGTTAGGAGGTCCGATTGCCTCGAATTAACCATTTCCATTCTTTTTTTCATCTTTTTCTTTATTTGTGTTATGGCTAATTAGGCATGTAACAAGAATGTTACAGTCCTAAGTGGGGACCCGCTTAGGTATGGGACCGGGTGGGACCCAATCTAGTATGAGACTGGGTTTAAAGGGCATTGTCTAACGTGCTCTATCAGCGCTAGAGCTTTTGGCGTATTAGTAAGGTACCCAACATTTGGTATCAAAACAGCCAACATGTACCGTGTTTAAGTCACAGAAGGGGCAACTTGTGGAGAGAACTACCTGGAAAGGGTTACCTGGTAAAAAGCCAGAGTAAAAGCTCCAGAGTGAAGTTGCCACAAAGTGGGCTGCCGCGGAAGGGGCAACATGGGAAAAGGCTACGCTGAAAAAAGGGGTCAAAATTAAAGCCGTCACAGAGTAGGCTTCCGAGGACGGCGGATGCGAAAGCGAGGTGGAATGTTACAGTCCTAAGTGGGGGGCTACCTGTGTATGGGACTAGGTGGGACCCAAGCTGGTATGGGACAGGTTTAAAGTAGCTTGCCTAATGTGATCGATCGACTCTAGGGATTTTGGCGTATTGGTAAGGTCCAAAAAGTTTGCTGATATTTCAGGTCTGCAGGTTCAAGTCTCACCACCACTTATAGGCTCCTTTAGGTTGTTGCAATAAGGAACGCATACTATTCTATTCCCATTCCTATTCCCCTGAAAAAGGAATGGAGAAAATTTTAAAATAAAAAAGTCAGTTGAAAGAATTCCATTCTAAGCGGGCAGAATCAGAATAGCAACTCTTGGTGCAGGAAATAGATTCTGGCATTTTTCCCCTTTCATTCCACTCTTTATCATTTTTTGCCCCTTTGATTCCATTGATTTTTTTGGAACCATACCTTAATCGAAATAGGATGCCAATTCGAGAGCCTAATTCCCTCAATCTAATGAGAAGAATCTAACAGCTATAACTCCCCTCACATCTAATTAATAGAAATATTTAAGAGATTAGAGCTATCTGGTGGAGTCTTCTTGGATTAATAGAACTCGTGGGATTTTTTTAAATCCCTAGAGTGCCCAGAGGTGCAACGTTAATGCCCTATAACACAATATTCATCCAAGGGGTCACATACAGCATCTGATTCTCCAATGTATTCCCAAGGACACAATCAGCAACCAATGAAGTGATTACATGCAACCTAACATTTCGAAGGGATACGTCCTCAAATCCCATTGAAAAAGGTCAAGTTATCTAAACCATCATAGGTAGGACTCATCACCCAAAAGATCTCAACCCTTGAAGAAGAAATCAATCAAATATATGAATTTTAGTAGAATTATAAACATGCTTGAAAATGTTTTCAATGTATGTGCAAATGAGAAAGCCAAATTATTTGCTTTGCAAGGGCACAATTACTAACACTGACACTTTATGGTTTGTTCCACCTCTTTGTTCTTAAGATTGGTGGTTTTAGTAATTAGAATGCCAAGCAGGAATAGTCTTATGTCAAAGCACTCCAATTCCAATCTTTTCAGTGAATGCCATTTAAATGCCAACAACCAGTCATACCCAGATACAGTTGCAGATGAGTTTGGTTAATCATATTCAAATGATATTAGTGTCATCTTGTAAAAGAATCAGAGCCAAAATTATTCCAATGTTCAGATATTCTATGTAAAAAGAGATAGTTACATAAATGACTGAATACTAGCTCTTCTCTTTGTGTGGCATAAAATTCGCTGAGCAGAACCAATTTTCGCTGATATTTCTTTCCCTTGCCGAAATTGACTGACAAAAGCATCAGAAAGCCCTGAATGGCGTTGTGGAGTTGGCGAGACGCCGACCTTTTTCTGAACACTTGAACAGAATCTGTTGAGGGTCTGTGCGTTCTTCAACCCTCTTAGGTTGAGGGGACTCGATATAAAACGCCTCTGTCGCGGAGAATTAACAGTTGGAAGCTTTGGTTTCCATGAGGCCTGCATCAAAGGGCTAAAGAACTTGCTTGCACTGTTGCTGATAGTGCTATTTCTTTTACTGTCTGGAGTGGTAGTTGATGCTATTATTGCCTCAGGCAATGGCGAAAATATCCTTGACCTCCTACGAGGATCCCTCGCAAAAGACTGCCGAGGCACTGTACTTCTTAGTGAATTTTGCAATGTGTTTGATTGGGGTTGGACAATTGCAACAGAAGCCCGCCTCTTGGGAGGGATTGCTGAAGGTCGAATAAAAGGGACCATTGAAATCCGACGTGCTTTCATGGGAGGTTTGGAAGAAGGGGAGATGGCGGTGTTCGTAGTGGCCATCATTGTTAGGTTCTCTTTCCCTGTTTGTTCCGTGGAGACAATGCTAGTTCGGTGGGAACCGATTGGGTGCTGAAAGATGGTGTTGTTAATTCTGCGCAGAGGTGGCCTCAGCTTAGATGGAAATAGCGGTGGTTTTTGCTCGATTGGGCCTTTCTGATCTTTAGCATAAGCTCGATTTTCCTGTAGAAGCCTGGCTTTCCTCTCAGCTGCTAATTGGCTATCTAGGTCTCTAACCTGCATCAAATATAACAAAATTATGGAAAATTCAGCAAAAAGGGCATAAACAGACATTTATTTTTGTTGGGTTATACGGGTCCAACCCCGTATACAAATACATCACAAAAATACAAACGTCAGTTTTGACGTCAAATTGCTGTGTCAATCCTGGAAATTATTAAGATTGCATACGGGTTTATTGGTTTCTCATTGATTATTATTACCTTCTCTTGAAGGGTTCTGCACAGATGCTCTCGGGCAGCAAACTTTAATTGCAGGGACTGTAAGCTTTCTTGCATTTTCTTTGATTCCTTCTCATCCTGCCTCAGCTTCTCTGTCTGCAACATAAAATGAACTGTGAACCATGAAGAAATAACTCATTTATTTGCTTCTATTGTTTATGAACATACTAGATGAGATAAAGATTACCATTTGTTTATACTTGAAAAATTCAATAGGGTCTGATTGTTTACGGGCAGGACCATGCTCAATGCCTCGAACTCTACTTGCAAAATTTAGGGAGCAAAGGGTCTCTCCTAAATCTGCAGCACTAGGGCTGATCTGAACAAACATCAAAGTCTTGCAATCTCCTCCTGTATTAATTATTCCTTAAGTAGCTATCCAATAAAAGAAAACAAGGGAGGAGACAATATACCAAAATCTGATTTATTGAGAGAATAAGCAGAGAAGATAAAGAACTTAAAGTGAAAGGGATTTTACCAAGAGAGCTCTGCAACAAATGGGTAAGCTTTGAGTTCCTATTTTTGGACAACCAAAACAAAGAGAGTGAACATTTAGAATTGCACTAATATAGAGAAAAAATGAAATGATGGTGAAAATGACATGGGACATACCTGTAAGGTATGTGTGGATTCTTAGATGCAAGTGCAGAAATGACGTCCCCAAGCGCAGAAAGAGATTTGTTGATACACTGAGACTCCTTGAGCCTTTCTCCCTCAACATCGGTCTTGCCCACACGCTCACTTCCAGCCAAATCGACTAGCCAGAGATGGCTCCTGCTCCTCTTCCCATTTACCATATTCTCCCCCTTAACAGTCACACGCAGCAAGCTGCATCCAAAATTATCAAGATCAGATTCTTCTGAGATTCATACACAATGAATTTCTATTGTGAATGTTTCATAGCAGAACATTTGTAATAAAACATTGAACTTACATTACTAATTAAATGTCGATTTTTCAAAAGACTGATGCTCAGCTTTTGAAAATTATTGAAAATGTAAGTTATTGATTTATGCTATCATTAAAAGATTCATTCCTGGATAATTCCTAGTTAAGCCAAATCATCAAAAAAAAAATTTCCTAGTTAAGTGTTGCACTAATTTTTCTAATTAACAGAGGATTTCTCGGTGTCATTCTTCCAAACAAGATAACTCTTAGATAAACATGGTACTTTACTAATTAACTTTGGATTTATCGAAAGAATAACACTCAGCCTTCTAAAATCATTAAAAGATAAGTCATTGATTTATTACATCCATCATACTTATAAAACATAGCCGACCTCAACTAGTTTGGGACAAAGGCTTAGTTGAGTTGAGTTGAGTTGAGTTGAGTACTTATAAAACATTTTTGGGTTATTAAAAAGAAATGGAAATTTTAAAACTACCATGAAAGATATTGATAATATAAAACATCTGCCACTACACCGATATTCAATATAAACAAATCCTGAATTATGAAAAATATGAAGATAGATTAGGAAAATAAATAACTCTTGAATGGCAAGAACAGACTGAGTTTTGATACAAGGAAATTTTAGATGAAAGAATAAATAGAGATTGAGAAAGGATATTAAAGTAACATTCACTAACCAGTGAGAACGACTACTAAGTTGGTTGGCATTAGTGGATCCAACGGCTCTACTACGGCCTCCAGCTTTGAGCAGCTCCCACACCTCATCTGTGCCGTAAACTTGAGCTTCAACCAGCCCAGGGACTTCCTGTGTTCCTTCAGACACTTGTTTTATCTCCAACCTTCATAACATATTACAAATCACCCACATATCTTCCACAAGTGTAATTATAAAAAGTAAGAAAAAAAACTTCATTTATTTTAGCAGATGATATTCCGACTTCCTTGTTTTGATATTGGCACCTCTCTTTAATTTATACTTCTCTCTCATTGGCTGTTACAGTTGCCAACAAGTGATCAACAGCCAATCAAAAGACGTTTAAGATCAAGAGTGTCAATATCAAAACAAGAGAGTCCCAGATATCATCTCCCTATTTTTATTTTTCATTTTTGAAACTAAACAAAGATCACCCTTTTGTTAAACTAAATGGTGGAGATTTACTTCTTTACGGGTTGCTGCGAACTTTCTGCCAGAAGATCTCTGATTTTCTCATTATAAACTTCCAACATGCTCACAAAAAGTTCATATTTCATAGTAGAGTTCCGCTCATTAGAAATCCGGAACAGTTCTTCCAATGTCCTATAGTTGACACCTCTGTTTTCTGTCGTTCCTTCCATTGTAAATGTCTTCCCAGTTCCCGTCTGTCCATATGCAAAGATACAGACATTATACCCATCCAACACAGACACCACTATTGGCGAAGTCTGTGCGAAGACAGCCTCTGCACACGTATGGATAAAAATAAAAAAGTTAAGAATACATCAGAGACATCAAAGAAATTAATTGAGTGTGGGTTCTTTCCTCTGCAAGTAGAACATATATATATATATATATATATATATATATATATATATATATATATATAATCTCTCTCTCTCTCTCTCTCTCTCTCTCTCTCTCTCTATATATATATATATATATATATATATATATATATATATATATATATAGAGAGAGAGAGAGAGAGAGAGAGAATAGTGTTCTTGCGCAGCTGCTTCAAAAACTCATGTGGCCCACATTTTTTGGGTGATCCAAAGCATTCATTTGGAAGGTCCTTCCATGGATAGGGTGTGTACCAAAAATCAGCCCTATAGGATCATCCTAACCCAATCAAAGGTGGAGGGGAAAATGGACAGACACTGTTTCTGACCATTTTTTCCCTTCACAAATGGCAGGGTTAGGATGATCCTAAATGGCTCATTTTTTGTACACACTCTATCCATGGAAGGGCCTTCCAAATGAATGCTTTGGATCACCCCAAAAATGTGGTGCCACATGAGTTTTTTAAACAGCTGCTCAGATAAGCTATCTGAGCAGCTGCGCAAGCAGGAACACTTTTCTCATATATATATATATATATATATATATAGAGAGAGAGAGAGAGAGAGAACGGTTTCTACACACTAGCTTAAATTATAGTGGGGCCCACATTCTTTGGGTGATCCAAACCATTCATTTGATTGGCCCTCACATAGATAGGGTGTCCACTGTAATTTAAGCTAGTGTGTAGATAACTTATCTACACTTGTGTGTAGAAACCATTTTCTCAAATCGTAGGGTTGTGTAATTTAAAGACATCCATTTTACCTCCACAAATCGTAGGGTTGGGATGATCCTATGGATCTGATTTTTTGTAGACACCCTATCTATGTGAGGGCCTTTAAAATGGATGGCTTGGATCACCCAAACAATGTGGGCCCCCACTGTATTTTAAGCTAGTGTGTAGAGAACTCTCTACACATATGTGTAGGAACCGTTTTCTCTCTCTCTCTCTCTCTCTCTCTCTCTCTCTATATATATATATATATATATATATATATATATATATATATATATATATATATATATATATATAATTAAGAGATTGAACACTTAATTGCAAACAATTTAATGAATAGAAATCATGGTTTTTTCTCAGGATTAAAATTATGGGTTCTTTTCTCTGAAAGTAAAAACGATCAGATTGAAAATTTTGAAAAAGAAATCAATAAATGGTTAGTTGTTTTCTCCACAAACTATTCTATAAAGAGATGAAAAGGTATTGAATTTTCTTTGTAAGAACTAAATTGAATGAACCCACATGCATGCTTCAGTAAGAAGAAATCCCAGAAAACGCTTATAGATTTTCTTTCTCAATAAGTTACCTTGAGTATCTTGAGGGCCAAAGACATGGTCGAATTTGAATTGTTTTTTCGAAGAATCTGAGCAAATAATCTGGAACTCAGTTTCTTGGTGCGGGTCAAACTCTAAGACTGAGGAAGAACCATTTGCAGTTTCTTCTGGACTTAACGGCCTACATCTGCAAAATACTCTTATATTGCCTTTAAGTTCAATTACTTCATTGTAAAGCCGCTTCCTTTCAGAGCTCTCCTCAAGATATTTTTTCTTCAGAGTTTCATATTTACTGCCTAAAAATCCAATTAATTCATCAAAAAAAAAAGTTTTAAACAGAAAATATCAAAATTTTGCATTAGTGGAAGAATGCAAACCTAGAAACTGCAGAGCCGTGGAAAGATCGGTGCTAAGAAGGGATTCAGCGATAGCGCCCTTTACTTCTTCGGATACTGTCGTGTGATCATTTTTTAACATCTAAAGAGAAAAAAAGAGTCTGATTATGAACCGAGATAGGCGGGTTTCGTACAAAAGGAGAAGTTGAAGGAGTAGCCTAAAATATACCTTTACTTTGGTGCTCAAATCGTTGATTCTCTGATAAATTGGGATCTTTTGCTCCAAATCTGATTGTGTGTTTTCTTGGGTTTCATCAGAAACAATAACAATATACCTCATATCAAACAGATTTAGTCTGAAAATAAAGAGCAAAAAAATACACAGAGAAATGAAATTTAAAGGTTGAGGGAGCTTTCTTACCATGCTCTAAAATAGTAGTGCCCTTCTCTGAAAGAGTTTTGAGGGCTTGATCTGAAATACAAGCCAAAATAATCTGATAAACCCCTTCATCAAAATAAACCCTAACTGATATGGTACATTGAATACCCTTTTTCTGAAAAGTGGTACTCTAGGGTTTCTTGAATTTGATCTGACCCAGAACCCTAGAGGCTCGGATCAAATCATTCATCAAAAGAATGAAAAAAAAAGAGCCCTGATAACGAATTTGGGGAGATTTAATACCATGATCCGAAAGAATATCTCCCTTCTCCATTAGGGTTTCTTCAGTTGAAAGAATATCAGCCTTTTCCAAGAGGGTTTCTTCTGTTTGGTCTGAAACAACACCCACAGTATATCTCGCATCAAATCATTCAACCAAGGAAAAAATGAAACAGAATAAAGAAAAAAGGAGAAAGAAAAAGAAAGGAAGAATAAGAAAAAGAGATTTAGGGTTAGGGTTTCTCTATACCTTTATGCAACTGGTTCTGCTCTACTGGGAGGGAGATTTGTTCTTCCATAGCGTTATTTCTTAGCGTGGAGAATCAGAGATTGAAAAAGAGATGAAAGAAATTGCAGAGCTTCTTTGGAGAGAGAGAGAGAGAGAGAGAGAGAGATTGCTTTGTGTTTTAGAAGACCTAACGGTAAAGTGATATGATCAATGCTGTTGTTTGGAATTTGAATTTCAAATCGATATGGGTCATCCGATTGGCAATGGGATCCAACGGCTAAAATTAATGGAGCGTTCGTCTTTCTTCTTTCTTTTTTCTTTTTTTGGAGCGTTGTCATCCTAACAGTCACTTTTAGGATGTGATCGTGACCGTTAGATCGATTATAGATCAATAGTAAGGTACTTTTGCTTTGATCCGGGGCTCCATCAAGAAAGCTAAGCCGTCGATTGTGTAGGACTTTTTCTTAGCATTCTCGGAGGATTAGGATCATCCTATGAAAATGATTTTGGGGTTGTGGCCCAATAAATGAATGGTTTGGATTATCCTATGAAGTACACCCCCCACAGTAATTTTTGAAAAAAATTGCCCTTCACTTGCACACACCACATAAAATCTCCATTAAGGCTTTAAGGCTCTGTTGGGATTGCAGAAATTTTCTAAAAAAGTTTATATGAAAAATATTTCTAAAAGTTAATACTTAATTAACACACGGAAAAAAGATAACTTAACCAGCCCTATTCAATTTTTACGTAGCGAGACCTCTAGTTTATGATGATATCTTTCTTAATTAACCATAATTATCATTTCTCTCTAAATTGTAGAAAGAATAACATTTCCGAGAAAAAAAATTCCATCAAATTTTTGTTATTGTAATCCAAATTACGGCTTAGAGGGCGAGCCTTGGCGCAACGGTAAGGCCGCTCCATTGTCACCTAGTGGTCACGAGTTCAAGTCACGAAAACAGCCTCTCTACAAAAGCAAGAGTAAGGCTGTGTACATCTAGCCCTCCCCGTACCCCACAATGGCGGAAGCCTCGTGCAAAGGGCCGTCCTTTTTTTAATCCAAATTAGGGCTTAATGTTAGGGAGAATCATAAAAATGACCTTGCTGCTCGTTTATGTGGCAATTCAGCTTGGACTTTCCTTAAAAATTTGAGGGAGGGGAGACATGCAGTTTAGAATCTTTAGATACTGGTAAAAATGCACGTGCAATAAATTTCGCGTAAGAATAACCATAAATTAAGTAATGGCCTAAAAATAGCTGTAAAACCTACTGAAGTGAACTCTATGCATTTAGATAGGCATAAGCACATATGAAATTTTTTTATGATAAAGACCATTTGGCATGTGAATTGGTACAAACATTTAGCATAAGTAAACCCTAATGCTCTGTTTGGTTCACGGGTTTTTTTTTTACCCGGGGAGAGTCGAGGGTTTTCCGCACAAAACCCATGTTTGGTTGGTGGGTTTTAAGGGGGACGACGGGACGAAAATTTGCTCGCTTTTTTTACCCGTGAAAACCCAGAAGGGCAGCAAAACCCATTCTGACGATCGATGGAGGAGAAAACCCAGAGGGTAGAAAAACCCACTCGTCTCTCTCGAATAATCTGTCCCCTCCATGTTCTTGGCTTCTTCTCCTCACCACAATCAAAAAACCCACTCGTCTCTCTCGAATAATCTGTCCCCTCCATGTTTTTGGCTTCTTCTCCTCACCACAATGAAACCCTACCCTCTGATTAACCCGTCCCTTCCATATCAGAAGCTCTTTCCCACCATAGTCTGTAGCCACAAAAATTAAGCAGAGAACAATATCTACAACGAATCCTGCAAAACAGAGGTCTCACCTGAACAAATTCGTGGTCGTCGTACGTCCTACGGTTGTATAAGAAGAAGATAGTTGATGAACAAATTTTCAAGTGTATGGAAGGGAAAGGGAAGAGATCTGCTGCTGCATTTGAGGAGGAGAGCACAGCTTCTAGCCCATTATATTCGACAAAATCGACCCACCGAAGAGGAAAGCGAGCTCGAGCAAATCTTCAACAGGTAGAACCCTTGTTGAATCTGTCATTTTCTGGTTAGAAATCATAGTGGAAAAATATTATGTTAGGGTAAGAAGATGAGAATGTCCTCAAACGGTAGAGCTTGATGAGAATTATTAAGCATTTGCTGCTTCAATTTAATGGGTTTTTTTTCTGAATGGGTAGAACCCAATCTCAATTTCTCTTCTCATTATGTGCTTCAATCTGTCATTATATGCTTCTGGAATGTGCGTTGAAGGAATCTGATGTCATTTTCTGCTTGAATCTGTCATAATCTGTTATCAATCTTATTAGATTGTAATTAAGGGCAACGAATGCATGGTTCAGTAAGGTAGTTTGATTGTCCAAATATGTCCTGGTTTAAGAATGCATGAATTTGATGACGGAAGAGATAATTTCCTTCTATGGACAGGATGCTATCTATATAAGTTTTTTCTCCACAAACAAAATAGGATTTTTTGGGTGAGCAGTGTTCAAAATTAAAAAAACATTTACTCTCTAATTATTGGATATATACGTCACACAGTTACTAATCACTAACCCTCAATGGCTTCATTGAAGACTCAAATAAACTTTTCCCATTGGAGAATAATGAGAAGCTAATATTGTTGACTAACCCATGTTGGTACCTAAAAATCAGTTCATGGGGTTAGTGAGAGACATTTGAGTTTTGAATATTGTATATTCTATTTACATCCTTCTAGAGTGAATCTTCCAGTCATAATACGGGTCCCATACTTACATCCTTCTTTCATGAATAGATACATCCTTGTAGAGTGAATCTTCCACTCATAATACTGACCCATACTGTTTTTTTTGAAATGGAATACTGACCCATACTTACATCCTTGTTTCATTAATAGATACATTCATTTCTCATTGCTTGAGTATACTTATTCATTTGCAATGAGCTTACTACCAACCGAAGACGATGGTAATGGAGATGATGGTGGAATGAATTTGGCGATACAGGGGTGCGCTTTGGTTGCAGCTGGTTCCGCTGTAGCCTTGGCGGCAGTGATCGAAGAACAACAAGCGTTCTTTCAATGTTCTCCTTATGAGAACACCTATCTCACCCCACGCACATTTCTCCCCTACGCTCTGCGAACAGACGAGCACTGCCATGATCTCCTTCGAATGAATGTCGAATGTTTCACAAGATTTGTCCATATATTAAAGGGTACCGGGCGGCTAACTGATACGCTCCACTGCTCAGTGGAAGAGCAGTTCGCGATTTTCTTACACATCATCTCACATGACCTGAGGAACCGCTGTATGAAAGCATATTTTAGAAGATCAGGGGAAACTGTTAGTCGATATTTCAGTAAGGTTCTCCACGCAATTATGAGTTTGTCAGACGTACTCATAAAACCTCCATCACCGGATACACCGGCACAGATTAGAGCGAATGGAAGATTGTATCCTTACTTCAAGGTATTGACTTTGTAGCCTTATAATTATGCCTTTCGTATAGACTATGGCAGTAACATTTTTCCTTCCTATATGATAGAATTGCATTGGGGCAGTCGATGGGACACATATTCCGGCTAAAGTGCCATTTGATACGCGAGGTCGATTTTTATGTCGTAAGGGGTGGACTAGCCAGAATGTACTAGCTGCATGTGATTTTGACTTAAAATTCACATTCGTCGAAGCTGGTTGGGAAGGATCTGCGTCTGACTCGAGACTGTTGGCGGAAACGCTTGCTAACGAGAGGGGAATTATCTGCCACCCTGGGAAGTATTATCTTGTGGATGCCGGGTTTCCCTTGCTCAGTCATTTCATCACCCCGTTCCGTAAGACGAGGTATCATCTGAATGAATTTCGAACCAACAGGCCACGGACCGCTGAGGAACTATTCAATCATAGGCATTCTTCAGCCCGAAATGTAATTGAACGTGCATTTGGTGTGCTTAAGAAGCGTTTCGCCGTGCTCCACGGGGAACCAATGTACCCCTTCCCCAAACAGGTTGATTTAGTGATAGCCTGTTGTTGTATTCACAACTTCATTAGAGGCGTAATGCCTCGGGATGGGCTTCTTGGTGTTGTCGATCGTGAATTCGCTGCGTCTGGCGATAGTGAATTAGCCTCCACAAGTAGGCAAGGTGGACGAGCAGAAGATGAGGAGGAATTACATGAGGAAGAACTGCGTAGGGAGCCATGGCTAAGTAGAGCTCAGGATGGGATAGAAGGAGATAGAATTAGGACAGAAATATGTTCAGCTATGTGGAGAGATTATACACCCTCTGCTTGATATGGTTCTTGTTTCTGAAATTTGTATGGTTCATGTATGGTGGCTGAGGTTGGATTGTATGGCACATATTTTCGTATGCCACGTATAAGGTCTACTAAACAAACTTTGCAAATCTTGTTTTTACTTTGAATAGTTTTATCCTTTTTACCTTGTTATATGGAGCCTATGTTATGTTGTATGTTTGGCTACTGTCTTGTTTGTTAAAAGATTTAATGGGCTTTGTACAAATGTTATCCATCTTAGGTTTTGCTTCTGTTTGTTGGTAACAAACTTGAATTGTTGTTAAAGTAGCTTCCTATTATTCATTACATGTCAGGTTTTGGGAGTAGGGAGAATGGTGAATGGCGAGCAAAGAAGAGTTGGCCAATTCATTACTTTGAATAAAGTTAAAGAGAAGTTTATTCACGGTTCCCCTAGGTCCTTGTAGTTCTAGAGGACTGGTGCATGTTGTTGTGCTGTCCAAATCATGTATCTAAAGCACATATTAGGCTTTGAGAGTAATGAAAATGGTGAATGGAGAGCTGAGAAAAGTTTGCCACTCATTTTCTCGATTGAGAGACATTTATTCACTGTTCCCCTAGGTCATTTGAGAGACATTTATTCACTGTTCCCCTAGGTCATTTTTATTCTAGGACTGGCACATGTTAGTGTACTCTACAAATCGTGCATCTAATGTTCAGTGTCTTTATTTTGGTAGGCCCTGAATTATGCTCTTTTAGTCTATTTATTGTTTCAAATTTGGATGTTACCATGGAGAGGAATTGTGTCATTTGTAACCTTGAAGTGTAAGTGTTTTCGAACCTGTCGCACTGTTTCCATTTATCACATCAAAATCTAGAAAATCTTTTATTGAACTGCAAACCACACCTTAGACAGGAGCCACCAAACAGTATGATTGTGCTCTAGCCTTATTGGATGTTGGGTTTTTCACCCCCTAGGGGAATATGCCATGAGAGTAATAACAATGTTCAGTTTTAAAGGAGTTTATGCTGAAAGGCACTCTGGGCCTCTGGGGCTTTGAAGGGAATCATTTCATGAACCATTCCTGTCATATTTATCTGGATTTTGGATTGCTCATGTTAATTGTACAGCACAGTGAGAACATTGTTGATTGACTGGCCATGGGATGTTTTGTCAATAAAATTGGTTCATGCATCCCATGAAGGCTTTTGTAGTAGATTTATCCTAATGTAGGAATTGTATCTTACAGGAAATCAACTACTGGATCCTTTTAATTGATTAATGGAAATAGGACTAAATTCCTCTTGTTTGATGAGTTCCTCAAAAAAGTTATTATCCTTTTTTGAATGGTGAAAGGTTTCATTGATCAGTGGATCATCCTTCCTCAAGATTATGGACACTACCTGATGAAAAATATAAATGAGTCATTTTTTTCCCAAATCGATGTGATCATGGTCCCCTATGTGCACTGAGTAAGTTGTAGATTGCATGTTTAGCAATGGGGCCCTATGTTGCATGGGTACGGGTACGAGGGTCGAATCTGACACAGGTGCCAAAATCATCAGAACTCATCTCACATAAATGGGGCCTAACGTATATGAACCTGAAAGTTGCAGACTAAATGCCCATATTGTGTCTGTTGTGGAATGAGAGCTGATTTTGTAGTATCTTGGTTGCTCATGTGGCTGTTTGTGTACCCCTATGGCTTTTACTCTTTTCATTGTTCTTTCTTTCTTAATATTATATCTCTTTTCCAGAAAAAGAAAAAGAAAAACTGTGCATCATATTGTTTCACTTTTGGGCAATGCTTATTAGTTTGGGGTTGGCTGATAGGATGTGTGAAAGTTTATTTTTTATCTCTGATAAAAAAATCCTGGTTACATTAATATTTTTTCTAGTTCTGACTAGAGTTACAGTTCAGCAAAAGGTGAAATTGCTAGAGAATGAGAGGATTGTTATGCACTAAAACCCCAAGAGTCTTTCATTCGGACAAAACAATGGGACTTTCTTCTACTGCCGTTTGTCACCTTTGTGCTTTCGTAGAATGAGGAGTTTTCTAGTTAGAATAGAATGCATTAGAAGAAATCTCTTTCTTCATTGGGAATGTTGCTTCCCAATTTGAAATCAAGGGATAATGTAGGCGTCTTCAACAATTCATCTGACTGGTTTAGTTTTTTTTAGTTGTTTCTAACATCTGATAGTTGGAGCTATGACAGTTGGACTTTAATGCTAGGGTAATTTTTTAGCTTGTAATGAAAATATTACTACTCCTCTCGTCTGTCAAATGTCTCATTCTTTACGATACAGGGAAAGAAGAGGGCAAGCTAATAACATATTCTATGTGAAGGCTATGGAATAATCAACTTATACAGAACTCTGTATCTTCTAATACGATATATTGTTCGCTGTTGGCTGTTGGCTGTTAGGTAATTGTTGTATTGAAATTATATTATAGTCATGCGTGCTTGCCTAATCTGTATGCCTGTTGGTGAGCATGGGTTGGTGAATCAATTGTGGTAATACAGAATGACAAGATGAGCCGCTGCAATTCGAAAATCATGGTTATGAGAACATTGTAAAAGCATTGATCATGTTCTGTTTTCTTGCATTTTGCCCAACTGATATCTTTTCAGGTTATGGATGCCAAAGCTGACACCGATGAAGGTAAGAATGCGAGATGGTCAACAGAGATGGATAAGGTCTTACTTGCAGCATTGAAACATCAATGTGCGGAGGGGCAGACATGCCTCAACGGATTCAAAGAGAGTGCCTATGTATACTGTACGACGGTTGTGAATGAGACTTTCGGCGTCCATATGAAGCGCACACAGGTCGAGAATCATGTCAAACAAATGAAGAAAATATTTAAGATCCTGCATGGCTTAGTAAACAGGAGTGGGTTCGGCTGGGACTGTCAGTTGAAGAGGCTCACGGTTACGAATGACGTTGGTGAGGCTTATGTGAGGGTAAGAAGTGCCTAACTACACTACTTAAACCTTTCCCTTCCCACCAGTCAATATATTTGTTAATTGATATAGTCTCCTTTAATGTGTAGGATAACCCCGATACAGGTAAATTCTTCAAGAAACCTTATGAGCTATATGATGACTGGGTTGAAATATTTGGGAAGGACATCGCAGATGGGGGATTTCGGAGAAATAACAGGGATCCGCCACGGCCAGTTGTCGAGGAATTCTACACTCCTCAAATGCCACCTACCGAAGACGATTGCTTCACAGAGTTCCTCTCCCATGATGACTGTTTGGGTGAACATTCTCAGGATTTCAGTGCTCCTCAGATGCCGACCCCTATGACACACACTTCATCGAGTAGGCCAAATATTCGTAGGTCGACCTCTCGTCAGGCACCAAGTCCAATGGACACGAGTATGGGCGAGGAGGGAAGTAGGGAAGGTGGTCCTAGTAGACGCAAGAGGCGAGGTTCTACTGATCTGAATTCGACTATAAACACTTTCGCCGCCAGTGTCTCCGAGGTTGCGGTTGCTATTAAAGAGAATACCGCTGTTCTTAAAGAGCATAATGAGAAGGAGAACATTATGTGTGACCAGATCATGGAGGCACTGGAACAAATTGATGGTCTTGATCGTGCAGCGCTCGCTGACATATATGACTATCTGAGCACACACCTGGCAGAGGGGCGATCGTTTGTTCGCCGTCCGAAGGACCTCCGAGAAATGTATGTCGCCAAGTTCTTTCGGACCCGGTCAGTTGGGAGGGAGTGAGTAGAGTGACTGATCTCCTTCGGACATCAGTTGTGTTACTGTTGTGCTGTGGTTGTGGTTGCTTCTATGGTTTTATTTGGGTACTCTGGTTGAACTTAGACAATATGGTTGGCATGTTAATTTGCAAAACAATTGTTATTAAATTTCCTTCTACTGATGTAAGTGTTATCTACGCCTCCTGCTTTAATGACCATGCTTTATAAAACATTGTCGTAGATGTTACCATGTAATTTACAGAACAATCACATGGGGTACTTGTGACAATTGTTATTTAATTCATATCATGTGGCTACTCTGTGATGGAGAGTAATCGTATGTCAAATGGCTTCCTGCGAAAGTGCAGCAAAGGTGAGTCTTCTACTGATCTAAGTGTTTCTAGGTGGTGGCTACTTAGATGAGCAAAATGCTTATGGAGGTTAATTGTGCTTCAAGTCTTTCAACATTCTTTTAATTTGGTTATGTTTATGAACCCTTTCTCTGTTGCATGTCTATGGAAACTATTGTTTACTTGTAATCTTATTGTGCGTTCCTGTAGGTGAATGGCAAAACAGAAGTTCTACGTGGTTTTCAAGGGAAGGCAAGTTGGGGTTTTTGACAATTGGCAGGACTGCCATCTTCAGGTGAACAAGTTTAGCGGAGCTTGTTACCGCTCATATGGGACGAGGCAGGAGGCAGATGTTGCCCTTCATGGGTATTTACTTGCTACTAGTAGGTGCACACAACATGGGCAAGAGGAGACCAGCGTTCAAGGGTATCCAGTAGCGTCAACAAGTTCTGTCGGCTCAACTTCCTCTTCTACTTAGATATGGTTATTATGCGTCGTGCTGGTGTACAGTTCTTTTTTGAGCACATGTGTATTGCCTGTAAATATGTTTCGGATTGTTCCCTTCACTCTATATATAAATAAACAACGTTCTTATGTTCTCATAAACTGTCTACCCTTTACATGTAGAAAATAATGTTCGTATAAGTTCGTCATGATTTTCCAAATGCAGTGGCGTCCACCCAAAAGAGAATTTTGTTGGGGCCCAATGTAAACAGGCCATGCCCCGAAAATCCTGTGTTTTTGTTTTATCCCAACCATCAAATATATCAAGCTTCTTCCATTTCAGACCCTACCCTCTGATTACGTGCCACTCTATTTATGCCGGGCCCATTGAACGTATGGATTGGATCATAGGCATGTAGTGAACCCCACCACAAAATAAATTAATCGGGACCATTTCATTCAACCATGTAACGTGGGACCCATCTAACTACAGAGAAAGAGTATACTAGACCTGGCAAAAGCGACCCATGCCCGCGGGTCGACCCGACCCACCCGCAAATTTGCGGACATGGGTCTGATTTTTAGTTACCCGTCAAAACTAACCTGCGGGTGACCCAACCCGCAAAAACACGGGTCGGGTTGAGAAAACCCGCGGGCACCCGCATTTTTACCGTGTATTTAATTTTTTTTCAAAATGTTATGTGCAGGACGGGTTTTTTATGAGGGCACTCCTCACTTTATCAAACGTACAGTAATTACGCACCATAGGATTATCCAAACCGTCCTCATAAATTCATAATGGGAATTGATAAATTCACCCCTTCGATTAAAATATTCACCCCCTATTTTTCAAAATGGAGTGTACAGCCCACACCATAGGATGATCCAAACCGTCCATTTGATGGACCACAATGTAAATATGTTGTGCCCCAAAAATCATTTCCATAGGATGATCCTAGCAGTTCGATCTGTTGAGGTTTGATGAATGGAGTTTCTCCATAGATCGGAGGGCTAGGATCACCCTATGGAAATGATTTTGTGGGACACAACCTATTTAGATTGTGGCCCATCTTTCATGGACGGTTTGGATCATCCTATGTGTGGGCTGTACTGTCCATTTTGAAAATATGGGGTGAAGATTGTGACAGGAGGGGGTGAACTTATCACCGCCCATTCATAATTCATAAATACTCAGAGTGGGCCTGGGAAGAAAGAGAGAAGAATATCTCACTTTCCTCATTCAGCTGTTCATCTAGTGGGCTCCGGTTGAGAATGGGTATGGCCAAAAACGTGATGCCTATCATTTCTGTTGTTACTTCTAGGACTTTTTTCTTCCTACCTTGGTGAACCAAACATGGGTTTTATATTTTACCGGTATACTTCTAGGACTGAATCTTCCCCACCTATCTCCCAGGGTATTTTTTTCTCCCACATAACTCCCGGGTAAAAAAAAAACCCGTGAACCAAACAGAGCATAAGACAATGTGATTAAGAAGACTTCACAAAGGAAATTTATATTAATTAACCTAGAATAAAGTTGAGAGCTTATTTCTTAGATGGATGCATATAAATAAAAGAAAAAGAAATAAATCGAAGAGAAAATGTAAGTATTGGCGTATAAATAAATAAAAGTAAAATTTTCAAAAGAAAAAAGGAAGTGTGAGAGACATACATTGGCAAGTCACTAAATAACTAAATGATGTGTTAATATGAAGATGACAACTTAAGAAGAAAGTAAATGTAAACTATAAAATATACCTTCTTAGTTTTGCCAAAAAGTAGAGTTTCATAATCATTCATTGCCAATGTATTGACCGATTTTTTATCCCCTTTGGCAGAGATTGGATTGTATCTATGTCAATGAATCTATGTCACCGAGATATGGTACCAATTGTTGACCGCCTCAACTCAAGTCGGGTTGTTTTGGATTTTGAGAAGCAATAGTGAGTCACCAATAATCAATTTGTAACTCACAACCGGTTCTCAAAATCCAAACCAAACAGGGACTAACAATTAACAAAGGGAAATATTATCTGCACTACTATATCTTGAGGATCACACTCCTCACTTTATTAAAGTACGGTATGGCCCGCACCATATGATTATCCAAACCGTCTATTGTGGACTGTGGAGACTATTTCAATGTTGAACCCGACTTGCATGGGAACATCCAAATAACAACGATGGTTTCAAATTATATATAGTGTTAATGTCCTCACTACCATATTTTGTAATGGCACTACTCACCGTATTTTGATGATCGCACTCCCCACTTTATGAAAATGTACGGTATGGTCCATACCATAGGATGATCCAAACCGTCCATTAGATGGGCCACTGCCTACACATAGGTGGTGCCCGAAAAATAATTTTCATTGGTTGATCCGAACCCTCCGATCTATAGAGGGTTATAGGTTGATCCAAACCGTCCATGTGATGGAACACAACATTAATCGGTTGTGCCCATAAAATCATTTCCATAGGTTGATCCTAGCCCTCCAATCGATATAGGCTAATCCTAGCCCTCCAATCGATAGAGGTTTCCATAATTGTTGTTCCTCTTAAGGTGCCCGGAATCCGTCAATATTTTACAAGTGTCCTGCATGAATAATATCAAGTAGTTCTTTCATCATTGTCATATGTCTTTAGCTCTTCTTGGTACTTTTTTCCGTAATTGTCATAGACAGGTACCCGTGTCGGTAATTTTTGTATATTAGATTATGATTTTACCCTAAAAAAAGTAGTTAATATCATAACGTCTTATTCTAGAGAATAGGCATAATATAAGTGGGATATAGATGGAATTTTTAGCAAAGGGTGGAAGAGAATAACGCAATATTTTGCCTTATATATGTAGATGTAGTTTACGATCTTACCCGAAAGAAAGTAGGTAATATCATAACGTCTTATTGAAGAGAATAGGCATAATATAACTGGGATATAGATGGAATTTTTGGCAAAGGGTGGAAGACATTAACCCATCATTTTGCCTCTATATATATAGTAGTTAGATAAATTAGATTAGCAGAGATGGTATTCACTTTTGATATTGGCAGCCTCTCTTTAATTTAAACACCTCTGTTTATAGCCTGTTGGAGATTATAATAGACCATAAAAAAAAGTTTAAACTATCTGAGCAAAAGAAAAATAATACCATGAGAAGCACATGAAACACGCAAACCCCAAACAGCCCTAGTAATATTGTCACATGGATACCTTAAATAAGGATATATTTGTCATTTTACCAATAATATTGAGGTGCTTTTGAAAATGGCGTGTGTTAATCCTACCAACTCTTTAATTTTTTAACCAATAAAAAACAAGCTTTCGGCAATATGTTGACGTCTCACTTCATAATTCTCTGATGATAGATTGTTAAAATAAATAGGAATGATGTGGAAGGTGGAATAATCCATCTGGACCATCCATTCAGTGGGCCCACCTTCAACCACTGATGGTTATTTGGTGCAGTTTTGGGGGCAAAATTAGTGGAAGGCAAAGAGCGAAATGAATTTGGAAAGGATGACAAACTGTAGTTACCAGAAACTTCATAGTTGGATGTGAGGATCACAAAAACCAGTTACAAGGGCGCCCTCATTGGCCGATTTTTTTAAAAAAAGTTCATTTATGAAAAATTATGGAAATGGTATTGACTAAAATAAAATTAAATGTAGCTACTTGACAAGGAGTCAAGGACCAATAGGAGCGCCTTTGTAACTGATTTTTTGCAAGGCGCCCTTCAGTCTATCATTCCTCTAGAGTGAATGAACAAGTAACAATTTTCTACCAATGTTCAAACGATCCAGCCTGTGAAGTCTAACGTGAACACCACCTTGTCTTTGTGATAGGAATAGTGGCATACACTTAGGTTGAATATCATATAGTGTGGATACCCATGGTCAATGTCAATTAATTATACACATACCTACTCGAATCATGGGGTTCAATACTCTCTGAATTGCAGAGTCTTCACATCTTGTCACAAAAACCAAGTGTGTGCGTAGTTATAGCATATATACATGAGGTATAAAATGTTTAACGTACTCATAAATGGAATATCATTCTTGGCCCACGTGAAACAATGGGCCCCACTCAATCAAAGCGAGAGGTGTTAAAATTGTGGTAGGGCACACTATATGCATGGATTCGGGTAGAAAGAGTGGATCCTGCCGGATCAAGAGTAGGGGTGCAACTCGGGTCGTGTTGGGTCGGGTTGAGGCCAACCTGACCCGAGCAACCATTTGCTCAATCCGAACCCTTTCCTTTTTATCCACATTGTACATTGCTAGTGGACTCTTATAAATGTAACGAAGTTTACCATGTTTTTGGGACTCAAAAGAGGTATACTTTGCTGCATTATTGGGGTTACCCTATAAATAACCAGACTCCAACCCATGATTCCATGACTTATTATTATTTTTGGTGCTGTGGCCGTTTTATTTTCATTGTGAAAATAAAACGAAATGTGTAGAAATGATATGAAAATGCTAAAAAAATAATGGTCAATGGTTTCCCATGATTTTGTAGTCTTTTTTACTTGCACCATAAATGCCCAATTGGGATGGTTCCAAGACCACGTGAGTCAACTCCATATGTTCTATAAGATCAATGATCTTGATTTTATATATGTGGCCCCTACCAGGGGCGATGCCAGAAATTTTGCACAGGGGGGCGCAGAAATTATAGTAATTTTTTTTCTCCAAACAAATGAAAGCACTATTATAGTTTCCAAAAAAAACCCTCAAATGTTCATTGTTATATCCCTAAAAGGGGGCATATTTTTTTAGAATGGAGGGAAAAACCCTCACTTGGGAAGAGAAGAAGATATTTTTTATAAGGAAGGGATATAAAAATGGTAAAATTAAAATTTTAAACTTATTTTGTAATCGGGATTCTATTGGCCATAATACGCTTTGCTGGTTTGCCCATCTCTAACTACGATTAATACATCGGCAAAAAAATCGGTCAAAATAGTCGGCCTTGCTCCATTCTTTAATGCACCTTTCTCGTTATAGCGTTATTCTTGACAGGCATGAGTTACTTGAGACTTCTATGTTATCACGTGTCAACTTGTTGGGGTTTATTTGAGTCAACAAAAAACCCCTCTCTCTAACGAGATTATATATGGTGGCCGCCCCGCATCGTTTGGCTGATCCAAACCATTAATTTTTGGGCCTTATGTAGATGTAGATAGGGTGCAGGGCGATGCAAGAAATTTTGCACGGGAGGGGGGGGGGGGGCAAAAATTATAGTTTCCAAACAAATGAAAGCGCTATTATAGTTTCCAAAAAAAAACCCTCAAATGTTCATTATTATATCCCTAAAAGGGGGCATATTTTTTTAGAATGGAGGGAAAAACCCTCACTTGGGAAGAGAAGAAGATATTTTTTATAAGGAAGGGATATAAAAATGGTAAAATTAAAATTTTAAACTTATTTTGTAATCGGGATTATATTGGCCATAATACGCTTTGCTGGTTTGCCCTTCTCTAACTACTATTAATACATCGGCAAAAAAATCGGTCAAAATAGTCGGCCTTGTTCCATTCTTTAATGCGCCTTTCTCGTTATAGCGTTATTCTTGACGGGCATTGACGGAGTAAATATAGTTACTTGAGACTTCTATGTTATCACGTGTCAACTTGTTGGGGTTTATTTGAGTCAACAAAAAAACCCCTCTCTCTAACGAGATTATATATGGTGGCCGCCCCGCATCGTTTGGCTGATCTAAATCATTAATTTTTGGGTCTTAAGTAGATGTACATAGGGTGTATCCCAAAAAAAATTCTCCATACTGTTCATCCGAACCCTCACCCTCTGTTATGTGCAGATTTCTATATTGTACTGTCAATTTTAAACCTCCTTAAATTGGAGGGTTAGGATCATCCAATGGAGAAGATATTTTGGGGCACATCTTATATACATTAGGGCCCAACAAATGAACGGTTTGGATCACCCAATTGATGTGAGCCTGAGCTGCACCCTCATACATGACTGTCCATCATATAATCTCCCTCTCTGAAAGATGTCTCTCAAGGGATCTGAGACCTTTCAATTAAATGGAGTGCAAATATTAGATTCTGCGTGTGTCCTATTAGTACACTTTGATTTAGGAATCACATGTGAAAAAATCATCTCCATAGGATGATCCTAACCCTCTAATATGTAGATAAATTACATTTAGAAATATCTATAGATTGAAGAGTTAGGATCATCGAATGGAGATGATTTTATGGGCAAGGGCGCAACAAATCAACGGTTTGGATTGTGAGGAAAATGCCGACTATTTAGGATTCTATTGATGGTATTTAAGAGAATGATTTATTTCAAAATCAATGCCAGCCTATCAGTTTTAGCGTCAGAGGAGATGGGCGATTTTTTTTGCCGATGTATTCATTGTAGTTTTAGAAGGGAAAGCCGGCAAGGCACATTATGGCCAATAGAGTCCCAAATGGCTTCATATTGTCCCCCTTCCCTATTGGCCAATAGAGTCCCGAAACGCTAGACTTCCTCATTTTTTTCCCCAAAAATTAAGGGCAGCAATTGTCCCCCTTCCCTTTCATGTGCCATCGCCCCTGGCCCCTACATCCCTTTAGGACTCTCCTAGGAAAAGTACTGTGCTTGTGCAACCCTAATTTGTCTAGTACTCACCATGCATGGTGTAAACTTGACATGAGTTGATCATTTCATTATAACAACACAGAAATTGCTTGAACTTTTAACAATCATCACATATGAAAAGTAGTAAAGATGGGTGAGATCCTTTCTCCAGGACATTTAAAAACAAAAACTAGCTTCTTCTTGGAAGAAAATGCAAGCTACATCTTAGACACGCGCATTCCTTTTTTCTTGGAAAAATCCACTGTAGAAGAAGAAAACATCGGAGACCACCTCCATCTTCATGTCAAATCCCACATCCCTTTGCCTTTGAGGAGATCATGTTCTTTAGATCCCAATTCCACAAGAAGGAGAACACCTAAGTCATCTACTTGTTTGTGGTGCTCGATATGGTGGTCTTCATTTCGACCACGTTCATCAGTGAATGCCCCCTAAAATTTGCATTGCTATTGCATGCTGAAATAGAATTGTTTTTGGAGAAAAAATGGTACATGGAGGGTGGGTCACGACGTGGAAAATGGTTTAGAGACTGTTGGGGGTTTCCACGCAAAAACAAGATCCCGCATTGGAAAAATGTAGAGATGTGGATGGCCTTATAAGGGAATGGGCACCCTCTCCTTAACGGCTAGCTTTCAAGGGTGAGTTCTACCCGGGTCGCGAAGAGTGGTATCAGAGTCGGGGCGTGGTAACCCTGGGGTACCCTCAAGGACGGTGAAATTCTCTCGGGGAAGATCTTGATAACTCTGGTGTACCCTCTGAGGACGGTGAAATCCCTCCAGAAAGATCTCGTAGTTCCTACATTGCTGCTGCGTGGAGAGGCAGATTTTCCATGTTGTTTCCGCGTGTAGGGGCAGATTGTTGTAGGATTCCACGTAAAAGCAAGAACCTACATCGAAAAAATGTAGAGATGTGGATGTGCTTATAAGGGAACGGGATCCCTCCCCTTATGCTCTGTATGGTTGCCAGGTTTTTTTTGGTCCCGGGAGTTATGTGGGAGAAAAAAAATACCCTGGGAGATAGGTGGGAAAAAAAAAGTCCTGGAAGTATCCTGGTAAAATAAAAATCCCATGTTTGGTTATGTGGGAGAAAAAAAATACCCTGGGAGATATGGTGGGAAAAACAAAAACCTTTGTTTGGTTGCTTGATAGGTTGGGTAGAAAAAAATTCTTCTCAAGCTTATTTTTGGTTCCTGAGTTTATTTTTGTTCCGGGTTATCTTGGGATGGGATGAAAAGGCAATCATTACAAAAGTGGGATTAAAAATTTCACCCCACAAGTAATCATTACAAGAGTGGGATTAAAATAAACCTAGTGCTAAAAGGCAACCAAACATGGGATGGGACCAAAATTTAACTTACTCTCCCAGAAAACTCCCAGGAACAAAAAAACCCGGCAACCAAACAGAGCAAATGGCTAGCTTTTAAGGGTGAGTTCTACCTGGTTCCCAATAGAGACGGGGATAGAGAGATGAGGTATTTTAGACTAAAACAATACATGCTAATGCCAATGACCCAAATTAACTGCTAAATTAATGCAACATTAAAGCTACCGCTAATGACCAAAAGGGGATAACAAAATAGCAGGACGGGGATTAGTGGCAAAAAAGAATTAGTTGTTAAAAAAGGGGGAACGGATAATTAGTGGCAGAAAACCGATTTAGTAGTGGCGTAGAAGAAAAACTTTTCCAATAAAAAAATCATTTGGAAAAAATAACAATGATAGCAGAAAGAAACATGATTAATATATATTATAGATTACATAAATATAAAGCACAAGTTCAAAATGTTAGAATAATATCGAACATGATTGTAGGCTTTCAAGGTAAGACCAAGATCATTCGCATGTCCAAGTATACAATGAAAATAGTTTTCTTTGTAAAATTTTATCGACAAAGTTAGCAAAGGAAAATTTATCTATGCGAAAAACAAGAAATAACAGTGAAGATCAGAGATTTTAGGGCATGGTTGGCAACCATGAAAAAAAAATCATGAAATACTAGTTTTCCTAGCGTAATAGAGAGGTAACAAGTGAGAAACTTTAGAAATTTGAATATGAATGGAGACCCTCGGTACATGTAGTAACTTCAGTCATTCAAACGAACACCACCTCAAAAAAGGAGAGATCCAAGGAACCAAACATCCACCAAGAATGGAGACTCATTGCAAACAACAAGAAGGAGAACCATGAAAGAATGAAGGAACAAGGAGAAGAGAAAAGAGAAAAATCACACATGCCATACCACAAGCTCTGAAGAAAAAAACATAGGCCCAAAAGTAACTTTTTCCTGAAGAACTCTTGACAATCGATAGGAAGATTATGAAATAGAGGACATTGATCAAAATGAGACAGGTGATCCTTCTACTGATGAAGCAGAAACTTCTGAAAGTAAAGACTCGAATATGGAGGAAGGAAACGCAGGCAACCTCCATCGAGAAAATTCTCTAGGAACCATCCATGATGAGAATAGACGAAATACTGGAATCGAAGAAGATCCGGAGAAACGGGAAGCTGGGTCAAGAGATGATAGCCTTCCTTCCACTGAGGACAAACCACCAGAAACAGAGGACAAGTCATGAAGAGCAAATCACCAGAAGTTGGGGAGGAGCAAGAAAATCAAGAAATTGAGTTAGAAGATGATAGACCTCCAGGAACATTAGGAGCATCAAGTTCTTGTTACGAAATGTTTCTTAAATCATCTGATTCCTTTTGTTTTCCCTATCTAGTGTCTCAAGGATAGCGACAGTAATTTTCATTCTTAAATGTATCATCTTTCTTTTCATTTAATAAACCGGTAGGGGACCCCGCCAAACCCGAACTTACCTACGCAAATAAAAGAAATATTTGATGAGGTGGTGACTAAGGAGAGGATGAATAGGGACTTGAAATAAAACATAATCTTTTTTTCTCTTTTTTCGAACCTTATCCTATGCTCTCCTCACTTATCGCCTTCTCAAGTCTCTCTCTCTTTAGCCCTCTCTACTCCCCTTCCACCTTGTGTAAACAAATATTCTCTTGATGATAGACCACCTCCAAACATTCCCTTTGATTTTTTTTCCATAGATCTTAAAAAAACGTCGTCTTCATGAAAAAGCTCCCTAGATTCATCTTTGTTCTTGAATTTTTACATTTTATTTTTCTTTTTGCTATATGGGCGATTAGGAGTTCATGGGGAGCGTCAGACTGCACAGGAATAATCCTAAACAATTGTTGTATCTTGGGAGACAAATGCTACTAAACCTAGAAGGGGACGTACTGACTCTAAGGAAAGCATGATTTCCGGTGTGCCTTGATACCTAAACATGTCTTATGTAAGCGTTTTAATTTATATTTAGATTTATGATTATTAAATTAGTGACAGATGATATTATGAGAAAATTCCTTGTAGATTTTTGTGAAATAATCCCCAAGGCTAGAGTAGCTACAAAATAGGGAAATGATTAAAAGTCATTGGGTGGCACGAAATATTTGAAATTATCATATGGGAGTATTGAAAAATAAGGTGGTTAGAAAGTGGTGTTTTACCTTTTTTACAAACCAAAAGACAATTTTACCCTCGAGTCAAACAAAGCACATCAATATGTCTTCCTCGTCTCATCCTCTACTTTCATCAGTTTTTCATCTCCACAACTCTAAAGAAAATGAAGAAGAAGAAGAAGAAGAAGAAAAGAGGAAGACAATGAAGGAGGATGAAAAAGAGAGGATGAAGAAGAAGAAAAGGAAGAATCGGCACCGGAAAAAAAGAAGGCTCCAGACAAAATAGAAAGGGAAGAGGAAGAAAGAAAAAAAAAGAATCAATGCCGGAATAATAGAAGTTGCTAAAAAAATGGAAGACGTCGGAAAAAATGGGAATGAAGGGGAGGAACAAGGAAAAAAAAAAATTGATTCCGCTGTGCTTTATTTGACTCGTCTTTTGGTTTGGAAAAAGGGGTAAAATGCCACTTTTCATCCACCTTTTTTTTTGGTATTCTGAGATGGCAATCTCAACTATTTCCCGCCACCCAAGATCTTTAATCCTAGGGAAAATGAAAACTCCATTTTGAGTTGAGTTTTTATTTTCATTGTTTTTCACCCTGTTCTCACCATGTCCTCGCTAATGCTGTGTGAGTTCTTACCCTGTCCCACCTTAATTGCCTCTCTTCCACACCTCGATAAGCTAAGTAGTATTCCATGGCTTATTGGTGGGTCTAATTCCTCTGAGGGGCGGAGAAAGAGGGGGAGGCAAGGGGTTTAGTTAACAAGAGTGGGAGTGGAGAGGGCATCAAATATAAAAATAGTGAAAAAATTACCTACTTAAAATTAGTTTGTTGTTTTTGTGATTCTTAGGTGTTTTTCATGCTCTTTCGTGATTCTTAGGTGTTTTTCATGCTCCCATTACTTGTTAACGGGTGCCCTTGCTTTTAACGGGAAGAGAGAGAAAGAGAGAACATCATTCCCTAGAAAATTCAACCAAAATTCTTTAATTCTGGAAGGATTTGCTTTTAGAGGGGATAAGGAATCCACATCATCATCACACAAGTACTTATTGTATGGGAGACATACAAGAGAGTCCAATACTATTTTGGCAACCAAACATGGAATGTCGTCATGCCAAATCAAAACCAAAATCCAACTGCTCGTGAGCTTTGTGCAACCAAACGAAGCATAACAAAACCCTTTTAAAAATTCCCCTCAAGTTTCTCAATCTCCTACCCATATCTATCGACCCCATAAATATCCCATGCAATATTTTTTCCCGGCATCCAAATATGAAATAAAAAACATGTGTTTTAGTGAGATTAATCCCAGTAAGAAGAAATTAAAAGGATAATCTCAATATAGTCACGAACGAAGGCTAATTTGGGGCGACGCACTTAAGTCGCAACGGAGGTAAAATAACCGCGGACCATTTTCAATTTTCATTTAATTTTCAAAATTCAAGCAAGCGAAAACGTGAAAAGAGCGATGATAAAAATTCGCCTAAATTCTTGTTCCTTTGAAAGAGGGCATGTGGCGGACTTTAACGCTTTTTAACGTCAACACTCCCGTTAGAGGGGCACGAATTATCCAATAGGGGGTGCGAATTTACCAGGGCCCCTCCAAAAAAAAAAGCCTGAAAATAACATTTTTTATTCCCAAAATACCCCTCCACCACTACCCTTCAAAATCCCCTCTTCCTCCTCCGTTCTCTCTGTTCTCTCTCCTCCGTTTTCTCCCATGGAACAACAAGAACAACAACAGATCGTACCAGAGAGAAAAGGCCAGAAGAGAAAATTGGAGGAAGAAGCCATAGAAGAAGAGGAAGAAGACGATGAAGAAGACGAAGAAGAACACGAGATCTCTGATAATAGTAACTCTCCTGACGCTCGCCATGCCCTAATTTGTAAGATCAGAGCTCAAGTTCATATTCTCAACACAACTTTTTCTTGGAATCACATCGACCGATCTACTGCTAGGGATTCTGTTCATATCCTCGCTAATCTTGCCAAGAACGGTATTCATCTCTCTCTCAGAAATCAGATGGGGAAAAAACTTTATTTCTTGCCCTAGATTTTTCTGTTTCTGTATTTTTTTTTATGTTTACCTAGGGTTTCTAGGAATTATATGTGTTTTATGCTTCTATCTCTGCGCCTCTTTTCATTTCTACTTATTTTTTTAGATTTTTTGGACTTTTTGTTGTTATTTCTTTGGTTGATTTGAAGTTCTGTTCATGTCCTCGCCAATCTCACCATGAACTGTGTTTATCTCTCTCTCTCTCTCTCTATATATATATATATATATATATATATATATATATATATATATATATATATATATATGAGGAATCAGAAGGGGAAAAACTTTATTTCTTGCCCTAGATTTATCCATTTATGCATTTTTTTTGTATACCTAGGGTTTCTAGTAGGTGTATGGGTTTTATGCTTCATTCCCGTGCCTCTTTTCATTTCTAGTGTTTTCATTTTATGTCCTCGCGAATCTCGCTAAGAGCGGTAGGTTTTCTGTATAGCTAGAGTGATAGGTACCTGCAGAGGATTTAACATAGAGTTTCTAGGAATTGTATGGGTTTTATGCTTCATCTCCATGCCTCTTTACATTTTTCTAGAGATTTTTTTTTATAGAATTTTTACGGTTTTTGTTGTTACTTCTTTGGTTGATTTTGAAGTTATGAGTCTTGCAGAAGAAGTTGTGAATGTTATTGTTGATGCTGGTGCTGTCCCGGCACTTGTGAGGCACCTTCTGGCACCGCCGCTATTGAGGGAAATTGACAGTCAGAAGCTTTTCGAACATGAGGTCGAGAAAGGGAGTGCTTTTGCTCTGGGGCTGCTCGCCGTGAAGGTAATTTAGGAATCTACTTTTATGCCTTCTTTTTCATTTTCCCCGGTTTTTTCATGGAGTCTTAAATGCGGTTTATTTTGCTCATTTTTCTTGTTCGCGGTTTAAATTATTGTTGTGAAATGGGAAAAAATGTTTGTCTGTTCATTATGTGTTCTACGACAGGCATTTATTTATGAAAACTTGTGGTTTTTTGTTTGATTCCTGATGTTCTTTATGACTGTAGGGGCGTGGTGGTAGTATGGTGAATTCTATAATTTCATTAACAGAATGACCGATCTTTTTCCTTCATGAAATGGAAGCTATCTTGGGCAAACGAATTTCACAGTGGCAGATGCCTGTTCTTCTCTTCTCATTCCTTTTTTCTATATCTAGATTTTGCTGCCATTTGGCAGTCATAATCATTTTGTCATTCCAGAAAGATTTCAGGAGTTAATATCATAGTTGTTAATTTCGTCTGAAGACCATTTCATTTTTATGTTGGATTGGAAGATTTCCTAATAAGCCCTGGCATAATAGTAAGTAGAAGTGTAGAATCGTTAGGAGAGCAAAACATCACTAATGTATGGCAAGGCAATAGCACCATAACAATATGCCTTTCTCGAAACTTCATATTGTCGTGAATCTAACACTAGATTACTTAATCTTTGATGCTCTTATCTAATCTCCTATTCCTAGAGTGGATGTACTTGAAAGTACTATAATTCCTTCTTTTAGCTTGGAAAAGAGTGTGGCCCTGGGACAGACCTCGAAATTTTATATCATAATTTGTACGGTTATAGGAGGAGGGCTAGAGCCTTGCCTCTACAGAGAGCAAACAAGCAAAAGGAAGGGGGAGAAGCCTTAAGGAGAACCCATTGGGTACATGTGCCATGGCAAAGACTCAGAACGGCCTGCACCTCGGAGGTGGAGGTTCGAAGGACCGAGAATGTTGCATCTAGCAGCCCCACGAGCACTGAGCAGCATATCAGCCCAACAAAGGTAGATCTGATTTGATTGTGAGGCGCACCCTTCGTTTGCCAAAGCACCCTCTACTTTGTTCCCTTCTCTGAATTGATGCTGATGGGAGGGGGAAAGGTTGTCCACAAGGGCAATAATTTCCGGCCAGAAGAAGGAAATGGACCAGGGGTGGTTGCCTTTCTTGGAGATGAGGTTCATGAGCATCTTGCTATCGGATTCCACAGCAAAACATCAATTCCAAAGGCTTTGCACAATCGGGGACCGTCAAGTAAAACCCTTGATTCAGCCATTGTATTGGTAGAAGAGCCGTAGTAAGCAAATGCTAGGAGGACTTGGCATTTGAATCGCGCACCACTCCTCCTCCAGACTCTCCTTGGTTCCCCTTTTCCGTGCTGTCAATGTTTAACTTGAAGCTTCCATGGGCTGGTTTTATCCAAGTGATCCATCTGTCCCTGAATATTTTCTTCTATCTCGGGTCTTGATCTCTTCCAAAGGCATACGATCTAGCATGCTTTCTTGTTTTGTGAACATTTCATTTGGTTGAGCTGATCTTAGGTTCTCAACTGTTTACTTAATAATCCATTCAACGTTTATTTTCTTTTACCCTCGTTCCTTCTCACACACCTTTCTTTCCAAACTTCCCAAATGATGTATAATGGGGTTAAGTTGAGAAGGTGCCCTGCATGGTTTTTCCGTGTCCAACCCTCCTCTTGCCAAGTACTCTAATTCCTTTTGCATCTTGGTTATACTACAAGCCTACTGGCGATAACAATGGCTAAGAATCCAAGTAACAAAGATTGTGGTCAAGGGAAATTGTTCTCCAATTGGGACCACCATGCAATTGCAACTCAATAGTTTTTTTTTTTTTTTTTTTGAAAATGGAATTGCAACTCAATAGTTAAATTAGAAACACAGTTAACGGCAATTGTTCCCCAAATGGGATCACCATGTGATTGCAATTCAAAGTTAAATTTGAAACATTTTCGTGAAATTTCAAATAATTTCAATGACTACTTGCATTCAGTACTTTTTAAATAGAATCAAACCAAAAACAACCAACACATAACAATAAACATTACTTGGACTTGGATTGTCATAGTTGTGAATTGCCATGGGGGACAAAACTTTTTTTACCTGATCTATAGATCTAGTAGTATTCTTTGTTTTTCACTTCATTCTTTGCCTTAAGCTTTTTCATAACCTTGAACCCTTCCCATTTGATAAGTTTAACATCCTTCCACTACGTAACACGCTAACTCTTCAACTCTTTTTTAGATCTTGCGTTTTCCCACCAAAAAATTCCAAATTTAATTTGGAAAAGGGCTTTATCTAATTCCCGAGGAGTTGATCACATTTTAAATGCGTATGGACCATGGACAATGTGAATAGTCAATTGGCAAAAATCAATAAAATGATTCTCTCACTCTAACAATACAAAACTGTTTTTTTTCCTAACAAGTAGAGGTAAAAAATACTAGGACTAAAACATCAATCTTAGAAACGCAATAGGTATACACCTACAAAACAAGCATTTCATCTTACACCCTCAATTCACTACAACTGACCCCATAATTTGTTAAAGTATTTGTCATATCATTCATGGCAAATATGGGTGTAGGAGCACTCACAAAGTGAAATAAACAAATTTTCATATCTCAAAATAAACTTCTCAGTCTCTATGGAGAATTGCCATCTTCTTTGAGCCATGATATAGTATTAAGGGAGTCGCCCTCATTCTAAACTAACATTTTTATGTTCTTTTTTCGTTTTCTTTATCTTCTTTTTTCGTTGTATCTGGTTCTTTCTTTAGTTTGTTGTATTACATGTTAAAACAAAAGCACTTAAATGCAAGGATTCAAATTTCGGTTTCGGTTTCAGTTTCAATCCCTACCGAAACCGATTTAAAAAAAAAATTAAAAAATAAAAAATTTGGCCATTTCAGTCGGAATTTTAAAAATTTCGGCTGAAATGACCCAATTTCAGCCGAAATCTACATGCCGAAATCTGAAATTTCAAAATTTCGGCCCCAATTGAAATCTGAAATTTTGGATTTCGATTGGGACTGTAATTTTGAAACCATGATTAAATATCTGTTAAACTTCTCTACTGCTGAATACCCATCTTAGCAAACATAATAGTTACTTCTATCACCAAACTCTTGCTACACAGACCTGCATAAGCTAACAATACACAACCGTTAACATATAGAATAATGCCCCCAATTCTTGCCTTTCATTAACATTAATAACCGTTGTGACCTTGTTGCTCCCATGACGATTTAGTTGTATCCAACCAGTAGGGGGAGCAACACCAGCATCTTCGGTCCCATACACAATCATGGTTTTACATTTCGGTCGAAATATTTTGTTTTGGCTGCGAAAGCCACTTGGATTCGAAAAATTACTTGATTTGCTTGGAATTTAGGAATTTCATTAATGTTTCGTACGAAATATTTGGAATTGCAACTTTTCAGATAAAAAAACAAATTTTCTGTCGAAATGTCAGCATTTTGATAGAAACTCTGACATAAATGAACTCCACTCGTAGAAAAGAAAAGAACAACGATAATCTCTTAAGGTATTTCTAAAAACACGATAAAAAATAAAAACAAAAACCAGTGGAGAAGAATCTTACCTGGATTTTGACCGTAATTTCATACCTAAATGCTTTCGTGATTTTACAAGATTTTGATTGAAATTTCGCAACGAAATCAAAATATTTCCATGTCGTTGATGAAAGAAACCGAAACTGAAATGTAAAACCTTGGTCACAATCCAATCATTTAAAATGTCTATCATAGAAGATCCTTTGAAAATCCGATCACTTCATTCTTGCAATATGAGCCAGATTATTATTGACTGAACCGAAATAATCCAATTGCAAGATACCTTTTTGTTTCCTAAAGGTGTACTATTCCACCATTTCCATAGATCTAATGATGTGGAAACGTTGTTTACGCTACTAGAAATATTAAATAAGGTGCCAGAACATCTCTAAAATTTATCATACCATGGGCAATTTATAAAAACGTGAGTTGGATTTTCCCCATGGAAGCCACAAACGGGCGGTTCGTTGGATTGCAAATGTTCCTCTTAAACAGGTAATATTCTATTATAATCTTGCCACTCAAAGCCCAACAAAGGAAAGTGATACCTCTGGGAGATGTCGGATTCTCAAGATATTAAGAAAGTTCCTTTATGTAGATTGGGAGAGGAGCATAAAGATTTCACCGGATGGGTGATACTGTACTTAGCATCCCAAATGATTTCATCAACTTCTCCCAAAGTCATACTAAGGCTAGCATCGAGTCTTTTAGGTAACTCTATAAATTAATTTGGAGCTTGAAAAGATAAGCCTTCTTGAAAGATTGGAGTAATAATTGATTTATTACCAAGACAAGTTGAACGATTCACATATGAAGCCCTAGGGTTACAACTTTTTAAAAAAAGGTTATGGAAACTCCATGCTAATATTTTGATTCTGTCACCATCTATCCATCCAAAACAATTTTTCTTCCCTGTTTCCAATACTACAAATTATATCATTACTAAAGGGTTTGAATTCTTTTATCCAAGTTTGCCAAATGGGAGGTCCTTCATTCACCTAGCCTCCAAGATGAGGATTTTACCTTGGCCATTTGTCTTTAGCTTCTATTATACCTGCCCATTACTCGTTCTTGTCACTAAACAATCTCCACCACAATTTTGCTAGTAGGGCTCCATTTTGAAGTCTAATGTCCAGTCCCTCCATTTGTGGGGTGATAGACTTGATTGTAGTTAATTAAATGGCCCTTTCCAAAGGGAGGGTTATCATTCCATATGAATTATATTTTGGTTTCTTTCAACCTTTTCACTTACCTGTGATGGAATGCAATGGATAAATAATATGTCGGAATGTTAGATAGAGATGCAATTAAAGAGTCATCCTTCCATGTAAAGCGAGGTATTTACTTCTCCAATTTTCTAATTTGGAATCAGTCCTTAGAAAACCGGTTCAACCCAGCTGTCACAGGTCTATCACGGTTATTAGACTAATTAATGGATGCACTTTGAAGACTATGGTCAACCAGACCATTTCCATTGATAAACTTTGAACATATTATCATGCTAGTTGTAGGTAAGTTATTCTCTTTGTCTCATGTCCAACACACCAAGGAATTTTCCTTGATTTTTTTACTTATTCCCTCTGATTTGGCGCTGACTCACGTGTCCTGCCGTGTCCAACACGACGCGTGTGTTCACACTCGTCGACACTCCTTTGGATACTTTTACTTGTATTGCTGGAAGTGTTATACTTAATGTGGGTGTGTGAACATGTTTTTGTACCATGTCAAGTTTGACATTCTGTTTTTTTATTGAATATTGTGTTTACCTCATTTAGATAACTCGTATCCATGTCGAAACTGGACACACGAATCCATATCCACAAATCATGATTACATATACTTTCAATTTTAGCCGTGTCCCCGTTTCTAAAGTTTTGGGGTTTGCCGTGTCTGACACTCCATGTCGGTGTTGAGTGCCCCTGTCCACAAATCATAGCTTATTCCAATTCTTTCTCTTCTTGGGTTGTTTCACACATATACACCGATGAAAGACACAAACCAAAGAAGCCTGTCATCCACATTCCTGTCACCCACATATCTAAACTCAATGGATATCAAGAAAGATAACCTGTCCTTGTGTAAGCCTTTCCTCTTCTTGGCCTCTTTTCCTCTCTTTTTCATCTTTCCTACCCAATTCTTCCTTCTTCCTCAATTCTTCTTTTTGAGCAAAATATGGTATTCAAAACCTTAGAAGCACGAAGCGGGGGCGGGGGCGGGGGCGGGGGCGGGAGCGGAGGCACGAGCGGGGGCGGGGAAGCGTGGGTTCTAGAAGACTCTAAGTTTGGGAGTGCCATGGGAGCGTGTATGTAATATTTTCTTTATATATCTTTCAAAATTCAAGTACATCAAAAAATAATAGTTTCTAACCATTTTCATATGTATATTTCAAAATTTAAGTACATCTAAAAGCTAATTTCTAATCATCTTCACCATCTTCATTTGTGTGCACTCGTTCCTCGTGCCTTCTGAAGATGCACAAGCCTTTGTGCTTTCTCCAACGAATTACTTTGAAGAGTTGGAGGAGTTTGATATAAGGAAGTTGGTGATCGAGGGACTTATAGAGTAATAGAAGCAGGCTGTGAGCGTCATTAGAGCAGTTCCTGTCTCTCTGGGGTCGCGCTCCCTGGAAGCTCCTTCCTAAGGAGCAGCGCGGAATCGAGGTTCCGAGGTGGGAGCGGCACCTCGAGAGGAGGTTCCTGCTTGTAAGTTCAAAACAATAAAATGTCTAAAAGCCTAAGTGTGGTTACAAAAATTGCAGGGTGCCAACATTCCTCTTTTTAACAAATTTTGTTAAATGTAGATTAAATAATCTGATAACATCAATCATGAATCTTTTTTTTATTTTATTTTTTTGCATGGGAAATGTATCTTTCCTATTTATTTATTTGTTTTAGGTTTGCTTCCCACTCCCCATGTAGCTTGGGGGGTAGGATGTTCTACTTTCCCATTTTTCGTTTTCCTCGTTATTAATAAGTTCCTTGTAAACTCAGAACGATCGGCACCATTTTGTTTGTATTTTGTACTGACAAAAATAATAAAAAGTGGGTTTCTTATCTTGAAAATGATCTATCACGATACCTTGTAGTTGTAGTACTTACAGTTGGAATTGTGAATTTAACTCACCAGCTTCTTTGTCACCCTCCCTTTACATGTCCTGACCTGCTTGTGCTAACGTTCCATTTGAGTTGCTTGCTTTTAAATGAAATTTTATTGCCCTTTTGACCCATCCACCCTATAATTGTTATGGCTACCCATTTCCCTTGTGTTTTGGGGAAATTTTTTCTCTCGACTTACCTTTTGAATGTCTCTGTTTTTCAAATGCTGAGGTTGTCTATGTTTTTTTGGTTTAACAGCCAGAGCATCAACAGCTCATAGTAGATGCTGGTGCTTTGTCCCATCTAGTGAGTCTGTTAAAAAGGCACAGGGATGGCTCTAGCTCTCGTGCAGTGAATAGTGTTATTCGGAGAGCTGCTGATGCGATCACTAATCTTGCTCATGAGAACAGCAGTATCAAAACCCGTGTCAGGTTTGCTCTCTTTCTTTTACTTCCAACTTACATTTGCTATCAAGGTTTTCTCCTTTTGATATTTTGCTTTACAGGATTGAAGGTGGAATTCCGCCTCTTGTTGAGTTTCTTGAGTTCACTGATACAAAGGTACAGAGAGCAGCGGCAGGGGCATTGAGAACCCTAGCATTTAAAAATGATGAAAACAAGAATCAGGTGGGTATTTTTTTTCTTTCTTTTTGGAATGGAAGACTGGCATCATTTCTTAATTGTTTTCCTTTTCAGAAAAAAATTTGTTTTAAATTACTATTGATGTTGTGAGTTTTGTCATTTTACAGATAGTGGAATGCAATGCTCTCCCCACTCTGATCCTAATGCTTCGTTCTGAGGATGCTGCTATACATTATGAGGCGGTAGGGTTCATCGCACAGCAAAATTTGAATAATCTATACAACTGGTTTTACTGGAGCCTGTAGGCTGAAATGATTTCTTATGTGTTGTCCATTAGGTTGGTGTGATAGGGAATCTGGTCCATTCATCCCCAAACATCAAGAAAGAAGTTCTCCTTGCTGGAGCTTTGCAGCCCGTTATTGGTTTACTGAGGTATGATTGGATTTTGAGTTCCTATCATCCTTGCATCGTGTCTTCGATTCTCTATAGAATTTGAAAGGAATCTCGTGATCAGTATTGATGTATTTATTTTCTTAACCATTATTCATTAAAGGTTGCTTATGATCGAATAAGGTTTCTTTTTAACAAAACATTGTTCCATTAATTTTTTCTCCTTGATTTTCTGTTAACTATTTCCATTTTCTTCTTACTCGGGTGACAATATCAGCTTTCTTTTATTCTCTTCTTTTTGGGGCAGTTCTATTAGAAGCTATCTTTAATTATATTTGGTAGTCTCCATTAGAAGCTATATTTTATTACATTTGATGGTCCATATTAATATTATCACAAGCTCTTAGCTCAACTCAACTCAACTCAACAAAGCCTTTGTCCCAAACTAGTTGGGGACGGCTAAATGAATCCTTTAGAAAAATTCATGAAGAAGGAATCTACCCGGCTCTAATCCTGGCTCTAGTTGGGTTCTTCTACGTGGATCATTTTCTTCCATTCTATCCTATCCAGGTCATGTTCTTCGTTATGTTCATAGCTATCATGTCTTTCCTCACTGTTTCTACCCAAGTTGTTTTGGGTCTGCCCCTACCTCTTTTTACTCCATCAATTTGGCACGAGTCACCTCTTCTCAAGCTCTCTTTTACAAAAAAATTATGCTTGAATTATTTCTAGGGGTTGAAGAATTATACGATTTTTGTTCTCTTTCTGCTTTTCTACCATTGGAAATTTTGTATAGGTTCTCTAGAGAAATGTATTGCAATTCTTTGTGGTTTCAGAAATGCTAATTTTTGCCATAATACCATTCATGGATTTGATTTTTTTTGGCCATTTAAGTATTTTCTTTTCAGGGAATTTACATTCCCAACACATTTCATATTTTAAATTTGGACAAGAATTCTACATTGTTTAACTTAATTAATTAAAATTAAATCTAAATTAGGGTCAAAACTTGGTGTCAAGATTATTTAAAGCATTTCCAGAAAAACTTAGTCGTACTACATTTGGAATATGATAATAATTTGTTCAATCAAACTTGAATTTTGTTCATGTACACTCACACTAGTATTCATGTAGGTTAGGCTTCTTCTAATATATAAGGGTTTGGCAAAATTATGGACATACTAAGAAGATGAAATGTTAGGCTTTGGCAAAATTATGGACATACTAAGAAGATGACTTGTTATTATGTATCCTAGAAGACTAAGTTTTACAAAACTGCAACAATGTCTGTTGGTTTTGATATTGTGTAGAATACTGTAATACCCCTTAATTCTTGGTTATTGATATCTTTCGTCCATTTGTTGATCTTATTTGCCAATATTTTCTAATGGAAATCTCATTTTGTGGGGACCATTTTCTCCTCCACAATAATTTCATTATCATGTAGTGTTTGGCATGCTATTCAGCGTATTATATGAGTTGCTAAAAAACTTGGCCATCATGGTGTGTGCTTGTCTCTTCTAGAGGAACATGTTTTTATATGTTTTCTTGATATTTAAAGTTCAACTAATTCCTTCAAAACGTGGCCTTCAGAGGTAGAAACTTGTTGGCATGTTTCTTGGTCAGTGAATGCTAGTCTTCACCCTAGAACTCGTTCATAAAGTTCTACTTGAATCCTGCATGATTGCCATTGGAGATCAACATGCTCAAACACGATGAATAGCCGATATTATTATTATTATTATTATCATTATTTTGAATGGTATCACCGAGATTCTTGCTCGTGAAAGTCTCTGGAAAAAGATTTTTGCTTTTTGTTGGATTAAAGTTCCTTTCAATTGAAATATCTGTGCAAATATTGTGGGGGAACATTGCCTGATAAAAAATCGAGTCTTGACATTTTTTTAAATTCTTCAACTAACAAGATGTTTCTTTATTGTTGTGTTGGACAATATGATTCTATTCTTCATTTAAATCAAAGACCCAAAATGATGACTTGTCCATTTTTAACTCTGTTCCCAACTGTTAATTCGATTTTGGTTACTCAAAGAAAAATTTGTCATAGCTTGCATTGCACCTTAAATCGTATACAAGGAGAGTGCCTTGTTTTCAGCACTATTATCATGACTGTATAAGATTATGATGTTGGAATGAGCTGATGCACATGAGCTCTGCCATTAAACCTTGGATACTTCACAATGATTTCCTCATGGTGCGTTGTGTTCAGGCAAAATTGGTGGCATGAGTTTGCTAGAGAGACCTAGGCTTTGGAATTATAACCACCAATGGGTGCCCAAAGTAGTGTAGAAGAGGAGTTTTTGTAAAATTTAGAGCACGATATCTTTCTAAAAAGAAAAGGAGGAGCGAAGCTTGGGCATTGTTTGGAGAAAGTACTAACAAAAATCGGGGTGAAGGGTTTTTTTTTAAATTTTTTTTATAGAATAGCATATAAGTCAAGACGGAAAAAGAACTTACAAAACAAACTGCAACAGACAACTGGAGAAAGCAAAAGAAAAATGAAAAAATCAGCTATGCTAGACTCACCATGTAGACATCTTTGGGTGAAAGGGGACTCCATGTGCTATTGCTTGGGTCAATAACAAATGTCTTGGCCTCTCGGGCCTTGTAGATTGGCAAATTTAATTTGTGCTCCAGCTGATCCATTTTTTTCTCCAGCTGTAGATCGGCTGAAAGGGGACTCCACGTGCTATTGCTTGGGTCAATAACAAATGTGTTGGTCTCTCAGCATTGTAGATTGGCAAATTTAATTTGTGCTCCAGCTGATCCAATTTTTTCTCCAGCTGTAGATTGGCAAATTTAATTTGTGCTTCAGCTGATCCATTTTTATCTCCAGCTGATAAACGTGTCAGAAAAAAAAAATTATTTCGTTTAAGGTTTTTGTATGTGGACTGTTCACTGTTGTAACTCAGGATTAATCCTATGATCATGATCAAACCATTCATTTGGATCCTGCACGAGGACATCTATTTGTAATAAAGACCATTGATATTGTAGGTTGATTTTGTGTATTCCTTTATCTTATGAATCTATGGCCCACTTGCTTGTGACCAAAACCATGTGGGTCATCTCACAATTACCTGCATGATCAACGGTCTAGATAACCATACATGTCCCCATGCGGGGCCCAGAAAATGATCATTAGAATTGATCCTAAGCCATGGATATTTTCTTTCTGGTCCTTTATCTTACAGATGGTATGTATGTTCATTATGCAAGCAGAACTATTTTGATTGCCTCATAATGGCTTACAATATCCAACAAATTTGATTATACATACATGCCCAATCCGGGACCCAAAAATTGATCACTAGCATTGTTCTTAAACTGTTGATTTTTAGTCCTTTAGATTATGGATGAAATGTCATTTTGACATGGGATCAAAACCGGTCAAAACCATGTGGGCTGCCTCATGATGGTCTACAAGATCAACAGCCTCGATTACGCAAACACCTTTTTACAGATTTACAATTAGCATGCTAAAGCTATCAGTTAAACAGGGTCAGGATTCATTAATTTATGGAAGTGAGGTCTTTTAATCATTTCAGAACAATGCATTGTTGAGGGATTCAACAAAATCATTATTTTGAATTAATACTTTCTAGAGGTAGTTTCTGGACATTGGCCATGGTTAGATAGTTTAACTGCCTGTACATAACAATGGCTGCTGTTCCAGTACCTGAGGAAATGCATTAAGTTGTTTTCTTGATTCTAAGCTCAATTGCTTGCACCTATGAATCCATGGGGTGATCTATGGTTAACCTTATATGTTGGATGACAGTTCCTGCTGTTCAGAGAGCCAAAGGGAGGCGGCTTTGTTACTTGGGCAATTCGCTGCTACAGATTCAGATTGCAAGGTAGTTTCCTATTTCTCTCGTCTCTTTTTGGTTCTAGAGTTGAATAGACAAACTGTCACTTTGAATAGAGAAACCAAAGTGTTATCATATGTTGTTTTTTATTTTTTATTTTCCTGAAAAAGCAGTGGTTGCAGGTTCATATTGTACAGAGAGGTGCAGTCCGACCTCTGATTCAGATGCTCGAATCCCCTGATACACAGCTTAAGGAGATGTCAGCCTTTGCACTTGGGAGGTTGGCACAGGTTATTTACTTCCACCGACCACCTTATGTATTTTGCTCAGTTCAAGTAAGAATGGCTAACATTAAATCAACAGCATCTTGCATCAACCATATCATTTCTGTTATCGTTCAAAATTATTAGTTCTATTTCTGGCTATTTATTTTCGTTGTGTGGAGGAAGCTTTGCTAGCTTTTTAAGTGACTATCTTTTTTTGTCCAAAATATTTAGTTGTAGTACAAGGTTATATGTTTGAGCAGCTGAAATAACTCTTAAAACTATAGTGATGGGGGATATCTTTGATTGTTCATTCTGTTTGAATTTCATTGTCTGGACTTGTGAAACACATTCTTATTCTGGAGTGATGATTAATATCCTGCTAGTGATTTGTTTCTTCTTTTAGTTTTTATTTTTTGGGATAAATACATTTACACCCCCTCTAGTTTCTGACACATCCACTTCGACCCCTGTAGTTTAAAAAGTGACAAAGACATCCCCTGTAGTTTCAATTTGTTTAAGGTTTACCCCCTCAGCTGAAGGTTCGTCCATAGATTGAAGGGTTAGGAATCCGATGGAGCTGATTTTTTGGGCACACCCTATCTATGTCAGGACCCATCAAATGAACGCTTTGGATCATCCAAATAATGTGGGCCCATACCCGAATATGGGCCCAAATTATTTGGATTCGGGTATGGGCCCACATTATTTGGATGATCCAAAGCGTTCATTTGATGGGTCTTGACATAGATAGGGTGTGCCCAAAAAATCAGCTCCATCGGATCATCCTAACCCTTCAATCTATGGACGAACCTTCAGCTGAGGGGGCAAACCTTAAACAAATTGAAACTACAGGGGATGTCTTTGTCACTTTTTAAACTACAGGGGTCGAAGTGGATGTGTCAGAAACTAGAGGGGGTGTAAATGTATTAATCCCTATTATTTTTATGATTTGGAATAATATATTTATTATGAAGGAGACATGCCACTAGGTTATTATGTGGAACTCCATGTTTTTCGTTGTTTTGGGCTTTTACAGTTGCTTTGCAATGTGTTTCTGGGACATTGTTTGGGTATAGTCGTATAGACCGAGGAAAGCGATGTCCGGATTCTTGGAACATAATGTTAGGTGTCCAAGGTGTAGCGGGTGCTTCCCTTTAGTGATTTTACTCATCTTGATGAGATTCAAGCAGTCTACTTAATCCAAGTTTCTGACTTATGTTTGTGCAAAAGTTATGAGCACATCACATTTCCAAGTCATTTCTACAGGAGCTGTCAGTTATGAATTGCAGCATATTTGTTTACTCATTCGCACACCACACCTCATCAGGGGGGCACACAAACCACACCAACCCACATACACACACCATTACATTTATAAAGTGAAAAGGGAGCACACACTTGAAAAATCAGTTTTTTTATTTTTATTTTTTATTTTCTGTTAGCTTCTAAAAGGCACAATTACTATGCATGCGTAGGAAATCTTATTCTGCATTTGCACATGCTTTATAACTTTCCTGGTCAATACCAATCAAGTTACTGAAATTTCACCATGAATTTACTCTATGTTTTTTTTTTTTTTTTTTCGAATGGCAAGAGTTTACATTCCTGTCTGTAAGGCATCATATAAAGATCCAAATAAATAGTTAGGGGCTGTTCAGGTGCATGTATTTTCTTTTATTTTAGGCCCTGTTTGGATTACAAGAAAAACATTTCTTGAGGTAATTTTATTTCCCAGAATTTTTTTATTTTCACAATTTAGAGGGAAATAATAAATTTTAGGGATATCATTATAAATTAAAAGTCCCTCTATATAAAACTAGAACTCGGGTGTTTCAACTCACTTTTTTTCACATGCAATTAAACCACGGAACAACATGAAATTTGGGAATTCTTTTCCAAACTGTTCCAGAAAATTCCTGCAATCCAAACAGGGCCTTGGGATCTTTTCAGGGATAAAAAAATCTCTTTTTTGTTTATTTTTCTTGAAAAAAATTAGAGAATCCTAATTTGGTACAAATCGTATACGTGTGATTCATACCATTCAGTTGGTAAGCCCACATCATGGATGGGCCTTGGCCCAAATACCACAGCAATTAGGCGATCCTACCTAAGCATTCAATTAAAGATATCTATGCATTGAGTTGGACCATTGGTCAACTTTTGGCCCCCATCTTGGTGGGCTCACTAGATGAATGGTCTAGGTGTCTAGCTCATTTGCATAGGTGCTGTTTGTGCGTGATTAGAGACGGCAACATTGAAAAGAAACGAGCAGCTTTAAGAGGCAATTCAATGGGCTTCGATCATTTGCTCCTTTAGGGGAATATCAGTGACTTCCTTCCATAGTGCTTTGGAGGAAGTCAGGCTTACCAGATTTTCTATGGAGAGAGCGTAATAGCGTATCCCCTCTTGGAAAGCTGAAACTGAATTTTGATGGCTCGAGTTCTTAGAATTGTGGCCCGCCTGGCATTGCATGACTCTTGGGGACTGCATATAGAGTGATGCTTTGGGCCTTTTTAGACGGGCCATCGAGGTGGAGGTTCTGCCATTCATCACTGCATTAGTTGCTGGATCAGCCACAACTGGATCATATTATTATTGAGGCTGACTCCTTCAATAAGGTTAGATGGTTGAGAGACGATATCAGTCACTGATGGAGATTAGCGGATGCCATTGAGCAGATTTAGAAAAGCATAGAGGCCCACAACTTTGAGCTCGGACACTTTTCCGATCTGCGAACTCGGATGCAGATTCTCTTGCTCGATCCGGGTCACTAGAGACTCGACCCTTGTGTTAGAACAGGTCTTACCTTGACGATGTCCGCCTACTGATTGTTTTTTCTGTTCTTGACTACTGCTGTTGTATATGCTATTTTGCATTTGCTTTTCTTTTCCTTTGGTTTTGTTTTTTGTGTTTGACCATCTCGGTCATTGGGTGTAGCCTTTTTTCTTTAATAAAATATCACCATTCAAAAAAAGGGGGATTGTTTCATATAGTAACACTGAAAACATTCTAATGTGGAAACATAAACATTTTACTTTTTGTGTCCTTGTTTTTTTTTCTTTTTTTCTGTTTCCCTTTCTCTTTTGAAGAGTAACTTATAGTAAGCTCAAAATTCATTTATTGCTTGCTGTTGAAGAGTATGGTTAATGGGTGTATACTTATTTGGATAGTAACTCCATCAATGTTAATTTTCTGTAGCAGAGGGACTGTCGAGATTGTAACATTATACTTTTTTTTAGGACTTGAGCTGCTTGGAGGGACTGTTGAGATTGTGTTTTGTAACATTATACTTTTGTTTAGGACTTGAGCTGCTTGTTTTCACTTGTTACTTCAAAATTAATGATTTGTGATTTATCTTTTCTCTTTCTTTTTGGAAAACAATATCAAGACATTCTTGTGTCAAAGGCTGTTCATTTTATAGTAAAGATTAGGATTTTCTTGATGCTAAAAATTGGTAATTAGAGTCAGATTTAGCATGTGTCGCAATAGGGAGGGCTGATATGCACATCCTTTCTAGATGTGTCTTCCTAGGAGCTCTCTTTTTTTTTGGATTTATTATAACATTTTCTTTAATGCTCGATCAGTTACACCTCAATTTCGTTGTTTGTGGTGTATTTTAACATCAATTGGTTCATTCATCACTACATGGAGTTTATTTTCTGTCTGAAGGATATTTTGCATTTTTCAGGACATGCACAACCAAGCTGGTATAGCTCACAATGGTGGTCTAGTTCCGCTGCTAAAGCTTCTTGACTCCAAAAATGGTTCTCTACAACACAATGCTGCATTTGCTCTTTATGGTCTTGCAGACAATGAGGTGTAACCATGTCACATGGCCTTTTGACCACAATTTCCTTATGTCATGTGTTTCTTTTTCCTACATTCTGTACAGTTCTTTTTTTTGCTGTCTCTCTTCAATATTGAAACGCTTAAATTTTTAGTTTTTTAATCTTTCCCTGTAGGACAATGTGTCCGATTTTATAAAGGTGGGAGGTGTTCAAAAGCTTCAAGATGGAGAGTTCATTGTTCAGGTATGCATGCCTCTCCTTGTTTTTTTCTTCGTATTGTATGAGGTTTCCATTTGCTTGCCTAATGTGTTGAGCAGATATCATATCGCCACAAGGGCAGAGTTTTTTTTTTTTTTTGGTTAATGATTTTACCAATTTTTGAATCATCGTGAATATTTTCTTAAGGTCCATCATAATTTAGTAAACCATGTGTTGATTTCAATGTTATTTTTTTTTACAGGCGACCAAGGATTGTGTAGCGAAGACATTGAAAAGACTGGAAGAGAAGATCCATGGGAGAGTGAGCCTTCTCTTCTCTAATCATTACCTTCTTTGACAGAAATGTGGCTCGATCACTCCCTTTTATCTTCATTCATACACCAAATTCGTAACAGTCCTCTTTCAACTTTTTATTTATCAGTACAATTAATTCTAGTTAATCAACATATTCTGTTCATGTTTTTGCTTGGTAGGTATTGAAGCATTTGTTGTATCTGATGCACGTTGGAGAGAAGGTTCCAAAGCGAGTTGCTTTGGCTCTTGCTCACCTTTGTTCACCTGATGACCAGAGAACTATATTCATTGATAACAATGGTATGTATTTATTTACTCTCTTCTTTCGTGTTCTTTGTATTTGGAAGATTACTTTAATCATGTTGTTGTATGCAGGACTTGAGTTGCTTTTAAATCTTCTTGTGTCCAAAGATCCAAAGCTGCAGCATGATGCTTCTGTGGCCCTGTACAAGATGGCTAACAAGGCGATGTCACTCTCTCCTATGGATGGAGCTCCACCATCGCCAACACCACAGGTCTGCTTCCTTTTGGAAAACATTACTTGGGTCTTTGCCTGTATCTTTTCCTAGATTTTTTATGCAAAAAAAGAAAAACCCCCCAATTGGTTGCATTAAAGAGGTGCTGATGATTAAATTTGTTTTAAAAGACATGGAAGTATATATAGAAATTTACGTTTTAAGCGAATTAGTAGCCACGCCGTATTACGTTTTTAGTGAATCAGCAGCCAGGATGATTAAACTGACTAGAACATTTAAGTAGCTGGATTGATTTTTATTAAAACTTTATGTTTTCATGTTTCCCTTGTGTTCCATATATTTCGTGTTTCCATTGACATTTCTCTATCGTTTCTGAAACATTTCTATTGTGTTTCCTAAGACGTTTCTCAATGTGTTTCTCATACGATTTTCTATTGTTTTCCCTTTTCTCGTTTCTCCAATATATTTTTCCTGTGCTTACCATTTCACGTTTCGCTTCCCGAATTTGGTTCCCAACTTGGTAACTATGGTTAAACCATTATGGGTATTTTTTTTACTTAAATGATGGCTTTTTAATGTGTATTATTTGTGCTAATTCGAGCAATGCCTAAAGCTTCATCTTAAATGTCCTCCATTTGCACATGTTTCCTTTATTTTACAAGATTTCCACTGAAATTCCCATCCTAAACCGTCATATTTCCGTTTTGTCACAATCGAAATGCATACTGAAACCAAAAGATGAAACCTTGTTTAGCACCATGCATGAGCTTGATGGGCGCTCTTTAGTACGTAACATTCACAAGACCAGATATGTCCTATGTTGTGTATCATGATTGTCAGCATTTAGATGATATGAAAGGTATATTCTGTTTTCATTTACTAAAATGCAAGCCAAACGACTCAAATTGTATGGATAATTCCATCTCTCTCTCTCTCTCTCTACATCCTTGTTGTGCTTGATTTCTTCAAAAAGCCGTTATAATACCCCATCATATGGCGTTGAGGGACCCATGTGCACCATCCAAAAGTTGTACTCGATTGGAAACAAATAAAAATATGTCAGACTGCTGAATAAGTCCCATCTCAAATCTACTGTACCTAGAGGACCAACATGGTCCATGGACCCGCAACACTTTCCTTGCAAACTTATGGGAGGTGTCACCAAGCCTAGCTTCATGCAGTTATCCTACATGTGTGGAGAATATATAATCTGAATGAGCACCCTTTCACACGTTACATTGTATTATAGTTGTGGTCAGGTGCAGAAAGAATTGCTGTGGTTTATGAGGATCACACACACACACACACACACACACACACACACACAAATTATACTGTATGTATGCATGAAGTATAAGAATATCCCATTTTAAAGGAAAAACATCTGGAAGGAAAAGGTGGTGGTCCCAAAATTGTCATATTTTTTGATATTTTCCACCTTTCTGCTAATATAAATCACTTTTTGACTTGAATGCTTAATTCTAGACTAGCTTTGCAAATTTGATTATTGGATTTCTTTCACTTTATGATGGATATTTTTAAAATATTATTTGCTTTGCATCATTCTTGATTTGGTTAGAGCATTTGGTGCCTATGCTGACAAACAACTCTTGCTGCAGGTATATTTGGGTGAGCAGTATGTAAACAACGCTACACTGTCCGATGTTACATTCCTAGTTGAAGGTTGTTAATCATTCATGCCACCCTGAATCATTTCAGTTGTTTGTATGTTCCAGCTTGGATTATTGAGAGAATATTAAGCATCACTCGCATCATCTAACATAAAATCTTAATTATAAAGTTTATATGGATAAAAAGGGCGTTATAAATTCTTCATCAATACTTTTCTTTCTTTTTTCAGGTAGAAGGTTCTATGCCCACAGAATTGCTTTGCTTGCTTCTTCGGACACATTTCGTGCAATGTTTGACGGCGGTTATAGGGTGAGCATATTCATATTCTAGTATCTTATCCATTGATGGAAGAATGCTTATGTGAAGGGCGCCCTTGCAAAAGTCAATAGACAGTGTGCCTCATTGGATCCACTTAACACAACCACATTTACAAGGGCACTGGAAATGCTAAATTAAAGGAATGTTAAATTCGTTTAGGTGATATGGATCCAATTGGGCGCCCTTGTGGCTGGATTTTAGGAAGGGTACCCTTCAGTTTAGTATTCCTCCTAATAATGCTATTTAATTTTTTTTCGTGAACTCAAAAATCATATTTGTTAATAACTGAGGTATGTAACAACATAGGGTTTGAGTTTCATATCAAATTCTGATTACAAAATGCAGCTGAGTCGCATGAAATTCCATTAGGTGTCCGGCAAAATAAAAAAGTATGTTATACTCTGCAGTTCTATTGTAATATTCTTTTTTGGTAGGTAAGCTGGTATTGAGCCTCTGACCTCAAGGTTGAGCTTAGAGGCTCAACCCCTCCATTATAAATATTCTCAGAATATGTCTCCACTATGTTATTTTTGTGCGAACTGAGATGCTACTATTAGAAATGGGCATGCATTGTGTGTTGAGTGCGCTTGGTCAACAAACCATCACTAAGACTATTTTGGTCTTTCACTATTTTATCTATATTAGACAACTTGTATCATGTTACTTTACTGTAACGAAAATCAGATCCACGTCCTCCCATACAACTTCTATTGCTTTTCCGTCTTCTTCATTCTCATTTTTTGTTTCAAGGTATTCATCACATCTGGTTGGGAGGCATTTGATCAACCAATAAATGCTTTTTTTGAATTGGATCAACCAATAAATGCTAGTATCTGATTTCCTGACAAGTGGTGTTTTGTTTATCCTTTTTTTATTTTTCTCATCTTTGCATTTCTTTCTTTGCTTCTCATACTCTTTTACGTCTGTTCACCTTTCACATGTTTCATTTTCATTACATTCTTCTTGTAAAAAACCCTATTTCCTTTTGTTTTCCATTTTCGATATCTCTTATGTCTTTTACTCACCTTCTCGCTGACAAAGAATTTTTAGTGTTTTGCCATCTCACCTCACTTGTTTTCACCCAGTCGTCCCCTCTTATATTTTCTCTGCTAATATGCACCTAATTTAATTTAGGGCTCGTGTTAGCATGTCACTTGAGTGATGTCTTCAAAATATAAGAAGGGACCTCAACAAATAATCACGTAAGTTCTGTGCATTAGGCACGCCATTGAAATTTGCCCCTTCCCCTTAAAACTCTCCATTTCCCGGCAACCAAATCCCTAACCCTAGCTCCCATTCGAGAGTTAGGGCTGCTCCCTCTCTTTATCTTTCAATTTGGGTTCTGTTCTCTATTTCCTTTTCACTCTTAACATGGATTCATGTATCATTTTATTACTTTCCTCTTTTTGTCACTCTTGTTTTTCTCTTTTCTTCCGAAAAGTCCTTTTTTTTTCATTATTTTGTACTTTTTTTCTATTATCCTCTATTCTCTATCTATATTATTTTATCATTCCATGCCATCTCTTTCTATTATTGTTGTCATCCGCCACTTCTTTTCCTACACTGTTTTTTTTTTTGAATGGTAAAAATTTCATTTAAAGGACCGAGATGGTCAAAGATACAGAGAAAATACAAGAATTGAATATATACAAACAGCCCCCCAAGCCTCAAGGTGGAAGAAAATCGTATTTCTCTAGAGAATCCAAGTGTACTCTGCTTTTTGCTAGCTTGTTTGTAACACTGTTCGCCGATCTCCTTACATGGAGAAATGAGATCCTAGAGGAGCCGACAATGTCTTTAATCTCTTTAATCTCATTGAAAAAGTCCGCGAAACACCGAGGAAAAATGTGAGACCCAGATAACCACCCATTAACATTGAGGGAGTCACCTTTAACCACAAGGTCCACAACACGATTAAGATCCTCCCCCTCCAGTAACTTAACGCCACGATGAACCTCCCGAAATTCCGCCTCACTAGAATCCGCTACTCCCAACGGACCCCAAAGGCCCATCTAACCACTCCTTCCTCATTCCTGAGAACTCCCCCAATGCCAGCCGGCCCCGGGTTGCCAAGGCTAGAGCCATCAAAGTTTAGTTTGAGATATCCCTTTTCTGGTGGCTCCCAACTTTGAACAATAGGGATAGAAAATTTTCTTTTCCTCTACCTAATCTCTATAGAACTCTCTTGCGACAGTTTTCTGTTATTGAAAGGTTATCTTCTTCGTATTGCTCATGCTCATGGCATTACCAAACATCTTGAAGGCTTATCAATACCACCTAATCAGTTTGTGGAGAAAGGCTTATCAATACCATCTTGAAGACACTTCATTGGGAGCACTCTTGAGTACGATTCTTGGTATTCAAGGACTAGTTGTTTGTTGAGTGGATCGACTCTAACTTGTCTTCGAAGTTACTTCTCAAGTACTTGATGTCACACTCGCAAAGGATCTGTGGAAGGCTTTGCATGCCTCCTATTTGGAGCAATCTAAGTGGAGTGTCAATGAACCTAGATGGTCTGACAGATCCAAATGTTAATTGACAGGATTTGGGCTCAACTGGATCCAAATTGTGTCCATTGGATCCATCCCTAAGGTCCGAAATTATTTCGGATTGTGACCTAGACATAGCCGCAACATTCGATGTAGCGTCCTAGATCCGAATGGAGGGGGCATGCATGTAAATTCCCTTCGTATTTTTTTTCATTTATGCCTATTCTTAACGGGCATTTTCGTAACATTTAGAACCCTACTCAAAATGACAAACAACATATCATTTTCCAATTTTTTGTTTCAATGGTGATTCTCTCTCTCTCTCTCTCTCTCTCTCTCTCTCTCTCTCTCTCTCTCTCGAGTTTTTCCCTATTCCATATTCCAACTTTTTGACTCAATGATATCTGTCACATGCTTTATAACAATTGAGCATCCACCCTAAACATATTAAAAGTTCTTTTGTGATGTATTTAGATGTTAACCTGATTGTTAATGAACTTTTTGTTGATTTTCATTGTACTCTTGTTTTACTTGTATTTTTCATTCATCTCAATCCCTATTTTCATAATGGAAGCTGAATTTATTATCAATTTTTTATTCACATATTTATTGAGATCATGTTTATGGTGAGACAGGAGAAGGATGCAAGAGACATTGAGATTCCCAATATAAGATGGGAGGTATTTGAGTTAATGATGAGGTCGGTCATTTCTTTCTTTTATTGTCCCATTTTATGTAACGTGTTTATGGTGAGATTTGAAAAATTTATTTTTGTTCCCAACAGATTCATCTACACAGGCTTAGTTGATGTTACAATAGACATTGCACAAGATCTTCTCAGAGCTGCAGATCAGTATCTATTAGAGGGTCTTAAACGTCTATGCGAGTATGCCATTGCACAGGTGAGGAAATTTATAATTCATGTTAATCCTTAAGATTTTTTTGATTGGAAGGTGGATCTGTTATGGCAAGTTTTAATTTATGTAGGATATATCTCTGGACAATGTTTCGAGCATGTATGAATTGTCAGAGGCCTTCCATGCCATGTCGTTGAGGCACACGTGTGTCCTGTTTATTTTGGAGCAGTTTGATAAGATGTGCCCTAAGCCTGGGTATGCCCTCTCATCTCTCTCATTCCTACATATGCATGGAATTTTAATTTTAATGTCCAAAATTTTTGAGCTGCTAATTATCTTAATGCCCAATATGAACACACTTGTGTCAGAGCTAAAGAAACAGCCCTCCCATCATTGTCATATGTACATACCTCGGGGTATATTTGTCATTTAATCAGGGATTAGGGTTAATTCTCTCTTTTCAAAAGGGCAATTAATGTACTGTTGGCTAAGTGGCATAATAAGGAGGGCTGTTAGGAAGCTCCCTGACATGGGCGTGTCTTCCTAGCGGCTCTCTTTCCTGAAATGAAGTCATTAAGGTTCTGTTTCTTCCGAAGTAAAAATGGACGAAAAATTTGTTCTATGTTGTAAAACTGAACATAAAACAAATTTTACGTCAATTTTTACTCGAAAGAAATAAAACCTAAAGGAAAAAAAGCAGGAAAGGGGTTGGAAATGCTGGAAAAGGGGGTGTAAATGTCATTCCCTTACAAATATTGAGTATGCATCAGTTAGGATCATAGAGTGAGTTTTTCACCATCTAGTAATTCTGTACTGATGAATTATGCAGGTTTTCTCATCTGATTCAACGTATAGTCCCGGAAATTCGGAGTTATTTCTCTAAAGCATTTAAACCTAACCAACGTGGTCCTCGCCTGTAGATTGCAAACTGCTAACCTGGTTCTAGCTAACACATCTGTTGAAGACTGTACAGTGGCGATTTTGCCATTATTGGCATCACTGATGTTATTTTGAACAAATGAGGAGCAAAATGATTGTAGTCCACAATCTCATTTGAAGTCAAGTGCCTGTTTCTTTCACATTCTTATGTTTCAAATGTAACTTGTCCTAGGTTTTCTACTATTAATACTGATCATCCAATCTATTCTGGAACTTTTTCTTAGGCTTCAATTGTGGGTTGATTATAACCAATGGCTCGAATCGCCTACTATCCTATATATGGTCTTGTGACTCTGCGAAGACCTGTTTTTTGGGTAAGTAGTCATTCGGGCCTAGTCACTATGAACCCTTTTTAGATGTGGCATCCCTTCTCCCGAAGTTACTGGACTTGTTTCGCGAGTGCCTTGGAGAGAGTAGTCTTATCCCTTTGTAGGGCTCTGCGAGGTTCTTCCAGTTATCCCATATTTGGTCTTACGACTTTGCGGAGGCCCTGTATTTTTGGTAAATAGTCACCTGGGCCTAGTCACTGCCATCCCTTTGGGATGAGGCATCACCTGGGCCTAGTCACTGCGACCCCTTTGGGATGAGGCACCCGTTGGGGACTATTTTGTGAGTTCCTTGGAGAGAGTTGTCTCTTCCTTTGCGGACCCGAGTATTTGTGAGGGTTAGAGACATTCCTTTTGTTTTTTCCTGGTTTGTTTGTAAGTTGTAACCCAAAATAGAGGTCATTAGAGGATTTTAGTTTATCTGTTGGGATATGTTTGAATGGGTGAATCTCATGAGTGAGTGACATTGTTAGAAAGGAGGAGGATTTAAAAAAAAGGTAAGTCCTTTGAAATATGTGCGAGTTATAGGGTATCGTACGGCTTTTGAGTAGTTTTAGAAAGTGATTTAAGGAAACGGAGTTTTTTGGTGTATTAGAATGCTCATCTCTGTCTGTTACATGTAACAAACACCAGGGACAACCAAAGATATCGCACAAGCAAAAGAGTATTGGAAAGGGTAAAAATACAGAGAGGTTGTTTCACCAAAGAGACTAATCTCGGCCTTGGTCAAGCTATGCCTTTGTTTTTACCCGGAATTTCTCTAGGGGACCTTAAATTTTATTGATAATAAGAACAAGATACTGATATTCCCACTACTATGTTTTGATAACCAGACTAACTCACATTGTTATTATTTAGCTATTACACTTCCCAAAAAGTTTTCTGCAGCCAGATAAAAAGGAAAAGACAAGGTAAGTTTGCCTTGTTATCAAAGCATGATAGTACAAATACCAGTAGCCTAGCTAAAAAAAATACAAAGAACAATATAAAAGCTATATAAGGGATTCCTAAGAAAGAGAAATTACATCTCATACCCCTTCTACTAGCTCTAGCCAGATCTTCCCACTTCCAAAATATTTTGGTTTCTAAGCATATGATCTAAGTTAGTAAAAGTAGAACAATACTGAGATAGATAATATAATAAGGGCAGCCCAGTGCACGAGTCCCGCCATTGCTGCTACTGGTCAGGCTCATCAAATGCAAACATGGCTCGTGGTGGCCGTGGTAGAGGCCGCAGCGGAGTCTGGAGAGGGCTAGATGTACTCAGCCTTACCCCTACTTTGCGAGAGGCTGTTTCCCTGAGATGGTATAGCTAGTATTACAATGGTGAATCAAGACTCGCTTAAGAATTTCGCTTCGCTCATCGATTTCAGTTAGAGGTCTCTGAGCCTTATCTTTCTCTTACCGAGGCAGAGAGGAACCCCCCGACTCGAACCCATGACTACCAGGTCACAATTGAGCAACCTTACCGTAGCGCCAGGCTCGCTCGCCCTATTAGAACAATATTTACATGAAAAACATAAAATTAAATAGATAGAGCATCATGAACTAGCATACAAAACCAACTATTGGAAATGGTAAAAAAATAATACAAGCAAAGACACAAATATTTCACAATCCCACAAAAGAAAACAAACCCTAGTCATCTCTCAGCTAGTATTCTTCCTCGTTTTTACTAATTTGGTTATTTAAAGCAACAAACTAGAGAAGGTGGCATTGATCCTTCCTTGGGTGCAATTGGGTGTGTTTAACACTGGCCTTATTCTAACAGTAAGAGACCTTGTTCTCCCCAACCCTTTCTTTATCCTCTTCACATTCTCCTCCCTCTTCCATGACCCCTCCTTTTCTCCCTTCCTATCATTCACATTCTCCTCCCTCTTCCATGACCCCTCCTTTTCTCCCTTCCTATCATCCTTTGAGTGCGAATCAACTGAAGAACGCGGCGGCACTGACATCCGTGAATTTGAAGAGTTTTGCCTCTTCAATTTTAGCAATTCTTTCCATAGAAGTGTGCATTTAGGAGGCCGGGGAGATGGGTCATCATCCACAAACCAACTTACAGTGCTAGCCTCTTCGGGCCTCTTCTCGATATCGTCTTCCTTCGTCTTTAGAATGATCTTATTGAGTTTATCCACATGTTGTGGTTGAGAAAAAGGAAGTAACTTTCCTTCGAAGAAGAGCTCGTCGGCCGTTAACATTTTCGCACTAGCATTGCCGGAAAGAAACTCGAAATCGGCATTGCCAGCGGTCGCTCTCTCGGCGGCGACATGGGTTTTGTCTCTCTTAGAGTCAAGGTCTTTGGGAATGAAGTTATTGCTTAAGATGAGGAAGTCACCACCTGAGAAAGAGATCCGTGGGCCTGACATAGGCTCCATGTCAACCTTCCTAAGGAGACAATGGTACTTTTTTTTAACCCGGAAAGGAATGCCGCCCTCGCACAGACCTCAAATTTTATATAGAAAATTGTGCGAAACTACAAAGAGGAGGACATACCACCTTGCGTCAAGAGTAAAAAGAAGGGAAAACCATAAAAAAAACCGCCAAAAATAGGAAGAGGGGCACGACCACCCTGAAGGAATGCGGCCTTGGGGCGGACCTCAGAATTTATATAGAAATAACACAAAACTACAAAGAGGAGGACATACCACCTTGCCTCAGGAGTAAAAAGAAGGGGCAACACTAAGAAACCACCACAAAAAAAAAAGGAAGAGGGACACCACCACCAGCCCAAACCCCCAACAACTACAAGAAGGGAAAGGCTAGAAAGAAACAGGAGAAAACCAAGGCAACTTGGGCAGCCCTCGTTCAGACCAAAGGGATGCATGGGGTGTGTGTTTTATAAGAGGAGGCAGTGTTATGATGAGATTTTCTTAAAGAGAAAAAGCTACATTGTCCTGTGGAGAAGGAACAGGTGAGCTAATATTTGGTTAGAATATAAGAAAAGCACATGGTACCTAGAGAAGAAAAAGATAAAGGGTTTAAGCAATTAAACAATGATGAATACACCTAGCTTGATTTTCTCCCATTGCTTAACATGTTTTGGTCCCAAGTAGAGCATGTGGTGTCACATGAGATATGAGTAGTTTCTTTCTTTTGTTCACATGGTGTTGGCAATGAGATGAAGTAGAGAAGCATCCATGTGACCTGCATTCTGTCCCCACTATCTGGTCAACAGTCATTCTTCCAAGATTGAAGCTGTCACAAGCAAATAGGAAGTTTGATATGGGTCCACCCACATAATATTAGCATTGATCGAAGTCCTTTGTATAAGTAATGGTATGTGTCCTCAAGCGAGGAACTTCAAACATCTGTAACTATTTGATAATAGAACTTGAATGTGGGTCTTGAAGACTGGATCATGTCAATGTCATGTGGGTGTTTACTACTTCAAATTGTATCTCCACTTTGCAAGACACAAACAAAATAAGAAACTCTCCTTGTGGTTTTATATAATGTAGTGACACCCTATTATTATTTTCAAAAATATAGAAACATTTGCATTTTTCTAAAATGTAGGAAGCTCCATTGCAATTTTTAAATGTAGGAAGCTCCTTTGCTACTTTCAAAAAAAAAATGGAGGAGGCATTTGATCTTCTAAAATTTAGGAAAAATGAGAAATAAAAATGAACAAAATTGGAAGGAATAAAATGTAGGAAAGTATATCATATTTGGATTTTCATGATTTTCTTTTGCAAGAGTTTTTCTATGCATGGTTTCTTAGCTTAGTTGCACACGTTTTTAAATGGAAAAACCCTCTAGTTAAACAACTATGTCCATTTAGGAAACCACCCAAGATTAGTTTTAGCTGCAACTAATCATGTGTTATCATATATTTCTCCGTGAACTACTCATATACAAACTAGCACTTGAGACTTCCAAATGTTATTTACAAAGTTACAGAGAACCGTTGAGCTGTTTTATTGGATTTATATGCATTCGGTTGACACACCCAGAGACGAGTCTATGCAAACTGAGTTCGAAACATCCAATAATATCCATTCAAATATGCAAGTGCTTTTGACAAAAGGGATAATAATAATTTCCAACCATTATCTTTGGGGAAATTCTTAGATAGTTGTTCAAAACAATTTCATTAGACATGTAAAGAAAACAAAATGTGATGATGCAGTGCAGGTGCATTCAATCAGATTGATCAGATCGAAGAGTAGGCCAAAGGTTACCAATAGAAGATGGATCATCCTAAGGCCATGAGGTGATCCCAAAGGCTCCAAAACTGACGGCCCAGCCCATGAAATGTAATGTGGTATGTGAGTGGCACATGGATTACATGGTGTATGAGTGCCACATAGGTGACATGGCATGTCTTGCCAATCTCGTGACACCGTTAAGTTGGAACCATATAGGCTGCTTAAATTAGATTTATAACCCCTTCACTTGCAGGGGTGTGTGATGCAGAGTCAGAATGATCAGATGCATCAGATTGACAATCGGACGGATCGAATCGATGATCAGACCGTTAAGATTTTTCAGATCGAAATCTGATGCTTCAAATTAACAACCGAATCAAAGATTTGGCCGAAAGCTATCACCAACGGAGGGATCATCCAAAGACTCTTAGGCAGTATCACACATCCAAGATCGACGACGGCATTTGATCCCATAGGATTGAGTGCCAAAGATAGATAAAAGGCACATGGGTGATATCGTCAATTGCATCATTTGATGACACCATGGGCATTCTTTTTGCCAGTGGATCGATGATTCAAATTCATGGATAGTTGGCTATAAATTCATGAATATAATCGGATGCTGCCAAAATGCATCAGCATCTGAGTAAGCTTAACTCACCAAACAAGTGAGGAGGAAATTGGCTCTTTAGAACCAGCCCATTTAGCAGAGTACCCAGTAAAGCATTTTGCTTGCCACTAGAACCGTAGTCTCCTTTCTAACTTTAACTAGCCCCCTTGCTATCTTAGATCCATATCATATAGCAAAAACCTCTTATCTGGGACATACCCTTCATCCCCCATGAATTCAATTAACACATCCAACACCTCATAAATAATCTCTGCTTGGGGATGAGCTCTATCCTCCACAACAAAGCTATGGATTTGTTTCTCAACCTCAATCCAACTCATCCCTGTCTCCTTCCTCACACCCATCTCCTTCATTTTCTTTATGTGCATTGCCCTCTCTTCCCACCTTCCTTGAGAAGAATATATGTTGGCCATCAAAACATAAGCTGAAGAGCACTCGGGCGCAACTCTAAGCAAGCGGTGGGCTGCATATTCCCCCATCTCTGAATTCCCACAAATGCTAGAAGCACCAAGCAAAGCTTGCCATACAAGCACACCAGGCTCCATTTCCAAACCCTCTATGAAGCTTTTTGCCTTGTTCAACTGCCCGGCTCGCCCTAACATGTCGACCACACAAGCATAATGCTCCATCCTAGGCTTAATCCCATGATCCTTAGACATGGATTCCAACAACTCCATACCATTCTCGACAGCCCCGGCATGGCTACATGCATGAAGCAATGATAAAAATGTGACATCTGTTGGCTCCGCCCCTTCTACTTTCATTTTTTCGTAGAATTGAAGTGCTTCTAATCCATGCCCGTGACGAGCAAATCCCGCAATCATAGAGTTCCATGAAACAGAGTTCCTCTTAGCCATCTTGCCAAACACTTTGATAGACTCCCCAAATTCACCACATTTAGAGTACATGTTGATTAGCCCATTCCCCACATATTGATTAGAATGTAACTGTTTCTTGATCACTAAAGAATGGATTTGCTTGCCAAGACCCAATGAAGTAATCACACCAAACACCCCAAGAACGGCCGAAACCATGTTTTCATCAATCTCAATACCTCCTCTCATAATCTTTATGAAAAGCTCCAATGATTCTTCTTCCAATCCATTTTGCGCGAGACCCACAAGAATAACAGTCATGGACACTTCATCAAGTTCCTCACTAGACTCAAAAATCAAATATGCATCTTCCATCATATTACACTTGCAATACATGTCCATCAGCGCGCTTTCAATGCACAAATCACATTGAACCCCAGATTTCAAAACAAGCCCATGAATCTGCGTCCCTTCTTTAAGCGCCCGTATGCCAGAACAGGCAAGGAGCACACTTGAATATGTCATAGAATTAGCATCTACATAATGCCGCATTCTCGAAAACAAAACCAAACTCTCTCTACAAAATTGGCTTTGTGCAAGACCCGAAATCACTGCAGTCCATGTAACTACGTTTCTTTGTGGCATTTCATCGAACACTTGTCTTGCTGAATACAAACACTCGCATTTCGAATAAGCACTGATTAGCGCATTTCCTACTGAAATTCCCAACTCAAAACCACTTGAAATTACCAATGAGTGAATCATTCTGATCATGTAGAGGAGATCTGAATTATTACATGCTGACAAAATTGTGGTTAGAGTGGCTTGATCAAATTGAGAAATTGTCGAATTTCGCATTCTTTGGAAAAACCCAAATCCTTTTCTTAATTCTCCAATTCTTAGACAACCCCAAATCATGGAGTTCCATGTAATGGTGTCTTTGATTCGCATTAGTTCGAAAACCTTGGCGGATTCGGAGAATTGGCCGCATTTTGAATACATAGAGATGAGAGAATTCCAAACAGAGAGGATATTATGGTGATTGTTATGATTCTCTATAGTGAAGAGGTTTGGATTTTTTATGATAAAACCGTGAAGGGATGACCCAAGATGGTAATGGCCTTGCTTTCCTGAGATTGAAAGTAAGGTGCTGAGGTCTAGAAGGTTGAGTGGGGACCACATATTTCTCATCCCAGGAAGAAAAGGCATTGAAACTAGTCACTTCTTTCTGGAAACAGAAATGGAGAAGAGGTATAGATTGGAGTTTTGTCTTCCTAAACATCACAGTTTCATCCATTTAAGTGGGATGAGGAAGGGCTTTGGAGAAGAAAGAGTGGCAGCTTGACATGGGGCTTTATTTTAGGAAAAAAGGGATTTTTTAAAATTTTTGAATGGCATTGGCTCCACAAATAAATTTTAGGTTTAATTGCTGTTGGGCCACTTGGTTTTGTCTAAAGTGTCCTCTCTCACATTTTTCAAGAGAAAAAAAAAGGATTTGCTAGCGTCCATCGCAAAAGGCGTTTTGCAGATGTTCAGTCGCTTGTCAGACCAGCTACAGAGGCTCACTTTTTAGTAGATTTTGTCATCATTCATGAGGCAACTGGTCTGGACATGCGACAGACCATCTGCGAAATGCCTTTTGCGATGGAAATTAGAAAACCACGGAAACAAAAACAAAAAAACTATTGTTTCCTTGATGTTGGATGGGGGTGTAAGTCATTATATGGCAAATCACTTATCTTAGAACAGGTGTCTAGATTGAAGAGATTGAGATTAAGTGTGAAATTATTAGATTTACCCACTGACCAAGTGATAAGGGTATAACTGTGTAAGGGTAATCAACACATCTCATCTCATTAAGACATAACGTTTAGTGTAGCGTTAAGGTTTATTGTATCATGATTAGTAATTAATTAAATTGTTAGAGCCCTATTATATATAAACTAGGAGCAGTTGTTTTTATATAAATATGAGGGGTTGGTCTATGATGCCATCTAACTAATAGTAAGATCAATCTTTTCACCAGGCATCAGGTCATCTAGAGAGGCAGTAGAAGATCCAGCTCAAATTGATAAAAAGTCATGACCAAGTGAGATAAGTTCTTATGCTCTTCTTGTATTCTAGTAATTTGCATGGTTAGATTATTATAATTCCTAATAGATCTAGGAAACCAATTTGATTTGATCTCTTTCTATGATCATGCCAATCTAAAATAACAAGGTAGATGGTCTAGATGCCCTGATCTAGTTTTACAGTTGGTATCAAAGCTAACAATCCAAATCTTAGATCTCGAAGTTTTACGCAATCCGATTGAAAATTCTCTACAGACATAAAGAGAGTAATACTCGAAAAACTTAGGGGCCGTTTGGATACGCGGATTTTAGGAACCTGGATTTCCTCAAAATTGTACATGGGAGACGAGAGTAGAAATATACCAGCCGTCGTTTTTTGATTTCTCACCGTTCTTTCCAGCAGCAAGAGAGCAGCAGATCACCCCATGTTTCCAGGTTTTAGAAATCTCAGGATGCGGGAGAGATTTCTAAAACCTGGTTTTCTAACTTAAAATCCAAGAAACGCTGTTAGCGCGGCATGCAGCAGCTTGATCATGAACTCTCTTTTACACTGTTTTCAACCTAAAACCTGGTTTCTAAAATCCGCGTGTCCAAACGGCCCTTTAGTGGTAGACAAAATCAAAGATGGTTTTCTTTCTTTCATATCACACCCGTTTGAAATCTTCATATTCTTCCATCTTTGAATGCTTGTACCATCTTGCCCTGAAATCTGCAATTTCTTTTGAGACGTGGCTTTAGTATCTGTGACCATTTATAGAATTTTTCTAAAATAAAATGTACTATTTTGTCTTAATTCAAGACATTTGTGTGTGATACAAACTAGGAAGGATTGAAAATCTATAATTTATCTGATAGAAGGTTTTCCCTTTGTCCATTATCCACTTCACTTGTGGTACTGTGTTTGCGTGATGGAATCAATGGAGAATTTAAAGGTCTATCCATTCTGCCAACTTAGGATCCCTACCCAAGTGACAGAGATAAGTCACCCTAATACATGTATAGAGGCAATGTTTGATGACAAGGTGTATAAGTAGAAATGCCCCCTATGCACCCTAACTATGAATATTTTTTCTCTACAATGAGTTGGACTATCATATCTTTTGCCCCTTAGGATTTGTGAATCCATATACATGACATTCCTACAGTATTATCTTGGGAAAAGCCTATGTGTACTAAGAAAGCATGCTACAAAGCCATTACAATTCCAAAAACGTTCCAGTACCGAATTGAAAAGTAAAGTTTGCCTCATTATCAGAACATGGTTCTAGGGATAACAATAGCATGTATACATGTATCTAACAATTGATGTCTTCAATACCATGTTTTGATATTTGGACTACTCATCTTCTCTTTTATTATTTAAACACTTGTCAAAGGTTATTAGGTTATTATATTACCTACATTTCCTCTCATAATCCAATTATAAGAGAGAAATCAAACTGAGTTTGTGCAATAAAACATGGTAGTGCCAATATCAGCAGCCTATAGAGAGAGAGAGAGAGAGAGAGAGAGAGAGAGATTATTTAAACACTTGTCAAAGGTTATTAGGTTATTATATTACCTACATTTCCTCTCATAATCCAATTATAAGAGAGAAATCAAACTGAGTTTGTGCAATAAAACATGGTAGTGCCAATATCAGCAGCCTATAGAGAGAGAGAGAGAGAGAGAGAGAGAGAGAGAGAGAGAGAGAGGGGGGGGGGGGGGAGTTGACCCCACCCCATGTGGTCTATCTCCCATCCCTTGCTTTGGATCATTGGAAATTTGGAATTACGTGGTCCCCTTTATCTCTGGAATAATTTTATGACTGGCACAACCCATATCCATATGTTTGAAAATAGTGATTTGCTAGGTATGTGATATATTTGCTCCCTTATTTTACTTGGGACAGCCCCATCTAGTGTGAAAGAGTAGTCATAAATACATTATAGGGGCTGTCTCAATTAAAAAGAAGGGTGAATTTATCATTGTTGAGTGGCCCAAAATTGAAGTCTATCCTCTCCAACTGATGCAATCTATGGGACCCAAACCAACCCGAGGGCCCCATCACTCCCTCCATATGGAGAGGCCAGGATACAGACACGTTTCAGTTGCTTTAGTTCCATCACACATCACCATCATACATGGAGATAATACAGTTGGATCATGGATGATCCCCACCATCCATAAAGCAGTCCTCACAATTTGATTAGACAATCCTAATCATCCAATCACTTGTTACTTTTGTACTTTGACCCATCTACAATAAAATCTAACTCTTCAAGAGTACACCTTGAAAGCTCCATCTGAGATTATATAATATAACTATATAACTTACAGAAACTTACTTGGTATCAGAATCGACATTAAAATATAAACATTGCTCGTGACAGCACATGATAACCCCCATAATACAAACCTAAATATCTATAGAGAAACCATACATCCACCCCCTTTTCTTCCCAAAGCCACCTCACTGTAAATAAACCTCTCTCTTCCATGTGACTTCTCAACTTCATATAATATTAACAAACAATCCATCTACATTGAATCTCTCCATCTCTCTCTCTCTCTCTCTCTCTCTCTGTCTGTCTTTTTTTCATCCTCTCCCTCTCTTTCAAACACCCATGTAATGAAAGATGGAAAAACCACCTGAGAAAGATAAAGATCAAAGCTTCAACCTACTAAATCTCTCCTCATCTTCACCACCCTCTCCTTCTTCCTCCTCCTCCTCCTCAGATTTTGAATTCACAGTCTCTCTCTCTCCAAAATCCCATTCCAAATCCTCCCATCTTTGCCCAGCAGATGAACTCTTCTACAAAGGCCAACTCCTCCCTCTCCATCTCTCTCCTCGTCTCTCCATGGTCAGAACTCTCTTAGCTTCTTCTTCTTCCTCCTCTTCTTCTGATACTGCCACCACCGCCTCTCGTGATTCCTCCGGTAGCTCTACCGACATCTCCCTCCTCTCCGAATCCGATTCCTCTCGCCCTAGCAGTGCCACTGAGGATGAATTCTACAAAAAAATCCCCATTCCAAAAAAACCCAACAAGTACTTTTCCCTCTCTAGATTCTCCTCCATTTTCCTTCCCAAAGACAATAAGATCACTACACCTAAGAAAATTAGTACTTCAGCTAAGGAAGTTATAAGAAAGTATGTGAAGAAAGTTAAGCCTCTCTATGAGAAATTCTCCTCTAAACAACAACAACAACACCCTAAGATGTCTATGTCTATGTCTATGGCTTCTTATTGTGTTAAGCCATTCAATGATGAGAAAGAGAGAAATGGGTTGGGTCCGAATAGGGTCCGAGATGGGTCCGGGAGTTTTTCGCATTCGTTTTCAGGGAATTTGAGGTATCCAAGGAGGAGGAGTGTGGTGGGGAGCTGTCCTTCGTCAATGCGGTCTTCTCCGACGCACTCCGGCGTTCTTTATTCGTCGGATCGATCTGAGATGGAAGAGTTGCAGAGTGCAATCCAAGGTGCAATCACACATTGTAAGAATTCAATGACCCAAGTCAAGATATGAGAGCAATCTGAAGAATAAAACTCATGTCATTGATTTTTTTCTCTTGGGTTTTGCTTGGATGATCTTATGGGATTTTCATGTGTTTGAGGTATTAAAAATTTCCCTTTATTATGGACTCGGTTATGTAATTGTTTCTTTTACTTTTTTACTTCTAATTTGCAAACCCATCTCTCCTTTTTGGGTCTGACCATCTTAAATTTGAATTTTGACTTTTAAGAAATTAAGTAGGCTGGTTCCTATGTTTCTCATATACTTTTCAATCTCATTTTATCTTTTGGAAAAATACACTTAGACCGCCTGTGGTTCCGACACATTCAACTTAACCCCAATAGTTTAAAAAGTTACCTTGTGGTTTCAAAATGTGACAACTACATCCCCTCGTCAACTGTCAGTTTAAGTTTAAATTAATCTAACCATGGTTAATATTTTGAGAACAGAAATACCCCCATTTGCGAAGGGATTAGGGTTACACCATTTCCTACCACCGCCGTAGCCCTTCCGGCCATCACTGCCGTTGCCATCTCCGGCCACTGCCGTCACCTCCACCACAAATAATCGAACCTCGCCCCATGGTTACATCAAACCCACATTTCAAGAAAAAAACTTTAACGAAAACAAAAAATAAGGCCCTAAAACATTAGGGATTATGTGCAAATCATTATAATGATGTGAATGAAGACAAATAAAACTCCTAAATTGAGGGTTTATGTTGATAAATCAAGAAGTGTTTGAATCAAACCCCAATTTTTAGTTTTCAAGTAGGAAAACACTAATTTTCAGTTGGAAAAGACGAGGGATTTTGGCATTTTCCCCAAGCCATCAGCTCCGTCCAGTTAAAAGAAACCAATGAAACCAGTGGAGTTCTCCTTATAACTTTTTAAACTTTTGGGGTTAAGTTGAATATGTCAGAAACCACATGGTCTAGGTGTATTTTTCCCTTTATCTTTTGGGAAAGAAATTTTTTGACTTTTGGATAAGATCCTTTCTTCTAGAATTTGTGTGTATGATCTGGATTCTGGACTTTGGGCAAAGCTATTAAAAGTTTTCCTTTATTATGAACTTCTTTCTGTAATCTTTCTTTCCATAATTCTAATATGCAAACCCATCTCTACTTTTGGGTTCTGAATATCTTAAATTTAAATTTTGGCTATTGCATTTTATCCATTGTTTAAGAGAAGGAAAGCTCTGTTTCTCAGTTTCTCTTCTACTTTTTCTATCTCTTTTCATCTTGGGAAAGAAAATGGAGATATTCCCATCACTGCTTTTAGTAAATATCAGAGCATTTTCATCTCTCTTTTATCTGTTTTTTTCTCTGAGAATGACTTGAAAAAAACCAACAAAAGGATGAAATTTCATTGGAAGAATCTGAATATCTGTCTCGATAAGCATCAACTAACTTTTACCACTCATCAAATTAAGGTGTGTCCCATCAAAATTAAAGTTCTTCTGTTGTTGGTTCAGTCACATCAAAATCATTTCATTTTCTCCCAGAAAAAGTAGCAAATTTTGGTACAAGAAAAGAGTACGAACGAGAACCCAAACGTCGTCTTCCTCTTGTCTGTTTTCCATTGTCTGTAAAATGAATGCAACCCATGTGCCTTGGATTCAATGATTGTCTAGCCCAGTTATTATGAGAACTGAGAAGAGTCTGGTTCTTATTTTATAAGTAAAAAGAAATGCAATTGATATTTCCACCCCCTACCCTATTGGATAAAATAGAGGCATAGATATTGGGAAGTAATATATCCGCCTCCTCTTTATTACTTGGGACAGCCACCTCTGGTTTATATATTATGACTGCACATGGGAAGAATGCAACGGTCTTGATTGCCACGTACAGTCTAGTTGGCTGTCCCATTCTAAAAAAGAGGGAGAATTTATCATTTCAAATCATTGATAGATTTGAAATCACAAGTCGCTGATGGTCTGACCAGATCCTTACACTTGTACAACCCACCAAAATCGTGTAGCATTAATTGCACGTCTGACGTATTTCTCGATGGTGAGAAGAAAGCCAAAATTTATGCATAACACCCTTGAAAATTTGTCGTACGCTGCACAGGGTAAAAAAACATACCATTTAGGTCATGTTTGGCAACAGTGAAATTTCTTTTCATGAAATATTAGCTCTCGAGGTGCAACTCGGGTCAGGTTCAACCCAAACCTGATGGGTTCAACCCGATTTTTGGGCAGGTTGAGTTGGGTTGGGAATTTATAACCCGACTGGAAATCGGGTCATGTCGGGTTGGGGTATCGGGCAACCCGACCTGAATTGTAACCCTATCATTTTCTGCTAAGTTATTATTATTATTTTCAAATTTTTGTAATATTTACGGTTTTAGACTTTTAGTCTTTTACTTTTAGACTTTTAATAGTTAAGCCTGAAAGTCACAAATACCGCTCGGCTCTTTCTGTCTTTTCCAAAAATCAGAAAATGAATGGTCAAAACAGGTCGGGTTGAGAAAATTGTTCCTCAGGTTGGGTCGGGTTGAACCCTGCTGGGTTGGAACTCGGGTTGGGTTGGAAAGACGGGTTCCTCGGGTTGGGTCAGGTTGGCCTCAACCTGTTCCAACCAGACCCGAGTTGCACCCCTAATTAGCTCATCATGTGTTGAGAGGAAGATTAGGGAGAGTGCGACAGGTCGGTGCAAAGTGACTAAAACAGGAAAAGAAAAGGTTCGGCCATGTTTGGATGACATGAAATTTTTTCCATCAGATTTTTATCAAGTGGTCACAAAGGGAGATAATTGATGATATGATTGCAATCTGATTCTATTGGTGTCCAATCGTATCCCAAATCATAAAATCTTCTTGGCCATGACGTGGCCACTCATATGAGGTCCATACTCTCTTTGATGTATCTCTTCCATTAATCATTATCTTCTCTACTTACTCACGCAGAAGCATGCTATTATGGGCTATTTTTAACTATTGTTGTCCCACTATGGTGAGCTTCAAAGCTAACCACTAGATGGTTTGTCTCACACAATATGGGATGGTGAGAAGCAATATATTTTAATTTTACATTTGGAGTTACCATTTTTTCGCGCACGTAAGTTACTATATCAATGGGAAATGCCCTATCTTTGAGTGCGGTTTAAACTATTGATTTATGTAATTGGAAGTCTATCACATTATTTGCATGTTTCAAAAAGAATAATTGCTTTTAATTCTCGTTATATCAGCAAACCGTGGATTGTGTGCCCCTCCTCCTTCCAAAAACTAGTAATGTGTTTTGCTCACTTCTCTTATAAATCTGACATCTTCATTGGGCCTTCTTTTGATATCATTAACATCAAGGCAGGCGTGACTAGAGCATTTGTATACTAGTTCTTTGTCCTTGACAAGTAAGCAAAATTTATCACCTTGAAATGATTTCAAGACCATCTATGTTCCAATGACACGATGCTCAACTCAACTCAACTATAAGCCTTTGTCCATACTAGTTGAGGTCGGCTAATGAATCCATTAGAAGATTTTCATGAAGAAGGTGAAAGAATCTATCTGGCTCAAATTGACTTAGTCTAATCCTGGTACTAGTTGGGTTCGTGTACAAGGATTATTTTCTTTCATTCTCTCATATCCAAGGTTATGTTCTCTGTTATGTTCCTAGCCATCAAGTCTTTTCTCACTGTTTCTACCCAAGTTGTTTTCAGTCTGATAAGAGCTTTTATATCCTTTGTATTCTAGTAGTCTATGATTATATAGTTAGAAGAGTCTCCATATACCATCAACCTCACAACCTTCATATTATTCATATTAAGTCTACTTCTTGTTAGAGAATACCATATCCATTTTCAGATCTGACCATTTGATTGTGTGTGATAGATTAAGTATTTTGGTTAGATTAGGCAACTTAGTTGGATTATTTGATTAGGATGATATCCTCCATGCTTATCTTTAGTTATCCTTGTTTTTCCCTAAGTGTTCTATAAAAGCGTAGTTTAGGATTAACTATTTTTAATCAAGATTAGTGAAAATTCCCATATTTTGCACTTCTAACCTTGCAATGCACGTCTTCTAATCTTACAGTGCACAAAACATATTATGTCTTGTTGTCATTGCAATCGAAAATGGCCTGATGGAAATTGTAATGCTTAACTAGTTAACTCGTTCATCAGAGGATATTAGGACAACTACAACCCTAATGCCTTTGTTGTTTGAAACTTTGTTGAAGAATAGGTCCACAAGTCATTTTTAGTATCTTGATTTGGAAATATGCACATAAACTCATTCACTTGGAGGTGTCCTAACAACGGGTTATAAGTTCTTAAGAATGGGTCCTCTTCGTTGATTTACAGCTCTCTATCCCAAAATATTCAATGAAGAGGGATACAATCATACAAGGTCCATCGAGACACTGTAAGGAAGCCTCCAAGAACAACTTGACTTTCGTGTATTTCTTCCATGTTGGAAATCTCACTTCATGTTGACAGTTCCTTCTTCTTCCTTATATGCTGAAATATCTCCTCATCAAGCTTGGGTTTGTCTTTGGGTGTGATTTTAGGCTCAATGTAGATCCATGACCCTTTTAAAAACGTTTGGAGATGATTTTTACATCTAATGTGATAATTTCAAAAACGCTTTTTCTTGTACTGTTTGGTGACCAAACTTGTGATATTAGTCGTGGTGATTGGGATTGTTTATCATGTCAACCAATTGAAGCCTACAAATGCTTACTCATGATTTTTTTTAAGAAAATACATTAAAAACCAATGGTTAAGATATTCTATTTGGAATAGGACCAAAAAAATTTCATAGATTTTGTTTCCAAAACTTTCCAAGAAAAACTGCATACTTATTAGACCTTAGAATTTTATTTTTTATTGAATATTTTGGGATACTACAGTACTTCCTCGTAGAACACTTGGCAGTTTGGATACGCGGGTTTTAGAATCTAGGTTTTTAGTTTGAAAACAGTGTAAAAGAGGGTTCATGATCAAGCTGTTGAATGCTGTCCTGACAGCGTTTCTTTGATTTTAAGTGAGAAATTCAGGTTTTAAAAATCTCTCCTGCATCCTGAGATTTCTAAAACATGAAAATATGGGAGGATCTGCTACTCTCTTGCTGACGGAAAGAAAGGCGAGAGGTAAAAAACGAGTCAAAAACGACGGCTGGTCCAATTCTTCTCTTGTCTCTTAGCTACAATTTTGAAGAAATCCCAGATTCTAAAATCCGCGTCTCCAAACGGCCCCTTAAACATCACTATAATCCATGTTTCTAAAAACATTACATAAACATCCTTAATTTTCTATTAATGTTTCAATCCAATCCCTTCAGGTAATGAAAACATAGACCGTTTGGTTTTGTTCTCTCTCAATTAATGAGAATGGAGAGCCTTCTGTATATTTATTAATAATATGAAGAGGATTTACAATGGTTACATTGGCTTCGTTTTAGGAAGTTTCCCAAAAGCTATTAACATAAAGAATGGAAAGGAATAAAAGAATATACATGATTGGATATGCATCTTGCTATATTTGGTGAGAATGGGGTAAATGAGGTAACCCATAAATGTTGCCCATAAATGTTGCCAAGGATCTGGACGATTATGGAAGAGATAAAATCTCTCTCCTTCCTTGTATTGAGAGTTGACATTCTAGTCTTCCTTAACAGGTAATGTGGCAAGCCCTCATTTGATAAAGGGAGTAGTTACCTTGATCATACACGAGATTCCTTACTGTGAAACCATAAGAGACACTCCTCATTTTTCCCATTTTAAATATATCTCTCGACATTAGAATTGCCTTAATATATTACCCTTTAACCATAGGGGTATCACCAGTGGGAGCATTTATACATGTTGAACCTCTTTAAGATTTTACTAATATAGGCCTTTTTGTAAAAGAAAGATTTTCTATTAATCTGTGTTAATTACAATTAGCAATAACTAGTGCTTAAATAAGCACTTGGAGATAAACATGAGAGATAATTAAAGATAAGAAGATCATCCTAATCTAAACCAACTTCCCTAATCTGCCACATCCTAATCTAAACCAACTTCCACCAAGATCATAAACGGTCAGATCTTTATCATGATATGATTTGACAAATCTCAACATGCCCCTCAAACGTATATAGATTGAAAATCTATATATGTTTGCCTAAAATAAAAAGTCCCCAAATAATTACAATAAAAAAACTCCCCCAATACTCTCAAGCGGAATATTTCCGGATCTTCTAGTGTAATGCACACCAAGCCTATGAAGAAAGTCCGTTAACGTTGACTAATGCTTCTTGCCAAATGTCCACGGGTGCCAACTGCCGAAAGGAATAATGCTTGCAAGATAAGCAGCGAAGAGAGACTCAAGGCCTCGATCTCGATGGGCAAGTCTGCATTAAATGGGTCACAACATACCAATGCCAAAATTGGCGAGAACGAGTCCAATGGGCAAGAAAATTCTCTCAGGCATGCACTCCAAGGCTCCAAGACATTTACCTCAAGGGACTGAAGCACCTCAACTGAGTAGAGTAGTTATTTGAGGCACGCATCTCGAACAGAGGTTCCTCAATTGAAATAAATTGGAAAAAGAAGATTTCAAAGAGAAAGAAGAACGAGATGAACGACAACTAGTGGCTTAAGGACAAGACAAAATTTATTGGCAAACATCAAGGATCATGTAAACCTTTTAAAAGGAATTGAACGTGTACACAAAGAGGGCTGCAAATATCAAATATTTGAATATAAAGGCAAAGGGGTTGTTATTAATATGAGAGGCTAGTTTATAATACTGCTTTTTTTCATTCGGCGATGAATATGAGAAGGAACCAGAACAGCATCCAAGCAATTGCGAGGACCGATGGGGAGATCACGACTAACCCGGATGAAATTGAAGACATTTTGGTTAGCTATTTCCATTCCACCCTGAATCATAATCAGTCTTTCGAAGGAGATTCTCCGGATCCTTCTAAAACTCTTTCAATTGAAGAAGCAGATTCCCTCATTTTGCCTTTTTCTAATGAAGAAATCAGGGAGGTTGTTTTCAAGGCTGATGGGAATAAAGCCCCGAGTCCAGATGGTTTTAATGGCTCATTTTTTAAAAGTTTTTGGTATCTTATTGGCCACGATATCACTCTTGCTATTCAGCACTTTTTTCACTCAGGTAAAATTTTACCTGCTCTTAACACCACATTCATTTCTCTTATCCCCAAATGTGCTAATGCAACCAGTCCTAATCATTTGAGACCTATCTCCCTCTGTAATTTTCTTTACAAAATTATAACCAAGTTGATGGCTAACCGGTTAAAGAGAGTTATGGACAAAATTATAAGTCCTAATCAATCGGCCTTTATTCAAGGAAGATTGATCCAAGACAATATTCTTCTTACCCATGATCTCTGCCATGGTTTTCACAGAAACCAAAGGAAAAAAGCAATGTGTATTAAATTAGATCTAAGGAAGGCTTTCGACAATGTTAATCATCACTCTCTAATATCCTTCATGAGGAAAATTGGCTTTCATGAGACTTGGTGCAGGTGGGTTTCGCAATGCATCTCCACTGCTTCCTTTTCTATCCTCATCAACGGGATTCCCAAAGGCTTCTTCAACTCCTCCAATGGGCTCAGGCAAGGAGATCCCCTCTCCCCTCTTCTATTTTGTATAATCATGGAAATGTTGACTACCTCCCTTGATCAAGCTCTCCTTCACAAGCGCATTTCGAGCCCCTTCTCCAGAGGAGATCTTACCATCACGCATCTCCTATTTGCCGACGACGTTATGATCTTCATTGATCCATCAACGGAATCTGCTTCAGGAGTAAAAAATTGTTTAACTCAATTCCGGAATTGGTCTGGGCTGGATATCAACACCTTAAAGAGCGAAATTTTCTTTACGGGCTGCTCGGATCAGGTTAAAGACCACATCTGTACGATTCTGAACATCTCTGAGGGAGCCCTCCCCATCAAATATTTGGGCCTCCCGCTTGTCACTTCTAGGCTCTCTGCTATAGATTGTCAGCCGCTTTTGAGCAAGATAAGGAACAGGATTGGGCTCTGGAGTAATAGGAACCTTGCAAGAGCAGGGCGTCTTGAACTTATTAAATCTGTCCTGGGTTCCTTTCAATGCTACTGGTCTGCTTCATTCAACCTGCCTGAAGGGGTGCTTCAATCAATCGAAAGAATTATGCGTGACTTTCTCTGGGCTGGTTCAAGTCTCCTGAGAAACTATCACCCAATAGCGTGGGACACTATCTGTAGGCCCCAAACGGAAGGAGGAGTTGGTCTGAGGAAACTTTCGGATATCAACAAAGCGGCCCAGGCCAAACTGTTCTGGCACTTAATTGATGGAAGAAAATCGCTCTGGGTTAATTGGTTCAAGCTGAAATACCTCAGGAAGAAGAATATTTGGACCAGGCCTATGCCTTCTGATCCTCCTTGGGGAGTGAGAAGCATTTTTAAGAGCCGAGACTTTGCTAGAGCCCATATTTGCTATGTGGTGGGCCAAGGGAAGAACATTGACTTCTGGAAGCACCCATTGCATCCTGATGGTCCTGTTATCAAGCAGACTACTGAAGGATCCCAGTATAACCTGTTGAAAGATGTCACAATTGCAGATATGAAATTGTCAGGATTTTGGGATTTCATGCTGCACTCTGAACAGCGCAAAGACCTTCAGCAAATCATGAGATCTGGTATCTTCTCAACTCATTCTAAAGACAGGGCGATTTGGAAGCCCACTTCGAGTGGCATTTTCACAACAGCGAGTGCGTGGAATCACATTCGAACCTCGCATGGTAAAACTGATTGGCACTCGACTGTTTGGTTTCGCGGAAATGTTCCTCGGCAAAGCTTCATTTCTTGGCAGGCTATGAATAATGGCCTTAGCACTAGGGACAGATTGTGCTTCCTGGGCCCAAACCGTGATGCCAGGTGTGTTCTTTGTCATAGAGAGCCGGAATCTGTAAACCACATCTTCTTCTCTTGCTCTTACTCTGCGTGGTTATGGAGATCTGTTCTTCGGAAATTTTGCTTCAGAAGAAAAACTTTTAATTCCATTCAGCAGGAAGAGGAATGGATCCGTAAGACGTTCAGTGGAAAAGGTCAGTCAGCTACAGCTATCAGAATTGGATTCTGTGCCGCCATATATTTTATATGGTTGGAAAGAAATCGTCGAATTCATGATAATGTTTCTACCCATAAGCAGAGTATCCTTTGGTCAATCCTCTCGGCTATGAAGACCCGGCTGTGCTTTCTCGGTCTGCAGGATGCTCCCTCTTTTAGGAACTAGAAATTCGCTGCCAATTTGAACATTCCATTCTTCCAATCTGTCGTATCTCCCAAATTTTTTTCCTGGATCAGCCCTGAGAACCAAACAATCAAAATCAATACGGATGCCTCCCTTATGTGTGACAGTGCTGGTATTGGTGGCCTTCTCCGGGGCCCGAAGGGTGAGGTTGTTGCCTTTTTTTCGATCAACATGGAAAAGGAAGCAATAAATTCCCTTGAAATCAAAGCTATTAACCATGGGCTCAATCTTGCTGTCCTGAAAGAATTTGATCAGATTTGGGTGGAATCCGACTCCCTCATGGCAGTCAACATCATCAACAAAACCTGGTTATGTCCTTGGAGATTGATTCCCACTCTTGATAATATTCATTGCTCCCTCTCCAAGTTCAGAAAATGGAAGGTGTCTCACGTTTGGAGGGAAGCTAATGCTGCGGCAGATTTTCTATCTAAAGTAGATTATGTGTGCAAGGGGGATGATATTCCTCTTGACCTCATCCCTCCCCCGCTTGCCGATATCATTTTTAATGATGCATCAGGTTGTTTGTTCTCCCGATTATAATTCCTATGCTTTAGGCCTTTTGTATTGGGAGTGTGTTCCCTTTTGGCTGCTTTTTAAGCCCCCCTAGTTGTTCTTCTTTTTTATTTAATGATATCTGGTCGGGGTATTGCCTAACCCCAATTTACCTACCAAAAAAAAAAAAAAGAGGCTAGTTTATAGCAAAAGACACCAGAGTGATAAAATGGAAGGGCATTCAAGGCAATAGGAAACTAGGATCTCCTCGTTCTCGTAACCATGACAAGACTTTGCCTTTACCTTTTTTTTTTTTTTTTTTTTTTTTTTTTTTTTTTGTAACTTTACTCTTCATCATGTAACCACAGGATAAGCTTTGATCTCATATGTTGCTGCAATTCCCACCGGCTAAATCTCTTCCATGAGCAAAAGAGAAGAAACACATGGAAATCCATGGGCTTGCAAGGTATCAGTCCGTAAGTTGGATCGGATCTGGTAGCAAGCAGATCACCAAGCAGCCGGAAATAGGCGCCTGAAATGTCTTCCATGGAAATGATTTCGGGCCGGTTGAAGACGAATCCTCCACCATTCAAGCGAGGAGCGTAAGTATGCCTTTTCAAATTGATATTGAGTTGCAGAGATACAAAAATGGTGTTGTTTGAGCGGCAATGGGGCTTGAGCAAGGGCGTGGCTCTGTGGATGGCTACTCCCCCATCGTTCACGCCCCCTTCACAACAGTTTTGATGAGGTTATTAGGGAGAAGCAATAGGTGTTTGTCATTGGGTCTACAAGAGACATGGAGATATTTGGTAAGCATAGAGATGCTGGTTAGAGTTGGAGCGGTAGCAGGGATGGCTGGAGGCCCGGCGGACGGAATTGATAGGGTTGTGTTCAGGCCCAAGTCAGGTGCTTTTTTTTTTTTGATGGGTAAGCAGGGCAACCAGAATTCATAAAATGGCAAAAAGTAAACTAAGGGGGCTCGAAAGCCAACAATTTTAGGGGGGCAATCCAAGAACGACCCCTAACAAGAAAAACCCAAAAAATACAACATGAAAATATAGCCCCTAACAAGAAAAACCCAAAAAATACAACATGAAAATATAGCCGAGCATCCAAAGTAAACTATCCCTAAAGCCAGGGGTGATGTCCACAAGAATAATCAGCAGCCACAGGAATGGGGCACTACTCAGAAAAGCAGAGCAGCAGCTAGACCGATCCGAAATGAAGAAACCAACATTCCGAGCAGCTAACTTAAAATCGAATATAAGACTTCCCATCAGTAACATCAATAGAAAAAGGATTACACACGAGCATACAAAGTTCCCCCCTATCTTCCTCAAGAAAGGACAGAAGGGGAGGAGGGCAATCCACAGAGGACATGAGGAACCTTTACAGGGGCAATCGACTTTAGATAGAAAATCTGCGGCCCTATTTACTTCACGCCAGATGAGGGATAATTTCCAAGAAGATAGTGAGGTTAGGACTTTTTTGATAAATTCAATAGTTTGAATTTTGCGCCAAGAGCAGGTTGAATTTCCTAAAATCATATTCTCAGCATTTTTTGAGTCTGTTTCAATCCAGAGGTGCTGGATCTCTTGGGAGGAAGCAATTTTGAGGCCATGAGCTATAGCTTAGAGTTCAAGGTCATTGATGGAGCAGGCTTTCATGTCTAGCGAGTATAGGATTGAGGGGATACCTCTACAATCCCGAAAAATCCCCCCTATTGAAGCTCTGTCTTCTGAGATGGATGCGTCTGTATTCAGTTTAACTGAGTTTTCCTTGAGGAGGAACCTAGCTACAAGTTTGAATAGGCTCCTCTTTATGAAACAGAGGGATATTCAGGTTCATTGCAATTTGATTGTTTCTATCAGATTCAATGTCATTGAGTTTCAGATTAAGCATTCTGACTTTGATAAGGGAGAGGATATGCCTGAGTATAATCTGCTTGTGCGTCTTTCTTTTCTCAAAAATTCTTGTATTGTGTTCCAGCCAGATGCAATAGATGGTAGCAGAAAATGCAACTTTCATTACTATTGCAGATTGCCCCCTTCCTCTATGAGTGCATCTAACCCATTCCTCCTCAGCCAGAAGAGTGCTGGCAAAGTCGGGTGCTTTGATACCATGTAAAATAGAGATTTTATATTAATCTGTGTTAATTACAATTAACAATAACTAGTGCTTAAATAAGCACTTGGAGATAAACATGAGAGATAAAGACAAGAAGATCATCCTAATCTAAACAAACTTCCCTAATCTGCCACATCCTAATCTAAACCAACTTCCATTGAAATCATAAACGGTCAGATCTTATCATGATATGATTTGACAAATCTTAACACTTTTGAGATAATCTCATTAATCATCAAGTCGATCCTATCTTGGTGAATCCCAACTTCTATCACATAATATGTTTCACCAAGATAACCAACAATATGATATCAGAGGAATTCAACACTGTTAGCCAAAAATTTTCCTCAAGCCTAATACCTATGTTTGCTTGGCTTCAAAACAACATGTCCAATTTACCACCATCAAGTAATATGTAACACAAGGACTATGAACTTTTTCTCATTGACCTTAAAATATATTATTACTCTACAACAATTTCTTTAAACTAACAAATAAATAGCACTTGATGAAACTTTAAAGCCTGCTTCCAACCATAAATAGAATTGAGTCTATAAATCATAATTTCTTTGCCTTTAGCCTTAAACTTTCGGGCTGTATTAATATAGAAACAACCAGCTCTAGCTGAGGACCCATTGTCATGCATACAGACTATTGCCCTTGACCAATACAAATCCGATCTATTGCCCTTGGTCCTATTTTTGTCCAATGATTTTAAATCTTTGACCAAACATGTCCTAGATGCCCTCTAGGACATGTTTGGCGACCATGTATGAAAAATTATTCCATGGAAGGTTAATGAGCCAGTCCTAATAGATGGATAGATGGGGAGAGATACGAGAGATTGGGAATGAGGGGAGCATGAAAAGGCCGTGAAATACATGAAAAAAAATAATCTATTTTTTGAAGTAGTGTATGTGCTTTCACTATTTCAAAATTGGGCCAGTAAAGATTCCATGAAATAATTTCTCATGCTCACCAACTACGCCCTTAATACCCCAAGCAATATGTCTCCTGTGCACATAGGCTTTTTCATTTTGGATTTTGAGAATCAATTTTGAGTCCAACGGATTACTGGACTCAAAATTAAATGCAATTTTTAGCGGGAAGCGATGTATTCTCCAGCTGTTCTTTCCTGGGCTAGCCACCTGATGGGGACAAAAATGACCACCCAATCGCAAGATGACACACGGCAAGGGGTAAATGTGTAATCTTACTCCATAAAGAAGGTTCCAGACCAAATCCTGGCCCACATACTGGTTGACATCTGTCCGAGGGTATCAGGGTAATCTTATACCTAATACGCTCTTAGTCTCCAACTATAAATAGCCTGCTAAGGCACAAAGGTAAGCATTCGATTCCACAAATTTATTATTCACAGTGCACTTTTTACCTATTGCTGGTCATTGATTTTAGCATCGGAGGACCTTCCTGGAGCACCAACTCCGGGTCGGTCTTCTCACCATTTGTTCAGGTGCGCAGCAAATCCTAGCTCTTCCGAAGCCACCTTACCAGATCACCGATTTTGGCCGCAACACCCCCTATAGTGTATTTATGACCATAGCTAGCCAAACTCTGTTTTAAATTGTGTTCCTCTTTTTTTTTCTTTTTTTGAAAAAACTAGTTTTATTGGTTCGCTGTTCAATACTTCGTTTAAACACTTTGCATTTTCTTTGAGGAAAATGTTTTAAACACTTTGCATTTCCTTTTTTAAACACTTATGAAGACCCCTATAGTGTATATGACCATAGCTAGCAAAACTCTGTTAAAACTTTTACCGTAAAAAAAACTCCATTTTCTTGAGGAAAACGATTTAAACACGTTTTAAACACTTAACCTTTCCTTTTGTTTTTTTACTACGTTTTCTAGTCCCATGTTTTGGCCGAGTCACGTTTTGCCAACCATGTTTGTGACTGCCTTCATACACTACAATAATTGCCTTTGTGAGTCTAATAATCAGTTTTGGACTCAAAAATCGATTCTCAAAATCCAAATCCAACCGGGCCTTAATCATGTTTGTTTTCACCCTGATTGTTATAATTCCAGTGGGAAGTCTAACATTAAGGCAAACACTACCCGACAAGAACAGCGATTATATTTTTACGAAGATGGGGTAATGATGAAGTCGTACCCCCTGTACAATAATTCGCATCACTGTTAACGAAGATGGTTAGATGGTGACGCGGCCAAACCAAGTCTGCCACAATTCACTTTATAAGTGGGGCGAATTATCCTACAGAGAGTGCGAATTTATCATAGCTCAAAGATGGAGTGATTTACTTGGGTGGAAGCGCCTAAATTTAGCCCCTTAAAAAAGATATATCTCAATTTATAACCCCAAACTGAAGGCCACATAATCTATTCTACGTTGCCTTTCGGCCTTTCCTCTATCGAAAACGAGAAACACGAACAAAGAAAAAAAAAAAAAAAACCTACCTACCAAGAAAAAGCCCTAATTCAGCCCTAATTCAGCCCTAATTATAACAAAATCCAGGCTTTTCCACACCATAAGGAATTCCAGATCTTCTCTCGCTTCTCTCTGTATCCTAAAATCCAGGTAATTTGCCATCTCCTATCCTCTTTAGGGTTTCTGTAAAAGGTAGGAGAATTTCATCTAATGGTCAAAGATCCTTTTTGTGTGTGTGTGTGTGTGTGTGTGTGGTTTTTATAATCTCGATCGGCTTTTAATTTTTTGTTCTGCAAATGGAAAGGATCTTGAAAATTGAATTGTGAAATTATGTTTTCAATCTAGGTATTTCTTCTGTACTTGATGAGAAAAAATCGATCGTGCAATTAGGTTTTCAATCTTGTTTTTATTCTACCTTAAACGGTGACACGAAAAAGAATTCTTTATCTTCTCTCTGTATCCCTAAATTCAAGTAGTTTTCCATCTCCTTTCCTCTCTAGGGTTTCTAAAAAGGTAGGAGAATTTCATCTGATGGTCAAGGATCTTTTTTTTAATTTTGTGTTCTGCTAATGGAAAGGATCTTGAAAAGAGGAATTATAAAACTATATTTTCATAATAAGGTTTTTTTTTCCCTTTCGTGCTTGCCGAGAAGAATCGATCTTGGAATTAGGTTTTCAATCTTGTTTTTATTCTTCTGTACTTGCTGGAAAGAATCGATCGTGGAATTAAGTTTTTAGTCTAGTTTTTTTTTTCCTAGCTTGATGCCAAGAATCAATTTTTCCAGCTAGAGATTTTAAATTTGTAAGAGGAGGTTTAGGCATCTCTAGGTCGGATCTAGACTTTCACTTTGTTCTTCTTTGATTGGAGACTAATGAAATCTATGTGGGGATCCTTTTCGTTATTTCTTTCTCTTGTCTGCGTAAATTTGAAATCTTTAATTCACGTAATTCGAATCAAATTTGAGATCTCTCTGGGCCCTTCTCTTGTTGGGTTATTTTCCTATCTCCTGTTTGATTCGATATTCTCTAACGTGGAAATTCTTGATTTTTGGATTTCAAGCAGGCAGGTGCAAATCTGATAACGTCTTGTTGTTGGCTTTTTATCGTTTTCATTTTGTTTGATTTTCTACTGTTTGCATTTCACGGTTTTCTTCTTTATATTCTTGTTCGCTTGTTCCTGCTTGAGTAAAATCATTATCCTGTTAAAAGGAATTTTTGGATTGCCCTGTGAATTTTGAAGCCTTTTTTTTTTTTTTTAAGGTTTTCAGAACCATGTCCTTTCCCGGAACACGCCGTGTGCATACACAGGGGGGTATTCGTCGCAGCAATTTTAATAGAAACAACAACAACAACAACATCAATTATCGTGATTTCACGGGGAAGTTTCGGGAGCGCCATTATAATATTAGTACTACCCAGGCAGATACAGCTCCTTCTTTCAAGAGGAGAAAATCCTCCGCTTCTATGTGGGAAGATAGTAGTATGCAGTATCGGAAGATGAACGTGATTAGTAATGCCCCATCCACCAGCAATAGTTCGTATCCCATTCCAGCAAAACTCGACATGAATATGTATAACTTTCCGAACTATAAACAGGAGCAATTGAAATTCGAGAATGATATGTCCTTTATGTCAAGGGATGAGATTGAGAGGTGCTCCCCATCAAGGAAGGATGGTATAGATTTTCTCCGAGAAACACATCTTCGGTACTCTTACTGTGCCTTCCTTCAGAATATTGGAACACGGCTTGAACTGTAAGCACTTGTTCTTGCATACTCATATGTATGTTTATTTTTCTATCTATAATGGCAAACAGTATTTCTACTAATAGAGCGTAACATGTTTTCTAATGAGTGACTTTTCATGATATTTAGCATTGATTTGAAAAGAATTGTCTGTGTTGCATTTTATTTATCTGATTCTTTGCAAGTTTCTTCTTAACTTGTATTACATTGGAAACTCAATGAGATAAATATGCAACTTGTGGCTTTATAATTATCTCTTTCCTATTAAATTGTTTGATATATTCAATGAGATGCTTTTTTGTTGAATTTTCCAGGCCACAGACTACAATTGGTACTGCAATGGTTCTTTGCCACCGCTTTTTCGTACGCCAATCTCATGCTTGCCATGATAGATTTGTAAGTTCGTAAGCCCTAATGTCTGGTGTTTTTCTATGCTCTGGTATTTGATTGAAATTCTATCTCTATTTTCCTTGCCATGCACCTTTTGCTTGTCAAAAGGTTTACTGTTGCAGTTATCTTATCTATTTATACATGAATCTGGTTGTAATCTTATTAATGGCTAGCGGCTGTTCCTTCGTTTATGAATAATTAATCATATAGATCAGTTGCCTTTGTTTGATTCCATTGTTATTTTAGATTCATAAATGTCTCTTTCATTTTTAAGGGATAAAATGTGGCTATTTTTATTTTCTAGATTACAAGGCTTTCCTATTGCTTCCCCTGTACAGTATGACTGTGGGAGCTTAGACTGTTATTTATTCTTCATTTTTACATAATGTAACTTTCTACCTTTTGTTTTCTTTTGCCTTGTAGTTGAAATAGTTCTTCTTTAATACAAATATGCTTTCTACCCTTGGCCGACAATGATGATTTTGTTGTTTTTAGAGTCCAATAGGGCCCTATCGCTGGGTACAACTTGGGTTGGGTTCAACCCGAACCCGTCGGGTCAACCTGAAAAAATCACAGGTTGGGTTGGTTTTGAGTCGGTCGGGGCCGGGTTCGGGTTGAGGAAGTTGAATCGAGTTGGGTTCGGGTTGAGGTTGAGGTGTCGGGTTGACCCGACCTGCATCAAAACCCGACATTTTAAAACAAAATTAACCATTTTTCTGTTTTGTTTTTTAGAACATAAAAACCTAAAGGGGAAAGATATCACCATAACCGGGTCAACCTGACCCAACCTGACTCAACCAAACCCGAATTGGGAAATCAGGCTGGGTTCGGGTTGAGATATTAATTTTTCGGGCTGGGTCAGGTTAGCCTTCTTCGGGTTGAGAGTGGGGTCGGGTTGAGGGTTTAGAGTTTCGGGTTGGGTTTGGTTGGCTTCAACCCGACCCGAGTTGCATCCCTAGCCCTACCAAAATGGCTTTGAAATCAACTGATGCATCTGAATAACTATTTCTTCATTTGTTTTGTGCGCTGTAGTCTTTGTTATGAACTTGGTGCAGTGCTATTAGTGCCATCCTTTTGCCACATCTTCTGCTGATTATTGGCATTTTCCTCTTATTCTACCGTTTGGTTTCCTTATTCAGTTAAAGCTCTTCTGAAGTTGGATTCTTGCTCTGATATATGGCTTCATCCTTCCCCACTCTAGTTTGGTGAACTTTTGGTTTGAATGCTGTAATTTTTTATTTTCTTGTATTCTTTCTTCTTCTTGATAAATCCTTATACCATTCATTCAAGAGAAAAAAACATATATTGATTGAAATAACCTTGTCCTTACAGTGGTTTCTATAAGGTTTTATTCCCCTCCACAAAAGCCTGTGATTAGTTGACTACTATCTCGTACAATTTTTGTTATCAAAAGAACAGTGGTATCTTCTTATGTTTGTGCATTCCATATTACTTTTTCATCCATTACGCTCTTTAGCCTTGACATGTGCTCTTATTGTTCTAGATTATTGATTTAATTGTGACCTTTCAGTTTCATATAAATTTCTTCTAACTGATCCATCTTTGTATGCAGTTGATTGCAACAGCAGCTCTGTTTCTTGCAGCAAAGTCTGAGGAAACACCACGCCCTTTGAACTCTGTAATCAAAGCATCCTATGAAATTGGTCATAAGCAAGATCTTGCTTTCTTTCCCTATTTCCTCCCTGTGGTAAGCATCTTTAAACATTATTGCATTTGTGCCATGCCTATGGAATTATGATTCAAAAATCATATCTTATGACCAAAGAAGTGGATAAGGACATAGTGTGCATATATTCCAACATGACCAGATTCCGGCTATATGCATGAATTGTACTAAACCAATATAGTGTAATGTAAAACCTTTTCAGCAACAAATAGAAACTGAAAATCATTATGGGAAATATGAGGTGTGCGAAAAGTATTAAAGAAAAGTAATGTAAAACCTTAAAATAAAGAGTAACATTAGTAGCTTGCTAGCTCTGTCCAAGTCATGAATTGTACTGAACCAATATGATGTAATGTTCAACCTTTTTAGCAACAAATAGAAACTGTAAGTCATTATGGAAAATATGAAGTGTGTGAAATGTATTAAAGAAAAGTAGTACCCTCCTAAAATAAAGAGTAACTTTAGTAGCTTCCTAGCTCTGCCCAAGTCACTTTTGGCAATCATTAATATCTGAGAGATGTCTTGACCTGGGCATGCCTTCAGATACTGAAGGTCCTTGCTATGAACAAAGACACTTCTGGATTCATTTTATTATGCTTTCGTTAGGTGCTTCTTCTGTTTTCATATAGTTGACTTCTGTTAGTTTTCTCTTACCGCTCGTTTCTTTGGAATGCTTTGACTAAACAGTTATATTTATGCACTTATTTTTCCTTGAACAGGACTGGTTTGACCAATATCGTGAACGGGTCATTGAGGCTGAGCAGTTGATACTGACAACTCTAGATTTTGAGCTCAACGTCCAGCATCCATACATTCCTCTTACGTCTGTCCTTAATAAATTGGGGCTTTCAGAAACTGCTTTGGTGAATCTAGCATGGAACGTAGTCAGTGAAGGGTAAGTTTGTCGATTGCATCCTTTTCATGGTTTTTGTAATTTTTTTTATGGATAGTAAGGCCTTGTTGGGATTTTCACCATGATTGTTTATATGACTATGTTGACGTCCTGTTTTTGAAGGTTAGGCGGATTTAGCATTTTTTTCTCCTTTTTGAAATGTTGCTGATAGCATCATCATACATTTGATGCTTTGTGCAGTAACATCATACATGTGATGCTTTGCTTTGTAGCTTCATATATATGATGCTTTGCATCCATTCGGTTTTATGATGTTCCGGCTGCGGATTTGATCACCACAAAGTCCCATCCGGTGCTCATTTCAATTGGGTTAAATCACCACGAAGTTCCATCCATGAGCGGGCTGGACAGGTTTTTTGAGTTGTTCTACATGGAGTAGGAAGTTTCTTGGAGCTATGCAAATTACCTTACTGAAGTCGCATTACTACCCCATCTTGTTGGAATCAAAGATGGGATCTTGGGTCCTACTCCTTTTCGCTTAATGCTTGCCTGGTTGAAGAAACTGAATATGGTGGACAGACTTGGTGGTTGGTGGTCAGAGGGTGGACAGACTTGGTGGATGGTGGTCAGAGGCTAACCCAACTGGGCGTATGGACTCCTGGGTGGTGTAGAAGCTTTGGCTTGTTAGGTCAAAGCTTAAGTCCTGGATAAAGTTACTGCATGGGTCTCCAAGTCAAAGGAAAGCAGAGAGTTTTAGCCAGACTAATATGTTGTATAGAACATAAGAGGAGAGTACATTATGTGAGTATGTTCCAGCTAGAGCAAGGCTGAGGAAGGAATACATATGATCAATATCCCGGACGGAGATAAAATGGATGCAGCGAGCTAGATCTTAGTGACTATAGGAGGGAGATAGGATTACAACGTACTTCCATAGTATTGCTAGTTCTAAGAGAAGGTACTAGTGGATTCAAGGTTTAATGTTTGAAAAAGTTAGATGCGACAATCCCATCATAATTTTTGATGAGATTGTTCGGTTCTATGAGTCTTTATATGCATTAGAGTTATGCCTTAGAGTGCAATTTATTCCCCAGATCAAAGTGGATTAAGACATTGAGCTTGATTCGATCTAAGGTGGGGCTAGGGATGGTCCAAACATTTTGCTTGGATTTTATCCAGGCGTGTTGGGAGCTTTTTCGGCGAATTCTATGCAAAGTTGTCTCGATAAGAACATTGGGCATCGTTTTATCATTTTTATTCCAAAGAGAGTTGATCAGATTCTTATTTTGATTTTACCCCAATTAGCTTAGCCAAAGTTCTTGTTGATAGATTGAGAAATGTGCTTGGTAATATAATCTCCTCGCCACAAAGTGCCTTTATTCATGTGAGACAAGTTATTGATGCAACTCTTATCGCCAATGAATGCTCATATTATTACCATCACAATGAAATTGCTAGGGTTCTTTGCAAAGTGTGCATGAAGAACGCATACTAGTGGAATGTAGTGACTATCTTTTGGGCCTGATGGGTTTTTGATCTAGGTAGCGGAAGTGGATTCACCTCTCTGTTCCATCAGCATGGTTTTGGGTTGCTGATCAACGAATGTGAAAGAGCTTCTTCAAGAGCTCTAAAGGGTATGAGATTCTCAAAATAGTACCAAGGCGTGTGTAGTGGTTATCAATAAGAGAATGCTCACAAGACTTGAAATCTATGGATCTAATGGAATTGATAGGGAAGCAAAGAATGAACCAAGGATTGGAATCGAATATAAAGAGGGAACTGAATAGAAAACAGAACTAATGCCTTAGATCGGATGGAAAAAGTATTTGTTGGAGTCACACCTACAAAACCAAGTGCATCATAGGAGTGGTTTTCCGAGGGTGTCACACCGTAGGAGATCAAGATAGTTTTATTGGAATCTTTCCAACAAGACCCAGGGCATCGTACTCATGGATTTCAAGGCTTCACACCTTGACGTAGGTTATACTAGAATCACATTAGCATTCCCGAGGCATCACACTAACGGAACCCAGGCGTCGCCCCAAGGGGATCAAGGCATCACACCCTGAAGATCAGACATCACATCCACACAAGAGAAGCATTCAAAATCTTCATTCAATCATTTATTCATCCATATATACGGGAAAAGAAAGAGAACATGAAAGTTCTAAAATCCTAAAACAAAAATCTATCGCTTTTGGACTAAAATACCCACTAATGACTTGAAGACTTTCTCCCTGTTTAAAATTTCGTAATACATATGTGGTGCCCATTTAAAACACCCCTAGACTTATGTAACTCAAGTGATCTGAGTGGAAAAAGACCGTACTACACCTTATGACCTAAAGACTCATAAAAGACTCATTTCAAACCCTATAACTAAAATAAAAATCCTGAAAAACTTCTAATGGACTCCACATTAGATTTAGCCCTCCTTTTTAATCTTCGTGAAGCATGGTCCCCATCAGTGGGTTGTTAGATGTTGTAGGATATTCTTTGACAGAGAAGTGAACCTGCTGGATGAATTTATTTGTAATTTGGAGTCAACCTATGTTGCATTAGTATGGGTAGGAGTGTCGGAATCCGACACGGGTATCGAGTGTCAGATTCGGCAAATCTCAAAAAGAAAAATTGTTGGATTCACCAAAATTTTTAATCAATTCTCAAACTTTTTTTTTGAAATGGTTCAAAGTTTAAGTTTTTACATAAGAATATGTTTATAACAAGTAATAATTTAAAAAAATTTAGTAGGATAAGTAACTATAGTGTCTCGTTTTCATATAAAAACTTATTACTAGGATGGATAAAACTCAAAGCATGTGGTAATTGTAAATTTGTTTTACTAGTACTATAAAACGGATAAAAGAATCTAGTTTGTTATGCATGAATTTATCAAGAAAGTTTAATATTTTTTTGTTTGGTTTGTCAAAGCTTTTTCTTTATGGATATCTTTTATTATATATAATATATCTGATAGTATTTAAGAATTATGATATTAGAGTAATCCAATCAAACCACTTATAAAGCTTCCTTTTTGTCCAATGTTCCATCTGTAGCAGTTCCTAGAAGTTGGCCATGTTTGATACCATCATGGTTTTTTTTAATATTGTTTTGGATGTCTGGAGCAGTGCCCATTTGAAGTTCAATTGTGAGTTTTATATGGTTTTGTTTGAGATTGTCATGATAATTATCCATGTCATGATTTTAATATTTATTTTTTCTTACTTTTTAATTGCTTTCATTTGTGTCATTGTTGCTATTTTTTCCCTCAAGTCTTTTTACTCAGCCTAGTATTTTCTGGTTTGGCATATTGATTTTTTTGGTATGGCATACTAATTGCAGGGTCTTCTCGAGAATAGCATGCCCCCACCTGTATGATATTCTTAGCTGGCGGATTGATATGCTGTTCATGGAAAGTGTTATTTTATCTCTGAGGTTGAACCACTTGTATGTTTGGGATACCATTACCATGAAAATCCAAACCAACTCCTTTTCTTTGAAAGGAGAATAGTTAAAAGAAAAAAATGAAAAGAAAAAGAAAAAGAAAAAGAAAAACCCAATTTGCCGACACCAGAGAAGAGTAGTTAGAGATTTGCGAAGCAAACGAGCCTGAAAGCTCTTCTCTTAGCCCTCTCCTGGTTATTAAAAATAGCTGCCAAACCCCCTTTTTTTTTATAGGTAACTTGGGATTGAACCTCAGACCTCCAAGTCGAAGAAAAAAGCCTTGACCATTGAGCTAGAGGCTCAATACCAATAGCTGCCAAACCTTCCAGAACCAGAACCACTTTTGTTGCGTATATATATTTTACAATTTTTTTAGCTTTGAGAACTTTCTTTTTATTCTTAGAAGTTTATATTTCTTTTATTTATGGTTTCAAGAAAACTATTTTTCAACAAGCTTTTTTTTCTTTTTTTTTATGCTTTCACTTGTGTCAATTTTGTTATTTTTCCCTCAAGACTTATATAGTCCTTTCTGGTTTGGCATATTGAGTTTTTGGTATGGCATGTTAATTGTGGGGTCTTCTCGAGAATAACGTGCCCACCTGTACTATATTCCTAGCTGGTGGGTTGGTATGCTGTTCATGAAGTGTTATTTTATCTCTGAGCTTGAACCACTAGTATGTTTGGGATACCATTATCATGAAAATCTAAACCAACTCGTGCTCATTGAAATAGCTGCCAAGCCTTACAGAACCTATATCTTTTACAATTTTTTATAGCTCTGAAAACTTTTTTTACTCTCAGAATTTTATTTTTCTTTTATTTATTGTTTCAAGAAAATTATTTTGCCACATGCTTTTTGGTTTTCTGATAATCTGATTGTATTCAGAATGTGGGTTATATTTTCCTGCCTTTCCAGATTTTCTCTTTGTGTAGGCTTTTCAATATGTTTAGATATTTTTTTCTTCTATAATATTTCTTCATCCTAAGACCTTTGTTTAATATGTCTTACCATAACAGATCAACAGAATCACTGTTTCACTTTTCAAATACCTTGCTTCCATTCCAAACAGTACTATCGTACTTGGGCAATGCGGGTCTCTTATATTGCCCTTCCATTATTTTTGTGTGCGGTTACTCCCAAACTTCTGATACATTTAGATCATTGGTGTCAGTAAAATGTCTCTGTCCTCTAGTTTACCACTTTACTCTCATTCCAAACTTTTTTGGTATTCTGATTGTACTTCAGCAATGCAGGCTTTCTGTCTCTCTTGTGTTGGATTGTCCCATTCTTCCAATATATCTCAATATTTCTGTTGGTCATATGTTCGGCAGTGGCTAGATTAAGGTTGTGTGAATGGTTGGCTCTAACAGACTACCTTGTCTCTTGGCCTTGCGACTTCTCAATTTCCTTCAATCCTGGTTCTGTCTAGCTTGGATTTACCAACATTAGACACGAAACAAAAGCATATCCTTCTACTTTTTCTTTCATGTAAAAGATAAATGAAATGCATGTAGACATATGCATACAGATAGCATGCATGTGGGTACCCTGTTATTCAATATTAAATACTTAAGTTGTGAAGTTGTCAACCTTAAATCTCATAAAATCTGTTAACCTGAACCTCTTAAAGTCTGGTTCAGAATGTTGTACCGCCATTGTTTTCCTTTTCCAATGCCTTGCTTCGATTCCAATCATTATGGTTGTACTTGGGCAATCCAGGCTCTCTTTTATTGCCCTTCCAATATTTTTGTGTTGGATCCTCCGAAGCTGCTGATACATTTAGATCATTTCCGTTTGTAAAATGTCTCTGTCCTTTAGCTTACTCTCATTCCAAAAGTAATTGGTATTCTTATTGTACTTCAGCAATGCGTCTCTCTCTCTCTCTCTCTCTCTCTCTCTCTCTCTCTCTCTCTCTCTCTCTCTCTCTCTCTTGTGTTGGATTGTCCCACTCTTCCAATATATTTCGATATTTCTATTGGTCATATGTTGCGGCAGTGTCCGTGTAAATGATTGACCTTACTGACTACTGTATCTCTTTTCCGTGCTACCTCTCATGTTTCCTTTAATCCTGCTTCTGTCTAGCTTGGATTTACCAACATTAGACATGGACAAAAGCACATCCTTTGACTTTCTCTTTCATGTAAAAGCTAAATGCATAGTAGCTGGAAACTTCTTGGGCGGGTGGGAAACTCATTTACCTTGAAACGTGTTTCGGAAACGTTTCTGAAACATGATAGAAAAAATTGGGGAAACATTTCCGAAACATTTCCAAAATGCATGGGAAACAATGGGAAACATATGAGAGAGTTATGTGTAACATGTGTGAAACCTTGAGAAACGTATGGAAAACTCATAGAAAACTTGTGTGAAATGTGTGGGAAACATGTGTGAAACTTATGAAAATTGTTTTGAAAAAAACACACCAAAAAATTGTGGAATAGATATTAAAATGGAAAATAATAGCATATATTGTAATAAAAAATAAAAAAAAGAAATATTCAAATAGAAATTTGAAATTTACAACACCTTATATTTCGTGTTTTTCTTGTGTTTTATGTGTTTTCATTTCTCTCTATCGTTTCTAAAAAGTTTCTAATGCGTTTCCTAAGACGTTTCTTAATGTGTTTTTCATGCGATTTCCTATCGTTTTCCTGTTTCTCGTTTCCCCTATATTTTTTCTCTGTGTTTCCCATTTCCGTTCCACGTTTCGCTTCCCGAATTCGTTTCCCACCCTAGTAACATTGGCTAAATGAATGCATGCATACAGATAGCATGCATGTTTTTACCCAGTTATTCAAAATTAAATACTTAAGCTGTGAAGTTGTTAACCCTAAATCACATAAAATCTTTTAACTTGAATCTCTTAAAATCTGTAATTCTCGAGTGTAAACTCATGTTAAAATTTCAGGCCTACTTGGCCTTGGCTGAACATAACCCTACATGTGCATGTACACTGCATAAATGTATTATTTAAATAGGTCATATTATTTAGTTATTCTTTGCCAATTAATTTAAACATGTTTTTTTAGTTGCTTAATCCTAAAAGTCAGGCCTAAAGCTCAATTTGGCTGACCTTAAATGCATAAGAAGTAGGAACAAAGCCTTGCTTGCATACAAATAGATATGAGAGATACCTCTGTAAGGTCCTGCATTTGGCATGGCCCTGGAACACCATACTAATAAGGGAACCAGTCGCTAAGGGCATGTTTAGCAACCATGAAAAAAATAATGGAATCCCTATTTACCAAGCTTGTCAGAGGAGCAGAGATGGCTATTAATGAGAGAGAGAGAGAGAGAGAGAGAGCGTGGTTAGTGAAGAGAGCATGGGATGGGGCTCGAAAACAGAGAATAAAGTTCCCTGTTTAGAATAGATTTTTCTTTTATCCTTCTCTCCATTTCCATCTTATGCGCTCCTCATCACCCCTTCAAATCTCTGTCTCTCTCTCTCTCTCTCTCTCTCTCTCTAGGTAAACAGGGATTTCATGATTGTTTTTTCGCGGTTTCATATCTACTTTTGCAGTTAATGTATATCATGTATGTATAATACATGAAAGCATGCTATGTGCACTGTTGCACATGTACTTCAGTTGGACTTGTGTTTCCATATGAATATGTATCAAGTAATGTTTCCATATTGATATGTATCAGTACTTGAATACTTTTTGTACTTTGTAAACATTCCAACATAACTAAGGGGCCGTTTGGATATGCTGATTTTAGAATCTTGGATTTCCTCAAAATCCTGGATGGGAGATGAGAGAAGGATACCAGCTGTCGTTTTCTGATTTCTCGCTCTTCTTTCCGCCAGCAGGAGTGTAGGAGATCATCCCATGTTTCCAGGTTTTAGAAATCACAGGATGGGTTAGATATTTCCAAAACCTGGGTTTCTTACTTAAAATCCAAGATTCTAGAATCCGCGTATCCAAACAGATCTGATTATGGTTTTTTTATTGGAAGGAGTCCCACGCTTTGCTCAAAAAGTTGACTGGGTTTTTTTTCTGAATCTTTTCCTGATGATATTTTCGCATATGTATTGTACCTGCAGAAGAAAAAGTCAAAGACCTATATTTCCATTCCTGAACTTGCATCATTTATCATTATCATGAAAGCTTGAATTCTTGTTTTGCCAAATCATGTCAGTTCATTACAGATGCCATTTAACTTAGTAATCTGTACACGGATATGTAATGAACGCCTATATTATTTGACCTTTTATCAGGAGTTTTTTTTGGTATCAATTAAGTTTGGGAGGAAAATCACTTACATTTTCTATTACATATGTGTAGCTCTATCCCCATATCATGAATTTTCAGTTTTACAAACTGAATCATTTTCATGTAGACACACGTACCCCTAGTAACATATGTCATATACCACACACTGATGTATCCAAATCTTCAATAACATATGTTAAATCCTATTTAATATAAGATATATTAGCATATGATACCCGGATACACAACTGTGGAGGCATAACTTATTGTGTCCGATGCGATATGATATCGATACTCATCATGGATACATCCATTCTTCAACATAAGTATCATGTTTCAGGCATATGTCATTTTCTTCAAATTAACTTTCATGCTTTTTGGTTGTTAGTGTCGGATATTTGCAATTATAATTTTGAGTAAGTGAGACTCTTTTCCTCTTTTAAATTCATTAGTAATTCTATCTTAGTTAGATCTAGTTAAGTTTTATGATAGTTTATTTATGTCGTGTGTTGTCTCATGATATAGCATACTTGTATTTGTACCCCTGTCCTACATTTTGGAAAATGCCTAGTCATATCACCGTTCCTGTCTCCATGTCGGTATCTGTATCTATATCTGGGATATCATAGTATATAGTCACATACCATATGTTATTTTCTATTTAATTTGAGTTTTACCAATATATGAGGCTTTATTATAAAAGGATTTTCTTTTTCTTTTTGTCCCTGGTCATGTTAGCAGAGATTGAATCTCAGCCTCATGGTTATGTAACGAAGCAGGTTGCAACTGAGATATGCATTCGTGCAATCATTTTAAAATATTTACTGAATTGCATTCATTATCATTTTGTTATGCTTTCCTAGTTATGTGGGAAGGTATTCTGTCCATGTTAGATGTGGGAAGTTATTCCTCACGTCCATATCCTTACACCATAGGGCCTGAACCATGAATACTTTTTGGCCAGTTTACTCACATATCCCTACTTATCCACCTGTACTCAACGTTATATTGCCGCATGGATATGTACAATAAGTTAGTAAAAGCATCCATGGTGGCATGGTTTGCATGATGATACGGGATGTGTAGAGTTAATTTTTTTATGATGCCACGTCAAAGAGAAGATAAAAGCATGCATTGGGGATGTCCATAATACATGTTACAAAGTTTTATCACACACCACCCTGATTGAATTGCATATGCCGGAGTGGGAGCAAAATTGGGCTTGCGGGTTGGTGCATTGTTCAGAAAGGCGAAAAATACTGCTCTAGTTTTAGCACTCTTCCAGCGTTTCTTCGGATGGTTCTTGGTGGGTAGCTGCTTTTGCTAGTTGGTAAGGAAAAAGTTAAAAGAAAAAAAAACGATCCTAGCAATTTGATTTGCTTGCTATTGGAATTTATATTTGGTCTTACATTGTATTGTATTATCTCAATCTGATATTTGTATTGATAGAACTTCCATTTTTTGAGGCATTACCCTATCTTATTTAGTGTTGCTGCAGAAGATTGGTTTTGCTACCCATTTCTTCTGCCAATCTGTTCATTTTCGTGGATTTATATTTCTCAATGCATTTTCCAAAAGGCCCAACATACTGCTATAGTTTTAGTGTTCTTCCAGCGTGTCTGCAGATGATTCTTGGAAAATATTCCTCGTGGGTGGCTGCTTGGCTTGTTGGTAAGAAAAGAATGATTAGAGCTTTGTTTGTTACTATTCAACATTCATTTGATTTTAACTTTGCATTAACTGGAACTGATATGGATTCTGTTGATTTAGCTTAACATGTACCAGATCCAACATTCATTTCGTTTTAGCTTTGTATTTAATTACCGGAACTGATAAGGTTTCTGATTGATTTGCATTATCCTATACTATTCAATGCTGCTTCAAATGGTTGGTTTGGCTATCCATTTGTCTAATCCATCTTAAATTGCTTGATACAATTGTTTCTATGTAATAAATTTTGTATGGAATCTAATTGATGCATTCTATTGCAGGCTTCGGAGCTCACTTTGGCTCCAATTTAAGCCCCGTCATATTGCTGCTGGAGCTGCATTCCTTGCTGCCAAATTCCTCAATCTTGATCTTGCTTCTAATCAAAGTGTGTGGCAAGAGTTCCAGACAACACCAGCTATTCTACAAGGTAATATCTTATATATTGGGGAAAATCCCAAGTCTCTATTGCACATTGAACTGTATTTTTATCATCATCATTGTTATTTAGATCTAATTGCACGTGTAATCCTTCTGAATTGCAGATGTTGTCCAGCAGCTTATGGAGCTCTTTTAGGACACAACTTGGCAAAAGACTTGCCTTCATAAGAATTGTGAGTATAATAGTCAGTTCATTGTTATATTGGATCAAATATATAAATATGGAGTTCAATATCGCACTCCCCATTGTATGACTTTGTTGGATGGGGGGTGTCAGCTGGTTATATACCCATTGATGACCAAAATACTACAGAATAGTACATGTTATCTGGTTTGAATCCCATTTCACGAATTAAGCTTAAAAAAACCGTGGATAACCATTGTCTTGAAAAAATGATATTTGCTTTGTCGGCCCCTCCCTCCTTTAACTCTTTGTGGTAGAGCGGTCCTCAACATTATTCGTTGAGTGAAGATTGGTAAGGGAAATACATGGAGTTTTGCAGATACTATTTGAGGAGGTATTGGACGCAGTAGAGGGGCATGCAATTACATTTCAGTATTTCTTCCAATCTGCTAACAGAGAGGTGGATGTTCTTGCGCATGGAAATTCATTAGCGTTTGACCATCTTCCCATGAGGGGCATGAGGTTTGTTAATTGTTTGTTTTGATTGTAACCATTGACTAACTCGGTTGAGGGGAAGCCTCAACCGAGTTTTTATCTATAAAGATTCTCCCTTAAAAAAATCCTTCTAGTTTTTACTTAGAGAAATCAGTTTAGTCCCATATATATCTGTCCTAATAAAACAAGAAAATGAAAAAGAAGAGGGAAAGAGTCAGAGAGAAACTAATGGGACCATCCTATAATTCGATTGATGAAAAGTACTAGACCTACCTTTTTTCAGTATTTATTGGTTTTACTCATGAGCTTGGTAAAGCCTGAAAGAGTTGGGTTCTCATTTTTTTATTTAAATTGACACATTTCATTAATATTAAAGTAGCATTCGGGACCAGGAGTCCCATCCTGCGTTACAAAATATCAAAGAGTACTGGCACGGGCATACCCGAAACCAGTAAGAAAATACTGTAGAACAGAGCAAAATACAGTTACATATCACTACTTCCTTTCTTCGTTCCATTAGTAAACATTCTTTACAACTTCAATAAGATTCTTTGTACACCATCAAAGGTCCTTTTCAAAAGCTGCACATAATTCTGTTCTCATAACAGAAACTCAAACTGAAACTCTAAAATAGTCGCCATCCTCAAGAAAAATCATAGCAAAGCAAGAGAATCGAGAAAAATTAAGTCTTACTATTGGAAGCAGTGTACTTATGGATATAGACAAATATTTCTCTTTGCTATTTAATCGTAAAAAGCTATCTTGAATGATCATTAATCCAATAAACCAACTCTCGAAAGTTTCCCCGAGCTTACAACTAACATCGTCCAGACTATCTTCAAGAAACTTCACCACCATCTTCAGGCAATTAAACTAAGGATTCAACCCTAAGCGAAAGACACTAAGGTCTCTCAAGCCTGGGGTGTCAGCATCCTGCCGATTGACACATTTACTGCAGTCTTCAAAATATTTGACTCCATTTTCTACTTTCTTATACCTTTTCTCCTTTAATTTATAAATATTTTTCCTTCTTTTTTTTTTTTTTAATTAAAAAAAAGCCTACTTCTGAAGAGCTAGGGAGGGTTACCAACTATCTACGGGGCCGGATGACCCTTCCTTTGGGGTATACTCCCCCAGCCCCCAATTTTTCAACATGCTTTCCCACCTCCGCCCGAACAAGCTTCCCTTTGCTCCTTCAAATCTCTGATCTCCATTGATAAAAACAGTTTCTTAGTAGCTTCTAAATCATCATCGAAACCTATACCAAACACATCACCTATAGCTAACATCTCGTCCAATTAATCGTATGGCAGAGCATCTCAACACCCTCCCCCCGCGAACCATTTTACCTTTCCCTTTATCTTCAACCTCCATTCCCATTCGATTTGGAATCTCCATACTTCCCTATCTAAAGTGTCCCTTGGGTCTTGGGATTCCTCCAAAGAGATCGCTATCAATTTTTCTAACCTTTTTATTTCTTCTGCTTTTTCTTTTTCCCATCGTTGTCGACGAGCTCTTCTCTCCTCTTCCAGAGCCTCCTTAAAGAAAGGGAGTTTGTAAATCTGAACAAAAACGTCTTTCGGATTTACCGACGCTGAGACTTTCTTGAGCTCCTCTATTTGCCAAAGCATCATTCTTAAATTGTTTCCAGAGCCTATTCCAAATCCCCATTGATATTTCTCTTGGGGTGGGACACTACTCAGACGCCATTTTCTCATCATATTCTAGGAATTTGAGATCATCAACTTCAAAAGAGACGGCCTTCCTCTTTCCGAGAGAGCAACCAGAAGCATTCGACATTATATGGGAAAGGGGTTTTATCAAAATACTTCAGTAAAAGCCTGAATTTGGAGGCTAAAAGATTTCTCAATGACAGGCTAGGCTATGTTACTGGGAACAGCCCTGCAGAGGAGGCTGTTTAGAGATTTAGCCGGGTTTTCTCTCATTGTTTTATATTCATTTGGATTCATTAATAGCCAACTGTATTTTCACTCAGCCACCACGGGGACAGTCATGTAAGGTTTTAATGAAGTTCCTTTAAACAAATCTACATCTGTTTTCGTTAATGCCCTGTTTCGATTGCAGGGACCTTTAATTTATGATAATATCTCTTTAAACCAACCACGATAATATCATTTCCTTCTAAATTGTGGAAAGACGAAAAAAAATCATCTTGCAAACCAAACAAGGCTTTTCTGATTTACAGCCATTAAATGTGTAGGCGTGCTGATAACTGGGCAACAAAATAAAGGGGGGTGCACATGATATTTTTCTCTTCTACTTTGTGAAGATTTGATTTTCTAGGGAAGCAAAAACCCATTGTAAGTTTACTTGAAGAAGACCTTGTCCGGGCAAAAAACATATTTCTTAAACCCTGCATAAACATAAGCATAGCTAGAGAGTTTGGATTCCCGAAAATTTAGGGGCTGTTTGGGTACGAGGATTTTTGAATCTAGGTTTTTAGTTTGAAAACAATGTAAAAGAGGGTTCATGATCAAGCAGCTGCATGTTGTCCTGGCAGCGTTTCTTGGATTGTAAGTGAGAAATTTAGGTTTTAAAAATCAAATCTCTCCTGCATCCTGAGATTTCTAAAACCTGAAAATATGGGAGGATCTGCTACTCTCTTGCTGTCGGAAAGAAGGGCGAGAAGTAAAAAATGACGGCTGGTCCGCTTCTTCTCTTGTCTCTTAGCTACAATTTTGAAGAAATCTCGGATTCTAAAATCCGCGTATCCAAACGGCCCCTGTGTGAACTTGATATTTTCCTTGAAAAATTCAGGTAAACTGAAAAAGTACTTGAGGTTTTGTGTCATCTATGGTGCAGCAGTGGATTTGGACAAAAATGAAACCTTGTTCAAAACTTCAAAGTACTTTGGTTACTCAAAAAATGAAAGCTGCACTCATGCCCACAAGGGTCTCTACCAAGGTCCAACCAAAAAAAAAGCCAGCAATTAACAAAGAAAGTATTGCAGTTTACATGGAAGAAAATAGAGAACATTTATACAAGGACTCGACTCACGACCTTTAGCATCATTATATTTTTTGGTAGGTAAGCTGGGATTGAACCCTTAAGAGCATTACTCTTCTCTTTGAATCTAATATTGAATCCCTTGTAAAAGACTTTTTCACTAGGTCCGAATCATCTTCTTCCTCAAACTTGGGCTGAAATGAAGTAATGATACGATATAAACAAGGGCTGCCAATACCAATTCATCAGGCTTGAAGGATAAACAAGGACTTTTTTTTTTCTCTACTGTTTTTACAAAGCCAAAAGCCCCTTGATTAAGAGTCAATGTTACTAGCCCTCATCATATCTGCCAAGGTTTTTTTCCCGGCGAGTAGGGAACAACTCGAAGCCTAAACCATAGCGATGGCGATGGCTCCACAGGGAGCCCATTAATTCTTGTGTTTAATTTTGAGGTTTCAGTATAAAACATCAATCTGGTTTCTTCTCAACATTCAGAAATAACCAAAATTTAGCTCAAGTGAAAAACCAATCTATCAAAAAAACTGATGCAGGCGAAAACCACCAACAACGTGTGATTTGTCATTGACTACAAAGCATGGGACGAGTTCGATTATTCAACTGCATCAGAAAGAGTGATTAAACGTACGAAACTGAATACACTTCATACATGACAACTTACGATAGAAGATGCTCTCTATAAAGACGAACCATTATAGAATCAATAGATAGAATGGTTACCATGGTAATTCCACCCACGAAGTGTGATGCGTGGTGTGACTCCCGGAGGTACCTCGAATGAAATATTGATCGGCATCGTCTCGCCTGGAACCAGTGAGAAATAGTTATCAGAATAGTGGATTGGGAGAATTCTTGTGTCTTCCCCTACTTCATGGTCTTTCTTTGCAGCATGGACAGAGAAGTGGAGGAAAAATGCAACTCCCGGGTCGGTTCCATTTGTCTCAACCACCCTCAAACCAATATCCCCTCTCGAAAATCCTCTGAAAATCCTCCTTAGAAGACCAACATCCTGCATTTCTACAGCCTTTCCTTCTGTTGAATCCACTGAATCAATATCATAGTCATTACTGTCACATTTATCAACTATATGATGTTTGTACCGTAAAATCCTGGACTGGGAACTCTGATTCTTGGACAAGTTTTGCACATGCATTTGCATTTTGTAGGTGGAACCTTGGATCATCACTTTGGATGTTATTTTTAGCGGAACATTCTTTGTCCGGTATGGCTCCAACAGCTTGTAGTCGTTCCCTTGCAAATGCAACCAGTAGAAGTTTCGTGATAGAATGCTGGAATCTGATGTAGTGAAAAGCTTGAGTAGAAGGAAATAGACTGGGCTAGCATTCTTCGACTTTGGGTATTTCATTTCACTGATTTTTATAACTTTTTTGGGTGGGACGGACATCTTGTCGGTAACATTATAGTATGGACATGTTCCATCTAGATCCCAAATGGAAGTTTCTACTGCTACATCAGACAGCACATTCGAGGTTGTATTTACTACCTGATAGGGAGAAAAGTAAAAGCCATGAACAATCTTTGGAACACAGAATTGAAAACTTGACATAGTTATAATTAACTGAAATTTACCAATTTTACCTCAACAAAAAATGTTGCTAGATTGAGCTGGACATGAATTGGTTCTGCAGCACAGCGGCAGCCATAGAAACCTGCCGTTTGATCATGGAGATGATCATAGAACTGGCCCCGAAGACCCGTCCAAGGATTCTGAGTCTTCCAAATTAGAACACCCGTATATTTAGTCCACATGCGAGAAGTCCAGCCCTCTAGGAGAGCTCTATACTGAATATAGTTAACAAGTTGTGCCTGAGTTGATAATTGGACAAAAGTCAAATGAGAACCAGGAGAAGGTCATAAAAATTAAACATGAGTAAGAAAAGGTAGTGTCCATTTAACCTTCTCACAGAAGTCATCAAGGTCTTTTGGGGACCCATAGAGTGCAATCTGGTCATGAACCTTTCCTGGCTTTGAATATGGTATGTATTTATGGTAATCCCATATGGGGTTTGGGATTTCTTGTATGTAGTCATCTGACGTTGTTTTAAACAATGGAAGCTGCCATCCTTCTTGAGGCATTGTTGCTCTAATAGTAGCAGCAACAGGCATTCCCACAGAGCCAACCTCTGGGTTGAAACCATAACTGTAGAAAGTGTCCTTGAAGAAGTCTTCTGGATTCTGGATTTCGTAGGGCCCATCTGTAAAGTCCCCTTTCCCATTTGCAAAGCCATCCCACATGGATCCTTGGATGTAAACACGCGTACCATCAAGATACTGACTGGGATCGGGATCATCGGAAACGCTGTTTAGATCATTAAGTGATTTGTGTGCTTTTTCGTGGCATTGGAAAAGTGGATGCAGCTTCAGGTCATTTTTCAGGGCAGTGTTAATGTCATCCGGGGGAGTTTGTTCATTGCCGCCAACCCAAAGAGCAAGACTCGGATGATTTCTTAGGAGCTTGATAGTGTCCCTTGCACACAGCAGGAAAAGGTCATGGTCCAACGGTCCATTTGGATTTGATACTGGTACCCCTCGTCCATCACAATCTCCTGTTATCCAGAACTCTTGCCACACCTGTAAACAGATGCGTCTGTTATCAAAAAGCAGTTCAGCTCAGGTATAAAATAAATACCCACCATTAAAAATGAAAAAAAAAGAGGAAAAAAACGAAAAAACGTCAATATCCAAAATTCATCAGCTCAATATTTTAACCGAGCTGCTATGTTAGCCGGATACGTGAATGGGCATGGACAGCCGGATACGAGCATGGTTATGCAGATCACCTAAACCCCTAAGTCTTAGGATACACGTATGGCTAGGATGTGTTATGCTTTTGTCGATACGGATACTCATTGAAACCTAAGTTATAGGGATACATTTCCACTACAAGATTTACAATATTTTTCTAACCATAGCTTCCAATCTCGTAGTTTAATCTATTAAACTATATAATAGAAGTGACAACGAGCTAAGAAAGAGCAATATAGAGCTAACCTAGTATGACATGAATAACATTATTACGACATTCTGGCTAAGGACAAATAAATCGATGTTCAGTGATCGTACGAAGTAGATGGATTGTGATTTCTTCTTTTCTTTTGAAAAGAATTTGTGATAGTACAAAGGAGATGCATTGTCATGCAAATAGGTTGCAAAACTAATTTACACTCACCTCCCTGCTGTAAAAATAATTTAAGAGAAGCAGCAAATGAAGAAGAGAGCGTAGAAAGAGTACACGAACTGGAGGAACAAGCAGCACAAATTTCTTCAAGTTCTGAAATCTCAGCAACTTGAAAAGAATAGTCAAATTGGAAAATCAAGCAAAAAGAATAAATTCATAGAAATTCGTGTGGGGAGGCCATCCCTCCCCTTAGAGAGAAAAATCTAGTCCTAACTAAACATGAAAAGTTAAGCTCTCCAGTGCCCAAATGCAATACAGCAACGGGAAACCCTGATATTACAGGTCTTTCCCAACTAAAACTCTCTAAAATCCTATCTAAACTGCTAAGGAATTTGCTAGCATCCATTGCAAAAGGCATTTCGCAGATGGTCTGTCGCATGTGAGACCAGCCACCTCGTGAATGAAGACAAAATCTGCTGAAAAGTGAGCCTGTGTGGCTGTCCTCACATGCAACAGAACATCTGCGAAATGCCTTTTGCAATGGACGCTAGCAAATCCCAACACTAAATGCTTTTTTTTTAAATGGTGAAAAATATCATTAATAAAGGAATGGACCGAGATAGACCATCCGAATTACAATAGAGAGAAAAAGAAAAAAAAGCAAATACAAATTCTTCAAGGAGGTAAGTAATCAAACCACTCTAAACCTGCCCGATCAACCCCAGACCTGGCTAAGGAGTCTGCTTCACTATTAGCAGATCTCCTCACATGACTGTATACAATGGAAGACCCCAAAGTCAAATATGAAATTTCATCAAAGAAAGAGGAAAATCTCCATGGAGGAACAGCTAAACCTCTCAGCCATCTAACCACATTTTGTGAATCTCCTTTCACAATAATACCATCAAGAATATCTCTATTGAGGCGTTTAATTCCCTGATATGTTGCTCTAACTTCCGCCTCACTAGCATTGCACACTCCAATAGGGACCCGAATAGGCCCATAACACGGCGCCATCCGAATCACAACATAGACCCCCTATGCCCGCCCGGGTTCCCCAAACCCGGGGGAAACCTAATTCAATCCAAACTTGCCTAATATTTGTTGTAGAAGTCCCCCCTACAACCCAACTTCCCAAAAATCTGGGCATGCAGGACAAATGACAAGTCTCCTCAAATCTCTGATCAATTTGCTGTGGTTGGGTCCACCGCTGATGCCAGCAGGTGTCCAGCTGATGCCATGCTGATATCAGCACTTCGACTCCCTTTAGGCCCAAATTTATCAAGCCTTTCCTTCCTTGGTTCATATATGTCTAGAGAGTTATTGAGACACTTGCTGACATTTGTGCATCAGTCCTCCTGAACATTGATCAGCTGTCGAAAACATGGAATCTCCGATGTTGATTAGCTGCCTAATGATACTTCTTGTTGCTCACCTCAATCTTTTGATACATTTGAGTGGATGTCATGGATGTGCTCGATAAAAGCAATGGCATCTTCACTATGAGTGACTTGTAGTGGTTTGGGCTTCTTTCATTAACCATCTCAAATGATTCCTTATTAGTAATCCGATTTAACAGGATTGTAGGCTAAATCGAAATGGGGAAGGCTAAGTCCCACTGAGTTTTTTAATTTGTATCAATACTACAAAAAGGTTTCCAAGGCTTCTATTCACTATCTCTGTTTGACAGTCTGTTTGTGGGTTGTAGGCACTCGAATATCGAATCTTGTTTCTTATCGTCTTCCCTAGTATCCTCCAAAATCGCTCATAAACTTCACATCCAGATATGACATGATAATCTTTGGAAGTCCATGAAGGTGTACAACTTCTATGAAGAAGATTTGAGCAACGGGTAAGCATCTTCATTCTTTCGGCATGGTAGGAAGCGTACCATCTTTGAAAGTCGATCTAAAATCCACAAATATAGAATCTACTCCGTGTTGAGTTCACAGAAATCCCAACACAAAGTCCATGATTAGATCTTCTTATGGAGCACGTGGAACTGGAAATCGAGTGTACAGACAGGTAATAGCTTTTCCAACACTTGGCTGCTTGTTTTCTACTCTAATTGCTTTTCCAATCCCAGAGGCACAACCCAAGAAAAAAAAATATTACATGTTACTATCAGCATCAACTAACATATAACACTTCCTTGCACAAATACTAGTATAATTTTCAGTAACTGTTAAGCGTCACTGGAAGAAATTCATCACCAGTTTGCCCTCAGACAAATCTCTAATTAGATGCAAACTTTTTTATTTATCAAAAATGCAGATTCAGGGATTTGTGTGTAATAATAACAATTATAAAACATGAGAAGAATAGTTACAGAAGATTACCAGCAACCCATAAACATCACAATAATGATAGAATTCCGGCCTTTCGGCCAATCCCCCACCCCAACAGCGAATCATGTTAAAGTTCATATCTGCATGAAACTTGATGTCCGTCTGGTAACGTTTCTTCGAAAGTCGCAATAAACCATCTGACAATATCCAATTACCTCCGCGGATGAAAACAGGTTCCCCATTTACCTTGAACAGTCTGCAAATTGGTGTAGTGTAGGTTGGAAAATTTTATAAAGATCAAGAAAATGAAGAAATTCCATTTTTAGTCATATCTAAAATTTGGAAGAGAAATCATACCTTCCACCAGTAACACTATCTATGGTGCTCTCAATCTTGCGGAATCCAAAGTATTGGCTCTCCGAATTGGATTCTCCATATCCCTTTACATCAACTGTGATACCAATGTTGTAGAGGGATTGTTTGCCCATGCCGTTTGGCCACCACAAATTGGGCTTGTAGAAAAAAAGCTGGCAACACCTTATCTTCTATTAGAACTACCACTAGAGTATTCATACCGGAAATAGATTAGTTCAAGCACTAAATTGTGATACGGTACATTATAAGCATGGTTGCCAATTGATAAACAAATGTAAGAAACGACACAACAAAATGATGCTTGAAAGCCTCATTTTACGACATTTGTCACAGCATTACCTAAATGCCTGAAAGATTTGAGCAAAGGGGAAGCGAAAAAGTTAACTTTTTGTTACAGGAAAAGAGTTTCCTGGTAACTATTCATTGAGGTACCTATTGTAATATTGCTATTTTGAATTGTTCATAAGGTTGACTATAGATCATATTCACACTACTAGAAATCTCATGCTGAAAACACAAGCTCTTGTGTGCTGGGAAACATGTGGTCAAAACCAAATTCTGGAGAATATCCCATCAAAGTACTAGCGGCTATCCCATCAAAGTACTAGCTGCTATGTCACAAGGCTCATCGCATCCACAGATAAGCAAGCCAAATGTACATAGACAAGGTCCCAAGGAAAACTTGGTTTTCGGCATTATCATGTGCTGCTTATTTAACATAAATATACTTCTAATTATCTAAACACATCTTTCATATAAATCCATTAGAACTTATATAAAAACATTAACGTTATAGGATAACAGTGTTTACGTCTTGTCTAAGTCTTTATATGTATTAAATTGGGCAACGACGTAATTTTTTGCTGATACTAGTGATGAATTAATTCCTTTTTTTTAATGGTTGATGAATTAATTCATTTTACATGTTTACAATTTTTTCTCCTTTTCATTTATATTCCTAAACAAGAGATGAAAGTTTATGAAAATAACGGCGACGCGATAAGTCAAATTTCGATATATCTCTCTTTTTTTCCTTCTTTCTTAAGTGGAAACTATATTAGTAAGAAGAAAGTAATAAACTGGTTGACGGCTGCAAAGAAGGCTGAAAACAAAATATTTGATCTATCAGTGGATATGTGAGCGACCTTCAGAACTTTTTACTGTTCCGGTCAACTTTGAGCTAGTCATTTAGGCATACCTTTGGGGGAGCTCCCCTCTCTGGTAGCTTCGAGCTGGCCTAAATTGATCTACCAGTAAATATGAGAGCATGTCACGAAGACCGTTCCGTGGCATGGAGGAAAACATTTGGTTGGCCACCGTTGGGTCTAGTATAAATAGCCCGGATCTCTATACGTGAGTCCAGTTATTTTAAGGTATATTTTATTGACCAAAAGAAAAACAAAGGGTGTTAACCTTTGAGAAAATTCTTTCAAGAAACACAGTTGAAGTTGAATGATTTAAATCAAGTAAACATTATTCATGGTATAGGCTTCTGGACAGAATTAATTACTATTTCTACATGCATAAAATTTACTCTCAATTATCTATTCTACAGTCAATGGACTACGACTTGTTTACTTACTGAGCTGTTGTAGCTCATTCCTTTTATATGTTATTCTTCAGGTTGAATTGACTACAGTTTGATACATGGAGCAGAGATTGCTCTCCTTTTGTTATAAGATAGAGTGAACCGGAGTTTAGCAGTGTGCTTGCAGAGTGAGACATCTTGTGTTGAAACTTTGGAAATTTAGACAACAGTGAGATTTTTTTTATTTTTTTTAAATGGTAGACAACAGTGAGTATTGTATATCGTAGCCCTTTGGGCTTTGTTTATTTTAGACCTCATTGTTCAGATAATTTAATTGGCTTCCAATTTTGCACTCTAATAATGGTGAATAATGAAATACAGTAAGAAATTATTGATATCTCTAAGTGCATAACCTCGTGATGTCACACCCTGAGACTTGTACCAATGTGACAAAATTTTTGGGACGTGACATATATCATACTAGGTTCGATATAAAAGGCCAAGTTGCTGTCAACTACACAGATAGTATACATTAAGATTCTGTTACTTGATGTTTTAAACAAAACATCCTTAAATGTAATACATATTGGTAAAGTAATATTTCCAGCCAAAGAAGCAATAGTTATAGACACTGTTGAATTAAGTACAGATATAGGGGAATCTTGAAACATATATAGAAAAAACAATTTTTTCCACTAAAACGAACTAAGAGAAATACTACTCACTTGAGGAAAAGTATATTGAACACGTGTTCCAGGAGGAATTGAAACTTTTTGGGTTTGAAGATGCTCAACCAAACAAATGCTTCCCTCGAGTTCTGTTGTCACTTGGAGATTCAAAGAACACTCAGCGAGCCAGGAACTTTTATTTTCCAACTCGGTAGTAGTGTGCAGATATACCCTCCTTAAGTTGTCGAAGAATGATGAGACGAAATGAGGGTCAACAATCTTTACAGGCTGCAATCATACAACGGATAAATATATGATAACATTTATCACAATAGTTTGCTAAATAATACTGAATTATTTTATTTTATTTTTTTGAGAACGAAAGAGAGGGTCTTTTTATCTTTAAAAAAAATACTGCATTAATCATTCCATCATTCAGAGGAAAATTTTGTTCTGCAAATACAACAACTTGGACTAGTAATGAAAATGCAGAACACAAACTCATAAGAAAGTAGATACTATCAATGGCAATGAAATAGAAGGAAACAGATCGAGTATAATATAATTTTCACTAAAAAAACCTTAAAAAATAAAATAAAACATTGAAAAATACTAGATAGAGGGTGAGCCTTGGCGCAATGGTAAGGTTGCTCCATTGTGACCTGGTGGTCATGGGTTCGAGTCACGGAAACAGCCTATCTGCAAAGCAGTGGTAAGGCTGCGTACATCTAGCCCTCCCCAGACCCCGCAATGGCGGGATCCTCGTGCACTGGGCTGCCCTTTTCATTGAAAAATACTAGATATATGTCTGAAGTCTTTCCCTACTATTCAAAAGAAAAGTACAAAACAAATGGGCAAAGACAATTTAGAGGAGCCAAGAACTCAAAAAATGAAAGTTTCTGACCTTGAATTAATTGTCTAGTTGCTTATCTAGACACATTAGTGCATTTTGATATAAAAGACAAGTTGCACTTGGAGCTGATTAGTTTTCCAAATAGATATATAACTTATGACATAGAATAACAAAGAAAAAAAAAACAATTGTGTTAAATGTAACCAATGAAATCAGGCATTATGAAAAACTTCTTACCCCTGTTATAGAAATTGATACTTCATCCCAAATACCGGTGTTCCTATCCCTGTAACAAAAAGATAAATGAAATGGTTGGGAATATGGGACTATGGTTTTCATTCATTTGATCTAAAGACAAAATTCACATTTCAAAGTAGCGCACAAGAAAATGGAATGGAAGTAAAATAAGATTCAGGAGAACTTATGTAAGGATAAATTTTAAAAGACATGGGGTGGGGATACCCATCAAATGAATGTGTTGGATTATCCAAACAATGTGGCCCACTGTGTTTTTGGTCGGCGGACTAGAGAAGGTTCTTTAGTCGACCGACTAGAGACACAGCTCATATAGCTTATATGATCTAGAGTGCCACAAAAACATGGGTCCCCCATTTTTTTGGGGTGATCTAAAGCATTCATTTGGAAGGACTTTACATAGATAGGGTGTGTACCAAAAATCAGGTCCATAGGATCATCCTAACCCATCCAAAAGGGGGGGGGGGGGGGGGGGGGATGGATAGACACTGTTTATCGACAAATCTACCCATTTTTGCCCTCCACTTTTGGAGGGGTTAGGATGATCCAATGGACTTGATTTTTGGTACACACCCTATCTATGATGGGGCCTTGCAAATGAATGGTTTGGATCACCACAAAAACATGTGTTTGGCCACTCAAGCTCATATAAGCTATATGAGCTCAAGCTCACGAACCGTTTTCTTATATATATATATATATATATATATATATATATATATATATATATAGAGAGAGAGAGAGAGAGAGAGAGAGAGACGCACATGCCATTCTAAACATCTAGAGAGACAACATAAGCAAATCATTGTTGCATATGCTAAGAGTTAGAAAAGCTTATTTAGACATTTTACATTACTTTGTTATGTTTCTATTTATTATTCGGGACAAACTAGGTTGAGGCCCATAATAAGTGTGGCCCTAATGGCAACACTAGTGTTGAGCTTTTAATAACATATGCACTTTGCATGGAAGAAGAGGATGGAAAAAGAGAGGAGAAAAGAAAAAAAAAAAGAGGGAAGAATTTTTGTGGAGGTTGTTTATACAAATATAAAGTTCACGGATTACATTATTTGTCACTAGGAGCCAATTATCATGGGGACCCTTCCTATAATGTAAACTAAAAATAACCTGTTATCCTTTTACTTTGTATGACATAGATCTATTGAAGACTGCAAACTACATAAAACTGAACATTTCTGCTTGGGCCTTCTCCTCACCGTTTCCACCTTGTTTGATGCAAAGTTAAATTTGATTAAAGAAGGTCTGATCATCTCCTTGGTCAAACCCACACGAGTAGCCATTTTCCTTTGGGTTGCTGTCCAGCAAGTTCAGTAAACACTGCCTCAAACAACTCGTGCTTCAACTCTTATTCAATGAGTTCAGCACCTTCAAACCAGTAGTTTCTCTCCACGCAAAACCAGCAAACCAAGGACATCATTTCTCCCTGTTTTCTCCCCTTCTTGCTTGCTTTCCAAGCAAGACCAAGTTGCCGTCGTCTGAATTCTTCGCTAGTTTCCGTCCACTAGGACAGCAAACTGCTGCCGTTCTACTTTCTGTCATTGTAGGAGTTGAAACCGCATTTTCCATTCCATCCAGTTTTCGTTGTTCCATACTTGGGACGCCAACCGAAGATTGCTGCTTCCGCACCTCCACGAGCAACCGGTCATAGCCGCTATTCTCAATCCACGGACTTTGCCAACTCTAATCAGATATCTCACCACAACTAACTCCATTGTTCTCCTAATATTGCAACCTAGAAAGCACGGGTACTCTCCCGGGCCTCCCGTACCCGTACCCGACACGTATTGGGTGCGGGTACGTTCGGGTACGCCCTGGGTACGTACCCCCATAATTAGAAAAATAAAAACCCCTTTTCTTGTAGCGGGTGCGTTAGGGGTGCGCACCCACGCGTACCCGACACGTCCTGCTTCTCCTACTGGTTTGTAAACCCTTCCTGCTTCCTCTCTCTCCTTCCCTGCACTTAGTATTTCCTTCCATGTACTTAGTATTTACATGTAAACCATTTAAGTAAATGTCTTTACTATTTTATTGTCCATTTACTTAAGATTTACATGTAAATAACGGAATACCCCCCATTTGGATTTATTAAAAATAGTTTCAAGACCCAAATCTAAAAGGAAAAAAAGTCAACTCTCCTGTTCTAGTACAAAATTCGCAGAATAAGGGTCGGGTCAAAATTTTAACATTCTTAACTTCCAAACGGTGGGGTATTTTTCAAATTTTAAAAATTCATAAAATCTATCATGTCCAAACATTATTAAATCCCAAAAGTCCGGTAAAAAAAATCTCATAATTTGGTCTCTAAAAATTATTTATCTTGTCAGGCACTGGTCAACACACTGGCGACAGACTTTTTTTCAAATGAATGATGTATTGATGCCTCATGTTATGAAATATGAAACTTAATCACTTATGAAATGAAGAGTAATATTAGAATTTTCCATTTTGGTGATGTTATTGTTATTTGATTGCTCTCCAATTATTTATTTATTTTAATTTTTATAAATATATAATAAAATATTAAAATATATTATTATATTCGGCGTACCCGAACGTACCCGCACCCGATTTTTTTGAAAAATCACGTACCCACGTACCCGTGTCGTGTCGTACCCGCACCCCGTACCCGTACCCGTGCTTCATAGATTGCAACCCCTTGACACACAAAATTTCAGTTATATGTTGACCCATTCCTTGTCGCCAAATTCATCACCTTCACCCTCTTGTTTGGCATCTATGTTTCCTTCTTACTACCTTGTTCCCAATCCCTGAAACAACCAACTTGATCTCTTGAAAATTTCTTCTTTTATCAAAACAAGCGAGATCAAACATTCTTGTTTTCCTACTTATCATACCATTTGCTCACACTTTAAACCAGTCGGCCACCGTTTCCATTGATGAACACCTTGATCCGTACCCGACCTCCATTAACATTTTAGGTATTGAAGTGGCCGGATCCAAAGAAGGTGGTTAGCCTCTCTCAAAGAAAGTATGTAACTGACCTGTTGGAGGAGACATGTATATTGGGAACTAAACCCATTGACAAGCTGATGTATCCTAATGCAAAGCTGAGGCTGATCAAGGTGAACTATGTAGTGATCAAGGACAAAGAAAAAGATCGGAAGTCAAGTTGATCTAGTTGATTGTCAATCGGTCTGATAGAACATTTGTAGTTCGAGAGGTTATTCAGTTCATGCAGTCTCTAAGAAAACCACATTGGATGTGGTTTACAGAATTTTGAGATATCTAAAAGGTGTTCCAGCTAAATGTTTTATGTAAAGACTTTCTGACAGATTGGACATTCTTAGATTTTCTAATGATGACCAAGTTTGAGAGACAATGACTGAAGGCCTACTTTTGGGTTTTATATGTATTTAGGAAGTAACTTGGTAATGTGGACGACAAGAAACAGAATTTTGAAGTCAGATCTAGTGTTGAAGCTGAGTATAAGGCCATGACTCATACAACGTGTGAGATGAGAGGGAGGGGGTGTGTTGAATATTATAATTGACACTACCTTCCATCTTGATTTCTCTCTTTTTTTCTAACCTTTTTTTGGGAAAATAGCTGAAACCAAATCTCTATAAAGAGAAAGAGCAATAGGAGAGTTAGTACAAGATCTCTTTCTCATCCTTACAGCAATTGGTAAATCAAGGCCCAAGGGTAAAAAACAACATGAGAAACAGGGGTATGGATTTGCATATTAGAATCTTAAGAGGGCATTCGATCTGTTATGTTAGCAAATTGGTCTAGAAGATAAGGGAAAACTCAAAATAGCAATCTAGGAATGATAAACTCAATAAAGTCATATTGGTACATAATGATAAACTCAATCATTCAATAAAGCTCAATATAAAAACTATAATGATTTACCTTTACCTGCAGCTAATTACATACATGGACTACGGTTGAAAATGAACAAACTATTGGTACATCCCTAGGACGCTCCCAAGTATAAACATTTTAAGCCACCATCTATTTAAGAATAACACTGGCTCTCTTCACAGACCTTACCCTCTATTGGTAAGGTTTAGGGAGCAGATCTCATGATGAATCAAACTCACGTACAAATATTCAATCACATTGGCATCGAAGGAAAGTCCCCATCCAAAAGAAAACACAATTTTGTTCCAAATGTTAATAGGCATTATACTCTCACGTGTTTGCATATATGTGCCCACTGCCGAGAACAATTTAGGATAATTGAATGGAAGTAATAATTGACAAGAAACGAAAAATACATGCAATCAGTTGTTCATGAGACGGGCAAAACGATTACCTTATCGGAGCCATCCAATCCCAACCTTCCACATATTGAGCAGCAACATCCCGTCCAATCTAACATGAGAAATATAAAAAGTTGTCAGCACTCAAATCGACAATACAAATTCATATCTCATTTCTCTATTTATACAATGTTTGAAAGTTTAGCAGAGAGTTCAACTATGGTGATAGTCAGCATCATGATGAGCAAGGACGACCACACATGTGGCACACATATTGTGATTGTGACCATTTATTTCATGGCCACAACCTGGCAATAGGATCACAGTCCCACAGGATCCAGATACCTCAGGGAGGCTCATTGAGGGGTTGACAGCAGCCCTTGCTCCATCCCATATGGAATTAGTTAGGTCCATGGTGATGTTTTCAAATTTTGTCTCCATTAATAGAAAAAATTATGTTCAATAGGATCTAATTAAATTGAATACCACTCTCAAGAATGACAGTCCCTATAGATAGCTGCAAAATTGGTCAAGTGCAACCATTCAAAAAAAAAAAAAAAAGGTCAAGCGCAAGTTGCAGTTCGATATTTAAACAAATGGATCATCGGAATTTTTCAAATCCTTCAAGTGTTGAAGGCGTCAGGAAGTTGTTACGAGAGCTAACAAAACTAACATCGGATGTGAATTATGGTAACTCTACCGCCAGAAAGCAAGCTGTTCGTAATGTGAGGGGTAATAGAAGAAATTGCCCTAGGGGAAGTGCACCGCGGTCGTCTGGTTTCCCATGAAGATAATATCATGGAATGTAAATGGTTTGGGGTCTTTAGAAAAAAAGGCTCAGGTTAAAGAAATAGTAAAAATTAATAAGCTGGTTTTAGTTTGTATCCAAGAAACAAAGATGGGGGTAGTCAACAGAGCTCTAGTCATGAGTTTAGGCGGCAATGCGAATTGGGAGTGGTTATCTCTGGATGCAGTTGGAGCAGCAGGAGGTATATTAGTCATGTGGGATCAATCAAAATGGGAGATCCAAGATTCTTGGGTAGGCCAGTATTCCGTTTCAATAGTTCTCAGAAAGGTGGGAGACGCGGATGTGGTTACTTTCTCAGGAATTTATGGTCCAACAGACAGGATAGTGAAGCGCCAGCTGTGGGAGGAACTTACTATGATTAGAAGTAAATGGGTCAATCCTTGGTGTTTGGGGGGAGATTTTAATGAAATCAGAAGGGTCGAAAAAAGGCTGGGGTGTCGCAGAACTTCTCAAAATATGATTGATTTCTCAGATTTCATTGCTGAGAATGAATTGATTGATATTTCGCTAAAGGGGGCTAAATTCCCTTGGTCCAGAAATTCCAGAAAAAGTCGATTAGATCGTTTTTTGTTTTGCCCTGTTTGGATTTCTATGTTCCCGGAAGTGTGTCAGAAGGCGCTCGTTCATTCCGTTTATGATCATTACCCGCTTTTGTTGGATCCAAGATTGGATTCATGGGAGCCCTCCCCTTTCAGATTCGATTTAGCGTGGTTAGAAATCCAAAAAATGGACGAGATGATGAGGGGATGGTGGGCATCATACAAGGTTCAAGGGGCGGCTGATTTTATTATAGGGGAGAAACTCAGATTTGTTAAAAAAAGGCTCAAAGAGTGGAATTCCCACAAATTAGAGGCAATCCATGAGAGAAAATTATGGTTACAAAATCGAATCAGGGTCATTTCTTTGGCTGATGAGGAAAGGTTAGCTTCAGAGGACGATTTGAATGAACTGGAAAAAGTCAAAGAGGAACACAAAGGCCTTCTCCTACAGGAAGAAATATCGTGGAGGCAGAAGTCCAGAGTAAATTGGTTAAAAGAAGGAGATAAAAACACCGCTTACTTTCATAATATGGCCAGTGCAAGGAGGCGAAATAATAGAATCGAAGCATTGGAGGTTAAGGGATCCTTATCTTTTAGCAAAGATGCGATTACCAAGGAAATTGTGGACTACTACAGATCGTTATATTCAACGGAAAATATAGTCAGGCCTAGGCTGGACGAGGTGGCTTTTAAATCTCTTGATGCTAATTATAACTCGGTGTTGGAAAGGCCATTTTCGGAGGAGGAGGTGGAGAAAGGGGTCTTCTCGATGAATCGTGACAAAGCTCCGAGGCCGGATGGATTCTGCCTCGCCTTCTTCCAGGTTTGTTGGGAGTATGTGAAGGGAGATATAATGTCATTTTTTCAAGAATTTTATGCTGGCATGGAGTTGGACAGAGGAACTGGCGCCACCTTTATTGCTCTCATGCCAAAAGTTAAAGGAGCGGTGAAAGTCTCTGATTTCAGGCCTATTAGTCTGGTCGGTTGCCTTTATAAGGTGTTGTTAAAAGTATTGGCGGACCGAATTAAGATGGTCCTTCCCTTTATCTTCTCCGAGAATCAGTGTGCCTTTGTTAGCCAGAGACAAATTTTGGATTGCTCGCTGGTGGCAAATGAAATGGTGGATTGGATGGCAAAATCAGGTGAGCAAGGTGTTATTTGTAAGCTGGACATGGAAAAAGTGTATGACATAGTGGATTGGCACTGTTTAGATTATTTTTTTGAAAGGATGGGTTTCGGTGTGAAGTGGCGGGGGTGGGTTAGAAGCTGTTTATCTTCAGCCTGTTTTTCCATTCTTATTAATGGCCCTTCAAAAGGTTTTTTCAAATCTTCACGAGGCTTGCGCCAAGGGGATCCTCTCTCTCCCTTTCTATTTGTAATTGTAGCTGAAGCCTTGAGCGTGCTGTTGTTGAAAGGAAGATCGGAGGGTCTGGTCTCAGGGGTTAAATGCAGCCAGAATGGGATTGAGGTATCGCATTTACAATTTGCGGATGATACTTTACTTTTTAGCTCCCCCAGGCCTCAAAGATTCTCAACCTTAAGGCGATTCTCCGTTGTTATGAATTAATAACTGGGCTCAGATCAAACTTCTCTAAATCAAGATTGTATGCTATGAATATCGATGAGGCATGCTATGAATATCGATGAGGCAGAAGCATCTAGTCTAGCCAATATCATGGGTTGTTCAATGGAAAGTCTGCCTTCATCTTATTTGGGATTGCCTTTGGGGATGGGTCGACCTCACAAATGTGCATGGGATCCCATTGTGGAAAGAATCGAAAGAAGACTAGATACTTGGAAGAGGAATTTGGTCTCTAAAGGAGGAAGATTAACCTTGATTAAGGCAGTTTTGGCCAATATTCCCATTTATCAGTTATCGTTATTTAAATGTCCTGTGAATGTTGTAAAGCGTATTGAACAGATTTAGAGAAGATTTCTGTGGGGGGATCGGAGAAGAAGAGGTCTTTGGCTTTAGTTAGTTGGGAAAATATCTGCAAGCCAGTCCAAGGAGGAGGCCTCGGTATCAGAAGGATCAAGCAGGTTAATCAAGCCTTAATGGGAAAATGGATGTGGAGGTTTGGGGAGGAAAAAGCGAGACTATGGGCTAAAGTAATATCAGGGAAATATGGTGTTGCTCCAGGTAACTGGGTCTCTCTGAATAGCTTGTGCAAACCTAGGGTGACAATCTGGAGGGATATTCTCTGTCTAAACTCCAATTTTGATCGAGGTGTTAGATACAGAGTGTATTCTGGCGACAGGATCTCCTTTTGGTCCATGCGGTGGTACTCTAGTTCCCCCTTAAAAGTTTTATTCCCTGACCTATTTTTAGTTGCTGATGATAAGTCAGCATTAGTGAAAGATTGTTATGAGAGAATAGCTGGTAAAGTTATTTGGAAACCTCTCTTTAGGAGGAATTTCTTTGATAGAGAATTGCCTTCGGTGCTCAATTTCTTTCAGGTCCTTGATCAGAATTACATCAGCTTAACAGGGGTGGATAGACGGCTTTGGGTTTTAAATTCGTCTGGATGCTTTTCAGTCAAGTCTTTCTATAATAGTTTGATGTCTTACGAGGAAAGTCCATTGGCAGCAAGGGTGTGGAAAATAAAGGCTCCTCCAAGAGTTTGTTTCTTTGGCTGGTCAGCGTTAGGCAACATGATCCAAACGGTGGACTTTCTGAGAAAGAGGAATATGCTGATTATCGACCATTGTGCTCTGTGTATCGAATCAGGGGAGTCGGTAGATCATATCTTCATCCACTGCAAAGTAGCTCGTGAGGTATGGGGAAGGATTCTGGAAAGGTTTGGAATGAATTGGGTTTTTCCCTCCTCTCTTAAAGAATTATTTGCATGATGGCCATATTATGGGTTCTGTGGATTGAAAGGAATAATAGAGTATTCGAAGGTAAAGCTAAATCTTCTTATTTCCTATTCATCAAGGCCATTGCACTAACTATCTCTTGGGCTCGGGCTCTTCCGCTTTTTCAATTTGTTTCGGCCTTTGATCTGTGGGAGGGATGGGGAGTAGTATGTAATAGTAAGGAGAATATTAATGTAACTACTCAGGTCTGGCGCCCTCCCCCTAAGGGGCTAGTAAAATTAAATTTCGATGGCTCCAGCTTGGGTAATCCTGGCCCTGCTGGGCGGTGGCGTCCTGAGAGACTGTGCCGGTGAGGTCATTAAGGCTTTTTCTGGTCCAATCGGAACAGCAGATTCGAGTGAAGCAGAGGTAAGAGCAGTTCACTAAGGCATTCTGAGTATGGAAAGTGATAGATTAGGCAGTTGCATTGTAGAGGGTGACTCGCTTAATGTTATAAGATGGCTTAGGGGCCCTGTGAATCCTCCGTGGAGATTTCTTCATTTCTTTGATGAGATAAAAGATCTCTCAGAAGGGCTTACGGTATTATACCAGCATGTGAGAAGATCTACTAACGCTATGGCAGATAAGTTGGCAAAAGATGGAGTTTCGAAGCAGGTTTTAGAGCTCTTTGATTTTCTTCCGCCCTAATTGAATATTGCGGGGTTGTAACTATCTTTCGTGGCTTGTATGTGTGTCTTTGTACTGTAAGGGGGACCTTCTCAGTCTTCTTTTAATGAATTCTGTTACCATTCAAAAAAAAAGTAATATAATTTGATCTAATCTTAAGTTCAAGCAAAATAGGCCCTTGGCCCTTCCTTCTGAGTATCTATTTTATAGTTTTCACAATTTTATATCTTTTCATTGTTTATTACCAATTTCAACAACTCAGCCAACTCTTTAAGACTCCAATGACCTCAAGTATTAGAAGTTCTATTACATGTAAACTTTGATTTTCAAATTATTCATCTTATAAATCGAGACTCCATATTTTCATGCTGCTTAATCAACAATTGCTTACTTTGTAGATCCATAGTTCATGCACACACGCACTTTTTGTGTATACTTCTAACAAGGATCAAAATTGACCTTCCAATCTTCCATCATTTATATAAGGAATGAAACTTAATCACCAAGTGCTGGGGAAGTATGGGTACCTCGTGATCACCACCTTGGCCCCCCTCAAGAGGAATTCGTCCAGGATTATCTGGTGGATGAACAAGAACGGCTAGAAAGTTCCGTCCATCAGGATGCATAAGATCAGTAACATCAAGAGAATGTCTTCTAAACATCCCCTTAGGAAGGACCTTTTTGTGCCCATTCAAGTACACCTCCGCAGAGTAATTAATTGCACGGAAATTCAAATCTACATGCTGATTCCCTGACTACAAAAGAAAGTTACTAATCAAATGCACATCATTAAATAGGAAGATCATGCACTGGAATTAAGTGCTAGAGAGTTAAGAACAGGAGGCATAACAAGCCGCTAGTAGTCAGTACTCAGTACACATACATGTCAAAAGAAGGAATTTCCAATGGACCTGTTTTCCAGATAATTTCTTGTGGATCAGTAAGCCATTTTGAAATTTGGTACATAAAATTATATGTACATCTTGAAATTATTCTCAAAATTCATGGGAGCATGGAGTGCGATTAATCTATCTAAATGCTGATTCCCTGACTACAAAATAAAGTTACTAATCAAATGCATATCATCAAATAGGAAGATCATGCACGAGTTAAGAACCGGAGGCATTACAGACTGCTTGTAGTTACTACTCATACATGTCAAAAGAAAGAATTTCCAATGGAACTATTCTCCAGGATTTCTCGCGGATCAGTAATCCAATTTGAAATTTGGTACTTAAAATTATATGCATGTCTTGAAATTATTCTCAAATTCTAGTGAGCAAGGAGTATGATTAACCCATCCCTGAAACTGGATAGGATACCAGCTTCAATATACAACAAAAAAAAATGCACATTCTTAAGTTGGTAACAATTAATTTAAGGGCGATGATATTTTCACCCCCCTGCAGTACGCATTCGCCCCCTTTTAATGTGATTTGACATCAAAAAGCATTAAAGTTGCCCACAGTTCACGTTAGGGGGGGGGGGGGGGGGGGGGGGGTTGCGAATGCGTACTGCAGAGGGGGGTGAAAATATCATCTCCATTAATTTAATTAATAAAGCACTAGCACAGATCTCAAAACACTGTGAGTACCCTACCCAAATGGAATTTGGATCATTGAATGTTTACTTGTTTCCCTTTTCCCTTTAGTGTTATTTTTCTTGTGAACAAACAATTAAGAATTACCATTCAAAAAAAATGGTTAAGAAATTTTGCAATAAGAAAACAGTTTTTTTTTAAATGATAAGAAAACAGCTATACAAAAGGAGATAATGTAAAAGTTCTTGGAATATTATGTGAGTGAGAGAGGAGGAGGAATATTTTCCTAGAAAAGAGGAAGAAAGAACCCTCACAATTCATGCGGCTTGAATTGTATTCTATTACATCAGGATTTACGGCCATAATCACTTGCTTATAAAAAGATCTAAGATACTTAAATTACAAGAATTCCATTCATGACATAACACACTATAACATGCATATGTACGCAACATACTGAAATTGTGTGAATTATGTGTAATTTTTTACACTCCACCTCAAGTTGTACTATGCCCTAAACATGGTCATCTTGTTAGGTAGATGGATATGATGATCACTCATGAGATCTTTAGTGAAGTTGTCTGCTACCTGGTCTTTACTTCGAACGAAGAGTGGAGCTATCTCACCAGTTTCTATTCTTGCTCTGATAAAATGAAAGTCAATTTCTGTGTTTTATTCGAGCATGAAACACTGGGTTTTGCGATAATTAAATTGCAGAATGGTAATTACAGGATAGTTTTGCATGCCCTCTTGGAAGCCTAGTATCTCTTGGAGAAGTTGCGTTTTTTTAATGATCTTTTGGAGTAGTTTCCTTAACCAAGTATCTCGGCAGTAGTAGAGGTCATGACTCTATACTCTATAGTCTGCTCTAGCACTAGATCTTGCAACTATGTCTTGGTTTTTATTCCTCAACGAAACTAGAAAGTTGTTCAATACACACAATTCTTTGTAAATATCTCCTAGCATAAGGGTGCACTGCAAAGTCAGCATATGAAATCCACCTAACTTCTTTCTTTTGACCCGGACCATATAATAAAGGATTCAATGTTCCTTAAAGGTATATCATGATTTTCTAGGCAATTTATGAGTAATCTTGTCTTGGATCATGAATAAATTCACACTTGATTCACTGAATAGATCATATCAGGTCGTGTCAAGGTCGAGTATTAAAGTGAACCAACCATACTTCTAAACATCTAGGGATCTACCACCTTTTCTCGGTCTTGTCTGCTAGCCTTCTCATAGCATCAGGGTCCACTGCCTAGTCATCCCTTTCTTTGTTTTGTCCACCTCAATACCAAGAAAGTAGTAAAGTTCTCCGAAGTCCTTCATGTCAATTTTCCACAAGTCCACCTATTAGCTTATCAATTTTCCACTCTGTTGATAATGATAGCATCAGTGTAAACTAGTATAAGAATTGTACCTTATCTAGTGTGTGATGTAGTGGCATTCACAAATGATATGTTTATGGATTGATGGATTGCCGTAAATCATTTTGCAAATAGTTTATCAAATGTCTAGGAAGTGTCCGGAATGTCATGCTAACATCCATAGAGGGGACCCCACAGGTCTCCTCCATCACAAAAAAATTGTCAACATGATTATAATTTTTATTTTAGAATTTTAGTGAGATTTGTTTAATTTTGGGGGAAAGTAAAAGTAGGTTTTGGTTGCTCTATGCAGAGAAAATATGGACAGTATTTTTATGACACCAACGTATAATATGCTTCCTATTTTTCTTTTAGACTACTCTAAAATATAAGTCAGGGTTTATTTAAGTTGATCTAGGTGCCGTAATTGCTATCATACCAAGGTTTAAGATTTCTCTAGGATGTGTTTTGGGACTATAAATATGAAGTTTTAACGTACTTTTTAGGTGGTCGATGAATAGTTCCGAAATTTGCCTTTTGGGTTTTGGGAAATCATTTGATGATTCGTGAAACCATCATGAAAAGCTATTGATCCACATGAAAGGCTTTAACAATTGAAGCAAATTTTTCAAAGGTTATCACAAAGGCTAGATAGACTCACGGCAGTTGCGGATTCACCACGTGAAAGAGAAACCGCAAAGATGGTACTAATAGAGTTGAATAATGAAGGACACACCAACATCAACCTTTTCACCGACGTGGCGCTCTGGCATGAAAAGTTCAAGGTCAAGATCACGATGGCCAAGATCAAGGATGAAGTTCTCATGGGAATCGTTTTGTTAGAGCACAAGAACAGAATCGAGAATCAGGAATAAAGGTAGTACACCCGAATTCCATAATAAACTTCATGTCGAAGTTTCTCCCTTGGGGATCTCATATCAAATGATTCTTTTACTAAAGATCAAAGTGGAGAGTTTTATAATCTTATCACCTCCAAGGATCATCAATGAAGAAGCATGACGACGATCTAGCATCTTCTGAACAAGGTGTATCTTGTTAGCCGAAAGTTTAGACAGAGAAAATAAATGAGTTAGGGTTATCTCCCCTTGACTCATATCTTTATACTAAAACATAAAGGAATGTACAAAGTCCTAAATGCCCTTAGGCAAGTTACATATTCCAACACTCCTCCTCAAGCTGGAATGTAGATATCATACATTCTTAGCTTGTTACATATGTCACTCAATTTTGACTTATTTAAGGACTTTGTAAACATATCAGCTAATTGGTCCCCTGACCGAGTAAACACAGTGCAAATCTCTCTTTTCTGGATTCTTTGACGGATAAAATAACAATCCACTTCAATATGCTTGGTGCACTCATGGAAGACTGGATTGTTGGCAATGTATATTGCAGCTTTGTTGTCGCAATAAAGCTGCGAAGGAGAAGATGAAATGAAGCCAATTTCAGAAAGAAGTGAACGTAGCCAAATAAGTTACGTGCTTGTCTGTGCCATTGCCCTGTATTCAGCCTCTGCACTGGACTTAGCTATAACATCCTGCTTCTTACTCTTCCATGAAACAAGATTTCCACCTACAAATGTACAATACCCAGTGATGGACCGTCTATCTGCTGGGGATCCAGCCCAATCTGCATCAGAGAAGCCTTCAACTTTCATATGGCCATGTCTTTTGAACATCAATCCCTTCCCTGGAGCCCCTTTCAAATACTTGAGAATCTGTGTCACCCATAGTTACAAATTTCGTTTCGTTTCGTCCGAAACGGACGAAACATTTCGTTTTCGGAACGAAAATGAAACGAAATCGTTCGAAATTGACCGAAATTCTAAATTTCGTCCAAACCGAAATTCTAGATTTCGGACGAAATGGACGAAATTTTGAATTTCGTCCGAAATTCAAAATAACGGCTAGTTTGACTGGATTTTACAGAATTTACGACAATGCCCCTGGAACGGCTCTTTTTGGTTTTTGACCATTTTAACCTCAAAATGTGACCGTTTATAGCTGTTGAGAAGGGTATTTTAGTCATTTTAAATGCACAATCAATTAAAAACTCTAGAAATAGCCTTTTCCCTATCTTCTTATCCTTCACCTTCACATAAGTGATTCTCTTTCTTTCTCTCATTCTTTCTCTACTTTCACTTACAATATCTATTCTACTAAATTTCCTACAAGTCTACCCTCTTCTTCAACTCAATCCAAGTCTATTTTGGAGCAAAGGGAAGGCATACATTCAACTTACCACTACAAGAAGTCAAGAACTATTTCCAAAGGCTTATTTCAAGTGAGTGAAGGCTAATTTTTTCTTGCAATTATATTGATCCTTAATTTCAGAATGAAATGTGTGAAAAGCAAAGAACACGTCGGATCGACTCTTCAGTAAATATAAGCAGATCATGCGTGAGAAGTCATCAATAAACACAATAAAATACCGAAAGCCAGTACTAGATGCGAACCTAGAGGGTCCCCATACATCAGAATGGACTAATTCAAATGGACTAGACACTCGACTAATGATCCGGGACGGAAACGACACACGACGGTGCTTCCCGAGTTCACAGGACTCGCACTGAAAACTAGAAAAGGTCCGGGAACGAGAGAAGTCTGTTGCAGCCGCTGAAGTGAAGGATGCCCAGGCGACAATGCCACTGAAATGTATCCACAGAGCTATGTAAGACAATAGGTGGCCGGCAGTTAAGACGATAGAGTCCATCTACCTCACAACCCGTTCCAATCATCTTCCCAGTCAAGAGATCCTGAAACAAACAGTAAGATGGGAAAAATGAGACAGAACAGTGAAGAGATTTAGTAATTTGGCTAACTGAAAGTAAACTAAATGGTGATTTTGGTACACATAAAACAGAAGATAAGGTAAGAGCAGGATGAGGGGAGATATGACCAACACCAGTGATAGGTGTAGTGGACCCATCAGCAAGGGTGATAGACTGAGAGGGAGACGAGAAAGAGCAAAAAGAATGAAGCTGAGAAGAGTTACCAGTCAGGTGATTGGATGAGCCAGAGTCAATGATCCATGACCCTGAGCTAGATAGAAGGGTGGTGGGTGAACTACCTGGCTGGGCGAAACCTGCAGAGGGAGGACGAGAACTGAGCCGCAGACACTGGAACTCCTCATAATCGGCACGGGATAATGTATAGGTGGAATCAGCTGGTGCACGAACAGAAGCAGAGGGAGCGCAATCTGAAGCCGAAGCAGTAGTAGCACCCATGTGAGCCGAGCGTGCCTGACGGAGCTCGGGATGCAGGGTATAGCAATGGTCAATATAATGTCCCTCACGCTAACAGTGAGTGCAAAAAGAACGGCCACGGCCACCACCAGAACGACCACCACCACGGCCGGCACAGCCACGGCCACGACCAGAGGAGGCTCCACCACGAGGCGGGAGAGTACTGCCATCATAGGTCGCGAGAGCAGAACCATCAATAGGAGCAGATATCACTGGATCACCAGGAGAGCACTGCTGGACACGGGAGTAAACCTCAGTAAGGGAAGGAATAGCGCCAGAACCGATAATCTGCTGGCGAAGATGCATGTACTCTGGACCCAAACTCTCAAGGTACTGCACAACACGGATCTGATCCCTCTGACGGGCAGCCTCTGTGAGATCCGTGGTAAGCGGCATGTAAACATCAAGCTGCTGACAGAGGCCAACGAATTGGCTGTAATGGGTGGCAAGAGGAAGATCACCACGGCGGAAACGCACCCACTCATAATAGGTAGAACAGATCCGACTAATGTTTGCCACGCCAGAGTAAAGAAGAGTAACCTGATCCCAGATCCGTTTCGCCGTAGGCAGAAGCATCAAGGGCCCAGAGATGTGAGGGGCCATACTCTGCCACAGAAGGGTACAAACAAGAGCATCCTCCTGTTCCCATCGATCAAAGGTGGGATCCGTCGTAGGAGGAGGATCACGACGAATGACGTGGCTTTCCCACGGGCAATAAGATACTTCTCGACGGCTGCTTTCCAAGTAACGTAGTCTGCCCCATCCAATTTACCAGTAGTGATATGTGGGAATGATCCATCCACAGAGAGAGATGATGACGAAGAAGACGCCAAAGAGGGTGTCGGACGAACACCAGGAGCCACTCCTGTGGAAGGATTGTCAAGCACCTCCTCCATAACAACAAGCAAGAAAGAAACAGACAATCCAAACCAAGACGAATAACAGGAGATAACAGAATAGGTGGGCAAACTAGGATACGCCAAGAAAGCTAGACGCGGCTCCAAGAATGACAGGCATCGACGAAGCTTGACAAGAGAGAAGCCATGAGGTACAGAGGGGAGCCGCAAAGACAAACTAGAATCAAAGTAGGGTAAGAGATGAAGATCTAACACATAATAACAGGGAGAAAAGAGTGGTAGGGTTTACCAAGGGATGAAAGGAAGAGAAAGAAAAATGATGTGGGTTGAAAAAATTGGGGTGTGAGGCTTACCAACAAACCTAGGAATTGGGGGCTGGAAAAAAAGAATTCTGATGCGAGGCGGAACACAGCCCTGGAATGTGTGGGGGGTTGCTGCGCGGGGGTACAGGACCAGGAGCTATGCGCATGGGAGGAGAAACGTGGCGGGCGGGAGGGAGGGAGGGCCTGGTGCCTTCGGCTCGAAGAGAACGACTCCTTCTCGGGAGGAAAAAGACAGCGTGCCGGTCTGCCTCGGATGAAACTTGGCCCGGAGTTGGGTTTCGCAGCGAGAGGGGTGGGGGGTGGCGGAGAAGATGGAGGCTGATAGAGAACCCTAGGAATCAGAAAACCCTAAGGCTCTGATACCATGTTAGCCAAAAGTTTAGACAGAGAAAATAAATGAGTTAGGGTTATCTCCCCCTGACTCATATCTTTATACTAAAACATAAAGGAATGTACAAAGTCCTAAATGCCCTTAGGCAAGTTACATATTCCAACATATCTCAAGAGGAAAATTGTGTTATCTTATTAGCGATGGAGGATCTGACGTAAATATCATTTCAAAGGACATAGTGGACAAATTGTAATAGAAAAAAGAAAAGCCCTCAATTGTACAAGATACAATGCTTCACAAACGAAGATAAGGTACTTGTTACTACTTGTTGCTTAGTCCTTCTATTGGGCCCAAGTACAAAGAAGAGGGTTCATAGTTCTTTTTTCATTCTTCTCTTGTTTTCATTGGTAATTGAACTTTTTTAAAGGTGGATGATTATCATGAATCGAGGGGAGAAATATGAAGGAAAAAAAACTGGCTACGATCAAAGGTTTGCAGTTTTCTAGGGAAATCTTTCAAACAACTCTTGTATGAGAAGATAATATATGTCACCCAATCTGTAAGCAAAATGAAATTCAGAGACGAAATTTAGCTCAGTAGCAGTGCTCCATACCATTGTACATTGAAAAGTTGTGAAAAACCAAAATGTGTAGTACTCCCTCCCCGAATCGGCAATATCTATAATTGCATCATTCTCCAGTCCATAGAAAGGATCTGGCACCAGCTTGTTCAGTAACAGGGTTCCTAAAACACTGCAGATCAAAACAGAATAAGTTCAAACAAATAAAAGAATGGATGCCATGTGAAATGTCTAATAGAAATAATAGAATTTACATGTCTAACTATTTTATTCACATTCTAGTTTATCACATGATCCAAGCATGATGAAGCATTTCCAAAAACCAAATGAAGCTGATATCAAGTGGGGAGTATAAAATTTATCGCACCACCATACACACTACATGCACAGTATTTGGATCGAGAATGTTGATTTGCATGTACATTATGTTACTTCATTAATTTGGAGTGACAAACAAACAGTTTTATGTTATGCAACATTGCCTAATAACACTAATCCTTATAATCAATTTCAACGAAGAGATTGCTCATCCCATTGCATTAGAGAGAAAATATCCTTTTCTCTCTAATTCACTAATTTGATCTTAAATCAAATAAAATCAATGAAAAAGAAATCAACCCAGAAATTGTGTCTTTAAGCACAAAGGAGGACGGACCCTTCACTCGAATTGGGTCAAGAAACTGATCTTCCCTCAAAGAAGATCAATTTCGTTACGAACCCGATTCAGGTTCCTAACAAAAAATGCACTACATTAGGCATAATAAGGTAAATAATTCAGAAATAGGAAACAGAAGAGTGGTGATTATGCTTACGTTCCAGGAACCTGAGCTTCCATCCAAGGAGAAATAGGCCCCGTGGGAGGGTTTGTAGTGGTGAGCTGAACCCCGGTCAGGTCAATTTCTGTAGATCTCGCAGCTAGCCATCCTGAATCAAGCTTCATCTTCCCAATATTCTCCATTTTTATTTTTTTTTTAGGGTTTCATAGAACAGACTATAGAGAGGGTTTTAGTCTCTTCCCAATCAAATAGTGAAATTTGGGGAGATGGGTTTTATTTACTGAGATTTAAGAGTTCATAAATCGAATGAGTTTAGAATCCCAACAAAAGATTTGTCATTGATCTCTGTTTTTTACAATTGGGGACGGAGTTTCCAAATGAGAGGTAAAAGATGAATATTTGTTGTTTTGTGAGTGTCGGTGGATGTAATCCCAATTCCAGCAATCTCTTCCTGACAAACCCGCGTTGATCCAGAACCCCTCTTTGTATTTGTTAGAAGCGTAATCCATTTGATTAAGGATTATCTTCACCATTTTAGTGTCAGCTTTTTGGCACTATATCCATGACTTTTGCAGAGAGGTATAACCTCTAGCAAAACTCATGTTAATTTGTTAAGCGAGTGTCCTCATTGTAATACATGTCATATTGGGTCCCACTTTTGGTTGATCTAAGCTGTTCATTTGACCGTTGATATCTCGGGCGATTGAGATTTTATATGGTGTAAGCCATATGCTCTGTTTGGTTGCTTGTTTTGGGGGGACTGTAGGAGTTTCAAATGCATGAAATCTCCCCAGAGCATGTGTGGTTGTCATTTATACCTTTGACCACTAGACAACTTCTAGACATCATTATTGGTTTTTATCCTAGGCGGCGGCTACGGTGGCGGAGATGTTGCCCCCCCCCCCCCCAATAATCTTCTCCCCTTTTTTCACCAAAATGGAAAATTTTGTTAGGGGAATTAGGAGAAATTCTTGTCTTATTCTTTTTCTTTCTCTCTCTCTCTCTCTCTCTCTTCCACCTATATTTTGATAATGCAGCCGACATCTTCCGCTAATTTCCTCGCGCAACCAAACACAACTCGCAAATCTCCCTCCTAATATTCTCGCCACCTTCCATTCTCTCACATTCTTCTTTGACTTATTTTTCTCCTATTCTCCTAGCCATCTACAAGCAACTAAACAGAGCCTATAGACCCGTATTTTTTAGACAGTCTAGATTACATCATCAGATTTTAGCTTTCCATCAAAAGCTCATTCTCGTGTTAAATCGCTCACCTGAGAATTGTAATCCAGACTTACCTAAAACTAAAAGCCCATTCATTCTTGTAGGTAACTCTTTCCACATTTATGTAAATGACAAATATACCCTTATTTCATAAAGTTGGAAAAAAGGGAATTGATAGGGTCCATCGCAAAAGGCATTTCGTGGCTGGTCTGTTGCGTTTTTACGGCTAGCCACCTCGTGAATGAAGACAGCTCAAATCCATGAAAAATAAATAGAAAGATTTAAAGTTTTGTAAATTAAACATACTTTTGAATCCAATAATCAGTTTTGGACTCACAATTAGTTTTCAAAATCCAAAACAAGCACAAGCAAAGCCACTTTTACAAGTAATAGTAAGAGGTAATTCTGGGATCCTACGGACTAAACAAGCTAACAGTTAGTGTCTGAAATCATAGCCATTGATCATGGATAACATGATGCAGTGATCCAAATGGTCTTGGTCAGGATTTCCCATGCCCAAGATAAAGAACTACAAAAATCAACGATTTTGCTTTTTAAGGGCAAAACCCTATATAGTTTTATAGAGGCTTTATTTGATTAAGGGCCTAGGATCATCCGATCAAGGTCTTCTCATCGAAATCTTACTAAATTGCTCTCTCTCTCTCTCTCTCCCTAAATCCTAATGATGACCAATTTCAACGCCTAAATTTGATAATAGCACTCACTAATAAATGTCAAGCAAATGAAATTTTCTCCCTGAAATTACCATTCAGTTTACATCAATTTAACATTCTTTTTCCTATCTGCCATGTGGTAATGACACTCCAAGAAACGACTTTAGTTGACAACCAAACACTACTTTAAGGAAAACAAACATCATATAAGTATTTCGATGTAGGTTAGGTTGCATTGTGGACACATATTCGTTCTCTCGAGAAGGGACGGACCCTCACTTTTGCAAGAGAGAACAGACACGGACTCACTGGTCCGGTTCATTTTATTCATCAGAAGTGGTAGCCATGAAATGGGTTTCAGCAAATGGAGACATAATCTCGTCTAGGTCCATGCGTGCGACATGTACATAATCGAATAGGCTGAAATTGGTTGGCAATAACAAGTCTAGCCCATTGAAGTTAGTCTCACCATAATTAGATGATCCTAGAACCTTGATCAAATAAGCTACACATGGGGCTGATCCTCTACATAATGTTCTTCAACCATGAGGTCGGAGGTTCAATCCCAGCTTACCTACCCTGAAAAAAAAGAAGCTGCAGAAGCCTGTTAAAAGAAGCTAAACCATTGATTTTTTGTTAACGTTGATCAAGGTCATTTTGTAACAATGACTATTAGTGGAGTTGTAAAAAATTTGAAATTCTCAGTAGTGCTAACAAGGCACCCGGGGAGGACCCTAGGGTTACGATTGCCACTCCCTGCACATTCTGAACGTAGGACAAAATATTCATGAGTCTGGCCCACAAGCTAGATATAAAGGGAATGGGAGACACGACCTAGTGTCCTTCATGGCTCCTCGAGTCATTTTCCTTTAGGGTCAATTACTGTTATATGCTGCAAATTTGAAAAAATGACGAGAAAATGTTGCTTTTTGAAAAAACTCTACAAAATGCTATTTTATTAAAAGAATAATTTTTTAGGACGAAAATACCCCTCAGCTTACTTTAATCTTTCTCTTCTTGGTTTTACCGTTTTACTCTTTTACTTCTAAGTTTTACACTCTTTCATTTCTAGGTTTTACTCCTACGTATTTTGTGTGAAACGGCTTCATTTTCCAGCGATAGAAGCCTTCTTCTCCGGCGAAACATCTCATTTCTCTGGCAGCAGATGCTCCTTTGTCATGAGAGATTCTGAGGATCAACAACTATGCCTTTCTTGAAAGCCAAGAGCACCGATCTATCAGTGTTTATATTGTCATGTGAGCAGAGGAATAAAATAGAATGGGAAGATGAGAAGGAGAAATTGGATTAGGGACATGTTGAGAAACCTCATTTGATAATATTTTGTTGTGTTACTGTGGCTAATGGAAAACTCCACTACCTCTGTTAACTTCTAAACTTGTAAAAGAGATGCTATGGCAAAGTCATATGTTCATCATTTTTGTGCTATCCAATGGACATCAAATGATTAGTTATTTTCAGAGAGGACAAAGTCTTTATGCTAGAATTTGTAGAACTACCCTGTTTCGATTGCTAAAGTGGTCGGTCCAAGGTAGGTGATGTTTACCACCGTCTGATATTTGAACTAGATCTACTTGACCGAAGGCAAAAAGAGTTTTGAATGTTATTGGAATTAAAAAATTTAGTCGAAGCCAAAACGTCTTAGTCAAAGCCAAAGAAAGTTAGTTGAAGCCAATCACGTGGTAGTCGAAGCCAAAAAAATATTTGTCGAAGCTAAAAATTGCTTAGTCGAAGCCAAAAAAAGTTCTGAATGTTACTAGAATTCAAAAGTTTTACTCGCAGCCAAAAACATGTTAGTCGAAGCAAAAAAAAAGTTATTCGAAGCCTAAAAAAATTTATTCGAAGCGAAAAACACAACGGTGAATGCTACTGAAAACACATTTTTGGCTTCGACCAAGTAGTTTTTGACTTCGAATAATCTTTTTTCACTTAGAGTACTTGTTTCGCGTGGAGAAGGAGAAAAAAACAGTTATTCGAAGACTAAAAAATTTAGTCGAAGCGAAAAACACAATAGCGAATGTTGCTGGAAACACATTTTTGGCTTCGACCAAGCAATTTTTTGCTCCGACCAACTATCTTTTGGCTTCGAATAACCTTCTTTCGCTTCGAGTACTTGTTTTTGCGTCGAGAAGGAGAAAAACAGTTATTCAAAGCCTAAAAAATTTAGTCGAAGCGAAAAACAAAACTGTGAATGTTACTGGAAACACATTTTTGGCTTCGACCAAGTTTTTTTTTGTTGCTTCGAATAACCTGTTTTCGCTTTGAGTACATGTTTTTGCATCGAGAAGAAGAAAATCAGTTATTCGAAGCCTAAAAATTTAGTCAAAGCGAAAAACACAACTGTAAATGTACTGGAAACACATTTTTGGCTTCGACCAAGTATGTCCAATCAAAAATCAAAATTATAGGATTACAAAATAGAAAAGGGGAAATACTTACAAAGATAATGAGATTTTGGATATTTGAAGGAAAAAAAAAAGAAAATGAGAAAGGGGCGTCTCTAGAGAACTCCTTCTTCCCTCTCAGGACAAATGAGCATATGCCGGAGAAATGAAGATGTTTCACCGGAGAAGAAGGCTTTTATCACCGGAAAATGAGGCCGTTTCACACAAAATGGGTCGGAGTAAAACCTTGAAATGAAAGTGTAAAACCTGGAAGTAAAAGTAAAAGAGTAAAACAGTAAAAACAAAGAAGAGAGAGATAAAGTTAGGTTAGGGGTATTTTCGTCCTAAAAAGTCATTCTTTTAATAAAATAGCATTTTGTACAGTTTTTTCAAAAGTCAACATTTTCTCGTCATTTTTTCAAATTTGCAGCATGTAATAGTAAAAAATCCTTTCCTCTATAAATAAAGTCGACGAGCATTCTTGGCACATGCTCATGGTTTTAAATTTCGGTTTCAGTATGAGTTTCGGCCCTCACCAATTTCGACCGAAATCGGGTACACAATTAAAAAAATATTTTATTTAATACCAAATTTCGGCCGAAATTTTGGGAAAATGGCTATATAATTAAAAAAATGAGATTTTTGGGTTGGATTTCTCTAAATTTCCGACGAAAATTTGAAATTTCGGCCGAAATCTGGTACAGTTTCGGGTGTTGGCAATTTCGGTTTCAGTGTTGACCGAAAACCAAAATTTCAGATTTCGGTCAAAATTTAAAACCATGCTCATGCTCATGCTATGCATGGTTTAAATAATGGGCCTCACCCGTTAGAACATGATGTGTAAAAATGGCGGGCCCCACACTAAGGCATGGCTTGGTGGAGATTTGTGGGACCCACCCCTTCAAAACATGAGGTAAAATAGGGATTTGCTAGCGTCCATGGTAGAAGGCATTTCGCAGATGGCCTGTTGCATGTGAGAGCAGCCACTTCGTAAATGAAGACAAAATCTACTGAAAAGTGGGCCTATGTGGCTGCTCTCACATGCAACAGGCCATCCGTGAAATGCCTTCTGCGATGGACGCTAGCAAATCCAGTAAAATATAGACCCCATGCAATGCATGGGTTTGAGCAGAGTTGGTGGGACCCGCCCTATCAAACATGTTGTAAAATGGAGGGCCCCACACTGCATAGATTTAGGTGGAGATAGCAAGCTACTTATGGGTGTAAAATGTTAGGTCCCACCATACGCTTGGGTTTGGGTAGAGATGGTGGCCCCATCCAATGCATGGGTTTGAGCGGAGGACCCAACCTATCAAACATGTTGCTTGGCGGCATTTTGCTTTTCTAAACATCACCGTCAGTTCAATGCATTTTTAATAAGAGAAGGCTTAAAAGGATGTGGTGAGACTCCTTCCTACACCAAATGGCAGAAAACTTCCACTCCAAATTGAATCCAGTAAGAATATTGTGATTGCATGGATTGGGGAATCGGATGGTCATGGTCTTCTCCTTCCTCTAGCATCATCAGAAGCCTGCATTTCCTCTATGCACAACAGCAACAGACATGGATCATTTTTCTCCGCATGAAGCCCTCGGTCGCTCAAGCTTGTCATTCGCTCTGGTTCTTTCTAGCAGAAAAGTAGCATTCCTCGATCATGACCTATTCTCTTGGTATGAGCCTTAGAAAATCTTAATATACACAGATGATGATGGTTTTGGGAGATGGTTTGAAAAGCATGGAGGATAATGCAAGGGGGTTAGCGGATAGCAGAAGCTTTAGGGTTCAAGAAGATTGGCTCACAAGTAATGGGTTATTGATGGGGATCATGGAATATTGGAAGTTTTGAATTGGTTTAAAGAAAGGAAGATAATGAAGTTCTTGAATTGTAGGAAACACTATGGTAAAGGGCTCAAAACTAGGGACGGTATTGTGGCTGTTTTGTTGAGGCCGAGATGGGGAAAGAATCTCGGCTAATTGTCCCTCGGACGGTATTGGGACAACTCCGAGGGACTAAAACCATGAAGTCTATTTATAGACTTTTCATGGACATTTCGTACTCTAACATAGTTTCCTAATTTTACTCAAACTACAATTCAAAAGACTGAAAAATCTCAGTAAGTGATACATCCGCCCCTTTTAATTACTTGAGACACCCTGCAGCAGTGTATTAATGACTGCAGAGGGGCTGATGTACTTCATGTCAGAGGATTCAATGGGGCTAATTGCCACGTACACTGCTTGTGGGTGTCCCAAGTACTCAAAAGGGGCGGATATATCACTTCCCAAATTCTCTCATCAAATTCTTCTAACTATCTTAAAATTCTAGAACTTTTGAGCTCCTTAAAAATCAAAAGATTACAAAATTCGTCCAATTATACTTTTCCTAAAATTTCTCAAAAAAAAAAAAAAATCCTACCAAAAGTAACTCTTAAAAGTCTTGAAGTAGTAATCAGCATGGCCGTTGACCTAGACGCCGTCCGATATCTTTCGATCTAAGGGATCCGGACTGTCAATCAAAGATCTTATGATCTTGATCGTTGATCTTCGCGATGTGCGAGATGCACTTGCATCAGAGGACTAGAGCCTAGAGGGTTTTTTGAGAGCAAGAATCAGCTGATTTTGTAGGGAGAACTGAGAAGGGGAGGAGCCGAGGGAAAGGGGAACACCGGACAGGCAGTGAAAGACGATGGAGGGGTTGACAAATTGGGCTACCGATTGCTTGGTGGCGAATTTATAAGCACGCTTGGTAACCGATATCGCCAGTGAATTTAACGTTTTACACTTTAGGTGCGTTAAAGGGGGGCCAATTTATCATCGCAGGGGGCTTAATTTATGAGCGCCCTTAGGTATGCCAAACCACTTGTTCAGTTTCGCCCACAAGCAAGACAAGATGGGAGGGGGTCCTCTAAATCATTTTCCTTTAAAAATGAGTTTTTATATGCTATGCATTGGTATAAACTAAAAGGCCTCAACCCGTGAAACACACGAGGTGTGTAAAATGGTCGGCACCACACTATGCATTGCTTGGGTGGAGATTGTTTGACTCAAACTATATAAACACGAGGTAAAAAAAGTGGGCCCCATTCGACAAATGGGTTTGAGTGGAGCTTATGGTACCAACCTTATAAAAATACATGGTGTAAAATGGTGAGCCCCGGTCCCCGCTGTATGCATATATTTAGGGAGAGGGCAGGCCTACTCAGGGGTGTAAAATGTTGGGTCACACCATACACATGGGTTTGGGTAGAGATGTTGGGCACTACCATATCAAAACATGTGGTGTAAAGTGGTGAGCCCCACCGTGTGATAAAATGGAGAAATTATATGATGCCCGACCGTCAAAATAAAGGGCGGAGAGAGAGAAAACCTCTATCCCTTGATTTTTAATCAAAGGGAAAGCACCGTTTTTTACTTTTCCTTGGTTCAAAAACCAAGGCAGCAGGTTTTGTCTCGTTCCGCCCGTTAAATTTTGACGATCGGGCGTCATATAATTTCTCGATAAAATGATGGTAAAATAATGGTCTACACTAGCGCATGAGGTGTAAAAGAAATTTATCATTGAAAAAAGAGTAATGCTAGGGAAACTGAGAGTGCCACAGAAAAGGGGTCAGAACAAATGACTTCTCGCCACAATATCACAAGTCACGTCTGCCAGAATATAGATTTTGGGAAATCAACAAAAGCAGATCTTTTTGCACAAACATGGCACATTCTCATTGCAGGTCCCTTGCTCGGTGGAATTCTCAGTCTCCATATCATTTTCCTAGAAAAAAAAAGTACTATATTTTTTCATGGAAAAGGTTTTTCAATAAGGGCACGTTTGGCTACCATGAATTTTTTTCATGATAAACTATTGTCTCCAGTTGAGAGAGGGGTAGGGATGATGTAGTGGGTAAATTTAGGAAACTAGTGTGTCTGAATGGTGAGAAGTAGCTAAAAATCAGAAAACAAAAAACTCTACTCTAAATAGGATGGATTTTTTCCATATTTTTAGCCACTTCTTCCCCTCATCTCAATCGTGCCCTCTCAAATCTCTCTTTTTCTCCCACACTAAGGCCCTGTCTGTTTGGATTACAAGAATTAATGTATGGAAAAGTTTGACAATGAAAAATATTTCTAAAATTTACTACTTTTTTACACACAAAAAAGATGACTTGAATCAACCCTATTCCTTTATTACTTAGAGGGGCCTTTAATTTATGATAATATCCTTCTAATTTACCTTAATCATATCATTTCTACTAAATCCTGGGAAGGAAATTTTTTCCCAAGAAAATAATTTCATCGGAAACATTTTTCTTGCAATCCAAAGTGAGCCTAATTCATCATGAAAAAAAAAAAACTATTGGCTACCTGACATGGCCTAAGGTTCCATTTCTTTCGATGTAAAATGGGTCGTAAAACATGTTTTACATCCATTTTTTCCAATTAGAAATGAGCATGGAATTTGTTTTACGCCCATTTTACGGCAAAAGAAAGAATTTTCAATGAAGGCTTCGTTTCTTTCAAACGAAAATAAATGACACGGATGCGAGGTGCCCATGGAGCTGGTTTTATCAAGAGCACCCTTCACTTTAGCATTCCTCACATTATAGATACAAAATAACACAAATGATATATGTCCACCAACTTCTCTAGCATTTAAACAAACAAAAGGGAGTGAAATGTTGCCTTATTTAGGAGAAATAAAACAAAAGGGAGTGAAATGTTGCCTTATCTAGGAGAAGAAAAACAAAAGGAGTGGATACATCTTATTTATTAATAAAAAGAGGAATTCTAGACTGAAGGGAGCCCTTACAAGAAAGAGGTGAAAGGGCTCTCCTATTGGCTACACATCACCAACATGCATTAATAACGGCCGAAAAGTCAAATAGGGTGGTGATGTGAAGCCAATGGGGAGCCCTTTCACCTCTTTTTAGCGAGGGCTCCCTTGAGTCTAGAATTCCTCTAATAAAAATTACACTGATATGAAAATTTTGGGTTTAGTAGAGGGGATCTGCATTTAATTCGAGACTTTTTAGATTATTCCGGAATAATTCCAAAATGATAGAATTCGTGTTAAATCCAACTATCCAATAGGGGGTGGGGGAATAGCATAAATTAGGAATAGTGACCTTGAGCACGTGCGGAGGTGGGAGTATCACGTGCCAACAATTGATCAAGTTGCACACGTGTTCCGGAGTGGTGGGCTGTGCTGTGCGAGTTCGCGTTTTGGGACTCTGCCAGCGCTAACACCGTCGATTCAATAATGCCTTTCACGTTTTGACGTTGACCACACGCCAATTACTAAAACACCCCTCACATTCCTCACAAACTCCCCACAAACCGACTTCCTAATATAAGGCTATTTTCGTCATTTGAAAATCGCTATATAAACCCAACCCAAGCTGTGAAACCTATACTCTTGACAAATCAAAATTCTCTCTCTCTCTCTCTCTCTCTCTCTCTCTCTCTCTAATGGATTCATCTTGCTCTGTAATCATAATCGGTGCTGGAATTTCTGGTAATTATAAAAAGTGATTATTTTTTGTTTTCCGTTGGAAAGTTTGTGTCTGACTCTTTAATTTTTGTTCTGTTTTTGAAGGTATTTCAGCGGCTAAGATTTTAGCGGAGAATGGAGTAGAGGATATGGTGATTTTAGAAGCGTCGGATCGAATAGGAGGGAGGGTTAGGAAGGAGGAATTTGGTGGATTAACGGTGGAGATGGGAGCAGGATGGATTCAGGGGGTGGGAGGGAAAGAGTCTAATCCTGTTTGGGAACTTGCCCAAAAAACTGGTCTTAGAACTTGTTTTTCCGATTACAGTAATGCCAGATATAACATCTATGACCAAAGGTTTTTATTTTTTTTTTATTTTTTTGTCGTTTTATCTGATATTTTGGTGTATCGGGTTTCGTCCGATATGTCATGTTGTTTCGGCCATGGGAGAGAGATTTGGCGTTTGAACGAGGAAAAGAAGTAGGGATAGTGATGGGCTGGGTTTTATTGGGAGCACCTCGCGCAAGTTACTTTTTACATATTGTTTTTCGCTAAATTGCGCCGGTACTTGATAGCTTCCCAGTAATCCAACGGTCTAGATTTCTTCCTTTCCGTGCATAGGAACCTTCATTCTCTCTCTCTCTCTTTCTATTCGACGAAACGCGACTGTCTCTCTCTCTCTCTCTGTATTGGACAAAACGCGATTTTCTCTGTATTGGGCGAAACGCGATTCTCTCTCTCTCTCTCTCTCTCTCTCTCTCTCTGTATTGGACGAAACGCGATTCTCTATCTCTCTCTCTATATATATATTGGACAAAACGCGATTCTTTCTCTTTGTATTTGACGAAACGCGACTCTCTCTCTCTCTGCTTTGATTTCCTCTATTGAACGAAACGCGTTTCTATCTCTCTATCGGACGAAACGCGACTCTCTTTCTCTCTCTGCTTTGTTTTTCTGACTGAAATTTTTTTTTTTTTAGTGGAAAAATTTTTCCGAGTAAAATAGCGGCCGATTCATACAAAAGAGCGGTGGAGTCTGCAAATAGGGAGCTGAGGAATGAGGAAGCTAAGCTACAAGGTTTCTCATCGTTACTCGAACCGTCCTTGTAATTCCCTTTTCCTTCTCCCCAAACACTTCATTACATTTTCCTAGAAGAAAAAAAAATCACAAGTGGAACTCACCCTTTTTTATTTAATCAGGATACCATCTACTCCAATCGAGCTCGCCATTGATTTCATTCTCCACGATTTCGAAATGGCAGGTAATTCGAATTGGGTTTTACTTCTTTTTTTAATTTTAATTGTCGTGGGGAAATTAATTTCTAATTTTGTTTTTGTTTTTGTTTTTGTTTTTGTTTGTGTAGAGGTGGAGCCCATTGCCACATATACAGATTTAGGAGAGCGTGAATTTCTGGTAGCAGATGAGAGAGGCTATGAATTTTTGCTTTATAAGATGGCCGAAAGTTTTCTTTTCACAAAGGAAGGAAATATTGTTGATGATCGATTAAAGCTTAACAAGGTAGATTCATTAATTTTCATTTTGATCCTTTTTCTTGTTTTCTTCCTTCTTTTTTTTTATTTTGGTAAAAATACAGATACACCCCCCTCAACTATGGCCAAATTCTACTTTTAACCCAGTGGTATCGAAGTACCAAATACACCCCCTCAACTTTTTGAGGTCCGAACTCCTTACTTTTCACCCTATAGTTCAAAATTAATCAAAGACACCCGTGACAATTTTTTCCCGTCCACCCAGGGCGGAGGCACATACAGCAGGAGGGGGCATGCCACACCCCCCCACCCCACCCCCAAAATGAATTGCAAAATCCTTTTTTGGTTTATGACTTTACATGCATGCTTAGTGGCCATGGCCCCCTCAATGACCCAATTCAGGCAAGTGTAAATTAGTCCGCCACGCAAGTGTAAATTCCTGGCTCCGCCCTGCGTCCACCCCGTCACATAGCAAGTATTATTGAAGATAAACGAGGTATCTTTGTCACGGGTTAGAAGTGAAATTTAGCCATGGTTGAAGGGGTGTATGTGTATTTTTCTCTTTATTTTTTAGTTTCATTTCTCATTTATGAGCTCGACCCAACTTTGGTTTATGTGTAACAACGTTGGCAAAACAGAGAAAAAGAAAAGATTTTCGGCCAAGTCCAACTTTTTTCTTCTCTTTTAGAAAATGGAATTTGGGGAGTTCTAAAAAGTTCATGGTTTCTGATTATTTTTTTCCACTATGGGTCAAAGTGGTTTCTTCATCGCTTGTTGTTTGTGAATTCATGGATTTGGACTTTTTCCAAATGAAATAATAAAATAAGGTAATTGCTAGCGTCCAGAAGGATTTTCGGGTCAGACCAGCCACCTCGTTAATGAAGACAACAGCTGATGATGTGCGACAGACAAGCCGAGAAAACCCTTTTGCAATGGAGCTTAGCAAATCCCATAAAATAAAAACATATCTAGAAGCTTCTTCCCCATTCTAAGAGGGTTCCCGAAAGGGCAGGGTGGATGGGGGTTTGGACAAGAGATTTTTAATGAGAAAGGGAGGGATTTATGAGTGTTGGGGTATGGGTGATTTAATGAAATTGCACGGAGTTTTTTGTTTGACTGTTCAGAAATTCACAACTGTCTCTTGGCTTTTATTTTATGTTTTTTTGACTTCATATTTCTCATTCTCTCCCTCGGATTCTGCTCTCTCCATTTATTATGACAGGTTGTTCGGGAAATACAGTACTCTAGAAACGGTGTAATGGTGAAAACGGAGGACAGTTCCGTTTATAATGCAAAATACGTTATCTTATCCGTTAGTGTGGGAGTACTCCAAAGCGACCTCATTACATTTTCACCATCCTTACCTGTACTCTCTCTCTCTCTCTCTCTCTCTCTCTCGTAACATATTCATCTAACGTACTTATATCCATCTAATATACTTTTTGCAATGCATTTGGCTTAAAAATTTGCAGAAATGGAAACTGGAAGCCTTGTCTAAGTTGGATGTAATAGTGTATACAAAGATATTTCTCAAGTTTCCATATAAATTTTGGCCGTGTGGGCCAGGGACGGAGTTCTTCCTATATGCCCATGAGAAGCGAGGATACTACACGTTTTGGCAGGTCTGTTCTCACTTTTTCGAAATTTGATACCTTCGCCTTTATTTTGAACTTTCTCTTCTTGCCTTTTGCTTATTACCTTTTTCTCTTGATTTGAGAGGAAAGACAACCTACTTAACAAAAAAGGCTTTCATTTGGAAAATTTAAAGCCAACAAGGACTCTCATGTGAATAGTAGTAAATAGCAACCTACTAGGAAAGGGAGAATATCACCATATACTTTGATTTTCCACTTTTTTGGTTGCGCCAGAAAGTAGAAAGATCAAGTAGTAAAAATAAGGAATTTGTCGTTTTCTCTTTACGTTATTTTCCTTTTCATTCTTCTTTTGTTTTTCCCTAGCATTTGTTTGTTTGCTATTTACTATTCACATGGCACCCCTTGTAGGCTTTAAATTTTCCAAATGAAAGTCATTTTGCAAGGGTACCCTTCAGTTTACCATTCTTTACTCCTAATCATGGTTTAAAATTTCGGTTTTGGTAACCTTTTTCGGACCCCACCAAAAACCGAAATTTGGTAATTTGGTTCGAAATTCCGGACCCAAATTTCGAAATTTCTGCCGAAATTTTGTAACACTTTTAAAAAAAATAAATAATGTCATTAAAGTCCGAAATTTGGTAAATGGCGAAAAATTGAATTTCAAAAAATTTCGGTTTCGGTCATTGAGCTGGCATATCAGCTGGAGGTTTAAGTTGTCAAAATAGGAGTTGTTTTTTAATAAAGCTCATCCAAATTTTATATAGAGAGAATCTATGTATTATAAATCCATAATTAGTTGCGAACTCAATTGGACTTTTGCTTATAGGATTTGTTTTTATCTAATTTTGTAAACACTGTACGTGCACGGTGGGAATAAATTTTAAAATGGATAAAAATAGATCAATGACTTTTTCTAACTCTCCGCCTCTCCGGCAAGCCATCCATCCAAATGTTATTAAAAAGGACAATTAATTAAGAGAAGTGATATTTACGCCTCTTTTGATTACTAAGGACACCCGGTGTACGTGGCAATCAAACCTACTGGATTCTTCAGACGTCAAGTACATTAGCCTCCCTTTAGTCATTGTTACATTGGTGTTGGGTGTCCCTAGTAATCAAAAGGGCGTAAATATCACTTCCCTTAATTAATTATGCGTAGAGTTTTCTTAAATATTATATTTTAAACATTTTTTTAATGAAAATGCAACCCATAAGGGAGAAATTATATGGTGGCGGACCATGAAATCACAGAGGCATGGAGAGAGAAAACCTGCCGCCTTGATTTTAGATCCAAAGAAAAGTCAGAAAGCGAGGCTTTTGATGGATAAGTGTTCTCTCTCCGACCTCTACATGTAAAGTTTGAAAAGTTCAGCCACCATATAAAATCTCCCCGTAAGGAAATTAAGTAATAGAAAATGTTAGATGATTGGATGCATGTAAGAAAGCTAATGATAATGGTGGGGGTTTTGAACAGCACATGGAAAACGCATACCCGGAGTCAAACATTCTGGTGGTCACGTTGACGAATGGAGAATCAAAGCGTGTGGAATCACAAAGTGAGGAAGAGACTTTGAAGGAAGCAATGTGCGTGTTGAGGGACATGTTCGGACCCCACATACCTGATGCCTCTCATATACTCGTACCTAGATGGTGGACCAACCGGTTCCAGCGTGGCAGCTATAGCAACTACCCTATTTTTGCCACCCATCACCACTTTACTGACGTAAAGGTCAATCTCTCTCTCTCTTACTCTTCATTCCTTTATCTTTGTCACTGGGAAATGATATATTCGCCCCTATTTTTACTTGGGGCCGCCCCACTAGTGGTCATAAAGAAAATAGTGGGGGCTGTTCCAAGTAAAAACGATGCGGATATGTTACTTACCTTATTTTTTTTGGGAATTGCTGGGGCTTTTGTCTCCATTCACAAGGTGGGTGGTCTAACATGCGACAGACCTGCCGCGAAATGCCTTTTGTGATGGACCTTAGCAAATCCCTAATTTTTAACCGGCATTCTTGGTCATGTAAAATTGTGGGCCATGCCGTCATCAAAAGATGAAGTGTAAAATGGTGGGCCCCGCTCTGTGCATGGATTTGTGGGATATGACGGGCCCACTTGTGTGTAGAATATGTGATTGTTCTCTCGTGCAAGATGCAAAAATGGCTTTCTTCGAAATTGCTTAGCAAATCTCAAATTTTTATGAAAAAAATATCTCTGACTAGAATATTTCCTCAGAAAGAAAAGGAATGATCAAGGAAAGAAACAAGTTTGGTATATAGTATAGATGTGAAAATGATATTGGCACTCCTTTCTTTTAATAAGTGCCACTGCCACACCCGTCTAAATTCTAATTGTGTAACTTCTAATGAGAGAAGCATGTAACAGAGAACAAGAGAAGAGTGCCTATATCATGTAGCTATTTGTATAAAAGGATTTATTTTGTTATCCGTACTACAGCTGAGATCTTTTGTTTTGGGTGGCCCTCAAACTCATGAAATCCCACCTAAATTTTAAATGTATTGTACCCAATAACCCATTACTGCTTCACGTACCATGTTGCATGATTCACACATTATAGCTGATTTACTGGGTTGTTATTGGTTCAGGCGCCTGTGGGACCCATCTTTTTCACGGGAGAACACACGAACGAGAGATTCAACGGTTACGTTCACGGAGGTTATCTATCAGGTGAGTAAAAAAAGAACTGGGTTTTGTTTTACTTGGGGTTAATTTGTGAATTCAAAGCTCCTAGTAAAATCTAAGAGCGTGTTTGGCGTTCGACACGTGGCAGAATATGGAGGTAAAATAGAAACAAAGAAGACATCCATTTTTATAAAGGGGAGTGATAAATCGACTCCCCATGTGCCTTTCTCTCTCTATGGGTTAGAGAGATAGACACGGAGAGTCGATTTATCATTTTGGGGGGTCGATTTATCACTGTCCTTTTATAAAAGGGGGGGTTTTGCAAAAGAAGTCCTCTACTTTGATTTATTAGCAAAAAAACAGTCTTGGAGTCTAACAATTTACAATTAGAGTTATCACATTTGAGTGAATTTTGCAAATCACGTCGTGCCATCAATTTCCGACCAAAATACCCCTGTTTATTTTTTGACTAGTAAAAAGATCAAAATGTCCTTGATATTTTTTGAATAAAGTGTGTGGGAATATCATTTCTATGTACACTAACACTGTTGTCCCGTGCTATGCCCGGGTGTAAATAAAGTCCCATCCCATCAAAATTCAAAGCATGAGGTGTAAAATGGTGGGCCCCACTCTATACATGGGCTCGGGTGGAGATTGTGGGACCTATCTATTCAAACATGACACAAAATGGTAGCCCCTGCTCGATGCTTGGGTTTGGGTTGAGTTCGTGGCGTGGGTATTTTAGTCAAAAATTGATGGCATAACCGGATTTGCAAAATTCACTCACATAAGCTAATTAAAAGACTGTTTTTGCCAATAAAGCAAAGGAGAAGACTTCTTGTGCCAAAAACCCTCATAAAAATCACAAAAAAGATTGGATGGAAATGCTATTGGGAGTGGAAATTTCATTTACTTGCAGGGGTGTCAATGGATTAAGACAGTCTGATGGACCATCCAAATCCGAAGTTTAATGGACAGGACCTAGACACATTACTAGGATCCATGGACATATTTCGGATCCTAATCATAGGTTCCGAAAAAATTACCGATCGGATCTAAACAACTAATAAAAGCACGCTGGACAGTTCGAAATCGATATTATTCCCCTTCTTTTCCTTCTCTAACTATTGACTTCACCCTCGTCCTCTTTTGAGAAATTAAACTCTATACAACCTATGTAGGACCTACTAGGACACTCCGATGGACGGTCCTATTTGAAATGGATCGTGACTGAGACATGGGAAGTTGGATCCGAAGAACAATCTGAATCTGATCCGTTGACACCCCTATTTGCCGGTGTTTATTTGACTCTAATTGCAGCTTTGGGTTTGGCTTGAGCAGGTATTGACACAAGTAAGGTGGTGTTAGAAGCCATGAAGAAGGAGAAGGAAGAAAAGAAACGAGAGAGGAAATTGAAAAGAAGTGAGTTCCTCCTCAAGCCCTTACTGGCTCTGACCGAGTCGCTGAGTCTGACTCAGCAGGAGGCCGTGTCTCGTATCCAGAAATGGGATGTAGCTCGACAACTCTTCCTCAGCGGTAAGCTCGTCATCCAAGAAGCCATCAAATGACTCGCTCACCTCAACCCAATTCGCTCTGGTGAGTCAAACAACCTACTCGGACATCCCTTGGAACCCATCGGATCATCTTCCAATCCCTTCTCCTCCTACTCACATGAGTTCTCCAAGGAGAGAGAAAAAGATGAGGCGCGAAGGGGGGAACAAGAGGGCGGGCTCCGTTGGGCCTAGCATCGTCCGAGTTGGCTAGTGGGTCCGAACTGTGGGAACAAGAAAATTAAGACATGAAAGAGTCGGTCGTGAGGATGGGGAAAAGTGAAAAGTGAGTGTTTTTCATATTTAATCACGTGAAGACTTGTGCTTGTGTTATGCAAGATTACATTATATTTATTTGGAGGAGCATATTCCCCCTCCTTTTTTTTACTAATCTTTCAGTCTCTTGGCGGTTTTGTTTCGAGGTTAGGATCTTACAAATCTAAAGTATGTGGATGGGTGGGGCCTTATTGCATGAACTAAATACTAAAATGGGAGTAAAAGGGCTTTCCGCGAAGGTGGCTAACAAATCCCTACTATACAGGAAATAGATAACATGAGGAAAACATGGGAACGGCCTATGATCCTATTAACTGGATCCTATCAAAACTCCGAAGTTCAGTATGCTTGGGCAAGATTAGTACTAGAATGCTGACCTCTTGAGAAGTCCTCGTACCCTAAAAGGGACAGGGCATGTAGCTCTATGGTTGACTCTTTATTTCTCAACCTTGAATTCGCAAGTTCGATCCCAGCTTACCTACCAAAAAAATAAAAAAGAAGACGTGAGGAATGCTATAATCCATGGCGTACTTGCTAAAATCAGGAGAATGGGCACCCCCATTGGCCCTTGTTGTGTGATCGATGAACAATCCTGTTGAGCCTCTAGTTTTATAGAGTTTAGTGGGGGAATCAATTTTGTTGACACTACGTTCATGAATGTGGTTTCCTAATCCATTAAAGGATAACAACCAAGGACGGTTCTCCCTTGCATTTTTATAGTCCAGTAAGCTATAACTTGCATACTCTGTTATTTATGGGAACCAGTGTGATGAAAACTAAGCGACGTTTGGTTACGCGGATTTTAGAATCCGGGACTTCTTCAAAATTGTAGCTAAGAGACGAGAAGAAGCAGACCAACTGTCGTTTTTTTACTCGTTTTTTACCTCTCGTCCTTCTTTCCGTCAGCAAGAGAGTAGCAGATCCTCCCATATTTTCAGGTTTTGTTAAGACAGCATACAATAGCTTGATCATGAACCCTCTTTTACACTGTTTTCAAATTAAAAACCAGGATTCTAAAATCTGCATATCCAAACGGCCCCTAAATTGATTAAAAGTTTGTCCGGGTTATATGGAAATCGTTTTGATCATTGAAACAGCAAATAAATTATTTGAAATTCCAACAGGGGCCACTTGATACGTTGGGATTGTTGAAACATGTACGCACCCAATTGAGTTCGGATTATTTTTCACAAAATCTAACAATTCATAGAATAGATATATCACAAAGATATCCATCCAATTGAACTCTGGTTGTTTTTTATTTGATCTAGGTGCATTTTACGTGAAGTTGAAATTTTCTTAAAATTAGCAAAAAACCTGAAAAAATAATAGTCAATATTTTCATCAGGCGACTGATATTGGCACTACCATATTTTAGTACTTGCTGAAACCCAGTTTGTCTTTTGTTACAATTAGCTTCTAAGTCCTTTTTTGAGGTTGCAAGCCAAGATGAGATTAAACCCATAAAGAATCTGTCCTCCAGATTGTGGGGCCCACCCCAAAGTTAGTTCTTTGGATGAGATGCAGTTGAAAAGGGGAGTTCTTTTGTGTGAGAATTGCTATGTTAGAAATAATTGTTGGGTTGGTGCTATCAAGAATGGAATCAAAGTCTCTAGGAGTCCATCTCCATTGTTGAGATGTCCTATTCCACTTTTACTTTTCATCGTGTACATGAACATAATTCTTAATGGCATGGACATATCCTCCTTGTAAATAGTAGAAATAAAGTACCTGGCTGGTAAATGTCTCACCATCCTTGGCTGCAATTCCTAAACGAAGAAGTTCTAGAGGAAAATAATTGCATAGATTACTAGGGAAAACTACAATTGTTGGGATTTTGAGTTATGGATTCCAATCCTCTAGGTAAATATTAAATAGGGTCGGTTCCAGTTATCTTTTTCATGCTTAAAAAATGAGTTCTCCATCCAATTCTTGTTCATCACCCAACGGTGAATATTTGCAGCTCAAAATGGAGGTCTTAGATTTATGAGTTTACTACTCAAATTATACTTATTAAGTTGTGATCTTAGTTATGGAACTTGAATACAATGTAGAACATATATAGTGATCAAGCGGATTCTTTTTAGTGAATATATCCACATAAATCCACATGAAATGACCCATATGATGTGATCTTAGTCTGATGTTACAAAGATGCCTTGCCATTAAGATTAATGCAAAACAATTTGTTTTTGTTTTGAGCGTTCGTTTGCGAGCTTTCTAAAAGCATTTCTTTTTTGACCGAATGCATTCCCATACAACAACAAAAAAAAAAAACAGAGCATATTTGGCAACCTTGAAAGGCGTTTACTCTAGGCGAGAGACGGTAAGGAGGGCTGGTGAGAGATAGATTTGAGAGGACCCCAAGGAGAGTGTGTGATTGGTTTGGTAAGCAAAGGAAAAATAATCTCAAACACAGGACGTGGTGAGTGCTTTGATACCAAATGTTGGGTACCTAACCAATACGCCAAAAGCTCCAGAGCTGATCAAACATATTAGGCTAGGCCTTTTTAACCTGTCCCATACCAGGCTGGGTCCCACCTAGTCTCATACCTAGGCAGGCTCCACTTAGGACCGTATCATTATTGTTACGAACCCAAATTGGTTCACAACGAGATTGATCTTCTTAGAGTGAATATCAGCCTCTCCTGACCCATTTCGAGGGAAACGTTTGTCCTCCTTTATGTGCAAAAACACAATTTTGAGTTTGAAATTCTTCATTCCCTTGAAAAAGACTACTTTCATGTTATTTATAGAAAACTCGCTTGATCACTTCCTCTAAAACTCCTACCCAAACCAATCTAGATAACCCTTATCTCTAAGAGTCTAATCCATACCAAACAACTAGCGAGAACTTCAAAAAATATAAAATAATTTATTCTACCTTAGATGGGACCCATCTAGGCACATAACATTTCACTCGCCTTGAATTCAACCTTGCCCTCAAGGTTGGGGGTGAAAAATGAAATCTTTTTTTTGGACTTTCCGATATTCTTCTCTCTCTCTCTCTCTCTCTCTCTCTCTCTCTTGCGAATAGTCACAATTTCATATGTCATCATCATGGGTTGAGACAGTTATATTTTCATACTGATCTCATCATGCTGTTCATCAAGGTTCCTTCTATGTGTTTTTTTTTTTGAATGATTGGGATGTCGATGCACGGATGGTTGTGGGTGGGGATCTTCTTGATAACGTTGGACAGGTAGAAAGGAATGACAGAATTTTCAACGACGACATTGTCGAAATCGACATCGCTAAAAATCATCGATGCCTTTCTTTTGTGGCTTTTTCTTTATCTTCTATCTGATTTTTTTTTCTCTTCTTTTCTCCCATTTTTCCGTTTCTTTATTTCTCTTCTTTTTTTCCATACAAGCCTTCTCGATCGTGCTCCGGTTGAACTTTTCATTCAGCTTCTTCAAACATGTGGGCTCTTCTATCTTCATGCCATGTGAAAATCTCATCTTATTAAACTTGACGTTCATAGAAGCTAAATGCCTTTTTATCTCCCTCATTGTCTTATCTAATTGATTAATTGTTTCTTCGATTTTCTTCAACATGCGACCAGCTCGACTTGCTCTGATACCAATTGCTACGAACCCAAATTGATTCATATTGTGATTGATCTTCTTAAAGGAAGATTAGCCTCTTGACCCACTTCGAGGGAAGGGAAAGTCCTCTTTTGTGCTAAAAAAACAGAGTTCTTACTTTGAAATTCTCCATTCCCTTGAAAAAAAATACTCACATGTTATTTATAGAAAACCCATTTGAGCACTTCTTCTTAAACTTTACTCAAGCAAATCTAGATAACCCTTATCTCTAAGACTCATCCATATCAAACAACTAGAGAGAAAATTCCGCAAAATATAACGTATTTTATTCTACACCACGTAACATAGACATAGATGAACAACCACATGCACTAGCATCAATGAACAGAGCGCAACGGTTCTGCTTCCTAACCATTTAACGAACCATGATTGTGTTAAATTCCATGATCTGCATCCGTATACTAAGGTACATAAGATTCATTAGGAAGATCCATGGCCTCCAGCTTCGGTATATATTATCCAAATATGTGATACGGACAACGTGGTCCCTATATTTAGATCTAGGCAGCCTAAATTCAGGAAAGTTTTTAACAGTTGCCATAAGAAGCACAAGAGGGCTATTTCATGGATTCAAGATGGAGATCAGATGAAGGAATGGCTCACCACGCTATCAGAAATCAAGTGCTTGAGATTATTCGAGTCTTCAAACAGCCCTACTAATAAAACAATTAAATTAGCAAGGCCAAAACCATTAAAGGATAACGACCAAGGACGGTTCTCCCATGCATTTTTATAGGCTAGTAAGCTATAACTTGCATACTCTGCTATTTATGGGAACCAGAGTGATGAAAACTAAGGGGCCATTTGGTTACGCGGATTTTAGAATCCGGGATTTCTTCAAAACTGTAGCTAAGAGACGAGAAGAAGCAAACCAGCCGTCGTTTTTTACTCGTTTTTTACCTCTCGTCCTTCTTTCCGTCAGCAAGAGAGTAGCAGATCCTCCCATATTTTCAGGATTTGTTAAGACAGCATACAACAGCTTGATCATGAACCCTCTTTTACACTGTTTTCAAATTAAAAACCAGGATTCTAAAATCTGCATATCCAAACGGCCCCTAAATTGATTAAAAGTTTGTCCGGGTTATATGGAAATCGTTTTGATCATTGAAACACCAAATAAATTATTTGAAATTCCAACAGGGGCCACTTGATACGTTGGGATTATTGAAACATGTACGCACCCAATTGAGTTCGGATTATTTTTCACAAAATCTAACAATTCATAGAATAGATATATCACAAAGATATCCATCCAATTGAACTCTGGTTGTTTTTTATTTGATGTAGGTGCATTTTACGTGAAGTTGAAATTTTCTTAAAATTAGCAAAAAACCTGAAAAAATAATAGTCAATATTTTCATCAGGCGACTGATATTGGCACTACCATATTTTAGTACTTGCGGAAACCCAGTTTGTCTTTTCTGTTACAATTAGCTTCTGAGTCCTTTTTTGAGGTTGCAAGCCAAGATGAGATTAAACCCATAAAGAATCTGTCCTCTAGATTGTGGGGCCCACCCCAAAGTTAGTTCTTTGGATGAGATGCAGTTGAAAAGGGGAGTTCTTTTGTGTGAGAATTGCTATATTAGAAATAATTGTTGGGTTGGTGCTATCAAGAATGGAATCAAAGTCTCTAGGAGTCCATCTCCATTGTTGAGATGTCCTATTCCACTTTTACTTTTCATCGTGTACATGAACATAATTCTTAATGGCATGGACATATCCTCCTTGTAAATAGTAGAAATAAAGTACCTGGCTGGTAAATGTCTCACCATCCTTGGCTGCAATTCCTAAACGAAGAAGTTCTAGAGGAAAATAATTGCATAGATTACTAGGGAAAACTACAATTGTTGGGATTTTGAGTTATGGATTCCAATCCTCTAGGTAAATATTAAATAGGGTCGGTTCCAGTTATCTTTGTCATGCTTAAAAAATGAGTTCTCCATCCAATTCTTGTTCATCACCCAACGGTGAATATTTGCAGCTCAAAATGGAGGTCTTAGATTTATGAGTTTACTACTCAAATTATACTTATTAAGTTGTGATCTTAGTTATGGAACTTGAATACAATGTAGAACATATATAGTGATCAAGCGAATTCTTTTTAGTGAATATATCAACATAAATCCACATGAAATGACCCATATGATGTGATCTTAGTCTGATGTTACAAAGATGCCTTGCCATTAAGATTAATGCAAAACAATTTGTTTTTGTTTTGAGCGTTCGTTTGCGAGCTTGTAAAGGCATTTCTTTTTTGACCGAATGCATTCCCTTACAACAAAAAAAAAAAAACAGAGCATATTTGGCAACCTTGAAAGGCGTTTACTCTAGGCGAGAGACGGTAGGGAGGGCTGGTGAGAGATAGATTTGAGAGGACCCCAAGGAGAGTGTGTGATTGGTTTGGTAAGCAAAGAAAAAATAATCTCAAACACAGGACGTGGTGAGTGCTTTGATACCAAATGTTGGGTACCTAACCAATACGCCAAAAGCTCCAGAGCTGATCAAACATATTAGGCTAGGCCTTTTTAACCTGTCCCATACCAGGCTGGGTCCCACCTAGTCTCATACCTAGGCAGGCTCCACTCAGGACCGTATCATTATTGTTACGAACCCAAATTGGTTCACAACGAGATTGATCTTCTTAGAGTGAATATCAGCCTCTCCTGACCCATTTCGAGGGAAACGTTTGTCCTCCTTTATGTGCAAAAACATAATTTTGAGTTTGAAATTCTTCATTCCCTTGAAAAAGACTACTTTCATGTTATTTATAGAAAACTCGCTTGATCACTTCCTCTAAAACTCCTACCCAAACCAATCTAGATAACCCTTATCTCTAAGAGTCTAATCCATACCAAACAACTAGAGAGAACTTCAAAAAATATAAAATAATTTATTCTACCTTAGATGGGACCCATCTAGGCACATAACATTTCACTCGCCTTGAATTCAACCTTGCCCTCAAGGTTGGGGGTGAAAAATGAAATCTTTTTTTGGACTTTCCGATATTCTTCTCTCTCTCTCTCTCTCTCTCTCTCTCTCTCTCTCTCTCTCTCTCTCTCTCTTGCGAATAGTCACAATTTCATATGTCATCATCATGGGTTGAGACAGTTATATTTTCATACTGATCTCATCATGCTGTTCATCAAGGTTCCTTCTATGTGTTTTTTTTTTGAATGATTGGGATGTCGATGCACGGATGGTTGTGGGTGGGGATCTTCTTGATAACGTTGGACAGGTAGAAAGGAATGACAGAATTTTCAACGACGACATTGTCGAAATCGACATCGCTAAAAATCATCGATGCCTTTCTTTTGTGGCTTTTTCTTTATCTTCTATCTGATTTTTTTTTCTCTTCTTTTCTCCCATTTTTCCGTTTCTTTATTTCTCTTCTTTTTTTCCATACAAGCCTTCTCGATCGTGCTCCAGTTGAACTTTTCATTCAGCTTCTTTAAACATGTGGGCTCTTCTATCTTCATGACATGTGAAAATCTCATCTTATTAAACTTGACGTTCATAGAAGCTAAATGCCTTTTTATCTCCCTCATTGTCTTATCTAATTGATTAATTGTTTCTTCGATTTTCTTCAACATGCGACCAGCTCGACTTGCTCTGATACCAATTGCTACGAACCCAAATTGATTCATATTGTGATTGATCTTCTTAAAGGAAGATTAGCCTCTTGACCCACTTCGAGGGAAGGGAAAGTCCTCTTTTGTGCTAAAAAAACAGAGTTCTTACTTTGAAATTCTCCATTCCCTTGAAAAAAAATACTCACATGTTATTTATAGAAAACCCATTTGAGCACTTCTTCTTAAACTTTACTCAAGCAAATCTAGATAACCCTTATCTCTAAGACTCATCCATATCAAACAACTAGAGAGAAAATTCCGTAAAATATAACGTATTTTATTCTACACCACGTAACATAGACATAGATGAACAACCACATGCACTAGCATCAATGAACAGATTACTAGGGAAAGCTACAATTGTTGGGATTTTGAGCTGTGGATTCCAATCCTCTAGGTAAATATTAAATAGGGTCGGTTCCAGTTATCTTTTTCATGCTTAAAAAATGAGTTCTCCATCCAATTGTTGTTCATCACCCAACGTTGAATATTTGCAGCTCAAAATGGAGGTCTTAAATTTATGAGTTTACTACTCAAATTATACTTATTAAGTTGTGATCTTAGTCACGGAACTTTAATACAATGTAGAACATATATAGTGATCAAGCGGATTCTTTTTAGTGAATATATCCACATAAATCCACATGAAATGACCCATATGATGTGATCTTAATCTGATGTTACAAAGATGCCTTGCCATTAAGATTAATGCAAAACAATTTGTTTTTGTTTTGAGCGTTCGTTTGCGAGCTTTCTAAAAGCATTTCTTTTTTGACCGAATGCATTCTTTTACCCAAAAAAAAAAAAAAAAACAGAGATAAAAATACATTTAATTACTTTAAGGGCCTATTTGGCAACCTTGAAAGGCGTTTATGTTAGGAAATTATCCTAACGGTGGATGTGGCATGTGCAAGATCAACGGCCTAGATCATTTTGTTAGTTGGTTCTGTGAAAAGGCATTAAGTGAAAAGCCATAAAAGAAGGGGTGTAAATGTAAGAGACTTTTGGGGAGGGAACCAGCGTGATGAGGAGTTGTGTTTCTTCCCATAAATGTCTATTTATTCTCTCATCCGCTCCCTACTTGTACACAACAATTTCTACATCCTTCTCTTGGCAATCCACGGCAAAAAGAGAGAGGAAGTCGGTCCCCATCACCGTCTGTTGTGGAGTGAGGAGAAATACCGGAATGGAATCCTTCCAGTGATAGCAAAACGATATTCGGCTTTCGGTATCTTCCCTTTACTGTTTCAATTTCAATCCATATGGTTAATTGTGATTTTCTCAAAGTTGGACCGCCAAAGATCCGTTGCCCGTGTTCCTTTTATGATGAACATTTACATGTGGTATCAGAGCCACGGTTCCAGCGAGAAAATGGCGAGAAAATCGCATAAAAGTGATTGAAATAGGGTTTGTAAAAACTTGTATTTTGAGTGCCGCCATCAATTCTGGAGTCGGATCAATGATTAAAAATGGTACTGAAACGTTGCTTGTGTTCCCATGAATCCAACGCAACAAACGGTTAGTTGATCCGATGTCTGGATTGCGTTTGGCGGCAATTTAAAGATGAAAATTTTAACTTTTGGGGAAGTTTTGGACCTCGCCGGAAAACAGTGTGCCGCCGGCGACCGGCTTGTCCGACCGGAGATTTTCCGGCGTGGTTGCGAAGTTCGTCGAGAGACGAGTCCAACGGAGTATTGTGAGCCTCAATCGAACTTCAAACGATCCAAGATGTCATTGTGAATGACCTTTAGTAGATCCAAGATGTCATTGGTGATACGGGATACATTGAAGGAGAAATATACAAAGATTAATCGGTTTAGGGTGTCACCAAGAGTATTGATCTACTAAAGGTCATTCACAATGACATCTTGGATCTTTAGACTCTGACAGTTGGTGGCGGAAGGTATTACCCTTTTGGTTAAATTTTCTAGCTATATTTAAATGTGTCTCTCTAATCAGAAGTAGGAGGCCCTATCTTTGTTTGTGATGTATAAGGTAAGAGTCGAGAATTAACTTGACATAAACGATCAAAACAATAAGGGTCATTTATGCAACTCTCTGTTGCCTAAGATTGTGGGTTAAAACTCTTAAAACACCCATGTATTTTGTGATCCAAGTAAGGCTGTGCCTAAGACCCTTTACGATTTATGGTTCATAAGGAAGCTGAATATGAACCATAAATTGGGAAACATGCAACTTTGGGTTGTTTATATGAGGCAAAAGTTTATCACCCACGAATATAGTGATTAAGCTCTATGACCATAAGTTGCAATTTCATAGATTATCTTAAAGTATTTAAGGATTTTAGGTTCTGATGATTGACCCATAGTACGTATATTGTCGGGGTTAAATGTGCCAAGACTTCTAAAGGATGATGACCTTAGTGGGAGTGTAGTGTCTTTAGTAAAATCACCTTTAAGGAGAACCAGATTGTAGTACCGGTACTGATGATCCAAGAGAAGGTGGTACCAATGCTCATTGGAACATTAAAAGACACATATAAGTTAACAACCCACATTATAGATGTTTTGGTGGTGATGACTACCGAACAATCCTTCAGGCTAAGGAAAGAGGCACATAGTCTGTAGACTTAGAGATTCTGCTTAAGGTTTAGAGCAGACTTCCCGACAATTGTACATAAAGTTTCATCAAGTACTTTCTATGTTAAGTTTTAAAGAATTGTCACAGGGTAATGGATATATCTTAAGGTCAGAGGAGTAATATTATTTTCCTCGTGTTATGTGTTGATGGTATACTACTTGCTAGTATTACTTAGCCATGTTCAATGATATTCATACAAAAGAATTCAGGTGAAGCATCCTACATAATAGGAGTTTAGATTCACTTAGTTGGGACTCGAGGATTGCTGAGATTGTAAAAAGCCTATCTTGATAAAGTCCTAAATATTGAACATGGATAAATTACTCTATTTGTAGTGTTTCTATAGTTAAGGGTGATATATTCAGTCAGTTCCAATGTCCCAGGATCGATTCATTATAGGAGCAGATAAAGATGTTCCCTAATAGTTCCGCAATTGGGGTCTATTGAATGTTTAAATCTGCACCTATCTGTATATAACCTATATGGTGGGCAAATTTAGAAAGTACCAATGTTATTTATGTATGGATCATTGGAAATTTGCCAAAAGGTTATATATTGTCTGTAAGGGACTAAATGTTTAATGCTCACATAAAGTAAATGAGATAACCCTAGTGTGATTGGTTAATCTAATTCCGACTGTTGTCGGAACACCTAGAGTTCTGCTCTATTATATTTTGCAGAAAGTCTTAAATCGTGGAAGAATGTCAAATTGACATTCAGTTGCTTCCACCTTGGGTACGGAGTTTATTGTGTACTTCAAGGCCTTGTACTATGCCATGAAGTCGCAGAATTTTGTCTCAGGGTTTTATCTTGTTGATAGTCGACAAGTTACTGAGAATGTATTGTGATAATTCTGCTGCGGTTTTACAATTCCAAGAACGACAAATCAAGTAATGGGGTCAATGTATTGACATATTGTCGTGAGGAAGTTCAGAATCAGTGTGTATCTGAAGATTACATAAGCACCGCACTTATGTTGACGGATCCTTTGACTGAGGGCTTGTCACCAAAGCTCTTCAGAGAGCACGTAGCGCGCATAAGGTTGGTTGACACTTTTGATAGCCTATGATAGCAGGAGTCTGCATTAGGTATTGAGATACACTGTTGTAATCACATTTTATTTTATGATTATGATATATATTATTTTCTACCGCTCCATTTTGTGCACATTACGTAAATGGATTGTGAGTAAGAGGTAGAATGTCTGTAGACTGTTTTGGACCATATTTATATCTTATGCATGTATGCGTTTACATTCATGTTGCTAAGTATTACTAATGATATAATCGTGGAGTAGGCTATTGGGTAGAGTTGGTGACCCAATGGTTACATGGTTTATTGTTAGTAGTTTTTGCTGAACGGAATGTTGTGTTTATTATCTAACTAACTTAAAGATATGATCCTTATCTTTGGCTCAAAGATCTTGCTGGCCAAATGGGAGAATGTTAGGAAATTATCCAAACGGTGGATGTGGCATGTGCAAGATAAACGGCCTAGATCATTTTGTTAGTTGGTTCTGTGAAAAGGCATTAAGTGAAAAGCCATAAAAGAAGGGGTGTAAATGTAAGAGACTTTTGGGGAGGGAACCAGCGTGATGAGGAGTTGTGTTTCTTCCCATAAATGTCTATTTATTCTCTCATCCGGTCCCTACTTGCACACAACAATTTCTACATCCTTCTCTTGGCAATCCACAGCAAAAAGAGAGAGGAAGTCGGTCCCCATCATCGTCTGTTGTGGAGTGAGGAGAAATACCGGAATGAAATCCTTCCAGTGATAGCAAAACGATATTCGGCTTTCGGTATGTTCCCTTTACTGTTTCAATTTCAATCCATATGGTTAATTGTGATTTTCTCAAAGTTGGACCGCTAAAGATCCGTTGCCCGTGTTCCTTTTATGATGAACCCTTACAGTTTACTCTACGCGAGATACGATAGGGAGGGCTGGTGAGAGATAGATTTGAGAGGACCCCAAGGAGAGTGTGTGATTGGTTTGGTAAGCAAAGGAAAAATAATCTCAAACACAGGACGTGGTGAGTGCTTTGATACCAAATGTTGGGTATCAAAGAATTTTCAACGACGACATTGTCGAAATCGACATCGCTAAAAATCATCGATGCCTTTCTTTTGTGGCTTTTTCTTAATCTTCTATCTGATTTTTTTTTCTCTTCTTTTCTCCCATTTTTCCGTTTCTTTTTTTATTTTCTTTTTTTTCATACAAGCCTTCTCGATCGTGCTCCAGTTGAACTTTTCATTCAGCTTCTTTAAACATGTGGGCTCTTCTATCTTCATGCCATGTGAAAATCTCATCTTATTAAACTTGACGTTCATAGAAGCTAAATGCCTTTTTATCTCCCTCATTGTCTTATCTAATTGATTAATTGTTTCTTCGATTTTCTTCAACATGCGACCAGCTCGACTTGCTCTAATGCCAATTGCTACGAACTCAAATCTGTTCATATTGTGATTGATCTTCTTAGAGGAAGATTGGCCTCTTGACCCACTTCGAGGGGAGGGAAAGTCCTCTTTTGTGCTAAAAAAACAGAGTTCTTACTTTGAAATTCTCCATTCCCTTGAAAAAAAAATACTCACATGTTATTTATAGAAAACCCACTTGAGCACTTCTTAAACTCCTACTCAAGCAAATCTAGATAACCCTTATCTCTAAGACTCATCCATATCAAACAACTAGAGAGAAAATTCCGCAAAATATAACGTATTTTATTCTACACCACGTAACATAGACATAGATGAACAGCCACATGCACTAGCATCAATGAACAGAGCGCAACGGTTCTGCTTCCTAACCATTTAACGAACCATGATTGTGTTAAATTCCATGATCTGCATCCGTATACTAAGGTACATAAGATTCATTAGGAAGATCCATGGCCTCCAGCTTCAGTATATATTATCCAAATATGTGATACGGACAACGTGGTCCCTATATTTAGATCTAGGCAGCCTAAATTCAGGAAAGTTTTTAACAGTTCCCATAAGAAGCACAAGAGGGCTATTTCATGGATTCAAGATGGAGATCGGATGAAGGAATGGCCAAAACTTGAATAACACATTTTTTAAGCAAATACAATTTATTTTAACACTGTAGAAAAACAGACAAAATTCTCAAAGTGAGAATTGAAAACATGGATGAATATGTTAATGAGTAAAAATGCACCATTTAAGACTAACGCTTGAGTGACAAACTCCAATTACATTGCAACGCCATACAATATTAACAGAACTCGAGAAATAGTTTATGATGAAGTCCAAATCAGCAAACCAAATGAACCTCCAATAAGGCCAAAATGATTTTATTGACGGTGTTGGTGGAATCATGTGTGCGCGCTTGGGGGTAGAATCTTTTACTTATGATGCATCTCGTGTTGAGCCTCTTGCAATTTCTGGAACTTTTTAGTTTAGAATATAGATTATTATCTACTTTATGCTTTTTATTTCTTACCCGGGGGCGGGGGGAGTTCGTAATATAAATCATGGGGGAACCAATTTGAAGATTCTTGGGTTGGAATGTCATGTATTTAAGGCCTTATTTGGATTCCATGATTAATTAAGGGAAGTGATATTTACGCCCCTTTTGGTTACTGGGCGCCACCCGGCGCCAGTGTATCAACGACTAAACGGGGGGGCAAATGTACCTGATGTCAGAAAAATCCAGTGGGTTTGATTGTCTGTGTATACATGAGGACACCCGAAAAATGCAGTGGAGCCCCACAATAATTGACGATCCCAACCATTCATTTGTTTGGCCCAACTTAAATTGGCCGCTGAACCAATAGTTGTCTCAATATGATGATCATAACCCTTAGAAATTTAATATAGATGGCATAATATAACTTCTACCAATCAAAGGGTTGTGGGTCATCATAAAAAAAGACTGATCAATCTTTCCGAAGTGAGAGAAGGACATCGTGTCGCGGCTGCTCCACTCTGTTGCGGTCTCTTGAATTGAACTTCGTTGCCCTTGATAATAAACCGGATCGAGCCCGGGATCTTCTTGGAAATGGGAAGATCTAGGATAGGCGGCCAACCTCCTGGAGAAGGTTTCGGTATAGCTCCTTGTAAAGCAATCCCGATAGGGGGCCATGCATGTTAAAACTCTTAGTGGTTAAGATCATACTACGATCTGCTTAAGTTGCTGCCCATCACATGATAAGGACCTTTCATCTGGTAGGCCCCATGAAATCTTAACCAAGAGCCCACCCCTCAACAGAATACTTGGCACATCTTGGGTTAAGGTAGCACCAAACCAATGGAAGTGATCCACAGCAGATTGTTGAAGAATCCAAAATTCTCAATAATTGGATGATTCAAGCTGTACATTTCAAGATGATCATTGCATGACTGTAGGCCTGCTTGTCACATCGATGTCCCAATGTTAGATCAGATCCGTCAGTTCAGCTGTCTAACATAACTCCGGCCAGCATGGGACCATGACCAAGGGGTCCCCTCATGATCATGTTCAACGGTCTCGATTTCACATAGATGTCCCAATGTTTGATCTTAGAGTTGATTGTGGTCATTGATCCCGATAGCAGTGTCAGGCGAAGTCTTGAGGTTGTTTTAGCACGAAATTTTATATGGTTTAGCATGTGCTTCACGTATTTTTAAGAAGTACCATGGCCCTACTTTATAAGGATCCAACCCATAAAGCCATTCAGTTGTTGGGCCCAACATAAAAAAACCTGATCATCTCATTGAAAACAATCATTAGAGCAATGATAGAATAGAGGGCGCCTTTGCAAAAACCAGCTTCAAGGGCACCCCATTGGTCACTTTCACCAATGTGCATTTATGATGCTGGCGGAAAAAGTGGATTGCGCACAATAAACGGAAAAGGCTCTGACTTTGTTGAAACTGACTAATGGGGGCGCCCTTGAAGCTGGTTTTTGCAAGGGATCCCTTCATTCGATCATTCCTTCAATTATATATTAATCTACTTGATAATAATTTGGCATATAATTTACGAGATATTTAAGGGGTCGGGTTTTCTTTTTCATTAAACCGGACCCGACCGAGGTTAGGTCGGGCTTTTCAATGTAACCCGACCCAACCCATCCCAAGACCCATGATTTCTAAACCCAACCCATGGTATTTTCAGGTCAGGTAAAACCCAACCCAGCCCATTAAGACCAAGATGATGTAATGAAAAAAGTCTTAACCGTTGATCTCTTGCTGATATATGTTGTAGGGATGGGATCCAGATGATTCCTACACTAACCAAGAAGAGCATCTAGATAGTATTGATTATTATCAAGACGATATATATGGCAAATTAAGAGACGAGATTAAAACATAGAGCAAAAACTTAACAGTGGATTGGCGAGGGCCGCGCGAACGCGTACCCTCTCTAACACAAATTATGACGTCCACTCTCCCACTTGGGGAGATGGTAGGACAGCTCTCCTCCAGAGTGCAATGGAAGCAGCTGCCCTAGGCAATCGGCCTTCTTGATCACCGATAGACCCCGTCCAGGTAAGTATGCTTTACTGATCTTCTCACCTCTCTTTTGTACACACCTACTTCTCTTCTATTTATCTCCAAATCCGATGTGGGACTATGTTCACAACTCCCTATTACTGCCCCTTCTAAATTGATGTGAGATATACCTGTACAGCGTGGGAAGGGAAATGACCACCCCTTTTAGTGTAAATGAGTGGTCATAAATACACTCGAGGGGGCTGGCCCCAGGAAGAAAGGGGGCGAATATATCACTTAAAAACACCTTACAAGTGCCCATCACAAGATTGGGACCATTCATCTAGAAGGCCCCATTAAATCTTAGCCAATAGCCCACCCCTCTATAAAACACTCGGCAGATGTGGATTTAGGTAGCACCACACCAATGGATGCCTTGTAGGTAATCCATCGAATGCAATTGAGAGAGAGAGAGAGATGGAGCATACTTACTTGGACACTCAGATGGACGGTTCGATTTGAAATGGATTGTGGCCGAAAGACAAGAAGTGCGATCCGAAGAACACTCTGAAACCAATCTGACTGATAAGAATTTGAATAGATCATGACTAAGACATAGGGGTTTCTGATCCGAAGACTCCGTTCGAAGAGCTGGAGATAAGTGTGGGAAGGAGGTCAATACTTCAATTTGGATGATGGTAGTTTAGATTATGCAAGCTTAAGCTTGGTCCTTATGAAGGACAGTCTCTTTATGTGGAGTGATCAGATTTCAAAAAAACTATATATGATATGGGTTCTCATGAACTTATAAATGTTTCTATAATCACTCCACTAATGATTTGAAAAAAAGCTATATATGATATGGGTTCTCATGAACTTATAAATGTTTCTATAATTGCTCCATTTATGATTTGAAAGCTTACTCTAAGAGTGTTTGTTTTAACATCTTGGCAACTTGGGCTAGGTTCACCGTTGATAAAGACTTTCGAACAACAGTCGATCTCCCATCCATGAGTTTCATTTTGGAATCAGTGTCAAACGTTCTAACGTATTAGATAGGCAAAGAACTCCTTAATTTCCTTTACTCGGCAAGCTGAGAAGATGCTCAATATTGCAACCCTTTAGGCCCTGTTTTAATTGCAAGAAAAACATTTCTTTCTTGGTGAATTTTCTTCTTTCTATAATTTAAAAGGAAATGATTTGATTATGGTTAATTTAGAGGAATACTATCATAGCTTGAAGGTCCTCTAAGTAAATATTAAATAGGGCTGGTTCCAGTTATCTTTTTTGTGTTTAAAAATGTAGGAAATTTTAGAAATATTTTTCTTTATAGAACTTTTTCCGAAAATTCTTGCAATCCAAACAAGGACTTAGGGTCGATGTCTCACTCAGCACCGAGAATAGATGCGATCCTCTACTTCTTTATGTGGCCTCTTCATAGATGAGTGGGGCTGTCAATGGAACTAGACAGGTCAATGGACCATCCAAATCTGAATTTAAATGGACAAAGATCTAGACACATTACGAGGATCCATGAATATGATTCGGATCCTTATTATAGGATTCAAAATTATTTGCGATCGGATCCAGACAACTAACAAGAGCCCATGGGAGTGTCCTAAATCGAATTTTATCATACTATTTTACAAAAATACCTTCTAATTTATTTTATGGTTAACATCCTCTTCAATGTCTCCTTCCTCTTGGTTCAATTCTACATAAGGAATGAGAGATTGAAGAGGATGTTAACCATAGAATAAGAGCAAGTTGTTCAAGTGGAAGCTTGCCTCAGGAGTTCTATGCGACCATAAAATCCCTACCAAGTTGAAGGGACGGTCTTATAAGACAGTTGTGAGGCCAACCATGTTGTACGACTCAGAATGTTGGGCCACCAAGAAGCAGCATGTGCATAAGATGAGCGTAGCGGAGATGCGAATGCTTAGATGGATGTGTGGCCACACAAGGTTAGATAGAATTAAAAATGAAGACATTCGTAAAAAGGTGGGGGTGGCACCAATTGAGGAGAAGATGAGAGAGCACCGCTTAAGATGGTTTGGACATATCCAACGTAGGCCTTTGGATGCTCCAGTGAGAAGAGGCGACTCGTGCCAAGTTGATGAAGTAAAAAGAGGTAGGTTCAGTGTGGAAATGTTTGATAGCTAGGAACATAATAGAGAACATGACCTTGGATAGGATAGAATGAAAGAAAATGATCCACGTAGAAAAACCCAACTAGCGCCAGGAGTAGAGTCGGGTAGATTCCTTTCACCTTCTTCATGAATTTTTTTCTAAAGGATTCATTTAGCCGCTTTGTTGAGTTGAGTTGACCTTCTAATTTATTTTATAAATTTAAGTATTATTTCATGGGTATTTGGTGGAGGCGAACTTGCGGATCACCTTTGCATATCATTCAATTGGTGGGGGCAAATATCATCTTAAGGAAATCGACAATGTAACGCGCCTTGAAGCATCGTTTTCTTCTGCCTCTCGACCAAGGTTCATTATCCCCAACATATTTTCTCGAACACATAACACATGTTTGTGCAAGGAAGTACATTCCTAGTCCCATTTTTTTGGTTCATAATTTCTATCCCAACTAATTGCTACAGCTTGAGAACCAACAACCATCAATGAGTAGCATGGTAGTTGCTAAGAGGAGCACAACGCAAAAACAAATGTTCTACAGAAAGATCATTGGCAATCAAAGCAATTGAGTATTATTGAAGGAACCTGGTAATATGCTAAAGTTTGTGACCAGTACCTCCTCATTACTTTGAGTCTCATTCTGGATGACCGCAGCCATGCTGTCTGATTTCCAATTGGCAACCAAACAAGGAATCAGCATTCATCTGCATTTGAAATTCCAATGAATGCCGAGCGTTTGTGCAACCAAAAAGGGCCAAGAGAAAAATGTAAAAGAGAGAAGTGAGAGGAAAGAAAGAAACACAAAAAACACCAAAAAAGGATTTTTGTGTGGTGTTCTTCTAGGGTTTGCTTTTGGGGAAAAAGAAACTAAGAGGGTTTGGAACCTTAATTCGTTGAAGATTTGAAGTCTTTGCTGGGGGCAAGTAAGAAGAAAAAAGAAGAAGCTAAATCCTAGGGTTTTGCAAGAGTTCTCAAAGAGGAAGGTGAAGATCTCTCACGCTCGGATTTTAGAGGCGAGAAAGAATTCTCTTGAAAGGGGTTTTTGAAGTAAACCTGTATTTCCTCCAAGATGTCACTATTTTTTCTTTGAATGGTGAAGAATTTTATTAAAGAAAACTAAAATAACAAGGGGAAACCCCACCGATCAAGATGACCAAAGAAGAACAAAATAATATCAAACCACCCCAATGATACAACAAGAGGAGGAAGGAAATCAAATACTTTCAACTCCGACATTGAGCACCCTTCCCTAGCTAACCAATCGGCCTCAGAATTTGCCGACCTCCTAATATGGTGAAATGATATAGCGAGACCCATCACTCAGTCCGATATTTCATCCAACCACTTAATCACATTTGAAGAATGACCCTCTGCTAGATTGCTATAACATCATTTAACCACCATTGAGCCAACATCAATATTCCGTTGTACGCCGCCCGCATCTCCGCTTCATTTGAATCGGCTACCCCAATAGGACCCAAAAATATCCAGAGTAATCCAATCTTCATCTCTAAGATAAGTTTGTTGTCAGATGGTTGCTGGGACATTCTTGTAGACATGGTTTTAAATTTCAGTTTTGGCTAAAATTTCGGAATTATCCGAAACCGAAATTTTAGCCGAAATCTTGAAATTTTGGGCGAAATTTGGTACTGCTGCATGAAATCCCGGATTTTTAAGATGAAATTTCGATCGAAATTTCGAACGAAATTTGGTAAATTTCGATATCAGTACCATTTAGTTGATCGAAATTTCGAACGAAATTTGGTAAATTTCGATATCAGTACCATTTAGTTTCATTCCTCACTGAAATCCGAAATTTTGGACCGAAATTTCTGATTTCGGTTGAAATTTAAAACCATGCTTGTAGATAAGTTTACCAGGTGGACATTTTTGGGCATTCAAGAGGGATTCTTTACATAACATGGCCTGTTGCATCTAACAGCAACCACCTCGTGAATGAGCCTCTGCTGCTACTTTCAGATGCAACACTTTCAGATGCAACAGACCATCACAGAAATCATCCGCGAAATTCCTTCTTGATGTGTAATGCAGGGGGTGAAAATATCATCTCCCGATTATCTTGTGTGAGAAGAATCTTTAGACTTCAACATAGAACTGAAATTTTTGGAGGGGTGCGCCAGGCCCGTGCAGAGCGATGCGTAAGAGCCCCCAACAGCAAGCTATTGGTAGTGGACCCTACCCCAAAACAATTAGATTAATATCATGTGACCCGATGGGCCACATATCAGATATTAAACTGATAAGAACAGATACTACACATGATCTTAGCCAAAAGGCCGAGAAAGGTATTGCGTTGATGAGTTTTTATATGACCGTCCCACCAACAAGGGCAGAGAGAGAGAAAAAAACTCTCCCCTTGATTTTTGATCCAACATACCTGTTTTCACAGTCGGCCACCATATAATTTCTCCCAAGTCAAACCCCCTTTTTTTTACTTCTCTTTGGATCAAAACCCAAGGGGCAGTACTGTCCTGCTTACACCATAGGATGATCTAAACCGTCCATTTGATGGGCCACAATGTAAAAAGGCTGTGCCCGAAAAATTATTTCCACAATGTAAAAAGGGATTTCAGAGGAGATTACGGTTCTCAAAAAGCTCTTTAAACCCTATAAATACTACACGACAAACAAGTGGAGCGCTTGTTTATCGAAACACCTTGGCGCAGATATCATTTCCCTAAGATTAATGCAAAACAATTTATTTTTGTTTTTGATCGTTCCTTAGTGAGCTTCTAGAAATTTTGGATTTCGGCCGAAATTTAAAACCATAGTCCCAGTGTTAGCTCTTAGAGTTGATTGTGGCCATTGATATAGATAGCACTGTCTAGCTAAGTCTTGAGATTGTTTTAAGGCGAGGTGCTTCACGTATTGTTAAGAAATACCATGGGCCAAATTTATAAGAGGATCCAAGCCATTCATTTGTTGGGTCCAACATAAATAGGTCATGCTCCAAAAATCATCTTCATAGGATGATCATAACCCTCTGATCTATAGAGGTCTCTATAATGTGCCACCCAATACACATTGGACGGTTACGATCATCTTATGGAGATGATTTTCAGGGCAAGGGCTATTTATGTTTCTGCCCAACAAATCAATGGTTTAGATGATTAGATCATGGTCTAGTATTTTTTTTAAATCTGTAAGTACGTGCAGACACCATATAAAAATTTCTTATATAACAGACGCTTATAAGTACTGTAGTCATGACTAAGATCGATATTAAGACCAATACGATAGGATCAAACAAAATCCTAACCGTTGACCGTGCTTAAGACCAAGATGATGTAATGAAAAAAAGTCTTTACCATTGATTTCTTGCTGACAATTAGGCGGGTCAGTGGACTCAAACAGTCCATTGGGCCATCCGAATCGAACTTAAATGGACAAGATCGATCTAGACACATTACCAGGATCCATGGAAACATTTCAGGACGCTATCAAAGGATCCGAAATTATTGCCGATGGGATCCAGACAACCCACAAAAGTCGGCAGGAGAGTCCTAAATCCAATTTTATTATACTATTTTATGAAAATACACTCTAATTTTATAACTTTAATTAATGGTTTAGGGGTATTTTAGTGAAAATAAGTCCTACATTTTTTTGGAACAATTCCTATTTTTAGTGTTTTTCATTCATCTCTCTCAAGGTACCCTCTTAAGTCTTATCTTCCTTTTTTTTTGGGGGAGTAAGCTGGGGTTAGGCAAGACCCCGACCAGAATATATTAGCAAGCAAGAAGAAAATACATAAGGATCGAAAGGCTAAAAAGCCAAGAGGCTAGCACCCAAAGGCTAGCCAAAAAGGAAAGATGGAGTGATCACACTCATACACAAATCTTCTCCTTTTGCTGGGAAGCCTCTTTTGGAGAGGATATCGGCAGCAGTATTTCCTTCCCTCCACACATGGGTGATTTTCCAGGAGATTGTGGATTTGGTGGACTCTGTTATTCTGATTCCAGGGGTACTTTGCGGAATTCTTTACAATGTCAACTGCGTAAGAAGAGTCCGATTCAATCCAAATGCTATGAGAACTATGGCGCAGGGCCAGCTCAATTCCATTTTTTATAGCAAGAAGCTCCAGCCCAAATATCTCCTCTGGATCTGTGAGAAGTGAAAACATTGTTATACCAGACCCATCATTAATTCTGAGAATGCCCCCAATGCCCCCCCCCATTAGCATCAAGTGTCAACCTTTATCTCATTGATGGTAGGAGGTGACCAGGAGATAAACTTTGGCTCTTATCTTCCTTCACTAAGAATTGACGCTAAAGTCCCTAGCCCACAGGCAATGCTGTGGCTCACCCTCGTAGCTCCTGGTCACATTTGCATTCGCCCTCTTTTGAGAATTTGAACTCTGTAAAATGTAACTAGGACCTACTAGGACACTCCAATGGATGGTCCGATTTGAAATGGATCGTCACATCACTGGGACGTAGGAAATAGGATCCGAAGAACACTTTGAATCCAATTCGACTGATAATAAATTTGAATGAATCGTGACTAAGACATAGGTGGTAACACTTCGAATCCAATTCAACGATAAGAAATTGAATGAATCGTGACATAGGTGGATCCGATCCGACGTGGGTTCGTTGACACCCCTACTGACAATAAGGTTGTAGGGATGGGGTCCTCATTAACCAAACTGATCAGAACAACCATGTCTCTTTGTGTGACAAATAATGTCTACCAAATCAACGATCCAGATGACATCATGATTTCTTGGCTAACCATGATGGACAACTTGATAGTTTGATGGGTTTGATTGTAAGTAATAAACGATCCTGATTTCCATGTACACAGATTAGTCACTTCCCTGCATTTTCTTCTTAGATTTGGGAAATTAACAGTCAAGATTAAATGAAACAACAGATACTTAAAGGTCAAGATTAAATGAAACAACAAATACTTCAATTAAGATTTGCGAGGGCCGCGCGAGCGCGTACCCTCTCTAACACAAATTATGACGTCCATTCTCCCACTTGGGGAGACGGTAGGACAGCTCTCCTCCAAAGTGCAATGGAAGCAGCTGCCCTAGGCAATCGGCCTTCTTGATCACCGATAGACCCCGTCCAGGTAAGTATGCTTCATGTCTCTTCTCACCTCTCTTTTGTACGTACCTCCCTCTCTTCCATTTATCTCCACATCCGATGTGGGATTATGTTCACAACTCCCTATTACTGCCCGTTCTAAATTGATGTGAGATATACATATACAGCGTGGGAAGGGAAATGACCACCCCTCGTAGTGTAAATGAGTGGTCATAACACTTGGCAGACGTTGGATTTAGGTAGCACCACACCCACTGTGTGTGTGAGAGAGAGACAGCGAGAGAGAAAGAGATGAAGCATACTAACCTCTACACTCAGAGGGACGGTTCGATTTGAAATGGATTATGACCGGGAAGTAGGATCCAGAGAACACTCTGAAACAGATCCGAGTGATAAGAATTTGAATGGACCGTGACTAAGACATAGGTGGATCTGATTTGAAGACTATGATCACAGCCCTGGAGATAAGTTTAGGAAGGAGATCAATAGTTCAATTTGGATGATGCTAGTTTAGATTATGTAAGATTAAGCTCTGTCTTTTACGTGGAGTGAGAAGATTTCAAAAAAGCTATGAAATGGGTTCTCATGAACTTATAAATGTTTCTATAATAACTCCATTTATGATTTGAAAGCTTACTGGAAGAGTGCTTGTTTTAACCTCTTGGCAACTTGGGCGAGGTTCACCGTTTATAAAGACTTTCGAACAACAGTTGATCTCTCATTCCTTGTAGAATTGAGGGACTTGGAAGACTAATATGTTAAAAGACAATGCTGGCCTCCTGATGGATATGGTTGTTGTGGTGAGATTTTATCTAAGCAGGAAAACATGCAATTATATATTGACTAATCCCGAGATAAGTTGCTCATTGAATTAGTTATCCTGTTGGATAAAGTTTATCTTGAAACCGCCTAGTCTGTTGTTCACCAATTTTGTGATTTTATCCAAGAATAAAGGTTGGAACAGAGGATATCATGTCTATACTATGATAAAATAAGCCTAAGCTTGCAATCCCTGTAGTGAATATCATGTACCAGGCTAAATATCATTATACCAAAATATAGTTGAGCTCTAATAATTAGGGAGATGATTTTTTTCGACCCTGTAGGATAATGCCCCCCTCTCCTCTTTTAAGGTGAATTGTGGGCAGACTTTAACTCATTTTGACGTCAAATCACATTAAAAAGGGGGCGTATTATCCTACAGGGGGCGAAGAAATCGTCACCTTAGGGAAATGATAAATTCACCCCTTTTCTTCACATGGGACAGCCCGCTACAGTGTACGTGGCAATCATGTCCATTGAATCCTTCCCACATGATGTACATCAGCCCCACTGCGATCATAGATACACTACAGCTGGCTGTCCCAAGTAAAAAAAATGAGCGGATATATCACTTCCCTGAATTAAAATTTTCTTATATCCTATTGCTCCGACCAGGAACCAATAATGTTCCTATGATGGTAATTTGTACTCTTTGAAATGCATCAGGACTGAGACACTGTAAGTAGGAGCTGAAGAACATTATGAATCCGATCTGTCCAATAAGGAATTTGAACGGATTCGAACCGAGGTTGATCCGTTGACACCCCTAGTGAAATGAGGGCGTGGTTTCAACTTCTCAGTCTTCTCTTATCCTTGTGGCCTTCAAATAGCACAAATTGTTCCAGGGGAACTTTCTATAGCTATTGATCTTGGGGCTTTAGTACCAATGACGAGCAATCAATCTTTGTGATTACCTTCGGTTTCGAGCTTTTATAAGCCCCTAACCTAAGGGTCTGGGGCGTTTTGGGCAATATGATATCGCATAGAGGGAGTTTTGATGGGCTTCCAAAGATGAATGGGGCTAAGTGATCTGCCAAAGCTGTACGTGGCATCTAAAAATGCATCGGTGGGGGAGCGTTCTGCTTAGAGGGAAGCCCCCGTGCGGGTGATTTATGTTAGGAAGTGTGTTTGTTGGATTGTTTTCAATCGCAAAGAGATTTGTGATTGCAAAAGTCCTAATTATGGAGTATGTTGGATTTTCGTGGACTGGTGAGACTAAGGGTTTAGGTTTATATTGAGTGTGATATTTCTGGGATATTGGTAGTTTTGTATAGTATTTTTTTGGGTGGGCCGTAGGTTTCAGGATTTTTCCTAGATGCCTAGGGTTTGAGGACTACAAAGATTCTTAACTCGATGCGAGGAGTTGGTGTCCACCATTGGAGTCGTCGCAACATAATATTGTCAATTGGGGTGAGGCAAAATGGGGTATTTACAAATCGTATGTAATTTCTCTTTCCTAACTTTGTTAGGTTGTCATTTACTATTCAACTAGTTGCAGACCCGTGCGATGCACGGATCGAATGTTAATTTAGATTGAAAAGGAAAAAAATAAAAAAAATAAAGAGTGCAATATATTCTTGAATTACTATTCATCCATATATGAAAAAGATTAATAAAAATCACTAAAAGCAAAGATAAGATGCATTTACATGCAACTTACACCAAAAACATGAGTTATAGAAGAATCGGACCTGTCATTGAACCCCACTTTCATAGCAAAACAAATGAGTGAAAAAAGACTCGAAGGAAAAGAGAAAAAAAATCATGTCGGCTTAGAGGATTCCGCTTTACTTATATATATAAGATGTGGCATATTCCATGTCGGCTTGCAAAATTTCCAAACAAGGTCATTTTTCATTGTTTCAGTTTTCTTTCAAATCAAGAGAAAAAGAAGAAGAAGGAAAGTAATGTAACAAGAATAAGTAACATCCAAATGCCAAACAGAGCCTAAGAAAATCCAAATGGTTGATTTCTTGTAGTCATTGATGTTAGGGTCCATCTGGTTGCACCAAAAAATGAAAAACATAAAAGTAAAAGGACTCATTTCTTTTTAGTTTCCTATCATTGTTTGGTTGCCATTTATTATCACTATTTGATTTTCCTCACAAAGATATTGGATTCCACATTTCTTTAACGTAATTTGACGTCAGAAAGCGTCATTTAATTATAGGGACATGACAAATTCGCACCCAGTTAACGTAATTTGACGTTAGAAAGCGTCAAAAGGAGGGTAACTACTTTATCGCTTTTTGACGTCAAATCACGTTAAGGGTGCTAATAATCCTACAGGGGGTGCGAATTTGTCATCTCCCTAATTATATTATACGGGCATTTCCGAAATTTGGGCAAAGGTTTATAAACACTACATTGGAAAAGTAAAAAAAATAAAATTTTTTGATCCCGCCTCCAACTGAAAATTCAAAAAAAATTCCCTCTGCCCGATTTGTCGGGAATATGGAAACATTTTCATCCCCGCTCGAGAGAACAGCGGCAAAAGCTCTTCTTCTTCTCTCCTCTTCCAAACCCCTCTCTCCTCCTTCTTACAGGTGAAATCTCTCTCTCTCTCTCTCTCTCTCTATTCATTCGGTGTTTGTTTTTATGTTTGTGATTTCAGCTGCTTTAATGGTTTTTTATTCAGGAATAAGTGCAAGGAAGATCAGCATCTAAGTGTCTACAGTTCCTGTTCTTCTTCTCTTACTAGCAATGATTCATCTGAAGAGATTCGACCAGATCCGCTAAGAATTCTCGCAATTGCTGCTTTGTACCTTGAGAAGAAGTTCAAGGTAATTTTTTAATTTCAGTTCTTTGTTTACAATCTGTAGATCTGAACTTCATCTTCAGATCTGAGTCATTTCATGAATGGATCTGTACAACTGTTTCAGATCTCTGTAAACATTGTCAGTATCTCAACAGATGCCAGAAAATTACTTTCTATTTACTATATGTATGTATGAGTTCGGATTATTCAATCTTAACTAAACAGATCCTCGTTTTAGCTTTTTGTGTACATTTACATTTGCTTTTCTTTTTTAGTTTTACATGCACTACAGATCTCTGTTTAAAACTCCTCACTGATTGCGCATCTAATTTCGGCATTAACTTTGCAACACGATCTGTAGATCTGAGTAGTTATAGCTCTTTTAGTGAAATTACGTCTACGTTTCCATTTATCTTCTACGGAAATTAGAAAAAGTCTTTTGAAATCTCAACTGCGCCAATCTAATTTTTGAAACTCGAATCTTCTTTTAGAATTTCAACTTATCAGATCTGTTTTTGATTAATTTCTGAAGAAATTTAAGTACTTCTGTAGAAAAAATCTGTAATAATGACCAGATCAAGGTATCTCGTTTTGGAGTTTTGCATTAAGCACTGATCTCTGATGAAAACTAGATCTAATTTTGGCATAAAATCTACTTACGATCTGTAGATCTAATTTTGATTGATTTCTGAAGAAATTTAGTGAAATCTGTGTTAAGGATCAGATCTTGGTAGCTCATTTGAAGTTTCTTCTTTATTCTTCTAAATTTTTTTTTCCAGGTGGTGAGAAGGACGCGTTCCAAGATCTATCGCGCTTCACATAGTAGGAAGTTTATCTCCGGCTGGAGCTGGAAAGTAAGCCGTCCAGTGCCGGAAAAAGAAGAAAATTCAGTGATTTCGAGTACTTCGAGCTCGGTTTGCAGCGTGGTGAGCCGACGTCAGCTGAGAGTGATGAAGAAATCATCCACTCGTCGTGAGAATGTGTTTAGAGGTGGAAAAAGGGAAGGCTGGACCTATTCGGCTCGGCTACGGAGCCGAGCCGAAGCTATCTTGGAATTTCTTTCAGGTTGTTGGGCTTCGGAGGTTAGGATTCGAGAAGCATTTGGCAATAGCCCTGACACTAGCAAAGCTTTGAGAATGTGAGTCAAATCTCTCTCTCTCTCTCTACTTACTACCGTGGAAAGTTTAAAAAGATGTCTCACTCTCTGACCTTTAACGAAAAGAAAGGAACTCCAACTGAATATAACAGCAAAAAGTAGGAGAATCTACACACGTAAATGGCCTTCACCTTCATAAATGTATCACCAATCCCCTCAGTTGATGGTGGCACTCTACGTTTTATTAAGCAACTTACTGATTATTTATTTATAGCCCTTTTGAAAGGGAAATGAATAATGATACTTTTGTCCCTTGACCCCTGTAGTCTAAAAGAGTAGTCGTAAATGTGGTTTTAAATTTCGACCAAAATCCAAAATTTCTGTCGAGACCGAAATCGAAATCGGGTACACCCGAAACGTTGCAAAATTTCTTCCGAAATTTAAGGAATTTCACCCAAAAAACTAGATTTTGTTCATTATTCAATGTTAAAATATTATTTTAATTGATTTCATCGGATTTTGGCCGAAATTTCGATATAGGTGAGGACCGAAACTAATTCTGAAACCGAAATTTGAAACCATGGTCATAAATACACTAGAGAGGGCTGTCCCAATTAATAAGGGGGGCGAATATATCATTTCCCTTGATTTTTTATTTTTTCGCAAAATATCTCATTTCCCTTTTGAAATTGTAACAAATTGTAACAACTAATTATAGAAGCAAAAAACTTAAGAGAGGAGTGTTATTATTAAAAAATGGGAGTGCAATTGCGAGTAATCGAAATATGCGGCAGTTCGTTCAACTCGAACAAAATCTAGGGTGGGCCCCATGTTTCAGGGTTTGAGTTGAAGCCTTTTCAATTTTAAAGCTGTTAAATGACATTAATACGTGACAAGTCATTCGTCTTTTATGCAACGTACTCCAACTTTGCCCCTAGCTTTTGTCAAAATAACGAAACGTATTAGAGACAAGCCCATGCAGGAGGTTTTTTTTTTAATGCAACTCTCCTTTGAAATTGATGTGAAAAAATGATTCAGTTTACTCGTAAATCAAGTCATTTTCTTAATCTAATTCATTATCATTTATATAGGTAAATGATACCCCGCTCTCTCCTAATGTTTTCTGTGAGAATGGTTCACTGCTTGAGGATAAATTCACCCCCTTTAACATTTTTCTTTGCTTTTAAAACTTAATGAATAACGGGGTTGGTGTGGGTGTGGGAGGGGGATATCATTTCCCTTTATATATTCTAACAATTGTAAATTAATTTCCAGGCTGCTGAAATTAGAAGAAGTCAAGCGGTCGGGTGCAGGCGGCCGCGTAGATCCCTTCCTTTATTCGGTAATCCACATTTGATCCCGCTTTTGCTTTTATTTAAAAAAGAAATCGAATTTCAACAAAATATTAAGGTAGATGATTTTCCCGCCCCCTATAGGATAATGCGCCCCCCCCCCCCCTTTAACGTGAATTGTGGGCAGACTTTTAACACTTTTTGGCGTTGGATCGTGTTAAAAGGAGGGCGCATTATCCTACTGGGATGCGGGTGCGAAAAAATCATCGCCCAATATTAAAAAGGAATAATTTAAAATCACACCCTTTTCTCAATGCTATTATTTTATACTCAGTATTATATATGCTGTATATATATATTTTATACTCAGATATTTGATATTTCTTCAAAACTGTAGCTAAGAGACGAAAAGAAGCAGACCAGCCGTCGTTTTTTACTCGTTTTTTACCTCTCGTCCTTCTTTCCGTCAGCAAGAGAGTAGCAGATCCTCCCATATTTTCAGGTTTTGTTAAGACAGCATACAACAGCTTGATCATGAACCCTCTTTTACACTGTTTTCAAATTAAAACCAGGATTCTAAAATCTGCATATCCAAACGGCCCCTAAATTGATTAAAAGTTTGTCCGGGTTATATGGAAATCATTTTGATCATTGAAACACCAAATAAATTATTTGAAATTCCAACAGGGGCCACTTGATACGTTGGGATTGTTGAAACATGTACGCACCCAATTGAGTTCGGATTATTTTTCACAAAATCTAACAATTCATAGAATAGATATATCACAAAGATATCCATCCAATTGAACTCTGGTTGTTTTTTATTTGATCTAGGTGCATTTTACGTGAAGTTGAAATTTTCTTAAAATTAGCAAAAAACCTGAAAAAATAATAGTCAATATTTTCATCAGGCGACTGATATTGGCACTACCATATTTTAGTACTTGCTGAAACCCAGTTTGTCTTTTCTGTTACAATTAGCTTCTAAGTCCTTTTTTTGAGGTTGCAAGCCAAGATGAGATTAAACCCATAAAGAATCTGTCCTCTAGATTGTGGGACCCACCCCAAAGTTAGTTCTTTGGATGAGATGCAGTTGAAAAGTGGACTTCTTTTGTGTGAGAATTGCTATATTAGAAATAATTGTTGGGTTGGTGCTATCAAGAATGGAATCAAAGTCTCTAGGACTCCATCTCCATTGTTGAGATGTCCTATTCCACTTTTACTTTTCATCGTGTACATGAACATAATTCTTAATGGCATGGACATATCCTCCTTGTAAATAGTAGAAATAAAGTACCTGGCTGGTAAATGTCTTACCATCCTTGGCTGCAATTCCTAAACGAAGAAGTTCTAGAGGAAAATAATTGCATAGATTACTAGGGAAAACTACAATTGTTGGGATTTTGAGTTGTGGATTCCAATCCTCTAGGTAAATATTAAATAGGGTCGGTTCCAGTTATCTTTTTCATGCTTAAAAAATGAGTTCTCCATCCAATTCTTGTTCATCACCCAACGGTGAATATTTGCAGCTCAAAATGGAGGTCTTAGATTTATGAGTTTACTACTCAAATTATACTTATTAAGTTGTGATCTTAGTTATGGAACTTGAATACAATGTAGAACATATATAGTGATCAAGCGGATTCTTTTTAGTGAATATATCCACATAAATCCACATGAAATGACCCATATGATGTGATCTTAATCTGATGTTACAAAGATGCCTTGCCATTAAGATTAATGCAAAACAATTTGTTTTTGTTTCGAGCGTTCGTTTGCGAGCTTTCTAAAAGCATTTCTTTTTTGACCGAATGCATTCTTTTACCAAAAAAAAAAAAAAAACAGAGATAAAAATACATTTAATTACTTTAAGGGCATATTTGGCAACCTTGAAAGGCGTTTACTCTACGCGAGATACGTAGGGAGGGCTGGTGAGAGATAGATTTGAGAGGACCCCAAGGAGAGTGTGTGATTGGTTTGGTAAGCAAAGGAAAAATAATCTCAAACACAGGACGTGGTGAGTGCTTTGATACCAAATGTTGGGTACCTAACCAATACGCCAAAAGCTCCAGAGCTGATCAAACGTATTAGGCTAGGCCTTTTTAACCTGTCCCATACCAGGCTGGGTCCCACCTAGTCTCATACCTAGGCAGGCCCCACTCAGGACCGTATCATTATTGTTACGAACCCAAATTGGTTCACAACAAGATTGATCTTCTAAGAGTGAATATGAGCCTCTCCTGACCCATTTCGAGGGAAACGTTTGTCCTCCTTTGTGTGCAAAAACACAATTTCGAGTTTGAAATTCTTCATTCCCTTAAAAAAGACTACTTTCATGTTATTTATAGAAGACTCGCTTGATCACTTCCTCTAAAACTCCTACCCAAACCAATCTAGATAACCCTTATCTCTAAGAGTCTAATCCATACCAAACAACTAGAGAGAAAACTCCAAAAAATATAAAATAATTTATTCTACCTTAGATGGGACCCATCTAGGCACGTAACATTCCACCCGCCTTGAATTCACCCTTATCCTCAAGGTTGGGGGTGAAAAATGAAATCTTTTTTTGGACTTCTCTCTCTCTCTCTCTCTCTCTCTCTCTCTCTCTCTCTCTCTCTCTCTCTCTCTCTCTGCATCTTGCGAATAGTCACAATTTCATATGTCATCATCATGGGTAGAGACAGTTCTATTTTCATACTGATCTCATCATTAGGGGTGTAAATGGATATTCGGAAATTCGATTACCGTCCGCATCCGAATCCGTTTAAAGTGGATATTATCCGAATCCGTTTCAAGCGGATATTATCCGAATCCGTTTATGAGATATCCGGCTCTTAGCGGATGCGAATCTGGTAAATGGTATATCCGATCCGTTTAACATCCGAATCCGAGAAGTAAATCCTTTTTATTTATTATTAATAATATTATTAATATTTATTTTTAGTAATGCCCACTATCTTTTGTTTCTAAAAGAAAAGTGAATTTTCTTTTTAGAAGAAAAAAAAACAAAACAAAAAGTGTTTTGGGTAGGAAATGAAGTAATCTCTCATTTTAAGGGAATTCTTGGAGTTTGACATGGCTTCTTTATGAAGCAACAAATGTGGGTTGTAGGATGAAAGAGACAAATGGATGATGGTGATTGAAAGAAGATAGCATAGCTTCTAGAGAATTCTAAAGCAAAAAGCCCATCTATGTCATTAATGGTAAATGGACGGCTCAGATTAATTTTCCAACTTAGGGTTATAAAAAAACCCAAAATGCAATTAAAATAGGGGACTTCTAAGGTTTGCAAAGAGAAGCAAGCAAGAGAGAGGAGAAAGGAGGAGGCTGAGACACCTCTTCGGCATTCCTTGGTGCCTCCAACCCCACTAAAATCCACCGCCGCCCCTCTCCACCTTTTCACAGCCACCTCCATCACCGCTAATCACCTCAATCTCTAACCCAATCCCCATCTCCATCCCCATTTCTCTTCATCTTCCACCATCAGCACTCTCACTTCTCTTGTTCAAAATAGCCCAAACCCATTCCATCATATAAGGACACTCCAAAGATCAATGACTACTACCAACACCATCATCCATCCCCATCACCTCTCTTTCTCTCTGACTTTGTTTTAAAAGGAAGAAGAGGATCTCATATATTTTAGGGTTTAAGAGTTAATTTTGTGAAGAGAATGTAGAGGTCTAGTTTTAGGGTTTGGAAAATTCATTCGAGGAGTAAGAAGGAGAAAAAAGATAAAGTGCTACAATAAAATGTTCGAATTTACCGGATAAACGGATACGGATAATATCCGAATTCGAACAATATCTGGCGGATACGAATTCGGTAACAGATATTAAATATCCGTCAAATCCGAATCCGAATTCCGATAGTGTATACTGTAATCGAATTCGGATATAGCAATATCCGCTCCGAATTCGATCCGTTTACACCCCTAGTCATCATGATGTTCATCAAAGTTCCTTCTATGTGTTTTTTTGGAATGATTGGGATGTCGATGCACGGATGGTTGTGGGTGGAGAGATCTTCTTGATGACGTTGGACAGGTAGAGAGGAATGACAGAATTTTCAACGACGACATTTTCGAAATCGACATCGCTGAAAATCATCGATGGCTTTCTTTTGTGGCTTTTTCTTTATCTTCAATCTATTTTTTTTTTCTTCTTTTCTCCAATTTTTCCTTTTCTTTTTTTCTTTTTTTCCATACAAGCCTTCTCGATCCTGCTCCGGTTGAACTTTTCATTCAACTTCTTCAAACATGTGGGCTCTTCTATTTTCATGCCATGCGAAAATGCCATCTTATTATACTTGACATTCATAGAAGCTAGATGCCTTTTTATCTCCCTCATTGTCTCATCTAATTGATTCATTTTTCTTCAATTTTACTCAACATATGACCAGCTCGACTTGCTCTGATACCAATTGCTACGAACCCAAATTGATCCATAGTGTGATTGATCTTCTTAAAGGAAGATTAGCCTCTTGACCCACTTCGAGGGAAGGGAAAGTCCTCTTTTGTGCTAAAAAAACAGAGTTCTTACTTTGAAATTCTCCATTCCCTTGAAAAAAAAATACTCACATGTTATTTATAGAAAACCCACTTGAGCACTTCTTAAACTCCTACTCAAGCAAATCTAGATAACCCTTATCTCTAAGACTCATCCATATCAAACAACTAGAGAGAAAATTCCGCAAAATATAACGTATTTTATTCTACACCACGTAACATAGACATAGATGAACAACCACATGCACTAGCATCAATGAACAGAGCGCAACGGTTCTGCTTCCTAACCATTTAACGAACCATGATTGTGTTAAATTCCATGATCTGCATCCGTATACTAAGGTACATAAGATTCATTAGGAAGATCCATGGCCTCCAGCTTCAGTATATATTATCCAAATATGTGATACGGACAACGTGGTCCCTATATTTAGATCTAGGCAGCCTAAATTCAGGAAAGTTTTTAACAGTTCCCATAAGAAGCACAAGAGGGCTATTTCATGGATTCAAGGTGGAGATCGGATGAAGGAATGGCCAAAACTTGAATAACACATTTTTTAAGCAAATACAATTTATTTTAACACTGTAGAAAAACAGACAAAATTCTCAAAGTGAGAATTGAAAACATGGATGAATATGTTAATGAGTAAAAATGCACCATTTAAGACTAACGCTTGAGTGACAAACTCCAATTACATTGCAACGCCATACAATATTAACAGAACTCGAGAAATAGTTTATGATGAAGTCCAAATCAGCATACCAAATGAACCTCCAATAAGGCCAAAATTATTTTATTGACGGTGTTGGTGGAATCATGTGTGCGCGCTTGGGGGTAGAATCTTTTACTTAAGATGCATCTCCTGTTGGGGCTCTTGCAATTTCTGGACCTTTTTAGTTTAGAATATAGATTATTATCTACTTTATGCTTTTTATTTCTTACCCGGGGGCGGGGGGAGTTCGTAATATAAATCATGGGGGAACCAATTTGAAGATTCTTGGGTTGGAATGTAATGTATTTAAGGCCTTTTTTGGATTGCAGAAATTTTGTGGAAAAGTTTGGAAAGAAAAATTATCTCTAAAATTTCTGTTTTTTTTTTTTTTTTACCCTCAAAAAATGATAACTTGAACCAACCCGATGGAACTTTTAATTGAAGGGCTTTCATTTTATTATAATATCCCTCTTAATTAACCATAATTAGGCCAGGCAAAATTGGCCGAACAGGGCCGAAACCGAACCGAAAATTCGGTTTCGGTTTGGGTAAATCAAACCGATTCAAATTTCGGTTCGATAGAACCAAACCGATGTTCAATTCAGTTCAGATCGGTTTCAGTTTGAACCCTTGCCGAACCGAAACACTAAAGTATCAAAACATAGTGATGGGGGTGGCATTTGAAAATTGAAGGGGTTCCTATTTCATTCAGTTCTCTACACATACTACACACTTGTTAAGGTGAGCACATCATTTTACAACCATAGTATGGGAGGCCTCACATTTTACATGTCATGTTTTCTATATGGTAGGGGCCTAATAGGCTAATATAAACCCATGTGTATGATGGGACCCATCATTTTATACCCATCACTTCAGTGGGCTCACCATTTCCCCCCAAACCCATGTTTTCATAATCCATTAATAGGGTGGGCCCACCGTTTTCACCTCAATGGAAAGGGGCCAATTATTTTAAACCCGATAGAAACTGAAAGAAACCGAATAGCTAATCCTGCTAAATTCCCCTACGATTCTCTTAGTAGGAACAATCTTCAGACTATAACATATTGTAGAAATTTTGAATTAGACTTTGGAGGGGTGCGCCAGGCCCGTGCAGTAGTGCAACGCATGGGCGACGCATAAGGGCCCCCAATAGCAAGCTACTGGTGGTGGACCCTACCCCAAAAAAAATTAGATTAATATCATGTGACCCGATGGGCCACGTATCAGATATTAAACTGATAAGAACAGATACTACACTTGATCTTAGCCAAAAGGCCGAGAAAGGTATGCTTTCATAATTCTCAACCCGTTCCTTTTATAGACACCTTTTTCCACTACATTTCTGCTTCTTTTCCGATGTGGGACTAAACCTGTAGTGGGAAATACTATATCAGGCTGTGGTATAAAACTACAACGGTAAATGGAAAATTAGGCTATCAGGATCAAACCTATGTGACATTTTTTGGGCCCATTTGTTTGATGGGATGTGATCTGATCCGTTGATCTTATTGGCAACCACAAGTCTGTCCAGTTGCCATAACGAATACCCTTATTGGATGATCATACATCCATGATTAATTAAGGGAAGTGATATTTACGCCCCTTTTGGTCACTGGGCGCCACCCGGCGCCAGTGTATCAACGACTAAACGGGGGGCAAATGTACCTGATGTCAGAAAAATCCAGTGGGTTTGATTGTCTGTGTATACATGAGGACACCCGAAAAATGCAGTGGAGCCCCACAATAATTGATGATCCCAACCATTCATTTGTTTGGCCCAACTTAAATTGGCCGCTGAACCAATAGTTGTCTCAATATGATGATCATAACCCTTAGAAATTTAATATAGATGGCATAATATAACTTCTACCAATCAAAGGGTTGTGGGTCATCATAAAAAAAGACTGATCAATCTTTCCGAAGTGAGAGAAGGACTTCGTGTCGCGGCTGCTCCACTCTGTTGCGGTCTCTTGAATTGAACTTCGTTGCCCTTGATAATAAACCGGATCGAGCCCGGGATCTTCTTGGAAATGGGAAGATCTAGGATAGGTGGCCAACCTCCTGGAGAAGGTTTCGGTATAGCTCCTTGTAAAGCAATCCCGATAGGTGGCCATGCATGTTAAAACTCTTATGCTCTGTTTGGTTGCCTTTTAGCACTAGGTTTATTTTAATACCACTCTTGTAATGATTACTTGTGGGGTGGATTTTTTAATCCCACTTTTGTAATGATTGCCTTTTCATCCCATCCCAAGATAACTCCAGGAACAAAAATAAACTCAGGAACCAAAAATAAGCTTGAGAAGAATTTTTTTCTACCCAACAGTTCAAGCAACCAAACAAAGGTGTTTTTTTTTTCCCACCATATCTCCCAGGGTATTTTTTTTTCCCACCATATCTCCCAGGGTATTTTTTTTCTCCCACATAACTAAACATGGGATTTTTATTTTACCAGGATACTTCCAGGACTTTTTTTTTTCCCACCTATCTCCCAGGGTATTTTTTTCTCCCACATAACTCCCAGGAACAAAAAAACCCTGGCAACCATACAGAGCTTTAGTGGTTAAGATCATACTACGATCTGCTTAAGTTGCTGCCCATCACATGATAAGGACCTTTCATCTGGTAGGCCCCATGAAATCTTAACCAAGAGCCCACCCCTCAACAGAATACTTGGCACATCTTGGGTTAAGGTAGCACCAAACCAATGGAAGTGATCCACAGCAGATTGTTGAAGAATCCAAAATTCTCAATAATTGGATGATTCAAGCTGTACATTTCAAGATGATCATTGCATGACTGTAGGCCTGCTTGTCACATAGATGTCTAACATAACTCCGGCCAGCATGGGACCATGACCAAGGGGTCCCCTCATGATCATGTTCAACGGTCTCGATTTCACATAGATGTCCCAATGTTTGATCTTAGAGTTGATTGTGGTCATTGATCCCGATAGCAGTGTCAGGCGAAGTCTTGAGGTTGTTTTAGCGTGAGATTTTATATGGTTTCAGCATGTGCTTCACGTATTTTTAAGAAGTACCATGGGCCCACTTTATAAGGATCCAAGCCATTCAGTTGTTGGGCCCAACATAAAAAAACCTGATGATCTCATTGAAAACAATCATTAGAGCAATGATAGAATAGAGGGCGCCTTTGCAAAAACCAGCTTCAAGGGCACCCCATTGGTCACTTTCATCAATGTGCATTTATGATGCTGCCGGAAAAAGTGGATTGCGCACAATAAACGGAAAAGGCTTTGACTTTGTTGAAACTGACTAATGGGGGCACTCTTGAAGCTGGTTTTTGCAAGGGATCCCTTCATTCCTTCAATTATATATTAATCTACTTGATAATAATTTGGCATGTAATTTACGAGATATTTAAGGGGTCGGGTTTTGGGTTTTCTTTTTCATTAAACCGGACCCGACCGAGGTTAGGTCGGGCTTTTCAATGTAACCCGACCCGACCCGACCCATCCCAAGACCCATGATTTCTAAACCCAATTTCAGGTCAGGTAAAACCCAACCCAACCCAAGTTGCAACCTTAAATGTAATCATGACTAAGATCTATATTAATAACCAATATAGAAGAAGCAAACAAAATCCTAACTGTTGATTGTGCTTAAGACCAAGATGATGTAATGAAAAAAGTCTTAACCGTTGATCTCTTGCTGATATAGGTTGTGGGGATGGGATCCATATGATTCCTACGCTAACCAAGAAGAGCATCTAGATGGTATGGATTATTATTAAGACGATGGATATGGTAAATTAAGACTCGAGATTAAAACATAGCGCAAAAACTTAACAGTAGATTGGCAAGGGCCGCGCGAACGCGTACCCTCTCTAACACAAATTATGACGTCCACTCTCCCACTTGGGGAGATGGTAGGACAGCTCTCCTCCAGAGTGCAATGGAAGCAGCTGTCCTAGGCAATCGGCCTTCTTGATCACCGATAGACCCCGTCCAGGTAAGTATGCTTCACTATTCTTCTCACCTCTCTTTTGTACACACCTACTTCTCTTCTATTTATCTCCAAATCCGATGTGGGACTATGTTCACAACTCCCTATTACTGCCCCTTCTAAATTGATGTGAGATATACCTGTACAGCCTGGGAAGGGAAATGACCACCCCTTTTAGTGTAAATGAGTAGTCTTAAATACACTCGAGGGGGCTGGCCCCGGAAGAAAGGGGGCGAATATATCACTTAAAAACACCTTACAAGTGCCCATCACAAGATCGGGACCATTCATCTAGAAGGCCCCATTAAATCTTAGCCAATAGCCCACCCCTCTACAAAACACTTGGCAGATGTGGATTTACGTAGCACCACACCAATGGATGCCTTGTAGGTAATCCATCGAATGCAATTGAGAGAGAGAGAGAGATGGAGCATACTTACTTGGACACTCAGATGGACGGTTCGACTTTAAATGGATTGTGGCCGAAAGACAAGAAGTGCGATCCGAAGAACACTCTGAAACCAATCTGACTGATAAGAATTTGAATAGATCATGACTAAGACATAGGGGTTTCTGATCCGAAGACTCCGTTCGAAGGGCTGGAGATAAGTGTGGAAAGGAGGTCAATACTTCAATTTGGATGATGGTAGTTTAGATTATGCAAGCTTAAGCTTGGTCCTTATGAAGGACAGTCTCTTTATGTGGAGTGATCAGATTTCAAAAAAGCTATATATGATATGGGTTCTCATGAACTTATAAATGTTTCTATAATCACTCCACTTATGATTTGAAAAAAAGCTATATATGATGAGGAAAAGGATTGTACGCTCGACCGCACCTAAAGTTAGGTACGGTAGAGTGCCAAATCACATGGGTCCCCCATTTTTGGTGGGCATCTAAACTATTCATTTGCAAGGCCCCATCATAGATATGGTGCATACCAAAAATCAGCTCCATAGGATCATCCTAACCCATCCATTTGTGGAGGCCAAAATGGACAGACAGTGTTTGTCCACAAATCTGCCCATTTTGGCCTCCAGTTTTGGAGAGGTTATGATGATTCAATGGTGCTGATTTTTGGTATGCACCCTATCTATGATGGGGCCTTGCAAATGAATGGTTTAGATGCCCACCAAAAATGGGGGACCCATGTGATTTGGCACTCTACTGTACCTAACTTTAGGTATGGTCGAGCATACAATCCTTTTCCTCATATATGACATGGGTTCTCATGAACTTATAAATGTTTCTATAATTGCTTCATTTATGATTTGAAAGCTTACTCTAAGAGTATTTGTTTTAACATCTTGGCAACTTGGGCTAGGTTCACCGTTGATAAAGACATTCGAACAACAGTTGATCTCCCATCCATGAGTTTCATTTTGGAATCAGTGTCAAACGTTCTAACGTATTAGATATGGAAAGAACTCCTTAATTTCCTTTACTCGGCAAGCTGAGAAGATGCTCAATATTGCAACCCTTTAGGCCCTGTTTTGATTGCAAGAAAAACATTTCTAATGGAAATATTTCTTGGTGAATTTTCTTCTTTCTATAATTTAAAAGGAAATGATTTGATTATGGTTAATTTAGAGGAATACTATCATAGCTTGAAGGTCCTCTAAGTAAATATTAAATAGGGCTGGTTCCAGTTATCTTTTTTGTGTTTAAAAATGTAGGAAATTTTAGAAATATTTTTCCTTATAGAACTTTTTCAGAAAATTCTTGCAATCCAAACAAGGACTTAGGGTCGATGTCTCACTCAGCACCGAGAATAGATGTGATCCTCTACTTCTTTATGTGGCCTCTTCATAGATGAGTGGGGCTGTCAATGGAACCAGACAGGTCGATGGACCATCCAAATCTGAATTTAAATGGACAAAGATCTAGACACATTACGAGGATCCATGAATATGATTCGGATCCTTATTATAGGATTCAAAATTATTTGCGATCGGATCCAGACAACTAACAGCCCATGGGAGTGTCCTAAATCGAATTTTATCATTCTATTTTACAAAAATACCTTCTAATTTATTTTATGGTTGACATCCTCTTCAATGTCTCCTTTCTCTTGGTTCAATTCTACATAAGGAAGGAGAAATTGAAGAGGATGTTAACCATAGAATAAGAGCAAGTTGTTGAAGTGGAAGCTTGCCTCAGGAGTTCTATGCGACCATAAAATCCCTACCAAGTTGAAGGGACAGTCTTATAAGACAGTTGTGAGGCCAACCATGTTGTACGACTCAGAATGTTGGGCCACCAAGAAGCAGCATGTGCATAAGATGAGCGTAGCGGAGATGCGAATGCTTAGATGGATGTGCGGCCACACAAGGTTAGATAGAATTAAAAATGAAGACATTCGTAAAAAGGTGGGAGTGGCACCAATTGAGGAGAAGATGAGAGAGCACCGCTTAAGATGGTTCGGACATATCCAACGTAGGCCTTTGGATGCTCCAGTGAGAAGAGACGACTCGTGCCAAGTTGATGAAGTAAAAAGAGGTAGAAGCAGTATGGAAAGGTTTGATAGCTAGGAACATAATAGAGAACATGACCTATGATAGGATAGAATGGAAGAAAATGATCCACGTAGAAAAACCCAACTAACGCCAGGAGTAGAGTCGGGTAGATTCCTTTCACCTTCTTCATGAATTTTTTTCTAAATGATTCATTTAGCCGCTTTGTTGAGTTGAGTTGACCTTCTAATTTATTTTATAAATTTAAGTATTATTTCATGGGTATTTGGTGGAGGCGAACTTGCGGATCACCTTTGCATATCATTCAATTGGTGGGGCCGAATATCATCTTAAGGAAATTGACAATGTAACACGCCTTGAAGCATTGTTTTCTTCTGCCTCTCGACCAAGGTTCATTATCCCCAACATATTTTCTCGAACACATAACACATGTTTGTGCAAGGAAGTACATTCCTAGTCACATTTTTTTGGTTCATAATTTCTATCCCAACTAATTGCTACAGCTTGAGAACCAACAACCATCAATGAGTAGCATGGTAGTTGCTAAGAGGAGCACAACGCAAAAACAAATGTTCTACAGAAAGATCATTGGCAATCAAAGCAATTGAGTATTATTCAAGGAACCCGGTAATATGCTAAAGTTTGTGACCAGTACCTCCTCATTACTTTGAGTCTCATTCTGGATGACCGCAGTCATGCTGTCTGATTTCCAATTGGCAACCAAACAAGGAATCAGCATTCATCGGCATTTGAAATTCCAATGAATGCCGAGCATTTGTGCAACCAAAAAGGGCCAAGAGAAAAATGTAAAAGAGAGAAGTGAGAGGAAAGAAAGAAACACAAAAAATACCAAAAAAGGATTTTTGTGTGGTGTTCTTCTAGGGTTTGCTTTTGGGGAAAAAGAAACTAATAGGGTTTGGAACCTTAATTCGTTGAAGATTTGAAGTCTTTGCTGGGGGCAAGTAAGAAGGAAAAAGAAGAAGCTAAAACCTAGGGTTTTGAAAGAGTTCTCAAAGAGGAAGGTGAAGATCTCTCACGCTCGGATTTTAGAGGCGAGAAAGAATTCTCTTGAAAGGGGTTTTTGAAGTAAACCTGTATTTTCTCCAAGATGTCACTATTTTTTCTTTGAATGTTGAAGAATTTTATTAAAGAAAACTAAAATAACAAGGGGAAACCCCACCGATTGAGATGACCAAAGAAGAACAAAACAATATCAAACCACCCCAATGATACAACAAGAGGAGGAAGGAAATCAAATACTTTCAACTCCAACATTGAGCACCCTTCCCTAGCTAACAAATCGGCCTCAGAATTTGCCGACCTCCTAATATGGTGAAATGATATAGCGAGACCCATCACTCAGTCCGATATTTCATCCAACCACTTAATCACATTTGAAGAATGACCCTCTGCTAGATTGCTATAACATCATTTAACCACCATTGAGCCAACATCAATATTCCGTTGTACGCCGCCCGCATCTCCGCTTCATTTGAATCGGCTACCCCAATAGGACCCAAAAATGTCCAGAGTATTCCAATCTTCATCTCTAAGATAAGTTTGTTGTCAGATGGTTGCTGGGACATTCTTGTAGACATGGTTTTAAATTTCAGTTTTGGCTAAAATTTCGGAGTTATCCAAAACCGAAATTTTAGCCGAAATCTTGAAATTTTGGGCGAAATGTGGTACTGCCGCATGAAATCCCGGATTTTTTAGATGAAATTTCGATCGAAATTACCGAAATCGTTTGAAATATTTTAACGGAATAAAAAAGTATTATTTTATTATAAATTTGGATTGAATTCTCGAAATTAACGAAATTTCGAACGAAATTTGGTAAATTTTGATTTCAGTACCATTTAGTTTCATTCCTCACTGAAATCCGAAATTTTGGACCGAAATTTCTGATTTCGGTTGAAATTTAAAACCATGCTTGTAGATAAGTTTACGAGGTGGACATTTTTGGGCATTCAAGAGGGATTCTTTACATAAGATGGCCTGTTGCATCTAACAGCAACCACCTCGTGAATGAGCCTCTGTGGCTACTTTCAGATGCAACAGACCATCACAGAAATCATCCTCGAAATTCCTTCTTGATGTGTAATGCAGGGGGTGAAAATATCATCTCCCGATTATCTTGTGTGAGAAGAATCTTTAGACTTCAACAATAGAACTGAAATTTTTGGAGGGGTGCGCCAGGCCCGTGCAGAGCGATGCGTAAGAGCCCCCAACAGCAAGCTATTGGTAGTGGACCCTACCCCAAAACAATTAGATTAATATCATGTGACCCGATGGGCCACATATCAGATATTAAACTGATAAGAACAGATACTACACTTGATCTTAGCCAAAAGGCCGAGAAAGGTATTGCTTTGATGAGTTTTTATATGACCGTCTCACCAACAAGGGCAGAGAGAGAAAAAACTCTCCCCTTGATTTTTGATCCAACATACCTGTTTTCACAGTCGGCCACCATATAATTTCTCCCAAGTCAAACCCCCTTTTTTTTACTTCTCTTTGGATCAAAATCCAAGGGGCAGTACTGTACTGCTTACACCATAGGATGATCTAAACCGTCCATTTGATGGGCCACAATGTAAAAGGCTGTGCCCGAAAATTTATTTCCACAATGTAAAAAGGGATTTCAGAGGATATTACGGTTCTCAAAAAGCTCTTTAAACCCTATAAATACTACACGACAAACAAGTGGAGCGCTTGTTTATCGAAACACCTTGGTGTAGATATCATTTCCCTAAGATTAATGCAAAACAATTTATTTTTGTTTTTGATCATTCCTTGGTGAGCTTCTAGAAATTTCGGATATGATGATCATAACCCTCTGATCTATAGAGGTCTCTATAATGTGCCACCCAATACACATTGGATGGTTACGATCATCTTATGGAGATGATTTTCAGGGCAAGGGCTATTTATGTTTCTGCCCAACAAATCAATGGTTTAGATGATTAGATCATGGTCTAGTATTTTTTTTAAATCTGTAAGTACGTGCAGACACCCTATAAAAATTTGTTATATAACAGACGCTTATAAGTACTGTAGTCATGACTGAGATCGATATTAAGACCAATACGATAGGATCAAACAAAATCCTAACCGTTGACCGTGCTTAAGACCAAGATGATGTAATGAAAAAAAGTCTTTACCATTGATTTCTTGCTGACAATTAGGCGGGTCAGTGGACTCAAACGGTCCATTGGGCCATCCGAATCGAACTTAAATGGACAAGATCGATCTAGACACATTACCAGGATCCATGGAAACATTTCAGGACGCTATCAAAGGATCCGAAATTATTGCCAATGGGATCCAGACAACCCACAATAGTCGGCAGGAGAGTCCTAAATCCAATTTTATTATACTCTTTTATGAAAATACACTCTAGTTTATAACTTTAATTAATGGTTTAGGGGTATTTTAGTGAAAATAAGTCCTACATTTTTTTGGAACAATTCCTATTTTTAGTGTTTTTCATTCTTCTCTCTCAGGGTACCCTCTTAAGTCTTATCTTCCTTTTTTTGGGGGGGAGTAAGCTGGGGTTAGGCAAGACCCCGACCAGAATATATTAGCAAGCAAGAAGAAAATACATAAGGATCGAAAGGCTAAAAAGCCAAGAGGCTAGCACCCAAAGGCTAGCATAAAAGGAAAGATGGAGTGATCACACTCATACACAAATCTTCTCCTTTTGCCGGGAAGCCTCTTTTGGAGAGGATATCGGCAGCAGTATTTCCTTCCCTCCACACATGGGTGATTTTCCAGGAGATTGTGGATTTGGTGGACTCTGTTATTCTGATTCCAGGGGTACTTTGCGGATTTCTTTACAATGTCAACTGCGTAAGAAGAGTCTGATTCAATCCAAATCCTATGAGAACTATGGCGCAGGGCCAGCTCAATGCCATTTTTTATAGCAAGAAGCTCCAGCCCAAATATCTCCTCCGGATCTGTGAGAAGTGAAAGCATTGTTATACCAGACCCATCATTAATTCTGAGAATGCCCCCAATGCCCCCCCCCCCCCCCCCCCCCCCCCCCCCATTAGCATCAAGGGATGCATCAATGTTAACCTTTATCTCATTGATGGTAGGAGGTGACCAGGAGATAAACTTTGGCTCTTATCTTCCTTCACTAAGAATTGACGCTAAAGTCCCTAGCCCACAGGCAATGCTGTGGCTCACCCTCGTAGCTCCTGGTCACATTTGCATTCGCCCTCTTTTGAGAATTTGAACTCTGTAAAATGTAAGTAGGAAAATGGATCGTCACATCACTGGGACGTAGGAAATAGGATCCGAAGAACACTTTGAATCCAATTCGACTGATAATAAATTTGAATGAATCGTGACTAAGACATAGGTGGTAACACTTCGAATCCAATTCAACGATAAGAAATTGAATGAATCGTGACATAGGTGGATCCGATCCGACGTGGGTTCGTTGACACCCCTAGTGACAATAAGGTTGGAGGGATGGGGTCCTCATTAACCAAACTGATCAGAACAACCATGTCTCTTTGTGTGACAAATAATGTCTACCAAATCAACGATCCAGATGACATCATGATTTCTTGGCTAACCATGATGGACAACTTGATAGTTTGATGGGTTTGATTGTAAGTAATAAACTATCCTGATTTCCATGTACACGGATTAGTCACTTCCCTGCATTTTCTTCTTAGATTTGGGAAATTAACAGTAAAGATTAAATGAAACAACAGATACTTAAAGGTCAAGATTAAATGAGACAACAAATACTTCAATTAAGATTTGCGAGGGCCGCGCGAGCGCGTGCCCTCTCTAACACAAATTATGACGTCCACTCTCCCACTTGGGGAGATGGTAGGACAGCTCTCCTCCAAAGTGCAATGGAAGCAACTGCCCTAGGCCTCGCGCGGCCCTCTCTAACACAAATTATGACGTCCACTCTCCCACTTGGGGAGATGGTAGGACAGCTCTCCTCCAAAGTGCAATGGAAGCAACTGCCCTAGGCAATCGGCCTTCTTGATCACCGATAGACCCCGTCCAGGTAAGTATGCTTCATGTCTCTTCTCACCTCTCTTTTGTACATACCTCCCTCTCTTCCATTTATCTCCACATCCGATGTGGGATTATGCTCACAACTCCCTATTACTGCCCGTTCTAAATTGATGTGAGATATCCATATACAGCGTGGGAAGGGAAATGACCACCCCTTGTAGTGTAAATGAGTGGTCATAACACTTGGCAGACGTTGGATTTAGGTAGCACCACACCCAGTGTGTGTGTGAGAGAGAGACAGCGAGAGAGAAAGAGATGAAGCATACTAACCTCTACACTCAGATGGACGGTTCGATTTGAAATGGTTTATGACCGGGAAGTAGGATCCAGAGAACACTCTGAAACAGATCCGACTGATAAGAATTTGAATGGACCGTGACTAAGACATAGGTGGATCTGATTTGAAGACTATGATCACAGCCCTGGAGATAAGTTTAGGAAGGAGATCAATAGTTCAATTTGGATGATGCTAGTTTAGATTATGTAAGATTAAGCTCTGTCTTTTACGTGGAGTGAGAAGATTTCAAAAAAGCTATGAAATGGGTTCTCATGAACTTATAAATGTTTCTATAATAACTCCATTTATGATTTGAAAGCTTACTGGAAGAGTGCTTGTTTTAACCTCTTGGCAACTTGGGCGAGGTTCACCGTTTATAAAGACTTTCGAACAACAGTTGATCTCTCATTCCTTGTAGAATTGAGGGACTTGGAAGACTAATATGTTAAAAGACAATGCTGGCCTCCTGATGGATATGGTTGTTGTGGTGAGATTTTATCTAAGCAGGAAAACATGCAATTATATATTGACTAATCCCGAGATAAGTTGCTCATTGAATTAGTTATCCTGTTGGATAAAGTTTATCTTGAAACCACCTAGTCTGTTGTTCACCAATTTTCTGATTTTATCCAAGAATAAAGGTTGGAACAGAGGATATCATGTCTATACTATGATAAAATAAGCCTCAGCTTGCAATCCCTGTAGTGAATATCATGTACCAGGCTAAATATCATTATACCAAAATATAGTTGAGCTCTAATAATTAGGGAGATGATTTTTTTCGACCCTGTAGGATAATGCCCCCCTCTCCTCTTTTAAGGTGAATTGTGGGCAGACTTTAACACATTTTGACGTCAAATCACATTAAAAAGGGGGCGTATTATCCTACAGGGGGCGAAGAAATCGTCACCTTAGGGAAATGATAAATTCACCCCTTTTCTTCACATGGGACAGCCCGCTACAGTGTACGTGGCAATCATGTCCATTGAATCCTTCCCACATGATGTACACCGGCCCCACTGCGATCATAGATACACTACTGCTGGCTGTTCCAAGTAAAAAAAATGAGCGGATATATCACTTCCCTGAATTAAAATTTTCTTATATCCTATTGCTCCGACCAGGAACCAATAATGTTCCTATGATGGTAATTTGTACTCTTTGAAATGCATCAAGACTGAGACACTGTAAGTAGGAGCTGAAGAACATTATGAATCCGATCTGTGCAATAACGAATTTGAACGGATTCGATCCGAGGTTGATCCGTTGACACCCTTAGTGAAATGAGGGCGTGGTTTCAACTTCTCAGTCTTCTCTTATCCTTGTGGCCTTCAAATAGCACAAATTGTTCCAGGGGAACTTTCTATAGCTATTGATCTTGGGGCTTTAGTACCAAGGACGAGCAATCAATCTTTGTGATTACCTTGGGTTTCGAGCTTTTATAAGCCCCTAACCTAAGGGTCTGGGGCGTTTTGGGCAATATGATATCTCCTAGAGGGAGTTTTGATGGGCTTCCAAAGATGAATGGGGCTAAGTGATCTGCCAAAGCTGTACGTGGCATCTACAAATGCATCGGTGGGGGAGCGTTCTGCTTAGAGGGAAGCCCCCGTGCGGGTGATTTATGTTAGGAAGTGTGTTTGTTGGATTGTTTTCAATCGCAAAGAGATTTGTGATTGCAAAAGTCCTAATTATGGAGTATGTTGGATTTTCGTGGACTGGTGAGACTAAGGCTTTACGTTTATATTGAGTGTGATATTTCTGGGATATTAGTAGTTTTGTATAGTATTTTTTTGGGTGGGCAGTATGTTTCAGGATTTTTCCTAGATGCCTAGGGTTTGAGGACTACAAAGATTCTTAACTCGATGCGAGGAGTTGGTGTCCACCATTGGAGTCGTCGCAACATAATATTGTCAATTGGGGCGAGGCAAAATGGGGTATTTACAAATCGTATGTATTTTCTTTTTCCTAACTTTGTTAGTTTGTCATTTACTATTCAACTAGTTACAGACCCGTGCGATGCACGGATCGAATGTTAATTTAGATTGAAAAGGAAAAAAAATAAAAAAATAAAGAGTGCAATATATTCTTGAATTACTATTCCTCCATATATGAAAAAGATTAATAAAAATCACTAAAAGCTAAGATAAGATGCATTTACATGCAACTTACACCAAAAACATGAGTTATAGAAGAATCGGACTTGTCATTGAACCCCACTTTCATAGCAAAACAAATGAGTGAAAAAAGACTCGAAGGAAAAGAGAAAAAAAATCATGTCGGCTTAGAGGATTCCGCTTTACTTATATATATATAAGATGTGGCATATTCCATGTCGGCTTGCACAATTTCCAAACAAAGTCATTTCTCATTGTTTCACTTTTCTTTCAAATCAAGAGGGAAAAAAAGGAAAGTAATGTAATGTAACAAGAATAAGTAACATCCAAATGCCAAACAGAGCCTAAGAAAATCCAAATGGTTGATTTCTTGTAGTCATTGATGTTAGAGTCCTTCTGGTTGCACCAAAAAATGAAAAACATAATGCTCTGTTTGGTTGCCGGGTTTTTTTTGTTCCCGGGAGTTATGTGGGAGAAAAAAATACCCTGGGAGATAGGTGGGAAAAAAAAAAGTCCTGGAAGTATGCTGGTAAAATAAAAATCCCATGTTTGGTTATGTGGGAGAAAAAAATACCTGGGAGATATGGTGGGAGAAAAAAAAACCTTTGTTTGGTTGCTTGAACTGTTGGGTAGAAAAAAATTCTTCTCAAGCTTATTTTTGGTTTCTGAGTTTATTTTGGTTCCTGGGGTTATCTTGGGATGGGATGAAAAGGCAATCATTACAAAAGTGGGATTAAAAAATTCACCCCACAAGTAATCATTACAAGAGTGGGATTAAAATAAACCTAGTGCTAAAAGGCAACCAAACATGGGATGGGACCAAAATTTAACTTACTCTCCCACAAAACTCCCAGGCACAAAAAAAACCCGGCAACCAAACAGAGCATAAAAGTAAAAGGACTCATTTCTTTTTAGTTTCCTATCATTAAACGGTTGCCATTTATTATCACTATTTGATTTTCCTCTCAAAGATATTGGATTCCACATTTCTTTAACGTAATTTGACGTCAGAAAGCGTCATTTAATTATAGGGACATGACAAATGCGCATCCATTTAACGTAATTTGACGTCAGAAAGCGTCAAAAGGAGGGTAACTACTTTATCGCTTTTTGACGTCAAATCATGTTAAGGGTGCTAATAATCCTAGAGGGGGTGCGAGCGAATTTGTCATCTCCCTAATTATATTATACGGGCATTTCCGAAATTTGGGCAAAGGTTTATAAACACTACATTGGAAAAGTAAAAAAAATAAATTTTTTTGATCCCGCCTCCAACTGGAAATTCAAAAAAATTCCCTCTGCCCGATTTGTCGGGAATATGGAAACATTTTCATCCCCGCTCGAGAGAACAGCGGCAAAAGCTCTTCTTCTTCTCTCCTCTTCCAAACCCCTCTCTCCTCCTTCTTACAGGTGAAATCTCTCTCTCTCTCTCTCTCTCTCTCTCTCTCTCTCTCTCTCTCTATTCATTCTGTATTTTTTTTTTGTTTGTGATTTCAGCTGCTTTAATGGTTTTTTTATTCAGGAATAAGTGCAAGGAAGATCAGCATCTAAGTGTCTACAGTTCCTGTTCTTCTTCTCTTACTAGCAATGATTCATCTGAAGAGATTCGACCAGATCCGCTAAGAATTCTCGCAATTGCTGCTTTGTACCTTGAGAAGAAGTTCAAGGTAATTTTTTAATTTCAGTTCTTTGTTTACAATCTGTAGATCTGAACTTCATCTTCAGATCTGAGTCATTTCATGAATGGATCTGTACAACTGTTTCAGATCTCTGTAAACATTGTCAGTATCTCAACAGATGCCAGAAAATTACTTTCTATTTACTATATGTATGTATGAGTTCGGATTATTCAATCTTAACTAAACAGATCCTCGTTTTAGCTTTTTGTGTACATTTACATTTGCTTTTCTTTTTTAGTTTTGCATGCACTACAGATCTCTGTTTAAAACTCCTCACTGATTGCGCATCTAATTTCGGCATTAACTTTGCCTACGATCTGTAGATCTGAGTAGTTATAGCTCTTTTAGTGAAATTACGTCTACTTTTCCATTTATCTTCTACGGAAATTAGAAAAAGTCTTTTGAAATCTCAACTGCGCCAATCTAATTTTTGAAACTCGAATCTTCTTTTAGAATTTCAACTTATCAGATCTGTTTTTGATTAATTTCTGAAGAAATTTAAGTACTTCTGTAGAAAAAATCTGTAATAATGACCAGATCAAGGTATCTCGTTTTGGAGTTTTGCATTAAGTACTGATCTCTGATGAAAACTAGATCTAATTTTGGCATAAAATCTACTTACGATCTGTAGATCTAATTTTGATTGATTTCTGAAGAAATTTAGTGAAATCTGTGTTAAGGATCAGATCTTGGTAGCTCATTTGAAGTTTCTTCTTTATTCTTCTAAATTTTTTTTTCCAGGTGGTGAGAAGGACGCGTTCCAAGATCTATCGCGCTTCACATAGTAGGAAGTTTATCTCCGGCTGGAGCTGGAAAGTAAGCCGTCCAGTGCCGGAAAAAGAAGAAAATTCAGTGATTTCGAGTACTTCGAGCTCGGTTTGCAGCGTGGTGAGCCGACGTCAGCTGAGAGTGATGAAGAAATCATCCACTCGTCGTGAGAATGTGTTTAGAGGTGGAAAAAGGGAAGGCTGGACCTATTCGGCTCGGCTACGGAGCCGAGCCGAAGCTATCTTGGAATTTCTTTCAGGTTGTTGGGCTTCGGAGGTTAGGATTCGAGAAGCATTTGGCAATAGCCCTGACACTAGCAAAGCTTTGAGAATGTGAGTCAAATCTCTCTCTCTCTCTCTACTTACTACCGTGGAAAGTTTAAAAAGATGTCTCACTCTCTGACCTTTAACGAAAAGAAAGGAACTCCAACTGAATATAACAGCAAAAAGTAGGAGAATCTACACACGTAAATGGCCTTCACCTTCATAAATGTATCACCAATCCCCTCAGTTGATGGTGGCACTCTACGTTTTATTAAGCAACTTACTGATTATTTATTTATAGCCCTTTTGAAAGGGAAATGAATAATGATACTTTTGTCCCTTGACCCCTGTAGTCTAAAAGAGTAGTCGTAAATGTGGTTTTAAATTTCGACCAAAATCCAAAATTTCTGTCGAGACCGAAATCGAAATCGGGTACACCCGAAACGTTGCAAAATTTCTTCCGAAATTTAAGGAATTTCACCCAAAAAACTAGATTTTGTTCATTATTCAATGTTAAAATATTATTTTAATTGATTTCATCGGATTTTGGCCGAAATTTCGATATAGGTGAGGACCGAAACTAATTCTGAAACCGAAATTTGAAACCATGGTCATAAATACACTAGAGAGGGCTGTCCCAATTAATAAGGGGGGCGAATATATCATTTCCCTTGATTTTTTATTTTTTCGCAAAATATCTCATTTCCCTTTTGAAATTGTAACAAATTGTAACAACTAATTATAGAAGCAAAAAACTTAAGAGAGGAGTGTTATTATTAAAAAATGGGAGTGCAATTGCGAGTAATCGAAATATGCGGCAGTTCGTTCAACTCGAACAAAATCTAGGGTGGGCCCCATGTTTCAGGGTTTGAGTTGAAGCCTTTTCAATTTTAAAGCTGTTAAATGACATTAATACGTGACAAGTCATTCGTCTTTTATGCAACGTACTCCAACTTTGCCCCTAGCTTTTGTCAAAATAACGAAACGTATTAGAGACAAGCCCATGCAGGAGGTTTTTTTTTTAATGCAACTCTCCTTTGAAATTGATGTGAAAAAATGATTCAGTTTACTCGTAAATCAAGTCATTTTCTTAATCTAATTCATTATCATTTATATAGGGAAATGATACCCCGCTCTCTCCTAATGTTTTCTGTGAGAATGGTTCACTGCTTGAGGATAAATTCACCCCTTTAACATTTTTCTTTGCTTTTAAAACTTAATGAATAACGGGGTTGGTGTGGGTGTGGGAGGGGGATATCATTTCCCTTTATATATTCTAACAATTGTAAATTAATTTCCAGGCTGCTGAAATTAGAAGAAGTCAAGCGGTCGGGTGCAGGCGGCCGCGTAGATCCCTTCCTTTATTCGGTAATCCACATTTGATCCCGCTTTTGCTTTTATTTAAAAAAGAAATCGAATTTCAACAAAATATTAAGGTAGATGATTTTCCCGCCCCCTATAGGATAATGCGCCCCCCCCCCTTTAACGTGAATTGTGGGCAGACTTTTAACACTTTTTGGCGTTGGATCGTGTTAAAAGGAGGGCGCATTATCCTACTGGGATGCGGGTGCGAAAAAATCATCGCCCAATATTAAAAAGGAATAATTTAAAATCACACCCTTTTCTCAATGCTATTATTTTATACTCAGTATTATATATGCTGTATATATATATTTTATACTCAGATATTTGATATTTCTTCAAAACTGTAGCTAAGAGACGAAAAGAAGCAGACCAGCCGTCGTTTTTATTCGTTTTTTACCTCTCGTCCTTCTTTCCGTCAGCAAGAGAGTAGCAGATCCTCCCATATTTTCAGGTTTTGTTAAGACAGCATACAACAGCTTGATCATGAACCCTCTTTTACACTGTTTTCAAATTAAAACCAGGATTCTAAAATCTGCATATCCAAACGGCCCCTAAATTGATTAAAAGTTTGTCCGGGTTATATGGAAATCATTTTGATCATTGAAACACCAAATAAATTATTTGAAATTCCAACAGGGGCCACTTGATACGTTGGGATTGTTGAAACATGTACGCACCCAATTGAGTTCGGATTATTTTTCACAAAATCTAACAATTCATAGAATAGATATATCACAAAGATATCCATCCAATTGAACTCTGGTTGTTTTTTATTTGATCTAGGTGCATTTTACGTGAAGTTGAAATTTTCTTAAAATTAGCAAAAAACCTGAAAAAATAATAGTCAATATTTTCATCAGGCGACTGATATTGGCACTACCATATTTTAGTACTTGCTGAAACCCAGTTTGTCTTTTCTGTTACAATTAGCTTCTAAGTCCTTTTTTTGAGGTTGCAAGCCAAGATGAGATTAAACCCATAAAGAATCTGTCCTCTAGATTGTGGGACCCACCCCAAAGTTAGTTCTTTGGATGAGATGCAGTTGAAAAGTGGACTTCTTTTGTGTGAGAATTGCTATATTAGAAATAATTGTTGGGTTGGTGCTATCAAGAATGGAATCAAAGTCTCTAGGACTCCATCTCCATTGTTGAGATGTCCTATTCCACTTTTACTTTTCATCGTGTACATGAACATAATTCTTAATGGCATGGACATATCCTCCTTGTAAATAGTAGAAATAAAGTACCTGGCTGGTAAATGTCTTACCATCCTTGGCTGCAATTCCTAAACGAAGAAGTTCTAGAGGAAAATAATTGCATAGATTACTAGGGAAAACTACAATTGTTGGGATTTTGAGTTGTGGATTCCAATCCTCTAGGTAAATATTAAATAGGGTCGGTTCCAGTTATCTTTTTCATGCTTAAAAAATGAGTTCTCCATCCAATTCTTGTTCATCACCCAACGGTGAATATTTGCAGCTCAAAATGGAGGTCTTAGATTTATGAGTTTACTACTCAAATTATACTTATTAAGTTGTGATCTTAGTTATGGAACTTGAATACAATGTAGAACATATATAGTGATCAAGCGGATTCTTTTTAGTGAATATATCCACATAAATCCACATGAAATGACCCATATGATGTGATCTTAATCTGATGTTACAAAGATGCCTTGCCATTAAGATTAATGCAAAACAATTTGTTTTTGTTTCGAGCGTTCGTTTGCGAGCTTTCTAAAAGCATTTCTTTTTTGACCGAATGCATTCTTTTACCAAAAAAAAAAAAAAAACAGAGATAAAAATACATTTAATTACTTTAAGGGCATATTTGGCAACCTTGAAAGGCGTTTACTCTACGCGAGATACGTAGGGAGGGCTGGTGAGAGATAGATTTGAGAGGACCCCAAGGAGAGTGTGTGATTGGTTTGGTAAGCAAAGGAAAAATAATCTCAAACACAGGACGTGGTGAGTGCTTTGATACCAAATGTTGGGTACCTAACCAATACGCCAAAAGCTCCAGAGCTGATCAAACGTATTAGGCTAGGCCTTTTTAACCTGTCCCATACCAGGCTGGGTCCCACCTAGTCTCATACCTAGGCAGGCCCCACTCAGGACCGTATCATTATTGTTACGAACCCAAATTGGTTCACAACAAGATTGATCTTCTAAGAGTGAATATGAGCCTCTCCTGACCCATTTCGAGGGAAACGTTTGTCCTCCTTTGTGTGCAAAAACACAATTTCGAGTTTGAAATTCTTCATTCCCTTAAAAAAGACTACTTTCATGTTATTTATAGAAGACTCGCTTGATCACTTCCTCTAAAACTCCTACCCAAACCAATCTAGATAACCCTTATCTCTAAGAGTCTAATCCATACCAAACAACTAGAGAGAAAACTCCAAAAAATATAAAATAATTTATTCTACCTTAGATGGGACCCATCTAGGCACGCAACATTCCACCCGCCTTGAATTCACCCTTATCCTCAAGGTTGGGGGTGAAAAATGAAATCTTTTTTTGGACTTTCTCTCTCTCTCTCTCTCTCTCTCTCTCTCTCTCTCTCTCTCTCTCTCTCTCTCTCTCTCTCTCTCTGCATCTTGCGAATAGTCACAATTTCATATGTCATCATCATGGGTAGAGACAGTTCTATTTTCATACTGATCTCATCATTAGGGGTGTAAATGGATATTCGGAAATTCGATTACCGTCCGCATCCGAATCCGTTTAAAGTGGATATTATCCGAATCCGTTTCAAGCGGATATTATCCGAATCCGTTTATGAGATATCCGGCTCTTAGCGGATGCGAATCTGGTAAATGGTATATCCGATCCGTTTAACATCCGAATCCGAGAAGTAAATCCTTTTTATTTATTATTAATAATATTATTAATATTTATTTTTAGTAATGCCCACTATCTTTTGTTTCTAAAAGAAAAGTGAATTTTCTTTTTAGAAGAAAAAAAAACAAAACAAAAAGTGTTTTGGGTAGGAAATGAAGTAATCTCTCATTTTAAGGGAATTCTTGGAGTTTGACATGGCTTCTTTATGAAGCAACAAATGTGGGTTGTAGGATGAAAGAGACAAATGGATGATGGTGATTGAAAGAAGATAGCATAGCTTCTAGAGAATTCTAAAGCAAAAAGCCCATCTATGTCATTAATGGTAAATGGACGGCTCAGATTAATTTTCCAACTTAGGGTTATAAAAAAACCCAAAATGCAATTAAAATAGGGGACTTCTAAGGTTTGCAAAGAGAAGCAAGCAAGAGAGAGGAGAAAGGAGGAGGCTGAGACACCTCTTCGGCATTCCTTGGTGCCTCCAACCCCACTAAAATCCACCGCCGCCCCTCTCCACCTTTTCACAGCCACCTCCATCACCGCTAATCACCTCAATCTCTAACCCAATCCCCATCTCCATCCCCATTTCTCTTCATCTTCCACCATCAGCACTCTCACTTCTCTTGTTCAAAATAGCCCAAACCCATTCCATCATATAAGGACACTCCAAAGATCAATGACTACTACCAACACCATCATCCATCCCCATCACCTCTCTTTCTCTCTGACTTTGTTTTAAAAGGAAGAAGAGGATCTCATATATTTTAGGGTTTAAGAGTTAATTTTGTGAAGAGAATGTAGAGGTCTAGTTTTAGGGTTTGGAAAATTCATTCGAGGAGTAAGAAGGAGAAAAAAGATAAAGTGCTACAATAAAATGTTCGAATTTACCGGATAAACGGATACGGATAATATCCGAATTCGAACAATATCTGGCGGATACGAATTCGGTAACAGATATTAAATATCCGTCAAATCCGAATCCGAATTCCGATAGTGTATACTGTAATCGAATTCGGATATAGCAATATCCGCTCCGAATTCGATCCGTTTACACCCCTAGTCATCATGATGTTCATCAAAGTTCCTTCTATGTGTTTTTTTGGAATGATTGGGATGTCGATGCACGGATGGTTGTGGGTGGAGAGATCTTCTTGATGACGTTGGACAGGTAGAGAGGAATGACAGAATTTTCAACGACGACATTTTCGAAATCGACATCGCTGAAAATCATCGATGGCTTTCTTTTGTGGCTTTTTCTTTATCTTCAATCTATTTTTTTTTTTCTTCTTTTCTCCAATTTTTCCTTTTCTTTTTTTCTTTTTTTCCATACAAGCCTTCTCGATCCTGCTCCGGTTGAACTTTTCATTCAACTTCTTCAAACATGTGGGCTCTTCTATTTTCATGCCATGCGAAAATGCCATCTTATTATACTTGACATTCATAGAAGCTAGATGCCTTTTTATCTCCCTCATTGTCTCATCTAATTGATTCATTTTTCTTCAATTTTACTCAACATATGACCAGCTCGACTTGCTCTGATACCAATTGCTACGAACCCAAATTGATCCATAGTGTGATTGATCTTCTTAAAGGAAGATTAGCCTCTTGACCCACTTCGAGGGAAGGGAAAGTCCTCTTTTGTGCTAAAAAAACAGAGTTCTTACTTTGAAATTCTCCATTCCCTTGAAAAAAAAATACTCACATGTTATTTATAGAAAACCCACTTGAGCACTTCTTAAACTCCTACTCAAGCAAATCTAGATAACCCTTATCTCTAAGACTCATCCATATCAAACAACTAGAGAGAAAATTCCGCAAAATATAACGTATTTTATTCTACACCACGTAACATAGACATAGATGAACAACCACATGCACTAGCATCAATGAACAGAGCGCAACGGTTCTGCTTCCTAACCATTTAACGAACCATGATTGTGTTAAATTCCATGATCTGCATCCGTATACTAAGGTACATAAGATTCATTAGGAAGATCCATGGCCTCCAGCTTCAGTATATATTATCCAAATATGTGATACGGACAACGTGGTCCCTATATTTAGATCTAGGCAGCCTAAATTCAGGAAAGTTTTTAACAGTTCCCATAAGAAGCACAAGAGGGCTATTTCATGGATTCAAGGTGGAGATCGGATGAAGGAATGGCCAAAACTTGAATAACACATTTTTTAAGCAAATACAATTTATTTTAACACTGTAGAAAAACAGACAAAATTCTCAAAGTGAGAATTGAAAACATGGATGAATATGTTAATGAGTAAAAATGCACCATTTAAGACTAACGCTTGAGTGACAAACTCCAATTACATTGCAACGCCATACAATATTAACAGAACTCGAGAAATAGTTTATGATGAAGTCCAAATCAGCATACCAAATGAACCTCCAATAAGGCCAAAATTATTTTATTGACGGTGTTGGTGGAATCATGTGTGCGCGCTTGGGGGTAGAATCTTTTACTTAAGATGCATCTCCTGTTGGGGCTCTTGCAATTTCTGGACCTTTTTAGTTTAGAATATAGATTATTATCTACTTTATGCTTTTTATTTCTTACCCGGGGGCGGGGGGAGTTCGTAATATAAATCATGGGGGAACCAATTTGAAGATTCTTGGGTTGGAATGTAATGTATTTAAGGCCTTTTTTGGATTGCAGAAATTTTGTGGAAAAGTTTGGAAAGAAAAATTATCTCTAAAATTTCTGTTTTTTTTTTTTTTTTACCCTCAAAAAATGATAACTTGAACCAACCCGATGGAACTTTTAATTGAAGGGCTTTCATTTTATTATAATATCCCTCTTAATTAACCATAATTAGGCCAGGCAAAATTGGCCGAACAGGGCCGAAACCGAACCGAAAATTCGGTTTCGGTTTGGGTAAATCAAACCGATTCAAATTTCGGTTCGATAGAACCAAACCGATGTTCAATTCAGTTCAGATCGGTTTCAGTTTGAACCCTTGCCGAACCGAAACACTAAAGTATCAAAACATAGTGATGGGGGTGGCATTTGAAAATTGAAGGGGTTCCTATTTCATTCAGTTCTCTACACATACTACACACTTGTTAAGGTGAGCACATCATTTTACAACCATAGTATGGGAGGCCTCACATTTTACATGTCATGTTTTCTATATGGTAGGGGCCTAATAGGCTAATATAAACCCATGTGTATGATGGGACCCATCATTTTATACCCATCACTTCAGTGGGCTCACCATTTCCCCCCAAACCCATGTTTTCATAATCCATTAATAGGGTGGGCCCACCGTTTTCACCTCAATGGAAAGGGGCCAATTATTTTAAACCCGATAGAAACTGAAAGAAACCGAATAGCTAATCCTGCTAAATTCCCCTACGATTCTCTTAGTAGGAACAATCTTCAGACTATAACATATTGTAGAAATTTTGAATTAGACTTTGGAGGGGTGCGCCAGGCCCGTGCAGTAGTGCAACGCATGGGCGACGCATAAGGGCCCCCAATAGCAAGCTACTGGTGGTGGACCCTACCCCAAAAAAAATTAGATTAATATCATGTGACCCGATGGGCCACGTATCAGATATTAAACTGATAAGAACAGATACTACACTTGATCTTAGCCAAAAGGCCGAGAAAGGTATGCTTTCATAATTCTCAACCCGTTCCTTTTATAGACACCTTTTTCCACTACATTTCTGCTTCTTTTCCGATGTGGGACTAAACCTGTAGTGGGAAATACTATATCAGGCTGTGGTATAAAACTACAACGGTAAATGGAAAATTAGGCTATCAGGATCAAACCTATGTGACATTTTTTGGGCCCATTTGTTTGATGGGATGTGATCTGATCCGTTGATCTTATTGGCAACCACAAGTCTGTCCAGTTGCCATAACGAATACCCTTATTGGATGATCATACATCCATGATTAATTAAGGGAAGTGATATTTACGCCCCTTTTGGTCACTGGGCGCCACCCGGCGCCAGTGTATCAACGACTAAACGGGGGGCAAATGTACCTGATGTCAGAAAAATCCAGTGGGTTTGATTGTCTGTGTATACATGAGGACACCCGAAAAATGCAGTGGAGCCCCACAATAATTGATGATCCCAACCATTCATTTGTTTGGCCCAACTTAAATTGGCCGCTGAACCAATAGTTGTCTCAATATGATGATCATAACCCTTAGAAATTTAATATAGATGGCATAATATAACTTCTACCAATCAAAGGGTTGTGGGTCATCATAAAAAAAGACTGATCAATCTTTCCGAAGTGAGAGAAGGACTTCGTGTCGCGGCTGCTCCACTCTGTTGCGGTCTCTTGAATTGAACTTCGTTGCCCTTGATAATAAACCGGATCGAGCCCGGGATCTTCTTGGAAATGGGAAGATCTAGGATAGGTGGCCAACCTCCTGGAGAAGGTTTCGGTATAGCTCCTTGTAAAGCAATCCCGATAGGTGGCCATGCATGTTAAAACTCTTATGCTCTGTTTGGTTGCCTTTTAGCACTAGGTTTATTTTAATACCACTCTTGTAATGATTACTTGTGGGGTGGATTTTTTAATCCCACTTTTGTAATGATTGCCTTTTCATCCCATCCCAAGATAACTCCAGGAACAAAAATAAACTCAGGAACCAAAAATAAGCTTGAGAAGAATTTTTTTCTACCCAACAGTTCAAGCAACCAAACAAAGGTGTTTTTTTTTTCCCACCATATCTCCCAGGGTATTTTTTTTTCCCACCATATCTCCCAGGGTATTTTTTTTCTCCCACATAACTAAACATGGGATTTTTATTTTACCAGGATACTTCCAGGACTTTTTTTTTTCCCACCTATCTCCCAGGGTATTTTTTTCTCCCACATAACTCCCAGGAACAAAAAAACCCTGGCAACCATACAGAGCTTTAGTGGTTAAGATCATACTACGATCTGCTTAAGTTGCTGCCCATCACATGATAAGGACCTTTCATCTGGTAGGCCCCATGAAATCTTAACCAAGAGCCCACCCCTCAACAGAATACTTGGCACATCTTGGGTTAAGGTAGCACCAAACCAATGGAAGTGATCCACAGCAGATTGTTGAAGAATCCAAAATTCTCAATAATTGGATGATTCAAGCTGTACATTTCAAGATGATCATTGCATGACTGTAGGCCTGCTTGTCACATAGATGTCTAACATAACTCCGGCCAGCATGGGACCATGACCAAGGGGTCCCCTCATGATCATGTTCAACGGTCTCGATTTCACATAGATGTCCCAATGTTTGATCTTAGAGTTGATTGTGGTCATTGATCCCGATAGCAGTGTCAGGCGAAGTCTTGAGGTTGTTTTAGCGTGAGATTTTATATGGTTTCAGCATGTGCTTCACGTATTTTTAAGAAGTACCATGGGCCCACTTTATAAGGATCCAAGCCATTCAGTTGTTGGGCCCAACATAAAAAAACCTGATGATCTCATTGAAAACAATCATTAGAGCAATGATAGAATAGAGGGCGCCTTTGCAAAAACCAGCTTCAAGGGCACCCCATTGGTCACTTTCATCAATGTGCATTTATGATGCTGCCGGAAAAAGTGGATTGCGCACAATAAACGGAAAAGGCTTTGACTTTGTTGAAACTGACTAATGGGGGCACTCTTGAAGCTGGTTTTTGCAAGGGATCCCTTCATTCCTTCAATTATATATTAATCTACTTGATAATAATTTGGCATGTAATTTACGAGATATTTAAGGGGTCGGGTTTTGGGTTTTCTTTTTCATTAAACCGGACCCGACCGAGGTTAGGTCGGGCTTTTCAATGTAACCCGACCCGACCCGACCCATCCCAAGACCCATGATTTCTAAACCCAATTTCAGGTCAGGTAAAACCCAACCCAACCCAAGTTGCAACCTTAAATGTAATCATGACTAAGATCTATATTAATAACCAATATAGAAGAAGCAAACAAAATCCTAACTGTTGATTGTGCTTAAGACCAAGATGATGTAATGAAAAAAGTCTTAACCGTTGATCTCTTGCTGATATAGGTTGTGGGGATGGGATCCATATGATTCCTACGCTAACCAAGAAGAGCATCTAGATGGTATGGATTATTATTAAGACGATGGATATGGTAAATTAAGACTCGAGATTAAAACATAGCGCAAAAACTTAACAGTAGATTGGCAAGGGCCGCGCGAACGCGTACCCTCTCTAACACAAATTATGACGTCCACTCTCCCACTTGGGGAGATGGTAGGACAGCTCTCCTCCAGAGTGCAATGGAAGCAGCTGTCCTAGGCAATCGGCCTTCTTGATCACCGATAGACCCCGTCCAGGTAAGTATGCTTCACTATTCTTCTCACCTCTCTTTTGTACACACCTACTTCTCTTCTATTTATCTCCAAATCCGATGTGGGACTATGTTCACAACTCCCTATTACTGCCCCTTCTAAATTGATGTGAGATATACCTGTACAGCCTGGGAAGGGAAATGACCACCCCTTTTAGTGTAAATGAGTAGTCTTAAATACACTCGAGGGGGCTGGCCCCGGAAGAAAGGGGGCGAATATATCACTTAAAAACACCTTACAAGTGCCCATCACAAGATCGGGACCATTCATCTAGAAGGCCCCATTAAATCTTAGCCAATAGCCCACCCCTCTACAAAACACTTGGCAGATGTGGATTTACGTAGCACCACACCAATGGATGCCTTGTAGGTAATCCATCGAATGCAATTGAGAGAGAGAGAGAGATGGAGCATACTTACTTGGACACTCAGATGGACGGTTCGACTTTAAATGGATTGTGGCCGAAAGACAAGAAGTGCGATCCGAAGAACACTCTGAAACCAATCTGACTGATAAGAATTTGAATAGATCATGACTAAGACATAGGGGTTTCTGATCCGAAGACTCCGTTCGAAGGGCTGGAGATAAGTGTGGAAAGGAGGTCAATACTTCAATTTGGATGATGGTAGTTTAGATTATGCAAGCTTAAGCTTGGTCCTTATGAAGGACAGTCTCTTTATGTGGAGTGATCAGATTTCAAAAAAGCTATATATGATATGGGTTCTCATGAACTTATAAATGTTTCTATAATCACTCCACTTATGATTTGAAAAAAAGCTATATATGATGAGGAAAAGGATTGTACGCTCGACCGCACCTAAAGTTAGGTACGGTAGAGTGCCAAATCACATGGGTCCCCCATTTTTGGTGGGCATCTAAACTATTCATTTGCAAGGCCCCATCATAGATATGGTGCATACCAAAAATCAGCTCCATAGGATCATCCTAACCCATCCATTTGTGGAGGCCAAAATGGACAGACAGTGTTTGTCCACAAATCTGCCCATTTTGGCCTCCAGTTTTGGAGAGGTTATGATGATTCAATGGTGCTGATTTTTGGTATGCACCCTATCTATGATGGGGCCTTGCAAATGAATGGTTTAGATGCCCACCAAAAATGGGGGACCCATGTGATTTGGCACTCTACTGTACCTAACTTTAGGTATGGTCGAGCATACAATCCTTTTCCTCATATATGACATGGGTTCTCATGAACTTATAAATGTTTCTATAATTGCTTCATTTATGATTTGAAAGCTTACTCTAAGAGTATTTGTTTTAACATCTTGGCAACTTGGGCTAGGTTCACCGTTGATAAAGACATTCGAACAACAGTTGATCTCCCATCCATGAGTTTCATTTTGGAATCAGTGTCAAACGTTCTAACGTATTAGATATGGAAAGAACTCCTTAATTTCCTTTACTCGGCAAGCTGAGAAGATGCTCAATATTGCAACCCTTTAGGCCCTGTTTTGATTGCAAGAAAAACATTTCTAATGGAAATATTTCTTGGTGAATTTTCTTCTTTCTATAATTTAAAAGGAAATGATTTGATTATGGTTAATTTAGAGGAATACTATCATAGCTTGAAGGTCCTCTAAGTAAATATTAAATAGGGCTGGTTCCAGTTATCTTTTTTGTGTTTAAAAATGTAGGAAATTTTAGAAATATTTTTCCTTATAGAACTTTTTCAGAAAATTCTTGCAATCCAAACAAGGACTTAGGGTCGATGTCTCACTCAGCACCGAGAATAGATGTGATCCTCTACTTCTTTATGTGGCCTCTTCATAGATGAGTGGGGCTGTCAATGGAACCAGACAGGTCGATGGACCATCCAAATCTGAATTTAAATGGACAAAGATCTAGACACATTACGAGGATCCATGAATATGATTCGGATCCTTATTATAGGATTCAAAATTATTTGCGATCGGATCCAGACAACTAACAGCCCATGGGAGTGTCCTAAATCGAATTTTATCATTCTATTTTACAAAAATACCTTCTAATTTATTTTATGGTTGACATCCTCTTCAATGTCTCCTTTCTCTTGGTTCAATTCTACATAAGGAAGGAGAAATTGAAGAGGATGTTAACCATAGAATAAGAGCAAGTTGTTGAAGTGGAAGCTTGCCTCAGGAGTTCTATGCGACCATAAAATCCCTACCAAGTTGAAGGGACAGTCTTATAAGACAGTTGTGAGGCCAACCATGTTGTACGACTCAGAATGTTGGGCCACCAAGAAGCAGCATGTGCATAAGATGAGCGTAGCGGAGATGCGAATGCTTAGATGGATGTGCGGCCACACAAGGTTAGATAGAATTAAAAATGAAGACATTCGTAAAAAGGTGGGAGTGGCACCAATTGAGGAGAAGATGAGAGAGCACCGCTTAAGATGGTTCGGACATATCCAACGTAGGCCTTTGGATGCTCCAGTGAGAAGAGACGACTCGTGCCAAGTTGATGAAGTAAAAAGAGGTAGAAGCAGTATGGAAAGGTTTGATAGCTAGGAACATAATAGAGAACATGACCTATGATAGGATAGAATGGAAGAAAATGATCCACGTAGAAAAACCCAACTAACGCCAGGAGTAGAGTCGGGTAGATTCCTTTCACCTTCTTCATGAATTTTTTTCTAAATGATTCATTTAGCCGCTTTGTTGAGTTGAGTTGACCTTCTAATTTATTTTATAAATTTAAGTATTATTTCATGGGTATTTGGTGGAGGCGAACTTGCGGATCACCTTTGCATATCATTCAATTGGTGGGGCCGAATATCATCTTAAGGAAATTGACAATGTAACACGCCTTGAAGCATTGTTTTCTTCTGCCTCTCGACCAAGGTTCATTATCCCCAACATATTTTCTCGAACACATAACACATGTTTGTGCAAGGAAGTACATTCCTAGTCACATTTTTTTGGTTCATAATTTCTATCCCAACTAATTGCTACAGCTTGAGAACCAACAACCATCAATGAGTAGCATGGTAGTTGCTAAGAGGAGCACAACGCAAAAACAAATGTTCTACAGAAAGATCATTGGCAATCAAAGCAATTGAGTATTATTCAAGGAACCCGGTAATATGCTAAAGTTTGTGACCAGTACCTCCTCATTACTTTGAGTCTCATTCTGGATGACCGCAGTCATGCTGTCTGATTTCCAATTGGCAACCAAACAAGGAATCAGCATTCATCGGCATTTGAAATTCCAATGAATGCCGAGCATTTGTGCAACCAAAAAGGGCCAAGAGAAAAATGTAAAAGAGAGAAGTGAGAGGAAAGAAAGAAACACAAAAAATACCAAAAAAGGATTTTTGTGTGGTGTTCTTCTAGGGTTTGCTTTTGGGGAAAAAGAAACTAATAGGGTTTGGAACCTTAATTCGTTGAAGATTTGAAGTCTTTGCTGGGGGCAAGTAAGAAGGAAAAAGAAGAAGCTAAAACCTAGGGTTTTGAAAGAGTTCTCAAAGAGGAAGGTGAAGATCTCTCACGCTCGGATTTTAGAGGCGAGAAAGAATTCTCTTGAAAGGGGTTTTTGAAGTAAACCTGTATTTTCTCCAAGATGTCACTATTTTTTCTTTGAATGTTGAAGAATTTTATTAAAGAAAACTAAAATAACAAGGGGAAACCCCACCGATTGAGATGACCAAAGAAGAACAAAACAATATCAAACCACCCCAATGATACAACAAGAGGAGGAAGGAAATCAAATACTTTCAACTCCAACATTGAGCACCCTTCCCTAGCTAACAAATCGGCCTCAGAATTTGCCGACCTCCTAATATGGTGAAATGATATAGCGAGACCCATCACTCAGTCCGATATTTCATCCAACCACTTAATCACATTTGAAGAATGACCCTCTGCTAGATTGCTATAACATCATTTAACCACCATTGAGCCAACATCAATATTCCGTTGTACGCCGCCCGCATCTCCGCTTCATTTGAATCGGCTACCCCAATAGGACCCAAAAATGTCCAGAGTATTCCAATCTTCATCTCTAAGATAAGTTTGTTGTCAGATGGTTGCTGGGACATTCTTGTAGACATGGTTTTAAATTTCAGTTTTGGCTAAAATTTCGGAGTTATCCAAAACCGAAATTTTAGCCGAAATCTTGAAATTTTGGGCGAAATGTGGTACTGCCGCATGAAATCCCGGATTTTTTAGATGAAATTTCGATCGAAATTACCGAAATCGTTTGAAATATTTTAACGGAATAAAAAAGTATTATTTTATTATAAATTTGGATTGAATTCTCGAAATTAACGAAATTTCGAACGAAATTTGGTAAATTTTGATTTCAGTACCATTTAGTTTCATTCCTCACTGAAATCCGAAATTTTGGACCGAAATTTCTGATTTCGGTTGAAATTTAAAACCATGCTTGTAGATAAGTTTACGAGGTGGACATTTTTGGGCATTCAAGAGGGATTCTTTACATAAGATGGCCTGTTGCATCTAACAGCAACCACCTCGTGAATGAGCCTCTGTGGCTACTTTCAGATGCAACAGACCATCACAGAAATCATCCTCGAAATTCCTTCTTGATGTGTAATGCAGGGGGTGAAAATATCATCTCCCGATTATCTTGTGTGAGAAGAATCTTTAGACTTCAACAATAGAACTGAAATTTTTGGAGGGGTGCGCCAGGCCCGTGCAGAGCGATGCGTAAGAGCCCCCAACAGCAAGCTATTGGTAGTGGACCCTACCCCAAAACAATTAGATTAATATCATGTGACCCGATGGGCCACATATCAGATATTAAACTGATAAGAACAGATACTACACTTGATCTTAGCCAAAAGGCCGAGAAAGGTATTGCTTTGATGAGTTTTTATATGACCGTCTCACCAACAAGGGCAGAGAGAGAAAAAACTCTCCCCTTGATTTTTGATCCAACATACCTGTTTTCACAGTCGGCCACCATATAATTTCTCCCAAGTCAAACCCCCTTTTTTTTACTTCTCTTTGGATCAAAATCCAAGGGGCAGTACTGTACTGCTTACACCATAGGATGATCTAAACCGTCCATTTGATGGGCCACAATGTAAAAGGCTGTGCCCGAAAATTTATTTCCACAATGTAAAAAGGGATTTCAGAGGATATTACGGTTCTCAAAAAGCTCTTTAAACCCTATAAATACTACACGACAAACAAGTGGAGCGCTTGTTTATCGAAACACCTTGGTGTAGATATCATTTCCCTAAGATTAATGCAAAACAATTTATTTTTGTTTTTGATCATTCCTTGGTGAGCTTCTAGAAATTTCGGATATGATGATCATAACCCTCTGATCTATAGAGGTCTCTATAATGTGCCACCCAATACACATTGGATGGTTACGATCATCTTATGGAGATGATTTTCAGGGCAAGGGCTATTTATGTTTCTGCCCAACAAATCAATGGTTTAGATGATTAGATCATGGTCTAGTATTTTTTTTAAATCTGTAAGTACGTGCAGACACCCTATAAAAATTTGTTATATAACAGACGCTTATAAGTACTGTAGTCATGACTGAGATCGATATTAAGACCAATACGATAGGATCAAACAAAATCCTAACCGTTGACCGTGCTTAAGACCAAGATGATGTAATGAAAAAAAGTCTTTACCATTGATTTCTTGCTGACAATTAGGCGGGTCAGTGGACTCAAACGGTCCATTGGGCCATCCGAATCGAACTTAAATGGACAAGATCGATCTAGACACATTACCAGGATCCATGGAAACATTTCAGGACGCTATCAAAGGATCCGAAATTATTGCCAATGGGATCCAGACAACCCACAATAGTCGGCAGGAGAGTCCTAAATCCAATTTTATTATACTCTTTTATGAAAATACACTCTAGTTTATAACTTTAATTAATGGTTTAGGGGTATTTTAGTGAAAATAAGTCCTACATTTTTTTGGAACAATTCCTATTTTTAGTGTTTTTCATTCTTCTCTCTCAGGGTACCCTCTTAAGTCTTATCTTCCTTTTTTTGGGGGGGAGTAAGCTGGGGTTAGGCAAGACCCCGACCAGAATATATTAGCAAGCAAGAAGAAAATACATAAGGATCGAAAGGCTAAAAAGCCAAGAGGCTAGCACCCAAAGGCTAGCATAAAAGGAAAGATGGAGTGATCACACTCATACACAAATCTTCTCCTTTTGCCGGGAAGCCTCTTTTGGAGAGGATATCGGCAGCAGTATTTCCTTCCCTCCACACATGGGTGATTTTCCAGGAGATTGTGGATTTGGTGGACTCTGTTATTCTGATTCCAGGGGTACTTTGCGGATTTCTTTACAATGTCAACTGCGTAAGAAGAGTCTGATTCAATCCAAATCCTATGAGAACTATGGCGCAGGGCCAGCTCAATGCCATTTTTTATAGCAAGAAGCTCCAGCCCAAATATCTCCTCCGGATCTGTGAGAAGTGAAAGCATTGTTATACCAGACCCATCATTAATTCTGAGAATGCCCCCAATGCCCCCCCCCCCCCCCCCCCCCCCCCCCCATTAGCATCAAGGGATGCATCAATGTTAACCTTTATCTCATTGATGGTAGGAGGTGACCAGGAGATAAACTTTGGCTCTTATCTTCCTTCACTAAGAATTGACGCTAAAGTCCCTAGCCCACAGGCAATGCTGTGGCTCACCCTCGTAGCTCCTGGTCACATTTGCATTCGCCCTCTTTTGAGAATTTGAACTCTGTAAAATGTAAGTAGGAAAATGGATCGTCACATCACTGGGACGTAGGAAATAGGATCCGAAGAACACTTTGAATCCAATTCGACTGATAATAAATTTGAATGAATCGTGACTAAGACATAGGTGGTAACACTTCGAATCCAATTCAACGATAAGAAATTGAATGAATCGTGACATAGGTGGATCCGATCCGACGTGGGTTCGTTGACACCCCTAGTGACAATAAGGTTGGAGGGATGGGGTCCTCATTAACCAAACTGATCAGAACAACCATGTCTCTTTGTGTGACAAATAATGTCTACCAAATCAACGATCCAGATGACATCATGATTTCTTGGCTAACCATGATGGACAACTTGATAGTTTGATGGGTTTGATTGTAAGTAATAAACTATCCTGATTTCCATGTACACGGATTAGTCACTTCCCTGCATTTTCTTCTTAGATTTGGGAAATTAACAGTAAAGATTAAATGAAACAACAGATACTTAAAGGTCAAGATTAAATGAGACAACAAATACTTCAATTAAGATTTGCGAGGGCCGCGCGAGCGCGTGCCCTCTCTAACACAAATTATGACGTCCACTCTCCCACTTGGGGAGATGGTAGGACAGCTCTCCTCCAAAGTGCAATGGAAGCAACTGCCCTAGGCCTCGCGCGGCCCTCTCTAACACAAATTATGACGTCCACTCTCCCACTTGGGGAGATGGTAGGACAGCTCTCCTCCAAAGTGCAATGGAAGCAACTGCCCTAGGCAATCGGCCTTCTTGATCACCGATAGACCCCGTCCAGGTAAGTATGCTTCATGTCTCTTCTCACCTCTCTTTTGTACATACCTCCCTCTCTTCCATTTATCTCCACATCCGATGTGGGATTATGCTCACAACTCCCTATTACTGCCCGTTCTAAATTGATGTGAGATATCCATATACAGCGTGGGAAGGGAAATGACCACCCCTTGTAGTGTAAATGAGTGGTCATAACACTTGGCAGACGTTGGATTTAGGTAGCACCACACCCAGTGTGTGTGTGAGAGAGAGACAGCGAGAGAGAAAGAGATGAAGCATACTAACCTCTACACTCAGATGGACGGTTCGATTTGAAATGGTTTATGACCGGGAAGTAGGATCCAGAGAACACTCTGAAACAGATCCGACTGATAAGAATTTGAATGGACCGTGACTAAGACATAGGTGGATCTGATTTGAAGACTATGATCACAGCCCTGGAGATAAGTTTAGGAAGGAGATCAATAGTTCAATTTGGATGATGCTAGTTTAGATTATGTAAGATTAAGCTCTGTCTTTTACGTGGAGTGAGAAGATTTCAAAAAAGCTATGAAATGGGTTCTCATGAACTTATAAATGTTTCTATAATAACTCCATTTATGATTTGAAAGCTTACTGGAAGAGTGCTTGTTTTAACCTCTTGGCAACTTGGGCGAGGTTCACCGTTTATAAAGACTTTCGAACAACAGTTGATCTCTCATTCCTTGTAGAATTGAGGGACTTGGAAGACTAATATGTTAAAAGACAATGCTGGCCTCCTGATGGATATGGTTGTTGTGGTGAGATTTTATCTAAGCAGGAAAACATGCAATTATATATTGACTAATCCCGAGATAAGTTGCTCATTGAATTAGTTATCCTGTTGGATAAAGTTTATCTTGAAACCACCTAGTCTGTTGTTCACCAATTTTCTGATTTTATCCAAGAATAAAGGTTGGAACAGAGGATATCATGTCTATACTATGATAAAATAAGCCTCAGCTTGCAATCCCTGTAGTGAATATCATGTACCAGGCTAAATATCATTATACCAAAATATAGTTGAGCTCTAATAATTAGGGAGATGATTTTTTTCGACCCTGTAGGATAATGCCCCCCTCTCCTCTTTTAAGGTGAATTGTGGGCAGACTTTAACACATTTTGACGTCAAATCACATTAAAAAGGGGGCGTATTATCCTACAGGGGGCGAAGAAATCGTCACCTTAGGGAAATGATAAATTCACCCCTTTTCTTCACATGGGACAGCCCGCTACAGTGTACGTGGCAATCATGTCCATTGAATCCTTCCCACATGATGTACACCGGCCCCACTGCGATCATAGATACACTACTGCTGGCTGTTCCAAGTAAAAAAAATGAGCGGATATATCACTTCCCTGAATTAAAATTTTCTTATATCCTATTGCTCCGACCAGGAACCAATAATGTTCCTATGATGGTAATTTGTACTCTTTGAAATGCATCAAGACTGAGACACTGTAAGTAGGAGCTGAAGAACATTATGAATCCGATCTGTGCAATAACGAATTTGAACGGATTCGATCCGAGGTTGATCCGTTGACACCCTTAGTGAAATGAGGGCGTGGTTTCAACTTCTCAGTCTTCTCTTATCCTTGTGGCCTTCAAATAGCACAAATTGTTCCAGGGGAACTTTCTATAGCTATTGATCTTGGGGCTTTAGTACCAAGGACGAGCAATCAATCTTTGTGATTACCTTGGGTTTCGAGCTTTTATAAGCCCCTAACCTAAGGGTCTGGGGCGTTTTGGGCAATATGATATCTCCTAGAGGGAGTTTTGATGGGCTTCCAAAGATGAATGGGGCTAAGTGATCTGCCAAAGCTGTACGTGGCATCTACAAATGCATCGGTGGGGGAGCGTTCTGCTTAGAGGGAAGCCCCCGTGCGGGTGATTTATGTTAGGAAGTGTGTTTGTTGGATTGTTTTCAATCGCAAAGAGATTTGTGATTGCAAAAGTCCTAATTATGGAGTATGTTGGATTTTCGTGGACTGGTGAGACTAAGGCTTTACGTTTATATTGAGTGTGATATTTCTGGGATATTAGTAGTTTTGTATAGTATTTTTTTGGGTGGGCAGTATGTTTCAGGATTTTTCCTAGATGCCTAGGGTTTGAGGACTACAAAGATTCTTAACTCGATGCGAGGAGTTGGTGTCCACCATTGGAGTCGTCGCAACATAATATTGTCAATTGGGGCGAGGCAAAATGGGGTATTTACAAATCGTATGTATTTTCTTTTTCCTAACTTTGTTAGTTTGTCATTTACTATTCAACTAGTTACAGACCCGTGCGATGCACGGATCGAATGTTAATTTAGATTGAAAAGGAAAAAAAATAAAAAAATAAAGAGTGCAATATATTCTTGAATTACTATTCCTCCATATATGAAAAAGATTAATAAAAATCACTAAAAGCTAAGATAAGATGCATTTACATGCAACTTACACCAAAAACATGAGTTATAGAAGAATCAGACTTGTCATTGAACCCCACTTTCATAGCAAAACAAATGAGTGAAAAAAGACTCGAAGGAAAAGAGAAAAAAAATCATGTCGGCTTAGAGGATTCCGCTTTACTTATATATATATAAGATGTGGCATATTCCATGTCGGCTTGCACAATTTCCAAACAAAGTCATTTCTCATTGTTTCACTTTTCTTTCAAATCAAGAGGGAAAAAAAGGAAAGTAATGTAATGTAACAAGAATAAGTAACATCCAAATGCCAAACAGAGCCTAAGAAAATCCAAATGGTTGATTTCTTGTAGTCATTGATGTTAGAGTCCTTCTGGTTGCACCAAAAAATGAAAAACATAATGCTCTGTTTGGTTGCCGGGTTTTTTTTGTTCCCGGGAGTTATGTGGGAGAAAAAAATACCCTGGGAGATAGGTGGGAAAAAAAAGAGTCCTGGAAGTATGCTGGTAAAATAAAAATCCCATGTTTGGTTATGTGGGAGAAAAAAATACCTGGGAGATATGGTGGGAGAAAAAAAAACCTTTGTTTGGTTGCTTGAACTGTTGGGTAGAAAAAAATTCTTCTCAAGCTTATTTTTGGTTTCTGAGTTTATTTTGGTTCCTGGGGTTATCTTGGGATGGGATGAAAAGGCAATCATTACAAAAGTGGGATTAAAAAATTCACCCCACAAGTAATCATTACAAGAGTGGGATTAAAATAAACCTAGTGCTAAAAGGCAACCAAACATGGGATGGGACCAAAATTTAACTTACTCTCCCACAAAACTCCCAGGCACAAAAAAAACCCGGCAACCAAACAGAGCATAAAAGTAAAAGGACTCATTTCTTTTTAGTTTCCTATCATTAAACGGTTGCCATTTATTATCACTATTTGATTTTCCTCTCAAAGATATTGGATTCCACATTTCTTTAACGTAATTTGACGTCAGAAAGCGTCATTTAATTATAGGGACATGACAAATGCGCATCCATTTAACGTAATTTGACGTCAGAAAGCGTCAAAAGGAGGGTAACTACTTTATCGCTTTTTGACGTCAAATCATGTTAAGGGTGCTAATAATCCTAGAGGGGGTGCGAGCGAATTTGTCATCTCCCTAATTATATTATACGGGCATTTCCGAAATTTGGGCAAAGGTTTATAAACACTACATTGGAAAAGTAAAAAAAATAAATTTTTTTGATCCCGCCTCCAACTGGAAATTCAAAAAAATTCCCTCTGCCCGATTTGTCGGGAATATGGAAACATTTTCATCCCCGCTCGAGAGAACAGCGGCAAAAGCTCTTCTTCTTCTCTCCTCTTCCAAACCCCTCTCTCCTCCTTCTTACAGGTGAAATCTCTCTCTCTCTCTCTCTCTCTCTCTCTCTCTCTCTCTCTCTCTCTATTCATTCTGTATTTTTTTTTTGTTTGTGATTTCAGCTGCTTTAATGGTTTTTTTATTCAGGAATAAGTGCAAGGAAGATCAGCATCTAAGTGTCTACAGTTCCTGTTCTTCTTCTCTTACTAGCAATGATTCATCTGAAGAGATTCGACCAGATCCGCTAAGAATTCTCGCAATTGCTGCTTTGTACCTTGAGAAGAAGTTCAAGGTAATTTTTTAATTTCAGTTCTTTGTTTACAATCTGTAGATCTGAACTTCATCTTCAGATCTGAGTCATTTCATGAATGGATCTGTACAACTGTTTCAGATCTCTGTAAACATTGTCAGTATCTCAACAGATGCCAGAAAATTACTTTCTATTTACTATATGTATGTATGAGTTCGGATTATTCAATCTTAACTAAACAGATCCTCGTTTTAGCTTTTTGTGTACATTTACATTTGCTTTTCTTTTTTAGTTTTGCATGCACTACAGATCTCTGTTTAAAACTCCTCACTGATTGCGCATCTAATTTCGGCATTAACTTTGCCTACGATCTGTAGATCTGAGTAGTTATAGCTCTTTTAGTGAAATTACGTCTACTTTTCCATTTATCTTCTACGGAAATTAGAAAAAGTCTTTTGAAATCTCAACTGCGCCAATCTAATTTTTGAAACTCGAATCTTCTTTTAGAATTTCAACTTATCAGATCTGTTTTTGATTAATTTCTGAAGAAATTTAAGTACTTCTGTAGAAAAAATCTGTAATAATGACCAGATCAAGGTATCTCGTTTTGGAGTTTTGCATTAAGTACTGATCTCTGATGAAAACTAGATCTAATTTTGGCATAAAATCTACTTACGATCTGTAGATCTAATTTTGATTGATTTCTGAAGAAATTTAGTGAAATCTGTGTTAAGGATCAGATCTTGGTAGCTCATTTGAAGTTTCTTCTTTATTCTTCTAAATTTTTTTTTCCAGGTGGTGAGAAGGACGCGTTCCAAGATCTATCGCGCTTCACATAGTAGGAAGTTTATCTCCGGCTGGAGCTGGAAAGTAAGCCGTCCAGTGCCGGAAAAGGAAGAAAATTCAGTGATTTCGAGTACTTCGAGCTCGGTTTGCAGCGTGGTGAGCCGACGTCAGCTGAGAGTGATGAAGAAATCATCCACTCGTCGTGAGAATGTGTTTAGAGGTGGAAAAAGGGAAGGCTGGACCTACTCGGCTCGGCTACGGAGCCGAGCCGAAGCTATCTTGGAATTTCTTTCAGGTTGTTGGGCTTCGGAGGTTAGGATTCGAGAAGCATTTGGCAATAGCCCTGACACTAGCAAAGCTTTGAGAATGTGAGTCAAATCTCTCTCTCTCTCTCTCTACTTACTACCGTGGAAAGTTTAAAAAGATGTCTCACTCTCTGACCTTTAACGAAAAGAAAGGAACTCCAACTGAATATAACAGCAAAAAGTAGGAGAATCTACACACGTAAATGGCCTTCACCTTCATAAATGTATCACCAATCCCCTCAGTTGATGGTGGCACTCTACGTTTTATTAAGCAACTTACTGATTATTTATTTATAGCCCTTTTGAAAGGGAAATGAATAATGATACTTTTGTCCCTTGACCCCTGTAGTCTAAAAGAGTAGTCGTAAATATGGTTTTAAATTTCGACCGAAATCCAAAATTTCTGTCGAGACCGAAATCGAAATCGGGTACACCCGAAACGTTGCAAAATTTCTTCCGAAATTTAAGGAATTTCACCCAAAAAACTAGATTTTGTTCATTATTCAATGTTAAAATATTATTTTAATTGATTTCGTCGGATTTTGGCCAAAATTTCGATATAGGTGAGGACCGAAACTAATTCTGAAACCGAAATTTGAAACCATGGTCATAAATACACTAGAGAGGGCTGTCCCAATTAATAAGGGGGGCGAATATATCATTTCCCTTGATTTTTTATTTTTTCGCAAAATATCTCATTTCCCTTTTGAAATTGTAACAAATTGTAACAACTAATTATAGAAGCAAAAAACTTAAGAGAGGAGTGTTATTATTAAAAAATGGGAGTGCAATTGCGAGTAATCGAAATATGCGGCAGTTCGTTCAACTCGAACAAAATCTAGGGTGGGCCCCATGTTTCAGGGTTTGAGTTGAAGCCTTTTCAATTTTAAAGCTGTTAAATGACATTAATACGTGACAAGTCATTCGTCTTTTATGCAACGTACTCCAACTTTGCCCCTAGCTTTTGTCAAAATAACGAAACGTATTAGAGACAAGCCCATGCAGGAGGTTTTTTTTTTAATGCAACTCTCCTTTGAAATTGATGTGAAAAAATGATTCAGTTTACTCGTAAATCAAGTCATTTTCTTAATCTAATTCATTATCATTTATATAGGTAAATGATACCCCGCTCTCTCCTAATGTTTTCTGTGAGAATGGTTCACTGCTTGAGGATAAATTCACCCCCTTTAACATTTTTCTTTGCTTTTAAAACTTAATGAATAACGGGGTTGGTGTGGGTGTGGGAGGGGGAGGGGGATATCATTTCCCTTTATATATTCTAACAACTGTAAATTAATTTCCAGGTTGCTGAAATTAGAAGAAGTCAAGCGGTCGGGTGCAGGCGGCCGCGTAGATCCCTTCCTTTATTCGGTAATCCACATTTGATCCCGCTTTTGCTTTTATTTAAAAAAGAAATCGAATTTCAACAAAATATTAAGGTAGATGATTTTCCCGCCCCCTATAGGATAATGCCCCCCCCCCCCCCTTTTAACGTGAATTGTGGGCAGACTTTTAACACTTTTTGACGTTGGATCGTGTTAAAAGGAGGGCGCATTATCCTACTGGGATGCGGGTGCGAAAAAATCATCGCCCAATATTAAAAAGGAATAATTTAAAATCACACCCTTTTCTCAATGCTATTATTTTATACTCAGTATTATATATGCTGTATATATATATTTTATACTCAGATATTTGATATTTCAACAGGTGGTGGGACCGCGCAGCGACGTTGACTCAGTCTAAGCGAGTCTTCTTCCACTGTTTCTCTATTACACGCTTTAGATTTTTTTTCCTTGGAAAAAGGGGAAAAAATAGAAAAAAAGAAAGGTCCTCCATCATACAAACTTCAATAATTCATCCGTTAGTCCGTATATATCACAGTTGAGCAATTTTGGATTGTATTAGCCGGCCGAGATTGATTACAAGGGGAACCTCACCGAATAGTATTCATTTCATTCGTATAGATACATCTCAATTGTAAGTGGAACCATGTAGGGTGTGTCACCTGAATGCGGAGACTTCTCCAATTTCTTTTACCAAAATCAGATACATTGTCAATCTGTCATTGGTATCAAAGTCATGGGTTTGCTCCCCAGCGACGAGCGTTCGAATCCCCCCTTGCTTAACCGATACGCGTGGTTTCCGGGTGATTGCGCGCATCCGTAGGGAAATAGTCCTACTCCCGAAGGGGGTGGGGACACCCTTAGTTACCCAAAAAAAAAAAAAAAACACACACCAAAACTCGAAGGTTTTCTCTCCCCTCTTTACACTTCTAGGCTGAGACGGGAAAAGAGTACTTGTTCACCTTTCTCCAAAACCAAAAACAAGAGAGAGTGGGATATTTTCATTCATTAGAGAGTATGGAAAGAGGGATCCTTGGGTTATTTATAATCTATATGCAAAAGCTTTCAAACAAGCTTCTTGTTTTCTTAAATTAGCCTCTATTCTTAGCAAAGCTAAGCTTATCAAAAACCGTCAAAGGCATGTTGCCTTCTACACCTTTAGCCAATGCAAGAATGTTGCCATGTTGAGAACGGCACATGGCCAAAGTTTCTATAGACCCAAGCCACCTAAGAGTCAAAACAATATCCTAACAAGTGTATGCATAAGAATGATATATATACATACAAGGATTTGCTGTCTATTTGAACAATTCATCTGAGGTGGCTGTTCTCTCATGCAAAAGTCAGCCTACACACATATATAAAGAAAAAGGGAACCAAAGAGTTTGCATAGGTAGCTTACATATGCAAATTGCTTACCGTCTACGACCGAAATGATCATTTTGTTCCTCTCTGACATGGATCACCCCCTAAAGTTTCAAGTCGATCTGACAGCCGGATCTGTAGAGGGACTGAATATTAGAGGGTTGATGCTGACCCTCTATAGATCGGAGGGTTAGGATCAACCTATGGAAATAATTTTTGGGGCTCAACCTATTTAGAATGTGGCCCATCTAATGGACGGTTAGGATCATCTTATGCTGCGGGCCATACATTACTTTTAATAAAGTGACGAGTGCGATCATCAAAATACAGTAGTGCTGATAACATTTCCCTTTATATAAGAAGAAAATTCAACGGGAAAAATACGTGAATATATCACAACACGTCAATCCAAGGATAAAATAAATCCTGATTTGCTATCCATGGACTGAACTGCACCGCGAGGGTCATGTATGTAAAGTCAATGCTTATTCTTGTAACATCCGGGATTGTACAAGATAAAACATGGATTTAGCATGCAATCCTAGGTTATGAAATTCATGAATCCAAATGGCCCTTACTACCTAATCTCAAAAACAACTTTTCCAAGGATATCTATCCCGATCAAGAATAACCTCACAGGGATAGGAAGCCGGGATTTATTTCGTCCTTTGAATGGACTTTCTATACTATGTTCTTGTACATGTAGACCTTTTGTTCTTGGACGAAATGTTATGAGAACAAAATTAATGAATATTTACAGCATAAATTTAAGGTAAACTTAATTATCCCAGTAGGATATGGCCAATATCTTCGAAACAACTTATCCAAGGATTTCTTATCCCTCAAGGAACAGCTCCACAGGTCCAACGAATACAAGGCCGGCTTAGTCAAATTTATTTTCTTTATAAGGGTTAGGGCTGCAAACGAGCCTAGCCGAGCCGAACATTGGGGTGTTCGTCGCTCGACTCGGCTCGTGACGGCTTTTTTTTTTGGGCTCGTGTTTGGCTTGCCAAAATTCAACAAAGCTAGAGTTTGGCTCGGCTCGTTTAGTAAACGAACGAGCCCGAGCCGAGCCTAAAAAATCAAATAAATACCATTAAGTTATATATATATATATATATATATATATATATATATATATATATATATATATATATATATAACGAACATAATCCGAGCTTTAAAGCTCGGCTCGGCTTTATGAACCGAGCCTAAAAAGTTCACAAGCTTTTCCGAGCCAAACTATACAAAGCTCAAGTTCGGCTTGTTTATTTGACGAGCCTAATTTTTGGGCTCAGGTTCAGCTCGTTTAGTAAACGAACAAGCCCGAGCCGAGCTTTTAATGAGCCGAACCCAAACATGTTCGTGATCCGGCTCGATTCATTTGCAGTTAAGGGTCCGTTCCAATTGTCGTAAAACCCGATTCTTTAAAATAAAAAAAAAACCATTTAAGGCCTCAGTATGTTCCAATAGATATAAGCTAGGTTTGTGTAATTATTAAAACAAGAATTATATGATGGATGACCGTGCATGCACGTGCAATCCCAAAATCTAATGTGGCCCACATTATTTCAGTGATCTAAATCAATCAAATTGGTTAGGCTCTGACATAGATAGGGTGTACCCAGAAAATCTTTTTCATATATCATCTTAACCCTCTCATCCGTCGAGGTCCACAAATCGGATGGTTAGATGATGCTATAGAGAAGATTTTCTGAGCAAATCCTATCTAGCTCGGGCCCACCCAAAAAATGTGGGCCAGGTGTTTTTTTTCTCATGCACGAGCACGCACCAGTGCGTATGATTTCTCAAAAAAAAAAAAAAAAAGAAGGAAAAATTGCCAATGGAGGGCACCAAAATACAAGAATTGTGAATGGGGACACAATTTTGAAAAACCGTTAAAAGAGGGTTGATAACCCTCTTTTGAGAGTTCGATAACCCCATTTAGAATAGAGAGTTGATAAACCCATTTCGTCTCTCTTTAACAATTTTTCAAAAGTGTGTCCCTCGTTCACAATTCTTGTATTTTGGTGTCACCCATTTGCAATTTTTCCAAAACCTGGGTCGTTCAGTTGTACTGATATCATTTGGGAGCTGATAAATTCGCACCTCATGTATGATTAATTCGCACCCCTTGATAATATGAATTGTGTTAGACTTTAACCACATCAAAATGTCAAATCATGATCAAAGGATGTGAATTATCTAACAGTGGGTGCGAATTTATCATCACCCTATCATTTCCGTACCATTATTACCGAGTAAAACAGTAAAACACCCACACGTCTCCTTCCTTCCCGTTTTTTCTTCATTCTTCCTCTCTTGGAAGCTTTCTCGGTCAGATCTTCTTCTCGCTACGCGCTCTTCTTTTAGGTTTTCTTCTCCCTCGATCGCTCTCATTCTCTCGTGATATCATTCGCCCTCAATTTCTCGTCCCAAATTCCCCTGTAAAACTCGGCCTTTCTCTTATTTTCTATCCTTTCCAAAACCCTAGACACTGATCTCCATTGTTACTGATAAAGAATCAAAACTGATGCTTCGAGTCTGATCTACAATTTGAGCGATTTAATCTACTTTATTTTGAAACGATTCGTTTTCGAGGTAAGTTTCGTTGATTTTGCCGTAAATTCATCTGATTTTGTTTGAATTTTAGCTGGATTTGCTTGATTTATGATCTCTTTTACATCTGAATTGAAGAAAAAGCTTCAAATTTCTGAGAAATGTGGATTTTGTTTTAGTGATTTCTGTAATTTGAAGATTAAATTTGCGATCGAATCTTTCTAAATGCAGTAAACAAATGAGACGACAATTATCAAAGGGAAAAACAATAATATGCGAATCTTGAGATCAAAACTATAAGAGAGTACTGAAAGTTAATATCTTTGAGAAAATTTGAAGCTTTTGTTACCTAGTGTTAGAATTATGTTGGAGTTTCTGTTAGTGCAGTTTTACTGTTTATATGGGCCATGTATTGTTTCCATTGAATGAAATCTAGGGCTTGCATGTGATGTATCAGTCTAATTGCTTACATTTGAGAAAACTGGCCCTTCTCTTTGTAAAAAAAGACTTATTCTAATCTGATTGAATGTGATTTTTTCTTCTTTCTTTTATAGGTATATGGTTTTTAAGTGCGGTGGCAACTTGAGATGATGAGGAACGGAGCTTTTGATGGTTTGCCTGTTTCTGAGGAGAAATCAGTAAGTATCATTTTGATAATAGCTGGTTACTTGCATCTTGAGTTTTATTACTGAAAGTTTGTCGGTGGTGTTTATGGTTTTGATTCATAGTTATCTTAGATTGATTGGAACGAGATTTTTTCCCCTTTTAGTGGACTTATGAAGATCATTCAGTGAATTTTATATTTACATTACCCTGATTCAGATGTATGTTTAGTACTATATGATAAATTTTTTATATCTTATTTATACATATGGAGGATCTTCCATGCGTCCATGAGAAATCTTCCATATCATCATGGAAAAGGTGAACATTAAATGAATTGTGCATTTCTTTATTCTGGCTATTAAATGAATTGCGCAGTTATTTATTCTGAGCCAGATCGATCATTCTAATTTTAATAGGGTTGTATTGCTTTTCTAGAAAACCCACTCAGCCAAGAGCTGTAGGAACTGGCTCGTGATATAATGGCTCTGCATAGCTGCAATTGGAGGGCACCATATCCCTTTGAGAATGGACCACTTCTAGCAATCTCTAAAGTGATCTAGGAAGAAAATATATAGAGCTTTTAGTTTTTCCAGTGCAAGGGCTTTTCAAAGAGATATCCCAAAATAATCTTCTCTTATTCCGAGTGAAATGATTTTCCACATGTCTTGTTCCTATTGGAACTTATTGGTTCTATTGTCGTAGTAGGATTTATGTGGGGTTTTATTTGCCTAGAATTGAAGGCCTATATAGAGCCATTCGAGCTATGCTATTGATGAATAAAAATTATTGCTTTGAGCTTGTGTAATGTCACTCCTGATGCAACCCAGCTAGTTTAGTTTATTCGGAAGGATGTAAGCTAGCCAATTGCAGAAACCTCTTGATCGCAACTTCTCCTGGACTTTATTTCGAACACCTTTCGGATAATCCAATTTGATGTGGCCTCATGGCCTTCATCCTACTTATCACCACATGAAATTCACCACCCATCTCTCTCTCCATATGTGTAATAGAACCACATGTTATTTACTGATCAATGACATAGCAAGCCCAAGAAGAATTAAAGAAATGACAAAACTCCAGTCACTCATGAATACTAAGCATTCATTAACAACATTGTAGTAATCTGAAAATGATAGAATACCATGGCTTCAATCCATTAACAAGGGGATGGCACTCTAATGGAAGACAATCTAATTCAACTGAAATTTCTGTCGATAGGACAATAGAAAGGAAATTCTACACTACGAAGTTGAATTCCTACTTGCAACAGGGGAAATGGATACCTGGAACACAGGGCGGAGGTACTCGCAATACCTGCGCCTGAGTTTCCACGAAGCTTTGCCCTCAAGGTAGCCGAATCCTCCCCTTCTCAGTCTGGTGTCTCTTCTCTTTTCCTTTTTTTTCCTACTCCCCCAAAATGTTGTTAGGGTTATTGCTGTATTGGGTCTATCTAAAAGACTGTTTTACCCTTATTTACCTTAAATTATGTAAGAGGGATTCTTGGACAGAATTGTCCAAGATCTACTTGGTATTTTTTTTCAGTTGATCAGCAAACATTCATCCCGGGTAGCACTCGAATGGTGAGCTTTGAGCCGTGCGGACCGCCGCAATTGCTTTGGGTGTTCTTTCTTTTGTAGGTATCCGATTCCAATTCCGTGGCAATGTCCCCAACTATGTCTAGCTCTGCGTCAACTCCCTTCATAAGGTGTGATGCTGTATTACTAGGTGTGATGCTTGGGGAAACCGGTGTGATTCTACTCGAGTTACTTCACTTTAATTTTAAACCCCGGATCATTACACCCTAAGCCCACGACTTCCACTGCCTTACCCATGGAACCGTAACCCAACCCCCACCTCCATGACTGTAAATCTTTACTTTTCAGCCATAAAACCTTACTCCTAACCTTTTTACCCTTAGAATTGTAATCTCGCTTTCACCTTCAACAAAAATCCCACCGTTCCCTCTAAAACCTATGGTCAGATCATCCCCTAAACCAAAACCCTTAGTCCCTATAGCCCTGAACCTGTTTCCATCAAACACCAACCTTATGGCTACCTTAAACTCAATATATATATATATATATATATATATATTGAAAGGTATATTTTGAAAGGTACCTATTTATATTTTTTGAAAGGTACCTTTAGCCCAATATGAACGCTAAGAACATTCATCCAATCCAGATCTGGCCCGTGATCTTTCCAGATCTAGACCAGTGCTCCAAAACCCATACTTTTCTCATTAGTCATTACCGATCTTGCAAACTAAAGCCTACAATCCCACTATTTCTTCCTGTATACCTGGAGTCATTTTCCTACTCCTTTAACCCATTCCAGGCCTGTGACAGTTTTTAAAAAGTCATTCCGAAGTCTGTTACAGACTTGCCTATAGCCTGCAGCGAAGTCATGGACCTGTGGTCCACTTCTTTCTTTGATTTACTCTAGCTGAACCTCCTCAAATCTGTCCTAGTATCGCTTGAATCCTTAGATTATTCTACCTGAAACCTCTAAAATCTACTACAGTTATCACAGTGATTGTTACAAATTCTTACCTATGTAGGGCTGTTCGTTCGGTTGAAACCGAACCGAAATAGCTGAAAATAACCGAACCGAAATATTTCGGTTACTGAAAAAAGAAAACTGAAACCGAACTTGAACCGAAACCGAAAAAAAATCGGTTTTTCGGTTTGTTCGGTTATAACCGAATTAATGAATAAGACAAGAACAAGATTATAAATACCCCATTTTAGCTTGTATTTTAGGACCAAAAAATGGAGAAAAGTAGAAAACAAATCATTTTGTACCTTTTAAAACAGAGAGAGTGAAAAATCCCATTTTGTACCTTTTAAAACAGAGATAGTGGTCCGTGGACATGGAGGAGTGGTTAGGTGGTGGCCATGACAGCCGTGGGTGGAGTCACTAAGTTGGAGTCGTGGCCGACGACAATCAGCGGAGTTAGAGTGGTCCTGCGGACGTGGAGGTGTGGCCGCGTGCTGTGGAGATCATATTCTTCTTCAGTTCTCACTTCTCAATCTTAGCCTCTGAAAACCCTAATTTGTAAAGACTACAGGAGAGAGAGAGAGAGAGAGAGAGAGAGAGAGAGAGAGAGAGAGAGAGAGAGAGTGAGTGTTAAAAAGCATAACGTATAAACCCTCATGTAGGCAGCTGTGCTAGTTGTGTTTTGATCTTCTCACCCACCTTATAGGATACACCACATCTGAATGTGATTTGACGTGACAAAAGGCATTAAATACAAGACCACATTTTGCATTAAAAAAAAGTACAAACCCTAGGCAAGTACCCAGCTGTGTTAGTTGTTTTTTGATCCACCTTATAGAATAATACACCACCTCTTAATGTGATTTGACGTGACAAAAGACATTAAATACAAGACCACATTTTGCATTAAAAAAAGGGTTGTATTATACTAATATTGGGCGGAAAAGACAAAACCACATGCCAATATTTAAATTAGTTTGAAAAGTCAAAAAGAGAGTGACATAAAATATATCAAATAACAAATAAATTTTTAAGGGTTTTCTTTTACTGTCATCAATACTTCGGTTGTTCGGTTAAAACCGTCGAATGACATTCAAAGAGTCGCCTTCTACCACTACGTTATCAAGGTGGTTCTTCATAACTAACTCCAGGCCTTTTCATATACTGCACGAATCTCCGCTTCCATATAGAGTTATCGAGGTGACTCTCCACCTTAGTTGTCAATTCTATTTCGAAGGCTGTTCTGTTTGTCTCTTGGATTGGAATGTTGATGCAGAGCCAAAGGGGACAGAAACTAGAATAGGTAAATTCAGACCCTTCTATGATTAGATTTAAGATAAAAACTGATTGATGCACTAGAGTAGGTAGGAGCAAGGCTTAAACTAGAATAGGTAACTTCAGACCTTCCTATGATTAGATTTAAGATAAAAACTGATTGATGCGCTAGAATAGGTAGGAGCAATTCTCAAACTTACAAATTTAGGATATCTATTATGCAAACAGGATAAAACAAGACCACTTGTATGATTAGAATGCCATAAGAATGACGAATAAAACCGTTCGAAAAAAAAAAAAAAAGGACTGATGAATAATCCGTATCTAATCTGATCGTGGGGCTGGAGATGAATCCCTAGATGGATAGGCAATTGGAAAAGGATGAGAATATTGTTTGTCTAGAAGATGATTAGATGAAGAAAGGACAAAAATATAATTTATGATTGTAAAACACGAAGCTAAAGAGAATGAATAAATCTAAACACCTTAGATCAAGTGATAGAGATGGTGATATGCTAGCAACACACTAATAAAACATTGGGCATCACACTAGGGGATCAAGGCCTCACACCTTGGAGTAGAAGGCCTCACACCCACGATTTTGCAAAGGTTTGCAGATTTTTTTTATTGATATAGTCTCATTTTCAATGGCCTAGGGCTCTCACTCACACACACATATGTAGACTTTTCCATGATCTAGACTTGGACTTCTAAACAACTTAAAACACTTCAATTAAAAAGCCCTAACTTTTCGCAACTTCTCAACTGAACGACTCGCAAAAAATAAAACTAGCAATCAAACAAGTCGTGGATATGTGGGCCTCATACCAGTCTTGAACTTCCAAACAAATGCTTGGGATTGCCTATTCTACCCTTCTTATTTCTGCTTTATGTTCTAATCTGATCCATATCATCGATCCTCAATTTGAAAAGACTCGATCTTGAAATGAGAATGGCCATACAATAAGGATTAATACACTACACTGGAATTCTTAAGCAGTGATCCAAGTACGGCTGGTAACCTCTCCATAGAACATGGTACTTCTAGTAAAAACCAATGTTTAAAAACTCGTTGACTCGACTGGAACTCGCCGGAGTCGACTCCCTTTTACCTTGGCCACGTTGCATTGCATCTGCATTCCGCTTTGCATCACATCTGCATTCCGTGTTTTGCCCTACAGAGCCAATAAAAACTCCTTTGGCTCTCCTGAGTTATGACCGTGTCAACCGCGTTCTTGGCCGCGTCCATGTTGAGTCGTCAAGGATTTTTCTTGGCCGCGTTCCACATCACATCCACGTTTTTAAACACTGGTAATAACCACTTCTAGCAGACACAATTGGGTCATCGAATACATCTTCGATGTCTTCTTTAAGCTTTGGAACTAGTGGAAGTTGAACAACTTGCTCATCATCCATTGTAGTAATGGGGAAATTCGATTATATGTGCTGGTCCTTAGGATCTTTCTAACAATTTACTGTTTTGTCTAGGTGCAATTTAGAAGTATGCATTCTTAGGATTTAAACCAATCGTTCGAATCATTCTGTGTATATCCATATTGTTGGTAGAATTTATTTTAAGTTACCACTTATGTTCCTAGGAGATGTTGCTTCATTCTCTCTCTCTATGTATATGCATATTTTTTTTCGGAAGGTAAGCTGGGTATGTGTATGCATATTCAGATATATTATGTATAATGTATTTATATGTACATATGAGTTTTCTTAGTTATTTCCAGGTGGAGAGTATTTAGCCTATATTCAGTTAAAAAATCAGAACCTTTTTCCGTTCTATCACATCTTCACTGTGTGCCTTGTTTTCTCTTGTTGGTTCTTACAGTTCCTTAGGGAAGAGCTTTCCAGAATTGATGAAAGTTGGACAGCTGCCCGATTTGATTCCTTACCTCATGTTGTTCATATATTGACATCAAAGGACCGTGAAGGCGAAATCCAGTTCTTAAAGGAGCAGAGCGATATCATTGAAGAAGTTGTGGATGAAGTTGTTCATGCCTATCATGGCGGTTTCAACAAAGCAATTCAAAATTATTCCCAGGTTTGTTATACTGTTTTCCCTTTCCTTTTAATTGTTTATAATTTAATCCCTCTTTTCTAGATTCTTCTCTGAATTCTTGCATTCTAGAAAAGTTAGCTGATCATCAAAAAGATTTTGTAACTTTCTTTTGAATAATGTAGGCACTGTCATCTTTTTTTTTTCAGGTTCTCTTTATTACATTAAATATCTTAACTTACGAGTTTTTGCCTTCATTTGTGGGTGTTGATTTTGCTATAGAAATGAATATGAAAGAACTCCATTATCAGAAATTTTTGATAATTCTAATCAACTTCATCAAAACGCTAATATACTTTTTTGGTGAAATTGATTATAGGTACCAAACAATCTCCAAAAATATAAATATATTCAGAAATAGCGGTCTATTGCAGTTTTATTGATGTTTGAATGTTCAAATCAATGTTTAAAAACATGCACTAACTACCAAGTCAATGATAGATTCAAGTTTTCTATTATCGAGCAAGTCAAAGGAGCTTTTGAGTGACTTGGTGGGGCAAAACCGAGTCGAATCATGCCAATGATTGACCCTATGAGTTTTCAAAAAAGTGGTCAAAATAGTAGATTAAAAGTGATCTTAGCAAATAAGTAAAACTTGGGGAAATTACTTACGTATCATTTTATCTATGCATTCATATGTATGCATAATGCATACATAGTGTTAAATTTCCACTGAAATCTACTCCAAATAATCGAAATGTTTTCGTTTCCATCCTACAGAAATGCATTCTGAGACTGAAATGTATGCCAAAACCAAGTTTGCAAGTGTATTAGACTATTAGTGATATACTCTACTAGTATGTGTTACCATTTCAAAATAAAAAAAAAAAAAAAAAAATACAATTATACTAGTATGGATTGCAAGTTGAGGAAGATCAAATTTTCGACTCCCCTACGGTTTGCAAAGTACCAGGTTGGGAAATGAATTCAGGAGGCAAAAGGTGAAATGGAACTGAGAAACAAGGAGAAAAAATAGAAGGGAAACGAGAAACAGGGAAGCGATAGAAAATCGTATGCAAAACGTCTTAGAAAATGCATTAGAAACATTTTAGAAGGGAATCACATACAAAACTCAAGGGAAACATGAAGGATGTGTTTTTATTGATTTGGAATTTGTTAATTTCAAATTTCTACAAGCTTTTATGCATAAATGCATGTATTTATATTTTTTCATATTTTTTCTTAAATTAGATTGATAGATATATGATTTTTTTTGAATGGTAGCTAGATGATTTATTTATGTTCTTTACATATTATATTTTTAGCCTATTTTTATTTTTATCATTATGTACTATTGTTTATTTGTTTTCCTTTTTAATATGAATTTTACAATTTTTGGTGCAATTTTTACAAAATATTTTATATACGTTTCTTACACATTTGATATACGTTTTACATGCATTTCTCACACGTTTCACATATTTCATATAAGTTTCCCATATGTTTCACACACTTTTCTCTTATGTTTCACATGCATTTTAGAAACATTTCTCCCATTATTTTTTTTTTCACATTTCGGAGACATTTTTGAAATGCATTTCCTGGGAAATGAGTTTTCCACCTGCACAAGGCATTTCCGACAAGTATACCCTAGAAATACGTAATGGCACGAAAAGATTCGAGTCGAGCCTCCCAAAGCATAACTTTATTTTTTTTCTCCAAAAGTTTATTATATATTCTTCTCAAATTAACATAAATACCATGAATAATGGACCCAGAAAACATAACATAATGCACTTTAAAACATAGCTTAGTGAGTGAATGAAAGAAACTGAGCTAGAGTGAATAAAAGAAACAAAGCTAACTCCCAATGCAGGGCCACTTGTTAATGTCGACCAAGTTTCTAAATGCTTTTCAAACATTCCGAAAACCATTTGCTAGATGATTTATGGCGCACCCATTGATCCATGAAATAATTAGATTCCTCTGCTCCTGCATCAGAAGCGTATTTTATGTTGCTTCCTAAGAAAACCTGTATACCAACTTCTAAAACTAGAGAACTTCTAACAAATACACTCTCTAGTTTCCAATCTCAAGTAAGGACTCCTCCTCATATTACAAGTTACTTAGCCCAGCCAAATATACCACTTTCTCAACTTGAAAAATTTCCTGATTAAGTCTCCAAGTTCTGACCTACAAATGCTTTTCACATTTTATTTCACATGGCATCAAAAGCTACTTAAACTTGACCAAAAATTTAACAAGATTCACTAAAAATAATCATAAATTATAATCACTCGCTTTCCGAATTTTCATTATAAATGGAGCTTTGTGGCCGCTATTGATGTTAGCATGGCATTTGGTTGCCTTCGCGCCTACTTTTGGTGTTCAGTTAACACCCTTTTTCTCTTAAATCATCTTACTAAATTATGGGTTTGTTTATGAATATTGCTTGCATTGTATACATGGCTTAATGGGGGCGATGTAAGCTTCTCCTTCGATTTTTTTTTTGTCTATTGAAAGTATTCTAAGTTATAGTAACTTGTACTATTTGATATCACATAATTATTTTATTGGCTGATCAAATTTGTATGATTTTGTATATGATTGTGCTATACTTATGTCATATTCAAGTGTCACGTGCTGTTGATCCACTCTAATCTGCTGGTTTAGGAGCATTTGATCCTAACACCCATTTTAATGATTATAATATGTATGGCCTTGTATTGCATATGTGATCGTACCATACGGCATGTCATTTTCTAGAGTGTCACCGTGTTGATTAGGAGCATAGGTCTTAATCTTGTAGATCTGTGCATGTTTCTTCCAATCGGCAAAGTTAACCATTGACACTCTTGCACTGTTGATTTTTCTTTCCAGATCTTGCGGTTGTTTAGTGAATCTGCTGAAAGCATTTCAGTCCTGAAGGTTGATTTGGCAGATGCAAAGAAACTTCTGGGCTCTCTTAATAAGCAATTGCATCAGTTTTGGTATCGCTCTGTTACATTGCGGCATATAATTTCACTGCTGGATCAAATAGAGAGTATAGCTAAGGTTTGTAGTTTTCGATTTTGATACAGTTTATTCATTAAACTAAAGTGGGTATATTCGTACTCCTGTCTAGATATAACTTGGGATTTTTGAACATTATGTTTATCTTCTCATGCATGAAATCGATCAATTTAAGGTGGAAATACTTATCATTGTATAGTTAAAGCAGAAGAAGAAAAGGTAGAGTGAAATTTTCGTAAGAATAAGTTTCTTGATGTATGGCCAGTTTTATGCTATCCTTTTTAAGTGACAAATATATAGAATGACACATGAACCTATGTTCACATAAATAAATACCAAAGACAATAAACATATATGTTAAAAAATATGATAGATTAGCTCTTAAAGTAATACTTTTCGTTATTAATTTATTATAGGGCCCATCATTAACTAATAGCATAGATGTATTTTTGTTTTCTTCATTAATTTCTATTAAGGAAGTTGTGAGTTTTGACTTCCAATGCCCATGGACTCTCTCTTTTCCCTTTTATTTCTTCCTAAGATTCACTTATTTCCTTCTATTCCACATCTTTTACCTTGACTTGGTATTAGAGCCAAGATCCACAAGTGCCTTGGTCTGATTTCCTTTCTTTACTTGCTAAAAAAAATCCTAGATCTGAGCTATCATTCTCTTCTATGCTCTTTGGATTAGCCTGAGCAATCTTTCTCTTCTATGCTCTTTGGATTAGTCTTATACTGAGCAAGAACTGGGGATTCTCTTTTATGTGCATAGAAAATCCATGTGGTCCTTTGTTTTTGTGCCCTAGTGAGTGCTATTAGAGTTGTTTCTCTGTCAGTATTAAATCAAGGAGGAATTGGTCCAGAGAAGATCAATGTCTTCTCGAAGTGCTATTCTCTTTCTTTTACCTTGACTTAGTATTAGAGCCAAGATCCACAAGTGCCTTGGTCTGATTTCCTTTCTTTACTTGCTAAAAAAAATCCTAGATCTGAGCTATCATTCTCTTCTATGCTCTTTGGATTAGTCTGAGCAATCTTTCTCTTCTATGCTCTTTGGATTAGTCTTATACTGAGCAAGAACTGGGGATTCTCTTTTATGTGCATAGAAAATCCATGTGGTCCTTTGTTTTTGTGCCCTAGTGAGTGCTATTAGAGTTGTTTCTCTGTCAGTATTAAATCAAGGAGGAATTGGTCCAGAGAAGATCAATGTGGTAATTCCATGCATCAAATGTGACAGTTTTCCTTGGTTTGTGTCTCAATATTTCTATTTGTGTGAATGGTGCCATTTTAAAGTTATGGTGCCCTACTAATGGATTAGTAAGTGCCCTGCCTATTTCATTTGGATTGGTGAATGTGCTGTCTCCAACGTTCAATAAAATTTTTCCCTTGTATTTGAAGGTCAAAAGAAAAAGAGGGCGATTGGTGGCTGACGTAATTATGGTGGACTCTACTATCTAGATTGTAGCCTGGTTGGTGCAACTCTTCAGTGTGCTGTCTCCCCTCGTCTTTGACATTGTCGGGGCTTGGTTACCTGTATCTTTCTCTAATCGTGTGATTTTTAATTTCGTACATACAAAAATCCCTGGGACTCGGCCAAGATCTCATCTCTTTTCACTGTAATATTCCTTCAATCGAGCATCCATCCCTCTCATTTCATCGCTGTTCATTGGAGTTGCCTCTTTCTTTCTCTTCCTCTAGATCAGCTCTCGTTGTCACCTAGCCCATTTCCTCTGTGAGATTAGGTCTTCTAAGTTGTGAGAGACGGAAAACCTAACCCTAACTATCATAAGCTTCTAATAGTCAGTAATAATAATGAATTAGTAATAGCTACCTCTGACCATGTGATGCAGGAGCATCCCCTTTGTCATTATCTACATCAACCCTTGTAGCTCGTTAGTCTAGGACTTTTCATTTGTCTTAGCTTAGTAGTGGTAGTTCGTATATTTTCATGTCATTTTACATTAGCATGGGTAGTTTAGAGACATTTTATTTTCATTAGGGGTATTTTAGACCTTTTATGCTGTGCTAAGGGCTGCCTTTATAAAGCCTCTTCTCTCTCATTTATACACACCTCTTAATGATTTGAAATTTGGGAGAGAAAATTTTCTCTTGTATGTTTTTCTTGGGAGATTGGAATTGTAAGCTATTGATTGTAGCCTTTTCAATTACTCCTATTATTTCATCCCTTGTTGCATGCAAGGGTCGTTGCCGATGATTCCGCGCTTGATCCGATCTCTTTTGTCCCCACGCTCGAAGTAAGATCAAGAACCCTATCTTGTCCAAAATTAAAAAATAAAAATAAAAATAATAATAATTACAGCTTCCGCCGATAGCACGCGATTTCGCTCTACATCACCATGTTGTGTAATGACATCACTTGTATGGGATACTGTGTATTCATACTCTGTATAATATTATTGTATATAAATTTTAATGTACCTAAGGTGAGAGGTTCAATCTAGCTTACATGCCAAATATATATATATATATATATATATATATATATATATATATATATATATATAGAGGAAAGTGTCTCTAGTCTCTCCCCTAGATAAGCTTATCTACTCCTCCCTTTAAAAAACACAGTGGGCCCACGCTGTTTGGATGATCCAAAGCATTCATTTGATAGGTCCTAACATAGATAGGGTGTGCCCAAAAAATCAGCACCAAAGGGTCATCCTAGAACTTCATTTTGTTGGGCACACCGTGTCCAAAATGGACGCATATAAACGTCATTCTGGGTACCACAAGGCACCACAAAACGAAGTTCTAGGATGACCCTTTGGTGCTGATTTTTTGGGCACACCCTATCTATGTTAGGACCTATCAAATGAATGCTTTGGATCATCCAAACAGCGTGGGCCCACTGTGTTTTTTAAAGGGAGGAGTAGATAAGCTTATCTAGGGGAGAGACTAGAGACACTTTCCTCATATATATATATATATATATATATATATATATATATATATATATATATATATAGGAAAAGGATTGTACGCTCGAGTGTACCTAACCTTAGGTACGCTCGAGTGCCAAATCACATGGGTCCCACATTTTTTGTGGTCATCTAAATCATTCATTTGCAAGGCCCCATCATAGATAGGGTGCGTACCAAAAATCAGCTCCATAGGATCATCCTAACCCATCCATTTGTGGAGGTAAAAATGGACAGACACTGTTTGTCCACAAATCTGCCCATTTTGCCCTCCAGTTTTGGAGGGGTTAGGATGATTCAATGGAGCTGATTTTTGGTACACACCCTATCTATGATGGGGCCTTGCAAATTAATGGTTTAGATGACCACAAAAAATGTGGGACCCATGTGATTTGGCACTCGAGCGTAGGTACACTCGAGCGTACAATCCTTTTCTTCATATATATATATATATATATATATATATATATATATATATATATATGGTAGATTGGAAAGATGAAAATACATATGCGCGAATCTACATATTTTTATATGTATGTATATACATGTATACAGTGACATATATACGCATGTATGCATACACGTAAATATACATATAATTATACGTATGAATACACGCATATGTGCGGATATATACATATAAAGGAGAGGAGAAACTAGAACAGAAAGGAATATAATAGAAGAGAGAGGAAGAGAGAAGAAGAAAATGGAACAGAGAGGAAGAGAATAGAGGATAGGAGAGAATAAAAGAGTGGAGAAGGGAGAAAAAGAGAAAAATTCGTGGGGGAGGGGGGAAGGAGAGGAAGAGATAGATTTTTCGATGAGATTTCCGATTGCATGAGATCTTCAGCATTAACCTTTAGGCATATTCGTCGATCGGCAAATGAGGTGGCCGATAACTTGGCTAGATTAGGGGTGTCGAAAGAGTCATTGGCCTTATTTGACTCTCGTCCATCATGATTTTTATTGTTGTTCTTGTATCTATCTTTTTAATGTTTCTCTCCCATCTTGTATCTTGACCATCTCGGTCTCTTTCTCAATAAAATTGGCAATCAATAAAAAAAAATACCATTAAAAAAATCATTGAAAAGAGAGAGAGAGAGAGAGAGAGAGAGAGAGAGAGAGAGAGAGAGAGAGAGGAAAAAGCTAGGTTTTTTTTACTTAATCGTAGATTTTGGAATACCTTTGATTTAAAGTGAACACATGTTATTGTTTTAAATTAGGTTTTGCTTAAATATCCTAAGGTTTTTTCTTCATATGAATCTGTTCTCAGAAGTACTGTTTCTTACACATTTTATAAAATCTTGATTTTTTTTATGAAATTGATTCCCAAAAATCTACAAAAGCATTCTTAATAGGGTAACATCATGTGGTCAAAATTTCAGTGAATTTGCTTTTCAGGATTTTTCCGAAAAATTCCCTTTGTAGTTGATGGTAAAAAACCCTTAAGGGTGAGTTCAGTTGCATTCCGCCAATGTGAAAGGAAAGGAAAATGACGTGGCAAATGGAAAGGAATTGGAAAGGAAAGCCTATGATATGGGCATTTTGTTGCTAAGGATCTGTCAAGAAAGGCGGCCCAGTGCACAAGGCTCCTGCCATTGCGGGGTCTAGGGAGGGCTAAATATACTCAGCCTTACCCCTTCTTTGCAGAGAGGCTATTTCCGTGACTCGAACCCGTGACCACCAGGACATAATGGAGCAATCTTACCGTTGCGCCAAGGCTCGCCCTCTTTAGGGATCTGTCAAGAAAGGAAACAGAAAATATAAAACCAAGTGATCTGTTGGCTAGAAAGTTGCTAGAAAATCTATGAAATTGAAGAAGACGACCCACTATTCGAATCCTATTAAACTGGTTGAAATAAAGACAAAAATATCAACGGAAAGAACATGACACAGACCAAAGTGGATAAAAATAACAGAGCAAGGGGATGAGGATCAAAGAGTAATAGATAGAGAGGTAGAGGGCAGAGAGAGGATGCAGGGGGAGATTTGGGTTCCCTGTTTTATAAACCTAGCATTACTAATTAAAAAGAAAAAAATGTAAATTACAGAGGAGAAAAACTCACGCCCTAATTGCACATTCAACAACAAACCATTGACTAAACCAGAGAGAGGAAAACCGAGGGATTTGCTTTCAAATTCGAGAATCTTCTTATGACACATTTCCATCACGCAATTACTAAACTTTTTTGCTTCCTTTTTGATCAATTAGAAATTTACAGAATTGGCTGAAGAACCGGGAGAGGAGATCGAATCAACACCCACTCTCAAATTAGGGGAAGAAAGGGCGATTAAAATTCAACTCGGGTTTGACGGAGGAACTCCGAGAGAGAGAGAGAGAGAGAGAGAGAGAGAGAGAGAGAGAGAGAGAGAGAGAGCTTTTGGGGTTTCTCTGCAACCCATTGCAGAGAAAAATAATCAAAACTCATCTCTACAATCGAATCGAGGATCGAGGATAGGGTTTGTGCATTTCAGAGGAGAGGAGAGGAGAAAAAGGCGCAGGGGAGGAGAGATGAAAAACCAGAAAGATGAGAGAGAGAGAGAGAGAGAGAGAGAGAGAGAGAGAGAGAGAGAGAGAGAGAGAGAACTTACCTTGGGGACAAAGGTGGTGGAGCCATGGGGAAGACATTGGCGTGATGCTTCGGCTGCGAGTTCCGAGCGAGAGGAAGAAGAAGAAGACAGAGATAAAGTTTGTGTTGGAGAAGAAGAGGGAAGATGGTATTCGCAAAAACGAGATAGGGTTCGCTTTTTTGGAGTCCTGAGAACGACTTTCCTGAGAGAAAGGACTAAAAATACGCTTGTTTTTTTACGGATTTTGGGGAGCAGATTTAGCCCTTACACGTGAGTTTGACAGATTCCACGTCAGATTCTGTCATACCTGAAGTTACGTAACAAAATGCCGGAATTTCTCGCTTTCTTTGGAAAATGAGGCCTTTTCCATTTCCTTTCCTGTCAAAGTCACTGCCTAAAGGAAATTCTGAATCTGACATCTGTATAATATTTCCCTCATAGCTAAACAGCTTTTGTCCTGCACTGAAATCTTTCAAATGACACCGCTTTTATACATTTTTGATACCGTTTGCTATATATTTGACTAGAGCCAAGTTTAGTTAATTGAATTGGCTTCAATGTTTGGTCCTGAAATTGGAGCTGAATTGCTTGAATTTTGGGTATTTTTGTGTTGCGAATTTAATATTGAAAATTTGAAATTCTAGCTTGTCTTGAACCTGAAGAAATTAGAATTTTCTTTTTGGACTTTTATATTTTTAGCTATAGATTTTATTAGATCATGTGTTTGAAAGAAACAACTTTTTTTTTTTTTTTGAAAGAAACAAACTTACTAGTGAAATCTAAAACATTGGTGATCGATTGGTGGCTGATTAGCAATACTTCGAAAATACTGAATGAAATTGATGCTTAAGATCATAAAATATTAAAGTTGATTATAATGTTTGTAAATTAGACACTCTCTTTGGAATTCAAACTTGAAAAGCGAGTTGTTCGAATTATTGAAAAATTAACATTGAGCCCTCTACAAATTAACCTGATAAGGAAGTGGAAATAAAGGATACTTTCTGAACTCTTGCTCAGTCTTAGCTCAGCTCCTTAGCAGGGCATGCCCTTCATGGGGAATTCTAATATGGGCTTTGAGTGGGAGAAACACCTTAGCGGGTGTAGATTGATCCCAAGTGGTCGTCTTCGGAATTTTTGGGGCACTCAAGTGTCTAAGTCTACCTGGATGCGGGTTTGGCTTTAGTCTTTGCCATGGTTCTGAGGTCTATTGCTTACCTTGATGTGGGAATCCTCTGGTATGATGAGCAAAGAACTTTGAACTGCATTTGGTGCAATGATATCAGCTCCGTACCCCGCGTCATCGTGGACTCCCCCGAGTCGAATCCCTTTTCCCTTGGCCGCGTTCCGTGTTTTACCACCGCGTTTCGCGTTTTGGCCTACATAGTCAATAAAAACTCCTTTGACTCTCCCGAGTTATGACTTCGTCAACCGAGTACTTAGCTGCATCAACCATGTTTTTTGCCGCGTCTCCGGCGAGTCGACAAGGATTTTTCTTAGCCGCATTTTGACCCGCATCCGCGTTTTTGAACACTGCTGAAAAGACTTAATCCACCTTGAACCACATTTAAGAGATCTGCATTGTGAAAACCAATGAATTCACAAGTTATCCTACTTTACGATAAAAAGACTTGTCATATATGTGCTTAGTTGCTTGCTGGTTATGCTATAAGTAAAACATGAGACTATTCAATGGAATGAACTTGGAAAACAAGTATATGTCCATTTTGAACACTGAAAATGGTTTACTAGATATTGAATCTGAACTCTGAACCATTGGGTGCTGAATATGACCCATTAGATATTGAATCTGAACTCTAAACCATTGGGTGCTGAAGATGACCCATTGGATATTGAATTTGAATTCTGAACCACTGGGTGCTGAATATGACCCATTGGATATTGAATCTGAACTCTGAATCACTGGGTGTTGAATGCGACACATTGGATTTTGAATCTAAACTCTGAACCATTGGATATAGATTCTGAACTCTGAACCATTGCTTATTGAATATGACTCACTGGACATTGAATCTGAACCATGAAGGAAGAATGCTTCCAGTTGAGGCGAGTGCGAGAATTTTGTTTGTCGCACTTTTTGTCTTGTTTCTTTTTTGGGAATGTGAAACTATGATATGGACTTGTGAATGTGGAACTTCCTTGGATGTATATTTAACAATTATGTGTAAAAAAGGGAAAAAAGTGTTGGCCTTGATCTTTGATATTGAATCCGCAAATGAACAGATGTACCTTGCTTCCACATTTGAACTAGTGACCGTGACACCCTCTGTCATGTCAGTACACGAGTGTGGAACCTTGGGATCCGAGTTGGGTGTGACACTTGTCTATGTTAACGTAAGTTAATATTATAAAAGGTATACAAGATATGGTAGGTAACTTAGATTATATAAAGCACGTAATATTAGGTATATTATATGATATTAAGGTGAATTATATGATATGGGATTTGCTAGGGTCCATCGCAAAAGGCATTTCGCAGCTGGTTTGTTGCATGTCAGACCAGCCACCTCGTGGATGAATACAACATCTTTTGTCTCCATTCACGAGGTGGGTGGTCTGACATGCGACAGACCAGCCGCGAAATGCCTTTTGCGATGGACGCTAGTAATTCCCATATGATATTAGCTGAAAGAATGTTAAAAATACAATGGTGCTTCCACTTGAAATTAATGGACATGGTGAAATTATTAAGCATTAGAATTCTAGAAGAACAATAGAGTTTTTAGACCTGGGTCCAACTTCTAACACTTGAGGCTATGCCTGTTGCTCTTATTTACCCGTTTTAACTGTTTACTGAATTTACTCATTTAAGTAGGTAAGATCTTTTTTTGAAAATGATTGAAGTAGGTAAGATAATTGTTGATATTATTGTGCCTTTTGAATGCTTCAGTAAGTGCCTCTTGAATTCTTCTGTAAGTCACTTATGTATATTGGATGCTTCATAGAGGGTGTGTAACATCTTATTCTTTAGTTATGTAATTTTAGTATTAGAAGTTTAGCACAGTTGACCTTTATCACTAGATATGCAAATGGAATTTACATTTATTTCTTTTTGGTACCTGAATTTTATGTGCTATAAGGGTGTATCAAAACCTAGTTTCTTATCTGTGGAATATTGCTCGTGTACATTGATGCAGAATTAGATATGGATTGTCTTCTTATCTAATTTGAGAGACTAATCCTCATATCAGTTATTCATTGCAAAATTTGAATTTGCCACAGGTTCCTGCTCGCATTGAGAAACTCATTGCTGAAAAGCAGTTATATGCTGCAGTTCAATTGCATGTTCAATCAACATTGATGCTTGAGAGAGAGGGCCTTCAAGCGGTTTGTTTTTAACTTATGAGAACAAGCAACTTTGTAGCATTTGGATGTATAGTTTTCAACTTTTGATCAATTGCTTTTCTTGCTTTTCTAACTTCTATAGATGGAAAATAGGATTTTCTATTTGTTTTCTTCACCTGAAACCTAGCACATGAGTTCAACTCTTTTTTGCAAGACATGTGTATGAGTATTTTCTCAATGAAAGAATCATCTGAATTAGTAAGAAAGAATAGATTTGTAAACACTGTCAAGTTAACGGTTGTAAATTTGCACTGCCAATCTTGACTTTTCCATCTCATGAGGTGAATATCTGTACGCTCCACGTAGGTTTCTTGAATCTTCATTGTCAAGATGACCATCACCTGTTCCCAGTATCACCACATGTGTCTAGACATCCGAGTATCATGTCTACTTTATTCTGTCCTCGCTACTCAGCTATTTGCATTGTTGTTTTTACTTGCATTTTCTTTCCTACCTTGGTTCCTTTATGGCTTTATGCTAAGTTCCACCCTTCGTCTTATGTTCTATCTGATTAATCCTCATGCCTCCAATCCACAACAACAGATCTTTGACACATTAGATCTGAAATGCCCTTTACTACTTTTTCGACTCTTGTTTAGTTATTTCAAAATGTTTAGACTTTGACCTTCCAGCTAACCTTTCTTTGGTTGGGAATTCTTTAGTTAGCATCCTTTTGGTCTATTCCCAACGTTGAAAGGAGAGATCCCCACTTAGATCTGAGTGTTGTGGACAGAAGAACCATAACACCATCTCCTAGTATGTTTGCAATTGTCAGTATCCCCCTTGGTAAGGAGAGACCCACTTTCCCTTTTCTTTTGAGAAAATTTAACGCTATATTAAGAATGAAATGAATACCAAGATTACATCAGGGGGCAGAGTTTGTCCTGCATAATAAGAGTAATGACTAACTCCGGATTTAGTATCATTCACAACCCTCGGAGTATGATAAAAATGAAAAATGGCTATCCCTAATACTGTTATGGATCTCTCATCAGCCACAGATACTGACTTAACCCTAATTTGAGTTAGCGTAGTCTCCTTCAACGATGATTTCCCATCCAATTCTTTATGAAAAATATAGAAACTAGTTAGAAGCGTACACCTCATTTGAATTAGTATTGCCTAGGGGACTGGTATAAGAATGTATAATTTCTAGAGACTTCCCCCTCCCAATCCTAGCCCCAATGCCATCGGACCTGGATTATGCAATGAACTCCTGTCGAAATTGAGAATGAGATTAGTAGAGTTGGGGTGCGGATTAGTTAATCGCGCAATTGTCTTCTTTTTTTAAATCCTACCCCAAAGGTTTTTAAGTTACCATTGCACTCGATTCTCCATATTGTATTGAAACCTCTTGCTATCCCCCAGAAAAGATTTCACATACAACTAGCACTTTGGGAACTAGATCAACCTTGAGTTTTGTAATGGCTAATGGAACCTCTTGCTATTCCCCAGAAAAGAATTCACATACAACTAGGATTTTGGGAACTAGATCAACCTTGAGTTTTGTAATGGCTAATGATTTTATGAGAAAGATTATTGAATTATCGAAAAGTTTAAAAATTGAAGGCTTATTTATTTAAGTTAAGTTAGTGTTGAAATCTGAAAACAGTGTTGAGAAAATAAACTCAATGTTCTTCTTTTTCTTTCTGACCTTTTAATCTTCATGTTATGTTGTGTAATTCTGTTGTTGGTTTAATCCAATATTGGTCTGTTGTGGAAACTTAAAGTTTTTTTTTTTTTTTTTAATTATTATCTACTCTAGGGAACTTGAATCCTTTTCTTTTTTCCCCCTTTCTGAGTCGGTCAAATATCCTTTTATTTTTTTGTTAAATTTTTCTCTCAGTTCGTTCAGATGTATCGTCCTCTCCACCAAAGAGATCTGATCTTATTGAGTTTCCCCACTTTTTGTTGAAAATTATTATTATATGTATATATATTTAAATTTTTGGTACCTAGTTCCAATTCCAGATTGCTCTTTGGTATTCAGTATTTCTTTTCTTTGGTTTTGGACTATGTTTCTGAGCTAGAGTTCGTTCATATGCTTGGTAATTTGCTCTAGGTTGGCACTCTGCAAGATGTTCGATCAGAACTAACAAAGCTGCGGGGGATTCTATTTTTTAAAGTTTTGGAAGATTTACATAGTCATCTTTACAATAATGGTGAATACAGGTACTTACAAGCCATCTTCATCTTAATGTTTCTTATCCTAAGAGGAGTATTTTCTTTCAGAATAGCCTAGTTTCTACGTGGTCAATTTTGAGATGTACATGTTGGAACTGAGATTTATGCTTTACAATAGTGCATGATTATCTAACTTCTAAACAATACAACTAGAATGTTTTTGGGAAAGTACAAGCAATTTTAACCGAATCCATTTTTGTGGAAATCAAATTCAATTCTTTACTTTTGATCATTTAAGCTAACAATATTGTTGCTCAAAAGTAAAGACTATCTAAAGACTATCTATACGCGGTTTGGGTAAATGCTCACTCATTGTTAGTCTTCTGATGGCAATGTTTTGAGTTAATTAATTTTGCTACTGTTCAACTGACCATCTTGTGCAGTTCAGCTAGTATGGGCATACATGAAAGGGATGATGAAGTGCCGACAGTTACAGCTGTTGCTATCTCAATAAATAGTTCACATCCTTCCTCTCGGAGGACCAGATCGTTGAAACTTGATAATCAATTTGGTGCTCTGGTAGATGGGCTTTATAGGCCACCTTCTGTTGATGGATGGTATGGCCCAAACCTATGGACTGCCTTCCTAATCTGTCTACAAACATTATGTCCTTATTCTTTACCAAAATCTGTTTATCTTTTCTGCTTGTTGCATGCATATGATATGTATACTTGTATGTTTTGACTGGCACAGCATGTGCTTTTCTTTTTGGAGACACATTTCTGCACACTAGAAGAGGGATAGATATTCTGAAACAAATAAAGAGATTTTACATTTGTATAATCTTATTCTCTCTCATAGATTTGATAGTATGATTTGAACAGATATGCATATTTTCTAAATCTCACTTCCAATAAGAAGAATAGTGGGCACATTTATGATTCCAAAATGGTACTGTATCAAATCCAATAATATTAGATTTAAGGACCAACAATGTGCCAAATTCTCCTCCATCAAAATAATTTTACTATTTTTCCTTTTCGCCACTCTAGAAAGTGGAGAGTGATAGATGACGCGGGTGTAGAAAGTGAGACGTGGGAGAGAGATGTTGTTAGGTCGAGGGAGGATTGCCTGATTGTAAGTCTTCTTTCATTACATGTGAAATCTTAGGGGGGGAGGGTGGATGCCATATATTTTGAATTTCATGTCAAATTCAGTACCCTTGAATATGATTTCTGCATAAATTTTTCTGCCCAGACTGTGTATAGTAAGTATTCCAGAGAATACTCTTTGGACGAAAGAAAAACGTCGTATATAAATACCCCTTATTTGTAATGAGCCTCCTTCAGTTGGTGAATAGATGCCAATGATGCCCAACTTCCGTATTATATATTGCAAAAGTTTCTTCCAATAGCTTTACCGAGCAAGCCTACTACTATCTGGCCTCTAACTTCACAAATGGCTTAAAGAGCTTCCTTCCTGCCAATTTGTTTCTCATTTTTAACATGATATGGGTAGCTACATTTTAACCTCAGTGACAGTATGTCAAATACAGGCACACTAATACATAATGTAAGCCATGTTAGTTTGCATATTGCATATTCGACCCTAATGGCAACAGTCATTATTGATTTTTCACCTTCAAGATTTTTCAGAGGTGAAATCCCTAGGATCATATATCTTTTTTTTATATTTTTATATTTTATTAGAGAACACCGAAAGCTACCAGGCATTTCTTGTTTCTAATTGGTTTTTGGCCTGTAAAATCATTCGGAAATTATTATTTATAAAATGCTTTTCCAAGCCAGCATCAGGAACATTCTTTTTAAATTTATAGAATTATAACCTATTCTATATTATTATTGTCTAGTATAGATTTTGATATTCAGGCTTTTAGGAATTGTTTTCTCCGAAAACAAAACAAGAAAGAATTCTGATAAGTTTAGTTATAGGATCCTATGCATGAAGTATTTATTTGCTGGCATTCTATTTCTATACAGGTTCTTTGGGATTCAGTTATTTCCATGTGTTGGCATTTACATGTACATACTTTCTCCCAATATTTATAAGAGCTTGGTTATGTTGTTCCTGTCAAAGGCAAAAACAAGAAAGAACTCTGATAATTTTGGTTATAGGATCCTATGCATGTTGTTTTTATTTTCTTGTTTTCTATTTCTATATCAAGTTCTTTGGGACTCAGATATTTTCACGGGCTGATATTCACATGTACATGTATTCCCTCATATTGACAAGAGCTTGGTTATGTTGCCCCTGTACATGGATTGATTATGCACAATTCCTTGGTAATTATCTTAAATGAGCTCCGTCTGACTCGTACGGTGGGTTTCAGTTCTTCATTTGATGGTCCTGACGATGAGAGTGCATTGGAAATATTTGATGGAGCTGCCTCTGATGGTCTTACGCCATCTGCAAGGGTCAATGGTGGTGATGGTAACCTAAAAGAAATCAAAACTTTTTCTCGCCGAGTTCCAACATGGCTTTCCTATGCTACACCAAATGAGTTCCTCGTACGACTTACTGATACTTCATAAACTATGTGAAGAACAATATTTTCTGGTGATAATTTTTCCTGAAGCTCCTACTGTGTTATGGAGCTATGGTTTGGTTAATTTTTTTGTAGGAAGTGATGAAAAAGAGCGATGCTCTCCTCCATGTGAAGTATTTGCAGACGCTGGTGGAGTGTCTTGGCATGCTTGGCAAAGTTGCAGCTGCTGGTGCTATATTATGGTAATGTTTGCATGTTCTTGGGCTAAAATAATTTTTGGATATTATTTGAGTCTTAATCTGAAAAGGTCCATGTGTCTGTGGAGGCAAATGAAGTGGCAGATCCCTTGGCTAATCATGGGGAAGCTGGTTTTATTATATTTTGCCGTTTTTTTTTAACCTCAAATTTGTATTCCCGGTGGGAATTTGTCCAGTATTTGTTCCTTTTTCTTGATTCAATGATTCATACTGTTTAAATCTTCTTTATTTGTTATCTTCAGATAAACTTGCTTAGTAGGTTTCTAATTTCTTTCATGTTATCTTGGAAGGAAATACTTGCTGTATCAATCACTATACTAGTGGGTCATATTTCGGACATGTGGATTTGAGATCTCGTTTTTAGATGAAACATTGACACTGTAGAAATCTTCTTAAAATAAGAGAGAACTTGAGGTAAATGCATGGTCATATTTTGGAGCCTGTGGGATTGACATCTCACTTGTACTGAGGTTCAACAGGGCCTTCTCAAAATAAGAGAGTACTTGAGGCAAATGCATGATCATATTTTGGAGCCCGTGGATTTGAATTCTCACTTGTACTGAGGTTTAATTTGGAAACACTGTGACATTTCCTTAGTCTTGGACTCTTGGTTTATAATTGTCACATTTTTAACTGCTATAGAGAAAAAACTAACAGGAAACTTGGTTTCACTCATTAATTTAGTTCTTGGTCAAAGCAAAAATATTGGAAATTAATGTTGGTTCATATTGAAGGCTACTGTTGGAATCCATGACATCTATTATGTTTCAGTGGGTGATTATTAAAGAATTGCATATCTTAATCTAGCTTATTTAGTGATAAAGAAAGCACATATTTATTTCGTGACTGGTTATATATAAAGAGATTTTATATGATGTAAGCCCTTATATTCCCTTATTTTTCAAAAAAGTACTGTATGAACCACATCATGGGATGATCCAAACCGTCCATAAGATGGAACACAACGTAAATAGGTTGTTCCCAAAAATCATTTCCGTAGGATGATTCCAACCCTCCGATCTATAGAGAAACTGCATATTATGGAAACCCCTATAGATCAGAGGGCTAGGAGCATCTTATGGAAATGATTTTTGGGGAACAACCTATTTATGTTGTGTTCCATCTTATGGACGGTTTGGATCATCCTATGATGTGGTCCGTACTGTACTTTTTGAAAAATAGGGGACTTAAGGGCTTACATCATATAAAAACTCATATATAAATATATGAGAGAAGTGTATCTACATGATCGAGTAGATAGCTTATCTACTCTGTTGGCTTAAAATTCAGTGGGCTCACATTGTTTGGATGATCCAAACCATTCATTTGATGGGCCCTCAAATAGATAGGGTCTGCCCAAAAAATCAGCTCCATAGGATCATCCTAAATCTTCGATTTGTGAAGGTTAAAATGGACTGGTATAAACCTTCACACATCTGTCCATTTTTTACCTCCACAGTTTGAAGGGTTAGGATGATCCTATGGAAATGATTTTTGGGGAACAACCTTTTTACGTTGTGTTCCATCTTATGGACGGTTTGGATCATCCCATGATATGGTTCGTACAGTACTTTTTGAAAAATAAGGGACTATAAGGGCTTACACCGTATAAAAACTCATATAAATATATGAGAGAAGTGTATCTACATGATCGAGCAGATAGCTTATCTACTCCGTCGGCTTAAAATTCAGTGGGCCCACATTGTTCGGATGATCCAAAGCATTCATTTGATAGGCCCTCACATAGATAGGGTGTGTGCGAAAAATCAGCTCCTTAGGATCATCCTAACCCTTCGAACTCTGGAGGTAAAAAATGGAAAGATTTGTGAAGGTTTATACCTGTCCATTTTAACCTCCACAAATCGAAGGGTTAGGATGATCCTATGGAGCTGATTTTTTGGGCAGACCCTATCTATTTGAGGGCCCATCAAATGAATGGTTTGGATCATCCAAACAATGTGAGCCCACTGAATTTTAAGCCCACAGAGTAGATAAGCTATCTACTCGATCATGTAGATACACTTTTCTCTCTCTCTCTCTCTCTCTCTCTCTATATATATATATATATATATATATATATATATATATATATATATATATATATATGAGGTATCGCTCACTCTGAGCAAGCCACTAAATACACCATCTCCCATGTTGTTTGACTCATCCAACCCATTCATTCCATACAACCTCACATAGATAGGGTGTTCCTAACAAACCATCTCCTTACAATCATCCTAACCATTCGATCTGTAGAAGCCCACTTTCTAGCTATTCACTTTAAACCTCCACAAATCAACGCATACCGTGATCCTATGGAGATGATTTCTTAGGGACACCCTATCTATGTTAGGTCCTATAGAATGAATGGGTTGGATGTGTCAAACAACATGGTAGATGGTGTATTTAGTGGCTTGCTCAGACTGAGCAATACCTTAGAAACCTTTTCCCTTATATATATATTTATATAATATTTCAATTATCACTATCAGATACACGCACACATAGGCTACTGATATTGACACTGCCCTGTTTTGATAATTGCACTAAAACCATCTTGTCTTTTATTATTTAATCAGCTCTCATAGGATATAGTTCCCAAAAAGCTCTCAGAAGCCAATTAAAAAAAGAAAAGACAAGCTGAGTTTGTGCAATTATTAAAACATGGTACTGCTAATAGCAGCAACCTATATATAGCAATTATTAAAACATGATAGTGCCAAGATCAGTACCCTATATACCTGTGTATATATATTATGTATGTATGTATGTTATTTCCATTATCAGTATATGATTCACACACAATGCATCCTTCCTATTCAGTGCATTGAATTTTTATTTTTATCCATTTTATTATGACACAGCCAAAGATTGCGACCTACTATCCGTGAGATCATAACGACTAAAATAAAAGCTCACGCAGCAGCGCTGAATTCATCAAGGCCAAGCAATGGTCAGGCAACCAGAACTGATAGTCTTGGTTTACATCATTCAAAAGGACTTTTAGAATGCTACCAGTTTTTGAAACAGAAGCGTCAGAATGGGGCATCTTTGGCGGGGACGCTAGTAGCAGTCAGTCCAGTATCACCAATGATGGGTCCCATGGGAGCAGCACAGGCCGCAGCCAATGAACTTCTTAGTACTATTTTGGACACTATTGTTCGAATACTTGGTAAGATTTTTCAGTATAATTTCTCCTTCCTGTCTTGCTCCTTCTGCTATGGTATTCTCTATCTTATCGATCCTGGTAATCAGAGAACCATATGATTGTTGGTGAGCTTTTGGAATCAAAATCAGCGCAACAGAGTGACATAGCCACACCAAAGTTAATGAATGGAGACATAAACTGGAATCCTGATTCCGAAGCTTCTCAAGTCACTGGAGGCTACAGCGTGGGCTTTTCTTTGACAGTAATACAGGTAATGTATTCAATTTAGTGCTTATAATGCCTCTACTTGTAGTGGTCCTGGTCAATGGTTACGCGTCGACTTGCCCGATTCGACTACCTTTTACTTTGACTGAGTTTATGTTCGAGTCCACATTTTTCGCTACCAATTCAGTCAAAACTTCTTTGACTCCCTGATTTATGACCGCGTCAAGCAAGTGCTCGTCCGTTTAAACTGAGTACTCAGCCTCGCTGGGCAGAGGACTAGATTTTCTTTGGTCTTGTTGTGGCCTGCAACCACATTTTGAAACTATTATTACTTCATAAAATCTAAATTATGTGTTATCGTGAAGTTTGTGCACTAAATTGATTTCTGAAATTATGCATTTTTTTCTATTTGTTTGGTTATTTTCTGGGAGAAAGAGTGAATGCCAACAACTCATATGCGAGATTCTACGGGCAACTCCAGAAGCTGCGTCTGCAGATGCTGCCGTACAAACAGCCAGGCTAGCAAGTAAGGTCCCTTCCAAGGATAAGAGGTAATAAGCAGCATTATATAACAAACACTCCAGATCTATTGTGCTGTTGGAAAGTGTTTTTTTTTTAATTTCTATTTATCTTGGGAGTTAGTTTTCTGGTTGGAAATTTTCTTGTTCTTAAATTGTCCTTGTTAACTTACCAACTTCTCCAAAAGCTTAAGCTGTTGGAGAAAGGCGTTATTTATCTTTTATACTTTAACACTCCCCCGCACGTGTGGCCCACTTGGCAAACACGTGGCACATGTGGTCCCAACTTTGGGCAGACCATTGCATGTGGATTCTTGCTATCCGGGAGGTTTGAACTCGAGTCCCTTGGCTTTGATACCATGTTAACTTACCAACTTCTCCAAAAGCTTAAGCTGTTGGAGAAAGGCGTTATTTATCTTTTATACTTTAACAGTCCTTAAGTATACAATTTATGACTTAGTTTATTATTTGTATCTGTAGTTTTAAAAGCATAAAGAACCAAAATAATGACACCCAATCAACCAAAGAATCGATCAGCATTGAGCTGTTAGTTGAATTTGAGGATGTGGCTTTAATTTGATCCTCTTTTCCATTATTACATCTAATTCTTGTTTGCCAATATGCGACTTGATGTCCATCTCTTCCCTGATCCGAGGCTTGAAGCTGGAATGCCCTCTTCCATTGGTTCTTTGCAAAAGGTGCAACTTGAAAGTGTTTTTTACTTCTTTTTTTTTTTTTTTTTCAAATTTTGGGATCCACAAAATATTAGGTCCTACATTTCAAAAAAATAAAAATAAAAATAAAAAAATCATTGGGTCCTTCAATTCCTGCTCATGTCAACCTTCGCATTGTAGCATAATGTTGATGATGGATAATCTGCATTACTTTATTTCTTCATTTCATGAAGGTTGCTGTCTTGTACAACTACGTTCCACCTTGAGCTCTTAAAGATGGCTTTCCATCTTTAGACAGCTTTCTAAATTTACCGTGTGTTCAGAATTCTTGTCTTCCATGTTATAAATTTCCAAAGTCGTAGAATCCTGATTCATCACAATTTCCCTCTAAACAAACTTTGCAAGATATCGGTTTGAAAGCCCATGAAAATATGTCCAAAATATCTATAAAAGTTCAGAAAAATGTTTCACAAATAAAAATATCAATCTTTTGAATTTTCTGAAGTTGGATCACTTCTGGCCCACCTGCTGGAATCACAGTCTCTCCTCTTCAAGAACCTTTTATCCCTTTTTGTTAGTTGTCAGAACTGTTTTAGTGCTTTATTTTGGCTTGGACTGTGATTTCTCTTAGCCTATCATTTGCACATTGATAATGATTGATAGTGTAGATTGCATATTGTGCATAACCTCATACATGTATTCATGCAACACAAATGTATGTTCGTAACTACAATGTACTTTTGATATGTATATTCTTTTATCAGGCATTGTACCAAGAAAATACTTTTGTATAGATACATTTGTTCTGCAGATAACCTACATCTCTACATAGTCCACGTTTTTAAATACCATTTTTTAATCCAGTGGTAAAAAATTTCACACATGATCTGTTGGGGGTGCAGAGATGGATCAGAAGGCCTATCTTTTGCTTTTCGCTTTACAGATGCAACAGTTTCCATCCCCAATCAAGGTGCATTTAATCATAGTATTGGAATGAGCCTATTTCGGTTTCTATGTTAATATTCTAAAATACACGTCTTGATTGTTTGGGATTTTCTTTTCATAGTTCCTGCATTTAGTTGTCTTTGTACGCCCCCTTATTGAATATTTTCAACTTTGATTTATAATGTTTTTTGTAGGGGTTTTTTAAGCTCTATGGGGCTGTTCTCCACGGGAATAGAAATCCTTGGATATGCTGGTCCAAGGATTGGCTACCATGCTTGGATGATTTATCATGAATAAACCAGGCTACCTTGCTTGTATAGGATACCCTACCCATTGGGTCTGTTATTGACATGAATGGAGGAACAAGCTTATCCGAGGATAAAATAAAAATTGCATGCTATTCCCATGGATAACAGTCCCAATATGCTCATGATAACCTAGGTGGTTAATATGTTGTGTGATTCATGCTTTCTTGTAGAAAAGCTATTTGGTTTTTAGTTCGGGAAGTTTGATATTCTAATTTCAGCCCATATCATAGTGCTGCTTTATCCAGCTCCGTAGTTGCTTGTGGGATTTTGTATTGTGTTGCATGACATTTTTCCCCTGCTCTTGAGCATGACTCTGGGTGCTCTTCTGCTTCGATTGATTTCCCCCAAACTTCTCAATTTACCGTTGATTTCTACCAAATCTATGATTCCACCTTTGGCTTCTCCCCTCCATTTTTCTTTATGCAAGAACCTTGTACTTGGTTTGCGTTAATTAACACATTTAATTAGAATCTTAGTCAAATGGATGCTGAAAATGCCTTATTGTGTAGATGTCTGAAAGAAGGTGTACATGGAATACCTAGAGGGCTTTGGAGTTTGTAGATAGGGGTCATTTCATGTGCTAGCTCAAGAAGCTATTTTTTTAATGATAGCTCAAGAAAGCTATTTACAGCTTAAAATATGCCCATAGAGTTTGGCTTGACTGACTTCATCAACACTCAAGGCAGAGATTATATGAACAGTCAGATAACTTGCTCTTCATTAGACATACGTAGCCGGATGTGGTGCTTGTTTTAGTCTATTTAAATGACACCATAATCCCTATCAGTGATAGCAGCGAACTTTAGTATCTGAAAGATAATCTAATTAGGGACTTTACTTTGAAAGATCTTGAAAAGTTATGTGACTACCTTGGAGTTGAAGCTGAGAGAAATAAGGAAGCCATGCTGTTGGCACATGGGAAATATGCCATTGATTTACTAAACAGATTTCATGTGATTAATTGTGAGGCTGTTAGCACTCGTGGTTTACGAAAGAAGAATAGTGGGAAGGAAGATGAGAGAAACTCCAACTTATGGAAAGCAGTTGCTCTCGAAGAGGGGACTGAATCCCAAATGAAAGGAATGAGAGGAATCCACCCTTGTCGCAAAGGATTAGTAGAAAGACTTGGTTGAATACAGCCGTAAGTTTGTTGAGCCCTCATAACCTCATCCTTGATATCCGTTGAAGAAATATAGACATATTGAAGTCTAGTTGATAGGGGGATTCATTTGGCGCGCGGAGATTTGGCCCTTCCCTAATTATTTTGGTCATAACAAAATGAACGCCTTCAGTTCAATAAAAAAAACAAAAAACAAAATGAGTGCCTTCTTTTAAACGTGCTCTGCAATTTCTGCTAGGAAATTTAGGGATTTCATAAATAGTGTAGGAAAGTTCTTTAGTAAACTGGAGCAACCATACCATTATCAAGCCAAAAAAATGTTGGAACCATTTCAAATATTGAGTCTTTTTTTTTTTTAATAAAAGACCTAAACGTAGGCTTCCAGGAATTCCAAATTGGGGAACTCATAGAGTTCTATTACCCTAGCGAAAGATGGCACCCTTTTGCTTGATATTTGGCACAAAATAATGTGGCTTAGAGATCCTCAGAATTAATAAATGCTCTCAGCTACCATTTTGGCGGGAAGGCCACATGTTGCCATCAGACCACCCTCTAATTTTGGCTTGATGCCAATAAACGAAATTGGCTCTACTGAAAGTAGAATAATCGTTTCAAAGGAAATTGCTATGAATCTTTCCAGATTTATTAGCAATTGAAGAAGAAGAAAAGAGAGAGAGGGAGAGAGACGCGGGGGGGGGGGGGGGGGGGGCTGGTCCTAATAAGAGAATGACAATAGGTTGGACTTTTTGATAGGGACGTTCTTAAAAGAGTAATATGTCTGGGGAAAGAGAGTTATTTCCTTTGCAACTTTTGATCTCGGATTCAATCCTTTCTACCACAGTATCTGAATCATGATGACTAATGTCTCCATCGTCTAGAGGGATGATGCATGCCAGGTTTGGCAAGAGTCCTTAGATGGTCTGGATTACACCAAGAAGAACGTCTAAGGAGGAGTCAATGGGGGACCATCATTCATGGAATAGGGTTTTTATTTAGTCGTAAGAATATGGTTGTCTTTTATTTTATTAGGGGTGTATTGTTCATATTGGATTTTTTATTTTTAATGTAGTTTGGGTGGGCTAGGTGTTTGTTTTAGTCAGGGTCACTATTTATACGTCACTATTCACGTTTCAGTATTCACATGTCCCTATTCACCCATAAGTGAAAACTTTCTAGTGTTAAAGTTTTAGGTACAAGAAGGCCCACTTGTTAGAATTTTTGGATTGTGAGGGGTTCAAGGGCTTAGATTGTTTCTAGGGTTAGGAGAATATTTATGAGGGGGTTTATGCTATAAACTGAGATATTTCTACAATTTTTAGAATTGAAGACGAGGTTTCTTCCCGAAGAATCTGTACGACAACAATATTGATATTTTCTACTTGTTTTCTCATGTATTTTCTCGTTTAATCTCTTTAGATAAGATCTGTCCAGATCTGTGCCTATCTTGCGCTGCATGAAGGGAGGCCCATACAATTCGTGGGAAAAGACGTCACTAGATAATTCTTATTGTTGATCCTGCACAAAAAACTTTGATCTGTCAATTCTTTGCCCGGAGTTTTCTTCAATAAAAACCATAATGATATTTAATGTTCTAGCCAAGTCAACAGAGGCTTCAACCAACATAATCATGTTGTCAAATTACTAAAGGTGGGATATGGGAGGGTCTCAGTCTACTTCAATGCCGTTTTGGCAGTCCAATTGTTAGCTTTTCTAAAGATGTAACTGATGGATTTCAGCCACTTAATTGAAAACGAAAGGGGATATGGGTCACCTTGCCCAAGACCTCTATAAGCAGAAAATCGACCTATATGGCCTTCATTTATCAAACTTGAGAAATGGACAGTGTATATACACTACAATATCAACTTCGTTGTACGATGCAAAGCTTCATTAGACGAAAATGTTATCAAGAGAAAATCCTGTTTCTGGGGGACCATCTCATATCCTAATGGTAGATTAATTCTTGCTTATGCAGTTACTTGTAGAGATGATCAAATGATCGATCCTGATGTCAAACCTGCCTAGGCTCCAATAAAATGCCTGCAACGAGAAAGTTTCATTTTTCTATTTCCAAATGTTCCTCTCAGACGCAGGTCGTAAATGATACACCTATCTAAAGAAGCTTGTAAACTGCTCCATAGCTGTTATTATCCCACAACTTGACCCAAAACTTGGCTATCCTTCAGTACCATCTCCAACTGTTAATATTTGGCATTAAGAATATTATTAAAAAAACTAAAGGTCATTCTCCAATTCTAAGAGCTACTCACTCCAAGAGGCTATGTGGTTGGTATGACTTTGTTAATGTTATAGAGATCACTGATACTGAGCTCTCTAGTTCTTGTTATAGAGATTACTATTACTACTGAGTGCTCTACCTCTTAGCTTTAAACACTCGTTCTCTCTTAAGTAAATTTCTTCTCCTAAATTATTGTGACCATCTCATATGATTTCTTTCCTGATTCTTGGAGCAGACACAAGTAGGCATTGTAGATTGATGTCATTTAGACTATAAGGTTGCTGAGAGCTGCTTTAATTGGGCTTCCTTCTTCTGAGAAAGAAAGAAGCATGCTTTTTATCTAGTTACCCACAAACACCATAGTTTGTTCAATCTCAACCCTTAATTAGTGTCCAATTTTAAGATCATTCATAATCTACATAGTGCATAATATTAGTTTTCTCGGTTTTCTAGCCTTAGTGTTTTTTAATCTTCTTGGACAAATTTTTAATGTTCTTAGGGTTGCTTTGTATTTTTTCTTTCTTACAGGAGTTGACTTTGTTCGGGGATGGGCTAGGAGGGGCACAAATGTATTGCAAGAGGGGTATGGCAGTGCAGCCGTGCTTCCTGAGCAAGGGATTTATCTAGCAGCATCTATTTACCGTCCTGTTCTTCAGGTTTCTCACATTCCTTATTCTGTCTTGATATTGTCTGTACATATAAAAAGGGCTTAGTCGTCCATTTACTGATCTGCTGAAATTGCAGTTTACAGATAAAATTGCATCAATTCTGCCCCAAAAATATTCAAAGCTTGGGTAAGCGTAATGTGCGTGATCTTGTGCATTAATTATTCTGTCTGCAGTTTACAGTTAAAATTACATTTTTTTTTTTAATGGTAAAATTACATTTCTGTTGCTGTGTAATCTTTTGAATCAACTGAGAAACATGAACTAGATGTTCACCTATCTGTATGGCACACTACTGAAGACATAAAATGCCGTCCTGTTGACCTTCAGGTTATTTCAGAAAGTGCTCAACTCATTCATTGGTTGATTAATTTTAAGCTGAACAACTACTATTTTGTAAACGAAATGATGTTGAAAATATCTTTGCATTGATAGTGAAAATATATCTATTTCAGCTTCAAAGTTTCTCATGGAGACAAAATCACCAAGTGATTCTGAATTTTGCGCTTTCCTTCAATGAAAGTTCCAAGCACTCCGTTCCATTTTATGCTACAAAAATTTGAGCTTTAACTTTGAAAAATAATAATATTTATTGGGCTTCAAAGTTCTTGCTAGGTCACAAAGAGCTATTTAAGGGATTGGTAGTGTAGCGACGTATTTTAAGCCCACTATGGTGGGATTCTTCCCAAGTCATCCAATGATTACAGATAGTGTGGACTACAATCTATTAAAACTGTCTCAGGACACCATGGATTCCTCCCAACATCTCAACTCAACTCAACTAAGGCTTTGTCCCAAACTAGTTGGGGTCGGCTAATGAATGATTCATTTCACAGAAGAGTGGCAAGTTTACATCCATGGATTCTTCCCAGTTGATGTAAAATTGAAAATTATCTCACTTGCAATGGAACAGTCTAGGTAAATTTGCCTTGTTGAGGTAAGCTGCTTTGACCCATTTTAGGCATCAATTCAGATAACCATCTTATGTTGGGAATTCAACTAATGGAACTGTTGTTCTTTGGTCACTGGGTTGTGTTAACGTCGCTGAGAACACACTACATAATGTTGAATGATATCCTGATATCCAAACAATTTATTTTCCACTCTCAAGAGATAGTTGTAATCCTTAATCAGATAAGTAAAATTTACCTGGCTAGATTTCATCAATTGCAAAGGGTTAAATTGCATCAATTGCAGTGCAAGGAGTCCTTTGAGGTATGGCGACAACAAATGGTCCGTAGGTTGTGCAACATGCATAGTCCTTTTGTTGATATTTACTATAGAGACAAACGACCTTGAAATTGACAGGTGGTAAGGATTCCATTTAATATCCAGTATTAGTAATAGTTCCACCTCTATGCATCCAATTGGTCTCCTTTACAGGGCCCCGATCCTGCAATCACTGACTGTCCAACTTCAGGGATCGATCAATACATTTTAGTCACAAAGTTCCCTAGTGACACCATAACTATTTGACTGTAGCTTAAATTCACCCAAACTTTTCCTCAATACATAACAGTGTACTTTACATGATATTGTTGTATTTTCAAGAAATAGCTTCCATAAGGATTATATTGATGAATATTTAATTCATCATTGTGGAGGGAGGACCCTGCAAAAATTATTGAACTAAAAGTTTAGAAATGCTAGATGACTGGGGCACCCTTCTGCCTTGGTGCAGTGTTAGAGGCGGCAGGCAGCAGCCATCATTGGATAATTCCCATTCTCTTGGCAACTTCTGTTAAAAGAAATGGAAACTGTGACTTCCGTCTTCTACACTTTCAACTGTGACTTCCGTCTTCTACACTTTCAACTGTGACTTCCGTCTTCTACACAGTCAAAACTGTGACTGCCACATCAGATTTAATTTTGTAAATTATAAATTGGAGAAACTTTTTCCTAAGTATTTTTATTCAATTGGTTTACAAGGTGCTACTAATGCTTCCAATTAAGAAATAATTTATATTTAAGGACACATTGTTTCTAACACTAAAAAACTCCCCATGTCAATCATTAACTTTCCCAGTTGCCTCTGTTTTGACCCTACTGAGTTGATTGAAGACAAGAGTTGTTCGAGTTAATGAAAAACTTACGTCAACAATTGACTTGTCCATGTCGACTTGGTTTTACCCTGGCCGATTCCTTGTCCAAATTCAAAATTTTAAACACTGGTTTCTAAAATCATTCATTTGGCTTGTATCATGTGTCTCTAGTTTCACGGTTATTCACCCAACTTTGCAGCACACAATTGTACTTCCAGTTCCAGGTACGGAAACAATGTTCGATAATAATAATATTTCCATTTCTGGTTGGCCTGTTGCATATCATTTAGTTCTTGATCTGCTTTACCTCTAGTTGTAGAAAGCATATGCCCATTGCTTTTGTTGGTCATACTCATTATTTCATGGCATCATGATCGCGGTCTACCATGTAGTTGCTTTTTCCTTTTAATTTATTTGTGGCCTCTGTAATTGCTGTTTCTCTTTAGAGGTTTTTGATGTAGAAATTATATGTTTTTAAAAATTTGCTCATTCCCATTATTGTCACTGAATCCATGTATCATGGATAATGCATTGCTCTATGGATGTGCTTTCATTTCCCATGTTTTTTTTTAAATTTCTTTATTCTCTACTAAAATTATGCAGGAATGATGGATTGCAAGCCTTCGTAGAAAACTTTTTGAAGGATCATTTCTTGCCAGCGATGTTTGTAGACTATCGGAAATGTGTCCAACAAGCTATATCAAGCAAGTTTCTGATTCATTCTAAAACACATGCAAACAACCCCATGTTATGTTCTGGTTATGCTGCTATGAGTGCATGAATTTGTTAATGCATATTTGATGTTGCGAAGCATACATTTTTTTCTGACTAGTCTCAACTCGATAATACTCTTTTTTTTAAAAATAAAATAAATTCTGTACATACAATGTTCTGCTTTCTCTTTTAAGGTCATCAGTTTATTTATCTCAACTGCCATGTATTTTGGCTCTTATTCTCTCTTAAAGGCTCTATCTTTTAGCAAGAACCAAATGCAGGACTTAATGCTCTAAATGATGTTTTGTCGTCATAACACATAATCAGAGAAGATATTGGTGTTGCTTTATAGAAGAGGTGGGTGTTTGGATCTGATATCTTTAATAATTCATATGTTCAGTGCAAATTAAGAGAATTCATAAATTGAGGGCAAATTAAGAGAGCCAAATGTTTGAAACTTGATACACTGAGTGGATTAAGTGCTATAAATATAATCTTTCCAATTGCTATTTCAGCTAAAATTTCCTCAGGAAATGTGAAGTGTTGAGGAAGAGAATTTTGTTTCTAAAGGAGGTCTTGATTTTACCTCTTCATTTTATAAACAGTTCCATGTCAATCTATCTAACTTACAAAATAGAATATGCTTTTATGTTCCTTTTGTTCTACATTCGATGTCCTTCATACGGGCAATGCCATTTCTGTTAGTCTTAGGACTAGTAATAAAATAACATCAATGTTGGAAATTGATGCAAACATTTAGATCGAAGTCCACAAATGCTGTTCAAGATGCTAGAATCAATGAAGTCAAGCAATCAAGCTTTGTATGAGAAGAGGAATCCGCCACCAAATAATGCAATACTCACTTCACAAATAGAACTCTAAAACAAGCAATATTAATCATTCTCAGAAACTCACCGAAAACCAATTACATTCAATAATCTAAATACCCTAAACCTCCTACAGCTCCTAGACGTTCATAATCTCTAAATCTCAACCATTGAAGACATTAAACAAAACCCTTGATTTGACATAAGAATTCCTAAATAAAGTTAGAAACTCAATACAAACTTCAGATAGGAAACAACTTAACATAAAAGACTAAATGTTTTTCTTTTACCCTACTTAAAACCAAGGTTTTAAATTTCGACAGAAATCTGAGATTTCGGACTGAAATTTCAGGTTTCGGTTGAGAATGAAATCGAAATCTGGTGAAATCGAAACAGTACAAAATTTCGATCGAAATTTCGTTTTCCCCGAAATTCGGGCCGAAATTTAAGGGATATCACCAAAAAAATCTGATTTTTATTCTTTATTAAATATTATCCCGAAATTTCAGCCGAAATTACCGAAATTTTGGCCAGGATTTCGGGCGAAATTTTCTGCGCAATAAATATGCCTTTATTTTGTTTCGTGGATTTCGCCCGAAAATTTCAGTCTCGGTGAAGACCAAAACGCTCTCCGAGACCGAAATTTAAAACCTTGCTTAAAACTGATGTGATCCTTTGTTCTATTTCTCTCCCGTCTATCACATCTCTTGTTCTTCTTGTTTAAGGAGAACAATGGTGTCAATTCCATTATCTACATCATCTCCAGTTTGGAAGAGCTGTTTATTTCAAATCTTAGTTGTCAATTCCATTTCATTTCATCTAAAATGGACGTAACGTCCCTAATAGTGTGAATTCTGGTACATTAAAGGTAGAGGAAACATACCAGTCCGAGACTTGTTCTGATCCAGCCCATTTCTGTTTGTTTTGTCTGTACTGAACGAAACAGTATGAAACACCCAGCTTCGCCTAGAAACATCCTTTTTTTTTTTGAAAAAATACAGAAAACCCCCCAATGATTACTTTTTGTTTACCATTTTCAGCCTATTTTTAACCTTTTTTATGGCTACTACAAATAGTAGAATCCAAACCTGATGATAATCATCAATATGATAAAGGCCCTTGCTCACCAACGTACTTCATTTTAGGTTTTATTTGCATTCTTTCTAGTTGAGTGATGAGGTGTGATTTGTGAGAAACTTGGACAATTCAATCTTCTTTTGTCATTTGTAATATTTATAGTTAGCACTTACCATTCAATATGATTAATTTTTATTTTAGTTCCATTGATGTATTGCATTAAGTTTGATGTTTTAAGTAATAAAATGTTTATTTGTGTTAAATTTGGTTGATCTAATGGTTCTTATACTTTTTTCCTCTTTTTGATTTTTTTTTCAATTTCAATTGTTCAAATAAAATTTCTTCGGCCATAGCATCTTTTCTTGAATGGAACGCTGAAGGAGATGAAATACTGGTATGTCCCATCCCACCGACTAAAATTGAACACCAAACAAAACACTATTCTCATTAACATGTTTTTTTTAATCTTTGAGATCTTGTGAGCTGATCATAGTTAGGTTGGTCTTTATGCGATCATTACTCGTATGATGATAACTATGAGCTTTCACCACAATTTCATCTACCCATCATTTTCTTCTTTTATGCCAGTGATACATTAAAAGCAACCAAGAAAGGCAATGATATCAATTCAAAAACCAAAAAGTAAAAAAAGAAGACGCAAGAAACAAAGCAAGAAAATAGAACGAGCAAATTTAAAGCACCTGATATTCTACCAAAGTGATAATTCTCTATGAAGATCCCCATAGTTGGCAATTTGCCTTGCAGTTTCCTTCTCTATGGATGTGGAAAAAGGAAAATGACCCCGGACCCTCTCCTTCACTTTCTTTGCATATTGTCTTCTTTTGAATTTCTTGCATATAATATTTTCTTTCACACCTATATCCTTCTTGGTTGGATGAACTTGAGTGCACTCCGGACAATAGTTCGAGTAGTGAACCTTCTCTTGCCATTGATAATAGATGACTCTTGCTTTTATCCGTCCAGTTCAAAATGGGCCCATTTTCACATTCCACATCCCTTTCCAAGTTCAAAAAATTGTCTCCAAGATGAGTTAGAAAATCTGGAAAAATCTTTTCCTCAATGAAACTCATTTGCAAGCTCCTTCTTGCAACACAAATTGATATGTGTTGGTCAGCTCGTGTATATCCTTCAAGAATGCACACAATGAAGGTGACCTCGAAGTCCCATCAATAGCAAAGCGATTCTTTAGGCTTTCAGTTCATGTCCGTACGCTATGCTACCAGTTTTATACTTTTATTGAGTTACTTGTAGCTTGTGATGCTCTTATCTTATTTTTTTCGTTTTTTTTTTTTTAAAAATTGGACAATCTAAATGGAGATTCCAGAATACAATTGACCAAGAAAAACATTTTCTACAACTCTTTCCTCGTTTTGTTGTTCCACATGGTAGTCTTTTCCTCCCCTGCCTTAATTGGTTATGTTGTAGCCCATGCCATTATAGTAGCATATCAAACAATTTTTTTATTTTTTGATTCTCTCTTCTGAATTTCTTCTTCTTGTTTTTGTGTGTGTGTGTGTGTGTGTGTTTGGGGGGGGGGTCGGGTTAAGCTGAAGGTTGTGTGAACCACTAGTAGGTTTATTTAAAAAAATATTGAAGTACATTCTAGAGTACTATTTTGCTCTACTATTGTCATACAACAAGGAAAATAAGAAATAGACATTATCCGATCCGTGATATTCATCTCCTTCACTTTTTTTGTGTTTGCAAGAGGTTTAGTTCACTTCAATGATGGAATCTCCAAAAATGGATCTGCATATCTCAGATGAATGTGATAAGATAAAAAAGGCATAATTCAGAGATTCAGGAAGAGAGAGAACCAAGGAGGATATCTTATATCAATTTGATTCCCATTTTTACATAATATATATAGTTCCCAGTTTCCTTTTGATAGCCTCCCAAACTTTGAAAGCTTTCTGTACAATATGACTATTAAACCAGATACTATGGATCCAGTCCTCTTTTGTATAATTGTCCTGGATTGAATTCATGCACTTGCTAGAGAGTATAAACCATATGATGGAAGAGTCGAAACAGACATCTTTTGAATTAGGGATAAAGATAGCATCCGAAAGAACCACAAAAGAATTTTGAATTTGAGTCCCACTCGAAGTCTCAATTCTTTGATTGTAACTTATATTTCTTCTGGAAGCAATAGAAGCATAAAATACTTTTGAATTTGAGTCTCCTAAATTCAACCTCTTTTGTCTAGATTTCTGCCTCAACATATTCTCTTCATACGCACAACTTTAACAAATTGAGATGTGTCATATCTGTCATTTCTATCTTTGTCAGTTAATGAATGGTCCATAGAGCATAAATTAAAGTTGATTGAACCACATCTAATTCCTTTTGAATCTGATGAAACATAATATCCACTCTTCCAGAAAATGTTTGAGTTCTGAACCAACCAGTTTGTTGGATTGCCAACCACACTAATACTCTAAGCACGTTCTACTGCTTCAGACAGGGAGGTGTCTTCTAACCACATATTTGTAAAATCTGAAGGGGTTTAGGTCCCTTACGAACCTCATTTCCATGTTTAATGGCCAGATTAGTATGATCTGATATATCGTCATTTACCCCTTATGTGAGGATAAATTTGAGGATATTCTTCAATAACCATGTTGCAAAAGATTGAAACATATTGAGATACACTAGTACTTTTTGAGGAAAGTTGAAGTGGATAGAGTATAGACTGAGGAAATGTATGCAATTTAGGATATAGTTCACTTGCATTGCTACGAAGGGCATACCTAAGGAAAGACACGACTACCTTTCAAGAAAGTTATCGCATACATAGATTGTGCATCTCGATCGAGGGGAGCTTCTGGAAAGCAGCAGCGTTTTTGTTTCATTTATTAGTGTCCTTTTCCACATTATGTTAAGGTTATATTAATTATTTTTAGGGGAAAATACAGATACACCCCCTCAACTTTTTGACATTTTCAACGATATCCTTGACTTCAACGACACCCCCTTAGTTTTCAATATTGCTTGTTACGTGACGGGGTGGACGGGAGCCAAGAAACTGTCTGGGTGTCTTTGATGAATTTTGAACTATTGGGTGAAAAGTCAGGGGGGTCTACATCATGGACGGTGAAAAGTCAGGGGTATTGTTGATGACTTTGAAAAGTCAGGGTTATCGTTGAAAATGTTAGAAAGTTGAGGGTGTGTGTGTGTGTGTGTGTGTGTGTGTGCTTTATCCACAATTAAGCTCAGATTTTGGGTTTTTGACAACATGCCCCATTGTCACATTCTATGTGCCTATTATCCGTTTCAATCACAACATATTTTAAGTATATTAAATTTCCATCAAAATCTACATATCAGATTAACATAAATACCAATATGAACTTGTGGGCTTCATAATATGCATATGTTCATTGAAAGGATGGCTATGAATCAGTGTTAAAAACAAACATGAGCGCACATGTATATAGGTGTATAAAGTCCAACTACGTAGATGATCACCATTAGGATAAATCCTGTGATTAACATTGGCTCCCACGAGTAGATATGTGTGTAATTATGATCATTGTATCCGACAGACCATAATGTGGCAACCCACATGGTCTTGGTCCCGTGCCGAGAAGACATACATCCCTTCTATATAATTGAGGCTTACAAAAATCAATGCTTCAGCTTCTCTGGGCTGAAACCTAAACAAGGGCGTAATAGATCATGAGACTAGTAGCATCCAATCAGGGTGGAGGCCACTAGTGGGTCGGGCTTGTGTTTGTCATTCGGATCAAGGTCAGCATTCACGTGCATGTTGCGATGTGGGGCCCAAAAAATGGTCGTTAGGAAAAATCATAATGTTCTTTCTCTTTTCAACATGTTTCATATATTGTCTGGTTTCTTCTCATTATGAATAATACAAAACTGATTGAAGGTTAATCGCAACAAAACAACCATTTTGTATAAATTCTTGGAAGTTATGAGCTGCAGCACTAGTTGACCTTCCAAGAAAGATACTTGCATAATCTTTGTTCACACGATGATATCTCTTGCATTATAAGCATTGCGTAAATTATGTTTGCTGTTTTCATTCTGCCTTCGTTTCCACTATTCCAATGTTAACTTCTCTTGAAAGTATCTTTCCAGGTCCAGCTGCTTTTAGACCACGCGCACATGCCACATCAACGTATACTCCTTTGATTGAGAAGGGCCGTCCTGTGTTGCAAGGCTTATTGGCTATTGATTTCTTGGCAAAGGAGGTAACATATTCTATTGTTCTGAAGGAACTGCTTCTATGCTTTATTGAGCAAATTAGTATCAACCTATGTTACAAAAGTGTATGGAAATGTTATTTCTTGTTTTTTAAGATTTTGTTACTGTATTAGTTTATGGACTACCTAATTAATACGTTGTGCTTTAGGTGCTTGGTTGGGCACACACAATGCCTAAATATGCTGGTGAACTTGTGGAGTATGTTCAAACTTTGCTTGAACGTGCTTACGAAAGATGCCGAACATCGTACATGGAGGTTCGATTCACTCTATTAAATTTTCTTGTTGTTTCAATGAATTCTTACCCATATTCCTATTACGAATTCTTATTGCTTATTACAAATTATCATCTTTCTGGTGCTTTTTCGAATTCTACCGTTGCTTTCTAAAATTTGGAGTTTGGTTAGCAGGTTTGATTGTTGCTACTTTTTATTCCATGCACTTTTCCTTGTACATTATAGTTTAGGGCATTTATGCATCTCGAAATGTTTGTTCCTAGCTAGTTTAGATCGATTGCATATCGAATTCATTATACACGTGATTCTTTAAATAAGAACCCTTAGTTTGAATGACTGATGGTTATCACTTATCACTAATTTGATTCAAGCAAGGTTCATGAATGTATACGCAGTTTAGAAAAAAAAGATTTGGTAGAAGACGTTCAATCGAGACCCCATAAGTGGGCACAAAAGATTCCATATTAGAGAGTTCCCTAGGATGTCATCATGGCATTTTGTTGACCTCAGGGTCCCACATGTGTTGGTTTTGGATTAAAATTTACAGGATGGGTTTTGCATTTTTGATGATCTTTGTTGGTTTAGTTAATTTATATATTTTGTTGAGCAGGTTTTGGCGAGTCTTATAAATGAAAATGTTAATTGTGTTATGGTGTTAGAACTTGTGAAGCTCCATACTTGGGAGGTGATGTCCTTGGGTTTTAATAAATTTAGGTCCGAGTTTGGTGGAGTTTGGGAAATGATGTAATATCCCATTTTGATTAACGGATGAGTTGTGAGCCAGACCCACATTTTGTCCTTTTTTTTGTTTTTATGTTATTTCCTTTTATTTTAGTTGTCCTTGTATGTGGGTCCCACTCGTTTCCTTATATTTACCATGGGGAATTGGGGGGGGGGGGGGGGGGGGGGATTATGCTCATTTTATGTTTTCACTTGTTTTGGACGTGAGAGAGTGGGCTGCTCCCATATCCTAGTTTCTAGTGCTCCAGGAGGCAAGGCGCCGAACCTTTCTCTTGTCGAGAGTACCCTTCAAAGGTTGATCCATGTTCATGTTGTCGAGCTTTTCTAGATTTGCTTTTATATTCGTGGTCCATCTTTCAAGCATGTGAGGTTAGTAATTTCTGGGACTCTTTTTTGGGAAATTTCTACAGCACTTTGAATCTGCAATCTCTGCTATTTCGTCAGCACTTATTTAATATATTTGGGTTCCTCTTTGCTGCAATATGTTGTTGTTCATTTTGCTTGAGTTCTTTAAGTGTTCTATGGAAAACCATCCACCATTGTTCATTCAATCCACCATTGTTCATTCAATCTGGATTTTATCAAGGTTATTACAATGGTATCAGAACCATCTTCCTGTCATTATGTGAGGGTTGTTAATGCCATATTTCAATCACAAGTATGCTACCCTAAGAAATAAAACCAATCCTAGTTCTGAAGACCATCTAAAAGAAGTTTCTGATCCGATTTTTGGGGATTCTGCAGCAAAAACTATAACAGATCCAACCGATGATAAGTTTGATGCTATGCTGGAACTTTTGGCTCAAATATTCAAGAAACTCGATCCGAAGAAAGATTCCCATTCCTCCCCATACCAAGGAGAACCATCGAATAAGGCTGCCTCTCAAGAACGGGTAAGCTGGAACTTTTGGCTCAAATATTCGAGAAACTCGATCCGAAGAAAGATTCCCATTCCTCCTCATACCAAGGAGAACCATCGAATAGGGCTGCCTCTCAGGAACGGGTGAGCAATAGATCTGTTCGGTATACCCATTCACCGCTTCCCAGACCCTCAAAACCCATGTTCATTCAAGGGCAGACTTCTCACCAATTGTCTGATGAAGTGGATACCTTGTTTGCAGTATATCAAGGAAAATCTGATATTTTCAAGAGTGTGGTAACATTTCAAAGTTGCTTAGAATTTATGGAAAGAAGATCATCAAGGGTAATCAATACGATGATCATAGTTGTCAAACTCTTACGAGTTGTACGAGTCAACTCTCGCGTCGGGTCGAGTCGCCGGGCTTTCGAGTCGAGTCGCCCATGCGAGTCGCCTCTGTCGAAAACTCTTACGAGTCATGTCGAAAACTCTTACGAGTCATCTGGTGATTCTTACGAGTCGCTCCGAGTCGAGTAAAAAAACTATGACTCTTACGAGTCGAATCGAGTCGTTGGGCCTGGGCTTTCTTGCTTTGATGGTTGAAAACTTGGAAGTAGGAACTTAAAACTTAATTATTTTTGTAAGTTACAAGCATGTAGTTATTTACTAGTAAAATGGGGCCCCCACGCCATCAAAACATGAGATGCAAAATGGCGTGCTCCAGTCAAATGCATAGGTTTGGGTTGGGACGGTGGACACCACCTTGTCAATAACATTAGGGGTAAAATGGTGGCCCCCACTTTCTGCATTGGTTTGGGTAGAGACAGTGAGCCCCACCAATCCTAGGCATGGTCATTAAATATTGGACCCCACCCCATCATAGCATGAGGTGTAAAATAATTAGTCCAAACCATTAAAAAAAAAAAAAAGGTTGGTCCTACGGTGTATGCATGGGGTTGGAGAGAGTTGATGGGCTCAAAAGTTGGGAAATGCTAAAAAGTTGGTCCTACGGTGTATGCATGGGTTTGGATAGAGTTGATGGGCTAAAATAAGCACAAATACTGAAAACTGCAGCAGAAATTGCAATTAACTATGTTCGATGGAGTTCGGGGCTTGTCGTCTAGAACTTGGTTGCAAAATTTGCATACCACTCCCAGCCCTATGGCAGAAGAGGATAAAATCCCATTTGCCACATTACACTTGGAGGAAACCTGGTTTTAAATTTCCCCAAAACGACCGAAATGTTTTCGTTTTCATCTCCACCGAAGCGAAATCTCAATGAATTCCTTTCACATCATTATTTCCGTCAAAATTCAATCGAAATGTTTGGAATGACAAAAAAATTGGAAAGATGTTATGATTTGCAATTCATTTCATTAATGCAGAGAATGTTATTTTGTAGGCCACATCATTGTACTATACAACAAAGTAACCATATCTTATGCATGGGATAAGATCAATAATACCTCGTAATTCTGTGGGGTATTGACATAGAGTTGAGGTCTTTGGAGGGGAGACCGGTCATTGCACTTTTTTATACTTCATTACATTGTACTTTTTCATTGACTTTACTGTTCCAGACATACGCGGCAATGCATGTCACTAGGTGTTCGATGTGATTAAGCAGTTATGGATGGCTTTCTTGCTTATGTGATGCTTCTAAGTATGTATTTCAGTATCTGTGCTTATTTTAGCGTTTCCCAAAGTTTCATCTTAAAACTTCATCATTTGCTTATGTTTCCATACGTTTCCGTGAATTTATAAGATTTCCACTGAAATCAAAATGTTTTGGTTTCCGTGCCAACCAGAACCGAAACTGAAATTAACTTTGGGAGGGAGTTCCTTATGTTTGGTGGTTCCACTGGTTGACCAGACTAGGCCATGAGGCTGCTTGCATTTTTTACGATTTCGTTCAATGAGTTTTGGACAGATTTGAAAGGGAAAATGATTCCTAATATTTCTGAAGGAAGGATCGCATTCCTTTTCATCGAGGAACTAATGGAGCTATTAAGGTGTCTAGTCAAAGCTTTCAAACCCCACACTTCAAGATGCAATCATGAAAGCGATCAACATAGAGCTTTAACAACTCCTCGTTCACCGACGTTTATCTCTCAATCCACCCAAACCGGTCAAGTGGGGCTTTTTCACAAAATGATACCCTTTTCAGAGGAAAGATCCTTTGACACTAAAGCAAAATTACTTCACAAAATCTACCCCTCAGCTACAGAAAAACCCGGGAGCAGCACCTCTGGGGAATAGGAATGATGAAGAGCTCAATGACTTAAGTATTTTTTTTATTTTGATTGTAATTCACCAAGGAATCCAGGCCATCATTAGGCAAGGGCCAAATCCATTACATAGAAGTATTTTTCTGATAATAGGGAATCATTTAGGGAAGAGGAGCCTCTGAGGAGGAGGAGCCTGTGGATCTATTCCACGAGGTCCACTACCCCCAAATTTCAAGCACAATAGCTACTCTAAACAGCACAAACAAGTTTCTTCTCATTAAAGTAGCTGGTGAAGAGTTAGGGGGAACGAGGAAACAATAATTGTCTTGGTCGATGGTGGGGCTACTCATAATTTCATTGACGGAAGCTTTGTGGAGAGGAAAGGGTTGAAATCTGAAAAGTTTCCGTCTTTCAACGTGGCTACGAGTAACAAGAGTATTATTTCACGTGATAGAGTTGTAAAGCATGTGAAGGTGACATTCGAACGGTACTTGGTATCAGACGACTTCTTTGTATTCTCCATGGGAGGAACCAGACATGGTGCTTGAAGTACCAACCATTGGATGCTCCAATTAAAATTCAGATCCAATGAACATGAGGGTATCCTACTTGGGACAAGGAGAATGGAGCCCCTGAAGTTTCAGCAAAAAGTGTATGGAGAGATTTCTAAAAGGAAAACAGGTACTATGGGCAACCAGCATCTTTATGATGAAAGGTATGCATTATCCCACTAATAAACCAGTCCGTTATCTTTCTGAAATTCAATTATCTTGGAAAAGTATGATGATGTTTTTCTGTAGTTCATGATGAGTACTATAACACTCAAATTCTTATTTTCTTGTTGAAGCAAGAAAATGTTCTCAAGCCACTGATGCACAAGTCATATATTTTCATCAGATGAATAGTATCAATTCTAGTTTTCCATACCTCTTGGCCTGTGTCAGGAAACGTCACATTTGCATCAGCTTATTCTTCCATACTATTCCCCAACCGGCAATCCTCTCCAAGCCACTCTTCATACTTACTATAAGATCCACTGGATCCATTTATAGTAAAAAATATTAATTTTCATTTCGCGCGGTGCATTACCTTAGCATATTGAGCCCATAGAAGGTAATTGGGCACTTACAGCTTAAGAAAAGTAAGTTGCATTCTTTGCATCTCCATGATATTTGAAAAACTTGATTTCTTTTCATTCATTCTAGGGATTCAAAAAATCAGAATGGCAACTGGTGTATAACAACCTTAAACCCTTAGTGAATAGGGACACAGTGACACAATCTTCAAGAAGGAAACACTGTCTGCACAGAGGCAGCAAGTCCTTGCAAAGGCACTACAGTCGACATAGACAGCAGAGTCCATAAGAAGATACAACAGTCCACATGAAAACACCACTCTGCAAGAAGGAAACAAAGTCCACACGGGGCGACAACGGACTGCGCGAAAGTAGTACAGTCCTCACTTAAGACACTACAGTCCATACGAAAGGCAACATAGTTCACAAGAGAGCAACTGAGTCCACACATTGCCCTCATGGTGGCAGTACAGTCCTCACGAAGGTAGCATAGTCTGCAAGAAGGCCACACCACAGTCCAAATGTTCCACCACAGTCCATCTGAAGGAAGTACAATTCACACAAAGGTAGCACAATTCACACAGAGGCAGCACAGCCCATGCAAGGGCAACTCTATCCACACAAAGTGGGTCCACACTCCATACAGGGCATCGCAACCTTTCATTGCAGAGTGTTGGCATATCTGTTATGGAACTTACGCTCTTATTTATCATAGGAAGATGAGTACTTTCAATGCTCCAAACTAGGGCAGAAGAATGTAGAGAACCCTAATGTTTCCTATATGCAAAGAAGAGAGGAAAACCTAAGTTCTGCTCGGACTAAATATTTCGAAGAAAAAAAATGGGAGGAAAGATCGGTCTAGGGCTTTTAAGAACAAAACACAGGTTAGGCTTCTATGGGCTAGAGGCAGAGAAGAAGGTAGAAGGAAAGTAGAAGAAAGAGAGAGAGGATGTAGTTCGTAGCGTTTGAAGTCCAACACTTTACATATTGTCACTTAACATGAAATCGAAAGTCTTCCATTAGGGCAACCATTACGATGGATCCCATCCTACCTGCAGATAATCGTATGAAACATAAAGAATACCATAAAAATAAGCGTAAACTACACTGCCTTAACAAGGTGAATTGTTTGACTCTAAGGATAGGGTGGTTTTCGCTTTTGCAGGTATTTGTGGCTAGGCTAAGGCAATTGTTGCAGATGTTAAGGCGGTGAGGTTTGGTCGGAAGTGCTTGGCAATCTTTGGGTGCTCCAACACCTGGATTGCTTGCAACTTTTGTGTCGCTATTAATTGTCTTAAGTGTGGTTCAAAAACCTCATTGGCAGTCATTATTTGATACAATTAGTGAGGTGATGAATTTTCTGTTAGGCTTTCTTAAGTAAAGATTACCTCGTGTGGTTATTAATTGTCTTAATTGTGGTTCAAATCCTCATTGGTGATCATTATTTGATCTATTTAGAGAGATGATGACTTTTCTCTTAGGCTTTCTTAAGTAAAGATGATCTCGTGTCGCCATTAATTGGCTTAAGTGTGGTTAAATGCCTCATTGGCACTGATTATTTGATCTATTTAGAGAGATGATGAATTTTCTATTGGACTTTCCATCGAGAAGAAATTCCAAGACTATTAGATTAACCAAACATGATGGTAGCTGTAGAGAAGTGGTTTTTTGGCTTCACATGCCTGTATTATTCATGTAAGGTTTATTATTTCACTTCTTTCTTGTCTTTTCTGTTTTTTTTTGTTTCTTAGCTGTTTGGGGACCTTTTTAGGGCTTTTCTCTCACTTCATATTCTCCCCTTTTGGGCTTTTTTTATTTAATAGATATCTGGTGTAATGGATGACCTAAACTCAACTCAACTCAACGAAGCCTTTGTCCCAAACTAGTTGGGGTTGGCTAATGAATCCTTTAGAAAATTTTCATGAAGAAGGTGTAATGGATGACCTATCATTCAAAAAAAAAGTGTAATGGATGACCTAGCTGATCCTAGTGGAAAGAAGTTATGATTGAAGAGATGAAAGCACGAGGCAATAATAAGACATGGGCGTTGCTCAAGTTACCAAAGGGAAAGCATGTCACAGGGGAATTGGGTGTACATCTTACCCTGACGGTTTGGTGAAAAGATGTGAAGCATATCTTACGGCCAAGGGCTACATGAAGACTTACAATGTGGACTTTATAATAGTTATTTTCTTCTTGTTAGCTAATTTACCATGCCTTCTTCACTTGCTTGATGAGAAGAATGGTTTCCTTCATTAGTTTTTCCAAGTGGAAGCTTACACGAAAAGGTCTAAAGACTACAAAAAGCTATTTGTTGTCTCAAGCAGTAGCCTCATGATTGTTTGATGGTTCAATGGATCATTTTCAAAAGGTTTTAAATTTTGGTTTCAGTTTCAGTTTCGGTCATCACGGAAACAGAAACATTTCTTTCAGTTGGAAATTTTGGTGGAATACTACAAAATCACGGAAACATATGGAAACATAGGCAAATGATAGAATTTTAAGATAAAATTTAGGAAATGCTAGAATAAGCACAAATACACACTTAGAAACCATCTCATAAGCAATATTACCATCTGTAATGGTATAACAACATCAAACACTTAGTGACTTGCGTTGTCGTGCATCTGACAATTCAGTGCATACCACATTTCTGATGTAATTCATATAAATGTTTATACATAATAAACATATACACTTTACATGCAATTCATATAAATATAAATATGTACTACATACTGATGTAGAATACCTCTAATACAGTTACTATTTTGGTTTCAATATGCTTTTTAGTTTTGGTGAGGAGGGAAACAGAAACATTTCGGTAGTTTCGTGTCAGTTTCGGTGGGAATTTAAAACCATGGTTACAGATTATGCTTAAGAGGACTGGTGTAAATCGTGCTATGTTTGTGGATAGAGAAGGAATTATTGCTCTTACAGTGTATGCTCTTTATATTGTTGTTACAGGCTATTCTGAAGGATTATTTGGGAAGATTTTTCGATATGAAATAATTGGTATCTTTGAATTATTTCTTGGGATTTAAGTGGCTTTGTCAAGAACGGATATTTATATCTGACCATAAATATTATCTAGAGAATGTGCAAATGTATCAGAGGTGTGTAGGGGAATTAAACATATCACACCATCATTCAAGCTAACATGGTCTATGTAGTCAGTGTCGTCGTTCAGCTTATGCCTGAAATTGAAGAATGGGCATGAAGCAGTGTTCAAGATCTTACCCCCTGTTTGGATACAAGGATTTCAGAATCCAGGTTTTGAGTTTGAAAGCAGTGTAAAATTCTGGATTTTACAATGGAAGTAGGTTGCAGATGTGGGGTAAGTAGGTTGCAGGTGAAGGGTTTAAGTAAGAAATCCAGGTTTTTGAAATCTCTCCCCCATCTTGAGATTTCTAAAACCTGGAAACAGGGGCGATCTCCTACTCCCTTGCTCGACGGAAAGAATAGCGAGAAATCAGAAAACTACGGACGGTCTCCGTCTCTCGTCTTCCATCCACGATTTTGAGGAAATCCAAGATTCTAAAATCCGTCTATCCGAACGGCCCCTTCAGGTTTCCAAAATCTGCTCCAGCATAGTGTGTTCTATATTTAACAAAGATGCCACTTATAATGGTATGGTGTGAAAGAGATTGGGAAGGTTTCAGGTCAAGTAGATGGTATCCTTTGGTTTACTGCGTTGTTGTTGGTGGGGATCTTTTCACGCGGATAAGCAAAGATGCAGGCTGGTGTGGCATGGTCAAGTGCAGATATGGGGAGTACTGGGCAATAACATATGCCAATTGTGAAATGGTTCGGCTTAAACTCGTCCATTGAATATCTGGAGGATTATTTTGGAGGATTTTTCGATACCAAAGAATTAGGATCTTTTTTTATTTCTAGTGATTGAAGTGGCTTTATCAATAATGGATATTATCTATGGGCATAAATATGATCTAGACTCTAGAGAATGTACAAAGTATGAGAGTCGTGTGCGGGTATTAATATATCACACCATCATTCAAGATCTTGAGGTTTCCAAAATCTGCTTCTGCACGGTCAAGTGATACGATAAGAACTGGGCAACAACAGATGTCAAATGTGAAATGGTTTGGCTTAAATTCTTCCATCTGAGATTGATGTTTTCTCTAAGATCTTATGAAACCATGTAGTGATTATCAAGGCACAATATTTTTTACTCAAGTCCCTATTTCATAAAGGGACTAAACATATTGTTACTTCATTAGGTAGAATGAGATTATTACTGCATTAAATCATGTTAAAAAATCAGATCGTGGATTTTTTTTTATGTAAGAATTGGTAAAAAGGAAGAAGATAATTTCATTCTCTTTTCTGTGCTCCAGCTTGAAGGAGAATATTGGAAGATCATTTCTGTTTATTATTTGTTGATTATGAAAACACTAGTCATTCTAAATATTGTTTGGGATACTTTAGTTCTTGATCTCTAAGGGGCATTCATATATATGTAGATGTGAATTTCGGTTAGATTAGCAATGTGATTGGGGATGTGTGAGTAAACTAACTACACTCCTTTTTTTGGTCCCAAAAATACGTGCTCTTTTCCTTTTCTCTTGTTTTCTTCTTTTCTCAATTTCAAGTTTCCAACTGATCTAAACCATTCATCTTATGGGGCACCACCATTTGGCACTTGCTGTCTCAGTCTCATGCTGAATCAAATGATTAAATTCTTCTTTGCAAAGCATTAAAAGGACTCATTTTGATCAAGGGGCTAGGATCATGGCGGGATTGCTGGCTATGGACGGGATTCATTGTGGCTGACCAGATAAATTGGTCTGATGACCTTGCCAAGTTTACAAGTGGAAGTGGGCCATGAGGGTCCAAATTAATATTTGCATGGAAACCATCCAGATTCCTTATTATTTTCCATGAGTGCATCAAGAACAATTAGTTAGGTTTCATTTCATGTGTGAGCAAATCACCAAGGCTAATATGTGTAACACTCTTCATGAGGGGTAGAAATCTTGTCATAGATGTTTTGAGCTGTGTTTGGATGAGATGAGGCCCCATTTTTCATAAGAATGATGGCTCTGACTTGAATCAGTTCTGCAATTCGTCCGTTTAACTGTTTGTCACTTTGTCTCATTAATGAATTTCCATTCTAAGTTGGCTTGTTCATATCTTTAGCACTAATCATATGCATGCCTTTTTTACTTTATTCCAGTTGTTGCTAATGGCATATGTATTTTTCTAACTGATTTGCGTGCATCCATAGGGATTACTCCCGCCCTAAAATGGGGTGGGGATACCCTATGTCTAAAAAAAATTCTTCTAACTGATTTTACCTGTTATATGTGAAAGCTAAATGCCATGTTCATCCTTTCTCCTTTTGAGAATTTCCCAGGCAGTTCTGGAAAAGCAGAGTTACATGCTCATCGGGAGACATGATGTTGAGAGTTTGATGCGACATGATCCCGCAAGTGCTTGCTTACCTAATTCATCTGGTCTGCAACTCCCAGAAACTAGTGGTTCGGATGCAGAAACTATAGAAATGGAGATAGAAATGAGTGATTTACTATTGGGTTTGCGTCCCATCAAGCAGGCATGTGCTTTATTTTGAAGGCTAAAATGTTGAAGTATGTGTATACAGGGTATTATGTTATAAATATTCATGTGGCGGTAACGATTTTCCATATTTCGCTTGGTGGATTTTGTTCTCCTCATAAAATAATGATGGGTTGCAAATGTTAAGCCTCTCGGTTTGTTAGATTGTTCTCAAAATTTAGTCTCTATTTTAGCTCATCACCCTTTTACTTACTCATTTTTCAAATTTAATCTATTGATGTGCTCATTGCCATCCTTTTCCATGTTTCTTGAACAGGAGAATCTAATTCGAGATGATCACAAACTCATTTTACTGGCATCCCTTAGTGATTCTTTGGAATATGTAGCTGACTCCATTGAAAGGCAAGCATATTCTTCTGTCTAGGTCTAAGCTTGTTATGTTGCAGTAGTTAAATCTTGCCTCTGATGAATCTGATGGAACATATGAGCTAAGTGGTTATGCTGCTAGTAGTGTATAGGGAGTCATTTGGTTTAAATGATGCAAACATCAAGAGTTTGTTGTTGAACATGCTGTTAGAATACATACAGAGGTATTTACCTGTACTGTAATTCCCCAATCACTCTAGTATTCTTTGTTTGGAGATTTTAGACAAAACTTCATGCTTCAATACAAATGTTTTCGAACTCTAATACGCCGTTTGGTTACATGGATTTTATAATCCATTATTGTAAAATCCAGGATTTTAGAAGCTAAAACTTAGATTTTTCAAGCTAAAATCTGGATTGTACCGGATTGAGTGATAACACACCTTATTTACGCATTCAAAATCCGGGTTTTTTTTGGAAATTGGTAGCCAATATTATTAAAAAGAGGACCGAGATGGTCAACTACAAGGGAAAAGGATAGAGAAGAATGGAAGGAGAGAACAAAAATGAAAAATACAATCAAGGATGGAGAGAATCAAATAAAGCCAAAGATTCCTTCAATACACCTTCTTCCTAACCCGTCCGCTACTGAGTTTGCGGAACGCCGCACGTGATGGAAGGCCAAAGGAGAAGACTCCACCCAATCATACATCTCATCAAACAATTTGTCAAATCTCCACGGATGTTTCTCCGCTTTGTTAAGCCATCGAATCACATTTAGAGAATGCCCTTCTATTATCATGTTAGTCAAGCCATCTCTAATCAGAAGCTTTAAGCCTTGGTAGACAGCGCGCACCTCTGCTTCCGTTGCATCCGCAACACTAATGGGACCTGCAAATGCCCAAAGAACCTCCCCATTTTCATTTCTCAAAATGCCACCAGATCCAGCAGGTCCGGGGTTACCAAAACTAGATCCATCAAAGTTGGGTTTCAGGAAACTGATTGGAGGGGGGGAGGGGGGGGGCATCTTGTAACATTTTTTCTTTTCTCTCACTATTCGAACATACTTCTCTCCAACCTTCCTATAAAGCATAGGTGGATACAAATTTGAAGCTAGGAAGGGACTTGGCCCAAGCGATCAACAAAGTTATAATTTTGATGAATAGAAATGCCAAGCTTTTTGAGATCCCATCAAAGACTATCATTTCTTTCTTTCTATATAACCCACAAGGTAGCCATGAATGATATATTCCATAGAACTCATCCTCTTCTTCCATGGAGCAAATGACCAACTATGAAAAAGATCCATTTGTTTTGCCGTGAAAACCCAATGGATACCAAATCTGCATAATAATTTACACCATATCTCTCTTGCCACCTTGCATTGCAAGAATAAGTGATCCACAGACTCCCCCTCCTCTATACATAAACGACAGTGATCAATGATAAGAATTTTCCTCTTAGGAAGGAAGTTAACCGTCTGAATCCTTTCAAGCAAGGCCGCCCCCCAAAAAATGCTCACTCTTGGAGGGGTTTGGGAGGTCCACACTCTAGCTACTGGTGCAGCTAGGTTCTGGGAGAAGGACTTAACTGTAAATTCACCAGAGGTATTCCCCATCCTGTTTGATGTACTCCTCTTCTAGCAACTCCAACAGCCTAGCAATGGATGCAAGCTTCCGGTCAAAGAAGTTTCGTCTGAATTGGGGCTTCTAGATGATGTTCTCATTCCTTGTTTTAGGATTTAAAATCTAGGTTTTAGCTTAAGAACATAGTTTTTAGCTTGTAAATTCCAGGATTTTACAATCTTGGATTATAAAATCCACGTGTCGAAACGGCTCTTAAGTGTTCGTGCCCGTGCAACATTATGAGCATCATTATTCTGTTCTGGACAAAGCTCAGGAGCGGTATCGCAACTGTTTAACACCTGTCTTTCTGTTTTTTTTAATGCAAAGACCTGTCTTTCTGTTTAACATCTATATCAAGCAAGAAAACTCCATATTAAACATTGCGCATATTTCTATTGCTACTGTGGAGGAAAATTCTCTCTGCAATTCATTGACATTTTCAATATGGCTCATTCTCCATCGAACAAAGAATTTGGGTAACTATAAACACATATGTCTGTCTTCTTTTCTTTTGTACATACCCTTTGAGTACTTACCCGCTCTGATACCCTTTGTGTACTTGCAATAATATTTTTGTTTTCCCTTCGCTTATAATATTGTTCAAAAATAATTTCTATTTCCGCTTCGTATTTTGGTGTGCAATCTAAGCAGGCTTGTGAATCCCATTCTTGTTCTCCCCTCCAATGCATGCAATTAATGAAGGCAGTTCTCTCTTTCCTCCATTGTCTTGGTCCAAATCTTTTCCATGTTTTTCGCCTGCTTGGCTTCACATTTTATTTGTTTTGATCCCCAGCAGGAGGTTTTTAAGTGTTGCACTGCCCTACATGGAAGAAAAGACAACAATTTCCACTTTTTCCTTTATAATTTCCTCTCAGATTGCCATTCAAAAAAAAAGAAAGAAGATTTGTAGCAGTTTAGGAGGTTCTAGAACTTGGGCTATCTGGGTTTCTGTTTATTGGAAAGTTACAATTAATAGCAGATTGTTTCCAGTTGTGGTATATCTAGGTGTTCTTTTTTTTTTGTGTGTGTGTGTTTTAAGTTAAGTTATGGGTTTATTGCTATTATTTTTATTCTTATTACTACTTTCCAGAAGTTTTTACACATAGAATAAAATTCAAGTGGTGTTTCTAGCTCTTGTTTTTTCTTCCATCTCAATTCTATTTTTATCCAGTCTATGGAGATCTAAATGTGGCCCTTGATTTAGAGCAAATAAACCTTTCATAACGGAGAAAAAATTGCTAGAACATAGCATTGAGGAATTTCAATTACAACTTTTCCAAATTTGGAGAAAGTTATCTCTCAAAACCCTTCTCAACTGGCCCTAAAAATTGCCATAGTTTCATTACAAACAGGAAAATGAACAAGTTTCCTATTTTCCACAGCCTGCCAAGATCCCTAGATCCACTGCAGTCATCATCATGATGTCGTGGTGATGTAATGATTATGCCATCATTACTGTCAAAGTGGCTTGTTATTCGTGCTTTCTGTTCTATTTTTTGATGCCTTTGGACTTATTGTGACTCTGGAGCTACATCATGTCTCAGACATAAAAACGTTGTACTCTTTTTCAATAATGACAGCAACTTCTACTCTATGCTTTCAATTTAGATACTTCTTTCCATGGCCTTCTCAGGTAACTGTAATTTACGGTCAATCTTGTTTCTTGCCATAGTAAATAAAATATGAATAAAACCTTTCTTACCATAGTAAATAAAATATGAATAAAACCTCACTGCACGTAATGTGTTTCTTTTCAATTTAGATACTTCTTTCCATGGCCTTCTCAGGTAACTGTAATTTACGGTCAATCTTGTTTCTTGCCATAGTAAATAAAATATGAATAAAACCATTCTTACCATAGTAAATAAAATATGAATAAAACCTCACTGCACGTAAGGTGTTTCTCATGAACAGTATTTTAATATTCATATTGTGAAAATATTTTTTTATGTGGAGAGCTTACTTTGTATCTATCCTTTCATGCATGCATTTAGGCTTGGACAGACCTCCATAAGAGCACCAACACATGTAGAGGAGGAGAACCACACCATTCAAAATCACCGCCATATGCGAACTAGCAGTGCCCTCACTAGGAGTCTTGCATCTCTTGCGGATGATTATAGAAGACTGGCAATTGACTGCCTCAAGGTTTTACGTGTAGAGATGCAATTGGAGACACTTTTCCATATGCAGGTTAGTGGCATTTTAAAGCAGTTCATAATTTTGTTTCTACTTCTGAAATGGAAACAAGAGAGGTTAAAAATAATATCCATTTGCCTAGGAAATGACGGCTAGGGATTACTTGGAGGATCAAGATGCAGAAGAACCAGATGATTTCATTATTTCACTTACAGCACAGGTCAGATTACTTTTCTAACTTTTTATTCATCATAAATTGTGGTTTTAGAATCATCAGTATTCTTGTTCTCTAAATGTCATGTGCATTCCTTGGTCATGTGAGTACTCAAACTAATCAGTCTTAGTTGATAGGATCATAAAAAAATTATTAGTTATAAAATTCATTGGCATTCTTCTCTATAATGTTCCATATTGGTCAGATTTTTTTCCTATAACCATTAACATTTCTTGTGTATTCATGAACACTATGATTCATACAATGCATATGAACCTATCTATATATCTTCAACACCTTCTGCCAAACATGTGTGATGTCTTTCTTTCCAGTCAAAGTTACTATTTTGCTAGATGCTTGATCAAAGAACTCTATGCATGCACCTCATAGTGATTATGATAGAGACACCCTGATGAAATTCAATTAGATGGAAATCCCTAGTCCCTACCAAAGTAACTTCACTGTTGTCACAAGCTGGAGTTGACGGGTATTCCAGTCTTTGTAACAAGCTGGAGTTGTATGATAGATACAGTCCAGCTTGAGGGGGAGTGTTGAAAGGTATCATAGTCTTTGTATGAGTGTTGAAGGGTATTATAGTCTTTGTACATGTAACCCTATTGTAACCCTACTTTGGGCTCTTATATATACATCACATTACATGTGAGTTCCCTAGTGGAGACTCCATCTTTCTCCCTCACTCTTCTTCTTCTTCTTCTCCTTCTCTTCCTTATCCACAATAACAATCACAAAAGGCTTCCTAGAGTTGGGTAATAGTCAACCGTAGGCTACCCAAAAAGCTCATGCTGGATTGGAAGACAATGTTGTGGGACAGTTTAATGGTTTCAGCAAGAAAATTCTTGAAGTCCTTTGGCCCATATTTTTGTTATCTTATATAATTAATCATTGTTACAAATATAAATTATTATATTGTTTTAGTAGAAATTAAATTTTTTTTTCTTAATTTAGATTTTTTTTTATGAAATGATCATGAAGTCAACCTCAGCAGTGCATTACATCCCCAAGGCAAGAACTGCCCAGTGACAAGATGCAGTCTTCCAGCCCATCCTTAGCCAAAGAATCAACAGCTTTGTTTGTGCCCCTAACGGTGAGAGATATATGCTGGTCTACTTAATTCAAAGCTCTCATTGAAGTAATGTGCAAATCTGGGAAGACCTTCACTACTTCTGTTTGCTCACCCTGTTTTATTGGACAAGTCCCCTTCGATCCATAGGTTGCCTCCCTAGTTGTCCTTAAAAATGTGAAGCTCATTTATGAGGGCCAAGAGCCCAAGACTTTTTGTTTGTTTGTTTGTTTGAATGGTATCAAGAACCCAAGACTTAGCCTCAGCAAAGTCCGCAATCCTGATAGGGCTAAAGAAAGCAAATAATAACCGTCATTCCCATCGCAGAAAACACCTCCAGTTCTAACTGAGCCCATGTTGGCAACCACGTTCAACTTCTTTACACTCAACAGCCATCCACATTCAACTTCGTCACATTGGGAGCTGGAGATGTCATCTTCACATCTCTTTGGTTGATTGCTCTTAACATGAGAACCTCTTTCGACGTTCCATCAAATCCATAGTAGCTAGACCCTATAATTCTTTCCTAATCAATGCCTACACTACCAACTTGTCTTTGATATTGAAGAGGATCTTACGCAGTGGTGACTCCTTGTCCTATTGCTCGTATTCCCTTCTAAACATATGGCCCAACACACCATAAAAGGAATCATTTTCCAAAAGGCTCTTCCTTTCTAGATGTCGACAAGGCCAAGACTCAAGGAGGTACGCCAAAAGATTTATGGAGCACCCAAACAATTCCAAACCATCACCCAAATCTGATTGGTCATGCAGTTATCTAATGATCTGATCATGCAAGGATCCATCTGGTATACACAATTGGTTTCCTTTAAACAAATAACTATCATGAAAAACAAAGGTATTTGACGGGCCTGCTGCACCTTCAGACTCCTTCAATCAACGGTTGCAAAACGGGTTACTTCCACATTGATTTTTCATCTCTGTGAAACCCACTTGTAAATGCATGGTAGTCAGTAATAAAGAGTGCCTACTAAGTGCATCAACCACCATTTGATTCTAGACTTGTGCTTCAATGAGAATGTTAGCTCTTGGTGATAAGAGCTCCATTTAGCATGCTTAAGACAGTTTCTTTTGTGAGCTAAGTACTTAAGTACTTCATAGGAGGAGTAAATGACAAATTTCGGGTGCACCAAATAATGTCTCCAATGCTCCATTTAGTGTGCTCAAGACACAGTTTCTTTTGTGAGCTAAGTACTTAAGTGCTTCACAGCAGGAGTAAACGACAAATTTCTGATGCACCAAATAATGTTTCCAATGTTGTAACACATGCACTAAAGCATAGAACTCCAATTCATAAGTGGAATAGAGCTTTTAGCGTCCATCAAATTCATGCTAAAGAAGGATACATGTCTGTCTTCTTGGCTGAGAACAACTCATATTCCAACATGCGATGCATCACAGTCCACCGTGAACTCCTCAAAGTCCAGTGAGACCAACACAGGTGCTTCAATCAATGCTTGTTCCACTAAGACTAATATCCACAGCCTTGGACCACACAAAAGTTGTTCCTGATAGAAGGTGTATATGTGCCTAAGGGCACTTTAGTCTTTGTACTCATCTCCTCTTTTATATAAATACATAAGTGAGGGGGAGCTATCTCCAACTCACACACTTTATTCTTCTCTTCTCCTCTTCCAACATAGTATCAGAGCCCTAGGGTTTGATGCCTTAGGGACCACCTTGGAAGCAACCCTAGCTTCCTCTCTTCGCTTCTTCATTTTTTTCCTTCTTCCTTCCTTCCTTCATTCCTTTCTTTCTTTCTTCATTTTCATTTTCTTCCCTCCCGTCCTTTCTTTCTTTTCTTTCCTTCCTTTTCTTTCCTTTTTTTTCTCTCCCTTTCCAGCGCCATGCGCTCCCACCAGCATCGTGCGCAAATACCCCCCCCACACACACCCATTCTCTCATGTCTTCTGTCTCACCACCATCTCTAATCCTTCCCTCCATTCACATTCCAAAACCCCAATTTGGCCATACTTTCTCACCATCATCTCATCAGGGTCTTCCCTTATCCCTCCATTCACAATCCAAAATCCCAATTTGACTATCCTTTCTCACCATCATCTCATTAGGGTCCTCCCTTATCCCTCCAGTCACAATCCAAAACCCCTAATATCCCAATATTTTCTCACCATCATCTCATTAGGGTTCTAACCCTCAAATCCCTAATCCTACTCTCTCTTTTCTTTCACTAAAGAATGTCTAAAATCCCTCTCCATCAACATCTCTCTACTTTCTCGTAATACTAGTGTTTCTCTCTAACTCCAAGAAACTCTAGTGTTCTTTTCCTTCACTCCACTCTCCTCTATCATGCACTAAATTTCTTCATTTTCTCCTTTTCTCCTCTCCGCGGCTCCGAGTTCCTTTTCTTATCTCTCATCCTATATCCTTATTTACTATGTATCTCCTTCGGGGCCGTGGATTGATGCTTGGAGCCGCCTATTGATTTTTTCTCTTCACTTTTAGTCCGTCACAGTTGTAGTGGTTGTGAGCCTTCTTCTCTCTTTGTCTTCACGGCTCCTCCTGTCATCACGGCTCCTCCTCTCAGCACGGCTCTCCCACCTATAGCTCCTTCTAATTATTCTCATTCTGTGGAGCATTCTTATCCACAGATGACCTCGGAAAAACTTGAAGGGTCCCATTACCTCAACTTACGTATGGCAGTTGGGACTTACCTTCTTACTAGGGGTAGGCTCCATTTCATTAAGAGCGATCCTCCATCTTTCACGGATCCCTCTTCTGCTCTATGGTAATAGGATGATGCCCTGATTCGCACTCTTCTCTAGTAGAGTATGGCCATATTTCTGGCACGATGATGTTCCTGCCGACATCCAAAGCCATATGGGATCATACAACTATTCTTTATTCTGGGGTGGATAACCTCACTCGCATTCGTACTGCATATTCTGATTGGATACGTCTGCAGCATGGCGAAACTCCTCTAGCTGCGAAGTCCTTTTACAATTCCAAAAGTATTCAAGTCAAAAGGTTCCCATTGAGTTATGGCTAGGAAGATCTAATATTCTTAGTTGGGATTTAAAGGGAGATGCCACTTGACAAGAATAAAGCTTTGTGCAATACTAAAGCAAAGATGATCATGCCCAGTTTGGCTTCCTTTGTCAGCAACTGGATGTCTCTGTGCCCCTCACCACTGACCCGGCCGTACTCGCCAGGCAACGAGAGTAGCTCCGCGTGGTTCACTTCCTCCATGCTCTGGGACCAGACTTTCTACATCTTCAACATTAGATTATTGGCTCTGGTTCCTTACCCTCCCTTACAAAGGTGTATTCTCGGACCCAACAGTGTTTCCCGGGTGGTGCTTCTATTGATGCCTCCATCGATAGCTCCGTGCTTGCGGCATATGCTATTGGTGATTGTTATGGCCTCGACGGTGGTCTTTTTGGCCGTGGCAAGGGTTGAAGAGGCTGTGGTGGTGGCCGAGATGCTGGCGGCGGCCGTGGTCCTTGTGTACATGGCCGCCCGTAATACACTCAATGTCAGCGGAAGGGACATTATGCTGATACTTGCTATGCCTTACATCCCGAGCTCCGCCCACCCCGCTCTGCTCATCTCACTACGGCTAGCCTTCCTGATGCATCTACCTCCTCCTTTGCCAGTCCAGTAGCAGAAGTACCTAGTCCAGCAACAACAGCTAGTGATACCTTTCTTCTCTCCAGGGCTGACTATGAGGAGTTTCAGCACCCACGTTTAAGCAATCGACCTCCTACTGCAGGTTTTGCACAGCTAGGTAGTTTGTCTCACCTGCCTCTCTACTTACTGGCACCAGCTCATCGATTATTGATTCCTGGGCCTCGAACCACTTGACTAGTAATTCTGCTTCACTTAAACCATTTCGGCCAATTCATTTTGTTTCCCATTCTGTTACTCTCGCTGATGGGACCAATACTCCCTTTTCTGGTGTTGGTGCTCTTTCCTCTCATTCTGGCCTTACCTTATCTTCAATACTTTGTGTTCCCAAGTCTTCTTTTAATTTATTTTCTGTCAGCCAACTTACCAAAAATCTCCACCGCTCTATCTCATTTTCCCCTTCTTATTGTGTTTTTCAGGATCTTTTAGCTGGGAAGACGATTGGTTCGGGTCGTGAGGTGGATGGCCTTCACCATCTTGATTATAGCCTGTCGCCTACCATTTTGTATTGTTCCGTAGATGCCTATCAGTGGCATCATCGCCTTGGTCATCCCTCCCTACAGGGACATCAACAGACATCCATTGTTTCTAGTCCTATTCCGTCTTTTTAGTGCGAGTCCTCTGAACTTGGGAAGCACCATTGTGTGTATTTTCCCTCTAGAGTTATTAGTCAGTTCTCGAGTCCTTTTGAGTTAGTACATTCTGATGTATGGGGTCCCTCGAGGACTGTCACTTTTTGTATATAGATATTTATCATTTTTGTCAATGACTTCTCTCGTATGACACGACTATTTTTACTTAAAAACCATTCTGACGTCTTTCATGCATTTTGTATCTTTCATGCAGATATTACTAATCAATATAATTGCACTCGTAAATGTTTACGTACTGATAATGCTAGAGAGTACTTCTCTACATCTAATGGCTTCTAGGACTGTTATCTACTCGTGGCATCATGCATCAATCCTCTTGTGCTTACATCTCTCAGCAAAATGGTGTAGCTAAGAGGAAATTGAGATATTTACTTGATATGGCCCACACTCTTCTCTTTCAGATGCGGGTCCCTAAAGCCTATTGGAGCAATGCCATCCTTACCTCATGTTTCCTTGCTAATCGCTTTCCCTCCTCTGTGCTTGAGGACAAATATCCTTTCTCTGTGTTACATCCTCACCATGCTCCTTTTCCTCTCAGTCCTCGGGTCTTTGGTTGTGTTTGCTTTGTCCACAACCTGTCCCCTGGCCTCGATAAGTTAGATCCTCGGATGGAGAGATTTGTCTTTCTGGGATACTCTCGCACCCAGAAGGGTTATTGTTGGTATAGCCCTCGGTTGCGATGCTTATTTGTTTCCGCCGATGTCGCCTTCTTTGATTCTGTCTCTTTCTTTACTGCTTCTACTGAGAGCAGTCCCCTTGTACCTGTCTCTCAGGTTCCTTTCCCTCTTCCCTTCCCGTTCTACCTGATCCTGTTGAGTACCCTTCCTCTCCATTGCAGGTGATTTCGGCCCCTCCTCCAGCTCCTACGAGGGTATATCAGCTGCAACCGAGGCCCGATGCCATGCACCCTACGCTCGAGTCACCATCTTCTTAGCTGGAGATCTCTGCTCTTCCATCTCATGTACCTATTCTACCCTCTCCAAGTGTGACTGTAGACTCTCCTATTGCTTTCCATACTCGTTCCCATTCTACTTCATATCCTATTTCTAACTTTGTCTCCTATGATCGTTTCACTCTTAAATTTCAGAGTTTTGTGTCTCTTCTCTCTTCTGTTTCTTTGCCGTAGTATGTGGCCGAGGCCCTTGCACGTCCAAGATGGCGTGCTACTATGGACCTTGAGATGGGTGCCCTACAGGCCAATCAGACTTGGGATTTAGTCTATCTTCCTCCAGGTGCTCGGTTCGTGGGGTGTCGATGTGTTTTCTCCATCAAATATTTGCCAGATGGGACATTTGAGTACCTCAAGGCAATCTTAGTTGTGAAGGGGTATACGCAGACAATTGGGGTCGACTATACTGATACCTTCTCTCCAGTTGCCAAAATTCCTTCAATTCGTGTGTTGATCTCCTTGGCATTTAACCATGGTTGGACCCTATATCAGCTGGATGTGAAGAACGCCTTCCTTCATGGTGACCTCCCTGAGGAGGTGTACATGGGGCAACCTCCAGGGTATGTTGCTCAGGGGAGATGTCCTCGTCAGTTTGTCGCTTGCGGAAATCTCTTTATGGCCTAAAGCAATCTCCTAGAGCATGGTTTGGGAGATTCGGTAATGTTGTTATGTGGTTTGGTATGAAACAGTGTGCAGTAGATCATCCGGTCTTTAGCCATCAGACTGATGCTAGATATGTCCTTCTGATAGTATATGTTGATGATATTATCATTACCGAGAGTGACTCAGTGGGCATACAGAAGTTGAAGGCCTTTCTGCAGAAAGAGTTCTCTACCAAAGATCTGGGTCGCCTGAGCTACTTTCTTGGGATTGAGGTTAGCCTATTCCAGCAAAGGCCTCTCCCTCTCACATACGAGGGTATGTGCTTGTCTTAGTAGATGAGACGGGTTCTCTTGGGGTGAAACCTGATGCTGTACCCATGGACCTGAATGTGAAACTTCTTCCTGAGGAGGGAGAATTGTTAGATGACCCTGGCAGGTACAGGAGATTGGTTGGCAAGCGTATATACCTCACAGTCACTCGTCCAGACATCTCATTTGTTGTAGGGGTAGTCAGCCAGTATATGAGCTCACTGTGTCCCTCTCATTGGGCAGAAGGTACTTGAAAGGTGCCCCAGGGAATGGCTTATTGTTTAAGAGGCATGGTCGTAGGAAGATGGAAGGGTTTTCTGATGCAGATTGGGCAGGATCTCCAGCAGATGGGAGATCAACCACTGAATATTGTACCTTCGTTGGAGGTAACTTGGTGTCATGGCGAAGTAGGAAATAAGATGTCATAGCTAAATCCAGTGCAGAAACCGAGTATAGAGCCATGACACTCACGAGTGGAGAGCTTATCTGGTTGCGCTCACTTTTGTTAGAGATCGGTCTCGCTCCTTCGTCTGTATCTCCGTTGTAATGTGATAATAAGGCGGCAGTTTACATTGCTACAAATCCTATCTTTCATGAGTAGACCAAACATATTGAGGTTAACTGTCATTTCATCCGTCAGAGAATCCAGAAGGGCAAAATATGCACAGTTTTTACTAGATCAGTGGATCAGCCGGTTGATGTGTTTACCAGGCCATTGAGTAAGGCGAAGTTGATTAATATTTGTAACAAGCCAGGAGTGTATGATATATACATTCCAGCTTGAGGGGGAATGTTAGAAGGTGTATATGTGCCTAAGGGCACTTTAGTCTTTGTACTCATCTCCTCTTTTATGTAAATACATAAGTGAGGGGGAGCTATCTCCATCTCACACACTTTATTCTCCTCTTCCCCTCTTCCAACAGTTCCTTTCAAATACTTGGTAAAGGAATCATGACAATGCTGAAATTTCAGACGAATCTTTGCTAGAAAGAACATAGTTCATGACAACTACGGACATCCCCTATAGTTTGAGGTGCCATCCTTTTAATGCCGTTGGAAAAAAGTAGGGTTCGACAGGGTAAGCAAAAGATTCGGTGTTAGGAGAAAATGAAAAAGAATATGCGAGAGGCTTTTATTCCCTTTTAACTATATCCAAATCCTTTATCAGAGAGCCCTCACATTGGAAAAAAATAATTTACCCGTGGATCTAACAGGCGCTAGACAAAACCGCGGCATGTCGGACATTGTTAATAGAGCTCCCGGTCGGTTCCAGCCCTTAGAGAATGCCTCCACGATCGTACCCCCAAATCGTGTATTATTAACACTTTCCGGAAATCATGGTAACAAACTAACTGCTGGGCTACTTGCTTCAAATGTGAAGATGCCAAACATATTTCTAGTAATTGTTGAAAGGGTGGCCAAGCATGGATTTAAATTTCAGTCCGAAACCAATTTTTTTTCTTCCAAATTTCGGTCTTCAGCCTAAATTTTTACAATTTCGGTCAAAATGACCAAATTTCAGCCGAAATCGGAAAATTTCAGCTTTCGGTCGAAATTTAAAACAATGTGGCCAAGTAGGCAAAGTTTTATTGATAGACAATGGAGACGGTGAAGGGTTGGAGGAAGATCCAATGTACAACACCAAGGATGGTGATGGTGTCGTTGTGCATGGAGTTGTGGTTAGTTATTAATCATGCAAAGGTCATGCTTACTCCATGAGATGAGTCATATGATTGGCTGCAAACAAGAAAAACACGTACACTTTCTAGAAGGATGATCTAAAAATTATTTTGGTTCCGTAAAAAGAGATCGGCCCTAAACCTCAATGGAGGGAACTAATCTCATTTCTCTAAACCAATTCCAAGAAGAAATAAAAGAAAATGGATTCATGTATGTGCTAATGAAAGAGGAATCAACGGGACTAGAGATTCCTAGAATGGTGCAGACATTGCAAGAGGAATTTGTTGATGCTTTTCGCAATGATCTACCGTCTGGTTTACAATCATTGCTAGATGTTCAACATCACATCGACCTCGTCCCATGTGCTAGCTTGCCAAATAAAGCACACTACTACTTGATACCTAAGGAGCATGAGGAACTCAGTCGGCAAGTGAGGGAGTGATTGGAAAAGGGTTTCATAAGGGGGAGGCTGAGCTACTATTCAAAAGAAAAAAAAACGATAAGGGAGAGGCTGAGCGTATGTGATGTCCCAGCTTTATTGACTCCTAAGAAATATTGCTCGTGGGCTATGTGTCAAGATTTGAAGTTTCGGTTTCGATATCGGTTTCGGCCAATTTCGGCCAACATACTGAAATTTCAGCTAAAATTCGGTAAAAAAATAACACATTTCATTATTGTGCCGAAATTTCGAAAAAGAAAAGCAAATTTTTTGAAAAAAAAAATTAAAAAATTACATTTGCCCGAAACTTCGCCCGAAATCTAGATCGACACCGAAATTGGTTCTTCCGGTATCGTTGGACCGACATCTAAAATTTTGGCCTAAATTTCGGTGTGTCAGCTGAAATTTAAAACCATGGTATGTGTGTGGACAACCACGCTATAAATAAAATCAAAATCACCGTGAAGCACATGTTTCTGATATCTCGTCTCGATGACATGTTCGATCACTTAAGTGGGGGCAATGATTTTTTCCCAGGAAGAATTGAAGAAGTGGTTACCATCAGATTCACACACAGCACGAGGATTACTGGAAGATAACATTTAAGATGCAAGAGGGTTGTATGAGTGGCTGGTTATGCCATTTGGATTATCTAATGCGTCAGGCACTTTTATGCGTGTGATGAACCAATTATTGTAGCCTTTTATAGGACCTTTTGTTGTGGTTTACTTCGATGATACACTGATTTATAGTTCATGTACTGACTCTCATATGATCCATTTGCGGGAGGTATATGCAGCTCCAAGTTCTTTGCCAACATGAAAAAGTGCACGTCTATGAACCCTGATGGCATTTGGATGGAGGAATCCAAAGTAAAGGTAATTGTTGATAGAGGTTCGGAGTTTCCATTGTTTAGATACTTTTTTTACCTTCGTTTCATTAAAGATATCAGCACCATTATGTCTCCAACCATTGACTCTAAGATGGAAAATGGGAGATTGTTATGGACTCTAGAAGCGAAGAGTGCATCTGCACTCATAAAGGCATGACCAGTATCATCACCTGTACTTTACCTTATTTTGATGTGCTTTTTGAGGTAGAGTGTGATGTGTCTAAGGTGGGGATTGAGGCTGTGTTAAGCCAGTTGAAGAAACCATTTGCATTTTTTAATGATAACCTTGGGGTGGCAAGGTTAACTGTTCGACATCTGATGTCGAACTATATACAGTTGTTCATGGATAAAGCACTGGAGACAGTACCTGATCCAAAGGGAGTTAGTTATCTATTCACCATGATGTCTCGAAAGATATCAACAACCATGAGAAGTTAAATGCTCAACACGCGATATGAGTGAATTACTCTTAAGCATAAAGCAGACATGTCGAATAAAGTCGACAGATGCACCGAGTAGGCAGGCATCAAGTGTACCTTATCAAATCATTATGTACAAATAAGCAATATTAGATTTTTTAACAAGTAAAATTTATAAAAATGAAAACAAGTCAATGCTTGCAATAACGAAAAAAAGAGAGAAAAAAACTCGGCAAACTCATCCCAAACCATTAAATATCTGTAAGATACACCAAAATTATGGTCGGAAAGCATTCTTCCTTCCCCCCCACCCAATGCCAGCCTTGCGAACCGTAGTCTAATCCCCAGTAAGGGCTTTATAAATATAATTATTGTTAACTTACCAACTTCTCCAAAAGCTTAAGCTGTTGGAGAAAGGCATTATTTATCTTTTATACTTTAACACTCCCCCGCACATGTAGCCCACTTGGCAAACACGTGGCACATGTGGTCCCACTTTAGGCCGACCATCGCATGTGGATTTTTGCTATCTGGGAGGTTTGAACTCGAGACCTTTGGCTATGATACCATTTGTAGGAAATTTGACCGGGTAGAACTCACCCCTAAAAGCTAGCCCTTAGAGGGAGGGTGCCCATTCCTTATAACCCATCCCCATCAATGTCACCTATCCGATGTGGGACTATTTGCTTTTGCGTGGAACCCCAACAATCTCCCCCTCCATGCGGAAGCAACGTGGACAATCTCGCCCCTCCACGCAGCAGCAACGTGGGAACCATGAGATACTTCACCGGGGTTTCCGAGATCTTCTCCGAGGGACATTCCCACCCTCGGAGGCAAACCAGGGTTACCACACCCTGATGGAACATCCCGACCAATTTGGAGCTCTTTCCAGTTCGTACAGTAGATCAATGAAGGCTTGTGTTTGTGAGTTGGGTGCATTTTACTATATGTAATTTAGTGAAGTTATTATGTAGGTTCCTTTTGTAAACCATTCCATTATTTACTAGATTAGGTTGTTTAGCATATGTTGACTCGGTCTATGATTTATAAATATATTCTGAGTATGATGTCAATCAGTGTGACGTACCTTCTTGCCATATAATAATACCTTGTCTAGACTGTTAATTATAAGAAATTGATGACTAATGGAACATCCCTACCAATTTGGAGCTCTTTCCAGTTCTTACAGTAGATCAATAAAGGCTTGTGTGTGTGAGTTGGGTGCATTTAACTATATGTAATTCAGTGAAGTTATTATGTAGGTTCTGTTTATAAACCACTCCATTGTTTACCAGATTGTGTTGTTTTTATTGGCACTTCTGTAATGAAAATTTTACGAGTCCGTTCTTTTTTATGGCCATAGATAACACGCCGGGATGAGGAGATGGCACCTTTTGTTGCAGAATTAAAGCGTAATTATATTTTTGGCGGAATATGCAGCATAGCCTCGAATGCAGCGATCAAGGTTTGCTCTCTACATCTCTTTTTTCTTTTTTCTTTTTGGATGTCACCATCTTTCTTTATTTATAAAAGAACAATTAACTATATGATTTAAGCTACTCATGGGAGAAATGAAAATTGTCTGATCAGGCTCTAGCAGACATGAAATCTATCAACCTTTTTGGGGTCGAGCAGATATGCCGAAATTCGATTGCATTGGAACAGGTTTGCACTATATATATTTTTTTGAAAATTAGGTTTGCACTATATATCAATAGTCTTTGCAATATTGTATTGGATATATCCAATACAATTTCACATAACCATTTTACTTAGAAGTAAATATATTTGTTGATAGAGGTTTAGCATCTTAATGTAAAATTGATATGCTAAAATTCTAAACATCTAAAATCTTGGACAATGTATAATTATTAATTTTTGATCTGTTTTCCATTCTACAAAAGATATTATTGCACTATAAGGTATATTCTGTGAAACTTTCACTTTCTAGATATGGAATTAGTAGATATCATCAATTGAAATAGAGAATAATTGGGAACAACATTCTTCAAGATTAGGAAAATTAAATTATCTGTTCTTACATTGTTACTACCAAATGAATGGCATTGAATGCACATGAATGTCCATGCCTCGTACCCAGAATTTTATGGACCATCCACGGTTCCTCTATTGGATATCTTCCTTATAGCGTGTTCAAGGAACATGATATTTCTGATCTTGTATTTATTCATTAGTACTCTCATTATTGATTATATATATATATATATGTGAGGAAAGTGAAGCTACACCGCCGGCTTAAAATACAATGGGCCCACATTGTTTTGGTGATCCAAAGAATTCATTTGATTGGCCCTCACATAGATAGGGTGTCCACCAAAAATCAGCTCCATAGGATCATCCCAACCCTACGATTTGTGGAGGCAAAAATGAACGTGTAAAAACCTTCACAAATTTGTCCATTTTTGCCTCAGTTTGAAGGGTTGGGATGATCCTATGGAGCTGATTTTTGGTGGACACCTTATCTATGTGAGGGCCAATCAAATGAATGGTTTGGATCACCAAAACAATGTGGGCCCATTGTATTTTAAGCCGGGTGTAGCTAAGTTAACTACACCGGCGGTGTAGCTTCACTTTCCTCATATATATATATATATATATATATATATATATATATATGCTAGAAATGGAGTTAGGCTTAGAGAGAGAAAGAAGAAGAGGAGTAGAGATATGGAGAGCCTCCACTAGGGAGCTTCTCATGTAAATGATGTGTATATAGACCCCAATTAAGGCAACAATGTACAATGACTGTAATACCCCTAAGACTATAAGTAATGACTAAACTGCCCTAAATACATGTTATTCAACACTTTCCCTCAAGCTAGAGTGTATAGAACTCCAGCTTGCTACAAAGGAGACTACAACAACCAACTACAAATAACAAAATGTACAGTAAGCTCATACACACATCTAGCTTGGTCGATCACTCCTCAAGTTGGTGTGGCGAATATATAATGAAATACGTAATAATAAAAGACGACGATCACCATGAGAGTACAATCGTCGAGATCAGCATCCACCAAAAAGGAACAGCTCCCCCTGAAGCAGCACCACGGCGAGAGCGATCAGAATAAGGCCTCCCCCTGAATGAGAGGTCGGCGAATAAATCTGCCAACTTCGAAGGATCGAACAAACACACCTCGGCAGGGATATAACAAAAAGCACCACGAGCAGGAACACCAGCTAAGTAGCACAACGTCAGTAGAAGAAGAACAAGAGATGGGGAAACCATCGGAGACAAGGTCGACGGGGAAATGTCGCATGGAGATAAGGAGAAGAAAACTAACTAACGATGGGGAAACCATCGGCTAGATAGAAGGTCGGCGGCATTACCGTTGCCTGAAGAGAGAGCCAGCCAACGATGGGGACACCATCTTTTGGAAAGAAGGTCGACGGCATGAACTTCGTCGCCTAATGAGAAGTCGACGGGGAAACCGTAACCTGAGGAGAGCCAACCAATGATGGGGACACCATCGTCTGGAAAGAAGGTTGCCGGGGACACCGTCGCTTGTGAACCGACCAACGATGGGGAAACCATCGCCCGGTGAACCGACCAATGATGGGAAACCATCGCCCTGTGAGACTAGGTCGACGGGGACACCGTCACCCGTGAGCCGACCAATGATGGGAAACCATCACCCGGTGACTAATAAGGCATAAAGCCGGACAATAATGAGTAAACCTACGCAAGAGAAGACATCAAAGAGGAAACAATGAACAAGAAAAATTGGCACAATGGAAGAACAACCACACAGGAGACGGACGAAGAACATAAAGAGAAGAAGAAACTCACATTACGAAGGAATGGTGAAATACATTAAAGAGGAGACATCATGAAGAAGGACGAAGAACATAATCACCATTAATACTCCCCCTCAGGTGAGACTACATGAGCCCGGAGACAACAACACAAGAAAAGATGACAGGAGACAACAAAAGAGGACAACAACAAGAAAAAGAACAACATAACAACGCTAGAACATGACAAAAAGAGAAAATAAAGAGATTTGGAAATGGAAAAGGATTTTGGGGAGTAGATCTACAAAAGAGAAGAATAAAGGAATTTGGAGTTGGGATTGGGATGCCTAAAAGGGATTTGGGAAGAATATTTTGAATTCAAAAGAGAAATAAAGGAAAGATTTGGAGTTTTGGGTGGAGATTTGGAGATGCCGAAAGGCCTTCAAATTTAATTCAAAAGAGAAAGAAAGGGAAGATTTAAGGATTGAAGATTCGGGATTTAGTTTTGGATTTGGGGCTGAATATGGAGGATTGAGATTATAGATCTGGGGTTACTGCGATCAAGAACTGAGATTTTTTTGGTTGGAACTTACGACAAAGGGGACGGACATAGATATTGCACAAGAGTGGAGGATTTTGGCTGTGCGATTACATGAAACACAAAGTGATCGCATCATTAAAGAAAGTAAAAAGGGATCGCATCGTGAAAGCAAGTAAGAGTAATCGCATGATCTATAATCACAAGAGCAGAAACTTGCGATTAAGAAAGTTAATTGCAACTTGCTCGGGTAATCGCAAGAAAATTTGAGGGATTGAGAGGATGTGCTGATTCGTTAATACCAGTTGGGTCCGGGGAGAAATTTTAGGATTTAGAGATAGATTTTTGAGGGACGAGTATTCGCATGTTTTTATGTTATTATACGGCGTGAATGGAGAGAGATTCTAGGGATAGGGAGAGATTTTAGGAGAAAAAGATCTGACAGAGAGATTGTAGGGATTTTCCGAAAACAAAAAAGAAGTTGCTGTGCGCAAACAAGGAGAGAGAGAGAGAGAGAGAGAGAGAGAGAGAGAGAGAGAGAGACATGCGAGAATGAGAGAGATTTTAGGGATAAGGAAAGAGAATATAGGTTACTCTCAAATACGCAATGCCCTGAAAAAAAGAGAGAGAAGGGATTACGTTTCTGCAAATAAAAAAGGGTGCGAGAGTGGTTTCCGAGAGAGAGAGAGAGAGAGAGAGAGAGAGCTTGGGATTGCGCTTCTTCTTTCTTCTTCCTTGGATCTCAGCTCTGATACCATGTTAGAAATGGACTTAGGGTTAGAGAGAGGAAGAAGGAGGAGTAGATATATGGAGTCTCCACTAGGGAGCTCCTCATGTTAATGATGTATATATAGGCCCCAAATAGGGCAACAATGTACAATGACTGTAATAATCCTAAAACTACAAGTAATGACTAAACTACTCTAAATACATGTTATTCATCAATATATATAGAGAGAAAAATGTTTGTGCACTCGAGCGCATATAGGCTTATATGCGCTCGAGTGCACAAATAGCATGGGCCCACATTTTTCCGATGATCCAAAGCATTCATTTGAAAGACCCTTACATAGATAGGGTGTGTACAAAAAATCAGCTCCATAGGATCATCCTAGTCCATCCATTTGTGGAGGTCAAAATGGATGTCCATTCATCCATTTTGACCTCCACAAATGGATGGGTTAGGATGATCCTATGGAACTGATCTTTGGTACACACCCTATCTATGTAAGGCCCTTTCAAATGAATGCTTTGGATCATCATCCTTACAATGTGGGCCAACATGAGTTTTGTGCACTCAGACGCATATAAGCTATATGCGCTCGAGCGCACAAACATTTTTCTCTCACACACACACAGATATATATATATATATATATATATATTGTACGCGCGAGCATCCACATGTATGATTTACATGCCATATGAAATCATCCATACTTGGGTGAACTCTTTTCACACATGTTTTCAATTATTACATACATTATTCATATCAATGTATATATACACAACTATTTTGTGTACAGTGTACCTAGATCCATACATAGATGTGTGCGTTATTAAGAAAGGAAGGGGTCTCCTTTTTCTTTTTCTGCTCATATTCAGTAATCCATATAATATTCTAAAGGTTGCTGATTGGCCTCTCTCTCTCTCTCTCTCTCTCTACTTTGTTACTGTTCCTACTCCTTTACTGGCTTCTAGTGGAAAGTGCTGACCATGAATCGAAACAACAGTGCCAATTCAAAATATCCTCTTGCTTATGTTAAAAAATTCCTAGCTGGGATAAGGATTGATTTTTTATTTTTTTATTTCCGAATTCTTTATGCACTCTCAATGGATTTCAAATCCATGACTTTGGTCGTCTTCTACTCTAGGCTTGGATTACCTCTTGGCAAGAGGATTTTTTTTTTTTTTTTTTTTTGGGGGGGGGGGGGGGGGGGAATAGGGTACATGGGTGATTTGGTAGAATGATGCCACAAGTGATGAAGATGTCGAGTTTCTTTGATCCTGCCAAGTGTTGGGATTTTCCTCCATGGGCATCAGTAATTCTCATTAATGACATTCACTGCATAGAGTGAATCCGATTCTTTCCAAACATTTGCGATTCTCATTTTCTTGACTAAGAAGATCCCCTGATGAATGACCTGCAATTCTAAAGCTACAATCTTTCCAGATTCAATTTTTATGGACAATAAACCATGAACATTACCCTTCGAATCTCTGATTATTCCCCCTAGGCTTGCACCATTAGATTCACTCAAACTTAAATGTTTCCGTTTCCGTACCGACCGGAACCGAAATTTAAAACCGTGCCTATAGTGGCTCATCAACTTGGTTGGTTCTATTCGGCATGTTCAATTGGATTCATATGATATGCTGCCAAGTTAGGCGATGGCGATCCGGACATCAAGTCAATGGCATGTACATCATGCATAGGGGATTTGGCACTTTATCGGGAATCACAGCGGCGAAGTCGGATAATACTTCAATAGCTGCTCGGATAATGGTTCACTAACTTTGGGAGCCACTTCCAGTTGTTTCCCTTTGTCAGTTATTTTAACTTGGCGATCACAGTGACGATCGGCCCATTCTCCTTTCTAGACTTCCAACAAGTTAAATCATAACATGTGGGCTCTTTATAACTTAACCAAATTAAAAAAACACTAATCTAGAATAAGCCCCACTTAAAACTCACAAAAAAAACCCAACTTGTGGTGGAGCATAATAGGCCCCACAAGTAGACTCCATCTCAACTTTGAAATTACAAAGTTTTGAATTGACTATTCTGCGCTTTTTTGTTCTTCCCATCATAGGTCTTAATTTGATCCCTATCACCTGATTATATGAAATCTATCAACCTTTTTGGGGTCGAGCAGATATGCCGAAATTTGATTGCATTGGAACAGGTTTGCACTATATATATTTTTTTGAAAATTAGGTTTGCACTATATATCAATAGTCTTTGCAATATTGTATTGGATATATCCAATACAATTTCACATAACCATTTTACTTAGAAGTAAATATATTTGTTGATAGAGGTTTAGCATCTTAATGTAAAATTGATATGCTAAAATTCTAAACATCTAAAATCTTGGACAATGTATAATTATTAATTTTTGATCTGTTTTCCATTCTACAAAAGATATTATTGCACTATAAGGTATATTCTGTGAAACTTTCACTTTCTAAATATGGAATTAGTAGATATCATCAATTGAAATAGAGAATAATTAGGAACAACATTCTTCAAGATTAGGAAAATTTAATTATCTGTTCTTACATTGTTACTACCAAATGAATGGCATTGAATGCACATGAATGTCCATGCCTCGTACCTAGAATTTTATGGACCATCCACGGTTCCTCTATCAGATATCTTCCTTATAGCGTGTTCAAGGAACATGATATTTCTGATATTGTATTTATACATTAGTACTCTCATTATTGATTATGATATTATATATATATATATATATATATATATATATATATATATATATATATATCGAGGAACGTGTTGGTGAGCTTAAGCTCACCAAACTTATGGTGAGCTTAAGCGCCCCAATCACATGGGTCCCACATTTTCTGTGGTGATTCAAATCATTCATTTGCAAGGCCCTATCATAGATAGGGTGTGTACCAAAAATCAGCTCCATAGGATCATCATAACCCCTCCATTTGTGGAGGACAAAAATGGGCAGATTTGTGGACAAATAATGTCTGTCCATTTTGACCTCCACAAATGGATGGGTTAGGATGATCCGATGGAGCTGATTTTTGGTACACACCCCATCTATGTAAGGGCCTTTCAAATGAATGCTTTGGATCATCCTAACAAAGTAGGCCCCTAATGTGATTGAGCGCTTTGGTGAGCTTAAGCTCACCAACACTTTCCTCATATATATATATATATGCTAGAAATAGAGTTAGGGTTAGAGCGAGGAAGAAGAAGAGGAGTAGAGATATGGAGAGCCTCCACTAAGGAGCTCCTCATGTAAATGATGTGTATATAGGCCCCAATTAAGGCAACAATGTACAATGAGTGTAATACCCCTAAGACTATAAGTAATGACTAAACTGCCCTAAATACATGTTATTCAACACTTTCCCTCAAGCTAGATTGTATATACTATGGAACTCCAGCTTGCTACAAAGGAGACTACAACAACCAACTACAAATAACAAAAAATACAGTAAGCTCATACACACATCCAGCTTGGTTGATCACTCCTCAAGTTGGTGTGGCGAATACATAATGAAATACGTAATAATAAAAGACGACGACCACAATGAGAGTACAATCGTCGAGATCAGCATCCACTAAAAAGGAACAGCTCCCCCTTAAGCAACACCACGGCGAGAGCGATCAGAATAAGGCCTCCCACTGAATAAGAGGTCAGCGAATAAATCTGCAAACCTCGAAGGATCGAACAGAGACACCTCGGCAGGGAAATAACAACAAGCACCACGAGCAGGAACACCAGCTAAGTAGCACAACGCCAGTAGAAGAAGAACAAGAGATGGGGAAACCATCGGAGACAAGGTCGACGGGGAAATGTCGCATAGAGATAAGGAGACGAAAACTAACTAACAATGGGGAAACCATTGGCTAGATAGAAGGTCGGCGGCATTAACATCGTTGCTTGAAGAGAGGTCAATGGGTAAACCGTCGCCTGAAGAGAGAACCAACCAACGATGGGGACACCATCTTTTGGAAAGAAGGTCGACGGCATGAACTTCGTCGCCTAATGAGAAGTCGACGGGGAAACCGTAACCTGAGGAGAGCCAACCAATGATGGGGACACCATCGTCTGGAAAGAAGGTTGCCGGGGACACCGTCGCTTGTGAACCGACCAACGATGGGGAAACCATCGCCTGGTGAACCGACCAATGATGGGAAACCATCGCCCTGTGAGACTAGGTCGACGGGGACACCGTCACCCGTGAGCCGACCAATGATGGGAAACCATCACCCGGTGACTAATAAGGCATAAAGCCGGACAATAATGAGTAAACCTACGCAAGAGAAGACATCAAAGAGGAAACAATGAACAAGAAAAATTGGCACAATGGAAGAACAACCACACAGGAGACGGACGAAGAACATAAAGAGAAGAAGAAACTCACATTACGAAGGAATGGTGAAATACATTAAAGAGGAGACATCATGAAGAAGGACGAAGAACAGAATCACCATTAATACTCCCCCTCAGGTGAGACTACATGAGCCCGGAGACAACAACACAAGAAAAGATGACAGGAGACAACAAAAGAGGACAACAACAAGAAAAAGAACAACATAACAACGCTAGAACATGACAAAAAGAGAAAATAAAGAGATTTGGAAATGGAAAAGGATTTTGGGGAGTAGATCTACAAAAGAGAAGAATAAAGGAATTTGGAGTTGGGATTGGGATGCCTAAAAGGGATTTGGGAAGAATATTTTGAATTCAAAAGAGAAATAAAGGAAAGATTTGGAGTTTTGGGTGGAGATTTGGAGATGCCGAAAGGCCTTCAAATTTAATTCAAAAGAGAAAGAAAGGGAAGATTTAAGGATTGAAGATTCGGGATTTAGTTTTGGATTTGGGGTTGAATATGGAGGATTGAGATTATAGATCTGGGGTAACTGCAATCAAGAACTGAGATTTTTTTGGTTGGAACTTACGACAAAGGGGACGGACATAGATATTGCACAAGAGTGGAGGATTTTGGCTGTGCGATTACATGAAACACAAAGTGATCGCATCATTAAAGAAAGTAAAAAGGGATCGCATCGTGAAAGCAAGTAAGAGTAATCGCATGATCTATAATCACAAGAGCAGAAACTTGCGATTAAGAAAGTTAATTGCAACTTGCTCGGGTAATCGCAAGAAAATTTGAGGGATTGAGAGGATGTGCTGATTCGTTAATACCAGTTGGGTCCGGGGAGAAATTTTAGGATTTAGAGATAGATTTTTGAGGGACGAGTATTCGCATGTTTTTATGTTATTATACGGCGTGAATGGAGAGAGATTCTAGGGATAGGGAGAGATTTTAGGAGAAAAAGATCTGACAGAGAGATTGTAGGGATTTTCCGAAAACAAAAAAGAAGTTGCTGTGCGCAAACAAGGAGAGTGAGAGAGAGAGAGAGAGAGAGAGAGAGAGAGAGAGAGAGAGAGAGACATGCGAGAATGAGAGAGATTTTAGGGATAAGGAAAGAGAATATAGGTTACTCTCAAATACGCAATGCCCTGAAAAAAAAAGAGAGAAGGGATTACGTTTCTGCAAATAAAAAAGGGTGCGAGAGTGGTTTCCGAGAGAGAGAGAGAGAGAGAGAGAGAGAGAGAGAGAGAGAGAGAGAGAGAGAGCTTGGGATTGCGCTTCTTCTTTCTTCTTCCTTGGATCTCAGCTCTGATACCATGTTAGAAATGGACTTAGGGTTAGAGAGAGGAAGAAGGAGGAGTAGATATATGGAGTCTCCACTAGGGAGCTCCTCATGTTAATGATGTATATATAGGCCCCAAATAGGGCAACAATGTACAATGACTGTAATAATCCTAAAACTACAAGTAATGACTAAACTACTCTAAATACATGTTATTCATCAATATATATAGAGAGAAAAATGTTTGTGCACTCGAGCGCATATAGGCTTATATGCGCTCGAGTGCACAAATAGCATGGGCCCACATTTTTCCGATGATCCAAAGCATTCATTTGAAAGACCCTTACATAGATAGGGTGTGTACAAAAAATCAGCTCCATAGGATCATCCTAGTCCATCCATTTGTGGAGGTCAAAATGGATGTCCATTCATCCATTTTGACCTCCACAAATGGATGGGTTAGGATGATCCTATGGAACTGATCTTTGGTACACACCCTATCTATGTAAGGCCCTTTCAAATGAATGCTTTGGATCATCATCCTTACAATGTGGGCCAACATGAGTTTTGTGCACTCAGACGCATATAAGCTATATGCGCTCGAGCGCACAAACATTTTTCTCTCACACACACACAGATATATATATATTGTACGCGCGAGCATCCACATGTATGATTTACATGCCATATGAAATCATCCATACTTGGGTGAACTCTTTTCACACATGTTTTCAATTATTACATACATTATTCATATCAATGTATATATACACAACTATTTTGTGTACAGTGTACCTAGATCCATACATAGATGTGTGCGTTATTAAGAAAGGAAGGGGTCTCCTTTTTCTTTTTCTGCTCATATTCAGTAATCCATATAATATTCTAAAGGTTGCTGATTGGCCTCTCTCTCTCTCTCTCTCTCTCTCTCTCTCTCTCTCTCTACTTTGTTACTTTGTTACTGTTCCTACTCCTTTACTGGCTTCTAGTGGAAAGTGCTGACCATGAATCGAAACAACAGTGCCAATTCAAAATATCCTCTTGCTTATGTTAAAAAATTCCTAGCTGGGATAAGGATTGATTTTTTATTTTTTTATTTCCGAATTCTTTATGCACTCTCAATGGATTTCAAATCCATGACTTTGGTCGTCTTCTACTCTAGGCTTGGATTACCTCTTGGCAAGAGGATTTTTTTTTTTTTTTGTGTGGGGGGGGGGGGGGGGGGGGGAATAGGGTACATGGGTGATTTGGTAGAATGATGCCACAAGTGATGAAGATGTCGAGTTTCTTTGATCCTGCCAAGTGTTGGGATTTTCCTCCATGGGCATCAGTAATTCTCATTAATGACATTCACTGCATAGAGTGAATCCGATTCTTTCCAAACATTTGCGATTCTCATTTTCTTGACTAAGAAGATCCCCTGATGAATGACCTGCAATTCTAAAGCTACAATCTTTCCAGATTCATTTTTATGGACAATAAACCATGAACATTACCCTTCGAATCTCTGATTATTCCCCCTAGGCTTGCACCATTAGATTCACTCAAACTTAAATGTTTCCGTTTCCGTACCGACCGGAACCGAAATTTAAAACCGTGCCTATAGTGGCTCATCAACTTGGTTGGTTCTATTCGGCATGTTCAATTGGATTCATATGATATGCTGCCAAGTTAGGCGATGGCGATCCGGACATCAAGTCAATGGCATGTACATCATGCATAGGGGATTTGGCACTTTATCGGGAATCACAGCGGCGAAGTCGGATAATACTTCAATAGCTGCTCGGATAATGGTTCACTAACTTTGGGAGCCACTTCCAGTTGTTTCCCTTTGTCAGTTATTTTAACTTGGCGATCACAGTGACGATCGGCCCATTCTCCTTTCTAGACTTCCAACAAGTTAAATCATAACATGTGGGCTCTTTATAACTTAACCAAATTAAAAAAACACTAATCTAGAATAAGCCCCACTTAAAACTCACAAAAAAAACCCAACTTGTGGTGGAGCATAATAGGCCCCACAAGTAGACTCCATCTCAACTTTGAAATTACAAAGTTTTGAATTGACTATTCTGCGCTTTTTTGTTCTTCCCATCATAGGTCTTAATTTGATCCCTATCACCTGATTATATGAAATCTATCAACCTTTTTGGGGTCGAGCAGATATGCCGAAATTTGATTGCATTGGAACAGGTTTGCACTATATATATTTTTTTGAAAATTAGGTTTGCACTATATATCAATAGTCTTTGCAATATTGTATTGGATATATCCAATACAATTTCACATAACCATTTTACTTAGAAGTAAATATATTTGTTGATAGAGGTTTAGCATCTTAATGTAAAATTGATATGCTAAAATTCTAAACATCTAAAATCTTGGACAATGTATAATTATTAATTTTTGATCTGTTTTCCATTCTACAAAAGATATTATTGCACTATAAGGTATATTCTGTGAAACTTTCACTTTCTAAATATGGAATTAGTAGATATCATCAATTGAAATAGAGAATAATTAGGAACAACATTCTTCAAGATTAGGAAAATTTAATTATCTGTTCTTACATTGTTACTACCAAATGAATGGCATTGAATGCACATGAATGTCCATGCCTCGTACCTAGAATTTTATGGACCATCCACGGTTCCTCTATCAGATATCTTCCTTATAGCGTGTTCAAGGAACATGATATTTCTGATATTGTATTTATACATTAGTACTCTCATTATTGATTATGATATTATATATATATATATATATATATATATATATATATATATATATATATATATATATCGAGGAACGTGTTGGTGAGCTTAAGCTCACCAAACTTATGGTGAGCTTAAGCGCCCCAATCACATGGGTCCCACATTTTCTGTGGTGATTCAAATCATTCATTTGCAAGGCCCTATCATAGATAGGGTGTGTACCAAAAATCAGCTCCATAGGATCATCATAACCCCTCCATTTGTGGAGGACAAAAATGGGCAGATTTGTGGACAAATAATGTCTGTCCATTTTGACCTCCACAAATGGATGGGTTAGGATGATCCGATGGAGCTGATTTTTGGTACACACCCCATCTATGTAAGGGCCTTTCAAATGAATGCTTTGGATCATCCTAACAAAGTAGGCCCCTAATGTGATTGAGCGCTTTGGTGAGCTTAAGCTCACCAACACTTTCCTCATATATATATATATATGCTAGAAATAGAGTTAGGGTTAGAGCGAGGAAGAAGAAGAGGAGTAGAGATATGGAGAGCCTCCACTAAGGAGCTCCTCATGTAAATGATGTGTATATAGGCCCCAATTAAGGCAACAATGTACAATGAGTGTAATACCCCTAAGACTATAAGTAATGACTAAACTGCCCTAAATACATGTTATTCAACACTTTCCCTCAAGCTAGATTGTATATACTATGGAACTCCAGCTTGCTACAAAGGAGACTACAACAACCAACTACAAATAACAAAAAATACAGTAAGCTCATACACACATCCAGCTTGGTTGATCACTCCTCAAGTTGGTGTGGCGAATACATAATGAAATACGTAATAATAAAAGACGACGACCACAATGAGAGTACAATCGTCGAGATCAGCATCCACTAAAAAGGAACAGCTCCCCCTTAAGCAACACCACGGCGAGAGCGATCAGAATAAGGCCTCCCACTGAATAAGAGGTCAGCGAATAAATCTGCAAACCTCGAAGGATCGAACAGAGACACCTCGGCAGGGAAATAACAACAAGCACCACGAGCAGGAACACCAGCTAAGTAGCACAACGCCAGTAGAAGAAGAACAAGAGATGGGGAAACCATCGGAGACAAGGTCGACGGGGAAATGTCGCATAGAGATAAGGAGACGAAAACTAACTAACAATGGGGAAACCATTGGCTAGATAGAAGGTCGGCGGCATTAACATCGTTGCTTGAAGAGAGGTCAATGGGTAAACCGTCGCCTGAAGAGAGAACCAACCAACGATGGGGACACCATCTTTTGGAAAGAAGGTCGACGGCATGAACTTCGTCGCCTAATGAGAAGTCGACGGGGAAACCGTAACCTGAGGAGAGCCAACCAATGATGGGGACACCATCGTCTGGAAAGAAGGTTGCCGGGGACACCGTCGCTTGTGAACCGACCAACGATGGGGAAACCATCGCCTGGTGAACCGACCAATGATGGGAAACCATCGCCCTGTGAGACTAGGTCGACGGGGACACCGTCACCCGTGAGCCGACCAATGATGGGAAACCATCACCCGGTGACTAATAAGGCATAAAGCCGGACAATAATGAGTAAACCTACGCAAGAGAAGACATCAAAGAGGAAACAATGAACAAGAAAAATTGGCACAATGGAAGAACAACCACACAGGAGACGGACGAAGAACATAAAGAGAAGAAGAAACTCACATTACGAAGGAATGGTGAAATACATTAAAGAGGAGACATCATGAAGAAGGACGAAGAACAGAATCACCATTAATACTCCCCCTCAGGTGAGACTACATGAGCCCGGAGACAACAACACAAGAAAAGATGACAGGAGACAACAAAAGAGGACAACAACAAGAAAAAGAACAACATAACAACGCTAGAACATGACAAAAAGAGAAAATAAAGAGATTTGGAAATGGAAAAGGATTTTGGGGAGTAGATCTACAAAAGAGAAGAATAAAGGAATTTGGAGTTGGGATTGGGATGCCTAAAAGGGATTTGGGAAGAATATTTTGAATTCAAAAGAGAAATAAAGGAAAGATTTGGAGTTTTGGGTGGAGATTTGGAGATGCCGAAAGGCCTTCAAATTTAATTCAAAAGAGAAAGAAAGGGAAGATTTAAGGATTGAAGATTCGGGATTTAGTTTTGGATTTGGGGTTGAATATGGAGGATTGAGATTATAGATCTGGGGTAACTGCAATCAAGAACTGAGATTTTTTTGGTTGGAACTTACGACAAAGGGGACGGACATAGATATTGCACAAGAGTGGAGGATTTTGGCTGTGCGATTACATGAAACACAAAGTGATCGCATCATTAAAGAAAGTAAAAAGGGATCGCATCGTGAAAGCAAGTAAGAGTAATCGCATGATCTATAATCACAAGAGCAGAAACTTGCGATTAAGAAAGTTAATTGCAACTTGCTCGGGTAATCGCAAGAAAATTTGAGGGATTGAGAGGATGTGCTGATTCGTTAATACCAGTTGGGTCCGGGGAGAAATTTTAGGATTTAGAGATAGATTTTTGAGGGACGAGTATTCGCATGTTTTTATGTTATTATACGGCGTGAATGGAGAGAGATTCTAGGGATAGGGAGAGATTTTAGGAGAAAAAGATCTGACAGAGAGATTGTAGGGATTTTCCGAAAACAAAAAAGAAGTTGCTGTGCGCAAACAAGGAGAGTGAGAGAGAGAGAGAGAGAGAGAGAGAGAGAGAGAGAGAGAGAGAGAGAGACATGCGAGAATGAGAGAGATTTTAGGGATAAGGAAAGAGAATATAGGTTACTCTCAAATACGCAATGCCCTGAAAAAAAAAGAGAGAAGGGATTACGTTTCTGCAAATAAAAAAGGGTGCGAGAGTGGTTTCCGAGAGAGAGAGAGAGAGAGAGAGAGAGAGAGAGAGAGAGAGAGAGAGAGAGCTTGGGATTGCGCTTCTTCTTTCTTCTTCCTTGGATCTCAGCTCTGATACCATGTTAGAAATGGACTTAGGGTTAGAGAGAGGAAGAAGGAGGAGTAGATATATGGAGTCTCCACTAGGGAGCTCCTCATGTTAATGATGTATATATAGGCCCCAAATAGGGCAACAATGTACAATGACTGTAATAATCCTAAAACTACAAGTAATGACTAAACTACTCTAAATACATGTTATTCATCAATATATATAGAGAGAAAAATGTTTGTGCACTCGAGCGCATATAGGCTTATATGCGCTCGAGTGCACAAATAGCATGGGCCCACATTTTTCCGATGATCCAAAGCATTCATTTGAAAGACCCTTACATAGATAGGGTGTGTACAAAAAATCAGCTCCATAGGATCATCCTAGTCCATCCATTTGTGGAGGTCAAAATGGATGTCCATTCATCCATTTTGACCTCCACAAATGGATGGGTTAGGATGATCCTATGGAACTGATCTTTGGTACACACCCTATCTATGTAAGGCCCTTTCAAATGAATGCTTTGGATCATCATCCTTACAATGTGGGCCAACATGAGTTTTGTGCACTCAGACGCATATAAGCTATATGCGCTCGAGCGCACAAACATTTTTCTCTCACACACACACAGATATATATATATTGTACGCGCGAGCATCCACATGTATGATTTACATGCCATATGAAATCATCCATACTTGGGTGAACTCTTTTCACACATGTTTTCAATTATTACATACATTATTCATATCAATGTATATATACACAACTATTTTGTGTACAGTGTACCTAGATCCATACATAGATGTGTGCGTTATTAAGAAAGGAAGGGGTCTCCTTTTTCTTTTTCTGCTCATATTCAGTAATCCATATAATATTCTAAAGGTTGCTGATTGGCCTCTCTCTCTCTCTCTCTCTCTCTCTCTCTCTCTCTCTCTACTTTGTTACTTTGTTACTGTTCCTACTCCTTTACTGGCTTCTAGTGGAAAGTGCTGACCATGAATCGAAACAACAGTGCCAATTCAAAATATCCTCTTGCTTATGTTAAAAAATTCCTAGCTGGGATAAGGATTGATTTTTTATTTTTTTATTTCCGAATTCTTTATGCACTCTCAATGGATTTCAAATCCATGACTTTGGTCGTCTTCTACTCTAGGCTTGGATTACCTCTTGGCAAGAGGATTTTTTTTTTTTTTTGTGGGGGGGGGGGGGGGGGGGGGGAATAGGGTACATGGGTGATTTGGTAGAATGATGCCACAAGTGATGAAGATGTCGAGTTTCTTTGATCCTGCCAAGTGTTGGGATTTTCCTCCATGGGCATCAGTAATTCTCATTAATGACATTCACTGCATAGAGTGAATCCGATTCTTTCCAAACATTTGCGATTCTCATTTTCTTGACTAAGAAGATCCCCTGATGAATGACCTGCAATTCTAAAGCTACAATCTTTCCAGATTCAATTTTTATGGACAATAAACCATGAACATTACCCTTCGAATCTCTGATTATTCCCCCTAGGCTTGCACCATTAGATTCACTCAAACTGAAATGTTTCCGTTTCCGTACCGACCGGAACCGAAATTTAAAACCGTGCCTATAGTACTCATCAACTTGGTTGCTTCTATTCGGCATGTTCAATTGGATTCATATGATATGCTGCCAAGTTAGGCGATGGCGATCCGGACATCAAGTCAATGACATGTACATCATGCATATGGGATTTGGCACTTTATCGGGAATCACAGCGGCGAAGTTGGATAATACTTTAATAACTGCTCGGATAATGGTTCACTAACTTCGGGAGCCACTTCCGGTTGTTTACCTTTCAGTTATTTTAACTTGGCGATGACGATCAGCCCATTCTCCTTTCTAGACTTCCAACAAGTTAAATCCTAACATGTGGGCTCTTTATAACTTAACCGAATTAAAAAACACTAATCTAGAATAAGCCCCACTTAAAACTCACAAAAAAAACCCTACTTAAAACAGTCGTGGAGCAAAATAGGCTCCACAAGTAGACTCCATCTCAACTTTGAAATTACAAAGTTTTGAATTGACTATTCTGCCTTTTTTTGTTCTTCCCATTATAGGTCTTAATTTGATTCCTATCACCTGACCATATGATGTTGCAGGCTTTGGCAGCCATCCCATCAATCAACAACGAGGCCATCCAGCAGAGATTGGATCGCGTCCGGACTTTCTATGAACTTTTAAATTTGCCATACGAGGCAATTCATCTTACTTTGACTGTGTCCTTATATCTTATTCTTCCCTTCCGATCATTTTGATAGATGATATTCTTCTGTTGCAGGCCTTACTTGCCTTCATGAAAGAACATGAGTACTTATTTACGACTGCCGAGTAAGTAAATATGCAATTTATCATCTTGTTGATTTTCATAAATGAGGAAACAGCTTACAGCTGAGCATTGGTTTGGCAGGTATTCTAGTCTTCTAAAAGTGAAGGTCCCAGGCAGAGAGATCCCTATTGATGATCCAGAACAGTTGGTAGCTGAGATATTGTCCCATTAACATTTTGATGAAAGCTCAATCTGGAGAAATATGAAACTTCAACAATTTTCAGCTATTACTGTCATTGCAGTTTTGTCAAAGAGAGTGCAGAAAGGATGTTGGAAGAAAAGATGGTGGACCAGAAAGCCTGTGAAGGAATCAAAAGCTCTGCTCTGTTTAGAGAGAATAATAGTAGGACGAGAGACTCTTTTTCTTGTTATTATCATTTGTTTGAAATATCCTCTTCCATTTCTTTGTATTTAATCTTTCATGGATACATACATCTGTTAAGAACAGAGTGGTGGATCAAGAAAAGAAGAAAGTCTGATGTATTCTAAACATGAAGCAAACAACTAATGCTCTTAGGTGATTTCTAAAAACAGCTTTCTTATGTAAGAGTCCTCAACACCTGTCATTTTGGATCCTAGCTTTATCTAGGCTAGAATGGCTCTGCAGCCTGATATATGGGCCAGATGATAAATAAGAGAATACTAAAGATTCGAGCCATAGAATTTCTCAATTCTGACACAAGATGCTTATTAGATAGTAATAGAATTATTTCGCCATTAATGTTTGCCATACTGGTCGATATGTTTTAACAGTCAAGTCTATCTGCTGAAATTGGCAACATATGCCTCTTTCAGTTTAAATAGTCAAGCCTTAAACTGTGTCATTGTGTCCACTGAAATCATGCAAAAAAGGTATAGTGGGGCCACCTATTTGGATGATCTAAACCATTTAGATAGGTCTTCCCTCAAAGATTTTCTTCATATGATGATCACGACCCTTAAAATTGTCGAGGTGTCTGTAATATTGTTTTCTAACAGCAGCAAGGAGCCATCATTAAAAAGTGCATTTATTATTCCTTAACTGCTACATTTTTTCAGTTCTTTTATAAATGCACTGAGGGGATGTGATCCAATGGTGGCACCCACGCCACTGATTTTTGCAAGAGCGCCCTTCAGTTTAGCATTCCTTTAGTCTTTTTTTATGAATAAATGTGATACACTTTGCAAAATGGGGATTTAGAGGTGGAAAATTTATGGTGTGTTGGCCCACCATAGGTATAAAATTGATCGGGGCAGTTGAATTGGATGATTCTAAGCTTTTGACCGTTAATTATATGAAGACTTTGATGAAAGGTTCTGATTAAAAATCTTACTCGTCCTATCTATGTGCCACGTGTACGGCTACAATTAATTAAAATAAAAATTAGGAAAATGCCTTACCATGATTAAAGGGGAACGAAGAGAAATAACACGCTTAGTCGCTTACTGTGTTTGATTTTTCTGCTATTAAAAACAAAAAAAAAAACAAAACACTTGGTTTGATTTTTCCACACATAATTCAACAGCCTCGACTTGTAGTCATGGAAAAATAATAAAAATATACATTGTTCATTTCCTAGCATTGTTCGGTTGTCATTTTCTATTCACATGACAAAAGTTAATACATTTTTGGGGAATGCTAAATTGAAAGGTGGCCTTGCAAAAATCAGCAGTAGGGGCGCCATCATTAGCATTTGATTTTTTTGCAAGAGTGTCCTTGACTTTAGCATTCCTCCTACCTCTCTTATAACTAAATTGGTGATTTTGTGTTGACCCACCACAGGTACAAATGCCATACCGTACCTGAATGAACAGGAGAAGAAACCTCCACGAAAACGCAGTCTGTTAGATTTTCCACACGTCATCGTGGAAAAAACATCTCTCTACATTACTGGTTCCTTCTTTTATAGAGGACATGGAAGAGAATGGATGGACAGTTCAAAACAAAAAAAAGATATTAGATGGTGTTTTTGCAAGAGAGATTTGCATTCGACCAAGGAATCTCTAGTAAAATGGCGATTAGATTCTGGGAGTTTTAGGGGATGATTGGTGTTTGATGCTATGGAGGAAATCCAAGTGTACCCAATCGGATCTGGGTCCGAGACAAATTCCATATGGAAGAAGAAGAAGAAGCAGAGATTCCAATGGAGAGCAGTCTCTGATGAGAATAGAAAGGAGTCCACAAAGAAGTGGGTCATTCGAACTTTTTATCCAAACAACACCTCTGAGAAAACCCACTCCAAATCTTTTGCTCTCTCTGATCATCAAACCACAAGCTCCCATCATCATTCACTTGCTGCTCATCCTATTTTGACAGATACTTGTCATCTACCCAATTCTCAAAATCCTTCAATTAATTCACCATCCATGTCTTATGCAGAAGCCTTCTTCCAGAGGAATCAGAGTAATTGGTATCGAAAAAGGGCGGAGAATAGGAAGAAGGAACCTAAGCTTCCTCCTCCTCCAAAGACTTCGCTTTACGCAGGTGAGCCCGCGATTTACTTTGATGAATCAGTTATCAATGCAAAAGCTGAGAAATTCAAATACTGTCTTGTTGGGAAGTTCCCCTACTCATTTCCAAGCTTGACACAGATTAGAGAGTGGGTTGCTAGAGAATGGAAACTCAGAGGGGATTGGTCTGTTACCTTACTGGATTTTAACCACATTTTCATTAGGTTAGACAATGAATCGGACATGATCCGGTTGTGGGTCAGCAATAGATGGTGGATTAATGGCCATTTGATGAAGGTTTTTAAATGGACTCCTCAATTCCGAGCAGGAAATGGGGAACCCTCTTCTGCTGCTGTTTGGATTGCACTCCCTCGTCTCCCTGTTGTTTTCTTTGAAGAAGATGTCTTATTCTCTATTTCATCTCTAGTTGGAAAACCACTTGCAATTGATGTTCCAACAAAGATTCTGTCTCGAACCAATGTTGCACGAATCTGTGTAGAAGTTGATCTTCTCGTAGAGTTCCCTCGTCGAGTATGGATTGGAATTGGGGAAGGAGGCTTTTGGCAACGCATATACTATGAGAAGTTACCTTCCTACTGTCTTAACTGCAACCGCCAAGGGCATTCAACAAAGATCTGCAAGTTCAATGCAAGCAATTCTGTAATTCGCAATTCTAGTGACAAGGTAACAAACTCTGCCCGGGAAATCTTAAAGACTGAAATAAATCAACCCACCAAACAGGATAGTTGTGGGACTTTTGATCCAAATAGAGGATATAAGGCTGCTTCTAAATCTTTGATTGATGATGAACCTCGCTATGGTTCTCATAATCCGGGAAGTCAACATACCGATGTTAAAGATCTTCGGAAGACTCAGATAGGTGTATTCAACTCTGACGAATTCAGATCAGACATCAAGTCCCTTGTTAGCATTCGATCGTCTGAGAACTTGGGAGATCATCATTCAGTTGATGAAGTGATCAGGTCCAAGTCAGCTGATCTCAAATTCTCAAGTAACTGGATAGTAGATTGGCACGCCGAAGAAGAATATAGAACATCTAAGCCTTCTGTCCACAAATCTATGGAAGGAGAAAGCAGCAAGATAAAGCATGATCAAATATGTGACCTAAGTAAAGATAGAGAGGGACATAATCAGCTTATCGCAGAGGCTCCATCTCTACTACCATCAAGTCCAAGTCTTGCATTTCAACATAGAGCTGGACATAGTGTGCCTATCATTAAGGATTCTTCTCAGCTACCATCGAACCGGGTTACAATTGTCGAAGCAATGACCAGAAGCTTAGGAACTACGGAAAACATCAAAACAGGTAAGAATAAGGGTAGGGAAGTAACTGATCTGAAACCATAGAATGGTATTATTTTCCAATCATTGAAAAAAAATCTTAACCTCACTATTTTTCTTCCTTTTTTCTTTTGGTAGGTAGACAGGGTTTTGGTGGAACTTTTTCTACTTTATCGATAATGAATGCAACATTTCTTCGTACCTCAACAAATCATGCCAGGGATGATGGGAATAAAATAGAGAAAGAAGTAATGCATGTGCTAAAAGTGGGAACAGAGCGAGCAAATTTAGATGAAGAAATCATTCGGGTTGGTAGAAGCATCTTAGAAGAAGAAGAAGAAGAAAAGAAATTTCAAAGCCATCTAACCGATCAGCATAAGCCACAAGGACTACAGCATTCGAAGAACAATAAAAGTAAGAAAAGCCTGATAAAGCAAACTCCGCCCACCAGGTATGCTGCATTACCTTTGTTTAAATGACTTCAAAAATGTTTAAAAAAAAAATATTACTGTGATTAGCAATGACTCATCTAGAAGATATCTAGAGTCCATCCTTAGAGAACAAAATCTAGGAACACTTGGTATAGTAGAACCAAAGATTTCCTCTTTACTGATTAGCAACACAAGGTTGGTGATCTTGGTTTATAGAATTGCTTCACTAGAAATAGAAAAACAATCACTCTGATTATCTTACCAAAACATTGAATATTATAGGGATTAGCAACAACCACTCTAGATGATATCTGGACTCCATGCCTAGAGAAGAAAATCTAAAGATTCTTATTAGGGCGATGATATTTTCACTCGCCCTTGCATTATGCATTCGCCTCCCTAATAAAGTGATTTGACGTCAAGAAGCGTTAAAGTTGCCCACTTTCACGTCAAATCACGTTTTAAGGGGAGTGCATGCGTAATGCAGGGGGAGTGAAAATATCATCTCCCTTCTTATTATAGCAGAACCAAAGATTTCCTCTTTACATACGAGGAAAACACAGTGGGTTCAAGAATTGGTTGATTACACATATGACAAACTCTCATAATCAAGTATTTTACACATGTTGAATGAAATTTTATCTCTAGGGCATGGGTCGAGAATAGAGCGTACAGATCTGGAGTCTTTAACATCGTTGCTGTTTGCTTAAACTAGGGCCCATGCTGGTTGCCTACTGATTCTGCTCTTCAACTTGAACTTATCTCGGAATGCATCAATTTACATATGATTTCCAAACAGGGACTTTCATGTGTTGTTTAACCAAATAGATGCAAAGAATAACCTAGAATTTTTTTTTGTTCATAACCTTAATTTCTAGAGTGACCATAATCTAGAGGTACTGAAGGTTTGTTTGATCAGGTTGTGTGATTAGATTACAAGTTGAAGGATTTGTTGGATCAGGTTGTGTGATTAGATTACAAGCTGAAGATATTGTTGGTGTAGGTCTTCAAAACTCGGTCTAACATCTTTATTCCTCTTTAGTGAAGGAAGCTTCAGTAATGATTATTAACCTAGATTTTCTAAATTATCAATTATATTGTACTCAAACCCTGGCACAACGGTAAGGTTGCTCCATTGTGACCTGGTGGTCACGGGTGCGAGTCACGGAAACAGCCTGCGTACATCTAGCCTTCCCCATACGCCGCAATGGCGGGAGCATAGTGCACTGGGCCGCACTTTTTATCGTACTTGTGCACTCTCTTATGATTTCTAAAAGCTAATACTTGATGCAATGCTATTGGTTTCTACCATGGTTTTAAATTTCGACTGAAATCCGAAATTTCGGATTTCGGTGAGGAACGAAACGAAAAGGCACCGAAACCGAAATTCCTGAAATTTACCAAATTGCGTTCAAAATTTCAGAAATTTCAGTACTTTCGATTGAAATTTCGTCCTAAAAATCCGGCTTTTCGTTCACCAGTACCAAATTTCGCCCGACATTTCGGGATTTAGGCTGAAATTTCGGTTTCAGATAAGTCCGAAATTTAGCCGAAACCGAAATTTAAAACCATGGTTTCTACTTTCTTTTTGTTTGTTGATTTACAAGGAAGTGGAAGAAAGAATTACATAAACAAATTCATTTTCTTTTATTATGTTTTTAGACCTTGCTTATTTTAATTAATACAGGTTATGATTATGTAAATTTGCATTTTTCTTGGAAACTTTAAAGAGAATATATTCATTTTCGTGAATGTTGTTGTTCTTACACTGTTTTCCCAATACACTGTACTTTCAATCTCCTTAAAGAAATGTTTTAATTATGAAAAATGAAAGAATATCATTTTTCTACCTCCACTATCCAGTTTTAACGGAGGTCTTCGAGTAGCATTGTTTTTTTTCCCTTGAACGAGAATAAATTCATTAATGGCTGTAATCGGAATACATCAACGGGACTAGGCGTCCCACCAATGCAAACAACAGTTGTACAGCAACAATCTAAAAAACTCTAATAAAAACCCATTGAAAAATTTAATAGTTTAAGTAAATATAATGTTTTATTTTTATATATAAAACTAAGGACAGATAAAACTCAAAACATATGGTATTTGCAAAGTTGTGGTAGTAGTATTCAGAAAAAACTAAGTAAAAGAAACCAGAAAGTGTCCCCATGAATCATAAAGTATTGGATGCCAAGACATGTCTGACATAGGTACTTCTCCCATTCAGAAGAATCCGTGTAACATAGGCCCCATCTCAGCTAACCAAGCAAAGTTCAGTTCTGTTCAGAACTTCAGATACATTGCAACAACATAGACCCATATTGTGTCTGAGCAAAAATGCAGGAGCGTCCTCATTCCAGCACCTGTTTGACTCACTTATATCAGTCATTAATGCTCCTTAAACAAAGGTACCTACACCATAGTCCATGTTAATTCCACATCCAAGCATATTGCTGCCATCAGTCAACGATCCTCCACTAGGAGGAGATTGTGAATTGAGGAGCGGATCATAATATCTCCTTTGGTCATGTAAGGAGATCAGCAAACTGCGAGGCGGATAGACTCACTAGGAATGGAGCACATAGACAAAGCTTGGAACTTTTCGATTTTCTTCCTCATTAGATTCCCATTTTGTATTTTGTTTTCTCTTTTCTTGGTTTTGTATAATGACCATCTAGGTCGGATGTTCTTCTCTTCTTAATATATTCATTCACCATTCAAAAAAAGAGTCAATGAACCTCTTCTACCAGCCAGTGATTTCATTAACAGACAGATCATTCTTGGCTTGAGATATCTGTATTGCACCTCTAACCCAGGTTGGCACCAATTTGCGTCCGAACATTCGCAACCAGTATGCATTGTCAATTTTTGGCTAATATTTCCATTCCATGCGAACTTTTTGGTGCAGGTTCAGATTTCATATTCTTTAGATTGAGCCTCTCAAATGCTTAAAAAGACTTTCAATTCCAAAAATATCATCCCTTCCAGTCATGATTTAATTACTTTCTTTCTTTAATGTGCATTAAGTCCTGATGGTTTGATCGCAATAAAAAAATTATTCTAATCTTATTCTTTCTCTACAGAATGAAATTGTCATTGATGAATCCTATCTTCATCTGGAAGAAGAAAAGGGAGAATATTCAAACTCAGGAGATTTTAGAGAATTATATGTACTACCTTGCCAAAATAATATACAAATATTCAGATATCAAGGCCATGACCATGTCTTTTAGGGATGAAATTGGCGGAGGAGGCTTTGGTTCTGTGTTTAAAGGGATGCTTCCTGACAGCCGGCTGGTTGCTGTTAAGGTCCTAGAGAGAGAGTCATGTCAAGGTGAAATTGAGTTCCATCGTGAAGTTGAAATCTTAAAGAGGGCTGACCATGTTAATATTATTAGTCTGCTTGGTTTCTGTTCAGAGAAGTCCAAAAGAGCTCTGATATATGACTTCATGCCCAACGGATCTCTTGATAAGTTCATCTTCGGCATGGAACCAACTGGAGCCCGTCCTCTAGGATGGGAAACACTGCACAAAATTGCAGTTGGCATTGCTCGAGGGCTCGAGTACCTACACTATGGGTGCAGCATGCATATTTTGCATCTGGATGTAAAACCATCAAACATTCTTCTTGACCAAGACTTTTGTCCAAAGATCTCTGACTTCGGGTTGGCGGAGCTGTGGCCTACAAAAGAGAGTTACTTGAAGGGTCGCATCTGTGGGACTTTGGGTTATATGGCACCTGAACTTGCCATGGAAGGCAGTGTCTCTGACAAGTCAGATGTTTATGGCTATGGAGTGACACTGCTAGAAATGGTTGAAGGAAGAAGGCTCGTGGTTCCATATCCCAATCCAGAAAACATTACCTGGGCACACTTAGTCAGCCCGGTTTGTAACCGTCTTGATCAAAGAGATTTAGGACTGGAAGGGTTAGCTGGGGTTGCAGACGAAGAGATTGCAAGGAAGATGATCTTGGTTGGTCTGTGGTGTATACAGGATAATGCTGCAAATCGGCCTTCAATGAGGAGGGTAGTGGAGATGTTGGAAAGAAGCATTGACAACTTGCAAATGCCTCCTAAGCCTTCCTTTAGAGATGCTATGATTTACTCATCAACGGATTCTGGAGCTGCAGAATTTGGAGCTGTGGATTCTTTTACAGACTCATTAGAAGGAAGATGATCTTGGTCAGTTTTGTGGTGAAAAGATATAATCGTAAGATCAACCGTAGGATATTTTCCTTCCATGAGTGTGATTAATATTATCATTTGAAGATAAGCTTTTACTCTTGTAGCAATTATTTGTAATTGTTTTTACTCTTGTAGCAATTATTTGTAATGTTTTTACTCTTGTAGTAATTATTTGTGAATGAGATTATTTCTTCTTTTTGAGCAACTTATTACTCTCTTTCCTCTAAACACTTAGTTCTCTTTTCACCAAGTCTCAATTCTTCCCTTCGCCTTGATTCTCACAACTTTTACACTTGTAGTAATTATTTGTGAATGAGATTATTGGTATCTCTTCTTCTTCTTTATCTGATTTTTCTTCTTGTGTTTTTGCTTGATAGAGGTGATCAACTCAAAAGTCAATAGATAGATGCTGTAACAATCCTTTTGGGAATTGGGATTTTTTTTTTATCATGTGAAGATGTGAATTATTAATAGGACTTAAAACCAAACCTTGTCAATCATGAAAATATGCTTTCAAGTTTCAACAAATGTATCAAACACCACCATTCTGTCACGGATGCTCTTAACAGCCCTTTGCCAAGTAATTATCTTTCTCAGAATCTATATATGAGTTTGAGTAACATTGTAAACTTTTTCTACAGGCAAAACTGTATGGTGTACTCACACAGCTGTTGGCCCGTTGCTGGATCAAATATCGCACTCTGATTACGCGCAAAACACCTATATTGATTCCAGGAATTCAAATAATTCCCACAAATTAATACTTTTTTGGGGAATGCTAAAATGAAGGGTGCCCTTTCAAAAATCACCTCAAGGAGCCACCATTGGATCCACATAAGCAAATTGCATTTTATTATCCGTTATCTTATACATTTTTCAGTTCTTTTATAAATGAACTGGGGGGGATGTGATCCAGTGGGGGGCACACACGCCACTGATTTTTGCAAGAGCGCACTTCAGTTTAGCATTCCTCTACTTTTTTTCATGAATAATTGTGATACACTTTGCAAAATGGGGATTTATACCATTGGTCTAAAATTGATCGGGGCATTTGAATTGGATGATTCTAAGCTTTTGACCATTAATTATGTGAAGACCTTGATCAAGGGTTCTGATAAAAAAAAATCATATTCGACCTATTTATTTGCCGCGTGTACGGCTACAATAAAGTAAAAAATAGTTAGGAAAATGGCTTACCATGACTAAAGGAAAATCACATCCACGAAAATGCAGTTTGGGTTGGGAGAAAATATGGAAAAGAGAAATAACGTGCTTACTTTGTTTGATTTTTTCCATGAAAATGCAGTTGGGTTGGGAGAAAAGATCGAAAAGAGAAATAACACACTTACTTTGTTTGATTTTTCTGCCATTAAAAAAAAAAGAAAATGGGTAAATGACCTAAAAAAAGCTATTTTTTGGACTATTCACACTAAAGCAGTGGAGAGTTCAAAATGACAAAAGTGAAGTGCTTTCACTGTTCACAATTTTTTTTAAGACCCTTTTGCCCCTCCTGCCCATTCATGTGTCACATCATTGCAGAGAGCCAAAAAAGTGTTATTTTTTTCCCTTTTTTCCTTCTACCTTCATTAAAGCTAGGTTTGGAGTTTGCAAGGTAAGTAAATCTGTGTAACTAAATATGTTTATGGTTTTAAACGTGTTATTGTATTCATCATATGAGACTTGTCTTCCATGATTGGTTTTAAACGTTTTTCCGTCCGTGATTGTTTACAAGCTACGTTTGTAGTTTTGTAGAGTGTATTTAGTTTTGTAGATTGTTTGTAGTTTTGTGGATTGTTCTTTGTAGAGTGTATGTAGTTTTGAGTTGTGTTATAATACTCAATCCTCAAACATGTGTTAAAGTCAATCGTTAAACGCTATTAAAGTTGTTAATCGTTATAATACTCAATCGCTTTTAAAGTCAATCGTTATAATACTAAACCGTTAAACGCTATTAAAGTTAATCGTTAAACGCTACTGGATTGTATTCCACCTACGCCATTAGTGGTTGAAGCTCTGTACTTACTGGTTGAAATCGTATCAATAGTAGTTGCAACATTGTGAGTAATGATTAGTGTGCACAAGGAGTTGTCCAAACTCTTCCCAAACCGGTTGTACAAGTTGAGTGATTGAATTGGTATGAATTCCATCTACACCAGTAGTGGTTGAGGATTGTTGAATGGTGGTTGAAGGTGTGTAATTAGTAGTTGAAATGGTATCAATAGTGGTTGTAACACTGTGAGTAGTGATTAGTGTGCACAAGGAGTTGTCCGAACTCTTCCCACACTGGGTGTCCAAAATTTGTTCATTAGATTGGATTGGATTAGATTCCATCTACTTCATATTGAGTTATTAGATTGGATTCCATCTACTCCACTAGTGGTTGATGACTGTTATAATAGTGGTTGAAGCTGTGTAATTACTTGTTGAAATGATATCAATAGTGGTTGCAGCACTGTCAATATTGCTCAATGTCATTAAGGAGTTGTGCAAACTCTTCCCGCACTGGTCCAGGGTTGTCCAAAATTTGTTCATTAGATTGGATTGGATTCCATCTACTCCACTAGTGGTTGATGACTGTTGGAACAGTAGTTGAAGCTGTGTAATTACTGATTGAAAAGATATCATTAGAGGTTGCAGCACTGTGAATAGTTGTCAATGTCATTAAGGAGTTGTACAAACTCTTCTTACATTGGTCCCGGTGGATTGGATTCTATCTACTGCATGTTGAGTGATTGGATTGGATTCCATCTGCTCTACTAGTGGTTGAGGATTATTGGAACAGTGGTTGAAGCTATGTAATTACAAGTTGAAATGGTATTAATAGTGGTTACAACAATGTGAATAGTGGTCAATGTCATGAAGGAGTTGTGCAAACTCTTCCCACACTGATCTAGGGTTGTCCAAAACTTGTTCATTGGATTGGATCCATCTGCTTCATGTTGAGTGATTAGATTGGATTCCATCTCCACTAGTGGTTGGAGATTGTTGGAATAGTGGTTGAAGCTGTGTAATTACTGGTTGAAATGGTATCAATAGTAGTTGCAACATTGTCAATAGTGCTCAATGTCATGAAGGAGTTGTGCAAACTCTTCCCGCACTGGTTCAGGGTTGTCCAAAATTTGATCATTGGATTTGATTCCATCTACTTCAAGCTGAGTGATTGGATTGGAATTCATCTACTCCACCAGTGGTTGAGGATTGTTGGAACAGTGGTTGAAGCTGTGTAATTACTGGTTGAAATGGTATCAATAGTGGTTGCAACATTGTGAATAGTGCTCAATGTCATGAAGGAGTTGTGCAAACTCTTCCAGCACTATCCAGGGTTGTCCAAAATTTGATCATTGGATTGGATTCCATCTACTTTATACGGAGTGATTGGATTAGATTCCATCTACTCCACCAGTGGTTGAGGATTGTTGGAACAGTGGTTGAAGTCGTGCAATTACTGGTTGAAATGATATCAATAGTGGTTGCAACAATGTCAATTGTGCTCAATGTCATGAAGGAGTTGTGCAAACTCTTCCCGCACTGGTCTAGGGTTGTCCAATACTTGTTCATTGGATTGGATTCCATCTGCTTCATGTTGAGTGATTGGATTGGATTCCATCTCCACTAGTGGTTGAGGATTGTTGGAATAGTGGTTGAAGCTGTGTAATTATTGGTTGAAATGGTATCAATAGTGGTTACAACATTGTCAATAGTGCTCATTGTCATGAAGGAGTTGTGCAAACTCTTCCCGCACTGGTCCAGGGTTGTCCAAAATTTGATCATTGGATTGGATTCCATCTACTTCATGCTGAGTAATTGGATTGGATTCAGTCTACTCCACCAGTGGTTGAGGATTGTTGAAACAGTGGTTGAAGCTGTGTAATTACTGGTTGAAATAGTATCAATAGTGGTTGCAACATTGTCAATAGTGCTCAATGTCATGAAGGAGTTGTGCAAACTCTTCCCGCACTGGTCCAGGGTTTTCCAAAATTTGATCAATGGATTGGATTCCATCTACTCCACTGTGTAATTAGTAGTTGAAAGGATATCAATAATGGTTGCAACACTGTCAATAGTGGTTAATGTGTGTAAGGAGTTGTTCAAACTCTTCATAAACTGGTTTATGATTGTTTAAATGTTGTCCATTGGATTGGATTCAATCTAGTTGAGGATTTGTGTCATTGGATTGGATTTCATCTAATTTAATACTGATTTATGATTGTTGGAATAGTGGTTAAAACTGTATAATTAGTGGTTGAAAGGGTATCGGTAGCAGTTACAACACTGTCAATAGTAGATTGGATTCCATCTAATTGAGGATTTGTGTCATTGGATTGGATTTCATATACTTTAATTGTGGTTGATGATTATTGGAATAGTGCTTAAAACTGTGTAAGTAGTGATTGAAAAGGTATCAATAATAGTTGTAGCACTGTCAGTAGTAGTTAATGTGTGTAATGAGTTGTTCAAACTCTTCCCAAACTGGTTCATGGTTGTTAAATGTTGTTCATTAGATTGAATTCTATCTAATTGAGGGTTTGTGTCATTGGATTGGATTTCATCTACTTTAATAGTGGTTGATGATTATTGGAATAATACCTAAAACTATGTAAGTAGTGGTTGAAAAAGTATCAATAGTAGTTGTTGCACTGTCACTAGTAATCAATGTGTGTAAGGAGTTGTTCAAATTCTTTCCAAACCGGTTCATGGTTGTTCAAATGTTGTTCATTAGATTGGATTCCATCTAATTGAGGGTTTGTGTCATTGGATTGGATTTTCTATACTTTAATAGTGGTTGATGATTATTGGAATAGTGCTTAAAACTGTGTAAGTAGTAGTTGAAAAGGTATCAATAGTAGTTGTAGCACTGTCAGTAGTGGTTAATGTGTGTAAGGAGCTGTTCAAACTCTTCCCAAACTGGTTCATGGTTGTTAAATGTTGTTCATTAGATTGAATTCTATCTAATTGAGGGTTTGTGTCATTAGATTGGATTTCATCTACTTTAATAGTGGTTGATGATTATTGGAACAGTGCTTAAAATTGTGTAAATAGTGGTTGAAAAGGTATCAATAGTAGTTGTAGCACTGTCAATAGTGGTTCATATGTGTAAGGAGTTGTTCAAACTCTTTCCAAACTGGTTCATGGTTTTTCAAATGTTGTTCATTAGATTGGATTCCATCTAATTGAGGATTTGTGTCATTGGATTGGATTTCATATACTTTAATAGTGGTTGATGATTATTGGAATAGTGCTTAAAACTGTGTAAGTAGTGGTTGAAAAGGTATCAATAGTAGTTGTAGCACTGTCAGTAGTGGTTAATGTGTGTAAGGAGTTGTTCAAACTCTTCTCACACTGGTTCGTGTTTATTCAAATGAACAACATTTCAAGGGGAAGAAATTCTACTTCAAATTCTGTCTGAATTACATTATAACAAAGTGATTCGTTTACAATGTCAGTTACATTTCCTAATTATGATGCACTTGATATATATATGAGAAGAAAACAGTGAACTTTACATTAAAAAGCATATATAAGTAGTTAAATTACATACAACAACGAACCACATGTTCTTTAATAACAAATAGCCCAAACTGGTCATGGTTGTTAAATGTTGTTCATTAGATTGGATTCTATCTAATTGAGGGTTTGTGTCATTGGATTGGATTTCATCTACTTTAATAGTGGTTGATGATTATTAGAATAATACCTAAAACTATGTAAGTAGTGGTTGAAAAGGTATCAATAGTAGTTGTTGCACTGTCACTAGTAATTAATGTGTGTAAGGAGTTGTTCAAACTCTTTCCAAACCGGTTCATGGTTGTTCAAATGTTGTTCATTAGATTGGATTCCATCTAGTTAAGGGTTTATGTCATTGGATTGAATTTCATCTACTTTAATAGTGGTTGATGATTGTTGGAATAGAGGTTAAAATTGTGTAACTAGTAGTTGAAAGGGTATTATTAGTAGTTTCAACACTGTCATTAGTGGTTAGTGTGTGTAAGGAGTTGTTCAAACTCTTCCTAAACTGGTTCATGGTTGTTCAAATGTTGTTCATTGGATTGGATTCCATCTAGTCGAGAGTTTCTGTCATTGGATTGGATTTCATCTAATTTAATAATGGTTTATGATTGTTGGAATAGTGGTTAAAACTGTGTAATTAGTTGTTGAAAATGTATCAATAGTGGTTGCAACACTGTCGATAGTGGTTAATGTGTGTAAGGAGTTGTTCAAACTCTTCTCACACTGGTTCGTGTTTATTCAAATGAACAACATTTCAAGGGGAAGAAATTCTACTTCAAATTCTGTCTGAATTACATTATAACAAAGTGATTCGTTTACAATGTCAGTTACATTTCCTAATTATGATGCACTTGATATATATATGAGAAGAAAACAGTGAACTTTACATTAAAAAGCATATATAAGTAGTTAAATTACATACAACAACGAACCACATGTTCTTTAATAACAAATAGCCCAAGGTTGGCAAAGTCTTATACATTCACACGCCCATACACACCCTCTAAGAATTCATTGAGCAGAGTTCTTCTCATAGCAATAATATCACCATGCCAGAAGTCCAAAGCTCCATCTCTGCTGAGGCAATTCATTTCCTTAATAACAAATAGCCCACAGTCAAACCTGCAAGAAGGTAAGATTAGATGAAGTTAGAACTGGCCGAATTTCATAGTTATAGTGACCAATTCAAATTTGGTTACATCACCGGTTTTTTTTAATGGGCCGATGAGTAGGTTCAACCACTTGAAATATATCTACATTTTGATTGTGCTGATAAGTAAGTTCAATAAGTACAGAGTTGAACCACTATTTAGATAATTTCAACCACTATTTACATAATTTCAAACAATAAGTACAGAGTTCAACCACTATTTTAACCAATTTCAACCATTAAAACAGAGTTCAACCACTATCTTTACCAATTTCAACCACTACTAACAGATTTGAACCATTATTTCCACCAATTTCAACCACATAAACTGATTCCAACCACTATTTCAACCAAAATTTTATAGATTTCAAGCCCATTTCAAACAACAAGTACAGTGTTTGACCACTATTTAGATAATTTCAACTATTATTTAAATAATTTCAAAAAGTAAGTTCAGAGTTTCAACCACTATTTCTTTATTGAGTTTTTATATAATGTAAGGCCTTAAAGTCCATTATTTTTCAAAAAGTACCGTACGGCCACACCATAGGATGATCCAAACCGTCCATAAGATGGGACACAACCTAAATAGGTTGTGCCCCATAAATCATTTCCATAGGTTGATCCTAACCTTCCGATCTATGATCAACCCTCTAATGTGCAGTCCCTCTATAGATCGGATGGTTATGATCAACCTATGGAAATGATTTTTGGGGCACAAGCTATTTAGGTTGTGTCCCATCTTATGGACGGTTTGGATCATCCTATGGTGCTGCCGTACAGTACTTGTTGAAAAATAATGGACTTTAAGGCCTTTTATTATATAAAAACTCTTCTTTATTCAAAAAAACTATGCGATGAGAGAGAAATGTCACTTTCAAAGGAGAGAAAAATGACAGAGAAACGTCACTTTCAAAACTAAAGGTAAAACTAAAAAAATTATTTCTTTATTCAATAGGATGAAGGGTAAAAGGGTCCTCAAAAAACATGAAAAGTGAAAAGAACTGCTTTTTGGTTGTTTTCAACTTGAAATTGCTTTAGCGTCAATAGTGTTAGAAAGAGCTTTTTTTAGGTCATTTTCCCAAATAAAACTTGGTTTGATGGGAATGATAACCCAAACTGGTTAAAAAAAAGAGTAATGGTAAGGAGACCGAGAGTCCCATGGAACAGGGGACCTAACAAATGGTTTATTGCCACAATTTCACAAATGACGTAATCCAACCCTTAAGTTTAGGAAAATAACTCAAAAGTAAAATTTTGTTGGACACATGGCATATTTTTATTGTAGCCATGGAAAAAAAACTTGCCATAACTCAAGAGCCCTGACTTGTAGCCATGGAAAAATGATTCTAGATTTCTGGTAGGGTCCATTTGCATGTACCAAAAAGTCAGAAAATGATAATAAAAATATACATTTTTCATTTCCTAGCATTGTTCGGTGTGGGCCCCGATCTGAGAGAATAGTGCTGAGGGACGCGAGATCCCCCGGCAATCCTCAAAGATCTCCACAATGTGAAGGAGAGCTCTACCAAGGAACTCTCGAAGCGGTTGCCACCCTCATAGCATAGCACGAGTGGCGATATAAAATGAATGAGATACCTTTCGATTCAGGAACAAGTCCAGATTCGAGACATACCTAAATAAACTCAGAGTTGCCATCCATGGATACGCCATGGAACCAAAAATAAACAAATGCTCTATTTGCAACTGATAACCAGAGATACAAAAGGGCTCGTGCCTGATTACGAATGGAGAAGGTCCGAAGAGCACCCCCAATTCGCCCTAGTGCGAACACTTGGTCTCTTATGCCATTTTTATTAACTCCAAAGAATTCTGGACGAAAATCATGTGAAATGGGAACGGAATATCCCCGAGGAAAACGTCTACCTAATCATGCATGACTCGGGGATGAAAGAATAAGCACTCACAAAATAAATGGATGAAGTGTTACCTAAGCATTACTAGGTTATGAGTGACATGCCTAACTGGTGTCTAAGTTCTGGTGGATAAACACATGCATGCTACAGCTAAAGGTATAAGGTCTGCACAGGATGAGAAATCTAAAACTAGCAATTAATCATGAAATGAATTAAGATACAGTAAACGAAATAAAGAATAAACAGAAATACAGGCAGATAAAAGAATAAGCATGTGAGTAAGCCAAGAAATAAACACACACTATCATGATCCTATGCAAAAGTCATAATCGATATACAAACACAAGCCCTAAGTGCTAACAACAGACCCTAAGACTCTAATGCTTAAGTCTGAGTCTTTAGATGATCTGATGTTCATCCAAAGAAGCCTACGTATCCCCGCCTCTACGAGAATCAAGGCAACATAATTCTTCGCACCTATTCTAAACTAGATGCCTAAGACATCTAGACCTCTATCCTAGACTCGACCTAAAAGACCGGACTAGTTATTAAAGCTTCTTGTGCGATTATTTAAATCCCAGTGGATTGTGTATTCAATTCTTGACTAAGGAGATCCCCTGATGAATGACTTGCAATTCTAAAGCTACAATCTTTCCAGATTCAATTTTTATGGACAATAAACCATGAACATTACCCTTCGAATCTCTGATTATTCCCCCTAGGCTTGCACCATTAGATTCACAAGAGGCGTCACTATTAAGCTTGAAATGTTCCTCCTCTGGTTTTGTCCATTTGCATTTTTTTCTTCTCTCTTTGGAGACAACCGGAAATGACTCCCATTGTTGAAAAACTTCTTGTAGCCATGGTTTTAAATTTTTTCAAAACGACCGGAATGTTTCTTTGTCCATCCCCATTGAAACAAAATCTCAATGAATTCCTTCCACGTCATGATTTCCCCGAAATTTCGAACAAAATTATCGAAATTCGACCAAAATGGTCAGAACGAGATGCCATGATCTGCATTTCATTTCATTCCATTAATGTAGAAAATAATATTTGGTAGGCATCTTTGAACTGCATAGCAAAGTAACTGTGTCTTATGCATGCGATGTTTTAGATTGGCATGGGGCCAATAATACCTCGTAACTCTATGTGGTATTGACATAGAGTTGGGGTCCTTGGAGGGGAGACTGGTCATTGCACTTTCTTATGCTTTATTACATTGTACTTCTTTATTGACTTTACTGGTCTAGACATATGCGACAATACATGTCACTGGGTGTTCAATGTTATTAAACCCAAGGTTTTAAATTTTAGTTTTGGAGGTAATTTCGGGGGTAACCGAAACCGAAATTTCAACCGAAATCCCAAAATTTCAGCCGAAATTCGGTAAAGGCACATGAAATGTCGTTCTTTTGGGCTATAATTTCAGCTGAAATTTGGTAAAGGAATAAAAAATTAATATTTTATAAAAAAATTGGCCGAAATTTCTCAAATTTTGACCAAAATTTGGTAAATTTCGGTTTCGGTCCTTACCGAAACCCAAAATTTCGGATTTCGGATTTCGGCCGAAATTTAAAACCTTGATTAAGCCATTATGAATGGTTTTCTTTCTTATGCGATGGTTTTTAAGTATGTATTTGTGCTTCTTTTAGCATTTCCCAAAGTTCCATCTTAAAATTTCATCATTTGAATATGTTTCTATAGGTTTTCGTAACTTTACAAAAAAATTACCGAAATTTTCACTGAAACCAAAATGTTTCTGTTTCCGTACCGACCAAAACCGAAATTTAAAACCGTGCCTATAGTGGCTCATCAACTTGGTTGCTTCTATTCGGCATGTTCAATTGGATTCATATGATATGCTGCCAAGTTAGGCGATGGCGATCCGGACATCAAGTCAATGACATGTACATCATGCATAGGGGATTTGGCATTTTATCGGGAATCACAGCGGCGAAGTCGGATAATACTTCAATAGCTGCTCGGATAATGGTTCACTAACTTTGGGAGCCACTTCCAGTTGTTTCCCTTTGTCAGTTATTTTAACTTGGCGATCACAGTGACGATCAGCCCATTCTCCTTTCTAGACTTCCAACAAGTTAAATCATAACATGTGGGCTCTTTATAACTTAACCAAATTAAAAAAACACTAATCTAGAATAAGCCCCACTTAAAACTCACAAAAAAAACCCTACTTGTGGTGGAGCATAATAGGCCCCACAAGTAGACTCCATCTCAACTTTGAAATTACAAAGTTTTGAATTGACTATTCTGCGCTTTTTTGTTCTTCCCATTATAGGTCTTAATTTGATCCCTATCACCTGACTATATGAAAGTTATCAACCTTTTTGGGGTCGAGCAGATATGCCGAAATTCGATTGCATTGGAACAGGTTTGCACTATATATATTTTTTTGAAAATTAGGTTTGCACTATATATCAATAGTCTTTGCAATATTGTATTGGATATATCCAATACAATTTCACATAACCATTTTACTTAGAAGTAAATATATTTGTTGATAGAGGTTTAGCATCTTAATGTAAAATTGATATGCTAAAATTCTACACATCTAAAATCTTGGACAATGTATAATTATTAATTTTTGATCTGTTTTCCATTCTACAAAAGATATTATTGCACTATAAGGTATATTCTGTGAAACTTTCACTTTCTAAATATGGAATTAGTAGATATCATCAATTGAAATAGAGAATAATTAGGAACAACATTCTTCAAGATTAGGAAAATTTAATTATCTGTTCTTACATTGTTACTACCAAATGAATGGCATTGAATGCACATGAATGTCCATGCCTCGTACCTAGAATTTTATGGACCATCCACGGTTCCTCTATCGGATATCTTCCTTATAGCGTGTTCAAGGAACATGATATTTCTAATATTGTATTTATGGATTAGTACTCTCATTATTGATTATGATATTATATATATATATATATATATATATATATATATATATATATATATATATATATATCGAGGAACGTGTTGGTGAGCTTAAGCTCACCAAACTTATGGTGAGCTTAAGCGCCCCAATCACATGGGTCCCACATTTTCTGTGGTGATTCAAATCATTCATTTGCAAGGCCCTATCATAGATAGGGTGTATACCAAAAATCAGCTCCATAGGATCATCATAACCCCTCCATTTGTGGAGGACAAAAATGGGCAGATTTGTGGACAAATAATGTCTGTCCATTTTGACCTCCACAAATGGATGGGTTAGGATGATCCGATGGAGCTGATTTTTGGTACACACCCCATCTATGTAAGGGCCTTTCAAATGAATGATTTGGATCATCCTAACAAAGTAGGCCCCAATGTGATTGGGCGCTTTGGTGAGCTTAAGCTCACCAACACTTTCCTCATATATATATATATATATATATATATATATATATATATATATATATATATATATATATGCTAGAAATAGAGTTAGGGTTAGAGCGAGGAAGAAGAAGAGGAGTAGAGATATGGAGAGCCTCCACTAAGGAGCTCCTCATGTAAATGATGTGTATATAGGCCCCAATTAAGGCAACAATGTACAATGAGTGTAATACCCCGAAGACTATAAGTAATGACTAAACTGCCCTAAATACATGTTATTCAACACTTTCCCTCAAGCTAGATTGTATATACTATGGAACTCCAGCTTGCTACAAAGGAGACTACAACAACCAACTACAAATAACAAAAAATACAGTAAGCTCATACACACATCCAGCTTGGTTGATCACTCCTCAAGTTGGTGTGGCGAATACATAATGAAATACGTAATAATAAAAGACGACGACCACAATGAGAGTACAATCGTCGAGATCAGCATCCACTAAAAAGGAACAGCTCCCCCTTAAGCAACACCACGGCGAGAGCGATCAGAATAAGGCCTCCCACTGAATAAGAGGTCGGCGAATAAATCTGCAAACCTCGAAGGATCGAACAGAGACACCTCGGCAGGGAAATAACAACAAGCACCACGAGCAGGAACACCAGCTAAGTAGCACAACGCCAGTAGAAGAAGAACAAGAGATGGGGAAACCATCGGAGACAAGGTCGACGGGGAAATGTCGCATAGAGATAAGGAGACGAAAACTAACTAACAATGGGGAAACCATTGGCTAGATAGAAGGTCGGCGGCATTAACATCGTTGCTTGAAGAGAGGTCAATGGGTAAACCGTCGCCTGAAGAGAGAACCAACCAACGATGGGGACACCATCTTTTGGAAAGAAGGTCGACGGCATGAACTTCGTCGCCTAATGAGAAGTCGACGGGGAAACCGTAACCTGAGGAGAGCCAACCAATGATGGGGACACCATCGTCTGGAAAGAAGGTTGCCGGGGACACCGTCGCTTGTGAACCGACCAACGATGGGGAAACCATCGCCCGGTGAACCGACCAATGATGGGAAACCATCGCCCTGTGAGACTAGGTCGACGGGGACACCGTCACCCGTGAGCCGACCAATGATAGGAAACCATCACCCGGTGACTAATAAGGCATAAAGCCGGACAATAATGCGTAAACCTACGCAAGAGAAGACATCAAAGAGGAAACAATGAACAAGAAAAATTGGCACAATGGAAGAACAACCACACAGGAGACGGACGAAGAACATAAAGAGAAGAAGAAATTCACATTACGAAGGAATGGTGAAATACATTAAAGAGGAGACATCATGAAGAAGGACGAAGAACAGAATCACCATTAATACTCCCCCTCAAGTGAGACTACATGAGCCCGGAGACAACAACACAAGAAAAGATGACAGGAGACAACAAAAGAGGACAACAACAAGAAAAAGAACAACATAACAACGCTAGAACATGACAAAAAGAGAAAATAAAGAGATTTGGAAATGGAAAAGGATTTTGGGGAGTAGATCTACAAAAGAGAAGAATAAAGGAATTTGGAGTTGGGATTGGGATGCCTAAAAGGGATTTGGGAAGAATATTTTGAATTCAAAAGAGAAATAAAGGAAAGATTTGGAGTTTTGGGTGGAGATTTGGAGATGCCGAAAGGCCTTCAAATTTAATTCAAAAGAGAAAGAAAGGGAAGATTTTAAGGATTGGAGATTCGGGATTTAGTTTTGGATTTGGGGTTGAATATGGAGGATTGAGATTATAGATCTGGGGTTACTGCAATCAAGAACTGAGATTTTTTTGGTTGGAACTTACGACAAAGGGGACGGACATAGATATTGCACAAGAGTGGAGGATTTTGGCTGTGCGATTACATGAAACACAAAGTGATCGCATCATTAAAGAAAGTAAAAAGGGATCGCATCGTGAAAGCAAGTAAGAGTAATCGCATGATCTATAATCACAAGAGCAGAAACTTGCGATTAAGAAAGTTAATTGCAACTTGCTCGGGTAATCGCAAGAAAATTTGAGGGATTGAGAGGATGTGCTGATTCGTTAATACCAGTTGGGTCCGGGGAGAAATTTTAGGATTTAGAGATAGATTTTTGAGGGACGAGTATTCGCATGTTTTTATGTTATTATACGGCGTGAATGGAGAGAGATTCTAGGGATAGGGAGAGATTTTAGGAGAAAAAGATCTGACAGAGAGATTGTAGGGATTTTCCGAAAACAAAAAAGAAGTTGCTGTGCGCAAACAAGGAGAGTGAGAGAGAGAGAGAGAGAGAGAGAGAGAGAGAGAGAGAGAGAGAGAGAGAGACATGCGAGAATGAGAGAGATTTTAGGGATAAGGAAAGAGAATATAGGTTACTCTCAAATACGCAATGCCCTGGAAAAAAAAGAGAGAAGGGATTACGTTTCTGCAAATAAAAAAGGGTGCGAGAGTGGTTTCCGAGAGAGAGAGAGAGAGAGAGAGAGAGAGAGAGAGAGAGAGCTTGGGATTGCGCTTCTTCTTTCTTCTTCCTTGGATCTCAGCTCTGATACCATGTTAGAAATGGACTTAGGGTTAGAGAGAGGAAGAAGGAGGAGTAGATATATGGAGTCTCCACTAGGGAGCTCCTCATGTTAATGATGTATATATAGGCCCCAAATAGGGCAACAATGTACAATGACTGTAATAATCCTAAAACTACAAGTAATGGCTAAACTACTCTAAATACATGTTATTCATCAATATATATAGAGAGAAAAATGTTTGTGCACTCGAGCGCATATAGGCTTATATGCGCTCGAGTGCACAAATAGCATGGGCCCACATTTTCCCGATGATCCAAAGCATTCATTTGAAAGACCCTTACATAGATAGGGTGTGTACAAAAAATCAGCTCCATAGGATCATCCTAGTCCATCCATTTGTGGAGGTCAAAATGGATGTCCATTCATCCATTTTGACCTCCACAAATGGATGGGTTAGGATGATCCTATGGAACTGATCTTTGGTACACACCCTATCTATGTAAGGGCCTTTCAAATGAATGCTTTGGATCATCATCCTTACAATGTGGGCCAACATGAGTTTTGTGCACTCAGACGCATATAAGCTATATGCGCTCGAGCGCACAAACGTTTTTCTCTCTCACACACACAGATATATATATATTGTACGCGCGAGCATCCACATGTATGATTTACATGCCATATGAAATCATCCATACTTGGGTGAACTCTTTTCACACATGTTTTCAATTATTACATACATTATTCATATCAATGTATATATATACACAACTATTTTGTGTACAGTGTACCTAGATCCATACATAGATGTGTGCGTTATTAAGAAAGGAAGGGGTCTCCTTTTTCTTTTTCTGCTCATATTCAGTAATCCATATAATATTCTAAAGGTTGCTGATTGGCCTCTCTCTCTCTCTCTCTCTCTCTCTCTCTCTCTCTCTCTCTCTCTCTACTTTGTTACTGTTCCTACTCCTTTACTGGCTTCTAGTGGAAAGTGCTGACCATGAATCGAAACAACAGTGCCAATTCAAAATATCCTCTTGCTTATGTTAAAAAATTCCTAGCTGGGATAAGGATTGATTTTTTATTTTTTTATTTCCGAATTCTTTATGCACTCTCAATGGATTTCAAATCCATGACTTTGGTCGTCTTCTACTCTAGGCTTGGATTACCTCTTGGCAAGAGGATTTTTTTTTTGGGGGGGGGGGGATAGGGTACATGGGTGATTTGGTAGAATGATGCCACAAGTGATGAAGATGTCGAGTTTCTTTGATCCTGCCAAGGGTTGGGATTTTCCTCCATGGGCATCAGTAATTCTCATTAATGACATTCACTGCATAGAGTGAATCCGATTCTTTCCAAACATTTGCGATTCTCATTTTCTTGACTAAGAAGATCCCCTGATGAATGACCTGCAATTCTAAAGCTACAATCTTTCCAGATTCAATTTTTATGGACAATAAACCATGAACATTACCCTTCGAATCTCTGATTATTCCCCCTAGGCTTGCACCATTAGATTCACTGAAACTGAAATGTTTCCGTTTCCGTACCGACCGGAACCGAAATTTAAAACCGTGCCTATAGTACTCATCAACTTGGTTGCTTCTATTCGGCATGTTCAATTGGATTCATATGATATGCTGCCAAGTTAGGCGATGGCGATCCGGACATCAAGTCAATGACATGTACATCATGCATAGGGGATTTGGCACTTTATCGGGAATCACAGCGGCGAAGTTGGATAATACTTCAATAACTGCTCGGATAATGGTTCACTAACTTCGGGAGCCACTTCCGGTTGTTTACCTTTCAGTTATTTTAACTTGGCGATCACAGTGACGATCAGCCCATTCTCCTTTCTAGACTTCCAACAAGTTAAATCCTAACATGTGGGCTCTTTATAACTTAACCGAATTAAAAAACACTAATCTAGAATAAGCCCCACTTAAAACTCACAAAAAAAACCCTACTTAAAACAGTCGTGGAGCATAATAGGCTCCACAAGTAGACTCCATCTCAACTTTGAAATTACAAAGTTTTGAATTGACTATTCTGCCTTTTTTTGTTCTTCCCATTATAGGTCATAATTTGATCCCTATCACCTGACCATATGATGTTGCAGGCTTTGGCAGCCATCCCATCAATCAACAACGAGGCCATCCAGCAGAGATTGGATCGCGTCCGGACTTTCTATGAACTTTTAAATTTGCCATACGAGGCAATTCATCTTACTTTGACTGTGTCCTTATATCTTATTCTTCCCTTCCGATCATTTTGATAGATGATATTCTTCTGTTGCAGGCCTTACTTGCCTTCATGAAAGAACATGAGTACTTATTTACGACTGCCGAGTAAGTAAATATGCAGTTTATCATCTTGTTGATTTTCATAAATGAGGAAACAGCTTACAGCTGAGCATTGGTTTGGCAGGTATTCTAGTCTTCTAAAAGTGAAGGTCCCAGGCAGAGAGATCCCTATTGATGATCCAGAACAGTTGGTAGCTGAGATATTGTCCCATTAACATTTTGATGAAAGCTCAATCTGGAGAAATATGAAACTTCAACAATTTTCAGCTATTACTGTCATTGCAGTTTTGTCAAAGAGAGTGCAGAAAGGATGTTGGAAGAAAAGATGGTGGACCAGAAACCCTGTGAAGGAATCAAAAGCTCTGCTCTGTTTAGAGAGAATAATAGTAGGACGAGAGACTCTTTTTCTTGTTATTATCATTTGTTTGAAATATCCTCTTCCATTTCTTTGTATTTAATCTTTCATGGATACATACATCTGTTAAGAACAGAGTGGTGGATCAAGAAAAGAAGAAAGTCTGATGTATTCTAAACATGAAGCAAACAACTAATGCTCTTAGGTGATTTCTAAAAACAGCTTTGTTATGTAAGAGTCCTCAACACCGGTCATTTTGGATCCTAGCTTTATCTAGGCTAGAATGGCTCTGCAGCCTGATATATGGGCCAGATGATAAATAAGAGAATACTAAAGATTCGAGCCATAGAATTTCTCAATTCTGACACAAGATGCTTATTAGATAGAAGAAATACATTAGATGTAATAGAATTATTTCGCCATTAATGTTTGCCATACTGGTCGATATGTTTTAACAGTCAAGTCTATCTGCTGAAATTGGCAACATATGCCTCTTTCAGTTTAAATAGTCAAGCCTTAACTGTGTCATAGTGTCCACTGAAATCATGCAAAAAAGGTATAGTGGGGCCACCTATTTGGATGATCTAAACCATTTAGATAGGTCTTCCCTCAAAGATTTTCTTCATATGATGATCACGACCCTTAAAATTGTCGAGGTGTCTGTAATATTGTTTTCTAACAGCAGCAAGGAGCCATCATTATAAAGTGCATTTATTATTCCTTAACTGCTACATTTTTTCAGTTCTTTTATAAATGCACTGAGGGGATGTGATCCAATGGTGGCACCCACGCCACTGATTTTTGCAAGAGCGCCCTTCAGTTTAGCATTCCTTTAGTCTTTTTTATGAATAATTGTGATACACTTTGCAAAATGGGGATTTAGAGGTGGAAAATTTATGGTGTGTTGGCCCACCATAGGTATAAAATTGATCGGGGCAGTTGAATTGGATGATTCTAAGCTTTTGACCATTAATTATATGAAGACCTTGATCAAAGGTTCCGATTAAATAACACGCTTACTGTGTTTGATTTCATTTTTCCACACATAATTCAACAGACCCGACTTGTAGTCAAGGAAAAATGATTCTAAATCTGTGGTAGAGTCCATTTGCATGCACCAAAAAAGGTAAGAACATGATAATAAAAGTAGGGTATACATTTTCTATTCACATCACAAAAGTTAATACATTTTTGGGGAATGCTAAATTGAAGGGTGGCCTTGCAAAAATCAGCAGTAGGGGGGCACCACCATTGGCATTTGATTTTGGCAAGAGTGTCCTTGAGTTTAGCATTCCTCCTACCTCTCTTATAACTAAATTGGGGATTTTGTGTTGACCCACCACAGGTACAAATGCCATACCGTACCTGAATGAACAAGAGAAGAAACCTCCACGAAAACGCAGTCTGTTAGATTTTCCACACGTCATCGTGGAAAAAACATCTCTCTACATTGCTGGTTCCTTCTTTTATAGAGGACATGGAAGAGAATGGATGGACAGTTCAAAACAAAAAAAAAAGATATTAGATGGTGTTTTTGCAAGAGAGATTTGCATTCGACCAAGGAATCTCTAGTAAAATGGCGATTAGATTCTGGGAGTTTTAGGGGATGATTGGTGTTTGAAGCTATGGAGGAAATCCAAGTGTACCCAATCGAATCTGGGTCCGAGACAAATTCCATATGGAAGAAGAAGAAGAAGCAGAGATTCCAATGGAGAGCAGTCTCTGATGAGAATAGAAAGGAGTCCACAAAGAAGTGGGTCATTCGAACTTTTTATCCAAACAACACCTCTGAGAAAACCTACTCCAAATCTTTTGCTCTCTCTGATCATCAAACCACAAGCTCCCATCATCATTCACTTGCTGCTCATCCTATTTTGACAGATACGTGTCATCTACCCAATTGTCAAAATCCTTCAATTAATTCACCATCCATGTCTTATGCAGAAGCCGTCTTCCAGAGGAATCAGAGTGATGGGTATCGAAAATGGGCGGAAAATGGGAAGAAGGAACCTAAGCTTCCTCCTCCAAAGATTTCGCTCTACGCAGGTGAGCCCGCGATTTACTTTGATGAATCAGTTATCAATGCAAAAGCTGAGAAATTCAAATACTGTCTTGTTGGGAAGTTCCCCTACTCATTTCCAAGCTTGACACAGACTAGAGAGTGGGTTGCTAGGGAATGGAAACTTAAAGGGGATTGGTCTGTTACCTTACTGGATTTTAACCACATTTTCATTAGGTTAGACAATGAATCGGACATGATCCGGTTGTGGGTCAGGAATAGATGGTGGATTAATGGCCATTTGATGAAGGTTTTTAAATGGACTCCTCAATTCCGAGCAGGAAATGGGGAACCCTCTTCTGCTGCTGTTTGGATTGCACTCCCTCGTCTCCCTGTTGTTTTCTTTGAAGAAGATGTCTTATTCTCTATTTCATCTCTAGTTGGAAAACCACTTGCAATTGATGTTCCAACAAAGATTCTGTCTCGAACCAATGTTGCACGAATCTGTGTAGAAGTTGATCTTCTCGTAGAGTTCCCTCGTCGAGTATGGATTGGAATTGGAGAAGGAGGCTTTTGGCAACGCATATACTATGAGAAGTTACCTTCCTACTGTCTTAACTGCAACCGCCAAGGGCATTCTACAAAGATCTGCAAGTTCAATACAAGCAATTCCGTAATTCGCAATTCTAGTGGCAAGGTAACAAACTCCGTCCGGGAAATCTTAAAGGCTGAAATAAATCAACCCACCAAACAGGATAGTTGTGGGACTTTTGATCCAAATAGAGGATATAAGGCTGCTTCTAAATCTTTGATTGATGATGAACCTCGCTATGGTTCTCATAATCCGGGAAGTCAACATACCGATGTTGAAGATCTTCGGAAGACTCAGATAGATGTATTCAACTCTGACGAATTCAGATCAGACATCAAGTCCCTTGTTAGCATTCGATCGTCTGAGAAGTTGGGAGATCATCATTCAGTTGATGAAGCGACCAGGTCCAAGTCAGCTGATCTCAAATTCTCAAGTAACTGGATAGTAGATTGGCACGCCGAAGAAGAATATAGAACATCTAAGCCTTCTGTCCACAAATCTATGGAAGGAGAGAGCAGCGAGATAAAGCATGATCAAATATGTGACCTAAGTAAAGATAGAGAGGGACGTAATATGCTTATCGCAGAGGCTCCATCTCTACTACCATCAAGTCCAAGTCTTGCATTTCAACATAGAGCTGGACATAGTGTGCCTATCATTAAGGATTCTTCTCAGCTACCATCGAACCGGGTTACAATTGTCGAAGCAATGACCAGAAGCTTAGGAACTACGGAAAACATCAAAACAGGTAAGAATAAGGGTAGGGAAGTAACTGATCTGAAACCATAGAATGCTATTATTTTCCAATCATTGAAAAAAAATCTTAACCTCACTATTTTTCTTCCTTTTTTCTTTTGGTAGGTAGACAGGGTTTTGGTGGAACTTTTTCTACTTTATCGATAATGAACGCAACATTTCTTCGTACCTCAACAAATCATGCCAGGGATGATGGGAATAAAATAGAGAAAGAAGTAATGCATGTGCTAAAAGTGGGAACAGAGCGAGCAAATTTAGATGAAGAAATCATTCGGGTTGGTAGAAGCATCTTAGAAGAAGAAGAAGAAGAAGAAGAAGAAGAAAAGAAATTTCAAAGCCATCTAACTGATCAGCATAAGCCACAAGAACTACAGCATTCGAAGAACAATAAAAGTAAGAAAAGCCTGATAAAGCAAACTCCTCCCACCAGGTATGCTGCATTACCTTTGTTTAAATGACTTCAAAAATGTTTTTTTTTTTAAATATTACTGTGATTAGCAATGACTCATCTAGAAGATATCTAGAGTCCATGCTTAGAGAACAAAATCTAGGAACACTTGGTATAGTAGAACCAAAGATTTCCTCTTTACTGATTAGCAACACAAGGTTGGTGATCTTGGTTTATAGAATTGCTTCACTAGAAATAGAAAAACAATCACTCTGATTATCTTACCAAAACATTGAATATTGTAGGGATTAGCAACAACCACTCTAGATGATATCTGGACTCCATGCCTAGAGAAGAAAATCTAAAGATTCTTATTAGGGCGATGATATTTTCACTCGCCCTTGCATTATGCATTCGCCTCCCTAATAAAGTGATTTGACGTCAAGAAGCGTTAAAGTTGCCCACTTTCACGTCAAATCACGTTTTAAGGGGAGTGCATGCGTAATGCAGGGAGAGTGAAAATATCATCTCCCTTCTTATTATAGCAGAACCAAAGATTTCCTCTTTACATACGAGGAAAACACAGTGGGTTCAAGAATTGGTTGATTACACACATAACAAACTCTCATAATCAAGTATTTTACACATGTTGAATGAAATTTTATCTCTAGGGCATGGGTCGAGAATAGAGCGTACAGATCTGGAGTCTTTAACATCGTTGCTGTTTGCTTAAACTAGGGCCCAGGCTTGTTGCCTACTGATTCTGCTCTTCAACGTGAACTTATCTCGGAATGCATCAATTTACATATGATTTCCAAACAGGGACTTTCATGTGTTGTTTAACCAAATAGATGCAAAGAATAACCTAGAATTTTTTTTTGTTCATAACCTTAATTTCTAGAGTGACCATAATCTAGAGGTACTGAAGGTTTGTTTGATCAGGTTGTGTGATTAGATTACAAGTTGAAGGATTTGTTGGATCAGGTTGTGTGATTAGATTACAAGCTGAAGATATTGTTGGTGTAGGTCTTCAAAACTCGGTCTAACATCTTTATTCCTCTTTAGTGAAGGAAGCTTCAGTAATGATTATTAACCTAGATTTTCTAAATTATCTATTATAATGTACTCAAACCCTGGCACAACGGTAAGGTTGCTCCATTGTGACCTGGTGGTCACGGGTGCGAGTCACGGAAACAGCCTGCGTACATCTAGCCTTCCCCATACGCCGCAATGGCGGGAGCCTCATGCACTGGGCCGCACTTTTTATCGTACTTGTGCACTCTCTTATGATTTCTAAAAGCTAATACTTGATGCAATGCTATTGATTTCTACCATGGTTTTAAATTTCAACCGAAATCCGAAATTTCGGATTTCGGTGAGGAATGAAACGAAAAGGCACCGAAACCGAAATTCCTGAAATTTACCAAATTGAGTTCAAAATTTCAGAAATTTCAGTACTTTCGATTGAAATTTCGTCCTAAAAATCCGGCTTTTCGTTCACCAGTACCAAATTTCGCCCGGCATTTCGGGATTTAGGCTGAAATTTCGGTTTCAGATAAGTCCGAAATTTAGCCGAAACCGAAATTTAAAACCATGGTTTCTACTTTCTTTTTGTTTGTTGATTTACAAGGAAGTGGAAGAAAGAATTGCATAAACAAATTCATTTTCTTTTAATATGTTTTTAGACCTTGCTTATTTTAATTAATACAGGTTATGATTATGTAAATTTGCATTTTTCTTGGAAACTTTAAAGAGAATATATTCATTTTCGTGAATGTTGTTGTTCTTACACTGTTTTCCCAATACACTGTACTTTCAATCTCCTTAAAGAAATGTTTTAATTATGAAAAATGAAAGAATATCATTTTTCTACCTCCACTATCCAGTTTTAACGGAGGTCTTCGAGTAGCATTGTTTTTTTTCCCTTGAACGAGAATAAATTCATTAATGGCTGTAATCGGAATACATCAACGGGACTAGGCGTCCCACCAATGCAAACAACAGTTGTACAGCAACAATCTAAAAAACTCTAATAAAAACCCATTGAAAAATTTAATAGTTTAAGTAAATATAATGTTTTATTTTTATATATAAAACTAAGGACAGATAAAACTCAAAACATATGGTATTTGCAAAGTTGTGGTAGTAGTATTCAGAAAAAACTAAGTAAAAGAAACCAGAAAGTGTCCCCATGAATCATAAAGTATTGGATGCCAAGACATGTCTGACATAGGTACTTCTCCCATTCAGAAGAATCCGTGTAACATAGGCCCCATCTCAGCTAACCAAGCAAAGTTCAGTTCTGTTCAGAACTTCAGATACATTGCAACAACATAGACCCATATTGTATCTGAGCAAAAATGCAGGAGCGTCCTCATTCCAGCACCTGTTTGACTCACTTATATCAGTCATTAATGCTCCTTAAACAAAGGTACCTACACCATAGTCCATGTTAATTCCACATCCAAGCATATTGCTGCCATCAGTCAACGATCCTCCACTAGGAGGAGATTGTGAATTGAGGAGCGGATCATAATATCTCCTTTGGTCATGTAAGGAGATCAGCAAACTGCGAGGCGGATAGACTCACTAGGAATGGAGCACATAGACAAAGCTTGGAACTTTTCGATTTTCTTCCTCATTAGATTCCCATTTTGTATTTTGTTTTCTCTTTTCTTGGTTTTGTATAATGACCATCTAGGTCGGATGTTCTTCTCTTCTTAATATATTCATTCACCATTCAAAAAAAGAGTCAATGAACCTCTTCTACCAGCCAGTGATTTCATTAACAGACAGATCATTCGTGGCTTGAGATATCTGTATTGCACCTCTAACCCAGGTTGGCACCAATTTTCGTCCGAACATTCGCAACCAGTATGCATTGTCAATTTTTGGCTAATATTTCCATTCCATGTGAACTTTTTGGTGCAGGTTCAGATTTCATATTCTTTAGATTGAGCCTCTCAAATGCTTAAAAAGACTTTCAATTCCAAAAATATCATCCCTTCCAGTCATGATTTAATTACTTTCTTTCTTTAATGTGCATTAAGTCCTGATGGTTTGATTGCAATAAAAAAATTATTCTAATCTTATTCTTTCTCTACAGAATGAAATTGTCATTGATGAATCCTATCTTCATCTGGAAGAAGAAAAGGGAGAATATTCAAACTCAGGAGATTTTAGAGAATTATATGTACTACCTTGCCAAAAAAATATACAAATATTCAGATATCAAGGCCATGACCATGTCTTTTAGGGATAAAATTGGCGGAGGAGGCTTTGGTTCTGTGTTTAAAGGGATGCTTCCTGACAGCCGGCTGGTTGCTGTTAAGGTCCTAGAGAGAGAGTCATGTCAAGGTGAAATTGAGTTCCATCGTGAAGTTGAAATCCTAAAGAGGGCTGACCATGTTAATATTATTAGTCTGCTTGGTTTCTGTTCAGAGAAGTCCAAAAGAGCTCTGATATATGACTTCATGCCCAACGGATCTCTTGATAAGTTCATCTTCGGCATGGAACCAACTGGAGCCCGTCCTCTAGGATGGGAAACACTGCACAAAATTGCAGTTGGCATTGCTCGAGGGCTCGAGTACCTACACTATGGGTGCAGCATGCATATTTTGCATCTGGATGTAAAACCATCAAACATTCTTCTTGACCAAGACTTTTGTCCAAAGATCTCTGACTTCGGGTTGGCGGAGCTGTGGCCTACAAAAGAGAGTTACTTGAAGGATCGCATCTGTGGGACTTTGGGTTATATGGCACCTGAACTTGCCATGGAAGGCAGTGTCTCTGACAAGTCAGATGTTTATGGCTATGGAGTGACACTGCTAGAAATGGTTGAAGGAAGAAGGCTCGTGGTTCCATATCCCAATCCAGAAAACATTACCTGGGCACACTTAGTCAGCCCGGTTTGTAACCGTCCTGATCAAAGAGATTTAGGACTGGAAGGGTTAGCTGGGGTTGCAGACGAAGAGATTGCAAGGAAGATGATCTTGGTTGGTCTGTGGTGTATACAGGATAATGCTGCAAATCGGCCTTCAATGAGGAGGGTAGTGGAGATGTTGGAAAGAAGCATTGACAACTTGCAAATGCCTCCTCCTAAGCCTTCCTTTAGAGATGCTATGATTTACTCATCAACGGATTCTGGAGCTGCAGAATTTGGAGCTGTGGATTCTTTTACAGACTCATTAGAAGGAAGATGATCTTGGTCAGTTTTGTGGTGAAAAGATATAATCGTAAGATCAACCGTAGGATATTTTCCTTCCATGAGTGTGATTAATATTATCATTTGAAGATAAGCTTTTACTCTTGTAGCAATTATTTGTAATTGTTTTTACTCTTGTAGCAATTATTTGTAATGTTTTTACTCTTGTAGTAATTATTTGTGAATGAGATTATTTCTTCTTTTTGAGCAACTTATTACTCTCTTTCCTCTAAACACTTAGTTCTCTTTTCACCAAGTCTCAATTCTTCCCTTCGCCTTGATTCTCACAACTTTTACACTTGTAGTAATTATTTGTGAATGAGATTATTGGTATCTCTTCTTCTTCTTTATCTGATTTTTCTTCTTGTGTTTTTGCTTGATAGAGGTGATCAACTCAAAAGTCAATAGATAGATGCTGTAACAATCCTTTTGGGAATTGGGATTTTTTTTTATCATGTGAAGATGTGAATTATTAATAGGACTTAAAACCAAACCTTGTCAATCATGAAAATATGCTTTCAAGTTTCAACAAATGTATCAAACACCACCATTCTGTCACGGATGCTCTTAACAGCCCTTTGCCGAGTAATTATCTTTCTCAGAATCTATATATGAGTTTGAGTAACATTGTAAACTTTTTCTACAGGCAAAACTGTATGGTGTACTCACACAGCTGTTGGCCCGTTGCTGGATCAAATATCGCACTCTGATTACGCGCAAAACACCTATATTGATTCCAGGAATTCAAATAATTCCCACAAATTAATACTTTTTTGGGGAATGCTAAAATGAAGGGTGCCCTTTCAAAAATCACCTCAAGGAGCCACCATTGGATCCACATAAGCAAATTGCATTTTATTATCCGTTATCTTATACATTTTTCAGTTCTTTTATAAATGAACTGGGGGGATGTGATCCAATGGGGGGCACCCACGCCACTGATTTTTGCAAGAGCGCTCTTCAGTTTAGCATTCCTCTACTTTTTTTCATGAATAATTGTGATACACTTTGCAAAATGGGTATTTATACCATAGGTCTAAAATTGATCGGGGCATTTGAATTGGATGATTCTAAGCTTTTGACCATTAATTATGTGAAGACCTTGATCAAGGGTTCTGATAAAAAAAATCATATTCGACCTATTTATTTGCCGCGTGTACGGCTACAATTAAGTGAAAAATAGTTAGGAAAATGGCTTACCATGACTAAAGGAAAATCACATCCACGAAAATGCAGTTTGGGTTGGGAGAAAATATGTAAAAGAGAAATAACGTGCTTACTTTGTTTGATTTTTTCCATGAAAATGCAGTTGGGTTGGGAGAAAAGATCGAAAAGAGAAATAACACACTTACTTTGTTTGATTTTTCTGCCATTAAAAAAAGAAAGAAAATGGGTAAATGACCTAAAAAAAGCTATTTTTTGGACTATTCACACTAAAGTAGTGGAGAGTTCAAAATGACAAAAGTGAAGTGCTTTCACTGTTCACAATTTTTTTTAAGACCCTTTTGCCCCTCCTGCCCATTCATGTGTCACATCATTGCAGAGAGCCAAAAAAGTGTTATTTTTTCCCTTTTTTCCTTCTACCTTCATTAAAGCTAGGTTTGGAGTTTGCAAGGTAAGTAAATCTGTGTAACTAAATATGTTTATGGTTTTAAACGTGTTATTGTATTCATCATATGAGACTTGTCTTCCATGATTGGTTTTAAATGTTTTTCCGTCCGTGATTGTTTACAAGCTACGTTTGTAGTTTTGTAGAGTGTATTTAGTTTTGTAGATTGTTTGTAGTTTTGTGGATTGTTCTTTGTAGAGTGTATGTAGTTTTGAGTTGTGTTATAATACTCAATCCTCAAACATGTGTTAAAGTCAATCGTTAAACGCTATTAAAGTTGTTAATCGTTATAATACTCAATCGCTTTTAAAGTCAATCATTATAATACTAAACCGTTAAACACTATTAAAGTTAATCGTTAAACGCTACTGGATTGTATTCCATCTACGCCACTAGTGGTTGAAGCTCTGTACTTACTGGTTGAAATCGTATCAATAGTAGTTGCAACATTGTGAGTAATGATTAGTGTGCACAAGGAGTTGTCCAAACTCTTCCCAAACCGGTTGTACAAGTTGAGTGATTGAATTGGTATGAATTCCATCTACACCAGTAGTGGTTGAGGATTGTTGAATGGTGGTTGAAGGTGTGTAATTAGTAGTTGAAATGGTATCAATAGTGGTTGTAACACTGTGAGTAGTGATTAGTGTGCACAAGGAGTTGTCCGAACTCTTCCCACACTGGGTGTCCAAAATTTGTTCATTAGATTGGATTGGATTAGATTCCATCTACTTCATATTGAGTTATTAGATTGGATTCCATCTACTCCACTAGTGGTTGATGACTGTTATAATAGTGGTTGAAGCTGTGTAATTACTTGTTGAAATGATATCAATAGTGGTTGCAGCACTGTCAATACTGCTCAATGTCATTAAGGAGTTGTGCAAACTCTTCCCGCACTGGTCCAGGGTTGTCCAAAATTTGTTCATTAGATTGGATTGATTCCATCTACTCCACTAGTGGTTGATGACTGTTGGGACAGTAGTTGAAGCTGTGTAATTACTGATTGAAAAGATATCATTAGAGGTTGCAGCACTGTGAATAGTTGTCAATGTCATTAAGGAGTTGTACAAACTCTTCTTACATTGGTCCCGGTGGATTGGATTCTATCTACTGCATGTTGAGTGATTGGATTGGATTCCATCTGCACTACTAGTGGTTGAGGATTATTGGAACAGTGGTTGAAGCTATGTAATTACAAGTTGATATGGTATTAATAGTGGTTACAACAATGTGAATAGTGGTCAATGTCATGAAGGAGTTGTGCAAACTCTTCCCACACTGGTCTAGGGTTGTCCAAAACTTGTTCATTGGATTGGATCCATCTGCTTCATGTTGAGTGATTAGATTGGATTCCATCTCCACTAGTGGTTGAGGATTGTTGGAATAGTGGTTGAAGCTGTGTAATTACTGGTTGAAATGGTATCAATAGTAGTTGCAACATTGTCAATAGTGCTCAATGTCATGAAGGAGTTGTGCAAACTCTTCCCGCACTGGTTCAGGGTTGTCCAAAATTTGATCATTGGATTTGATTCCATCTACTTCAAGCTGAGTGATTGGATTGGAAATCATCTACTCCACCAGTGGTTGAGGATTGTTGGAACAGTGGTTGAAGCTGTGTAATTACTGGTTGAAATGGTATCAATAGTGGTTGCACCATTGTGAATAGTGCTCAATGTCATGAAGGAGTTGTGCAAACTCTTCTAGCACTATCCAGGGTTGTCCAAAATTTGATCATTGGATTGGATTCCATCTACTTTATACGGAGTGATTGGATTAGATTCCATCTACTCCACCAGTGGTTGAGGATTGTTGGAACAGTGGTTGAAGTCGTGTAATTACTGGTTGAAATGATATCAATAGTGGTTGCAACAATGTCAATTGTGCTCAATGTCATGAAGGAGTTGTGCAAACTCTTCCCGCACTGGTCTAGGGTTGTCCAATACTTGTTCATTGGATTGGATTCCTTCTGCTTCATGTTGAGTGATTGGATTGGATTCCATCTCCACTAGTGGTTGAGGATTATTGGAATAGTGGTTGAAGCTGTGTAATTATTGGTTGAAATGGTATCAATAGTGGTTACAACATTGTCAATAGTGCTCATTGTCATGAAGGAGTTGTGCAAACTCTTCCCGCACTGGTCCAGGGTTGTCCAAAATTTGATCATTGGATTGGATTCCATCTACTTCTGTGGTACCCGGATCCCGCGAGAGGGGCGGGGCGCGAGCCGCCGCGCTCTCTCTCTTGGTCTCCCGTACCCACGCGATTGGCGTGTGCATTTTAATATTGATTTGAATTCGTCTTTCCTGTGAACTTGGGATCACTAAGGCAATCCGAATTCCACACGAAAGAGACTGACAGAGTCGCCACCTAGATGTGGGATCTAGGACCCGAAATTAACCAGAAATCTAGACTCGCTACCTGGTTACGAGAATGGAAGGTATGGGGAGTTATCCGCCACATGCACCATTCCTGCCCGATAATCGGTCTTCGATTCCAAAATCTAACTCTTTTAAATTTATTTTAAATGGCTCATTCAACTCTATGTTAAAGTGCGAACTAAGTGACATGCATCCTAAAATCTAATTTCAATGTGAATCCTAGATGTGTATCTTGATTTATTAATTTGTCTGGATTCAATCTAAGTGAAAGTTCTCATAGAATTCTAATTTCAAGGAAAGCCCTAAGTGATTTGATTAAGCATTTACAAGAAAATTAATATACAAAACACCACAATTTGTTGTGGTGCCGACTCGCGGGTGGTATGCCGTCAGACATCCAAGCTGCCTACGTACCCAAGCCTTACTGGGATCAGAGTCGACGTAGTTCGGTGCACCTAAGCTAAGCTACTTATGCCTAACTCAACTAAGACACCGACCTAGACGGGATTGACTGTTTCAACAGTTTTAAGAGAAGTTATTTAATTCAAATTGAGGATTTTATTATCTTAGGATTTCATCTAAGATGCTATATGATTCTTATCTAAATGCAAGTTGTCCCTTAGACTAATGCAGGTTTGCCTACATCCTAGTTTACTAGGCTTGTCCTAGGGAAAGATCGGGTGACTAGTGTAACTAGACCTATGGCACGGTTGCTATACATAGCAAGCGTCCGTGATGAGGCTGGACTCCTAACTCTAGGACTCCCTAAAACCTAAGACTCCCTAAAACCTAGGACACGACATGACGTAAGTGTTCCTAAAAGGGGCTCTAAAGGTTCCTAAAGGAATTTTGAATTCACCAGCTCTTAGGAATCTCGAATTCTTTTGGGTTTGTGGAAACTTTTAGAGTTTTCTTGAAGCTTTTAATTATCTAGAGATATTTTGGTGTGTTTAATGTCTTTTAAGTTGTTTAATTGGAAGCTTTAGTTTCACTTGTGATTTTTAGTGGTCTTTTGGTTGATGGCTTTTAATAGATTTAAATTGATAATTTTAATGAGTGAATTTTGGGTTTGTAGCTTTTAGGTTGGGTGTATTTTAGATTAGTGCCTTTTGATTTTTGTTTGTAAAAGGACATTAATACAACCATGTTTTGACAATTCCATATATTCGACAAAACGTTGACCGTTAAAAGATCTAATAAACGCAGCCCACTAAAACTGTCATAACTCTTTAACCGCTTGGCCAAATTGAATGTGCGAACATGCGTTGGAAAGATCATTTATATGGCTACAACTTTGTAGTTCAACATTATTTGTGAATTTGTGATTTAGAGGTTCGAAATTGGGTCACAAGATGGGCAGCCAGCAATATGGCGGGAATGATATTGGCACCGCCATATTTTTGTCTTATCATTTCTTGTCGAATAATGGGCTGTGATTATCATTTCGGAAGGTAGGTTGTGTCTCTTTTCAACTGAAAAAGGGGTTGTGACTATCAAGTTGAGATGGGTTGTTTTGTTTATCAATTTAGAAAAGGAAAGGGTATTGTTATCAAATGATGCTCGAATGGGCTAATGTTGCAATTAGATTTTATGTTTTAAGGGCTGTTTGGGAATGGAAAATATATTCTAGGGGCTGTTTGGGAATGGAATTTGTAATTCAATTTACTGTTTATTGGTGGATTTTAATTTCCAAAGAGGGTTTGTTAATGGATTTTATGTGTATTCGAATTGGAGGGGTGTGGCTTTATCAAAAGTGGAATTTGGTGGACTGTTGGGGATTACAAAAGTTGGTTCTAAAATTGAGTGAGGGTTGCAAAATGAGGGTGTAATCCAAATTAGATAGGTTTTGATAATTCATGTAAAATTCAAGTTTTCTTTCTTGTAAATGTTCAAAAATTTTAATGAATTGTTTTCCCAAAACAAATCCGAAATTCCTAAAAAAAAACTAATGATTTTAAGATCCTACTCTAATAGGTTCTAATGACCCTAACACATTAATTATATTTAGCATAAGTGAAAACATGACAAAAGGCCAAACCGGTACCAAATTAAACATGACAGCAACCAAAATATACGCAAAACAACACTCAATCATACAAATATAGAAAAGAAAATAAAATTCCAAAAGGCATACCTTTTTGTAGACGATATTCCATGCAAACTTATGGAGAAGAGGGATTCGGTCTAGGGAGAGGGCTTGAATTTTCTAAGAGAGGGGTTCTCTCCTTTCTTCTCCTTTTTTCTTTTTTTTGGTGGGATGAGAGGGTATTTATAGGAGAATGGGATAGGAGTTTAGGTGAGGTTAGGTGAGGTTAGGTAAGGTTAGGTGAGGTTAGGTGGTTAGGTGAGGTTAGGTGAGGTTTGGATGGTTAGGATGAGATGAGAGGTTAGGTGAGGTTAGGTGAGGTTTGGATGGTTAGGATGAGAGGAGAGGTTAGGTGGTTTTGGATGGTTAGACCCAGGTCAAGATCTGCCATTGATCTAACGATTTACGGAAATCGGGTCTTGGAATGGAATCAGGGTCCGGGCTATGAAGTGACCCTAGCTTATTTTGTCCCGATTGATGATCCGTAAAGTCAGATCAAGATATTAATGACCTAAAACATATAAATCAATGATAGAGAGGGTTCTCACATGGATTTAACACACTAAATTCACCAATCAGGGTATTTTTCAATTTTTCGGATCTAATCATCTCACCAGGTACATCTCTTTATCATTTTGTTTTTTCAAAAAATTTGAGGATGCATACTTTACCAATGAAATTCTACGGATCAATATATTAGGTTATTGTTGGTTAAAGTAAAGCAAAATGTGGGTGTCTACAACTTCATGCTGAGTAATTGGATTGGATTCAGTCTACTCCACCAGTGGTTGAGGATTGTTGAAACAGTGGTTGAAGCTGTGTAATTACTGGTTGAAATGGTATCAATAGTGGTTGCAACATTGTCAATAGTGCTCAATGTCATGAAGGAGTTGTGCAAACTCTTCCCGCACTGGTCCAGGATTTTCCAAAATTTGATCAATGGATTGGATTCCATCTACTCCACTGTGTGTAGTTGAAAGGATATCAATAATGGTTGCAACACTGTCAATAGTGGTTAATGTGTGTAAGGAGTTGTTCAAACTCTTCCTAAACTGGTTTATGATTGTTTAAATGTTGTCCATTGGATTGGATTCAATCTAGTTGAGGATTTGTGTCATTGGATTGGATTTCATCTAATTTAATACTGATTTATGATTGTTGGAATAGTGGTTAAAACTGTATAATTAGTGGTTGAAAGGGTATCAGTAGCAGTTACAACACTGTCAATAGTAGATTGGATTCCATCTAATTGAGGATTTGTGTCATTGGATTGGATTTCATATACTTTAATTGTGGTTGATGATTATTGGAATAGTGCTTAAAACTGTGTAAGTAGTGATTGAAAAGGTATCAATAATAGTTGTAGCACTGTCAGTAGTAGTTAATGTGCGTAATGAGTTGTTCAAACTCTTCCCAAACTGGTTCATGGTTGTTAAATGTTGTTCATTAGATTGAATTCTATCTAATTGAGGGTTTGTGTCATTGGATTGGATTTCATCTACTTTAATAGTGGTTGATGATTATTGGAATAATACCTAAAACTATGTAAGTAGTGGTTGAAAAAGTATCAATAGTAGTTGTTGCACTGTCACTAGTAATTAATGTGTGTAAGGAGTTGTTCAAATTCTTTCCAAACCGGTTCATGGTTGTTCAAATGTTGTTCATTAGATTGGATTCCATCTAATTGAGGGTTTGTGTCATTGGATTGGATTTCCTATACTTTAATAGTGGTTGATGATTATTGGAATAGTGCTTAAAACTGTGTAAGTAGTAGTTGAAAAGGTATCAATAGTAGTTGTAGCACTGTCAGTAGTGGTTAATGTGTGTAAGGAGCTGTTCAAACTCTTCCCAAACTGGTTCATGTTTGTTAAATGTTGTTCATTAGATTGAATTCTATCTAATTGAGGGTTTGTGTCATTAGATTGGATTTCATCTACTTTAATAGTGGTTGATGATTATTGGAACAGTGCTTAAAATTGTGTAAATAGTGGTTGAAAAGGTATCAATAGTAGTTGTAGCACTGTCAATAGTGGTTCATATGTGTAAGGAGTTGTTCAAACTCTTTCCAAACTGGTTCATGGTTTTTCAAATGTTGTTCATTAGATTGGATTCCATCTAATTGAGGATTTGTGTCATTGGATTGGATTTCATATACTTTAATAGTGGTTGATGATTATTGGAATAGTGCTTAAAACTGTGTAAGTAGTGGTTGAAAAGGTATCAATAGTAGTTGTAGCACTGTCAGTAGTGGTTAATGTGTGTAAAGAGTTGTTCAAACTCTTCCCAAACTGGTCATGGTTGTTAAATGTTGTTCATTAGATTGGATTCTATCTAATTGAGGGTTTGTGTCATTGGATTGGATTTCATCTACTTTAATAGTGGTTGATGATTATTAGAATAATACCTAAAACTATGTAAGTAGTGGTTGAAAAGGTATCAATAGTAGTTGTTGCACTGTCACTAGTAATTAATGTGTGTAAGGAGTTGTTCAAACTCTTTCCAAACCGGTTCATAGTTGTTCAAATGTTGTTCATTAGATTGGATTCCATCTAGTTAAGGGTTTATGTCATTGGATTGAATTTCATCTACTTTAATAGTGGTTGATGATTGTTGGAATAGAGGTTAAAATTGTGTAACTAGTAGTTGAAAGGGTATTATTAGTAGTTTCAACACTGTCATTAGTGGTTAATGTGTGTAAGGAGTTGTTCAAACTCTTCCTAAACTGGTTCATGGTTGTTCAAATGTTGTTCATTGGATTGGATTCCATCTAGTCGAGGGTTTCTGTCATTGGATTGGATTTCATCTAACTTAATAATGGTTTATGATTGTTGGAATAGTGGTTAAAACTATGTAATTAGTTGTTGAAAAGGTATCAATAGTGATTGCAACACTGTCGATAGTGGTTAATGTGTGTAAGGAGTTGTTCAAACTCTTCTCACACTGGTTCGTGTTTATTCAAATGAACAACATTTCAAGGGGAAGAAATTCTACTTCAAATTCTGTCTGAATTACATTATAACAAAGTGATTCGTTTACAATGTCAGTTACATTTCCTAATTATGATGCACTTGATATATATATGAGAAGAAAACAATGAACTTTACATTAAAAAGCATATATAAGTAGTTAAATTACATACAACAACGAGCCACATGTTCTTTAATAACAAATAGCCCAAGGTTGGCAAAGTCTTATACATTCACACGCCCATACACACCCTCTAAGAATTCATTGAGCAGAGTTCTTCTCATAGCAATAATATCACCATGCCAGAAGTCCAAAGCTCCATCTCTGCTGAGGCAATTCATTTCCTTAATAACAAATAGCCCACAGTCAAACCTGCAAGAAGGTAAGATTAGATGAAGTTAGAACTGGCCGAATTTCATAGTTATAGTGACCAATTCAAATTTGGTTACATCACCGGTTTTTTTTAATGGGCCGATGAGTAGGTTCAACCACTTGAAATATATCTACATTTTGATTGTGCTGATAAGTAGGTTCAATAAGTACAGAGTTGAACCACTATTTAGATAATTTCAACCACTATTTACATAATTTCAAACAATAAGTACAGAGTTCAACCACTATTTTAACCAATTTCAACCATTAAAACAGAGTTCAACCACTATCTTTACCAATTTCAACCACTACTAACATATTTGAACCATTATTTCCACCAATTTCAACCACATAAACTGATTCCAACCACTATTTCAACCAAAATTTTATAGATTTCAAGCCCATTTCAAACAACAAGTACAGTGTTTGACCACTATTTAGATAATTTCAACTATTATTTAAATAATTTCAAAAAGTAAGTTCAGAGTTTCAACCACTATTTCTTTATTGAGTTTTTATATAATGTAAGGCCTTAAAGTCCATTATTTTTCAAAAAGTACCGTACGGCCACACCATAGGATGATCCAAACCGTCCATAAGATGGGACACAACCTAAATAGGTTGTGCATTTAGGTTGTGCCCCACAAATCATTTCCATAGGTTGATCCTAACCTTCCGATCTATGATCAACCCTCTAATGTGCGGTCCCTCTATAGATCGGATGGTTATGATCAACCTATGGAAATGATTTTTGGGGCACAAGCTATTTAGGTTGTGTCCCATCTTATGGATGGTTTGGATCATCCTATGGTGCTGCCGTACAGTACTTGTTGAAAAATAATGGACTTTAAGGCCTTTTATTATATAAAAACTCTTCTTTATTCAAAAAAACTATGAGAGGAGAGAGAAATGTCACTTTCAAAGGAGAGAAAAATGACAGAGAAACGTCACTTTCAAAACTAAAGGTAAAACTAAAAAAATTATTTCTTTATTCAATAGGATGAAGGGTAAAAGGGTCCTCAAAAAACATGAACAGTGAAAAGAACTGCTTTTTGGTTGTTTTCAACTTGGAATTGCTTTAGCGTCAATAGTGTAAGAAAGAGCTTTTTTTAGGTCATTTTCCCAAATAAAACTTGGTTTGATGGGAATGATAACCCAAACTGGTTAAAAAAAAGAGTAATGGTAAGGAGACCGAGAGTCCCACGGAACAGGGGACCTAACAAATGGTTTATTGCCACAATTTCACAAATGACGTAATCCAACCCTTAAGTTTAGGAAAATAAATCAAAAGTAAATTTTGTTGGACACATGGCACATTTTTATTGTAGCCATGGAAAAAAAACTTGCCATAACTCAAGAGCCCTGACTTGTAGCCATGGAAAAATGATTCTAGATTTCTGGTAGGGTCCATTTGCATGTACCAAAAAGTCAGAAAATGATAATAAAAATATACATTTTTCATTTCCTAGCATTGTTCGGTGTGGGCCCCGATCTGAGAGAATAGTGCTGAGGGACGCGAGATCCCCCGGCAATCCTCAAAGATCTCCACAATGTGAAGGAGAGCTCTACCAAGGAACTCTCGAAACGGTTGCCACCCTCATAGCATAGCACGAGTGGCGATATAAAATGAATGAGATACCTCTCGATTCGGGAACAAGTCCAGATTCGAGACATACCTAAATAAACTCAGAGTTGCCATCCATGGATACGCCATGGAACCAAAAATAAACAAATGCTCTATTTGCAACTGATAACCAGAGATACAAAAGGGCTCGTGCCTGATTACGAATGGAGAAGGTCCGAAGAGCACCCCCAATTCGCCCTAGTGCGAACACTTGGTCTCTTATGCCATTTTTATTAACTCCAAAGAATTCTGAACGAAAATCATGTGAAATGGGAACGGAATATCCCCGAGGAAAACGTCTACCTAATCATGCATGACTCGGGGATGAAAGAATAAGCACACACAAAATAAATGGATGAAGTGTTACCTAAGCATTACTAGGTTATGAGTGACATGCCTAACTGGTGTCTAAGTTCTGGTGGATAAACACATGCATGCTACAGCTAAAGGTATAAGGTCTGCACAGGATGAGAAATCTAAAACTAGGAATTAATCATGAAATGAATTAAGATACAGTAAACGAAATAAAGAATAAACAGAAATACAGGCAGATAAAAGAATAAGCATGTGAGTAAGCCAAGAAATAAACACACACTATCATGATCCTATGCAAAAGTCATAATCGATATACAAACACAAGCCCTAAGTGCTAACAACAGACCCTAAGACTCTAATGCTTAAGTCTGAGTCTTTAGATGATCTGATGTTCATCCAAAGAAGCCTACGTATCCCCGCCTCCACGAGAATCAAGGCAACATAGTTCTTCGCACCTATTCTAAACTAGATGCCTAAGACATCTAGACCTCTATCCTAGACTCGACCTAAAAGACCGGACTAGTTATTAAAGCTTCTTGTGCGATTATTTAAATCCCAGTGGATTGTGTATTCAATTCTTGACTAAGGAGATCCCCTGATGAATGACCTGCAATTCTAAAGCTACAATCTTTCCAGATTCAATTTTTATGGACAATAAACCATGAACATTACCCTTCGAATCTCTGATTATTCCCCCTAGGCTTGCACCATTAGATTCACAAGAGGCGTCACTATTAAGCTTGAAATGTTCCTCCTCTGGTTTTGTCCATTTGCATTTTTTTCTTCTCTCTTTGGAGACAACCGGAAATGACTCCCATTGTTGAAAAACTTCTTGTAGCCATGGTTTTAAATTTTTCCAAAACGACCGGAATGTTTCTTTGTCCATCCCCATTGAAACAAAATCTCAATGAATTCCTTCCACGTCATGATTTCCCCGAAATTTCGAACAAAATTATCGAAATTCGACCAAAATGGTCAGAACGAGATGCCATGATCTGCATTTCATTTCATTCCATTAATGTAGAAAATAATATTTGGTAGGCATCTTTGAACTGCATAGCAAAGTAACTGTGTCTTATGCATGCGATGTTTTAGATTGGCATGGGGCCAATAATACCTCGTAACTCTATGTGGTATTGACATAGAGTTGGGGTCCTTGGAGGGGAGACCGGTCATTGCACTTTCTTATGCTTTATTACATTGTACTTCTTTATTGACTTTACTGGTCCAGACATATGCGACAATACATGTCACTGGGTGTTCAATGTTATTAAACCCAAGGTTTTAAATTTTAGTTTTGGAGGTAATTTCGGGGGTAACCGAAACCGAAATCCCAAAATTTCAGCCGAAATTCGGTAAAGGCACATGAAATGTCGTTCTTTTGGGCTATAATTTCAGCTGAAATTTGGTAAAGGAATAAAAAATTAATATTTTATAAAACAATTGGCCGAAATTTCTCAAATTTTGACCAAAATTTGGTAAATTTCGGAAGTTTCGGTTTCGGTCCTTACCGAAACCCAAATTTTCGGATTTCGGCCGAAATTTAAAACCTTGATTAAGCCATTATGAATGGTTTTCTTTCTTATGCGATGGTTTTTAAGTATGTATTTGTGCTTCTTTTAGCATTTCCCAAAGTTCCATCTTAAAATTTCATCATTTGAATATGTTTCTATAGGTTTTCGTAACTTTACAAAAAAATTACCGAAATTTTCACTGAAACCAAAATGTTTCCGTTTCCGTACCGACCAAAACCGAAATTTAAAACCGTGCCTATAGTGGCTCATCAACTTGGTTGGTTCTATTTGGCATGTTCAATTGGATTCATATGATATGCTGCCAAGTTAGGCGATGGCGATCCGGACATCAAGTCAATGGCATGTACATCATGCATAGGGGATTTGGCACTTTATCGGGAATCACAGCGGCGAAGTCGGATAATACTTCAATAGCTGCTCGGATAATGGTTCACTAACTTTGGGAGCCACTTCCAGTTGTTTCCCTTTGTCAGTTATTTTAACTTGGCGATCACAGTGACGATCGGCCCATTCTCCTTTCTAGACTTCCAACAAGTTAAATCATAACATGTGGGCTCTTTATAACTTAACCAAATTAAAAAAACACTAATCTAGAATAAGCCCCACTTAAAACTCACAAAAAAAACCCAACTTGTGGTGGAGCATAATAGGCCCCACAAGTAGACTCCATCTCAACTTTGAAATTACAAAGTTTTGAATTGACTATTCTGCGCTTTTTTGTTCTTCCCATCATAGGTCTTAATTTGATCCCTATCACCTGATTATATGAAATCTATCAACCTTTTTGGGGTCGAGCAGATATGCCGAAATTTGATTGCATTGGAACAGGTTTGCACTATATATATTTTTTTGAAAATTAGGTTTGCACTATATATCAATAGTCTTTGCAATATTGTATTGGATATATCCAATACAATTTCACATAACCATTTTACTTAGAAGTAAATATATTTGTTGATAGAGGTTTAGCATCTTAATGTAAAATTGATATGCTAAAATTCTAAACATCTAAAATCTTGGACAATGTATAATTATTAATTTTTGATCTGTTTTCCATTCTACAAAAGATATTATTGCACTATAAGGTATATTCTGTGAAACTTTCACTTTCTAAATATGGAATTAGTAGATATCATCAATTGAAATAGAGAATAATTAGGAACAACATTCTTCAAGATTAGGAAAATTTAATTATCTGTTCTTACATTGTTACTACCAAATGAATGGCATTGAATGCACATGAATGTCCATGCCTCGTACCTAGAATTTTATGGACCATCCACGGTTCCTCTATCAGATATCTTCCTTATAGCGTGTTCAAGGAACATGATATTTCTGATATTGTATTTATACATTAGTACTCTCATTATTGATTATGATATTATATATATATATATATATATATATATATATATATATATATATATATATATCGAGGAACGTGTTGGTGAGCTTAAGCTCACCAAACTTATGGTGAGCTTAAGCGCCCCAATCACATGGGTCCCACATTTTCTGTGGTGATTCAAATCATTCATTTGCAAGGCCCTATCATAGATAGGGTGTGTACCAAAAATCAGCTCCATAGGATCATCATAACCCCTCCATTTGTGGAGGACAAAAATGGGCAGATTTGTGGACAAATAATGTCTGTCCATTTTGACCTCCACAAATGGATGGGTTAGGATGATCCGATGGAGCTGATTTTTGGTACACACCCCATCTATGTAAGGGCCTTTCAAATGAATGCTTTGGATCATCCTAACAAAGTAGGCCCCTAATGTGATTGAGCGCTTTGGTGAGCTTAAGCTCACCAACACTTTCCTCATATATATATATATATATATATATATATATATATATATATATATATATGCTAGAAATAGAGTTAGGGTTAGAGCGAGGAAGAAGAAGAGGAGTAGAGATATGGAGAGCCTCCACTAAGGAGCTCCTCATGTAAATGATGTGTATATAGGCCCCAATTAAGGCAACAATGTACAATGAGTGTAATACCCCTAAGACTATAAGTAATGACTAAACTGCCCTAAATACATGTTATTCAACACTTTCCCTCAAGCTAGATTGTATATACTATGGAACTCCAGCTTGCTACAAAGGAGACTACAACAACCAACTACAAATAACAAAAAATACAGTAAGCTCATACACACATCCAGCTTGGTTGATCACTCCTCAAGTTGGTGTGGCGAATACATAATGAAATACGTAATAATAAAAGACGACGACCACAATGAGAGTACAATCGTCGAGATCAGCATCCACTAAAAAGGAACAGCTCCCCCTTAAGCAACACCACGGCGAGAGCGATCAGAATAAGGCCTCCCACTGAATAAGAGGTCAGCGAATAAATCTGCAAACCTCGAAGGATCGAACAGAGACACCTCGGCAGGGAAATAACAACAAGCACCACGAGCAGGAACACCAGCTAAGTAGCACAACGCCAGTAGAAGAAGAACAAGAGATGGGGAAACCATCGGAGACAAGGTCGACGGGGAAATGTCGCATAGAGATAAGGAGACGAAAACTAACTAACAATGGGGAAACCATTGGCTAGATAGAAGGTCGGCGGCATTAACATCGTTGCTTGAAGAGAGGTCAATGGGTAAACCGTCGCCTGAAGAGAGAACCAACCAACGATGGGGACACCATCTTTTGGAAAGAAGGTCGACGGCATGAACTTCGTCGCCTAATGAGAAGTCGACGGGGAAACCGTAACCTGAGGAGAGCCAACCAATGATGGGGACACCATCGTCTGGAAAGAAGGTTGCCGGGGACACCGTCGCTTGTGAACCGACCAACGATGGGGAAACCATCGCCCGGTGAACCGACCAATGATGGGAAACCATCGCCCTGTGAGACTAGGTCGACGGGGACACCGTCACCCGTGAGCCGACCAATGATGGGAAACCATCACCCGGTGACTAATAAGGCATAAAGCCGGACAATAATGAGTAAACCTACGCAAGAGAAGACATCAAAGAGGAAACAATGAACAAGAAAAATTGGCACAATGGAAGAACAACCACACAGGAGACGGACGAAGAACATAAAGAGAAGAAGAAACTCACATTACGAAGGAATGGTGAAATACATTAAAGAGGAGACATCATGAAGAAGGACGAAGAACAGAATCACCATTAATACTCCCCCTCAGGTGAGACTACATGAGCCCGGAGACAACAACACAAGAAAAGATGACAGGAGACAACAAAAGAGGACAACAACAAGAAAAAGAACAACATAACAACGCTAGAACATGACAAAAAGAGAAAATAAAGAGATTTGGAAATGGAAAAGGATTTTGGGGAGTAGATCTACAAAAGAGAAGAATAAAGGAATTTGGAGTTGGGATTGGGATGCCTAAAAGGGATTTGGGAAGAATATTTTGAATTCAAAAGAGAAATAAAGGAAAGATTTGGAGTTTTGGGTGGAGATTTGGAGATGCCGAAAGGCCTTCAAATTTAATTCAAAAGAGAAAGAAAGGGAAGATTTAAGGATTGAAGATTCGGGATTTAGTTTTGGATTTGGGGTTGAATATGGAGGATTGAGATTATAGATCTGGGGTAACTGCAATCAAGAACTGAGATTTTTTTGGTTGGAACTTACGACAAAGGGGACGGACATAGATATTGCACAAGAGTGGAGGATTTTGGCTGTGCGATTACATGAAACACAAAGTGATCGCATCATTAAAGAAAGTAAAAAGGGATCGCATCGTGAAAGCAAGTAAGAGTAATCGCATGATCTATAATCACAAGAGCAGAAACTTGCGATTAAGAAAGTTAATTGCAACTTGCTCGGGTAATCGCATGAAAATTTGAGGGATTGAGAGGATGTGCTGATTCGTTAATACCAGTTGGGTCCGGGGAGAAATTTTAGGATTTAGAGATAGATTTTTGAGGGACGAGTATTCGCATGTTTTTATGTTATTATACGGCGTGAATGGAGAGAGATTCTAGGGATAGGGAGAGATTTTAGGAGAAAAAGATCTGACAGAGAGATTGTAGGGATTTTCCGAAAACAAAAAAGAAGTTGCTGTGCGCAAACAAGGAGAGTGAGAGAGAGAGAGAGAGAGAGAGAGAGAGAGAGACATGCGAGAATGAGAGAGATTTTAGGGATAAGGAAAGAGAATATAGGTTACTCTCAAATACGCAATGCCCTGAAAAAAAAAGAGAGAAGGGATTACGTTTCTGCAAATCAAAAAGGGTGCGAGAGTGGTTTCCGAGAGAGAGAGAGAGAGAGAGAGAGAGAGAGAGAGAGAGAGAGAGAGAGAGCTTGGGATTGCGCTTCTTCTTTCTTCTTCCTTGGATCTCAGCTCTGATACCATGTTAGAAATGGACTTAGGGTTAGAGAGAGGAAGAAGGAGGAGTAGATATATGGAGTCTCCACTAGGGAGCTCCTCATGTTAATGATGTATATATAGGCCCCAAATAGGGCAACAATGTACAATGACTGTAATAATCCTAAAACTACAAGTAATGACTAAACTACTCTAAATACATGTTATTCATCAATATATATAGAGAGAAAAATGTTTGTGCACTCGAGCGCATATAGGCTTATATGCGCTCGAGTGCACAAATAGCATGGGCCCACATTTTTCCGATGATCCAAAGCATTCATTTGAAAGACCCTTACATAGATAGGGTGTGTACAAAAAATCAGCTCCATAGGATCATCCTAGTCCATCCATTTGTGGAGGTCAAAATGGATGTCCATTCATCCATTTTGACCTCCACAAATGGATGGGTTAGGATGATCCTATGGAACTGATCTTTGGTACACACCCTATCTATGTAAGGCCCTTTCAAATGAATGCTTTGGATCATCATCCTTACAATGTGGGCCAACATGAGTTTTGTGCACTCAGACGCATATAAGCTATATGCGCTCGAGCGCACAAACATTTTTCTCTCACACACACACAGATATATATATATTGTACGCGCGAGCATCCACATGTATGATTTACATGCCATATGAAATCATCCATACTTGGGTGAACTCTTTTCACACATGTTTTCAATTATTACATACATTATTCATATCAATGTATATATACACAACTATTTTGTGTACAGTGTACCTAGATCCATACATAGATGTGTGCGTTATTAAGAAAGGAAGGGGTCTCCTTTTTCTTTTTCTGCTCATATTCAGTAATCCATATAATATTCTAAAGGTTGCTGATTGGCCTCTCTCTCTCTCTCTCTCTCTCTCTACTTTGTTACTTTGTTACTGTTCCTACTCCTTTACTGGCTTCTAGTGGAAAGTGATGACCATGAATCGAAACAACAGTGCCAATTCAAAATATCCTCTTGCTTATGTTAAAAAATTCCTAGCTGGGATAAGGATTGATTTTTTATTTTTTTATTTCCGAATTCTTTATGCACTCTCAATGGATTTCAAATCCATGACTTTGGTCGTCTTCTACTCTAGGCTTGGATTACCTCTTGGCAAGAGGATTTTTTTTTTTTTTTGTGGGGGGGGGGGGGGAATAGGGTACATGGGTGATTTGGTAGAATGATGCCACAGGTGATGAAGATGTCGAGTTTCTTTGATCCTGCCAAGTGTTGGGATTTTCCTCCATGGGCATCAGTAATTCTCATTAATGACATTCACTGCATAGAGTGAATCCGATTCTTTCCAAACATTTGCGATTCTCATTTTCTTGACTAAGAAGATCCCCTGATGAATGACCTGCAATTCTAAAGCTACAATCTTTCCAGATTCAATTTTTATGGACAATAAACCATGAACATTACCCTTCGAATCTCTGATTATTCCCCCTAGGCTTGCACCATTAGATTCACTCAAACTGAAATGTTTCCGTTTCCGTACCGACCGGAACCAAAATTTAAAACCGTGCCTATAGTACTCATCAACTTGGTTGCTTCTATTCGGCATGTTCAATTGGATTCATATGATATGCTGCCAAGTTAGGCGATGGCGATCCGGACATCAAGTCAATGACATGTACATCATGCATAGGGGATTTGGCACTTTATCGGGAATCACAGCGGCGAAGTTGGATAATACTTTAATAACTGCTCGGATAATGGTTCACTAACTTCGGGAGCCACTTCCGGTTGTTTACCTTTCAGTTATTTTAACTTGGCGATCACAGTGACGATCAGCCCATTCTCCTTTCTAGACTTCCAACAAGTTAAATCCTAACATGTGGGCTCTTTATAACTTAACCGAATTAAAAAACACTAATCTAGAATAAGCCCCACTTAAAACTCACAAAAAAAACCCTACTTAAAACAGTCGTGGAGCAAAATAGGCTCCACAAGTAGACTCCATCTCAACTTTGAAATTACAAAGTTTTGAATTGACTATTCTGCCTTTTTTTGTTCTTCCCATTATAGGTCTTAATTTGATTCCTATCACCTGACCATATGATGTTGCAGGCTTTGGCAGCCATCCCATCAATCAACAACGAGGCCATCCAGCAGAGATTGGATCGCGTCCGGACTTTCTATGAACTTTTAAATTTGCCATACGAGGCAATTCATCTTACTTTGACTGTGTCCTTATATCTTATTCTTCCCTTCCGATCATTTTGATAGATGATATTCTTCTGTTGCAGGCCTTACTTGCCTTCATGAAAGAACATGAGTACTTATTTACGACTGCCGAGTAAGTAAATATGCAGTTTATCATCTTGTTGATTTTCATAAATGAGGAAACAGCTTACAGCTGAGCATTGGTTTGGCAGGTATTCTAGTCTTCTAAAAGTGAAGGTCCCAGGCAGAGAGATCCCTATGGATGATCCAGAACAGTTGGTAGCTGAGATATTGTCCCATTAACATTTTGATGAAAGCTCAATCTGGAGAAATATGAAACTTCAACAATTTTCAGCTATTACTGTCATTGAAGTTTTGTCAAAGAGAGTGCAGAAAGGATGTTGGAAGAAAAGATGGTGGACCAGAAAGCCTGTGAAGGAATCAAAAGCTCTGCTCTGTTTAGAGAGAATAATAGTAGGACGAGAGACTCTTTTTCTTGTTATTATCATTTGTTTGAAATATCCTCTTCCATTTCTTTGTATTTAATCTTTCATGGATACATACATCTGTTAAGAACAGAGTGGTGGATCAAGAAAAGAAGAAAGTCTGATGTATTCTATACATGAAGCAAACAACTAATGCTCTTAGGTGATTTCTAAAAACAGCTTTGTTATGTAAGAGTCCTCAACACCGGTCATTTTGGATCCTAGCTTTATCTAGGCTAGAATGGCTCTGCAGCCTGATATATGGGCCAGATGATAAATAAGAGAATACTAAAGATTCGAGCCATAGAATTTCTCAATTCTGACACAAGATGCTTATTAGATAGAAGAAATACATTAGATGTAATAGAATTATTTCGCCATTAATGTTTGCCATACTGGTCGATATGTTTTAACAGTCAAGTCTATCTGCTGAAATTGGCAACATATGCCTCTTTCAGTTTAAATAGTCAAGCCTTAACTGTGTCATAGTGTCCACTGAAATCATGCAAAAAAGGTATAGTGGGGCCACCTATTTGGATGATCTAAACCATTTAGATAGGTCTTCCCTCAAAGATTTTCTTCATATGATGATCACGACCCTTAAAATTGTCTAGGTGTCTGTAATATTGTTTTCTAACAGCAGCAAGGAGCCATCATTAAAAAGTGCATTTATTATTCCTTAACTGCTACATTTTTTCAGTTCTTTTATAAATGCACTGAGGGGATGTGATCCAATGGTGGCACCCACGCCACTGATTTTTGCAAGAGCGCCCTTCAGTTTAGCATTCCTTTAGTCTTTTTTTATGAATAAATGTGATACACTTTGCAAAATGGGGATTTAGAGGTGGAAAATTTATGGTGTGTTGGCCCACCATAGGTATAAAATTGATCGGGGCAGTTGAATTGGATGATTCTAAGCTTTTGACCGTTAATTATATGAAGACTTTGATGAAAGGTTCTGATTAAAAATCTTACTCGTCCTATCTATGTGCCACGTGTACGGCTACAATTAATTAAAATAAAAATTAGGAAAATGCCTTACCATGATTAAAGGGGAACGAAGAGAAATAACACGCTTAGTCGCTTACTGTGTTTGATTTTTCTGCTATTAAAAACAAAAAAAAAAACAAAACACTTGGTTTGATTTTTCCACACATAATTCAACCGCCTCGACTTGTAGTCATGGAAAAATAATAAAAATATACATTGTTCATTTCCTAGCATTGTTCGGTTGTCATTTTCTATTCAAATGACAAAAGTTAATACATTTTTGGGGAATGCTAAATTGAAAGGTGGCCTTGCAAAAATCAGCAGTAGGGGCGCCATCATTAGCATTTGATTTTTTTGCAAGAGTGTCCTTGACTTTAGCATTCCTCCTACCTCTCTTATAACTAAATTGGTGATTTTGTGTTGACCCACCACAGGTACAAATGCCATACCGTACCTGAATGAACAGGAGAAGAAACCTCCACGAAAACGCAGTCTGTTAGATTTTCCACACGTCATCGTGGAAAAAACATCTCTCTACATTACTGGTTCCTTCTTTTATAGAGGACATGGAAGAGAATGGATGGACAGTTCAAAACAAAAAAAAGATATTAGATGGTGTTTTTGCAAGAGAGATTTGCATTCGACCAAGGAATCTCTAGTAAAATGGCGATTAGATTCTGGGAGTTTTAGGGGATGATTGGTGTTTGATGCTATGGAGGAAATCCAAGTGTACCCAATCGGATCTGGGTCCGAGACAAATTCCATATGGAAGAAGAAGAAGAAGCAGAGATTCCAATGGAGAGCAGTCTCTGATGAGAATAGAAAGGAGTCCACAAAGAAGTGGGTCATTCGAACTTTTTATCCAAACAACACCTCTGAGAAAACCCACTCCAAATCTTTTGCTCTCTCTGATCATCAAACCACAAGCTCCCATCATCATTCACTTGCTGCTCATCCTATTTTGACAGATACTTGTCATCTGCCCAATTCTCAAAATCCTTCAATTAATTCACCATCCATGTCTTATGAAGAAGCCTTCTTCCAGAGGAATCAGAGTAATGGGTATCGAAAAAGGGCGGAGAATAGGAAGAAGGAACCTAAGCTTCCTCCTCCAAAGACTTCGCTCTATGCAGGTGAGCCCGCGATTTACTTTGATGAATCAGTTATCAATGCAAAAGCTGAGAAATTCAAATACTGTCTTGTTGGGAAGTTCCCCTACTCATTTCCAAGCTTGACACAGATTAGAGAGTGGGTTGCTAGGGAATGGAAACTTAAAGGCGATTGGTCTGTTACCTTACTGGATTTCAACCACATTTTCATTAGGCTAGACAATGAATCGGACATGATCCGGTTGTGGGTCAGGAATAGATGGTGGATTAATGGTCATTTGATGAAGGTTTTTAAATGGACTCCTCAATTCCGAGCAGGAAATGGGGAACCCTCTTCTGCTGCTGTTTGGATTGCACTCCCTCGTCTCCCTGTTGTTTTCTTTGAAGAAGATGTCTTATTCTCTATTTCATCTCTAGTTGGAAAACCACTTGCAATTGATGTTCCAACAAAGATTCTGTCTCGAACCAATGTTGCACGAATCTGTGTAGAAGTTGATCTTCTCGTAGAGTTCCCTCGTCGAGTATGGATTGGAATTGGGGAAGGAGGCTTTTGGCAACGCATATACTATGAGAAGTTACCTTCCTACTGTCTTAACTGCAACCGCCAAGGGCATTCAACAAAGATCTGCAAGTTCAATGCAAGCAATTCTGTAATTCGCAATTCTAGTGACAAGGTAACAAACTCTGCCCGGGAAATCTTAAAGACTGAAATAAATCAACCCACCAAACAGGATAGTTGTGGGACTTTTGATCCAAATAGAGGATATAAGGCTGCTTCTAAATCTTTGATTGATGATGAACCTCGCTATGGTTCTCATAATCCGGGAAGTCAACATACCGATGTTAAAGATCTTCGGAAGACTCAGATAGGTGTATTCAACTCTGACGAATTCAGATCAGACATCAAGTCCCTTGTTAGCATTCGATCGTCTGAGAACTTGGGAGATCATCATTCAGTTGATGAAGTGATCAGGTCCAAGTCAGCTGATCTCAAATTCTCAAGTAACTGGATAGTAGATTGGCACGCCGAAGAAGAATATAGAACATCTAAGCCTTCTGTCCACAAATCTATGGAAGGAGAAAGCAGCGAGATAAAGCATGATCAAATATGTGACCTAAGTAAAGATAGAGAGGGACATAATCAGCTTATCGCAGAGGCTCCATCTCTACTACCATCAAGTCCAAGTCTTGCATTTCAACATAGAGCTGGACATAGTGTGCCTATCATTAAAGATTCTTCTCAGGTACCATCGAACCGGGTTACAATTGTCGAAGCAATGACCAGAAGCTTAGGAACTACGGAAAACATCAAAACAGGTAAGAATAAGGGTAGGGAAGTAACTGATCTGAAACCATAGAGCTATTATTTTCCAATCATTGAAAAAAAATCTTAACCTCACTATTTTTCTTCCTTTTTTCTTTTGGTAGGTAGACAGGGTTTTGGTGGAACCTTTTCTACTTTATCGATAATGAACGCAACATTTCTTCGTACCTCAACAAATCATGCCAGGGATGATGGGAATAAAATAGAGAAAGAAGTAATGCATGTGCTAAAAGTGGGAACAGAGCGAGCAAATTTAGATGAAGAAATCATTCGGGTTGGTAGAAGCATCTTAGAAGAAGAAGAAGAAGAAGAAGAAGAAGAAGAAGAAGAAAAGAAATTTCAAAGCCATCTAACTGATCAGCATAAGCCACAAGAACTACAGCATTCGAAGAACAATAAAAGTAAGAAAAGCCTGATAAAGCAAACTCCTCCCACCAGGTATGCTGCATTACCTTTGTTTAAATGACTTCAAAAATGTTTTTTTTTTTTAATATTACTGTGATTAGCAATGACTCATCTAGAAGATATCTAGAGTCCATGCTTAAAGAACAAAATCTAGGAACACTTGGTATAGTAGAACCAAAGATTTCCTCTTTACTGATTAGCAACACAAGGTTGGTGATCTTGGTTTATAGAATTGCTTCACTAGAAATAGAAAAACAATCACTCTGATTATCTTACCAAAACATTGAATATTGTAGGGATTAGCAACAACCACTCTAGATGATATCTGGACTCCATGCCTAGAGAAGAAAATCTAAAGATTCTTATTAGGGCGATGATATTTTCACTCGCCCTTGCATTATGCATTCGCCTCCCTAATAAAGTGATTTGACGTCAAGAAGCGTTAAAGTTGCCCACTTTCACGTCAAATCACGTTTTAAGGGGAGTGCATGCGTAATGCAGGGGGAGTGAAAATATCATCTCCCTTCTTATTATAGCAGAACCAAAGATTTCCTCTTTACATACGAGGAAAACACAGTGGGTTCAAGAATTGGTTGATTACACACATAACAAACTCTCATAATCAAGTATTTTACACATGTTGAATGAAATTTTATCTCTAGGGCATGGGTCGAGAATAGAGCGTACAGATCTGGAGTCTTTAACATCGTTGCTGTTTGCTTAAACTAGGGCCCATGCTGGTTGCCTACTGATTCTGCTCTTCAACTTGAACTTATCTCGGAATGCATCAATTTACATATGATTTCCAAACAGGGACTTTCATGTGTTGTTTAACCAAATAGATGCAAAGAATAACCTAGAATTTTTTTTTGTTCATAACCTTAATTTCTAGAGTGACCATAATCTAGAGGTACTGAAGGTTTGTTTGATCAGGTTGTGTGATTAGATTACAAGTTGAAGGATTTGTTGGATCAGGCTGTGTGATTAGATTACAAGCTGAAGATATTGTTGGTGTAGGTCTTCAAAACTCGGTCTAACATCTTTATTCCTCTTTAGTGAAGGAAGCTTCAGTAATGATTATTAACCTAGATTTTCTAAATTATCAATTATATTGTACTCAAACCCTGGCACAACGGTAAGGTTGCTCCATTGTGACCTGGTGGTCACGGGTGCGAGTCACGGAAACAGCCTGCGTACATCTAGCCTTCCCCATACGCCGCAATGGCGGGAGCATAGTGCACTGGGCCGCACTTTTTATCGTACTTGTGCACTCTCTTATGATTTCTAAAAGCTAATACTTGATGCAATGCTATTGGTTTCTACCATGGTTTTAAATTTCGACTGAAATCCGAAATTTCGGATTTCGGTGAGGAACGAAACGAAAAGGCACCGAAACCGAAATTCCTGAAATTTACCAAATTGCGTTCAAAATTTCAGAAATTTCAGTACTTTCGATTGAAATTTCGTCCTAAAAATCCGGCTTTTCGTTCACCAGTACCAAATTTCGCCCGACATTTCGGGATTTAGGCTGAAATTTCGGTTTCAGATAAGTCCGAAATTTAGCCGAAACCGAAATTTAAAACCATGGTTTCTACTTTCTTTTTGTTTGTTGATTTACAAGGAAGTGGAAGAAAGAATTACATAAACAAATTCATTTTCTTTTATTATGTTTTTAGACCTTGCTTATTTTAATTAATACAGGTTATGATTATGTAAATTTGCATTTTTCTTGGAAACTTTAAAGAGAATATATTCATTTTCGTGAATGTTGTTGTTCTTACACTGTTTTCCCAATACACTGTACTTTCAATCTCCTTAAAGAAATGTTTTAATTATGAAAAATGAAAGAATATCATTTTTCTACCTCCACTATCCAGTTTTAACGGAGGTCTTCGAGTAGCATTGTTTTTTTTCCCTTGAACGAGAATAAATTCATTAATGGCTGTAATCGGAATACATCAACGGGACTAGGCGTCCCACCAATGCAAACAACAGTTGTACAGCAACAATCTAAAAAACTCTAATAAAAACCCATTGAAAAATTTAATAGTTTAAGTAAATATAATGTTTTATTTTTATATATAAAACTAAGGACAGATAAAACTCAAAACATATGGTATTTGCAAAGTTGTGGTAGTAGTATTCAGAAAAAACTAAGTAAAAGAAACCAGAAAGTGTCCCCATGAATCATAAAGTATTGGATGCCAAGACATGTCTGACATAGGTACTTCTCCCATTCAGAAGAATCCGTGTAACATAGGCCCCATCTCAGCTAACCAAGCAAAGTTCAGTTCTGTTCAGAACTTCAGATACATTGCAACAACATAGACCCATATTGTATCTGAGCAAAAATGCAGGAGCGTCCTCATTCCAGCACCTGTTTGACTCACTTATATCAGTCATTAATGCTCCTTAAACAAAGGTACCTACACCATAGTCCATGTTAATTCCACATCCAAGCATATTGCTGCCATCAGTCAACGATCCTCCACTAGGAGGAGATTGTGAATTGAGGAGCGGATCATAATATCTCCTTTGGTCATGTAAGGAGATCAGCAAACTGCGAGGCGGATAGACTCACTAGGAATGGAGCACATAGACAAAGCTTGGAACTTTTCGATTTTCTTCCTCATTAGATTCCCATTTTGTATTTTGTTTTCTCTTTTCTTGGTTTTGTATAATGACCATCTAGGTCGGATGTTCTTCTCTTCTTAATATATTCATTCACCATTCAAAAAAAGAGTCAATGAACCTCTTCTACCAGCCAGTGATTTCATTAACAGACAGATCATTCTTGGCTTGAGATATCTGTATTGCACCTCTAACCCAGGTTGGCACCAATTTGCGTCCGAACATTCGCAACCAGTATGCATTGTCAATTTTTGGCTAATATTTCCATTCCATGTGAACTTTTTGGTGCAGGTTCAGATTTCATATTCTTTAGATTGAGCCTCTCAAATGCTTAAAAAGACTTTCAATTCCAAAAATATCATCCCTTCCAGTCATGATTTAATTACTTTCTTTCTTTAATGTGCATTAAGTCCTGATGGTTTGATCGCAATAAAAAAATTATTCTAATCTTATTCTTTCTCTACAGAATGAAATTGTCATTGATGAATCCTATCTTCATCTGGAAGAAGAAAAGGGAGAATATTCAAACTCAGGAGATTTTAGAGAATTATATGTACTACCTCGCCAAAATAATATACAAATATTCAGATATCAAGGCCATGACCATGTCTTTTAGGGATGAAATTGGCGGAGGAGGCTTTGGTTCTGTGTTTAAAGGGATGCTTCCTGACAGCCGGCTGGTTGCTGTTAAGGTCCTAGAGAGAGAGTCATGTCAAGGTGAAATTGAGTTCCATCGTGAAGTTGAAATCCTAAAGAAGGCTGACCATGTTAATATTATTAGTCTGCTTGGTTTCTGTTCAGAGAAGTCCAAAAGAGCTCTGATATATGACTTCATGCCCAACGGATCTCTTGATAAGTTCATCTTCGGCATGGAACCAACTGGAGCCCGTCCTCTAGGATGGGAAACACTGCACAAAATTGCAGTTGGCATTGCTCGAGGGCTCGAGTACCTACACTATGGGTGCAGCATGCATATTTTGCATCTGGATGTAAAACCATCAAACATTCTTCTTGACCAAGACTTTTGTCCAAAGATCTCTGACTTCGGGTTGGCGGAGCTGTGGCCTACAAAAGAGAGTTACTTGAAGGATCGCATCTGTGGGACTTTGGGTTATATGGCACCTGAACTTGCCATGGAAGGCAGTGTCTCTGACAAGTCAGATGTTTATGGCTATGGAGTGACACTGCTAGAAATGGTTGAAGGAAGAAGGCTCGTGGTTCCATATCCCAATCCAGAAAACATTACCTGGGCACACTTAGTCAGCCCGGTTTGTAACCGTCTTGATCAAAGAGATTTAGGACTGGAAGGGTTAGCTGGGGTTGCAGACGAAGAGATTGCAAGGAAGATGATCTTGGTTGGTCTGTGGTGTATACAGGATAATGCTGCAAATCGGCCTTCAATGAGGAGGGTAGTGGAGATGTTGGAAAGAAGCATTGACAACTTGCAAATGCCTCCTAAGCCTTCCTTTAGAGATGCTATGATTTACTCATCAACGGATTCTGGAGCTGCAGAATTTGGAGCTGTGGATTCTTTTACAGACTCATTAGAAGGAAGATGATCTTGGTCAGTTTTGTGGTGAAAAGATATAATCGTAAGATCAACCGTAGGATATTTTCCTTCCATGAGTGTGATTAATATTATCATTTGAAGATAAGCTTTTACTCTTGTAGCAATTATTTGTAATTGTTTTTACTCTTGTAGCAATTATTTGTAATGTTTTTACTCTTGTAGTAATTATTTGTGAATGAGATTATTTCTTCTTTTTGAGCAACTTATTACTCTCTTTCCTCTAAACACTTAGTTCTCTTTTCACCAAGTCTCAATTCTTCCCTTCGCCTTGATTCTCACAACTTTTACACTTGTAGTAATTATTTGTGAATGAGATTATTGGTATCTCTTCTTCTTCTTTATCTGATTTTTCTTCTTGTGTTTTTGCTTGATAGAGGTGATCAACTCAAAAGTCAATAGATAGATGCTGTAACAATCCTTTTGGGAATTGGGATTTTTTTTTATCATGTGAAGATGTGAATTATTAATAGGACTTAAAACCAAACCTTGTCAATCATGAAAATATGCTTTCAAGTTTCAACAAATGTATCAAACACCACCATTCTGTCACGGATGCTCTTAACAGCCCTTTGCCAAGTAATTATCTTTCTCAGAATCTATATATGAGTTTGAGTAACATTGTAAACTTTTTCTACAGGCAAAACTGTATGGTGTACTCACACAGCTGTTGGCCCGTTGCTGGATCAAATATCGCACTCTGATTACGCGCAAAACACCTATATTGATTCCAGGAATTCAAATAATTCCCACAAATTAATACTTTTTTGGGGAATGCTAAAATGAAGGGTGCCCTTTCAAAAATCACCTCAAGGAGCCACCATTGGATCCACATAAGCAAATTGCATTTTATTATCCGTTATCTTATACATTTTTCAGTTCTTTTATAAATGAACTGGGGGGATGTGATCCAATGGGGGGCACCCACGCCACTGATTTTTGCAAGAGCGCTCTTCAGTTTAGCATTCCTCTACTTTTTTTCATGAATAATTGTGATACACTTTGCAAAATGGGTATTTATACCATAGGTCTAAAATTGATCGGGGCATTTGAATTGGATGATTCTAAGCTTTTGACCATTAATTATGTGAAGACCTTGATCAAGGGTTCTGATAAAAAAAATCATATTCGACCTATTTATTTGCCGCGTGTACGGCTACAATTAAGTGAAAAATAGTTAGGAAAATGGCTTACCATGACTAAAGGAAAATCACATCCACGAAAATGCAGTTTGGGTTGGGAGAAAATATGTAAAAGAGAAATAACGTGCTTACTTTGTTTGATTTTTTCCATGAAAATGCAGTTGGGTTGGGAGAAAAGATCGAAAAGAGAAATAACACACTTACTTTGTTTGATTTTTCTGCCATTAAAAAAAGAAAGAAAATGGGTAAATGACCTAAAAAAAGCTATTTTTTGGACTATTCACACTAAAGCAGTGGAGAGTTCAAAATGACAAAAGTGAAGTGCTTTCACTGTTCACAATTTTTTTTAAGACCCTTTTGCCCCTCCTGCCCATTCATGTGTCACATCATTGCAGAGAGCCAAAAAAGTGTTATTTTTTCCCTTTTTTCCTTCTACCTTCATTAAAGCTAGGTTTGGAGTTTGCAAGGTAAGTAAATCTGTGTAACTAAATATGTTTATGGTTTTAAACGTGTTATTGTATTCATCATATGAGACTTGTCTTCCATGATTGGTTTTAAATGTTTTTCCGTCCGTGATTGTTTACAAGCTACGTTTGTAGTTTTGTAGAGTGTATTTAGTTTTGTAGATTGTTTGTAGTTTTGTGGATTGTTCTTTGTAGAGTGTATGTAGTTTTGAGTTGTGTTATAATACTCAATCCTCAAACATGTGTTAAAGTCAATCGTTAAACGCTATTAAAGTTGTTAATCGTTATAATACTCAATTGCTTTTAAAGTCAATCGTTATAATACTAAACCGTTAAACGCTATTAAAGTTAATCGTTAAACGCTACTGGATTGTATTCCACCTACGCCATTAGTGGTTGAAGCTCTGTACTTACTGGTTGAAATCGTATCAATAGTAGTTGCAACATTGTGAGTAATGATTAGTGTGCACAAGGAGTTGTCCAAACTCTTCCCAAACCGGTTGTACAAGTTGAGTGATTGAATTGGTATGAATTCCATCTACACCAGTAGTGGTTGAGGATTGTTGAATGGTGGTTGAAGGTGTGTAATTAGTAGTTGAAATGGTATCAATAGTGGTTGTAACACTGTGAGTAGTGATTAGTGTGCACAAGGAGTTGTCCGAACTCTTCCCACACTGGGTGTCCAAAATTTGTTCATTAGATTGGATTGGATTAGATTCCATCTACTTCATATTGAGTTATTAGATTGGATTCCATCTACTCCACTAGTGGTTGATGACTGTTATAATAGTGGTTGAAGCTGTGTAATTACTTGTTGAAATGATATCAATAGTGGTTGCAGCACTGTCAATACTGCTCAATGTCATTAAGGAGTTGTGCAAACTCTTCCCGCACTGGTCCAGGGTTGTCCAAAATTTGTTCATTAGATTGGATTGGATTCCATCTACTCCACTAGTGGTTGATGACTGTTGGAACAGTAGTTGAAGCTGTGTAATTACTGATTGAAAAGATATCATTAGAGGTTGCAGCACTGTGAATAGTTGTCAATGTCATTAAGGAGTTGTACAAACTCTTCTTACATTGGTCCCGGTGGATTGGATTCTATCTACTGCATGTTGAGTGATTGGATTGGATTCCATCTGCTCTACTAGTGGTTGAGGATTATTGGAACAGTGGTTGAAGCTATGTAATTACAAGTTGAAATGGTATTAATAGTGGTTACAACAATGTGAATAGTGGTCAATGTCATGAAGGAGTTGTGCAAACTCTTCCCACACTGATCTAGGGTTGTCCAAAACTTGTTCATTGGATTGGATCCATCTACTTCATGTTGAGTGATTAGATTGGATTCCATCTCCACTAGTGGTTGGGGATTGTTGGAATAGTGGTTGAAGCTGTGTAATTACTGGTTGAAATGGTATCAATAGTAGTTGCAACATTGTCAATAGTGCTCAATGTCATGAAGGAGTTGTGCAAACTCTTCCCGCACTGGTTCAGGGTTGTCCAAAATTTGATCATTGGATTTGATTCCATCTACTTCAAGCTGAGTGATTGGATTGGAATTCATCTACTCCACCAGTGGTTGAGGATTGTTGGAACAGTGGTTGAAGCTGTGTAATTACTGGTTGAAATGGTATCAATAGTGGTTGCAACATTGTGAATAGTGCTCAATGTCATGAAGGAGTTGTGCAAACTCTTCCAGCACTATCCAGGGTTGTCCAAAATTTGATCATTGGATTGGATTCCATCTACTTTATACGGAGTGATTGGATTAGATTCCATCTACTCCACCAGTGGTTGAGGATTGTTGGAACAGTGGTTGAAGTCGTGCAATTACTGGTTGAAATGATATCAATAGTGGTTGCAACAATGTCAATTGTGCTCAATGTCATGAAGGAGTTGTGCAAACTCTTCCCGCACTGGTCTAGGGTTGTCCAATACTTGTTCATTGGATTGGATTCCATCTGCTTCATGTTGAGTGATTGGATGGATTCCATCTCCACTAGTGGTTGAGGATTGTTGGAATAGTGGTTGAAGCTGTGTAATTATTGGTTGAAATGGTATCAATAGTGGTTACAACATTGTCAATAGTGCTCATTGTCATGAAGGAGTTGTGCAAACTCTTCCCGCACTGGTCCAGGGTTGTCCAAAATTTGATCATTGGATTGGATTCCATCTACTTCATGCTGAGTAATTGGATTGGATTCAGTCTACTCCACCAGTGGTTGAGGATTGTTGAAACAGTGGTTGAAGCTGTGTAATTACTGGTTGAAATGGTATCAATAGTGGTTGCAACATTGTCAATAGTGCTCAATGTCATGAAGGAGTTGTGCAAACTCTTCCCGCACTGGTCCAGGGTTTTCCAAAATTTGATCAATGGATTGGATTCCATCTACTCCACTGTGTAATTAGTAGTTGAAAGGATATCAATAATGGTTGCAACACTGTCAATAGTGGTTAATGTGTGTAAGGAGTTGTTCAAACTCTTCATAAACTGGTTTATGATTGTTTAAATGTTGTCCATTGGATTGGATTCAATCTAGTTGAGGATTTGTGTCATTGGATTGGATTTCATCTAATTTAATACTGATTTATGATTGTTGGAATAGTGGTTAAAACTGTATAATTAGTGGTTGAAAGGGTATCGGTAGCAGTTACAACACTGTCAATAGTAGATTGGATTCCATCTAATTGAGGATTTGTGTCATTGGATTGGATTTCATATACTTTAATTGTGGTTGATGATTATTGGAATAGTGCTTAAAACTGTGTAAGTAGTGATTGAAAATGTATCAATAATAGTTGTAGCACTATCAGTAGTAGTTAATGTGTGTAATGAGTTGTTCAAACTCTTCCCAAACTGGTTCATGGTTGTTAAATGTTGTTCATTAGATTGAATTCTATCTAATTGAGGGTTTGTGTCATTGGATTGGATTTCATCTACTTTAATAGTGGTTGATGATTATTGGAATAATACCTAAAACTATGTAAGTAGTGGTTGAAAAAGTATCAATAGTAGTTGTTGCACTGTCACTAGTAATCAATGTGTGTAAGGAGTTGTTCAAATTCTTTCCAAACCGGTTCATGGTTGTTCAAATGTTGTTCATTAGATTGGATTCCATCTAATTGAGGGTTTGTGTCATTGGATTGGATTTCCTATACTTTAATAGTGGTTGATGATTATTGGAATAGTGCTTAAAACTGTGTAAGTAGTAGTTGAAAAGGTATCAATAGTAGTTGTAGCACTGTCAGTAGTGGTTAATGTGTGTAAGGAGCTGTTCAAACTCTTCCCAAACTGGTTCATGGTTGTTAAATGTTGTTCATTAGATTGAATTCTATCTAATTGAGGGTTTGTGTCATTAGATTGGATTTCATCTACTTTAATAGTGGTTGATGATTATTGGAACAGTGCTTAAAATTGTGTAAATAGTGGTTGAAAAGGTATCAATAGTAGTTGTAGCACTGTCAATAGTGGTTCATATGTGTAAGGAGTTGTTCAAACTCTTTCCAAACTGGTTCATGGTTTTTCAAATATTGTTCATTAGATTGGATTCCATCTAATTGAGGATTTGTGTCATTGGATTGGATTTCATATACTTTAATAGTGGTTGATGATTATTGGAATAGTGCTTAAAACTGTGTAAGTAGTGGTTGAAAAGGTATCAATAGTAGTTGTAGCACTGTCAGTAGTGGTTAATGTGTGTAAGGAGTTGTTCAAACTCTTCTCACACTGGTTCGTGTTTATTCAAATGAACAACATTTCAAGGGGAAGAAATTCTACTTCAAATTCTGTCTGAATTACATTATAACAAAGTGATTCGTTTACAATGTCAGTTACATTTCCTAATTATGATGCACTTGATATATATATGAGAAGAAAACAGTGAACTTTACATTAAAAAGCATATATAAGTAGTTAAATTACATACAACAACGAACCACATGTTCTTTAATAACAAATAGCCCAAACTGGTCATGGTTGTTAAATGTTGTTCATTAGATTGGATTCTATCTAATTGAGGGTTTGTGTCATTGGATTGGATTTCATCTACTTTAATAGTGGTTGATGATTATTAGAATAATACCTAAAACTATGTAAGTAGTGGTTGAAAAGGTATCAATAGTAGTTGTTGCACTGTCACTAGTAATTAATGTGTGTAAGGAGTTGTTCAAACTCTTTCCAAACCGGTTCATGGTTGTTCAAATGTTGTTCATTAGATTGGATTCCATCTAGTTAAGGGTTTATGTCATTGGATTGAATTTCATCTACTTTAATAGTGGTTGATGATTGTTGGAATAGAGGTTAAAATTGTGTAACTAGTAGTTGAAAGGGTATTATTAGTAGTTTCAACACTGTCATTAGTGGTTAATGTGTGTAAGGAGTTGTTCAAACTCTTCCTAAACTGGTTCATGGTTGTTCAAATGTTGTTCATTGGATTGGATTCCATCTAGTCGAGGGTTTCTGTCATTGGATTGGATTTCATCTAATTTAATAATGGTTTATGATTGTTGGAATAGTGGTTAAAACTGTGTAATTAGTTGTTGAAAATGTATCAATAGTGGTTGCAACACTGTCGATAGTGGTTAATGTGTGTAAGGAGTTGTTCAAACTCTTCTCACACTGGTTCGTGTTTATTCAAATGAACAACATTTCAAGGGGAAGAAATTCTACTTCAAATTCTGTCTGAATTACATTATAACAAAGTGATTCGTTTACAATGTCAGTTACATTTCCTAATTATGATGCACTTGATATATATATGAGAAGAAAACAGTGAACTTTACATTAAAAAGCATATATAAGTAGTTAAATTACATACAACAACGAACCACATGTTCTTTAATAACAAATAGCCCAAGGTTGGCAAAGTCTTATACATTCACACGCCCATACACACCCTCTAAGAATTCATTGAGCAGAGTTCTTCTCATAGCAATAATATCACCATGCCAGAAGTCCAAAGCTCCATCTCTGCTGAGGCAATTCATTTCCTTAATAACAAATAGCCCACAGTCAAACCTGCAAGAAGGTAAGATTAGATGAAGTTAGAACTGGCCGAATTTCATAGTTATAGTGACCAATTCAAATTTGGTTACATCACCGGTTTTTTTTAATGGGCCGATGAGTAGGTTCAACCACTTGAAATATATCTACATTTTGATTGTGCTGATAAGTAAGTTCAATAAGTACAGAGTTGAACCACTATTTAGATAATTTCAACCACTATTTACATAATTTCAAACAATAAGTACAGAGTTCAACCACTATTTTAACCAATTTCAACCATTAAAACAGAGTTCAACCACTATCTTTACCAATTTCAACCACTACTAACAGATTTGAACCATTATTTCCACCAATTTCAACCACATAAACTGATTCCAACCACTATTTCAACCAAAATTTTATAGATTTCAAGCCCATTTCAAACAACAAGTACAGTGTTTGACCACTATTTAGATAATTTCAACTATTATTTAAATAATTTCAAAAAGTAAGTTCAGAGTTTCAACCACTATTTCTTTATTGAGTTTTTATATAATGTAAGGCCTTAAAGTCCATTATTTTTCAAAAAGTACCGTACGGCCACACCATAGGATGATCCAAACCGTCCATAAGATGGGACACAACCTAAATAGGTTGTGCCCCACAAATCATTTCCATAGGTTGATCCTAACCTTCCGATCTATGATCAACCCTCTAATGTGCAGTCCCTCTATAGATCGGATGGTTATGATCAACCTATGGAAATGATTTTTGGGGCACAAGCTATTTAGGTTGTGTCCCATCTTATGGACGGTTTGGATCATCCTATGGTGCTGCCGTACAGTACTTGTTGAAAAATAATGGACTTTAAGGCCTTTTATTATATAAAAACTCTTCTTTATTCAAAAAAACTATGCGATGAGAGAGAAATGTCACTTTCAAAGGAGAGAAAATTGACAGAGAAACGTCACTTTCAAAACTAAAGGTAAAACTAAAAAAATTATTTCTTTATTCAATAGGATGAAGGGTAAAAGGGTCCTAAAAAACATGAAAAGTGAAAAGAACTGCTTTTTGGTTGTTTTCAACTTGAAATTGCTTTAGCGTCAATAGTGTTAGAAAGAGCTTTTTTTAGGTCATTTTCCCAAATAAAACTTGGTTTGATGGGAGTGATAACCCAAACTGGTTAAAAAAAAGAGTAATGGTAAGGAGACCGAGAGTCCCATGGAACAGGGGACCTAACAAATGGTTTATTGCCACAATTTCACAAATGACGTAATCCAACCCTTAAGTTTAGGAAAATAACTCAAAAGTAAAATTTTGTTGGACACATGGCATATTTTTATTGTAGCCATGGAAAAAAAACTTGCCATAACTCAAGAGCCCTGACTTGTAGCCATGGAAAAATGATTCTAGATTTCTGGTAGGGTCCATTTGCATGTACCAAAAAGTCAGAAAATGATAATAAAAATATACATTTTTCATTTCCTAGCATTGTTCGGTGTGGGCCCCGATCTGAGAGAATAGTGCTGAGGGACGCGAGATCCCCCGGCAATCCTCAAAGATCTCCACAATGTGAAGGAGAGCTCTACCAAGGAACTTTCGAAGCGGTTGCCACCCTCATAGCATAGCACGAGTGGCGATATAAAATGAATGAGATACCTTTCGATTCAGGAACAAGTCCAGATTCGAGACATACCTAAATAAACTCAGAGTTGCCATCCATGGATACGCCATGGAACCAAAAATAAACAAATGCTCTATTTGCAACTGATAACCAGAGATACAAAAGGGCTCGTGCCTGATTACGAATGGAGAAGGTCCGAAGAGCACCCCCAATTCGCCCTAGTGCGAACACTTGGTCTCTTATGCCATTTTTATTAACTCCAAAGAATTCTGGACGAAAATCATGTGAAATGGGAACGGAATATCCCCGAGGAAAACGTCTACCTAATCATGCATGACTCGGGGATGAAAGAATAAGCACACACAAAATAAATGGATGAAGTGTTACCTAAGCATTACTAGGTTATGAGTGACATGCCTAACTGGTGTCTAAGTTCTGGTGGATAAACACATGCATGCTACAGCTAAAGGTATAAGGTCTGCACAGGATGAGAAATCTAAAACTAGCAATTAATCATGAAATGAATTAAGATACAGTAAACGAAATAAAGAATAAACAGAAATACAGGCAGATAAAAGAATAAGCATGTGAGTAAGCCAAGAAATAAACACACACTATCATGATCCTATGCAAAAGTCATAATCGATATACAAACACAAGCCCTAAGTGCTAACAACAGACCCTAAGACTCTAATGCTTAAGTCTGAGTCTTTAGATGATCTGATGTTCATCCAAAGAAGCCTACGTATCCCCGCCTCTACGAGAATCAAGGCAACATAATTCTTCGCACCTATTCTAAACTAGATGCCTAAGACATCTAGACCTCTATCCTAGACTCGACCTAAAAGACCGGACTAGTTATTAAAGCTTCTTGTGCGATTATTTAAATCCCAGTGGATTGTGTATTCAATTCTTGACTAAGGAGATCCCCTGATGAATGACTTGCAATTCTAAAGCTACAATCTTTCCAGATTCAATTTTTATGGACAATAAACCATGAACATTACCCTTCGAATCTCTGATTATTCCCCCTAGGCTTGCACCATTAGATTCACAAGAGGCGTCACTATTAAGCTTGAAATGTTCCTCCTCTGGTTTTGTCCATTTGCATTTTTTTCTTCTCTCTTTGGAGACAACCGGAAATGACTCCCATTGTTGAAAAACTTCTTGTAGCCATGGTTTTAAATTTTTCCAAAACGACCGGAATGTTTCTTTGTCCATCCCCATTGAAACAAAATCTCAATGAATTCCTTCCACGTCATGATTTCCCCGAAATTTCGAACAAAATTATCGAAATTCGACCAAAATGGTCAGAACGAGATGCCATGATCTGCATTTCATTTCATTCCATTAATGTAGAAAATAATATTTGGTAGGCATCTTTGAACTGCATAGCAAAGTAACTGTGTCTTATGCATGCGATGTTTTAGATTGGCATGGGGCCAATAATACCTCGTAACTCTATGTGGTATTGACATAGAGTTGGGGTCCTTGGAGGGGAGACTGGTCATTGCACTTTCTTATGCTTTATTACATTGTACTTCTTTATTGACTTTACTGGTCTAGACATATGCGACAATACATGTCACTGGGTGTTCAATGTTATTAAACCCAAGGTTTTAAATTTTAGTTTTGGAGGTAATTTCGGGGGTAACCGAAACCGAAATTTCAACCGAAATCCCAAAATTTCAGCCGAAATTCGGTAAAGGCACATGAAATGTCGTTCTTTTGGGCTATAATTTCAGCTGAAATTTGGTAAAGGAATAAAAAATTAATATTTTATAAAAAAATTGGCCGAAATTTCTCAAATTTTGACCAAAATTTGGTAAATTTCGGTTTCGGTCCTTACCGAAACCCAAAATTTCGGATTTCGGATTTCGGCCGAAATTTAAAACCTTGATTAAGCCATTATGAATGGTTTTCTTTCTTATGCGATGGTTTTTAAGTATGTATTTGTGCTTCTTTTAGCATTTCCCAAAGTTCCATCTTAAAATTTCATCATTTGAATATGTTTCTATAGGTTTTCGTAACTTTACAAAAAATTACCGAAATTTTCACTGAAACCAAAATGTTTCTGTTTCCGTACCGACCAAAACCGAAATTTAAAACCGTGCCTATAGTGGCTCATCAACTTGGTTGCTTCTATTCGGCATGTTCAATTGGATTCATATGATATGCTGCCAAGTTAGGCGATGGCGATCCGGACATCAAGTCAATGACATGTACATCATGCATAGGGGATTTGGCATTTTATCGGGAATCACAGCGGCGAAGTCGGATAATACTTCAATAGCTGCTCGGATAATGGTTCACTAACTTTGGGAGCCACTTCCAGTTGTTTCCCTTTGTCAGTTATTTTAACTTGGCGATCACAGTGACGATCAGCCCATTCTCCTTTCTAGACTTCCAACAAGTTAAATCATAACATGTGGGCTCTTTATAACTTAACCAAATTAAAAAAACACTAATCTAGAATAAGCCCCACTTAAAACTCACAAAAAAAACCCTACTTGTGGTGGAGCATAATAGGCCCCACAAGTAGACTCCATCTCAACTTTGAAATTACAAAGTTTTGAATTGACTATTCTGCGCTTTTTTGTTCTTCCCATTATAGGTCTTAATTTGATCCCTATCACCTGACTATATGAAAGTTATCAACCTTTTTGGGGTCGAGCAGATATGCCGAAATTCGATTGCATTGGAACAGGTTTGCACTATATATATTTTTTTGAAAATTAGGTTTGCACTATATATCAATAGTCTTTGCAATATTGTATTGGATATATCCAATACAATTTCACATAACCATTTTACTTAGAAGTAAATATATTTGTTGATAGAGGTTTAGCATCTTAATGTAAAATTGATATGCTAAAATTCTACACATCTAAAATCTTGGACAATGTATAATTATTAATTTTTGATCTGTTTTCCATTCTACAAAAGATATTATTGCACTATAAGGTATATTCTGTGAAACTTTCACTTTCTAAATATGGAATTAGTAGATATCATCAATTGAAATAGAGAATAATTAGGAACAACATTCTTCAAGATTAGGAAAATTTAATTATCTGTTCTTACATTGTTACTACCAAATGAATGGCATTGAATGCACATGAATGTCCATGCCTCGTACCTAGAATTTTATGGACCATCCACGGTTCCTCTATCGGATATCTTCCTTATAGCGTGTTCAAGGAACATGATATTTCTAATATTGTATTTATGGATTAGTACTCTCATTATTGATTATGATATTATATATATATATATATATATATATATCGAGGAACGTGTTGGTGAGCTTAAGCTCACCAAACTTATGGTGAGCTTAAGCGCCCCAATCACATGGGTCCCACATTTTCTGTGGTGATTCAAATCATTCATTTGCAAGGCCCTATCATAGATAGGGTGTGTACCAAAAATCAGCTCCATAGGATCATCATAACCCCTCCATTTGTGGAGGACAAAAATGGGCAGATTTGTGGACAAATAATGTCTGTCCATTTTGACCTCCACAAATGGATGGGTTAGGATGATCCGATGGAGCTGATTTTTGGTACACACCCCATCTATGTAAGGGCCTTTCAAATGAATGATTTGGATCATCCTAACAAAGTAGGCCCCAATGTGATTGGGCGCTTTGGTGAGCTTAAGCTCACCAACACTTTCCTCATATATATATATATATATATATATATATATATATGCTAGAAATAGAGTTAGGGTTAGAGCGAGGAAGAAGAAGAGGAGTAGAGATATGGAGAGCCTCCACTAAGGAGCTCCTCATGTAAATGATGTGTATATAGGCCCCAATTAAGGCAACAATGTACAATGAGTGTAATACCCCGAAGACTATAAGTAATGACTAAACTGCCCTAAATACATGTTATTCAACACTTTCCCTCAAGCTAGATTGTATATACTATGGAACTCCAGCTTGCTACAAAGGAGACTACAACAACCAACTACAAATAACAAAAAATACAGTAAGCTCATACACACATCCAGCTTGGTTGATCACTCCTCAAGTTGGTGTGGCGAATACATAATGAAATACGTAATAATAAAAGACGACGACCACAATGAGAGTACAATCGTCGAGATCAGCATCCACTAAAAAGGAACAGCTCCCCCTTAAGCAACACCACGGCGAGAGCGATCAGAATAAGGCCTCCCACTGAATAAGAGGTCGGCGAATAAATCTGCAAACCTCGAAGGATCGAACAGAGACACCTCGGCAGGGAAATAACAACAAGCACCACGAGCAGGAACACCAGCTAAGTAGCACAACGCCAGTAGAAGAAGAACAAGAGATGGGGAAACCATCGGAGACAAGGTCGACGGGGAAATGTCGCATAGAGATAAGGAGACGAAAACTAACTAACAATGGGGAAACCATTGGCTAGATAGAAGGTCGGCGGCATTAACATCGTTGCTTGAAGAGAGGTCGGGTAAACCGTCGCCTGAAGAGAGAACCAACCAACGATGGGGACACCATCTTTTGGAAAGAAGGTCGACGGCATGAACTTCGTCGCCTAATGAGAAGTCGACGGGGAAACCGTAACCTGAGGAGAGCCAACCAATGATGGGGACACCATCGTCTGGAAAGAAGGTTGCCGGGGACACCGTCGCTTGTGAACCGACCAACGATGGGGAAACCATCGCCCGGTGAACCGACCAATGATGGGAAACCATCGCCCTGTGAGACTAGGTCGACGGGGACACCGTCACCCGTGAGCCGACCAATGATGGGAAACCATCACCCGGTGACTAATAAGGCATAAAGCCGGACAATAATGCGTAAACCTACGCAAGAGAAGACATCAAAGAGGAAACAATGAACAAGAAAAATTGGCACAATGGAAGAACAGCCACACAGGAGACGGACGAAGAACATAAAGAGAAGAAGAAACTCACATTACGAAGGAATGGTGAAATACATTAAAGAGGAGACATCATGAAGAAGGACGAAGAACAGAATCACCATTAATACTCCCCCTCAAGTGAGACTACATGAGCCCGGAGACAACAACACAAGAAAAGATGACAGGAGACAACAAAAGAGGACAACAACAAGAAAAAGAACAACATAACAACGCTAGAACATGACAAAAAGAGAAAATAAAGAGATTTGGAAATGGAAAAGGATTTTGGGGAGTAGATCTACAAAAGAGAAGAATAAAGGAATTTGGAGTTGGGATTGGGATGCCTAAAAGGGATTTGGGAAGAATATTTTGAATTCAAAAGAGAAATAAAGGAAAGATTTGGAGTTTTGGGTGGAGATTTGGAGATGCCGAAAGGCCTTCAAATTTAATTCAAAAGAGAAAGAAAGGGAAGATTTTAAGGATTGGAGATTCGGGATTTAGTTTTGGATTTGGGGTTGAATATGGAGGATTGAGATTATAGATCTGGGGTTACTGCAATCAAGAACTGAGATTTTTTTGGTTGGAACTTACGACAAAGGGGACGGACATAGATATTGCACAAGAGTGGAGGATTTTGGCTGTGCGATTACATGAAACACAAAGTGATCGCATCATTAAAGAAAGTAAAAAGGGATCGCATCGTGAAAGCAAGTAAGAGTAATCGCATGATCTATAATCACAAGAGCAGAAACTTGCGATTAAGAAAGTTAATTGCAACTTGCTCGGGTAATCGCAAGAAAATTTGAGGGATTGAGAGGATGTGCTGATTCGTTAATACCAGTTGGGTCCGGGGAGAAATTTTAGGATTTAGAGATAAATTTTTGAGGGACGAGTATTCGCATGTTTTTATGTTATTATACGGCGTGAATGGAGAGAGATTCTAGGGATAGGGAGAGATTTTAGGAGAAAAAGATCTGACAGAGAGATTGTAGGGATTTTCCGAAAACAAAAAAGAAGTTGCTGTGCGCAAACAAGGAGAGTGAGAGAGAGAGAGAGACACATGCGAGAATGAGAGAGATTTTAAGGATAAGGAAAGAGAATATAGGTTACTCTCAAATACGCAATGCCCTGGAAAAAAAAGAGAGAAGGGATTACGTTTCTGCAAATAAAAAAGGGTGCGAGAGTGGTTTCCGAGAGAGAGAGAGAGAGAGAGAGAGAGAGAGAGAGAGAGAGAGAGCTTGGGATTGCGCTTCTTCTTTCTTCTTCCTTGGATCTCAGCTCTGATACCATGTTAGAAATGGACTTAGGGTTAGAGAGAGGAAGAAGGAGGAGTAGATATATGGAGTCTCCACTAGGGAGCTCCTCATGTTAATGATGTATATATAGGCCCCAAATAGGGCAACAATGTACAATGACTGTAATAATCCTAAAACTACAAGTAATGGCTAAACTACTCTAAATACATGTTATTCATCAATATATATAGAGAGAAAAATGTTTGTGCACTCGAGCGCATATAGGCTTATATGCGCTCGAGTGCACAAATAGCATGGGCCCACATTTTCCCGATGATCCAAAGCATTCATTTGAAAGACCCTTACATAGATAGGGTGTGTACAAAAAATCAGCTCCATAGGATCATCCTAGTCCATCCATTTGTGGAGGTCAAAATGGATGTCCATACATCCATTTTGACCTCCACAAATGGATGGGTTAGGATGATCCTATGGAACTGATCTTTGGTACACACCCTATCTATGTAAGGGCCTTTCAAATGAATGCTTTGGATCATCATCCTTACAATGTGGGCCAACATGAGTTTTGTGCACTCAGACGCATATAAGCTATATGCGCTCGAGCGCACAAACGTTTTTCTCTCTCACACACACAGATATATATATATATATATATATATATATATATATATATATATATATATATATATATATTGTACGCGCGAGCATCCACATGTATGATTTACATGCCATATGAAATCATCCATACTTGGGTGAACTCTTTTCACACATGTTTTCAATTATTACATACATTATTCATATCAATGTATATATATACACAACTATTTTGTGTACAGTGTACCTAGATCCATACATAGATGTGTGCGTTATTAAGAAAGGAAGGGGTCTCCTTTTTCTTTTTCTGCTCATATTCAGTAATCCATATAATATTCTAAAGGTTGCTGATTGGCCTCTCTCTCTCTCTCTCTCTCTCTCTCTACTTTGTTACTGTTCCTACTCCTTTACTGGCTTCTAGTGGAAAGTGCTGACCATGAATCAAAACAACAGTGCCAATTCAAAATATCCTCTTGCTTATGTTAAAAAATTCCTAGCTGGGATAAGGATTGATTTTTTATTTTTTTATTTCCGAATTCTTTATGCACTCTCAATGGATTTCAAATCCATGACTTTGGTCGTCTTCTACTCTAGGCTTGGATTACCTCTTGGCAAGAGGATTTTTTTTTTTTTTTGGGGGGGGGGGGGGGGGGGGAGGGGGGGGAATAGGGTACATGGGTGATTTGGTAGAATGATGCCACAAGTGATGAAGATGTCGAGTTTCTTTGATCCTGCCAAGGGTTGGGATTTTCCTCCATGGGCATCAGTAATTCTCATTAATGACATTCACTGCATAGAGTGAATCCGATTCTTTCCAAACATTTGCGATTCTCATTTTCTTGACTAAGAAGATCCCCTGATGAATGACCTGCAATTCTAAAGCTACAATCTTTCCAGATTCAATTTTTATGGACAATAAACCATGAACATTACCCTTCGAATCTCTGATTATTCCCCCTAGGCTTGCACCATTAGATTCACTGAAACTGAAATGTTTCCGTTTCCGTACCGACCGGAACCGAAATTTAAAACCGTGCCTATAGTACTCATCAACTTGGTTGCTTCTATTCGGCATGTTCAATTGGATTCATATGATATGCTGCCAAGTTAGGCGATGGCGATCCGGACATCAAGTCAATGACATGTACATCATGCATAGGGGATTTGGCACTTTATCGGGAATCACAGCGGCGAAGTTGGATAATACTTCAATAACTGCTCGGATAATGGTTCACTAACTTCGGGAGCCACTTCCGGTTGTTTACCTTTCAGTTATTTTAACTTGGCGATCACAGTGACGATCAGCCCATTCTCCTTTCTAGACTTCCAACAAGTTAAATCATAACATGTGGGCTCTTTATAACTTAACCGAATTAAAAAACACTAATCTAGAATAAGCCCCACTTAAAACTCACAAAAAAAACCCTACTTAAAACAGTCGTGGAGCATAATAGGCTCCACAAGTAGACTCCATCTCAACTTTGAAATTACAAAGTTTTGAATTGACTATTCTGCCTTTTTTTGTTCTTCCCATTATAGGTCATAATTTGATCCCTATCACCTGACCATATGATGTTGCAGGCTTTGGCAGCCATCCCATCAATCAACAACGAGGCCATCCAGCAGAGATTGGATCGCGTCCGGACTTTCTATGAACTTTTAAATTTGCCATACGAGGCAATTCATCTTACTTTGACTGTGTCCTTATATCTTATTCTTCCCTTCCGATCATTTTGATAGATGATATTCTTCTGTTGCAGGCCTTACTTGCCTTCATGAAAGAACATGAGTACTTATTTACGACTGCCGAGTAAGTAAATATGCACTTTATCATCTTGTTGATTTTCATAAATGAGGAAACAGCTTACAGCTGAGCATTGGTTTGGCAGGTATTCTAGTCTTCTAAAAGTGAAGGTCCCAGGCAGAGAGATCCCTATTGATGATCCAGAACAGTTGGTAGCTGAGATATTGTCCCATTAACATTTTGATGAAAGCTCAATCTGGAGAAATATGAAACTTCAACAATTTTCAGCTATTACTGTCATTGCAGTTTTGTCAAAGAGAGTGCAGAAAGGATGTTGGAAGAAAAGATGGTGGACCAGAAAGCCTGTGAAGGAATCAAAAGCTCTGCTCTGTTTAGAGAGAATAATAGTAGGACGAGAGACTCTTTTTCTTGTTATTATCATTTGTTTGAAATATCCTCTTCCATTTCTTTGTATTTAATCTTTCATGGATACATACATCTGTTAAGAACAGAGTGGTGGATCAAGAAAAGAAGAAAGTCTGATGTATTCTAAACATGAAGCAAACAACTAATGCTCTTAGGTGATTTCTAAAAACAGCTTTCTTATGTAAGAGTCCTCAACACCTGTCATTTTGGATCCTAGCTTTATCTAGGCTAGAATGGCTCTGCAGCCTGATATATGGGCCAGATGATAAATAAGAGAATACTAAAGATTCGAGCCATAGAATTTCTCAATTCTGACACAAGATGCTTATTAGATAGTAATAGAATTATTTCGCCATTAATGTTTGCCATACTGGTCGATATGTTTTAACAGTCAAGTCTATCTGCTGAAATTGGCAACATATGCCTCTTTCAGTTTAAATAGTCAAGCCTTAAACTGTGTCATTGTGTCCACTGAAATCATGCAAAAAAGGTATAGTGGGGCCACCTATTTGGATGATCTAAACCATTTAGATAGGTCTTCCCTCAAAGATTTTCTTCATATGATGATCACGACCCTTAAAATTGTCGAGGTGTCTGTAATATTGTTTTCTAACAGCAGCAAGGAGCCATCATTAAAAAGTGCATTTATTATTCCTTAACTGCTACATTTTTTCAGTTCTTTTATAAATGCACTGAGGGGATGTGATCCAATGGTGGCACCCACGCCACTGATTTTTGCAAGAGCGCCCTTCAGTTTAGCATTCCTTTAGTCTTTTTTTATGAATAAATGTGATACACTTTGCAAAATGGGGATTTAGAGGTGGAAAATTTATGGTGTGTTGGCCCACCATAGGTATAAAATTGATCGGGGCAGTTGAATTGGATGATTCTAAGCTTTTGACCGTTAATTATATGAAGACTTTGATGAAAGGTTCTGATTAAAAATCTTACTCGTCCTATCTATGTGCCACGTGTACGGCTACAATTAATTAAAATAAAAATTAGGAAAATGCCTTACCATGATTAAAGGGGAACGAAGAGAAATAACACGCTTAGTCGCTTACTGTGTTTGATTTTTCTGCTATTAAAAACAAAAAAAAAAACAAAACACTTGGTTTGATTTTTCCACACATAATTCAACAGCCTCGACTTGTAGTCATGGAAAAATAATAAAAATATACATTGTTCATTTCCTAGCATTGTTCGGTTGTCATTTTCTATTCACATGACAAAAGTTAATACATTTTTGGGGAATGCTAAATTGAAAGGTGGCCTTGCAAAAATCAGCAGTAGGGGCGCCATCATTAGCATTTGATTTTTTTGCAAGAGTGTCCTTGACTTTAGCATTCCTCCTACCTCTCTTATAACTAAATTGGTGATTTTGTGTTGACCCACCACAGGTACAAATGCCATACCGTACCTGAATGAACAGGAGAAGAAACCTCCACGAAAACGCAGTCTGTTAGATTTTCCACACGTCATCGTGGAAAAAACATCTCTCTACATTACTGGTTCCTTCTTTTATAGAGGACATGGAAGAGAATGGATGGACAGTTCAAAACAAAAAAAAGATATTAGATGGTGTTTTTGCAAGAGAGATTTGCATTCGACCAAGGAATCTCTAGTAAAATGGCGATTAGATTCTGGGAGTTTTAGGGGATGATTGGTGTTTGATGCTATGGAGGAAATCCAAGTGTACCCAATCGGATCTGGGTCCGAGACAAATGCCATATGGAAGAAGAAGAAGAAGCAGAGATTCCAATGGAGAGCAGTCTCTGATGAGAATAGAAAGGAGTCCACAAAGAAGTGGGTCATTCGAACTTTTTATCCAAACAACACCTCTGAGAAAACCCACTCCAAATCTTTTGCTCTCTCTGATCATCAAACCACAAGCTCCCATCATCATTCACTTGCTGCTCATCCTATTTTGACAGATACTTGTCATCTACCCAATTGTCAAAATCCTTCAATTAATTCACCATCCATGTCTTATGCAGAAGCCTTCTTCCAGAGGAATCAGAGTAATTGGTATCGAAAAAGGGCGGAGAATAGGAAGAAGGAACCTAAGCTTCCTCCTCCTCCAAAGACTTCGCTTTACGCAGGTGAGCCCGCGATTTACTTTGATGAATCAGTTATCAATGCAAAAGCTGAGAAATTCAAATACTGTCTTGTTGGGAAGTTCCCCTACTCATTTCCAAGCTTGACACAGATTAGAGAGTGGGTTGCTAGAGAATGGAAACTCAGAGGGGATTGGTCTGTTACCTTACTGGATTTTAACCACATTTTCATTAGGTTAGACAATGAATCGGACATGATCCGGTTGTGGGTCAGCAATAGATGGTGGATTAATGGCCATTTGATGAAGGTTTTTAAATGGACTCCTCAATTCCGAGCAGGAAATGGGGAACCCTCTTCTGCTGCTGTTTGGATTGCACTCCCTCGTCTCCCTGTTGTTTTCTTTGAAGAAGATGTCTTATTCTCTATTTCATCTCTAGTTGGAAAACCACTTGCAATTGATGTTCCAACAAAGATTCTGTCTCGAACCAATGTTGCACGAATCTGTGTAGAAGTTGATCTTCTCGTAGAGTTCCCTCGTCGAGTATGGATTGGAATTGGAGAAGGAGGCTTTTGGCAACGCATATACTATGAGAAGTTACCTTCCTACTGTCTTAACTGCAACCGCCAAGGGCATTCTACAAAGATCTGCAAGTTCAATACAAGCAATTCCGTAATTCGCAATTCTAGTGGCAAGGTAACAAACTCCGTCCGGGAAATCTTAAAGGCTGAAATAAATCAACCCACCAAACAGGATAGTTGTGGGACTTTTGATCCAAATAGAGGATATAAGGCTGCTTCTAAATCTTTGATTGATGATGAACCTCGCTATGGTTCTCATAATCCGGGAAGTCAACATACCGATGTTAAAGATCTTCGGAAGACTCAGATAGATGTATTCAACTCTGACGAATTCAGATCAGACATCAAGTCCCTTGTTAGCATTCGATCGTCTGAGAAGTTGGGAGATCATCATTCAGTTGATGAAGTGACCAGGTCCAAGTCAGCTGATCTCAAATTCTCAAGTAACTGGATAGTAGATTGGCACGCCGAAGAAGAATATAGAACATCTAAGCCTTCTGTCCACAAATCTATGGAAGGAGAGAGCAGCGAGATAAAGCATGATCAAATATGTGACCTAAGTAAAGATAGAGAGGGACGTAATCAGCTTATCGCAGAGGCTCCATCTCTACTACCATCAAGTCCAAGTCTTGCATTTCAACATAGAGCTGGACATAGTGTGCCTATCATTAAGGATTCTTCTCAGCTACCATCGAACCGGGTTACAATTGTCGAAGCAATGACCAGAAGCTTAGGAACTACGGAAAACATCAAAACAGGTAAGAATAAGGGTAGGGAAGTAACTGATCTGAAACCATAGAATGGTATTATTTTCCAATCATTGAAAAAAAATCTTAACCTCACTATTTTTCTTCCTTTTTTCTTTTGGTAGGTAGACAGGGTTTTGGTGGAACTTTTTCTACTTTATCGATGATGAATGCAACATTTCTTTGTACCTCAACAAATCATGCCAGGGATGATGGGAATAAAATAGAGAAAGAAGTAATGCATGTGCTAAAAGTGGGAACAGAGCGAGCAAATTTAGATGAAGAAATCATTCGGGTTGGTAGAAGCATCTTAGAAGAAGAAGAAGAAAAGAAATTTCAAAGCCATCTAACCGATCAGCATAAGCCACAAGAACTACAGCATTCGAAGAACAATAAAAGTAAGAAAAGCCTGATAAAGCAAACTCCTCCCACCAGGTATGCTGCATTACCTTTGTTTAAATGACTTCAAAAATGTTTTAAAAAAAAATATTACTGTGATTAGCAATGACTCATCTAGAAGATATCTAGAGTCCATGCTTAGAGAACAAAATCTAGGAACACTTGGTATAGTAGAACCAAAGATTTCCTCTTTACTGATTAGCAACACAAGGTTGGTGATCTTGGTTTATAGAATTGCTTCACTAGAAATAGAAAAACAATCACTCTGATTATCTTACCAAAACATTGAATATTATAGGGATTAGCAACAACCACTCTAGATGATATCTGGACTCCATGCCTAGAGAAGAAAATCTAAAGATTCTTATTAGGGCGATGATATTTTCACTCGCCCTTGCATTATGCATTCGCCTCCCTAATAAAGTGATTTGACGTCAAGAAGCGTTAAAGTTGCCCACTTTCACGTCAAATCACGTTTTAAGGGGAGTGCATGCGTAATGCAGGGGGAGTGAAAATATCATCTCCCTTCTTATTATAGCAGAACCAAAGATTTCCTCTTTACATACGAGGAAAACACAGTGGGTTCAAGAATTGGTTGATTACACATATGACAAACTCTCATAATCAAGTATTTTACACATGTTGAATGAAATTTTATCTCTAGGGCATGGGTTGAGAATAGAGCGTACAGATCTGGAGTCTTTAACATCATTGCTGTTTGCTTAAACTAGGGCCCATGCTGGTTGCCTACTGATTCTGCTCTTCAACGTGAACTTATCTCGGAATGCATCAATTTACATATGATTTCCAAACAGGGACTTTCATGTGTTGTTTAACCAAATAGATGCAAAGAATAACCTAGAATTTTTTTTTGTTCATAACCTTAATTTCTAGAGTGACCATAATCTAGAGGTACTGAAGGTTTGTTTGATCAGGTTGTGTGATTAGATTACAAGTTGAAGAATTTGTTGGATCAGGTTGTGTGATTTGATTACAAGCTGAAGAATCTGTTGGTGTAGGTCTTCAAAACTCGGTCTAACATCTTTATTCCTCTTTAGTGAAGGAAGCTTCAGTAATGATTATTAACCTTGATTTTCTAAATTATCAATTATATCGTACTCAAGCCCTGGCGCAACGGTAAGGTTGCTCCATTGTGACCTGGTGGTCACGGGTTCGAGTCATGGAAACAGCCTCTCTGCAAAGCAGGGGTAAGGCTGCGTACATCTAGCCCTCCCCATACGCCGCAATTGCGGGAGCCTCGTGCACTGGGCCGCACTTTTTGTCGTACTTGTGCACTCTCTTATGATTTCTAAAAGCTAATACTTGATGGAATGCTATTGGTTTCTACCATGGTTTTAACGAAAAGGCACCGAAACCGAAATTCCCAAAATTTACCAAATTTCGTTCGAAATTTCGAAAATTTTGGTACTTTCGATTGAAATTTCGTCCTAAAAATCCGGCTTTTCGTTCGCCAGTACCAAATTTCACCGGAAATTTTGGGATTTAGGCTGAAATTTCGGTTTCAGATAAGTCCGAAATTTTAGCCGAAACCGAAATTTAAAACCATGGTTTCTACTTTCTTTTTGTTTGTTGATTTACAAGGAAGTGGAAGAAAGAATTACATAAACAAATTCATTTTCTTTTAATATGTTTTTAGACCTTGGTTATTTTAATTAATACCGGTTATGATTATGTAAATTTGCATTTTTCTTGGAAACTTTAAAGAGAATATATTCATTTTCGTGAATGTTGTTGTTCTTACACTGTTTTCCCAATACACTGTACTTTCAATCTCCTTAAAGAAATGTTTTAATTATGAAAAATGAAAGAATATCATTTTTCTACCTCCACTATTCAGTTTTAACGGAGCTCTTCGAGTGGCATAGTTTTTTTTTCCCTTGAATGAGAATAAATTCATTAATGGCTGTAATCGGAATACATCAACGGGACTAGGCGTCCCACCAATGCAAACAACACTTGTACAGCAACAATCTAAAAAACTCTAATCAAAACCCATTGAAAAATTTAATAGTTTAAGTAAATATAATTTTTTATTTTTATATATAAAACTAAGGACGGATAAAACTCAAAACATATGGTGTTTGCAAAGTTGTGGTAGTAGTATTCAGAAAAAACAAGAAACCAGGAAGTGTCCCCATGAATCATGAAGTATTGGATTCCAAGACATGTCTGACATAGGTACGTCTCCCATTCAGAAGAATCCGTGTAACATAGGCCCCATCTCAGCTAACAAAGCAAAGTTCAGTTCTGTTCAGAACTTCAGATACATTGCAACAACATAGACCCATATTGTATCTGAGCAAAAATGCAGGAGCATCCTCATTCCAGCACCCGTTTGACTCACTTATATCAATCATTAATGCTCCTAAAACAAAGGTACCTACACCATAATCCGTGTTAATTCCACATCCAAGCATATTGCTGCCATCAGTCAATGATCCTCCACTAGGAGGAGATTGTGAATCGAAGAGCGGATCATAATATCTCCTTTGGTCATGTAAGGAGATCAGCAAACAGCGATGGATAGACTCACTAGGATGGGAGTACAGAGACAAATCTTGGAAATTTTCGATTTTCTTCCTCATTAGATTCCCATTTTGTTTTCTCTTTTCTTGCTTTTGTATAATGACCATCTAGGTCGGATGTTCTTTTCTTCTTAATATATTCATTCACCATTCAAAAAAAAAGTCATGAACCTCTTCTACCAGCCAGTGATTTCATTAACAGACAGATCATTCTTGGCTTGAGATATCTGTATTGCACCTCTAACCCAGGTTGGCACCAATTTGCGTCCGAACATTCGCAACCAGTATGGATTGTCAATTTTTGGCTAATATTTCCATTCCATGTGAACTTTTTGGTGCAGGTTCAGATTTCATATTCCTTAGATTGAGCCTCTCAAATGCTTAAAAAGACTTTCAATTCCAAAAATATCATCCCTTCCACTCCTGATTTAATTACTTTCTATCTTTAATGTGCATTAATTCCTGATGGTTTGATGGCAATAAAAAAAAATTCTAATCTTATTCTTTCTACAGAATGAAATTGTCATTGATGAATCCTATCTTCATTTGGAAGAAGAAAAGGGAGAATATTCAAACTCAGGAGATTTTAGACAATTATATGTACTACCTCGCCAAAAAAATATACAAATATTCAGATATCAAGGCCATGACCATGTCTTTTAGGGATAAAATTGGCATAGGAGGTTTTGGTCCTGTGTTTAAAGGGATGCTTCCTGACGGCCGGCTGGTTGCAGTTAAGGTCCTAGACAGAGAGTCACGTCAAGGTGAAATTCAGTTCCTTAATGAAGTTGAAATCCTAAAGAGGGCTGACCATGTTAATATTATTAGTCTCCTTGGTTTCTGTTCAGAGAAGTCCAAAAGAGCTCTGATATATGAGTTCATGCCCAATGGATCTCTTGATAAGTTCATCTTCGGCATGGAACCAACAGGAGCCCGTCCTCTAGGATGGGAAACACTACACAAAATTGCAGTTGGCATTCTCGAGGGCTCGAGTACTTACACTGTTGGTGCAGAATGCATATTTTGCATCAGGATATAAAACCGTGTAACATTCTTCTAGGTCAAGGCTTTTGTCCAAAGATATCTGACTTCGGGCTTGCGAAGGTGTGTCCTACAGAAGAGGGTTACTGGACGGATGATTGTGTCTGTGGGACTCTAGGTTATATTGCACCTGAATGTTTTAGGGCATACATGGTCTCTAACAAGTCGGATGTTTATGGCTATGGAGTGACATCGCTAGAAATGGTTGGAGGAAGAAGGTACGAAACATTTCTGAGATAGGCTTAGGCAGCTTGCTTTATAACCGTCTTGATCTAAAAGGTTTAGGACTGGAAGGGCTTACTGGGGTTGCAGAGGAAGAGATTGCAAGGAAGATGATCTTGGTTGGTCTGTGGTGTACACAGTACGAGGCTGCAAATCGTCCTTCAATGAGGAGGGTAGTGGAGATGTTGGAAGGAAGCATTGACAACTTGCAAATGCCTCCTATGCATTCATTGGCATATGAGGACTTACATAGCTCAGCAGATTCTGTAGATGTGGATTCTGGAGCTGCAGATGTTGATCTGGTTTGCGGTGCAAAGACAAAATCATAAGATCAACCATAAGCAACTACGATGGTACATGTTGAAGTTGGGATTTATTTACAAATAATCTCATTTTACCATCAAACATATTTGCAAATAGGATATTTTGCGTCCATGAGTGTGATTAATATTATCATTGGAAGATAGGTTTTTACTCTTGCCGTAATTATCTGTAAATGAGATTATTTCTGCTTTTTGAGCAACTTATTACTCCTTCCTCTCAACACTTGTCCTCTTTTCGCCGACCCCCAACTCTTCGCTTATCCTTGATTTTTATCATTTTGGGATTTTTTATTCTCTTCTCCTTGGATCTAAAATCCGTATAAACATTTTGTTTCTTTGCAAACCATCTTTTCTCCATGCTATTTCCAAATCTCAACAGCTTTTCGTCTCTCTTCTTTTTGTTATATTTTACATATTTTCAGCATGATTTTTTTGTAGTTGATTTTCAAAAGAGAAGATGAGAGTGACACATTCTTTCTCTTAGCACCCAACATTAAGAGGGAAGCTCGCCAAGTAATTCGACAAAATTCTAAAGTCAGTATTGGTATCAATTCTTCATTTTTATCTAATTTTTCTTCATGTGTTTTTGCTTGATAGAGGTGGTCAACTCAAAAAGGGAATAGAAGCAGTAACAATCTTTTGGGATTTGGGATTTGGGATTTTTTTTATCATTTGAAGATGATATTCACGTAGACATGTAAATTATCATTTGGTAAGATGATCTATCTTACCAAAAATTTGAATATTATAGGGATTAGCAACAACCCCTCTAGATAAACTAGAGTCCATGCTTAGAGAACAAAATCTGTGAATTCTTATTATAGCAAAACCAAAGATTTCCACTTTAAATCTGAGGAAAATACAGTGGGTTCAAGAATTTGTTTATTTCACATATAACAAACTCTCAAAATCCAGTATTTTACACATTTGAATGCAATTCAATCTCTAGGGCATGGGTCGAGAATAGAGCCTACAATGCAAACAACACTTGTGAGTACAATGGGTATCAAGTGCCTCAATCCTTGGTGCTGTAATCGGAATACATCAACGGGGACTAGGCGTCCCACGAATGCAAACAACACTTGTACAACAAAAACCTAACAAACTCTAATCAAAACCCATTGATACACCCCAACCTATGTTGCATCAGTGTGAGTACAATGGGTATCAAGTGTCAGATCCGGCAACTATCAAAATGAAAAATTCATGGATTCTACAAAACAATTTAAGAAATTTTCAAATTTTAATTATAACAATTAGTATATTTAAAATTTTAATAGTTTAAGTAAATAAAATGTTTTATTTTTATATAAAAAGCTAAGGACGGATAAAACTCAAAACATATGGTATTTATAAAGTTGTGGTCGTAGTATTCAGAAAAAACAAGTAAAAGAGACCTAGAAGAGTCTCCATGAATCATGAAGTAATGGATTCTGAGACATGTCTGACATAGGTACCTCTCTCATTCAGAAGAGTCCGTGTAACGTAGGCCCCATCTTAGCTAACCAAGCAAATTTCAGTTCTGTTCAGATACATTGCAACAACACAGACCTATATTGTATCTGAGCAGAAATGGAGTCCTCATTCCAGCACCTATTTGACTCACCTATATCAGTCATTAATGCTCCTAAAAAAAAGGTGCCTACACCATAATCTGTGTTAATTCCACATCCAAGCATATTGCTACCATCAGTCAACGATCCTCCACTAGGAGGAGATTATGAATTCTAGGAGCGGATCATAATATCTCCTTTGGTCATGTAAGGAGATCAGCAAACAGCAAGGTGGATAGACTCACTAGGATGGGACCACAGAGACAAATCTTGGAAATTTTCGATTATCTTCCTCATTAGATTCCCATTTTATATTTTTTTTTCTCTTTTCTTGCTTTTGTATAATGACCATCTAGGTCGGTTGTTCTTATCTTCTTAATATATTCATTCACCATTCAAAAAAAAGAGTCAATGAGCTTCATCTACCAGCCAGAGATTTCATTAGCAGAACATTCTTGGCCTGCGATATCTGTAATTTTGCACCCCTAACCCAGGTTGGCACCAATTTGCGTCCGAACATTCGCAACCAGTATGCATTGTCAATTTCTGGCTAATATTTCCATTGCATGTGAACTTTTTGGTGCAGGTTCAGATTTCATGTTCTTTAGATTGACCCTCTCAAATGCTTAAAAGACTTCCAATTCCCAAAATATCATCCCTTCCACTCATGATTTAATTACTTGCTTTCTTTAATGTGCATTATTTCGTAATGGTTTGATCGCAATAAATAAATTATTCTAATCTTATTCTTTCTCTACAGAATGAAATTCTCATTGATGAATCCTATCTTCATTTGGAAGAAGAAAACGAAGAATACTCAAACTCAGGAGGAGCTTTTAGAGAATTATTTGTACTACCTTGCTCCAATAGGATACAGCTATTCAGATATCAATGCCATGACCATGTCTTTTAGGGACAAAATTGGTGAAGGAGGTTTTGGCGGTGTGTTTAGAGGGATGCTCCCTGACGGCCAGCCGGTTGCCATTAAGGTCTTAAACAATCCACCATTCTTTCAAGGTGAACGTGAGTTCAAAAGTGAACTTCAAACCTTGCAGGGGACCAGACATGTTAATATTATAAGTCTCCTTGGTTTCTGTTCAGAGGGATCCAATAGAGCGCTGGTATACGAGTTCATGCCCAGTGGATCTCTTGATAAGTTCATCTTCGGCATGGAACCTGGAGGATCCCATCCTCTACGATGCGGTGGATGGGAAACACTACACAAAATTGCACTTGAAATTGCTCGAGGGCTCGAGTACCTACACTATGGGTGCAGCATGCATATTTTGCATCGGGATATAAAACCGTCTAACATTCTTCTAGATCAAGACTTTTGTCCAAAGATCTCTGACTTCGGGTTGGCGGGGCTGTGGCCTAGCAAAGAGAGTTACTTGGTAGATCGTGTCTGTGGGACTTGTGCTTATATGGCACCTGAATATGTTATGGAAGGCAGGGTCTCTGACAAGTTGGATGTTTATGGCTATGGAATGACACTGCTAGAAATGGCTGGTGGAAGAAGGCACTTTGATCATCTTGGAATAGACTGTTGCGAGATATGCTTAGGTTGGTTGCTTAATAAGCATCAGCGTCTTGACCAAAGAGATTTAGGGCAGGAAGGGTTTGCTGAGGTTGCAGAGGAAGAGATGGCAAGGAAGATGATCTTGGTTGGTCTGTGGTGTACACAGTACGAGGCTGCAAATCGGCCTTCAATGAGGAGGGTAGTGGAGATGTTGGAAGGAAGCATTGACAACATTCAAATCCCTCCTCTGCATGCATTGGCATTTGAGCACTTCCATTGCTCATCAGATTCTGTAGATGCAGAATCTGGAACTGCAGATTCTTCTTATACAGACTCGTTGGACGGACGATGATCTTGGTCAGGTTTGTGGTACAAAGACGGAATAGTAAGATCAACCTTAAAGCGACTGCTGCGACTAGGATGGTAGGCATGTTGAAGTCGGGAAATATTTACAAATAATCTCATTTTAGCATCAAACATATTTGCAAATAGGATATTGTATTTTGCCACCATGAGTGTGATTAATACTATCATTTGAAGATAGGTTTTTTTACTCTTGTAGCAATTATTTGTAAATGAGATTTTTTCTTGAGCAGCTTATTACTCTCCTTCCTCTCGTGACTTTGTTTTTTTCTTTTCGCATACACTCAATTCTTCCCCTCGCCTTGATTAATATTATCATTTTCATAAAGTATGGTGCGGCCCACTCCGTAGGATGATCCAAACCGTCTGTTTGTTGGGCCACAGTGCAAATAGGCTGTGCCCCAAAAATCATTTCCATAGGATGATCATAACCCTCGGATCTATAGAGGGACTGCTCATTAGCGAAACTTTTATAGATCAGAGGGTTAGGAACATTCTATGGGAATGTTTTTCTGGGGCACAACCTATTTACATTGTCGCCCAATAAATGGACGGTTTGGATCATCCTATGGAGTGGGCCGTACCGTACTTTTTAAAAGTGAACTTGTGTGGTTGCTCTCTCATAGAACAGCCAGCCCCGAAATGTCTTTTTGCGAAAGTCCATAGCAAATCCCTCATATAAGATTATATGAAAATAGTTTCTAGTGGCATCCAATGAGGCCCTAAGGCTTGCAAGTGCCTCTTGAGCCTTTCATATCGGTCTGTTCAAGATAAAAAAATGTTCATTTCGAAAGATAGTGACTTGGATTCTACGCTGAAGCTGTGATTCTCTTAACCACATTTTCATCAGGTTAGAGAATGAATCGGACATGCTCCGGCTGTGGGTCAGGAATAGATGGTGGATTAAAGGCCATTCAATGAAGCTTTTTAGATTGACTCCTCAATTCCCAGCAGGAAATGGGGAACCCTCTACGGCTGCTGTAGGAAGAAGAAGAAGAAGAAGAACTGGAAGAAGAATTACAAGAGGAAAAAAATAAATTTCAAAGTCATGTGACTTATCAGCAGAAGCAGCAAGAACTACAGCAGCAACTGAAGAAAAATAAAAGTAAGAAAGGCCAGATAAAGCAAACTCCTCCGACCAGGTACTACAGCACTAGTCGTGTTAAATTTTAAGGTGTATTTTATTTTTATTTTGAGAGATGTAGTGAGTTTAATATTGTAATTTTGTGTCCATGGGCATTGTTATGGTCAAAATCTAGTAGATGCTGAGCTAGGGGCAAGGAAAGCTCATTTGTTCTTCAGTGCACAATTAGAAGTTCAAAGCAGAAGTGTTTCACAATCCAGTCTATTACCATAACAACAGATATTCAAAATCCCAAGAATATAGTAAGTTTTCTTTTGAGAAAATGTCTCTCTTACATAGGAGTTATTGCCCGCTATTTATAGTGAATAAAGGATAGAGGGGCATAATGTAATTTCCCTTTCAAGCGTATTACCATATTACCCCTGATGTGTGGAGGTCCCTGATTGGTTATGGTTACTTTTCAGGTATTCCAGCTTAGGAGGGGAAATTACTTGGATGCCCTTGTGTTTAGCAAATACTTTCATGACAGATGTCTACAGCTCATTTGGCCGTTGTTCCTATCCCCAACAGTTGCCTCCCACTGCCCTAAGCCGTACTGGGGTTAGGGAAGTAGAGTTTTCATCCTTTTGGGCATTTTCCCGGTGGCCTTTCGGGGTTTTACGCCCCTCCTTTTTAGGCCTGTTCATAGACCCGAGGCCGGTTCGTAGTGGGCGACCTAAGCTCATTGGATGTCCTGCCACGATGCGAGTTAGAGGGGGACCCACAACCTCCCACGTCGGCCTTGTTTGGATGAACTGGGTTTTTTGTAAATCTCTAGAATGTTTGCTCTATATTTAGAACGGTCTTTACGAGATGATCTCCGAAAATTTCATGTCATATTTAGGTCAGTTTAATCGATATCTACGATTTCACCGATCTACAACTTGGAAGTTTTCCGTACCTCAAAAACATTGTGAAATAGTCAGGACGTCCATTTTCGGATGAGCTCCCAATCAATCCCGCTCAGATCATTCTTTTGAAGACGATGTGGGATTTTATTGATCTACAACTTAAGAGATTTCTGGGGCCTCAAAACGTTGCAAAATAATCAGGTCATCCATCTTTAGACGAGCTCCCAATCAATCCTGCTTAGATCATTCTTTTGAAGACGATGTGGGATTTTATTGATCTACAACTTAAGAGATTTCTGGGGCCTCAAAACGTTGCAAAATAATCAGGTCATCCATCTTTGGACGTGCTCCCAATCTTTGCGCTATTTTAGGCTATTTTTGGAGGGGCTAAGATTTTGTGCCTGGCCTGGAGTAGTCTCCGGCTTTAGGCCAGTCCAGCCTGAGTTAGGACTTGGGCTTCTCGGACTTGAGTGGGTGTAACCGAGTGGATCAGTTTTGTGTCTGACCTGGAGTAATATCCGGCTTTAGGCCGGTCCAGCCCGAGTTAAGACTTGGGCTTCTTGGACTTGGCAATTCTTTGTTGATATGCCGCTGTTAGGCCTAAAATCGGTAACAGGTTATGGTAGGGCTGGGTGGTCCGACTGAGGGGCTGGTTGAGTCCTGCGCTGCACAAGAGTACAGACAAGAGAAAGAAAAGAGTCAGAGGACCAACCCGGAGTGATACTCCGGACGGACGCTTCGACACTCAAGTCAGTATGAGCAGGAGTGCAGAGCAATGTCAGAGCAAAAGCTTAGAGTTTTGGTTCTCAGATTTTCCAGGACCCTCACCTTAGTACAAGTGAAGGCTATTTATAGTGATTCTGAGCCACCTGTCTAGGACAGGTGGTAGTTCTGAGCCAGGTGGTGGCCTCTGTATGGACCAGGTCTCATACCTAAGGAGGGCAGGTGGAGGTCCCTGATTGGTCCAGGTGCCACACCTAGTGGAGACAGGTGTTGGCCTTCCAACGGTCCTTGTGAGGGCCACGTGCCAGCAGCTAATTGGATGCTGAGTCCGGATTCCCTCAGTGCTGAGTCCGGATTCCCTCAGTGCTGAGTCCGGATTCCCTCAGTGCTGAGTCCGGACCCCATCAGTTGCCCCCTGGTTCTTCAAGCCATGAAAGTGGCTAGAAGAAGCAAAGAGAAGGTAAAGACAGCGTCGGGCCGGCCTTAAGGCCTCCAGGCAGCTTAGGCCGGCCTCAGACTCAGCTAGGAGAAATAGTGGCCGGATAGGAGACTCCGGGCGCCCTGGCCTGGCCTTGAAGTTTGGCCTGAATGAATAAGGCCGGGCAGAAGGCATTCGGCTATCCAGCACGGCTAAATTTTTGACCAGAGGTCTGGGCGGCCAGGCTTCCTGGACGTCCTTGGTTCGGGAGGTTATGTGGTCCTGTTCGGCTAAGGCTGTGAACGGCCAGCCGGGCAGGTGTTTGCTTGTAAAGCTTTTTGTCGTCTAGCGCTTTTGTCGTCTAGCGAACGCGTCATATCCTGTCCGGACAGCCGGACAGGTCTTTTGTCGTCTAGCGCTTTTGTCGTCTAGCGAACGCGCCATATCCTGTCCGGACAGCCGGACAGGTCTTTTGTCGTCTAGCGCTTTTGTCGTCTAGCGAACGCGCCATATCCTGTCCGGACAGCCGGACAGGTCTTTTGTCGTCTAGCGCTTTTGTCGTCTAGCGAACGCGCCATATCCTGTTGTGGAACCCGATCCGAGAGAGGCGGGGGGACGTGCCCCCACGCGAGTCTCGGGATCATCCACGTGAAGGAGAGCTCCACCAAGGAACTCTCGAAAGAGTGCCCCTCACAGCATGAGCGGCGATGTCAAGTGAGATACCTCTCGATTCGGGGACCAGCCCAGATTCGAGACGCACCTTAAACAAAGAAAGAGTCGCCATCCAAGGAAGTAGGCCCTGGATCCCATGCTGTGCTCTGTCGCAACAGATAACCAGAGATATAAAAGGTCCGTGCCTGATGACGAATGGGGAAGGGATTAGGCGCCCCCGATTCGCCCAAGTGCGAGCACCTGGTCTCTTATGCCATTTATTATTAACTTTGAAGAGTTTTGGGTAAAAATCATGTGAAATGGGAACGAATATCCCCGAGGTAACGTCTAGCTAATCATGCATGTCTCGGAGATGAATAAGAAGCACACACAAAAAGAAATGAAAGATGTCACCTAAGAATAGCTAGATTATGAGTGCCATGCCTAATTGGTGTCTAAGTTCTGGTGGGCACACACATGCATGCTACATCTAAAGGTATAGGATCTGTACATGAAAGTAAGAAAACACAGCAAAACATACAGCACAACCAATGACTCGACACGACACACCCTAAACTCTAAGGTGATAATTGACTCGGACCAAGATGGCCATACATCTTAGCTGCACTACGTATCCCAGCCTCGGGAAGAATCAGAGCCAACGTAGTTCGGCGACCTATGCTAAACTACAATGCCTAACCCTCTAGAACCGCTATCCTAGACTCGATTAACTAGACCCGACTAGTTTTTAAAGCTTCTTGCGACATTACTTAAGTTCAAGTGAATGGTGATTTTAGGACTCCCTGTATGCCCTAACTAATGCCAGTGAACCCTACACCCTAGGTGTGACTAGGCTGTGTGTCCTAAGGAAAACCGTGGGCTATCTAAGCGCGTTCTAGTCTAGCCATCGGCTCGACTAAGTGTCTAACCGACCACGACCTGAGGCCTCCTAACTCTAGGGACACTCACATGACCGGACATGACAAAGCAACACGATCAGGACAGACTCCCCACTCTACGACACCCCCAAACGCCTAGGACTGACTCCTAACTCTATGGGAGGATCTTTTGAAAATTGTTGGTAAAGTTATTTTGAAGAATTTTTGTAGTTTTGGAAGGTTTTGAAGTTGTGAAAGTTATGAAGTTGTGGGAAATATTTGCAAAATGGTGTAAAAAGAGTGGAAAAAATAATGGTGACTGAACTCAGGGTGCCAGCAGCACGCCTGAGCTGCCTACGTACCCCTCAGCTAGGGATCAAGCCATCCGTAGTTCGGACGGAAAGGTGAGAAATAATGGTAAAGTGGTGTGTAAAGGGTGAAAGAGTGTAAAAAATGGTGACTGAACTCAGGGTGCCAGCAGCACGCCTGAGCTGCCTACGTACCCCTCAGCTAGGGATCAAGCCATCCGTAGTTCGGACGGAAAGGTGAGAAATAATGGTAAAGTGGTGTGTAAAGGGTGAAAGAGTGTAAAAAATGGTGACTGAACTCAGGGTGCCAGCAGCACGCCTGAGCTGCCTACGTACCCCTCAGCTAGGGATCAAGCCATCCGTAGTTCGGACGGAAAGGTGAGAAATAATGGTAAAGTGGTGTGTAAAGGGTGAAAGAGTGTAAAAAATGGTGACTGAACTCAGGGTGCCAGCAGCACGCCTGAGCTGCCTACGTACCCCTCAGCTAGGGATCAAGCCATCCGTAGTTCGGAACAGATTTTCCTAACTACACTCTAATGACTCGAGATTTTTGAGATTTTTGATTTTTCAGATGTTTTTGATTTTTTCGACACAAGAGGACAGAATCCTATCATCACAAGGGGAGGACAGACTCCTGATATCCCGCAAAGGTTGGACAGCATCCTATGCTTTGCGGGGGGAATGAACAGAATCACGACTCTGCAAGGGTTGGACAACATCCTATACCTTGCAAGAGCAGATAGAAGAATATGATCTGATAAAGGGTTGGCTGGAATCCTAACCCCTATGATGATAGGACAAGCTTCAGAAAGACTGAAGGACTGACTCCTGTGCTAACGACTGTTATAATTACTATTCATAATTACTATTCACAATACTATTCATGATTACTATTTAAAACTACTATTCACAGTAGGACCCACCAAGTACTATTCATACCTCAGCGGGCTCCACACCAGCGGGCCCCACATCAGCGGGCCCCACGTCAGCAGGCCCCACATCAGCGGGCCCCACATCAGCGGGCCTCACACCAGCGGGTCCCACCACCAGCGGGCCCCACACAAGCGGGCCCCACACCAGCGGGCCCCACACAAGCGGGTCCCACATCTGCCTAAAGAACCCACAACCATTGACCTATAGACAAGTGCGACAAATGGTAAACAGAGATGGAAATTTACAGACAGATTTAAGAGCAGCATGCCAAAGCGAGATCTGAGACTAGGTGCAGCTTTACCTTAGATTGAATCCTGATCGATTGATGCCTTTGATCCCCTTTGATTTTTCTTTTAGCTTCAAGCAGCTGATCTTTGCAAAATTCTCAAAATGGGTTGAAAATGAGAGGAAGAACGATGATGACGATCGGACCTCCGGTCAATTTGCCGGAGATGGAGATAATGGAAAATGCTGATTTTGGGTTAGAAGTGAAGGTGGAAGGAAGGTGATGGTGGTTGAAGTGAAAATGAAATGGGTTTGTTGGTAGAAAATGGGGAAAATCAAAATGAGATGGGTTTTAGACCTAGGGACCAAGGAGATGGGTAAGATGGAGGAGGGTGGTCGGTGGCGGTGGAATGGGATGGAGATGAAGGTGGAGGAAAAGAAATGGGGGGGGGGTGCTGTGGATGGGATTCGGTGAAAAACCGAATGATTTTTTTTTTTTTTTTTTTTTTTTTGAAGTGGGTTTTGCTCAAACATGGGTTTTGGGTAGAGATGGGGATGGAGGGGGGTTTGGAGGTGAAAATAGGGGGGAGTAGAATGGGGGAGGTGGCGGCTCGGATTCCGGTGAGTTGCCGGCCGGAGATGGGTTTGGCCTCGCCGGATTCCGGCTGGCCGTGGTGGTGGAGAGGGTGGCTCGGTCGGATTCCGACCGGGTGGGTGTTTTGGGTGGGGTTCGGTGGTGGAGAAAATGGGGGAAGAAGAGGTGGAGAAAAGGAAGAGTGGAGAAAGTGGGGGTGGGAGGCGGCTTGCCGGATTCCGGCAAGCTTGCAGGAGAAGATGGTGTTGGCTGCCCCTCTTTTTTTTTCTTTTTTTTGGAATGGGTTTTGTGAGTTTGGTTGGAATCGGTTTTGGGGAAGAAGGCTAGGTGGTGGCTGGTGGCGGTGGGGAGTGGCTATGGAGGAAGATTTTCGAGGTGGGTTTTGGGGGAAAATGGGTTTGGGTTTCGGTGGTGGAGGAAGGTGTAGGTGGAGGACGGTGGGGGATTTTCGAGGGGTTGGGCGGTGGTGGAGCCGGAGGTAGGGGGTGGCTGTGGTGGTGCCGGATTTTCAAAATGCCGAAATGGGTTTCGGTTTTTGGGGTTGGGGAAAATGGGTTTGGGTTTCGGTGGTGGAGGAAGGTGTAGGTGGAGGACGGTGGGGGATTTTCGAGGGGTTGGGCGGTGGTGGAGCCGGAGGTAGGGGGTGGCTGTGGTGGTGCCGGATTTAATGGAGCTCGCCGGATTCCGGTGGTGCTTGCCGGAATCAATGGCAAAGGGAAGAAAAGTGGTCGGTGGAAAAGAAGGTGGGATGGGATTAGAGTTGGGGAAGAGATGGGTTTGATCTTGGGGTTGCAATGGAGGAGGGTTTGGGCGAATATGGAGGTTGGATCTCCGGCGAGACCGCCGGAGAAGATGACCGGAGTGGTCTCTCTCCCTCTCTCTCTCTCTCTCTCTCTCTCTCCCTCTCTCTCTCTCTCTAGGTTTTTTTTTTTTTTTTCACAGCAGATGCTAGCCCCCCCTCCATTTTGCCATCATTCGATGGTTATGTAAATGGGAATGATATTTTCGCCCCCCCCTTTTGCTCCATGGGCAGCCCTCTCTTGTGCACTTGTGACTACTTTTGTACCCTATAGGGGGGGTGTCTAGGTTAAAAAAAGATGGGAAATCAAAAGGGCAATGATAAACTTGACCTTGCTTTTGCTATGGACAGCCACCTCATTAGTGAATTTACCTTATTTTCGATTGGGAAGGATGGTCCATAAAAAAAAAATGTTCAATGAAAATTTCGAATATTTATTAGACCCTTTAGTTTCCCGCAGGTAACCCTTTTCTGCGAAAATAGCCTAATTAGAACACCTCCTAACTAGATAAATCGCTCTTCTCTCAGGATACATTCACCCCCCTTTCTGGTTTACACTACGCACATTATCTTGGCTCGTTCGCTAGGCAAACGCGCTCGGATTTCGACGGAATTTTGCAGGGGCCTTGGTGGGACCCAAAGCTAGCCTAGGGTTAAGTTTGGGACCCTAGCTCATTGATTTGGTGGGGTTTTGCACAAAATTGGAAGGTTTAAGGCACGGTCAAAATGGGGTGTCTACAGATGCCCCTCTTTGGCAGAGCGTGATTGTCGCGCGAATGTCAAAGCTGAACAGACAACACATTTTGACGGGCCCAAGATTTCGAACAGAAGGGATGCAAAGGGTGACGAGATGGATCGACGAGACAGATTCTCATCGAGAAGGAATGATAAGATGAATTAACGAGACAGAATCTCAAAAAGAAAACTGAGGTGGACTCTCAAGCGGTAATGAGACAGACTCTCACACAATGCAGAATGGAATGATTAGACAGCATCTAATTAAGCCACTCAGGGATTTGGAGATTGTAAAGCGGAATGATTAGACAGCATCTTGATCAAACCTAAATTGGGATCTGAGAAGACAGCATCTTGACAGATGAACAGGGCGGAATGATTAGACAGGTATCATGATCAAACCTGAATTGGGATCTGAGAAGACAGCATCTTGACAGATGAACACGGCGGAATGATTAGACAGCATCATGATCAAACCTGAATTGGGATCTGAGAAGACAGCATCTTGACAGACGAACGTTGCGGAATGATTAGACAGTTATCATGATCAAACCTGAATCGGGATCTGAGAAGACAGCATCTTGACAGATGAACACAGCGGAATGATTAGACAGCATCATGATCAAACCTGAATCGGGATCTGAGAAGACAGCATCTTGACAGATGAATATAGCGGAATGATTAGACAGTTATCATGATCAAACCGGGATTGAGATCTGAGAAGACAGCATCTTGACAGACGAACGTTGCGGAATGATTAGACAGTTATCATGATCAAACCTGAATTGGGATCTGAGAAGACAGCATCTTGACAGATGAACACAGCAGAATGATTAGACAGTTATCATGATCAAACCGGGATTGGGATCTGAGAAGACAGCATCTTGACAGATGAACGAAGCGGAATGATTAGACAGTTATCATGATCAAACCTGGGATCTGAGAAGACAGCATCTTGACAGATGAACGAAGCGGAATGATTAGACAGTTATCATGATCAAACCGGGATTGAGATCTGAGAAGACAGCATCTTGACAGACGAACGTTGCGGAATGATTAGACAGTTATCATGATCAAACCTGAATTGGGATCTGAGAAGACAGCATCTTGACAGATGAACACAGCAGAATGATTAGACAGCATCATGATCAAACCTGAATCGGGATCTGAGAAGACAGCATCTTGACAGATGAACACAGCGGAATGATTAGACAGCATCATGATCAAACCTGAATCGGGATCTGAAAAGACAGCATCTTGACAGATTGACAACAGCGGAATGGGTGCTCTAAGGGAGACTTTAGTGAGGTGCTCTCAGGGAGACTTTGGTTGGGTGCTCTCAGGGAGACTTTGGTGAGGTGCTCTCAGGGAGACTTTAGTGAGGTGCTCTCAGGGAGACTTTAGTTGGATGCTCTCAGGGAGACTTTGGTGGGTGCTCTCAGGGAGACTTTAGTGAGGTGCTCTCAGGGAGACTTTGGTTGGGTGCTCTCAGGGAGACTTTGGTGGGTGCTCTCAGGGAGACTTTAGTGAGGTGCTCTCAGGGAGACTTTGGTTGGATGCTCTCAGGGAGACTTTAGTGCGGTGCTCTCAGGGAGACTTTAGTTGGGTGCTCTCAGAGAGACTTTGGTTGGGTGCTCTCAGGGAGACTTTAGTTGGGTGCTCTCAGGGAGACTTTGGTTGGATGCTCTCAGGGAGACTTTAGTGAGGTGCTCTCAGGGAGACTTTGGTTGGATGCTCTCAGGGAGACTTACACGGATGATGCCTCAGGGGTCTTACACAGATGGGATGCCTCAGGGGTCTTACACGGATAGGATGCCTCAGGGGTCTTACACAGATGATGCCTCAGGGGTCTTACACGGATGATGCCTCAGGGGTCTTACACAGATGGGATGCCTCAGGGGTCTTACACGGATGGGATGCCTCAGGGGTCTTACACGGATGGAATGCCTCAGGGGTCTTACACGTATGGGATGCCTCAGGGGACTTTGGAAGGGATTGATATTTCTTTTGATTTTGATTGATTGATTTATTGATTCAGATTGATTCCTTTGAAAATTATTTTGTCTCTTGCCGAGAAAATGGGAGTGCGAGTTCTTTACTGAGGACCAGGCTCACATGATCTGCTGAGGTTCTGAGTATTGACCACTTCTTCTGAGAGAACTGAATTCTGCTGGAGATTGAAGGCTGCGTGAGCACATTCTAGACTTCGCTAGGGAAACTGATTTTCTTGGAGAATTGACTCTTCTGAAGAGTGGAATCAACTGAGGAGTTTAGAGGTTTGGCTTGAGATGTGCTCGTACCCATCTTATCTTAACTTGCTGGAGGCCTTATTACTGATTGCCTTTGTGTGCTTGACATCTTTTATGACGCGAGTCATAAAAGATGCCCCTAGTATATTGTGTTTCCATGACAGGAGTTTTAAGGAGGCAGGACAATGATGGTTGAAGAAAAGATGTTTCATTTCATGAAGGCTTGAGGTTGCACAGTTTTTTTTTTTTTTTGTATGGAGAGAGTAGGACAATCACCATGATGGCCGAGTCTGAGAATCCCTTCTTTCGTATTGCTAACTTTTGGAGGCTTAAGGTCTCTGGTAGGTTTGAATAAGATGTCTCTCGCCCCTTCTGATACCTAAACCAGGATTTACTCTGAATTTTCTTTGCATTTTGGAAGACACGCTCCCATTCTTCCAGCACCCGACAGTTTGGACTTTGCAAGGAAAGGGAACACAAATATGAAGGAGGAACAGATTTCCAAGGACTCAATCAAAGAAGACTCTTTTTGCTTTAAGGACTCGACTCGCTTTCGACTCACTCTTGGATCTGATGTGTTATTTTTCAAGGGTATGGCTTAGCCACTCTTAGAGTATTTCGAAGACCATGTCAAGAGGCACTACTCTCCTCTTTCGGTGTTTCCGTCATGGTTATTATCCCTTTCGGATTGCTCGGTTTCAATGCCCCTAGTTTAGAGGAATGTTAAAGTAATCTTGCTGGCACTACTTGGACTCCGAGATTTTGCCCTGGTTGAAGACTGTTTCTCCATCTTGATGATTCGCTTTTTCGTTGGAAGTCATTGCCATTGACCAGATTGCCTTTTCAGGTTTTCAATCTGACGGACCGCTTGCCCTAACTTTTGCCTGGTTCGCCCTTTCGGGTTTTCAATCCAGCGGGCTTGATACCCTAATTTTTGCCTAAGCCGACTTTTCAGTTGTCAACTTAGCGGGTGAATGACCCTAAATTTTGCCTAGACCGCCCTCTCGGGTTTTCAGCCTAGCGGGTCTTCAGACTCCATCGTTTTTTTTTTTTTTGACTTTGAACCTCTGCTTGTTCACCAGAAGGACTTTCTAGGCGGGATTGGGTTCAAAAGGGTTGGATATTTCCTTTGGATTTCAAAGTTTCAACCGAACCTGGATTGGTCAGGTTGCCTAAGTACCCCAAAAATGGAGGATCAGGTCCGCGTAGTTTGCTGGGGTTTGCAACACAATGATTTGGCTTTAAGCTCAAAAGTTGAAAGGGAATAATTTGATTTTTATTCCAAAGGTTGAAAGGGAATAATTTGACTTTTATTCCAAAGGTTGAAAGGGAATAATTTGACTTTTATTCCAAAGGTTGACCGAACCTGAATTGATCAGGTTGCCTACGTACCCTATAGAAAGGGATCAGGTCAGACGTAGTTCGAACATAAATGCCCCTGGTTTGAGGGTGTTTGAAAAGAATGTTTGATTTTGTTGAGGCTCGAAGGTGTTTGCAAAAGGATTTTTTTTTAAACTTGGGATTTTTGGCGTTTAAAGCGCAGGCGTCCAAGGATGGCCTTCTGGTGTTTTGGCATATAAGCTTCTTGAATGGCCAAGGTTCAATGGCTTTGAACTTTTTCTCTTGTTCTCTATTTTTTTTTTGAGGAGTCTGGCGGCATTTCCTGGCAAGACTTCATCTGCACTGTGCAAACTAGACTGATTGAATTCCCACTTTTTCTTTGGGATCTCGCACTGATATTCGGGATTCTACGACTCTGGGTCCTCTCTGAATGCTGAAGATTTTGAAATCTTTCAATCTATTTATCAGCTCTGCTTTTTGAGATTCTGACGTTCTTGAGGAGTTGACGTGGGGCATGCTCCCTTCTTCTTTCTTCTCGGGATTCTATCTTTTTTTTATTGGATGTCGGGGAGGCCCCTACTCCTTGAATGTTCTAACTTGAAATTCCATCGGAATGTATAGCCCAAGTATTCTTTTTGGGGTTCATGTTCTATGCTCATGACTTTGTTGTCCGAAAGTCTTCTCTCAATTTTTCATTAACTTCACTTGATGTCTGGTATTCTTCGTTTGAAATTTTCACTTTTTCGACCCGATGTCTGAAGCTGAGGGTGACTTACGTTGAACAGTGCCAAGGCATGCTTCTGGTTTATCCTCATAGGACCAAGCAACACTTATTTGAACCCTCTAAATAGGTTTATCGATTCTTTGCGCTCTTCGGGAGATTTTGCCAATCCTTATTTCCCGAGTTTCGGATTTGGATACCACTATCCACGGTATCGATTTCATCTTCGAGTGGCTTTGCTCGACGCTCTTCCCCTCGTTTGATCAGCTTTCAAATCTCGAGGAGAATTTCATCGGCATCCTCGTCTGAGGAGGGTGTCTTAATTTGTTTATTAACATTAGATCCAAGAGTGAACATATACAAGAATAATGACGACACTGGAATCAAATGTTCGTTGCATTGAATGTTTGAAGTACATACATTGATTTTTGACGCGCCACGATAGGCTTTCCATCAAATTCAACAAAAGATTGGACATTGGTTCACAATGAGAGAGACCAATAAACACAACGTACGTAGAATTGATATTGACATGGTTAGGCTTACCAACTTTGACAGGAGGGTTGGTATACACTCTTCCAAACAAATTTCAAAGATGAGACACTTCATCGGAGGCAACGGATTGGCGCTGAAAGTTCAAGGACAACGTGCTTTCATTGATAATGATTGGAGAGAGCAATCCTGGAGTTAGAATCTCAGAAGAGAGGGCCTCTTTGGTTTCTGTTGATCCAGCTCAAATTGTCCTTTAGCACCTGACAATGGCAAGGCTTTCTCTGGTATAATGTTTTCAAGGAGTTCAAGCTCTGACATTTTTCTTTTCCCTTCCTAATCATTTTCCAGCCCAGAGGTGGTATAGGTAGAGGTGGTAAGATCTGTGAAGGGTTGAATGAGTTGAATGGTTCCCATGGTGGGTGAAAGAAGTGCAACACGGTTATGTGCAGGGTTCTCAGAAGCATTTGAGTTCGAGAAGACTGAGGGGATCCCCGTCTATCAGGTCATGGATGTCATCACCATCTCTCTCATTTCTCTCAAGACGAGACTTTCAGCATACTCAGCCATCTGGGCAATGTGAGAGGAAAAAGGTATAGCGGGCTAGACCAAGCGAGTTTAGAGATGAAAGCTTTTTGGGGTTGATGGTAGACGAGTGACTAAGACTCCTTTCATGGACACCACAAACACTAAGCTCAATGAGAATTAATCACATGGCAATGCAATGCGCAAGTTGAGACAAAAGGTAGCACAAACACATCCTTCCCCTTGGATAAAAATCCTACAGCATAACAACTGTACATGAAGATGTAGTACGGCAAGTACATGGTTCGTCAACAAGCCTAAAAGGATGATGACCACACTCAAGGTATTTGGAAAAAATTCGGCAGCATAACGGCCATACTAGGAGGGTCTCAGCAACTAAATATGAAGAGTATGCCGTCATGGTCAAGATAAAGCAGGGCTCTCAGCAAGAACACATTCCGGTAATGATAATGGCAAGATAGACTCATAACCGACATGCGGAGTACATCTGATCAGGATCAATCAAATGATCAAGCACATGGGAGATAGATCATGGCTAAAAGAGCCAAGCATCTGATGATAATCCATAAAATGGAGAGAGAGGAATAATTGATTAGATTATGAAGGAAAACTTAACTAGGAAGTAAACCCTAATCTAATAACAAATATGTATACATATATATACATCCTAACCAGGGGCACCAACCCTAGTCTAATCTAGCGGAGCCAAGGAGGTCTCGACTCGAAAATGTCTGTGAGTGTACTAGACAACGCGGCGAGTAATCACAGTGTGACTTACCCTTCTACACTACATGGGTAGGCTGACTTCTATCCTAGGCTCACACATGCTGGTCGCACATGTTCGTCCTATATGAGTACATATATATAGTGTCCTAGCAAGGGTTCCCTAATTTTGGTTCTAAAGGGAGCAACTAATATATATATACATAATATAATGAAATGAAAGTAGGGCCCAGGCATTTCTGCAGGGTACTATGCCTATGACCATACCCTTGATGTATAACGCCAGCACACCCAGCATTATACAGAGTATGTTCATTGCTCATCGGCTGCTGTAGAACACCAGCACACCCAGTGTCTACGGCTGCAGCTCTGGCGCATAGCTCGGAAATAGATACAACGGCTCCCATCTGGTGCGCGTCATATCTATTCCCTGAGGCCAATAATGAAAATAATGAAAGAAATAAAGAATATGACAATGCATGATGTGCAGTGTGTGAATCCCTTGTTTTATTTACGCACCTAATTGGTGCCCCTGGATTTCTAACGATAAAGTTCCCATTTAACTTGGTTTTGACCCAAATTTCTTCAAAATTAATAAAAATGGCATTTTCACAGAGTTAGGCAATGTTTCAAAAAATCCCCAGCAGAGTCGCCAGTCTGTGGACCCCGATCCGGGACGGGCGTGAGGGGACGGGCCCCCGCGCGAGTCTCTCTAGATCGTCCACGTGAAGGAGAGCCCCACCAAGGAACTCTCGAAAGAGTGCCCCTCACAGCATGAGCGGCGATGTAAAGTGAGATACCTCTCGATTCGGGGACTAGCCCAGATTCGAGGCGTACCTTAAACAAAGAAGAGTCGCCATCCAAGGAAGTAGGCCCTGGATCCCATGCTGTGCTCTGTCGCAACAGATAACCAGAGATATAAAAGGTCCGTGCCTGATGACGAATGGGGAAGGGATTAGGCGCCCCCGATTCGCCCAAGTGCGAGCACCTGGTCTCTTATGCCATTTATTATTAACTTTGAAGAGTTTTGGGTAAAAATCATGTGAAATGGGAACGAATATCCCCGAGGTAACGTCTAGCTAATCATGCATGTCTCGGAGATGAATAAGAAGCACACACAAAAAGAAATGAAAGATGTCACCTAAGAATAGCTAGATTATGAGTGCCATGCCTAATTGGTGTCTAAGTTCTGGTGGGCACACACATGCATGCTACATCTAAAGGTATAGGATCTGTACATGAAAGTAAGAAAACACAGCAAAACATACAGCACAACCAATGACTCGACACGACACACCCTAAACTCTAAGGTGATAATTGACTCGGACCAAGATGGCCATACATCTTAGCTGCACTACGTATCCCAGCCTCGGGAAGAATCAGAGCCAACGTAGTTCGGCGACCTATGCTAAACTACAATGCCTAACCCTCTAGAACCGCTATCCTAGACTCGATTAACTAGACCCGACTAGTTTTTAAAGCTTCTTGCGACATTACTTAAGTTCAAGTGAATGGTGATTTTAGGACTCCCTGTATGCCCTAACTAATGCCAGTGAACCCTACACCCTAGGTGTGACTAGGCTGTGTGTCCTAAGGAAAACCGTGGGCTATCTAAGCGCGTTCTAGTCTAGCCATCGGCTCGACTAAGTGTCTAACCGACCACGACCTGAGGCCTCCTAACTCTAGGGACACTCACATGACCGGACATGACAAAGCAACACGATCAGGACAGACTCCCCACTCTACGACACCCCCAAACGCCTAGGACTGACTCCTAACTCTATGGGAGGATCTTTTGAAAATTGTTGGTAAAGTTATTTTGAAGAATTTTTGTAGTTTTGGAAGGTTTTGAAGTTGTGAAAGTTATGAAGTTGTGGGAAATATTTGCAAAATGGTGTAAAAAGAGTGGAAAAAATAATGGTGACTGAACTCAGGGTGCCAGCAGCACGCCTGAGCTGCCTACGTACCCCTCAGCTAGGGATCAAGCCATCCGTAGTTCGGACGGAAAGGTGAGAAATAATGGTAAAGTGGTGTGTAAAGGGTGAAAGAGTGTAAAAAATGGTGACTGAACTCAGGGTGCCAGCAGCACGCCTGAGCTGCCTACGTACCCCTCAGCTAGGGATCAAGCCATCCGTAGTTCGGACGGAAAGGTGAGAAATAATGGTAAAGTGGTGTGTAAAGGGTGAAAGAGTGTAAAAAATGGTGACTGAACTCAGGGTGCCAGCAGCACGCCTGAGCTGCCTACGTACCCCTCAGCTAGGGATCAAGCCATCCGTAGTTCGGACGGAAAGGTGAGAAATAATGGTAAAGTGGTGTGTAAAGGGTGAAAGAGTGTAAAAAATGGTGACTGAACTCAGGGTGCCAGCAGCACGCCTGAGCTGCCTACGTACCCCTCAGCTAGGGATCAAGCCATCCGTAGTTCGGAACAGATTTTCCTAACTACACTCTAATGACTCGAGATTTTTGAGATTTTTGATTTTTCAGATGTTTTTGATTTTTTCGACACAAGAGGACAGAATCCTATCATCACAAGGGGAGGACAGACTCCTGATATCCCGCAAAGGTTGGACAGCATCCTATGCTTTGCGGGGGGAATGAACAGAATCACGACTCTGCAAGGGTTGGACAACATCCTATACCTTGCAAGAGCAGATAGAAGAATATGATCTGATAAAGGGTTGGCTGGAATCCTAACCCCTATGATGATAGGACAAGCTTCAGAAAGACTGAAGGACTGACTCCTGTGCTAACGACTGTTATAATTACTATTCATAATTACTATTCACAATACTATTCATGATTACTATTTAAAACTACTATTCACAGTAGGACCCACCAAGTACTATTCATACCTCAGCGGGCTCCACACCAGCGGGCCCCACATCAGCGGGCCCCACGTCAGCGGGCCCCACGTCAGCAGGCCCCACATCAGCGGGCCCCACATCAGCGGGCCCCACACCAGCGGGTCCCACCACCAGCGGGCCCCACACAAGCGGGCCCCACACCAGCGGGCCCCACACAAGCGGGTCCCACATCTGCCTAAAGAACCCACAACCATTGACCTATAGACAAGTGCGACAAATGGTAAACAGAGATGGAAATTTACAGACAGATTTAAGAGCAGCATGCCAAAGCGAGATCTGAGACTAGGTGCAGCTTTACCTTAGATTGAATCCTGATCGATTGATGCCTTTGATCCCCTTTGATTTTTCTTTTAGCTTCAAGCAGCTGATCTTTGCAAAATTCTCAAAATGGGTTGAAAATGAGAGGAAGAACGATGATGACGATCGGACCTCCGGTCAATTTGCCGGAGATGGAGATAATGGAAAATGCTGATTTTGGGTTAGAAGTGAAGGTGGAAGGAAGGTGATGGTGGTTGAAGTGAAAATGAAATGGGTTTGTTGGTAGAAAATGGGGAAAATCAAAATGAGATGGGTTTTAGACCTAGGGACCAAGGAGATGGGTAAGATGGAGGAGGGTGGTCGGTGGCGGTGGAATGGGATGGAGATGAAGGTGGAGGAAAAGAAATGGGGGGGGGTGCTGTGGATGGGATTCGGTGAAAAACCGAATGATTTTTTTTTTTTTTTTTTTTTTTTGAAGTGGGTTTTGCTCAAACATGGGTTTTGGGTAGAGATGGGGATGGAGGGGGGTTTGGAGGTGAAAATAGGGGGGAGTAGAATGGGGGAGGTGGCGGCTCGGATTCCGGTGAGTTGCCGGCCGGAGATGGGTTTGGCCTCGCCGGATTCCGGCTGGCCGTGGTGGTGGAGAGGGTGGCTCGGTCGGATTCCGACCGGGTGGGTGTTTTGGGTGGGGTTCGGTGGTGGAGAAAATGGGGGAAGAAGAGGTGGAGAAAAGGAAGAGTGGAGAAAGTGGGGGTGGGAGGCGGCTTGCCGGATTCCGGCAAGCTTGCAGGAGAAGATGGTGTTGGCTGCCCCTCTTTTTTTTTCTTTTTTTTGGAATGGGTTTTGTGAGTTTGGTTGGAATCGGTTTTGGGGAAGAAGGCTAGGTGGTGGCTGGTGGCGGTGGGGAGTGGCTATGGAGGAAGATTTTCGAGGTGGGTTTTGGGGGAAAATGGGTTTGGGTTTCGGTGGTGGAGGAAGGTGTAGGTGGAGGACGGTGGGGGATTTTCGAGGGGTTGGGCGGTGGTGGAGCCGGAGGTAGGGGGTGGCTGTGGTGGTGCCGGATTTTCAAAATGCCGAAATGGGTTTCGGTTTTTGGGGTTGGGGAAAATGGGTTTGGGTTTCGGTGGTGGAGGAAGGTGTAGGTGGAGGACGGTGGGGGATTTTCGAGGGGTTGGGCGGTGGTGGAGCCGGAGGTAGGGGGTGGCTGTGGTGGTGCCGGATTTAATGGAGCTCGCCGGATTCCGGTGGTGCTTGCCGGAATCAATGGCAAAGGGAAGAAAAGTGGTCGGTGGAAAAGAAGGTGGGATGGGATTAGAGTTGGGGAAGAGATGGGTTTGATCTTGGGGTTGCAATGGAGGAGGGTTTGGGCGAATATGGAGGTTGGATCTCCGGCGAGACCGCCGGAGAAGATGACCGGAGTGGTCTCTCTCCCTCTCTCTCTCTCTCTCTCTCTCTCTCCCTCTCTCTCTCTCTCTAGGTTTTTTTTTTTTTTTTCACAGCAGATGCTAGCCCCCCCTCCATTTTGCCATCATTCGATGGTTATGTAAATGGGAATGATATTTTCGCCCCCCCCTTTTGCTCCATGGGCAGCCCTCTCTTGTGCACTTGTGACTACTTTTGTACCCTATAGGGGGGGTGTCTAGGTTAAAAAAAGATGGGAAATCAAAAGGGCAATGATAAACTTGACCTTGCTTTTGCTATGGACAGCCACCTCATTAGTGAATTTACCTTATTTTCGATTGGGAAGGATGGTCCATAAAAAAAAAATGTTCAATGAAAATTTCGAATATTTATTAGACCCTTTAGTTTCCCGCAGGTAACCCTTTTCTGCGAAAATAGCCTAATTAGAACACCTCCTAACTAGATAAATCGCTCTTCTCTCAGGATACATTCACCCCCCTTTCTGGTTTACACTACGCACATTATCTTGGCTCGTTCGCTAGGCAAACGCGCTCGGATTTCGACGGAATTTTGCAGGGGCCTTGGTGGGACCCAAAGCTAGCCTAGGGTTAAGTTTGGGACCCTAGCTCATTGATTTGGTGGGGTTTTGCACAAAATTGGAAGGTTTAAGGCACGGTCAAAATGGGGTGTCTACACCTGTCCGGACAGCCGGACAGGTCTTTTGTCTTCTAGCGCTTTTGTCGTCTAGCGAACGCGCCATATCCTGTCCGGACAGCCGGACAGGTCTTTTGTCGTCTAGCGCTTTTGTCGTCTAGCGAACGCGCCATATCCTGTCCGGACAGCCGGACAGGTCTTTTGTCGTCTAGCGCTTTTGTCGTCTAGCGAACGCGCCATATCCTGTCCGGACAGCCGGACAGGTCTTTTGTCGTCTAGCGCTTTTGTCGTCTAGCGAACGCGCCATATCCTGTCCGGATAGCCGGACAGGTCTTTTGTCTTCTAGCGCTTTTGTCGTCTAGCGAACGCGCCATATCCTGTCCGGACAGCCGGACAGGTCTTTTGTCGTCTAGCGCTTTTGTCGTCTAGCGAACGCGCCATATCCTGTCCGGAGAGACGGACAGGTCTTTTGTCTTCTGAATGCGTCATATCCTGTCCGGACAGCCGGACAGGTCTTTTGTCGTCTAGCGCTTTTGTCGTCTAGCGAACGCGCCATATCCTGTCCGGACAGCCGGACAGGTCTTTTGTCGTCTAGCGAACGCGCCATATCCTGTCCGGACAGCCGGACAGGTCTTTTGTCTTCTAGCGCTTTGGGACCTGTGCCTTGTATTTAATGCAGGCGGCGCATTTAATGCGGTCGGCGCATTTAATGCGAACGGCGCATTTAATGCGGAAGGCGACGTGGCGCACTTCGGCTGGCGGAAAGGGGCGGGATTTTTCCCGCTCTTCCCAGCCTCTCTATAAATACTGAAGTTTACTCTTCATTTCTTACTTTTCATCTTTTACTCTCCTCCTCTTCTGTTCGGCTACTCAAGTTTTCTGCCCGCTTCGGATCAGTGAGCCCGGAGGTCCTCGTCCAACACTTCAGTTCGGTAATCTTTTTTAGCTTTTAGCTTTTCTTTTCTTCCTTTTTTATGTCTAGCACTAGTTCGGAGACGGACTCCAGCTCAAAGGAGTCCGGTTCGACCAGTACCACCACGGGGTCCGGGGCGTCGGAGAGGGCGGTGCCGGCCTCACCTATAGTGGAGGCCGGTGTTGAGGGCGAAGAGCTAGTGATCGTAATAGACGAGGAGAGCGGTGAGGAAATGAGTGTGGACTTAGACACAATCCCGGCCTGTGGGGACGGACCGGACCGGGTAGAAACCAGCGACGATGATGAGGACGTCGAAGCGGCAGTTCCTCAATCGTCGCGCATGCCAGTCGAGGTGATAGCGGAGGCACAGATGGAAGCCAACCCACAGTATAACATCGGGGCCCTATACGAGGTGAACCATCTGTGGCCGAACAGGCTTCAGATCGTCAGGGACAAATACTGTATTCCTAGCCGGTACATTCTGAGGGCGGCTGTCGAAGGGGATCGGGCCAGCAACGATAGTGCAGACCTCTGCGTATATGAAGAGGCCTTACGGGCCGGGCTTAGGCTCCCCTTCCACCCCTTTTTTGCGGACGTACTGAATTATTACGGGCTGGCGGTTACACAGGTCGTCCCAAACTCTTGGAGAACGCTGATCGGCTTCTTGTACCTTCTTGAAGTCCGGCTCCGTAGGAACCCCACCGTGCCCGTCTTCAGGATGTGTGCGCACCTGAAGAGGCATAAGGACGGCGGCTGGATCTACATTAGCCAGAGGCCTGAAATGAAAATGATCACTGGGATACCTTCTTCCATTCACACATGGAAGAACAGGTTCTTCTATGTAAAGGACACCGTGCCGGGCTCGCACTGGCCGTTCTCATTACAATGGAGAACGCCGGACACTCGCCGCCTTAGTAAAAAACCAGCCCTCGAGGACTATGACCATATGACCTTCGCTCTGATCAAAGAAGAGCTCAAGCGAGGTCCAATACACTGCTCAGAGTTCGAAGAAGAGGCCGAGCTGGTCGCACTCGGGGTCAGTCGTGCGACGCCGGCACGTACGTAGATCTTTTAGGATAACATTTTGTTTTTCTGAAGTGTTCTTCAATTTTCACATTTCTGACTGCGCTCCGTTCTCTTTTGCAGAAATGGTGAAGCAGATGTCCCTTTTAGACAGAATCAAGCAGACCTCGGGCGCGTCCCCAGCGCAGGAGCAGCCCCAAACAAAGGGCAAGAAGAGGAAGGTGCCGGAGTCGACCCCGCCGATGGTCGCACTGGCTAAGCCTCTGAAAAGCAGCCGGGCGACGCATAAGCTTGCCCTATCGAGCCGGGCAGATACCCCGGCTCAGAGCTCAAAGTCCGGAGCGGCGACAGGGCCAAAACACGGCGGGGCAGTACTGGGTATTCCGGCCGCCGCATCAGTTGGAGGCGACAACGTCTTCCGCCCGAACTGGGCCGTGCAGAAAACGGACACCGGTCTGGGGGATACCCGGGTGGCCACAGAGTTGATGTACAAGGGCGTCCTCCCACGCGACCGGTTAGAAGTCGAAAAAGAGGTGCCGGAGACCTGCGAACCGGCAATCAGCTCCGCCCTCTATCAACTCCAGGTCTACTCAAGGGATATGGCTAAGAAGCGATATCTCTTCTCTGAGACGATCACAAGGATCGAGTCTGAAAAGGCCCAACTCCAGAAGGAGAACGGCGAGCTCAATGAAGCCGTCCAGATCAAAGAGGCCGAACTCAACAGCTTACAGGACGAACTGCAGAGGGTCAAAAACCAGGCCGTGCAGGATCTCCTAAGTTCGGCAGAGAGGGCCGGAAGGAAGGAGAAGGCGGCCGTGGAGAAGGCCGTGAAGGAAACCGAGGAGAGGAAGGAGGCCCAGCACTTCGACTTAGGCCTCCAGGCTTACAGGGCGGGTTTCCTTCTCTGCTCCGAGCAGGTGAAGAGGCTTCACCCCGGCATCTCCTTGGACGGGCTAACCGTCCCGTATGCACCTCCGGAGGAGGAGGAAGATGAGGAGGAAGACGAACCAGACTCCTCCCGGCCTATTGAAGTAGATGCGGAGGTGACTGTGGCCGCCGTCTCCTCTGCGGAGGGCGGCGAGCTTGCAGCCCTCACTCCCACAGAGGTCGTCACCGAGGTGGTGGCAGACGAGGAGGCCTGAGTAGCAGCCTTCTTTCTTTTTGGTAATATGTTTTTTTGCACAGTTTGTAATGCCCATTCTTTGTAAGCCAGCTCGGCGAAGAGAGCAATTTTGTAATATGAATACTGAATACAAATACATTTTTGTTCAACTGTCTGTACGGCATTCTTATTTTTTGTACGCATTATTTCTGTGCTGCGTCGAGAACCGAGCTGGAAGCTTGGTACTCAAACACTTAGGAAATATTTGAAGGTGGTTTCCACTACGGGCGTCCAGGCTGGAACTGATCTCCAAGCCACTAGGATGAGCCGGAGTGCACCACTACTGCTCGTCCTAAGTCTGCGAGAACCGAGCTGGAAGCTTGGTACTCAAACACTTAGAAAATATTTGAAGGTGGTTTCCACTACGGGCGTCCTGGCTGGAACTGATCTCCGAGCCACTAGGATGAGCCGGAGTGCACCACTACTGCTCGTCCTAAGTCTGCGAGAACCGAGCTGGAAGCTTGGTACTCAAACACTTAGGAAATATTTGAAGTGGTTTCCACTGCGGGCGTCCTGGCTGGAACTGATCTCCGAGCCACTAGGATGAGCCGGAGTGCACCACTACTGCTCGTCCTAAGTCTGCGAGAACCGAGCTGGAAGCTTGGTACTCAAACACTCAGGAAATATTTGAAGTGGTTTCCACTGCGGGCGTCCTGGCTGGAACTGATCTCCGAGCCACTAGGATGAGCCGGAGTGCACCACTACTGCTCGTCCTAAGTCTGCGAGAACCGAGCTGGAAGCTTGGTACTCAAACACTTAGGAAATATTTGAAGGTGGTTTCCACTGCGGGCGTCCTGGCTGGAACTGATCTCCGAGCCACTAGGATGAGCCGGAGTGCACCACTACTGCTCGTCCTAAGTCTGCGAGAACCGAGCTGGAAGCTTGGTACTCAAACACTTAGGAAATATTTGAAGTGGTTTCCACTGCGGGCGTCCTGGCTGGAACTGATCTCCGAGCCACTAGGATGAGCCGGAGTGCACCACTACTGCTCGTCCTAAGTCTGCGAGAACCGAGCTGGAAGCTTGGTACTCAAACACTCAGGAAATATTTGAAGTGGTTTCCACTGCGGGCGTCCTGGCTGGAACTGATCTCCGAGCCACTAGGATGAGCCGGAGTGCACCACTACTGCTCGTCCTAAGTCTGCGAGAACCGAGCTGGAAGCTTGGTACTCAAACACTTAGGAAATATTTGAAGTGGTTTCCACTGCGGGCGTCCTGGCTGGAACTGATCTCCGAGCCACTAGGATGAGCCGGAGTGCACCACTACTGCTCGTCCTAAGTCTGCGAGAACCGAGCTGGAAGCTTGGTACTCAAACACTTAGGAAATATTTGAAGTGTTTTCCACTGCGGGCGTCCTGGCTGGAACTGATCTCCGAGCCACTAGGATGAGCCGGAGTGCACCACTACTGCTCGTCCTAAGTCTGCGAGAACCGAGCTGGAAGCTTGGTACTCAAACACTCAGGAAATATTTGAAGTGGTTTCCACTGCGGGCGTCCTGGCTGGAACTGATCTCCGAGCCACTAGGATGAGCCGGAGTGCACCACTACTGCTCGTCCTAAGTCTGCGAGAACCGAGCTGGAAGCTTGGTACTCAAACACTCAGGAAATATTTGAAGTGGTTTCCACTGCGGGCGTCCTGGCTGGAACTGATCTCCGAGCCACTATGATGAGCCGGAGTGCACCACTACTGCTCGTCCTAAGTCTGCGAGAACCGAGCTGGAAGCTTGGTACTCAAACACTCAGGAAATATTTGAAGTGGTTTCCACTGCGGGCGTCCTGGCTGGAACTGATCTCCGAGCCACTAGGATGAGCCGGAGTGCACCACTACTGCTATATGCTGATGTCTACATAAGTTACTCAAAGAGGGACACTTGTTCGGGAAACTTATTTTATTCATTCCAGAACTTGGATGATTACAGCAGTTCTTTACAAGCCTATGAAGGCAAACAAAATTACTGATAGTAGATCCGAAGATTTCTAGAATTCCAGGCGTGTGGTAGCATGTGTTCGTCGAGGGACTCTAACCGATAGCTTCCTGGGCGGATGACTTCTTTGATTCGGTACGGTCCTTCCCAGGTCGGAGAGAGCTTGCCCACGCTTCTTGGCTGGGAAACGGAGGCTTTCCTCAGGACTAGGTGGCCGGCACGGAATTCCCTTGGTCGGATCTTGACGTCATGATATCTGGATACTTTCTGCTTATAGGCCGCCGCCCTGATCTGAGATTCCTCACAGACTTCTTCAAGCAAGTCAAGGTTGGCACGGAGTCCGTCCCCGTTGAGCTGCTCACTGAAATGGACGATCCTTGGGGAGGGGACGCCGATGTCAACCGGGATCACTGCTTCTGTTCCGAAGGAGAGATTGAAGGGTGATTCGCCTGTGGCCGTACGCGGAGTAGTCCGATACGCCCAGAGCACATGATACAGTTCATCCGCCCAACGTCCGGCCTTGCCATCCAGTCTCTTCTTTATCCCCTGCAAGAGGGTCCTGTTCGTCACCTTTGTTTGCCCATTAGTCTGAGGATGTGCCACAGATGTGAATCTCTGCTCTATGTGCAGGTCAGAACAAAACTTTCGGAAGTTCCTCGAGTCGAACTGCTTGCCATTGTCCGTTATGAGGACCCTGGGGATTCCGAACCTGCACACCACTGATTTCCAGAAGAAGTTCTGTACATTCTGCTCTGTGATCTTGGCCAGAGGCTCTGCTTCTACCCATTTGGTGAAATAATCAATGGTGACAACGACGAACTCACGGCCTCCCGAGGCCGGCGGAAAGGGGCCCAGAATATCCATTCCCCATACTGCGAAGGGAAGAGGACTGATGATCGGGGCCATCGGAACGGGTGGCTGGTGGACGGTCGGAGAGAACTTCTGGCACTTCTCGCACTTTTTCACAAGGCTGAGCGCGTCCTTCCTCAATGTAGGCCAGTACAGACCTCTCAGGAGGATTTTAATGGCCAGGGCCTTGCCCCCGAGGTGCTCTCCGCAGATTCCTTCATGGGTTTCCTGAAGGGCTAACAAGGCATCACTGGGGCGAAGACACTTCAGATACGGGAGGGTATACGACCTCTTGTATAGAGTCTCGCCATCCAGTGAAAACCTCGCTGCCCTCTGCGTGACCTTACGGGCCTCCTTTCTCTCTCCCGGGAGCTCTCCGCTGCGCAGATACCTGATTATCTCATCCATCCAGCACGGTTCATCGTCAATCTGCATCACCACGACGGACTGGGCATCGATACTGGACCTCTTCAGAAACTCCATGCGAATTTCTCTGAGGGCGGTGTAACCCGATTCCGCAAGCTTTGATAGCACATCTGCCTTTACATTCTCTGCTCGGGGGATTCTGACGACCTCAAAGCGCTTGAAATGAACGGCCAGACTGCGGACCCTTCCCAAGTACTTGATCATTCGCTCTTCACGGGCTTCATATACTCCCTGGATCTGACAGACGACCAGCTGTGAATCGCAGTACGCCCGTAACCTCTGAGCACGGGTCTGCACAGCGAGATTCATCCCGGCTATGAGCGCTTCATATTCTGCTTCGTTGTTGGACGCACGGAAACCAAACCTCAGGGCATAGTTCAGGACGAAGTCCTCTGGTCCAGTGAGAACTAGTCCTGCACCACACCCTGTCTTGTTCGATGACCCGTCCACATAAACTTCCCAGAGCGGCTCTTCATCAAAAACTGGGTGCGCGATGACGGACTCAGTCCCGGGGGGTGGTGATGCTCTGGAAACGACTCGAGGCTCCGGTAGAGCCAGCTCTGCTTCTGGAGACGGAACTGCTACCAGCCCGGGGTCTGGGTCCGGAACTGTGCACTCGGCTATGAAGTCAGCGAGAATCTGAGCTTTGATCGCCGGCCTGGGTAGATACTTGATATCAAACTCACTGAGCTCCACGGCCCACTTGACAAGTCGGCCCGAAGTGTCTGGTCGGTGGAGGATCTGTCTGAGAGGCTGCCCTGTCAAGACCTTGATTGTGTGCGCCTGGAAGTACGGCCTTAGCTTCCGGGCCGCCATAATGAGGGCGCACACGAGCTTCTCTACTCGCTGATATCTGGTCTCTGCATCGTGGAGGACCTTACTGAAATAGTAGATCGGCTTTTGCTGGTTAGACTCTTCTTTGATCAGTACTGCTGCAACTGCCAAGGGTCCCGCTGAGAGGTACAGAATCAGCTCTTCTCCTGGCTCCGGCGTGGACAACAAGGGGGGGAGGATAAGTACTGCTTCAGCTCCTCGAACGCTGCTTGACATTCCGGAGTCCAGGGCGCGGTTTTTATACCTTTGATAGCATTGAAGAACGGGAGGCATCTCTCGGCGGATTTAGAAATAAACCGCCCCAGAGCTGCCACCAGTCCGGTCAGCCGCTGTACTTCTCTGATAGTGTTGGGAGGAGTCAGCTCCATTACTGCCTTGATCTTCTCCGGATTCGCCTCTATTCCTCTCTGGCTTACCATGAAGCCCAGGAATTTGCCTGCTCCGACGCCAAACGTACATTTGGTCGGATTAAGCTTCATGTTGTGTTCCCTCAAGACTTGGAAGGCCTCTTCGAGGTCGGAGACGTGGTTGGAAGCACTTCTGCTCTTCACTAGCATATCATCAACGTAGACCTCCATGTTCCGACCGATCTGATTTCTGAACAGCTTGTTGACGAGACGCTGGTAAGTGGCTCCTGCATTCTTCAGTCCGAAAGGCATCACCCGATAGCAATAAGTCCCCTGGTCGGTAACAAATGATGTCTTCGGGATGTCTGACTCGTACATTCTGATTTGATTGTATCCTGAGAAAGCATCCATGAAACTGAGCAGCTCGTGACCTGCTGTAGCGTCAATGAGCTGGTCTATTTTTGGGAGTGGGTAGCTGTCCTTTGGGCAGGCCTTGTTCAGGTCTGTGAAGTCTATACAGGTCCTCCACTTCCCATTGGACTTTTTCACCATCACCACATTCGCGAGCCAGTCCGGATACTGGATCTCACGGATGAAATCGGCCTTCAAAAGCCTCTCCACCTCTTCTCTGATGGCTCTCCGCCTTTCTGGTGCAAAGTGTCTCCGCTTCTGCTTCACGGGCTTGCATGTCTGATCGACACCGAGCTCGTGGGTGCTAATCGATGGGTCAATGCCGGGCATGTCTGAAGGAGTCCAGGCAAAGACATCTGCATTGGCTCTGAGGAACTGAACGAGATCCTGCTGCGCGGCCTCTGGCAGGGCAGAGCCGATCTGGACAACCCTCTGTTCGTCATCGATGTTCAATTGAATAGAGATGAGGTCCTCTGCGGGCTCGTTGACTGTGACCTGCGCTTCGTCTCTCAGATCGTACAGCTCGATTGGAAGAGACTCAGACGCATTCTTCCCTCTCAGCGCTGCCGCATAGCATTGTCTTGATTGGGGCTGATCCCCTCTGACTTCACCTACGCCTCCTGGCGTAATGAACTTCATCTTCTGATGATAAGCGGAGGGAATAGCTCGGAGGAGGTTCTGGCCAGGGCGTCCTAGAATGGCATTATAGGCCAACTTGGCCTTAACCACCAGGAAGGTCACCATAGCGAAGGACTGGCGGGGAGGCTCCCCGATAAGAACTGGAAGCTCAATCTGCCCTTCGACCTTGACAACTTCTCCCGAGAACCCGAACAGATCTGAGTTGGCCGGCTTCAGACGGTCAGCTCCGATCATCATCTGTTCGAAGGCGTGATAGTAGAGGATGTCGGCGGAGCTCCCGTTGTCGACCAGGATCTTCTTCATTTCCCAGTTCGCCACTAGCATGGTGACGACCAGGGCATCATCGTGCGGGAGGATCAGACCGTCAAGATCTGCCTCCGAAAAGGATATCTCATTTTCTGGCTCGGCCCTCTTGCTGCAGGCATGGACGGCGTTGACCTGCCGGGCATAGGTCCTGCGGGCCGATGAAGAGGTCCCTCCCGCGGTCGGCCCTCCTGAAATGGTACCAATAACACCATGAGGTTGAGGTTGAGGTTGAGGTACCTGAGGAGGGAGAACGGCCGGGGCAGGAGCCTGGATGCGGTCGCCCAGAGGTTGGGCGTCTCGAGGGCTTCTGTCTCTGGGCCTCGGGTTGTCCTGGCGCTCCCTTCTGTTGTCATTGTTTTTTAAGTACCTCCCGAGGTACCCTCTGCTTATCAGCTGCTCGATCTCCTCCTTGAGATGAATGCAGGCATTGGTGTCGTGGCCGTGGCTCTTATGGAACCGGCAATACCTGGACATATCTTGCGTGCCCGCCTCTGGTGTCTGCTTCTTCGGCCATCGGATGAAATCTTCTTTCCGAATGGCTGCCAAAATTTGAGCCCTGGATGCGGTGAGCGGCGTGTAGCGCTCCCTCGTCGGGGGGCTCCTCTCCTTTCGAGGCCGGGGGGAGCTCCTTTCCTTCCGGGACGGACTGCTCTCCTTCCTCTGGGGCCTGTCGTCCCTACGTTGCTTGGCGGAGTTCTTCTCCTCTGGTCTTCTCTTGCTGACGGAATCCAGGGCAGCGAGAGTTTCCTCGACGGAAATGTACTCTTCCGCCCCGGTCATCAGATCTGCCAAGGACTGCGGATTGCGTCGAGCGACTGCTCTTCTGAAGTCGGTGGACCGGGCTCCGGCCAGAAGAGCATTCGTTGCCGCGGAGGGATCCAGGTTGGGTACCTGCAGGGCCTCCCTGTTGAACCGGCCAACGAACGCTTTTAAGGCCTCACCGTCTTCCTGCCTCAGGGCCATCAGTGAAGCCGTTGTCTTTCGAGGTCTTCTGCTGCTCATGAAATGCCGGGCCAGGTCGTCCCCGAAGTCGTCGAAATTGTCCACAGACTTGGGCTTCAGCCGTGAGTACCAGTCTCTCGCGGCTCCAGTTAATGTGGTGGGGAGTGCCCTGCAAAGGAACCCGTCCGACGCCCCGTGGAGAAGCATCGTGGTCCTGAAGGTCTGCAGATGATCCACGGGATCGGTGGTCCCATCGTACTGCGGGATCTGCGGCATCTTGAAGCCCAAGGGGACTGCCGCACCGAGTACCCTGTCTGTGAAAGGGGGATTGCTACTGAAGATCCTTGAAGCAGGGCGGCCATGATCTCTAGCCAGCTCTTCGATTCTATTATCGATCTTCTGGATTCTCAGTAACATCGGATCATCCCTCTGTTCGGCCAGACGGGCAGGTCTACTCCTTACGGCTGATGGGCTCCTTGCGGATCCGGACTGGCTGAGGGGACTCCTTCGCCGGTGCCGCGATCCCTCTCCTTGCATAGGGTCTCTCTTGCTGCCACGTTTCTGCACGGAGGGAGATCGTGACCGGTGATGCTGACGAGGCTCAGGGCGCACGTTCCTGTCCCGCGAGCGGTGGTCTCTTCTTGTGGAGTGACGAGTTTGGTCCCGGGGTGGAGACGCGCGTTCTCTGCGGGAGCTTTCTCCCCTCTGAACGGGTCGAGAAACCTCGACTGGGTGTTGCTGGAGTGCGGGGGCCGCATTCCTGAACTGCGCAACTACAGCAGTCATTTCTTGAAAAAGGGCCCGCATCTCCCTTGGGGTCGGGGTAGGGTCTGAACGGTCCGAGTGGGGCGAAGTCCGCTCCACGGCCGCCCCGACCTCCACCTGTGAGGCCAGCCGCTCACTTCGTCCTTCACGGGGGGCCGTAGCCCGGGTAGCCCGGGAAGTCGGAGGTGCTCGCTTGCCGGTCTGTCCTACCATTTTTATCTGAGTGAGATTTCGAACAGCCTTTTGTTGCGTAGTCCCACGGATGGCGCCAAATCTGTTAGGCCTAAAATCGGTAACAGGTTATGGTAGGGCTGGGTGGTCCGACTGAGGGGCTGGTTGAGTCCTGCGCTGCACAAGAGTACAGACAAGAGAAAGAAAAGAGTCAGAGGACCAACCCGGAGTGATACTCCGGACGGGCGCTTCGACACTCAAGTCAGTATGAGCAGGAGTGCAGAGCAATGCCAGAGCAAAAGCTTAGAGTTTTGGTTCTCAGATTTTCCAGGACCCTCACCTTAGTACAAGTGAAGGCTATTTATAGTGATTCTGAGCCACCTGTCTAGGACAGGTGGTAGTTCTGAGCCAGGTGGTGGCCTCTGTATGGACCAGGTCTCATACCTAAGGAGGGCAGGTGGAGGTCCCTGATTGGTCCAGGTGCCACACCTAGTGGAGACAGGTGTTGGCCTTCCAACGGTCCTTGTGAGGGCCACGTGCCAGCAGCTAATTGGATGCTGAGTTCGGACCCCTCAGTGCTGAGTCCGGATTCCCTCAGTGCTGAGTCCGGATTCCCTCAGTGCTGAGTCCGGACCCCATCAGCCGCCATCTGGATCTGGCCCTTTCTCTCGCCTCTTCAAGCAGGTCGAGGTTCGTCCTTAGCCCTTCCCTGTTATGCTGCTCATTGAAGTTTTCGAGTCTCTCTCCTTTCTTCGTCCCGTTCTTCAGATATCTCACGATGTCATCCATCCAGCATGGCTCCGGTTCTACCTGCAGAACTGTAGCCTCATTGGAGTCGATGCTCGCTTGTTTGAGCGCCTCGGGCATCTGCTTTCGCATTTTCAGTTCGCGGCAGCCTGATGATTTCGAACTCTTCAAATCTTTTCACTAGGGCTCTTGCCTTCTCTAGATATTTTGCCACTCGGGCTTCTTTGGCGTCATATTCACCCTTCAGTTGGCTTATGACTAACTGGGAGCTGATTTTTGCAAGGACGCCCTTCATTCATTCCTCCCATTTTTTCCACTTAAAAAATGGGCATAAAATTTGTTTAACACCAATTTACATAGAAAGAAACAGAGCCTTAACTGTGTCGTAGTGTCCACTGAAAACATGCAAAAAAGGTATGGTGGGGCCACCTATTTGGATGATCTAAACCAGTCTTGCCTCAAAAATTTTCTTCATATGATGATCACAACCCTTAAAATTGTCGAGGTGTCGGTGATATTGTTTTTGAACTTAGCATTTCCGTTAGGGCCCGTTTGGATGCCGAGAAGATTTTGATTTGGATTTCTCACATTTGCAGCCCTTTTTGCATTGTAATATGGATCGGATCAAATTCTTGGATTTCTAATTCAGCAGCTGACAGTGAAAAAAATCAGATTTCTAAGTTTGCTGTGGAAATAAGAAATTGGAAATCCATAGATCTGGCAGTTTCCTTCACCCTCTTTGCTCCTCAACCTCTCCCCTCCACTAGGAAGTACCCCCTTCCCTCTCTGTCTCCCTCTACATGAGCTGCCGGATCTATTCAATTTGTATTCAAAACTTAATTCCAAATCCAAATACAAAATGGGAGGTATCCAAACGGACCCTTAACCCTGATTTTGGCTCCGTTGACATTTCCTCTGGTTTGGTTAGGGCTAGGGATGGGTAAAGGCAAACCAAATTACTTTTGGTTTGGGTTAGGGTTGAGGCCTTGGCAACTCGACCCAACCTCCATCCTTTAATTTTATCATGATTTTGTTTGGGTTATGTTTCTATTTTGTATTTTTTTTTCCTGTGCCCTAGGTTAACCCGGACACAACCCGTGTCAACCCGACCCAGTTTCAGTTAAGATGGGTTGGGTTAGGGTTGAGAGAATTAGAGGTGGGTTGGGTTAGGGTTGACCATCCTCAACCTGAGGCTCGAGTTGGGTCGGGTTAGGGTTGAGGGAATGCTAACTCAGGTTGGACCAGGGTTGGCGTCAACCCGATCCAACCCGACCCGAGTTGCACCCCTAGGTGCGGCTGGTTGCCATTATTGGTAATCACACCCTCTGCGCAAGCAAACACTTACCACTATTCTCTGAGGTAATTCCAGGCAAAGGGATTGTCTATTCTTTGGCAGCAGGAAAAAAACCAATAAAATATATATTTTATAAAAAATATTCCATGCTCTACCGAGGTCGAAATTATCTTAGAAAATAGAAAAAAAAATTGATGTTGAAAATAATCAATGGAAAATGAGTTAGCCTAACATTGAAAACCTTTTCTACAGCCAAAATTGTATGGTGTACTCACGTAGCTGTTGGCCCGTTGTCGGATCAAATATGGCACACTGTTCACGCCACAAAACACCTATATATTGATTCCAGGAATCCAAATAATTCCCACAAGTTAATAATTTTTTGGGGAGTGCTAAACTGAAGGCTGCCCTTTCAAAAAATCAGCAGCAAGGAGCCACCATTGGATGGACATTTATTCCTTAACTTCTACATTTTTCAGTTCTTTTATAAATGCACTGAGGGGATGTGATCCAATGGTGGCGCCCACGTGACTGATTTTTGCAAGAGCGCCCTTCAGTTAAGCATTCCTCTATATTTTTCATGAATAATTGTGGTTGCAAAATGGGGATTTATAGGTGGAAAATTTATGGTGTTGGGCCACCATAGGTATAAAAATTGATCGGGGCAGTTGAATTGGATGATTCTAAGCTTCTGACCATTAATTATGTGAAGATCTTGATCAAGAGTTATGATCATCCAATCATGGTGGAATCAACAACATTTCCTAGCATTTTCTACTCATAAGGTACACATAGTATCTGGACTGTTGAATTGGATGATTCTAAGCTTTTGACCATTAATTATATGAAGAACTTAATCAAGGGTTATGATCATCCAATCGTTGTGGGATTAAAAACAAGGAAAAATTGTCAATTGGTGACACAAAAATGACAAAATAGTGGATGGGTGACACCCTTTTAAAAACTTATGAACGGAGGTCAAAACACCTTTTACGTACATGGCCTTTTACATAAATGCCCCTGAGGGCAAAAAAAACCCATCGTTTTAACTTTTCTTCATCTTTAACTGTTGAGAAGCTTTTATTTTTCACTTTTACTCTCTCCTTTTTTCATTTTTAGCCACCTGCAACTCATCTTCTCTGGCGTGAAGTGGTGACCGGCGTGAAAATCAACCCATTTTCTCTGACGTGAGGTGGGTTCCTGCGCTACTCTGACGTCTCTTCTCCGTTCTCAACCATATTCCGGCATGGGCTTCATTTTTTCCGGCGTGTTCCCCATCCCCATCGTCTCAACGATGGTAGGGTGTCATGTTTCATTTTTTTTTTACTTTTATTTTCCTTCTATTAAGTTACTTTTGTGGTATATTGTTTCATTTTCACTATTTGGAAGCCTTTACACATCTAGGGCTTTATTTTTTTATTTTTTTCCCTATTAAGTTGGCTTTGATGAAAAACCGTTGACATGTACTGTTTCATTTTCACTGTAGAGCCCTTTTAATAATCTCTCATTTTCAGTGTTGAGAACCCCTTATCCCCTTTTCACTGTTGATAACCCCGTCTTGTGATTGATAATCTCCCTTTTCCAGTGCTTAGAACTCCCTCTAGGTGGTTCATAATCCCCTATTTCCAGTGTTGGGAACCCCCTTTTGAGGTTGATAATCCTCAATTTTCAGTGTTGAGAACCCCTCCAGGTAGATTGATAATCCCCCATTTATAGTGTTGAGAACCCTCTTTTGAGATTGATAATCCCCAATTTCCAATGTTGAGAACCCTCTCAAGGAATAGTTGATAATCCTCCATTTCCAGTGTTGAGAACCCCCTCATTTCTAGTGTTGGTAACCCTCTCTAGGATGTTGATAATCCCCCATTGCCAGTATTGAGAACCCCCTCTAGCTAGATTGATAATCCCCCATTTGTAGTGTTGAGAACCCCCTTTTGATATTGATAATCCCCCATTTCCAGTGTTTTGATAATCCCCGATTTTCAGTTTTTAGAACCCCCTGTAGGTAGATTGATAATCCCCCATTTTTAGTGTTGAGAACCCCCTTTTGAGATTGATATTCCATAATTTCCAATGTTGAGAACCCTCTCTAGGTAGTTGATAATCCCATATTTCCAGTGTTGAGAATCCCCTCATTTCCAATGTTGGTAACCCTCTCTAGGTAGTTGATAATCCCCGATTGCCAGTGCTGATAATCCCCCATTTCTTGCGAAATTCTGTAGGAAAACCTTTTAATGTTCACAGATGTTTGTTTTTTATGATGATTGTGTCAAAAACTTTATTTTTTAATGGAGATTGGTAGAAACTATGGCAGGGGAGCTGTTAAATGGTAGGGGAAGTTGTTTGTGAATGGCTAGGGAATTTGTAAAATTTAAACAGGTTTTATGGTGTGTGTTTGTGTATGTATTTCAATTTGAACAAGTGAAGTTGTTTGTAAATAGGTGGAGAACTTGTAAATTTAAACAGGTTTTATGGAAGTGTGTTTATGTTTGTGAATGGGTGAAGAACTTGTAAATTGAAACAGGTTTTATGGAAGTGTGTTTTTGTTTGTGAATGGGTGGAGAACTTGTACATTGAAACAGGTTTTATGGAAGTGTGTTTGTGTTTGTGAATAGGTGGAGAACTTGTACATTTAAACAGGTTTTATGGAAATGTGTTTTTGTTTGATCATGGGTGGAGAACTTCTAAATGTAAACAGGTTTTATAGAATTGTGTTTGTGTTTGTGTTTAAATTTGAACATTGGAACTTGTTTGTGAATGAGTGGAGAACTTGTAAATTTAAACAGGTTTTAGACAATTGTGTTTGTGTTTGTGTTTCAAGTTGAAATGTGTATTTTTTTGGTTAAAATGCTTACAGGTTAAGTACACAGTTTTCTATGGTCCTATGATGTGTTTCTGAGACCAGTAGCTTTATCTACCTTGGTATATGGTTGGTGACCCATTTTTTGGGTGGATAACCCACTTTAGAAGGTCAATCACCCAAAAAAATGGGAGATTGGTAAGCCTAAATTTCAATTTCATTAGCTTTATCTACCCTGGTAAATGGTTGGTGACTCATTTTTGGGTGATAACCCACTTTACAAGGTCAATGACCCCAAAAAATGGGAGGTTGATAAGCCTAAATTTCAATTCTAGTAGCTTTACCTACCCGAGTAAATGGTTGGTGACCCACTTTTGGGTTGATAACCCACTCTAGAAGGTCAATCATCGCAAAAAAATGGGAGGTTAGAAAGCCTAAATTTTAATTCCAGTAGCTTTACCTACTCGGGTAAATGGTTGGTGACCCACTTTTGGGTTGATAACCCACTTTAAAAGGTCAATCACCCCAAAAAATGGGAGGTTGGTAAGCCTAAATTTCAATTCCAGTAGCTTTACCTACCCTGGTAAATGGTTGGTGACCCATTTTTGAGTTGATAACCCACTTTACAAGGTCAATCACCCCAAAAAATGGGAGGTTGGTAAGCCTAAATTTCATTTCCAGAAGCTTTATCTACCTGGTTAATAGTTGGTAACCCATTTTTTGAGTCGATCACCCACTTCCGAATGTTGGTAACCTCGTTTTGAGGTAGTCAATAATCCGGAATCGCTCATTAGCTTTAATACCCAGTGAATGGGTTGATAACCCATTCTCTCTGTCGGTGACCCACTTCCGAATGTTGGTAACCCAAAAAAGTGGGAGTCGATAACCCGGTTTGTCAATTCCAGTAGTTTTATCAACACAGGGATCTGGATGATAACCCAATTTTTGTGTCGGTAACCCACTTCTGAATCTTGATAACCCAATGACAATCATTCTTTACAAAATAAAAAGAAGTCATCACAATATCTAAGTACATTCAAAAAATTCAATTACTCCCTTACACGAAGAAGGGAGTTTGGCAAGGTACGCCCGAAATACTGAGTATGGGTGCAGAAGGCCCAATAGCAGTTTGGTCAACTTGTTGTCTTACCACGGGAGGTTCTTTGTAACTTCTTTTATTGTAGCTAAGTTGTCGACATCAGGTGCAGTTGTAATGTAATCTACCTTTCAATTCGCGATCTGTTCTTCTCGTACGCGGCCTTCCTGGTGGTCGCTTTGCAATCGGCGGTAATATTGTCATCAAGGATTCTGGATTTAATTCCCATTGGGTCCTGTCTAACGTCGGGTGCGAAACCTCAACGTACGTACCCCGATATCTCTCTACATGAAACCATTTCTCGCAGTAATCGTACGCATCGAATTATGTTATGCCAATGGCTGCCAATGGTGAATTTGTTCATCTCCGCTACCAATACGTACTGCCTCAGCAACATAAAAAACCACCCCCAACTATCTTCGTTCTCCGTCTCAACAACCCCAAATGCTAATGGATATAAACTGTTGTTACCATTGACCCCGATTGTAATCAATAAGATTCCTACATACTTCCCTCGCAGATGTGTCACATGAACCAAAATTATAGGCCTGAGTGTTCGATGAAAAGACCGTATGCTGGGACCAAATGTCCAAAATAAGAGAACAAATCTATCATCTCCCCTAGGTCGTAAAGCGCTCGCTCTAAAAACACGCATATAGGTGCCGGGATTTCTTCTCATCATCTGAACTGCAAGTGCAGGCAATATTCGATATGAGTCCTCCACATTCCCACACTTAATCTCAAGTATGATGTTCATCGCGTTGTACGCTTTCCAATAGCTTATACTTATACCTCAATGCATCTTGATATATTCTCGTATGATCCTTGTCCTCACATCATCTGGGCGAGCGAATAAGTGTAAACATGTCTGAGCTACCCAAGCTGCTGTGGCAAGAGGGTGATCCTTGCCCTTTAATTGAGTTGTACACGTATGGTCGGGGACAAACGACTTCACTAACACACAAGTCGTATGATTAGTGCCCGTTATACACCATTTGCAACCTTCTACCTTGCATCGAACGGCATACTTCTTCGGTGTTGACTTTGACCTAACGAACATAAACTCTTTCACAACCTTCTTGAAGTGTTGCATATTAGAAAATATTGTCCCACCCGTTAACCACTCAAACTGAAGATTATTGGCATCTACATGATGGGCCCCAACAAACATCCAATCTGCTTCCATTGGCCGACTACTGTCAGTCGGAACCAGTTGAGAACCCCCTCTGATAGGAGAATCCGCACTAATAGGCTGAGTGCATGGACTAACACCGATCTTTCCATGATCGTCATCCTCATCCTCCTCCTCCTCCTCCTCCTCCCCATCATCATCGTAATCATCATCACTACCATTGCCATTATCATCATCATTTATTTCTTCTTCTAAATCTAAACCCCCCACACAGAAACCATCTTAAAAAATATTACTGAAGTCCACTTCAACATCTCCCACATTTTGGAAGTCATCGATACCTGGTTGGCATGCAAACCACTTGCCAATGTTTCATTTAAGTCAATTTGAGACCTGCATAGTTCGACAATATATAATCAGTTTCAATCCATATGATTAATTCATAAATTGAAATATGAAAGTCTTGAAAGATTTTCAAATAACTACAACACCTTACGCCGGGTTCTGCTGGAGCACCTCCCATCTCTTCACTTACATATCTCCCATCAAATTCACTTTCGTAGTCTTTTTGCAAGTCCACTTCAAAACGCGGACATTTTTTAAACGGAATCGAAGTAGAAGGAATGCTACGATTAAGAGAGGGTCTACTAGTACAAATATTGTTTGGGGGAAGCATTAACGAATTCAAAGAATTAATACCATTGTCAATTATGCTCTTCATTATGTATATCATCACAAAATTGAACATGTATCTGTCAAACATCCTCAACATTGTTTGGAGGACATCATCGTCATCGACATCAATTAAGGTGCCTATATATGGATCGACAACATATCGACATTTTATTGATAGTGAAACCTGTCTTTTTGTAACGCCAATTCTTTTTTGGATTGCACCTTCAAATTCGTAGAAATTGATTCCGCGGGTGACCGATAACAATATCTTCTTCCCCCCGACATATTCCCAAGAAACATCATCCTTCAAATCCCCATCGAAGTGTAAACGAAGAGAAACCATTATTTCGGACATTTTTTCTAAAATTGTATAGGGGTTCTAAACGAAGTTTATCAAGCCTCTGAAAGGGGTTATCAAGTTGTTGCTAAAGGGCCTTCTCATCTCTCCTTGAGGGCTATTCAAGTGTACACAATGGGTTACCAAGTTCATAAATGGGGTTATGGACTCTAAAGGGGGGTTTCACTACCTCAATGGGGGTTTGCAAGTCAATACAGAAGGTTTTCTAAGGGGATTATCAGGTCCCTAAGGGGGTTTCAAGTAGTCAATTAGGGGTTTTCAATTATCTACGCAAGGGGGTTTTCAAGTACCTAAAGGGATTACCAAGTAAGTAAAAGAGAAATTACCAAGAATGTACAAGGGCTTTTCAACGCCCTCCAATGGGGTTAACAAGCCTCTCCGAGGTGTATCAAGTGTCAAAACAAGTTTATCTGGTAAATATATGAGACTTACCAACAGCAAATAAGGGATTATCAAGTGCAAAAAATTATGATTCTTGTACAAAAGGGTTTACATAAACCATCTATATTCGGGTCATCAAACACTAGTACCAACTTTATTAGCAGTGTACCAACTCTAGAAGTGATTCAACTCACTTGTAGAAACTCTATAAGAACGGTTTCAGAGATAATAGAAGCACAAGCCCTAATTCACCATTTTAAAAGGGTTATAATCTAGGGTTATCGATCACAATAAAGACAGGGTTATCACACACAATACAGACATGGTTATTATCACACACTAAAGACAGGGTTAAAACGCATTAATAGAAGCACAAATCCTAAGAAAGTAGATAAGCTACTAACCTTCACTTACACTTTATGTGTTTCAGGCGTTAATGGAGAAATTTACAAGAGGTTGGCGGTAAATTTTGGTAGGTCAAAAGTAAGAGAGAAAAAAATCTACTCTAACGTGTTCTTTTTGCCATGAGGGGTATTTGGGTAAAAGGCCATGTCAGAAAAAGGTGTTTTGACCTCCGTTCACAAGCTTGTGTCACCCATCCACTATTTTGGCATTTTTGTGTGACCAATTGACAATTTTTCCTAAAAACAATGTAGCAAAGCAAAAGTCTAAGGTCAACAATCTTATTCACCCGAGATTTATTTGCCACGTTTACGGCTACAATCAGATTAGGAAAATTCCATAGTCTGACTTGACTGAAGAAGAGGAGAAACATCTTAACGCGCGTAGTTTGTTAGATTTTCGACACGTCATCTCTCTGTACATTACATATCTGGTTCCTTCTTTTATAGAGGACATGCAAGAGTTGAAAACAAAAAAAGACACTAGATGGTGTTTTTGCAAGAGAGATTTGTATTCGATCAAGGAATCTTTAGTAAAATGGTAATTAGATTCAGGGGATGATAGGTGTTTGAAGCTATGGAGGAAATCCAACCGTACCCAATCGGATCTGGGTCCGAGACAAAATCCACAAAATCCACATGGAAGAAGAAGAAGAAGAAGCAGAGATTCCAATGGAGAGCAGTCTCTGATGAGAATAGAAAGGAGTCCACAAAGAAGTGGGTCATTCGAAATTTCTATTCAAACAACACCACTGACAAAATCCACTCCAAATCTGCTCTCTCTGATTATCAAACCACAAGCTCCCATCATCATTCAGTTGCTGCTGCTCATCCTATTTTGACAGATACTTGTACTCTACCCAATTGTCAAAATCCTTCAATTAATTCACCATCCATGTCTTATGCAGAAGCCCTCTTCCAGAGGAATACAAGTGATGGATATCGAAAAACGACGGAAAATGGGAAGAAGGAACGTAAGCTTCCTCCTCCAAAGATTTCGCTTTACGGAGGTGAGCCTGCGATTTCCTTTGATGAATCAGTTATCAATGCAAAAGCTGAGAAATTCAAATACTGTCTTGTTGGGAAGTTCCCCTACTCATTTCCAAGCTTGACACAGATTAGGGAGTGGGTTGGTAGGGAATGGAAACTTAAAGGCGATTGGGCAGTTACCTTACTGGATTTTAACCACATTTTCATTAGGTTAGACAATGAATTGGACATGATCCGGTTGTGGGTCAGGAATAGATGGTGGATTAATGGCCATTTGATCAAGGTTTTTAAATGGACTCCTCAATTCCGAGCAGGAAATGGGGAACCCTCTACGGTTGCTGTATGGATTGCACTCCCTCGTCTCCCTGTTGTTTTCTTTGAAGAAGATGTCTTATTCTCTATTGCATCTCTAGTTGGAAAACCACTTGCAATTGATGTTCCAACAAAGATTCTGTCTCGAACCAATGTTGCACGAATCTGTGTAGAAGTTAATCTTCTCGTAGAGTTCCCTCGTCGAGTATGGATTGGAATTGGGGAAGGAGGCTTTTGGCAACGCATATACTATGAGAAGTTACCTTCCTACTGTCTTAACTGCAACCGGCAAGGGCATTCCACAAAGATCTGCAAGTTCAATGGAAGCAATTCCATAATTCGCAATTCATGTGACAAGGTAACAAACTCTGTCCAGGAAATCTTGAAGACTGAAATAAATCAACCCATCAAACAGGATAGTTGTGGAACTTTTGATCCAAATAGAGGATATAACGCTGCTTCTAAATCTTTGATTGACGATGTACCTCGCCATGGTTCTCATAATCCGGGAAGTCAACATACCGATGTTAAAAATCTCCGGAAGTCTCAGATAGATATGTTCAACTCTGACGAATGTAGATCAGACATCAAGTCCCTTGTTAAAATTCGATCTCCTGAGAACACCCAAAAAGAATATAGGACATCCAAATCTTCTGTCCACAAACCTATGGAAGGAGAAAGCAGAAAGACAAAGCATGATCAAATATGTGACCCAAGTCAAGATAGAGAGGGACATAATCAGCTTATCACAGAGGCTTCATCTCAACTACCATCAAGTCCACCTCTTACAATTCAACATAGAGCTGGAAATAGTATGCCTATCATTAAGGATTCTTCTCAGCTACCATCGAACCGGGTTACTATTGTCGAAGCAGTGACCAGAAGTATAGGAAATATGAAAAACATCAAAACAGGTAAGAATATGGGTAGGGAAGTAACTGAACTGAAACTAGCATACAAGGCTATTATTTGCTAATCACTGGAAAAAATCGTAGCCTCACTATTTTTTTTTCGTTTTCTTTTGGTAGGTAAGCAGGGTTTTGGTGCAACCTTTTCCACATTATTGATAGTGAATGAAACATCTCTTCGTACCTCATCAAATTATGCCATGGATGATAGGAATAAAATAGAGAAAGAAGTAACGCATGTGCCAAAAGTGGGAAGAGAGCGAGCAATTTTAGATGAAGAAAGCCTCTGGGTTGGTAAAAGCCTCTTTGAAGAAGAAGATGAAGAAAAGAAATTTCAAAGTCATCTAACTGATCAGCAGAAGCAGCAAGAACTACAGCAGCTGAAGAACAGTAGAAGTAAGAAAATCCAGAAAATGCAAATTACTCTGACCAGGTATGCTAATTTATCTTTGTTAAAAGGACTTCAAAAATGTTCTTGTTGAGTATTAAAGGATTAGCAATGACTCATCTAGAAGATATGTAGAGTCCATGCTTAGGGAACAAAATCTAGAAGTACTTAGTATGGTAGAACCAAAGATTTATAATGTTACTGATGAGCAAAACAAGGGTAGAGATCTTGGTTTCTAGAATTGCTTCACTACAAATAGAAAAAACTATCACTCTGATTTATCTTGCCAAAAAATTAAATATTATAGGGATTAGCTACAACTGCTCTAGAAGATCTCTAGAGTTCAAGCTTAGAGAACAAAATCTAGAAATTCTTAGTATAGCAGAACCAAATATTTCCACTTTACATCTGAGGAAAACACAGTGAGATCTTGGGTTTAAGAATTGGTTTACTACACATATAGCACTCTCAAAATCCAGTACTTTACACATGTTGAATGGAAAACGATCTCTAGGGCTTGGGTCGCGAATAGAGCCTACCGATCTGGAGTCTTTCACATCATTTTTGTTTGCTTATTAGCTTTGACAAGGATCCATGTTTGTTGCCTATTGATTCTGCTCTTCAACAAGAACTTATAATGAAATGCATCAATTTACATATTAATTCCAAAGGGACTTTTATGTGTTGTTACGACAAGAGAAGCAGAGAATAACCCAGAATTTCATTTTTTTTTTCAATTACCTTAATTTCTGGAATGACCATAATCTAGAGGCACTGAAGTTTTGTTGGATGAGTGTGTGATTACATTACAAGTTGAAGAATATGTGGGTATAGGTCTTCAAAACTTCGGTCTAACGTCTTTACCCCTTCTGAAGTGAAGGAAGCTTCAGTAAGGATTATTAACCTTGATTTTCTAAATTAGCCATAAAATTGCTATTATATCGTACTTGTGCACTCTATTACGACTTCTAGAAGCTAATACTTGAGGGAATGCCATTTGTATCTACTCTTTTCTTGTTTGTTGATCTACAAGGAAGTGGAAGAAAGAAATAGAGAAACGAGGTCATGTTCTTGTCACATGTTTGTAGACCTTGTTTATTTTAGTTGATATAGGTGTTATGATTGTGTAAATTTCAATTTTGCTCGCAAAATTTAAAGAGAATATATTCATTTTCGTGAATGTTGTTGTTCTTACCGTATTTTCCGGCACATTGTCCTTGCAATCTCCTTAAAGAAATGATTTAATTATGGAAATGAAAGCACATCATTTCTCTACCTCTAATATCCAGTTTTAACGGAGTTATTTGAGTAGCATAGTTTTTTTTATTTTTCCTTTCTGAAAGATAACAAATTTATTAATGGCTATAATAATCCTATGATTTAGCCGACACTTTGAATTTATTGCCGACACACGTGTCCTGCCGTGTCCAACACGACACGCGCGTCCACATGTGTCGACACTCCTTTGCACACTTTTTTTTTTGAAAGAATACCATATTTATATTAGTACAAATTATGATAGTAATAGGCAATTTTATGTGTATGTACGTGTCACTATTTTTAGATTTTTAGATGTTGCCATGTCAGACAACTCGTATCCGTGTCGAAACCCGACACACGAATCCGTATCTACAATCATGTTATAGATACATTGTATTTTAGCATGTCCCCGTTTCTAAATTTTGGGGGTTTCCCGTATCCTATGAAGCATGGGTATGGGTACGACACGACACAAGTACATTGGTACGTGATTTTCCAAAAAAAACAGGATGCGGGTACGTTCGGGTACGCCGAATATAATAATATATTTTAATATTTTATTATATATTTATAAAAATTAAAAAAATAAATAATTAGAAAGCAATCAAATAACAATAACATCACCAAAATGGAAAATTCTAATATTACTCTTCATTTCATAAGTGATTAAGTTCCATATTTCATAATATGACGCATCAATACATCATTCATTAGAAAAAAAGTCTGTCGCAAGTGTGTTGACCGGTGCCTGACAAGATGAATTATTTTTAGAGACCAAATTATGAGATTTTTTATACCAGACTTTTGGGATTTAATAATGTTTGGACATGATAGATTTTATGAATTTTTAAAATTTGAAAAATACCCCACCGTTTGGAAGTTAAGAAAGTTAAAATTTTGACCCGACCCTTTTTCTTTGGATTTCGTTCTAGAACAGGAGAGTTGACTTTTTTTTCTTTCAGATTTGGGTCTTGAAACTATTTTTAATAAATCCAAATGGGGGGTATTCCGTTATTTATATGTAAACCATTTAAGTAAATGGAAAATCTTAAGTAAATGGACAATAAAGTTAAGTAAATGGACAACAAAATAGTAACTTTATTGTCCATTTACATGTAAATACTAAGTACAGGAGAGGAGAGAGAAGAAGCACAGGAAGGATTTACACCAGATAAGAGAAGCAGGAGGTGTCGGGTACGCGTGGGTACGCACCCTAAACGCACCCGACACGCACCCATTTTAAAAAAAAAAATTGGGATACGTACCCAGGACGTACCCGAACGTACCCGCACCCCATACGTGTCGGATACGGGTACGGGAGCCCCGGGAGAGTACCCGTGCTTCCTAGGCCGTATCCGACACTCTGTGTCCGTGTCGACACTTGACAGTCGACGTGTAACACTAGTGTCCGTGTCCACAAATCATAGCTATAATCGGAATACATCAATGAGGACTAGGCGTCATCCCACCAATGCAAACAACACGTGTACGGCAAAAACCAACAAACTCTAATCGAAATCCATTTATATATGGCACAGCTAGCCTGGTAAAGTTCGGTTCTATTTAGATAAATTGCAATATCACAGACCCATATTGTATCCGAGCCTATGATTTGTGGACACGGGCGTCGACATTGACACGGAGTGTGGACACGGCAAACCCCCAAAATTTAGAAACGGGACCACGGCTAAAGCATAAAGTATATATAATCATGATTTGTTGATATGGATTCGTATGTCGAGTTTTGACACGAATACGAGTTGTCTAACATGGCAATATCTAAAAATCTAGAAATATAACATGTACATACACATAAAATTATTTACTACTCCACAAAAATGTGTCAACATGACCACATTAAGTCTAGCACTCATAGTATTATCTTTGAAAGTGTCCAAAGGAGTATCAACACATGTGGACACGCGTGTCATGTCGGACATGGCATGACACGTGTATCAGCAATAAATTCAAAGGGTTGGCTAAATCATAGATCTGACCAGAAATTCAGGAAAGCTTCCTCATTCCATCACCTGTTTGACTTTCTTATATTAGACATTGAAGCTCCCACAACAAAGGTACCTACACTATAATCTGCATTAATTCTGCATTCAAGCGTATAGCTGCCGTCAGTCAACAGTCTTCCTCTATCAGCCAGCAATTTCATGAATAGACAGATCATTCTTGGCTTGAGATATCTGTAATTTTGCACCTCTAACCTGGGTTGGCACCAATTTGCATCCTAACATTTTCAACCAATATGAATTGTCAATTTTTTACTAATACTTCAATTGCACGTGAACTTTTTAATACAGATTCATCTTCTTTAAGATAGAGCCTACAAAGACTTCCAATGCCAAAACTATCATCCCTTCCACTCATGATCTAATTACTTGCTTTCTTTATCGTGCATTCAATAGAAAAAATTATTCTTTCTCTACAGGATGAAATTATTATTGATGAATACGTTCTTCGTTCGGAAGAAGAATAAGAAGAATACTCAAACTCAGCAGGAGCTTTTAGAGAATTATGGGACTCAGCAGGAGCTTTTAGAGAATTATGGGTACAACCTCTCTAAAATAAGATACAGCTATTCAGATGTCGAGGCCATGACCATGTCTTTTATGGATAAACTTGGCGAAGGAGGTTTTGGTGCTGTGTTTAAAGGGACGCTCCCTGATGGCCGGCTGGTTGCCGTTAAGTTCCTAAACAGTGAGTCCCATCAAGGTGAAATTGAGTTCAATCATGAAGTTGAAACCCTACGGAGGACTGACCATGTTAATATTGTTAGTCTCCTTGGTTTCTGTTCAGAGGACTCCAAGAGAGCTCTGATATACGAGTTCATGCCCGGTGGGTCTCTTGATAGGTTCATCTTCGGCATGGAACCAAGAGGAGCGCGTCCTCTAGGATGGGAAACACTACACAAAATTGCAGTTGGCATTGCTCGAGGGCTCGAGTACCTACACTATGGGTGCAGCATGCATATTTTGCATCTGGATGTAAAACCATCAAACATTCTTCTTGACCAAGACTTTTGTCCAAAGATCTCTGACTTCGGGTTGGCGGAGCTGTGGCCTATAGAAGAGAGTTACGTGGTAGATCATCTATGTGGGACTTACGGTTATATGGCACCTGAATATGTTGGGCAAGGCAGGGTCTCCGACAAGACAGATGTCTATGGCTATGGAATGACACTGCTACAAATGGTTGGAGGAAGAAAGCTCTCGGATCCAGTTGCAATAAACAATTCCGAGATACACATATGTGATTTGTTTAATATGCTTCTTGGTACAAGACATTTAGGACTGGAAGCGTGGTTTGCTGGGGTTGCAGAGGAAGAGATTGCAAGGAAGATGATCTTGGTTAGTCTGTGGTGTACACAGGGTGACGCTGCAAATCGGCCTTCAATGAGGAGGGTAGTGGAGATGTTGGAAGGAAGCATTGACAACTTGCAAATGCCTAGTGGGTTCATTCGGAGCACACAGAGCCTGAGGTGCTTCAAGCGAGCATCCATGATCTACATCAAAAAGGAGGCAAAATATCCTATTTGCAAATCAGTTTGATGGTAAAATGAGATAATTTGTAAATAAAGTCCCAACTTCAACATAACTACAATCCTAGTCGCTTAGGGTTGATCTTACGATTCTATCTTTGCACCACAAACCTGACCATGATCATCTTCCTTCTGACAAGTCCATATATGAACCTGCAGCTCCAGAATCCGCAGCACCAGAATCCATGGATGAGTAAGTCATAGCATATGGAAGGGAAGGCTGAACGTGCCGCTGACTGATTCATGTGCAAAATATTCCTTAAGTATCACCTCCACTAGGGACTGGACGTCGTGCAACCTTGACATGAGAGTGTCGCGGGTCCATGAGTGTGATTAATATTATCATTTGAAGATAGGTTTTTACTCTTGTAGCAATTATTTGTAAATGTTTTTACTCTTGTAGTAATTATTTGTTTTGTAAATGAGATTATTTCTTCTTCTTGAGCAACTTATTCTCTCTTTCCTCTAAACACTTAGTTCTCTTTTTGCTGACTCAATTCTTTCATTCGCCTTGATTCTCATCCCTTTGTGGGATTTTTTCTTTTCTTCTCCTTGGATCTAAAATCCGTATGAACATTGTGTTTCTTTGCAAACCATCTTTTCTTCATGCCATTTCCAAATCTCAACAGTTTTTTTCGCTCTTCTTTTATAATAGTTTATATATTCTCAGCATGATTTTTTTTTGTAGTGATTTTCAGTAGCAGAGAAGTTGAGAGAGATGCGTTCTAGCTCTTAGAGCCCAACATTAAGAGGGAAGCTCAGCGAGTAATTCAACCAAATCCTAAAGTCAATATTGGTATCTCTTCATTTTTATCTGATTTTTCTTCTTGTTATATTGCTTGATAGAGGTGATCAACTCAAAAGTCAATAGATAGAAGCAGTAACAATCCTTTTGGGAATTGGGATTTTTTTTTTCATGTGAAGATGATATATCCAAATAGACATGTAAATTATTATTAACATAATGTGCAAATAATAAAGGCTTGCGAGTGCCTCTTGAGCCTTTCCTATTGGTCTGTTCAAGATCAGAAGGTTCATTTGGAAAGATAGTCATGTGACCTTTACCCAAAAAAATACACCACACCATTTCTGTAAGTTGTGATTCACTTGGTGTATGTTTAACCTTTACTGGCAAGTTTCACAACAGTCCCATCAGTTAGGATCCTCCACTTACCACTATTTCTTAAGCTATGGCGCTCACTGTGAAATATTAGCAACATTTTCATTCAAATAGAGAGAAATATTCCTGAAATGCGTTCTAAGGCTCAGTTTGATTGCAGCTATTTACCTAGTAGAGTAGTGGTGTATGGAGGAAGCAAGCTTTGGATTTAGCTGGAAATTACCTAGTAGAATTGTGGTAAGTAATCAACCCATGGTGGTAAGGAGTGTCATTACCAATATATAGATGGAGAGCATCATTCCCAAGAAATCCAAGCAAAAAACACCTTTTTTGTGGCTTTTAGCTTGGATTTCTTTGGAAGGAGACAATGGGAACACATCAGCAGTAAACTTGAAATGATTAACCAGGAGACATCCCTGGTAGTCTCCAGGAATTTCAATGCTATATTGGCAACCAAAGAAAGGGTTTTGTTGATGTGGCACCCAAATGCCAAGCAAACCCCTAGGTCACTCCAGCTTTTGTGCAACCAAACAGACTATAGTTTTTGTGGTAGAAAACTATGAGAATGATGACCTTGAAAAAATGTTCATTTCCAAATAGGTGTCAAAACCACCTCTAAATCGTGATGGTTTCTATCACGAAACCAATCATGAAAATAATTCTTTCAAATTTCAACAAATCTATCAAACACCACCATGTGTCACGGATGTTCTTCACAGCCCATTGCAAATAATTTTCTTGCTCGAATCTATATAAAGTATGAGAAAACGGTTTCTACACACAAGTGTAGATAAGTTACCTACACACTAGCTTAAATACAGTCGAGGGCATATTGTTTGGGTGATCCAAACCATTCGTTTGATTGGCCCTCACAGAGATAGGGTGTCCTCAAAAAATCCGCTCCATAGGATCATCCCAACCCTACGATTTCTGGAGGTAAAATAGACGTGTATAAACCTTCACAAATCTGTCCATTTTTTGTCCTCCACGGTTCGAAGGGTTAGGATGATCCTATGAAGCTAATTTTTTGGGCACACCCTATCTATATGAGGGCCCATCAAATGAATGCCTTGGATCACTCAAACAATGTGGGCCCCCACTGTATTTTAAGCTAGTGTTTAGATAACTTATCTACACTTGTGTGTAGAAACCGTTTTCTCATAAAGTATATGCTGATCTTTCTTGACTTTTCTCACACGTGCCAAAATTATGATAAAAATGTGTCTGTTTTGCTAACATGTCTCATATATCTTTCAATTCGTGTTTTTTATAATTTTGATACCCATTTTTATATGAAAAGAAACAAACACACCCTGCTTCAACAATTTGATTTTTAAGGCTTTTAAAAGTTGTATTTCAAAATTTATAGGGAAAAGGTGTTTCAGCTGATGTTATTTCAAACTTCTCTACTTTTGCATGGAAAGTTTTCGAACTTCTCTACTTTTGCATGGAAAGTTGTTCAGCCCACAGCAATTGGGAAGACAAATTTGCCGGCTTCCTCTAGTTACACTACCTACATTGCTCAAATTCCTTCTCCATGCATAGTATGAATATATCAAGTCACCTTTCAAAAAAAAAAAATCTTTCTCCATTTGCCTCCAAACTAAATTACTTCCGTTTGCTATCCTCTATGTGCCAATGTAGAGATGAATTTCACTTGTTGTAAGCAAAGAGCACAACATGTCTAGTCTCGACAATACGTACACCATGAGTTGAATAGTACACCTAAAACTCTTTAAATCCCTTAAGATAACCTATGAAATAGCAACCTTCGGCATTAGGGTCTAATTTCTTTATTTGCTGGTTATAAACCTTTGTAAACCTTTGCTTCAACTAAATAACCCTAAAAGTGCAAGTATCCTAGCTTCAATTTCTTTGTGGCCTAGAACTCATAGGGGTTTTTTTGCATAGCCTTACATGGAATGCAAATCATAATATGCACTATTATGTAAGAGTTTCACCCTACAAAGACTCGGGCAATGATGAGTGGTACAATATGTTCCCCATAATTTCTATACGAGTACGATTTCACCTCTCAGCTGCAATATTCTCGATATTATAGTGAGCAATGATGCCATTCTCTTGTAGATATAATACGAATGCACTTAGATCGGCCGGTTTTTTAGCATTTTCGGTATACTCATTATCTCTATCAGACCTCTCCACTTTAATCTTAAAGTCAAGTTGGAGCTCAACTTCAACCTTATAGATCTTAACCATATACCTTAAACGCTAATAATTGTACTAGAACTTTAATCATAATATTGATTTTTAACTATTAGGGGGAAATTAAAAGGAATGTGTAACATGCTTTATTGTTGAACACACATTTTCCTTAGGTTACTATTGGAAAATCACGCCCATGGATTCATACATCCTAAAGGGCAAGAAGATATGATATTCAACTCATTGTAACCCTAAAGCATTCACAATTGGGGTTGGGACTTGACCTCTTGGCAGCCCCAAGGTTCACTAATCATTTCTGTTAAGTACCAGTTTATTTCCTTATCTTTGTCAAGTAGCGATCAAGATACTTAAGATATTTTGTTCATCCCAGGGAAGAAAGGGAGCGGATATCTCGTTTCCCTTAAAAAACACACTCACACCATATAATTTCTCCCAATAAACTATAGAAACACATGACCAAGAGCTAATGGAATCAAAAGGAAAGTAACCCTCCCTAAAATGTCTCTTTATTCTTCATTCTTTGTCAAATTTAAAACCTGCAAGCAGGGGCGACGCCAAAAATTTTGCACAAGGGGGGCAAAAATTATAGTAATTTTTTTGGTCGAGGGTACCGGAAGGGAATCCATGGGACCACACACAAAATTAAGCCTCTGCAATCATCTACAATAAAGACCGACTCCCTTTCATTTCAATTACTTCCATGGTGTCGTTCCCTTGAACTTTCTTAGGTGTCTTGGTCCTATATCAAAAGGATATCTCATCCATAAGACACGGCTTACAAAAATTCAATGGTTTAACTTATCTTGGATTAAAGATAATTGACGATTAATGGATCTAGGGGCCAGGATCATCCAATCAATGTGGGTGCAATGGGAATGGGCCATATTCGTGAGCCGATCAGATCAATGGATCCAATCCCATACTACACATAGTGAGAGGCCAGAAGCTATATGTTAGTTTGGATGTTGGTGGGTCCCGTAAAGATAATCCCAATCTTCTCTCTCAGGCGAAGATGTAGTTAAAGCTTATCCCAATCAATCTCTCACTGCATTGCAACTAAAAAATTGACTTATCGGCGTTAAAGCTAACTTATTAAAGAGGAAAACCGTCTAACTAGGGATTCTTTATTGGAACGAAAAAATAGCATATAGATAACTGATAAAAGAGGGAAAGCGACAAATTAGGGATTTTTCTTTAACTCAAGTTAAAGAGACGGATTTTATTGCAAGAAAAATGCCAGCTCGGCGAATTTGTAACCAATCAGATCCAGAGTATATTCAAGCGGCTAATTAGCCACTTGATGTTCCTCTAAAAAATAAAGGTATATATTTTTTTCCTAAAAATTAAGGGGGGCAATTGTCCCCTTTCCCTTTCATGTGCCATCGCCCCTGCCTGCAAGGAAGATCTGTGAATGGAGAATAGAGGAGAGTAGAGAAAAGTGGTTGCGCAGGGTGTGGCTCAGAGAGCAAAAGAATAAGAAGTCAATAAGGAAGAGACAAGCATTTGATTTCTCTAGAAGAATAGCAGAATTGTGGTATGTAGTGTTTGATTGCGTTGCAGTTCTCTAAGAGAGTAGTGGAAAAGGCAAGGGTGTCATTAACAAAAAACAAAAGGAGAGTGAAGAGGGAGAAAGGGAAAAGAGAGAAAGCTAGAAAAGATGAAACCTTTTTCCACTTTTCTGTTACCAAAAATTTAACATTTTGGTAGAATTTGGTTGGAAGATGAGCAGAAGAGACATTAGAGCCACATGAGTGCCACATGTGCAAAAAACAATAATGATGTATGGAACATGTCGGGGAGTCAAATGAAAATTCAATGCAATATTGGCAACCAAACAATGAATCAACATTAATTGGCATTTGAAATTCCAATGAAAGCTGAGGGTTGAGTTGAATTTCTCGGGCAACCTGAGGAAATGACGTGACCAAAAGAAACAGAAAAAAAAAATGATGTTCAAAAAAGGAAATAACTAAAGAAAAATGAATGTTTTGTACAGATCACGAGAGCATGGAGTAAGATTTCCATGCATTTTCTGTATCAGAAGATGAAAAGGCTCTCGGATGCCACGTCGGCTAGTCAGCTAATTGATAGTTTTAACAGAAAACACTAGGATTCCAACGTGGCATAGAGACGGCAACCAAACACGCAGTCAAGCGAAAATAAACTCTCATCTCGTGTTTTTTTTTCCTCGACAAGTGCCGCAAGTGAACGGCTCCTTAGACATGGGTTGTGAAGGCAAAGAAAACAAAAGAAAAGGTGGGGTTCATTATCCCTTAGTTGTAGAGTGGAAATTAAGTTACATTTTTTTTTTCTTTGGCAGAAAAAAGGTAGGCAAGGCGTTTGGTGGTTTTTCCTTGAATGACACTACTCGTCACCAAACAACCGAGGCATATGCTCTCTTCATGATATAAAGGTTAAAATGACAACACAACCTCTATGATAAAAAAATGAAGAAAATGCTGAAAATCCTAAAAGATAGTTAGCCACTTCCAAAGAAAGGAAAAACACCAAAGTCTCCTTTCAGTGATGGTTTGCAAGATCAAAGTCTTAGAGTCATCTCTCATAGGGTTTACTTTACTACTTCCTATGAGCTAATTAATATTTAGCTTTATTAATCAAGATTTTAGTTAATAAAGTTAATCCCATTACGAGTCGAAAGTTAGAAAGGAATCTTGCATTGAGAGACCTAATCCAAAACCCATTATAATAAATACTTCTCTTAGCTTAATCTACCAAGGCAAGCCTAAGATGCCATTGATCTTAGTGTCAAGGCTTGGCTAGATTGAAAGGTATCATTTTAGTGATTGGTGTAAAATGGGCTTAATTAAAAAAAAATTTACATTAAGTGGGGAACGGGCGTAAAATTTGTTTTAGGCCCATTTTAAGTCGAAAAAATGGAGCCATAGGGAACGAGAGTGTCTTTAACAATTGGATTGATTGGATGACAGAGCATATCATGTATGATCCATTCCTCACTTTCTATTTTGATTATTGTTAAGATTGATCTCATACTGTACCTTATAAGAGCAAACATTGATGCATATTTTGCATCTTGATGTAAAACCATGTAACATTCTTCTTGGAGTTCTTATATGGTGCACGACCGTCAAAATCCAAGGGCCAGGTGGTGTTTTGACCAGATCAAAATCCAAGGGCCAGGTGGTTTGCCACCTAGCCCGTCTGATTTTGATCGGGCATCATATAAATTCTCTTCTTCTTGACCAAGACTTTTGTCCTAAGATCTCTGACTTAGGGTTTACAGAGCTGTGGCCTACATAAGAGAATTACTTTGTGGATCGTATCTATGGGACTTACAAGTTATATGGCACCTGATATGCATTGCAGCAGATGTTTATGGCTATGGAGTGGCACTGCTAGAAATGGTTGGAAGAAGACACTTTGTCCCATTCCGTACCTTATAAGACAAACATTGATGTGTAGCAATATCCATCTGTAGGAGAAAAAACAAAAAACAAAAAACAAAAACCAAAAAAAAAAAAAAAGAGAGAAGAAAAAACAAATGTAAATGAGGTGGTTTGCCAAAAATGAAAGGAAATGATGGTTTGTTGAAAATGGATGGCAGTTACTTGCTGCGAAAATTCTTCGAAGCAGGAGGTGTTAAATTTGAATTTATTAAGGTTAAAATGCTTAGGTAAAACTTATAAGAGCAATAAAAACTACTTAAGCACAATAAGGTAAAACATTATCGTAGGCAAAAAATTAGCTCGATAAAAAATAATTAAAAGCGGTAAATTTGCTCTTTAACGGCAATGTGCATTCATGTTTTTTAGTGTGACACATATTGTATAAGTGCCGTAAAAAATAGCGCGGTAAAAAAATAAATTAATAGCGGTAAAATTTTATTTTAGAACCATTATGTATCCATGGATTTTAAGAAAGACAAAAGACGAATAAGAGCGGTAAAATATTTCACATGGTTAAAAGTTAATGATGCAGCCACATCTCTTGAAATGGAAAGTCTTATTCCAAAACAGCAAGTAGCAAAAGATTCTTAGGAAACCTTAGTTTTTTTTAGCAAATAAAACTCTTGTTTAGAAATTCTAGAATGTCTATGGAGATACCTACTTTTATTATAAGTCTAAAATAGGTATCTTGTCAGTGGATTAGTTTTAGAATGTTGCTGGTATGAGAATTCTTATTATAAACGATGTATGAGACATTTGAAAAGGGGACTTGTACTTGATTTTATGAAATAATATAGAGAAAGGAAAAATGTGGACATTTTCCTTTTATCTTTTTTCTCCGTTTTGCCCTAGTAGGTGTGATTTGTCGTTTATCCTTGGTAAAACGTCCACACACGCATAGCCTAACTACATCAGCTGGTATCAGAGCTTGAGTTCTGTGAAACATATGGCCCGAGTAACGGTTCAAGGGGTGTTGGAAGAATCTCGAGGAGAGATCACGACGTTGAGAAGGAAGGTGAAGAAACTCACAGAGTAGTTGAGATATGTTAAGACTTCTTCCGTAGTGGGGGGATGGGGGATTAAACGTCGACACTGTAACAGGGTTATCCGTCGCGACGACCAACGAGAGTTGAGGCTACTCGAGGTAATTCTAAGCATTGTAAATCATGTATCGTGGTTTAGAAGGTAACACGAGACTTGAAACCATTCTATTGCTACTCAAAGCAAATAATCGTAGATTGGGAGTCACCACCAATATAGGACAACTGTTTGGACAATGGATATTTAATAATTGCTGAAAGCTTAAGTATTGTGTATGCACTAGTGAGTACAAGGAAAGAGGTATTTGAAGAAATTCCAAAGTTGGTGATGCCCTTGGTTTAGGAATTCTCTGATGTTTTCCTAGATGGCCTACTATATGATTTACCATCAATGAGAGATATGTTGAGCACATATCCATCCTTTAGGATAGTTTTAAAGGAGATCATGACATGACAACAGACAAAGTTGATGATCATTCTTTGATACTTCAAAACTCGATGACGGATTTTTTTGAATCATGGGAAAACGATGCCAACGGAAATTACTAAGAACATATGCTCTTTAGAAGTCTAAAATAGGTATCTTGCTATATGTCAGTGGATTAGTTTTAGAATGTTGTTGGTATGGGAATTCTTATTATAAAAGATATATGGGACATTTGAAATGGGAATTTTATTTGATTTTATGAAATAATATAGAGGAGGGAAAAACGTGGATGTTTTCCTCTTTATCTTTTTCTGTAAATCTGCTATATGTCAGTGGATTAGTTTTAGAATGTTGTTGGTATGGGAATTCTTATTATAAAAGATATATGGGACATTTGAAATGAAAATTTTATTTGATTTTATAAAATAATACAGAGAAGGGAAAAACGTGGATGTTTTCCTTTTATCTTTGTCTCGGATTTGCACTAGTCGGTGTGATTGCCATTTATCCTTAGTAAAACGTCCACACATGCGTTGCCAGTAGGGGTGCAAGTTTGGCCCTGTTAGCCCTGGCCCGCCCTGAGCCCAAACAGGGTCAGGGCTGGATTTTCCAACCCCGAGGGCGGGTCAGGGTTCATTTTTTTAGACCCTGACTTAGGTCGGGTCGGGTTCTGGGTTAATGCCTCGGGTCACCCTGACCCGGCCCGACCCTAAGCTTTCTATTATAGAATTGAACCATCTGTGCATGTTTCTTTAGCTAATGTTTTCTATTATCTTGGATTGATGTTTCTTTAAATTATTATTATTAATTGTCTCTGTTACCCGTCATGTTGTTGAATTCATATTGTCTTATTTTGTTCCCTTTCTCTGTTTATTGATCATTTTGTTCTATATGATATGTGGTTGCTTTATTTTTTGCACTCTTAACAGGTATTTGCACTAGGGTCAATCTGGGCCGGCCCTGCCCAATCAGGGCCAATCAGGGCAGGGCAGGGCCGCACTGAGCCTTGTAGGGCGTTTTTCGGCCCTAACTCAGGGTCAGGGCGGGTCAAGGCCTAGATAATGGGATCCAGGGTTGGGATAGGGTTTTGAAAAACCCGACCCCGTTGCAGCCCTAGTTGCTAAGTTACATCTGTTAATTAAGTGCAACAAATTTATTCTTTTAGCAACAATGCATATTCTTAGTTTGGAAAACACTTTGAAAACGGGATTCCGTGTGGGAATGAAAACGGGAGTGATGTGAGCATTGATTTGACCTTTTTCAATATGTATTTATTGCTTTTATGGAGATTTGAGATCCCTTATTTTGTCTTTCAGTGGACGTGGCTCTGATGAATGCTGCCTGTTTTTTTCTCAAAACGGATTATTGTTTCCTAGCAGTGCTCTCTTAGTTTTTAAGAGTGGTAGCATGTAAATAAGAACAATGATAAATTTAGAACGGCAAAACTTGTTTTGCGCAACAAATCTTTTCCAAAATATTTTGTTTATCTTTTTTTTTTCTTTTTGGTCCTCTCTGTTATACTTATTCGTCTTCTCTTCTATTTTTTTGAATGCTTATTCTTCATCTTCTTTCACTCTATTATTTTTAAGTTTTATTTTGCTTCGAATTTTTCTTCTTGCTCTATCGTTAACGATATTTTGTAAAGCTAAGTTCTTAATATTTTCTTCCTTTTTAACGACATAAAACGACCATGAGACGTCCTCTTTGTGAGCGTTCAAAACCAATGTACTTCAAAAAAGAAGGGGATACAAGAGGAGGGAGAGAAGAAGATGATGATGAAGGGGAAGCGGAAAAGGAAGAGGAAGATGAGGAACATAAGGAGAGAGAGAGAGAGAGGGTAATAGTAAACCTCTTTGTGAGCCTTCAAGACCAATGTACTTCAAAAAAGAAGGGGATACAGGAGGAGGGAGAGAAGAAGATGATGATGAAGGGGAAGAGCAAAAGGAAGAGGAAGATGAGGAACATAAGGAGGGAGAGAGAGAGAGAGAGAGGTAATAGTAAAATTTTGTTTTTAAAAAAATAAAAAGAAAGGGGGAGGTGTAATAGTAAAATTGAGGCGTAATAGTAAAATTTTGTTTTTAAAATAAAATAAAAAGAAAGGTGGAAATATCATCTCCTTTAAAATTTGGCAAATTGATAAGAGTGGAAGTCCCTAACTTTATAGATGGCAATTCTAGCCACCAATCTCAAATCTCTGCTTTCTACACAAGTCACCCCCACCACAACCACAACTACAACTACGGCCATTTCCTCACTTTACAAAACACAGTCTGATTTTTCCTTTTTACTGTTCAAAATAAAATTAAGAATGAAACGCAAACAACCCACCACCAACAGCTAGTAGTAGTTGTCAACTAGTCATTAAAGAATAACTAAAATTTTATTTCAGAAAAAGGAAAGAAAGAAGAAGGTCTTCAATATTGTCGGCAGCAAAGCAAAAACAGAGCCAGAGAGAGAGGGAGAGAGCTCTTTGAATTACCTCTGAAAATGGTCTTTTGATTTCTTGGGAGCAAAGCCAAAGGGGAGACAGATCTTTCAGCAGCCAAACCCAGGCAGGTAATTCTTTCCAAACCAAGATCTTTCTCATCTCACATCTAAGTATTTTTTCAAAGAGAAGAAAATAAGAGAAAAACAAAAACATAGAGAGAAAGATCTTTCTCATTTCACATCTACTTAGGTGTTGAGGGTTTGAAAGAGAAGAAAATAAGAGAAAAACAAAAACATAGAGAGAAAGATCTTTCTCATTTCACATCTAATTAGGTGTTAAGGGAGTAAAAAAGAACAAAACCAGAGAAGGGTTTTCTTTGATTTTGGGTACAATGTTAGTCCAAGACCGTTCTACCCCAAAACCCTCAAAACCCATCTCTCGAACTAGTACTACTTCATCTCACCATCGATTTTCCGAGCCCAAAAACCTAGATTTTTCCACATGGGTCTCCGAAAATCTGTACAAAATAGTCGCAATTTCGCTCCTTATCTCCACAGTCGCCGCCATCTTCCTCTTCCGAAATGTGGGCGACACCGCCGCCCTCCTATGCTTTGAAACCAAAACCAAAGAGCTTGAAACCATCCCTTACCCTAAAATCAATTGGCATTCAATCCCCCAAATCCCTGATCTATCCTCCCCTTACGCCTCCTTCCGATCTGACCGTTGGATCGTCATCTCCGTCTCATCCCAACCGTCCGATTCCCTCCGCCACCTCGTCAAGATCAGGGGCTGGCAAGTCCTAGCTGTCGGCGATTCCCAAGCCCCCTCTGATTGGAATCTCAAAGGCGCAATTTTCCTCTCTCTAGAACAACAATCCACTCTAGGGTTTCGAATTATCGATCAATTGCCCTATAATTCGTACGTCCGGAAGAGCGTAGGGTATCTCTTCGCGATCCAGCACGGGGCGAAGAAGATCTTCGATGCTGACGATCGGGGCAATGTGATTGATGGTGATCTTGCAAAGCATTTCGATCTCGAATTGATCGGTGAGGAGGCGAGGAGACAGACAATCTTACAGTATAGTCATGACAATCCTAATAGAACTGTTGTGAATCCTTATGTGCATTTTGGACAGAGGTCTGTTTGGCCTAGAGGTTTGCCTTTGGAGAATGTGGGGGAATTAGGGCATGAAGAGTTCTACACTGAGATTTACAGTGGGAAGCAATTCATCCAACAAGGATTATCCAACGGCCTCCCCGATGTCGATTCGGTTTTCTATTTAACGCGAAAATCCGGTCTCGAAGCATTCGATATTAGGTTTGATGATGATGCTCCTAGGGTTGCACTCCCTCAAGGTATGATGGTTCCAATCAATTCCTTCAATACAATTTTCCATTCACCGTCGTTTTGGGGTCTTATGCTACCAGTTTCAGTTAGTACCATGGCTTCAGATGTGTTAAGGGGGTATTGGGCACAGAGGATTCTATGGGAGATTGGAGGATTTGTTGTGGTTTATCCTCCCACGGTTCATCGTTTTGATAGGATAGAGAGTTACCCATTTTCAGAAGAGAAAGATCTTCATGTGAATGTGGGAAGGCTGATTAAATTCTTGGTTTCGTGGAGGTCTACGAAACCGACATTGTTTGAGAAGATCTTGCATTTGAGTTATTCAATGGCGGAGGAGGGGTTTTGGACTGAGCAGGATGTGAGGTTCACTGCTGCTTGGTTGCAGGACTTGTTGGCTGTGGGGTATCAGCAGCCGAGGCTAATGTCGTTAGAATTGGATCGGCAAAGGGCAACGATTGGTCATGGGGATAGAATGGAGTTTATCCCTCGAAAGCTTCCCTCTATTCATCTTGGGGTTGAGGAGGCTGGGATGGTGAATTACGAGATAGGAAACCTCATTCGATGGAGGAAGAATTTCGGTAATGTTGTACTCATCATGTATTGCAGTGGGCCGGTTGATCGTACGGCTTTGGAGTGGAGATTGCTTTATGGGCGGATATTCAAGACCGTGGTTATTCTCTCTGAACAGAAGAATCCAGATCTCGTGGTCGAGTATGGCCAGTTGTGGCAAGCATACAAGTAAGTTAAATTACAGAACAAATTTCCTTCTAGTGAATATCACAATAGCAGCAATTGCATGTTATCCTATTTTTTTCTCAGTATTTCTTATCCATTGTAGATTTGCCGATTGTTTGCATCATAGGACAATGCTTACAGTAGTCTGAGTAGTGTCACCGGTGCCCATCTTTACATGTGTTAAGTTGCATGACTTTGTGCTCACCGTAAGTATTGTAATCTGAATAAGAGGGTTTGGCAATATGGCTGTTAAAATCTTGATTTGTTCAAAAAATCTTGATTTGAAAAGGATGCAATACTTGAAGTGAAGTAGCTTTTGGGGTAAACCATGGCGAATAACATGTAATATGAAGGGACGTTCTTTAGACTGCCTTGAAAGAAAAGAAAAATCGTCTACGTGGAGCCAATATTTGTTTCTCGAGGAAGTTTCCAGAGATATGAACTTCTGTTGAACATCTTGGCTAATGTTTTTTTTTTTATTTTTATTTTTTTAACGGTATCTTGGCTAATGTTTGTTAAGGCATATTTATTTAAAAATCGAAGTAAAAAAAGGGGCCTTGCTGGTGCAGTCATCATTCAAAGCACTGCATCAGCAAGTGGGTTGGCATTCTGGCTAGTTTATCTGCAGTACCTCCTTCCTATTAGCTCAGTATAAATTAGCATAGTTCTGGTTTGGCTGCCTCCTCCTTTGGATCCAACTACGTCTTTGAAACCATTATCTGTGATCTTTGTGTTAATGCCCCCTCCATTCTTTATTGTACTATATTTGATTGTTTCAAATTTGGACTAAATACTCAGATTTAGTAGTTGCTAAAGTTAATCAGAGCCAAGCACCAAAAATGTATATACCGAGACAATCTTTTGTATCTTCAGAACAGTTTGTTTTATGAAAAGGGGCAACCAAGAACGATTTTTTATTTGTTATTTCCTATTTTCCAAGCTATGCTTTCCATTGTTTCAGAGTTCTGACTGGTTTTTCCACCAACTAAACAAAGCTTGTGATTTTTTTGAAAAAAAATCATCCAAGTTGAACTTGGATATTGATAGATTAATTTCCATGCCAACTTTCAGTTTTTAACATTGAGTTCTGTTCTCAAACTTGAAATATGCGTTATCCATATGATATGCAGGATCAACAAAAGTGAAGCATTCCATGGAACAAGCTAGATGACTATGTGAATGAAATATGTTATTTATTTTGAGATACTGAGCATAGAAACCCATTTAAATTAATTTGTCTTTTGAGATATACAAGGATTTGGTAGGTTCATTGAAATTATGACATGATGTCATATATCATTTTTCCAGTATATGATAGCATACTGTTTTATAAGTTCTGTGGATGTCAGTGCAGAAAGAAAACATGATTGAAGAGTTATTTATTATACATTTCTATGATAAGTCTATGGGGGTGGTTCTTGTTGAAGTTTCTTTCTATTACGTCATCTTTATTGTTTATAGTCTTTTCTTATATTTTTCACTCATAAGTAGCACTTCTGTAATGTTCATTAAAAGAGATATATCCGCCCCTTTTGATTACTTTGGACACCCAGCTGAAGTGTACGTGGCAATCAACTCCATTGATTCCTTCTGATATGAAGTACATCAGCTGGGTGTCCCAAGTAATAAAAAAGGGCAGATATATCACTTCCCATCTTCTTTTAGTAATGGATATGAAAAAAGTTGTGAGATACAATCAATGCAATTCATTTTAATTCATTAACCTCAGAACTTTCCTCCGCTCTCTTGTCCATCCGTTCTCCTCCCTCCCCCCCCCCCCCCTCTCTTCTCTTTTCTTTAATGGTTGCAATTTCATTTCATTCAATAAGAAAAAGGAGGACTGAGGTGGTCAACCATAAAGAACAAAGGGAAGCCCCACAGAAGATATAAAGATACATAGGAGAAAATAAATAGAAGAAAGGATCTGTGTGTGTGGGGGGGGGGGAGGGGATCAAACATCTCCATCCCTTGCTTTACAATGCCATCTCGAGCCAGTCTATCTGCCACCCTATTAGCTGATCTTCTGATGTGTTTAAAAATGATTGATGACCCTTCCACCCGATCTCGGATCTCGTCAAAGTACTGAGCGAATCTCCAAGGAGGGATAACCGATCCACTTAGCCATTGAATGACATTCCTGGAGTCTCACTCGACTATAACCGTATCCATTCATTCTTTATGGACAGCTGCTACCTTCGCTTGCTTCCATTTGCACTTCCAATAGAGCCTGAGAAAGCCCAAATAACACTGCGACTAGAGCTTCTTAGAACACGCTTCTTTCCCTTTTTTCTCCCCTTTCCAACTTTTTTTTTTAACAACAATTCCAACTTCTATTCGTATTCTCTCTCTCTCTATCTATCTATATATAGAAAGAGATAGAGAGATAGTTAGAGATTATACAGACACAAACACACTCAAATACACACATACATCTCTTTGGAAACCCTAGATTTGTCCTATGTTGATTCAACCACAAGATGTAGTGTTTTCCATCCCTTATGTGCAAAATCCCATGTAGTTATTTGTATGTGGGTATGTTAGAGTGATTTTATTCCTCTTTTGTTAGGTCAAATCAAAGAGGAATAGTGATAGAACGCTATCTTATTAGTGATGGTATGTTCAAACAGCTATGGAAACTTGTCTAATGATCAAGTGTGAAGAGTGTAGTTGTTGATCAGAATCTAGATATGTTTTCTGAAACTTTAATATTATATTTTTCTGAAATTTATGTAATTAAAAACAATTTCAGATCTGTAATTTTGGATCTTCTCCACATCATTGGTCATGAATCTTCAAAATAATAAAGAAATGAATTAGGTATTTACCTCACTCAAGCAGTTCAAGTGCACTGCCTCTTGCGATTCACTCTTTCAAGTCTCTCTCTCTCTCTATTTTTTTTTTTTTGAATGGTTCACTCTTTCAATTCTTTCTTCCACCTTTTCTAAGGTGAGCTCCAAATTTTTTTGGAGATGATGCCCCCCCAAAAGTTCATCCTCTTTGTCTATTATAGCTCTAGGGTTTCAAAAGGCCTAGGTTGACTTGGATATGGTAGGGTCATCTAGCTTTAGTTGTATTTAGTAATTTAGTTAGCTTTCTGGGAATCTCATTCTCTACAAACTCCTTTTGATTAAATAATTATTAACTAGGACTTCTGCAGTTACATTGATGTTCATCAACACAATATAAGTAAACCTCCAAAGTCTAGAAGATTACGAGCAAGTCCCTTCCTACATATAAAGTTCATTTAATTAAAGAATATTTTCACACACACACATCTCTCTCTCTCTCTCTCTCTCTCTCTCTATATATATATATATATATATATATATACTAATTTTGAATGTGTGTGTGAACCGTCCATGTTTGGGGTTTATCTGATCTTGTATATAGAAGAACATGAATGAAATGACAGTTATCCTTCCATTTGGTTTGGGTGTCCTATATATGATCCTATTTTGTATATATACATATCATATGTACCCATATATATCTAGGGTTGCAACTCGGGTCGGGCAGGTCGGGGTTTCTAGAACCCTACCCTACCTGAGAAATTATCTCGGGTCGGGCAGGTCGGGGTTTCTAGAACCCTACCCTACTTGAGAAATTATCTCGGGTCGGGTCGGGTTTCCTTTGAGAAAACCCTAGATGCCTACCCGAGAAATTATCTCGGGTCGGGTCGGGTTTTCTTTGAGAAAACCCTAGATTCATAAACTTGACCTTACCCAAGATAGTTTATCGGGTTGTTTCAGGTCGGGTTGGGTTTTTATTATTTAGCGTAGGATAATGGCTAATTTCAAAAATTGAAGAAAATGACAAATATCCACGCCAAAAATCTCTAGATTTATATCATCTACTCTATAAATTTAAGAAAGAAAATATTTTTTTCACATCACAAACATGATCAGCCCAATGAAAATAATTATATCAATATATTAGAAAATAATTCTCCATGTTATTTTAGGGATATTTAAGAAAGTCATAGTACACCAATAAGAGTTGGATCGGGTTTCGGGTTTCAGTTTTGTTTTCTTCTTTAAACCCTACCTGACCCATGATTGAGTTGGGATTTTCAATCTAAAACCCTACCCAACCCAGGACCCATGAATTCTGAACCCAACCCGGGTTATATTCGGGTTGGGTCAATGCGGGTCGGGTAAAACTTGACCCAACATTACATATTCTTCCTAGACTCTCTACCTAGATGACCGAGATAAGTCACCCTATCATATAAAAGCAAGATGTGTGCTTATTATAAATTAGATGAGATGTCCAATCATCATCATAGGCTAAGAGCTATTTTAGGTCAATAAGGAAAATGAGACTCCATATTTCCTGCTAATGATCCTCTAGTCACAAGCATAGTGTCTCTATGATGCTCTACCTAAGGTACCTAATGTCAAATACATATATAATATTATAATTACATGCCCATAATAAACTTACCAAACATATGTTGGAGATGAGCAAAGTGATTGGATTGTCTTTTGCTGGTTTAGAGAAGGAAGCTAGGTGCATCATGCCTCGTGTAAAGAAGAAAAAATAATTTTGTTAATTTTCAAAAAAAAAAGAAAAAAGAAGGAAGCTAGGGCTACCATTCAAAAAAACAAGGAAGCTAGGTCTTTCTTTCTTTCAGTCAAGCTACAAGATTTCCAGGGATTCTCTCTCGCAAAAAGGTCTACGAGCAGTTAAGCTTCTTAGATGGAGAGGGAGATGGCAAGATTAGAATTCAACGTGAACCGCAAGGGATGCACATGAAGTAGAGTGTCGGGACAGACCTAGAAGGTGCAGTAATAGTGTTGGGGGGGAGTCCTTCACCGGGCTCTCCATGAAAATCCTTGTGTGGAACATTTGTGGCTTGGGCTCTTTAACCTAAAAAGCTTATGTGAAGGTGAAGAATAAAATCTCCATCTTCTCCCTGCAGGTGACTAAGATCGAAGATTTCACGAACTCAGATCTTGGAGGCATTGGATGCTCCTCTACTTTCCGCCTCACAACTCTCAACTCTAGGGAGCGTGCATGGGGAGGAGATGGATTCCTTGTTGCTTGGTATGGAGTACGAAGCTACGCTAGCTTTGGAGGAAGTTATCTCATCCTACTCAGTTTTGGTGAAATTGAGAAGAGTTGAGGATAATTTGCTTTGAGCCTTTTCTATGATTTGTGGGCTTATTGTTGGTTTCCTCCATGATTATATGTGGATTGAGCTTAACTATGTTAGGGATAGACGCTTCCTCCTTTGGTGTATCGGGGGAGTATTTCAGTGTCACTCACTTTCTAGGGGGATAGAGTTGACGACACACTTATGTTTATTGAGGATGATGAAGCATCGATTGCAAACTCAAAAAGGGTCTTCTGTTGGTTTGAATTTGCTTTGGGGTTGAAGATTAACTTCTCTAAGAGTGCAATAGCAGGCATCGATGTGGAACAAGTGGTGGTGAATAGAGACGATCAAAGTATTGGATGCAGAGAGGAGAGTTTGCCAATTACTTATTTGGGTCTACCATTGGGTTATGGGGTACCAAAAGCATCACAGTGGGACCCGGTCGTGGAAAGAATTGAAAGAAAGTTGGCCACCACGAAAAAGAAATACATTTCTCTAGGCGGTAGGATTACTTTGATCAAAGCCGCTCTTGCGCACATGCCGGTATATTTTATGTCTCTTTATAAGCTCCTGGCAAAGATTGCACAAAGAATTGAAAAGTTGCAGAGAGATTTTCTGTGGGAGGGGGTTGGTAAGAACGAAAGATCTAAACATCTGATATGCTGGGAAGTTGAAGAACCATGGTGGTTTGAGCATAGGCAAGATCAAATTGCGTAATAGAGCGCTTCTGGGAAAATGGTTGTGGTGTTATGGAGAGGAAAAGGATTCTCTATGGCACAAAATTACCAGGGATAAGTATGGAAATAATTGGGGTGACTGGATGGCAAAAAACCCGGCAAGAGGAAAATGGTCTGCGGGTTGGAGGTCTATTTGCACTGCGTGATCAATTCGAATCATTCATTTGCTTTAATGCCGGGAAGGGAAATAATGTCAGATTTTGGTTAGATCTATGGGTAGTGGACTCTCCATTATATCTGAAATTTCCAAACGTTGCGATTAATGGCGAATCAAGAATCTCGGAATACCTTATTAGGGAGGCAGATGAAGGGAGGGGTTTTTGGAATATTAGATTACGAAGGAATCTCAAAGATGGGGAAGTTGTTAGCTTCACAGAGCTGCTTCAGATCCTTAACTCCTTTTACAGCTCAACCTTCGTGCCGGATGACAGAGTTTGGGTTCCCGATCTGGAAGGTAGTTTCTCGGTGAAATCATTCTTTTCTGCCCTTAACAATGGGAGTAGAAAAGCAAAGGGACGAGCTATTATTTGGAAGTCATGTGCTCCCCCAAGAGTAAAAGCCTTCGCTTGGTCTGTCTGTGTATAAAAGCATTAATACATGCGAAAGACATAAAAGAAGGCAGCTCTAATTAGCCAGTTGGTGCGTTCTTTGCGAACAAGCGGAGGAGGGTATCGATCACTTGTTGCTACATTGCTCATTCTCATATTGTTTGTGGACGATGTTGTTGAGATCATCTGGCATGATGTGGGCTTTTCAGAAAGGCATCAGATCGATCATATTGAACTGGTGTGGGGGAGTGTTTGGCAGCACAGGGCAAGCCTTGGCGAAACAATAAGGTTGCTCCATTGTGACCTGGTGATCACAGGTTCAAGTCCCGGAAACAGCCTCTCTGCAAAGCAGGGGTAAGGCTGCGTACATCTAGCCTTCCCCAGACCCCCGCCAATTTTTTTTTAATTTTTTAATTTTTTTTTATTTTTTTATTTTTTTTTATTTTTTTATTTTTTATATTGGATCAGAGCAAGGGAGGACAACCACTATGATACAGGGGAGATACTTAGAAATTGGAAGGAGGTAATATGGGAAAGGAAAATCAAGGAAAAGAAGATGCCAAAATGGAAGCCGCTACGATGTGGATGGCTGAAATTAAATTTTGATGTGAGCTCGATTGGCAATCTGGGTAAGGCTGGAGTTGGTGGAGTGATTCAGGATTCAAATGGGACGATTATAATGTCATACCCTGGACCGGCGGGTGTTTGTGATGCGAATGAGGTGGAGGTGAGGGCGCTGCTCTTTGGACTCAAGTGGTATGCTTCGAACAAATCTGGTCCGCTTATTATCGAGGGAGACTCATCGAATACTATAACCTGGGCATCTAGTAATTCAAAAGGACCTTGGAGGATTCTTCAACTCGTTACAGAAATCAAGGATCTGGTACGCGTGATCAAACCCACCATCAAGCATAGGAGGAGATCAGCTAACGAACTGGCAGATCAGCTCGCTAAGGAAGGCTTCCTACTGGAATCTATGTCTGTTCATATCGTATCTGATATTGTGGAATAGGAAGGGTCTATGTTTTTTATTGTGTTGTACTCTTTTTGGATGCTGTAAGCACAGGTTTTGGGGACATCTTGTCCCCTGCTTGTTGCTCTTTTTATCAATAAAGTCATCTTTCAAAAAAAATGTTGAAGATAAAAGTTGGGTTCTAAACATTGATATTTGGTTTGCTATTCACTCGTTTGTTTTTACTTGGGTGGAAGATGAGATTTTGGCATACTTGCACTCTGAAATTACATATTTCTATGCGTCATGACCATTTTCCTAGAAATATGCAAATATCCCACATCATTCACCTTGAACTCATTATGGGGGTTGGGGAATGTTTATTATGAGGATGTTTAATCATTGGAACTGCAAACTTGCTAAAATCATTTGACAGTTAAACCTTGTTAAAAGATACATGTGTGTATCTGATAATATTCTCATCATTACACTCTGATTTAACAGGTATTTGCCCAAGGTATTTGACCGGTTTACAAGTGTGGAAGGATTTCTGTTCCTGCAGGATGACACAATTCTTAACTACTGGAATCTACTACAAGCAAACAAGACTAAGCTGTGGATTACTGACAAGGTAATCTGTTAATGTATATATCCTCCTCCTTTTCTCAATATTTTGTTGTGCTGACACAATTTGAATGTTTGTGTTTTGTTTCATTAAGGTATCTGAGTCTTGGATGACTCTCCCTACTAATGCCAACAGCTCAGAATGGTTTTCAACACAAGCAGAATTAGTAAAGGGGGTAGTGAGGACTTTACCTGCTCATTTTCAGGTCACTTACAAGGACAATGTCGATAAACATAGTCTCACCTTTTGCGGTTCTGAAATTTTCTACATTCCTCAAAACTTTGTGGGTGACTTCGTAGACCTTGTGGGTCTTGTTGGCGATTTAGAAATTCATCAAAAGTTTGCGATACCCATGTTTTTTATGGCAATGGATTCACGGAGTAATTTCGATTCTGATGCACTCGGGACGATGGTCTATAAGACGGGCGTATCACGGAATGATTCTTCAACTTATTATTCGCCCAAAGTACCTGCGGTATATCCATGGAATGTGTCCACCGAGTCGGATTTTGCGAAGCTGATACGAGCCATGGCGTTGGGGGACCCCCTTCTGATGGAAATGGTATGAATGCTGAGAAACATTTGCCACATACATTGTCTTCACACGTAAGATTTTGCTCTGGGATGGGAGGAGGAAAGGGGAAGGTGGGGATTCTGTTATTATTTTTTTGTAGATGTATGTTGTAATATTCATTTACTGGATGGGGAAATCTTTTTCACAGCTGGGATTATCTTAGTTTGTACTGAGAAGAGAAACCTCTTCTCCAATCATTATGAACAAATTCCTTTCATATATGAAGATGAAGGCCCCACATTTTTCTACAGAACATTGTTATCATGACCAAGCTCCCCAATAAGGTTTTCTTCATAGCTCAAATATGTAGTACTGTAGTAGTGTTTTCATCACCATTGTTGACCTGCCCAGAAAAATCTGATTAAAGGGAATAAATTTGAAGGGGAGCTGATATTGCCACTCCAAAGAATTAGGCAGTTACACCCTTTCTTTACCAAGATGACTAAAGGCTAGAGGGGACCCATGAGCGAAAACGATAAGAAGACAATGGATAGGGGGGTTTGTGGTGTAGCAGGGAAGAGGTGAGTCCAGCAATGGGTGAAGCCAGCACTATGTGAAGAGGAAGTGATCCCGGCAATAGGTGAAGCAACAAGTGCCTACGTCCTCCCTCTTCAGTATGTAAACTGAAATGCATGCACTTAGTAAAATGAAATACATGATGAGCCCAGCTCAGTGTCACACTTATCAAATAAAATACATGACAATATACAATATTTGTTAAATGAGATACATGTACCCCCCTGCCGCTTGTCATGTGTTAGGGGTGCAACTTGCCTTGGGCTCAACCCGTTCCACCCGATTTTGGCATAGGTTGGGTTGGCATTTGCTCAGGTTGGGTGGGGTTAGGGTTGGGAAAAGCCAACCCGATTTAATATCGGGTTGGGTTAAGGTTGAGAACCCAACCTTAGAGCTATGCCTTTTCCTTATATTTTTCTATTTGGCCCTAGGTGAACCCAAACCCAACCCGACTCAACCTGACCCGATTTGGAAAAAAAAAAAAACAGGTTAGATGGGTTGTTTTAGGGTCGAGAGATTTAGAGGCGGATTGGGTTGAGAGATTTAGGGTCAGGTTGGGTTTCGTTAGGGTTGAGGGAAAGCTATCTTGGGTTGGGCTAGAGTTGGCCTCAACCCAATCCAACCTGACACCGAGTTGCACCCCTAATATGTTTGAACTTGCATTCAAAGACTAAACAACACACAAAGGGTACCCTGTTGATGAGGCACACTTTTAAAATAAGAGTACCCTTAGGTCCTGTTTGGTCATGGGTGACTAATCTTCGTATCCTAAACAACACACAAATAGTTGAACACAGAGCTATAAATGCGGCATGATGCTCAAGCAGGCATGCCCTCAACCTAATGACCTTGGGTGCAACTTGCGCTTAATGACTCAATGACAATTCACGCCAAGCAATGCATTTTGCTACTTTCTTCATCTATTTAAGTGCAGAGGTAAAATAAAAGTACCTTTAAGGGCCCTATTTGGATTGCAAGAATTATTTAGGAAAAGTTTGGAAAGGAAAAATATTTCTAAATGTTGTTACATTTTTTTACACACGGAAAAAAAAGAAGATAAATTGAACCACCTTATTCAATTTGTACGTAGACGAACCTTCAATTTATGATAATATCCTTCTAAATTAACCATAATCATATCATTATCCTCTAAATTGTGGAAGGGCTTAAATCATAGAAATAATTTTCCATCAGAAATATTTTTCTTGTAATACATAAATGGCCTTAAGGTAGAATCCAAAATATCAAGATTCCTACGCATGTGAGTCAGAAACATAGAAATTTTTTAAAAAAACTCTTGTCTCCTTTATTTTGAGAAAACAGAAGGTAAGATATTTTCATTGTCCACTCAGCTCCCTCACTCACTTGGCTTGGGAATCCAAATCGACCAATGGGAAGCCAAGAAACTTCATCTCACAATCTGATAACAACACTCCTTTTCGATAAAACCAAAACCCAAAATCCAAAAAAGCTCAATGAGAGGCCTACAATCATAAATCCCTCTTCACCTCCTCCTCATCCACGTGTAATCCACTCCACCACCAGAACAATGACACAAGTGTCATGGCTCAAAACCTCTCAACTCTCCCCACACGAACTATACATACACAGAGAGCCATCTCTATCCTCTTCAAAGTCTCTCAACCAAGAGAAAACACAAAAAAGAAAAAAAAACCCAGAACAAAAAACAGCATAGAAGAAGACTCATCTCCTCCTTTCTAAGGAAAATCAGCTTTTTGTTCTTCAATGGCATCTCTAATATCATCTCCCTTCACCTTACCCTGCTCCAAAACAGAGCACCTCTGTTCCTCTCTAACCCAAAAACATTTGTTCCTACAGTCCTCCCTACCCAAAAAACTCAAACCCAGTAGAACTGTTTTTAAATTTAGATGTAATGCAATTGGCAATGGTTTGTTCACCCAAACCACGCCAGAAGTTAGAAGGATCCTCCCTGATAATTTCAATGGCCTTCCCACAGTTAAAGTAGTCTACGTAGTCCTTGAAGCTCAATACCAGTCCTCCCTCTCTGAAGCTGTCAAAAACCTCAATAGAGATGGACGCTATGCGTCCTTCGAAGTCGTGGGTTACTTAGTAGAAGAGCTTAGAGATGAGGCAACTTACAAGACATTCTGTAAAGATCTTGAGGATGCCAATATCTTTATTGGGTCTCTTATTTTTGTCGAAGAGCTTGCGCAGAAGGTTAAGAGTGCTGTTGAGAAAGAGAGAGATAGGATGGATGCAGTACTAGTCTTTCCATCGATGCCCGAGGTAATGAGATTAAATAAGCTTGGTTCTTTTAGTATGTCACAACTTGGGCAATCCAAAAGCCCCCTTTTTCAGCTTTTTAAGAGGAAGAAACAGTCTGCGGGGTTCGCAGAGAGTATGTTAAAGCTTGTAAGAACTTTGCCTAAGGTTCTTAAGTACTTACCAAGTGATAAGGCTCAAGATGCTAGACTGTATATACTTAGTCTGCAATTTTGGCTAGGTGGGTCACCTGAAAATCTACAGAATTTTCTTAAAATGATTTCGGGTTCTTATGTTCCTGCACTGAAAAGTACTAAGATTGAGTATTCGGACCCGGTCCTGTTCTTAGACACTGGGATATGGCACCCTTTGGCTCCTTGTATGTACGATGATGTGAAGGAGTATTTGAATTGGTACGGAACAAGGAGGGATGCCAATGAGAAGTTAAAGAACCCGAATGCACCAGTGATTGGGTTGGTTTTACAGAGAAGCCATATCGTTACAGGCGATGAGAGTCATTATGTGGCTGTTATCATGGAGTTGGAGGCAAGAGGCGCCAAGGTGATACCTATATTTTCGGGTGGTCTTGATTTTTCGGGGCCAGTGGATAGGTATTTGATTGATCCAGTTAGTAGGAAACCATTTGTGCAAGCGGTGGTGTCTCTTACTGGTTTCGCTCTTGTGGGTGGGCCTGCAAGGCAGGATCACCCAAAGGCCATTGAGGCATTGATGAAGCTTGATGTGCCTTATATTGTGGCATTGCCTTTGGTGTTTCAAACAACTGAGGAGTGGCTAATTAGTAGCTTGGGTTTGCACCCTATTCAGGTGGCTTTGCAGGTGGCTCTTCCAGAGCTTGATGGAGGGATGGAGCCTATTGTTTTCTCAGGACGGGATGGACGGACAGGTAAATGAAGCTCAGTTCTCCATAGTCTTTTCTCTTGTTTCGTTGCCTATGCTTTCTGATTTCGTTGGTTTTACTTTTCTGTTCTATTTTCATACCCTCTCTTTGGATATTTTGAATGTATTGAAATAAGTTTATGAGTTTTCTTTGTTGAGTTGATGTTTCTGGTTCCTAGAGCTGATAATTGGCTCCATATGTCTTATGGTGTTTTACGTTATGGTTAGAATTTAAATAAATGGATGGTTTTATGTGCAGGAAAGTCGCATGCCCTTCATAAGAGAGTGGAGCAGCTCTGCACTAGGGCTATCAGATGGGCTGAACTAAAACGAAAAACAAAGGTATCCTCTTTTATTTTTATTTTTTTGAAACAGATACCAATTTTATTATAAAAGAAAGGATTGCATGTGCACTTCGGTGGGTAAACTGATAAAGATTGCCCCAATATAAAAGGAGGTGTTAGTTGTTTTTGATGTGGCCAGTCGATTGGCCAAAACTTTGGTGATTATAGGATTGAGAGAAAAAGAGAGCATGATACAAACAAAGATCTTTAATCTCATCCATGAGATTGGCTAGTATCCACGTCCTGTCACAAATCCCTCTTGCTCACAAAATTGTGTTAAGGAATCAAATTCCACTTCAAAATCAAATTGCCCTCCATCGGGTGACAAAAATAGTCAATAACTGGTGAAGAGCACAGACCTCAGCTTCTGTAGAGTCGGTGATGCCAGTAGGGCCTGCAAAGGAGTAGATGCTGTCGTCCTAAGAAATCCTAAAAATGCCTCTAATAGCTTCCTTGCTTGGGTTACTAAGGGAGCAACCTTCGACATTGAGTATGATGGTATTTCTAAGAGGAGTTTTCCATCTCGCTACCACTTTGTGTCATAATCTCTAATGATGATGTATACCGAATATCCTGAAAAAGAGTGGTATTTAAAAGCCCAAGAGACTGTTGTTGATCTGATATTCAAAACCATCTGATCAAGAGAGGATCTTCCGCCCTAAATGCGAGAATTCCTCTCCTTCCAAATAATCCAAAATATAGAAAAGGTGTGAGGAGCCATAGTGTTAGACTGAGAGAGCCAAAACCTTTTATTCCACTGCTCCACAATATCTCTAGGATCGAATTCAAAAATACCCAGTTGATCTCATTCCAATTGAGAACCTAGTCCCAAATGAGAGAAGCCAATCTCCAATGAATGAAAAAATGAGAAGGGGATTCCCCGTCCAGATCACAAAGATAACACTTGTTTGCCAAATGAAGCTGATCAAGAGAGGATCTTTTAGCCTAACCTGCGTGTTGATACTGTTAAGAGTTTTCGTCCAGCAAAAGGCTCTCTCAGCAGAACAAGAACAAGGGGCTTCCCAATTTTCTACCAAGTAAAGGAATAAATTGAAGGATTGCCCAAAAATCTAAATAGCGATTTAACTAAGAATACAAACTAGATTATAGGCCCAAAGTCTGCGATCTGACTGATCCAATATAGATCAACTCCAACCTGCAAAGAAGGTTAGTATAGCAAATAAGCTCATGGCCTGTAAGGTTCGCAGACAATTCACTTATTGGATTAGTGACAATAAGTATCCCAGAATTTATATTTCCTCTCAAGGAAATGTTCATACATCCCCAAGAGCAATATAATTGCTGAAAGTACTGATGGCAACGATGATTAGTAGAATGTCATCTATTACCCTTATGAATACAACAAGATAATCATTTATTCATGATAACTTTAAATAATGGCATATTGGGATGTCACTTTGGTTGAGAAGAAATGCCCTTTCTTTTCCAAGTCTCACGTTTCTCTGAATGTATGCACTTTTTTATATTCTGAATCATTGATAAGTTCTGTACATGGAATCAACTTGCATTTTGGAGATCTAGAGTTTCATTTTGTTTCTGTTGTGTTTTTTTGGGTTGAGTCTGCCTTAGTGTTTGCATCATTGAGATCATGGGTCTGGTCCCATGGATCAACAAACTCAACCTACATCGTGGGAACATGCATTTCGAATCTCTTGTCCATTTTGTTTGCTGATAACAACATTGAGATCATGGGTGTGGTCCCATGGATCACCAAATAGAGCATGCATTTTTGGATTTCTAGACCAATTTGTTTCCTGTTCTGTTGCAAGTTCTATTTTCCTTTTTATTGTGTTTTTTGGGTTAATTCTGTCCTAACAGTTGTAACATTGAGATCATGGATCTGGTCCCATGGATCAACATAGTCAGCATTCATTGAAAGTTTTCTAACACTGGGTTATTTTGAATACAGGAGGAAAAGAAGTTAGCAATCACTGTCTTTAGCTTCCCACCAGACAAGGGCAATGTTGGAACAGCTGCCTACCTCAATGTCTTTGCCTCCATATTCTCTGTGCTAAAAGAGCTCCAAAGAGACGGATACAACCTTGAAGGCCTGCCAGAAACATCAGAAGCCCTGATTGAAGACATCATCCACGATAAGGAAGCGAAATTCAGCAGCCCAAATCTCAACATTGCCTACAAGATGAACGTTCGAGAGTACCAACGTCTCACACCCTATGCCTCCGCGCTAGAAGAAAGCTGGGGCAAAGCGCCTGGCAACTTAAATTCAGATGGTGAAAACCTATTAGTCTACGGCAAGCAGTACGGCAATGTCTTCATTGGGGTGCAACCCACGTTCGGATATGAAGGTGATCCGATGCGCCTCCTCTTCTCCAAGTCGGCAAGCCCCCACCATGGTTTTGCCGCCTACTACTCCTTTGTTGAGAAGATCTTCAAAGCAGATGCTGTCCTTCACTTTGGCACTCATGGTTCACTAGAATTCATGCCAGGGAAACAAGTTGGTATGAGTGATGTTTGCTACCCAGACAGTCTTATTGGAAACATTCCAAACATCTACTACTATGCCGCCAACAACCCATCTGAAGCAACGATTGCCAAGCGCCGAAGCTATGCTAACACCATTAGCTATCTGACACCGCCCGCAGAGAATGCAGGTCTCTACAAGGGACTTAAGCAACTAAGCGAGCTAATCTCCTCCTACCAGTCGCTCAAAGACACTGGTCGTGGGCCTCAGATTGTAAACTCGATCATTAGCACTGCGAAACAATGCAATCTCGACAAGGATGTTAGTATTCCAGAAGAAGGTGTGGAACTATCGAGACAAGAACAAGATCTCGTCGTCGGAAAGGTTTATGCCAAAATCATGGAAATAGAATCCCGGTTATTACCGTGCGGGCTTCATGTCATTGGAGAGCCCCCGTCGGCCATGGAGGCAGTTGCGACATTGGTCAACATTGCGGCTCTTGATCGCCCTGAAGATAATTTATACTCACTGCCAGGAATTTTGGCTGAGACAGTAGGAAGGAGCATTGAAGATGTATACAGAGGGAGTGACAAGGGTATCTTGGCTGACGTGGAGCTGCTTAGGCAGATAACGGAGGCATCACGTGGAGCCATATCAGCCTTTGTGGAAAGGACGACCAATAGAAAAGGTCAGGTAGTTGATGTGGCGGAGAAGTTGGGTTCAATACTTGGATTCGGAGTGATGGAGCCATGGGTACAGTACATGTCAGACACAAAGTTTTACAGAGCTGACAGGGAGAAGCTTCGAAATTTGTTTGTGTTCTTAGGAGAATGTTTGAAACTAGTGGTGGCTGATAATGAACTGGGGAGCTTGAAACAAGCTTTGGAGGGTAGTTATGTGGAACCGGGTCCCGGAGGAGATCCAATTCGGAATCCAAAGGTGTTACCTACTGGTAAGAACATACATGCACTAGACCCTCAGGCGATACCGACAGAGGCAGCACTGCAGAGTGCAAAGGTGGTTGTAGATCGGCTATTAGAGCGACAGAAAGCCGACAATGGCGGGAAATACCCCGAAACAGTTGCCCTTGTATTGTGGGGTACTGATAACATAAAGACATATGGTGAATCATTGGCTCAGGTGCTTTGGATGATAGGAGTTAGACCTGTTGCAGACACTTTTGGGCGTGTCAACAGAGTAGAATCCGTAAGCCTCGAAGAACTTGGACGGCCTAGAATCGATGTCGTGGTGAATTGCTCTGGAGTCTTTAGAGATCTCTTCATCAATCAGGTACTTCACTAGTTCATTCACAACTCTTCAGCATATATACATTCTCCAAGCAATCAAGATATCCCTTTTTAACCAAATTTGTATTGGGTATTTTCAAAATATTAGCTCTTTAGTATATATGCATTGTCCAAGCAATCAACATAGCCCTTTTCAACCAAATTTGTATCGGGTATTTTCAAATATTAGTTGTTTTCTAAATATTCAAACTTGCTTTCATGTCTTTGCACTTTGCAGAACAGAGGCTAAGGGTCTCATTTGCAAAGGTTTTAGAGTTGTGTAGGATATCTAGAGTTGTTTTCTCCCTTCTCTCTTTATATATATTCCATCTAAATTATGGGTATTTTTTCGAGTTATTATACTACCTGTCCCCAACAATGTCTACTCATAAAAAAAAAACAATGTCTACAGATGAACCTCCTTGATCGGGGTGTGAAGATGGTGGCTGAGCTGGACGAGCCCGATGACCAAAACTATGTCAGAAAGCACGCGCTGCAACAAGCTCAAGATCTAGGTGTCCCAGTGCGTGAGGCTGCTACTCGAATCTTCTCCAATGCCTCTGGCTCTTACTCCTCCAACGTCAACCTTGCCGTGGAGAACTCCTCTTGGAATGATGAGAAGCAACTACAAGACATGTACTTGAGCCGCAAGTCATTTGCTTTCGACTGTGATGCCCCCGGTGCAGGAATGACTGAGAAACGCAAGGTGTTTGAGCTAGCTCTAAGCACGGCGGACGCTACCTTTCAAAACCTTGACTCTTCTGAGATCTCCCTCACCGATGTGAGCCACTACTTCGACTCGGATCCCACCAACTTGGTTCAGACACTACGCAAAGATGGCAAGAAACCAAGTGCATACGTTGCTGACACTACCACGGCCAATGCCCAAGTGAGGACACTCTCTGAGACAGTGCGTTTGGATGCCCGGACTAAGTTGTTGAATCCCAAGTGGTATGAAGGGATGATGGCTAGTGGGTATGAGGGAGTGCGTGAGATTGAGAAGCGATTGACTAATACAGTTGGGTGGAGTGCAACGTCGGGGCAAGTGGATAATTGGGTGTACGAGGAGGCGAACACGACCTTCATTCAAGACGAGGAGATGCTTAAGAGGCTCATGGACACTAACCCAAACTCATTTAGGAAACTGGTGCAGACTTTCTTAGAGGCTAATGGACGTGGGTATTGGGAGACGTCGGAGCAAAACATAGAGAAGCTGAGGGAGTTGTACTCTGAAGTTGAAGACAAGATTGAAGGAATCGACCGGTAGATCACCATTGCATTCATTCAAACATGTACATCTTCTTCTTCATGTTCTTCTCTTTCTCTCTTGCAATGGACTTTTTGCAAGTAATTTTCAATTGTAAGGTAATTTTTTATGTTATATCTTTGTTGCTCACAGATTCCTTCCTTCATAGTTCTTGGACTTGAATGGATGGTGAATATGAGAATATGTGATAGACGGAGGTGGGGACTGGGGACTATCCATTGAGTCAAGGTGTCCGATTTTAAACCAGTGTTTAAAAACTTGGCCTCACATGAGAACTCAGACAAGGGAAGCCTGAGTGACTCGGATCAACTGTTGACGTGGTCAATTTTTCAATAAATTGGGCAATTACGATTTATTGGCCCAAAAAATCAAACTCCATGGATTTGTAAAGTTGTAAATTTTTTTTAAAAAAATAACAAACTTGGACAAGAAGTTGGCCAAGGGAAAAAGAAATGAGTCGACTCAGTGGAGTTACTAAACAGTGCTTCAAACAACTTGTCCATGGTTGTCCTGCAAAAACTAATATACAAGTCATGTTTTGAAAATGAGTAAAATCGTCAAGGCAGTGATAAATTCACCCCCTTGAAAGAGGAATACACCCCCGTATTTCTGTTAAGGGGGGTGTATTCTTCTTTTACCCCGGGGGTGGTTCGTATTCTTCTTTCGAGAGGGTGAATTTATCACTGCCCAATTGTCTTCTCCAACTGACTTTTTATACCCTATCTAAAGCTAAAAGCTTAAGATTGTTAGAGAAGTTACTTCTCAATGTATTGTGTTTCACTAACTCACCCAGCCATGATCAAAGTTCCACTGTGGGCACACATCAAAGTTTAGAATCTTAAGAACACGACTAATCCCAGGGTGCAATTCTATAATTGTTGGAAATCACTACGAAAGATTAACATAGATAAGAAGACTAAACAATGGTGACATTTTGCTACGGACCTATATCTGAACAAGCACAACTTCTTTTTTTTGATGATTAAGCTGGGGTTAGGCAAGACCCCCACCAGATATATTAAAAGAAAATGAGAAATACAGAGAACGGGCCACGAAGGACCTAACTTAGCATGCTGCTACAAGCCACCAAGGGCTAATGAAAACCAACAATAAACAAACTACCAGAGATCACCAATCCTAAACAGAGAAATACAGAAAAGAGGATTGTGCAGACAGCGAATTCACTGAGGCCACAACTTTGAACAACAAGCAGGGGCATCTTCTTCCAACACTTTTCATTTCCTAGCAAAACTGGCAGAAGAGAATATGGTGAAGCGACTCCACTTTGCTCCCAGAATTTGTTGCAGCAGCCAAAAATAAAAGAAACGAGCAGAATAGGTTAGTGTTGAAGAACCCCATTCTCATTTTTTTCCCTTTCTCCACAATAAAAGACCACCAAAAAAACTGCCATAAAAGGTTATGGAAGGAATGTAACCTACTTTAACCCTTCAGCCCTTCTGCACTTTTTCGTTGCCGCGAATGGAAAGAATGAAGAAAACCAGAGAACGGCAATGGCCAAACCCAGCTTGTTCTGCCCATTTCTCTAAATCACTGGTTCCCAACGATTAAAACCAGTGTTTTTTCGGATCAAACGATTCTAATCTGCCAGTTTCGCCTGCTTTGGAAATTGGAGAAGAGAGGCGAAAATGCAGCCGAATGCTGATAACAGGCCATATGATAATAAACCCAATAGAAGAAGTGGTAAAGAGTTGTACCTATATGATGTAAAAACAAACCACAAATGTGCAGTACAACACCAACTACCTTTCACCAGTCAAAACCCCAAAAAATTAGCAAAACATCTGAAAGGCCTGTAAATTATGCTGTAGTAACCAAAATAATGGTCCAAAATCCAATAAATTAACAACACTACCAATCCCATTTTTTTTTAATGGACCATTCCCGTTATTACTAGTAATCCCTACTTTTCTATGGCAAAACAAAAATAATGTCAAGACCACCAAACCTGATTAAGATGATACCAATCCTTCAACAGCAATGAAAGTAAAAACATGTTCTGACCAAGTCTAGACAATGGAAGGCCTACTTAATGTACTGGGAGAGCCACTTGAAGCCGTCACCATAACCCATCTTGCGGACAATGCTGCACATGAAGACCTCGAGGGGCCGGACATTGGAATCTGTCAAGCTAACCTTCCCCTTCCCGGTGGTGAAGTTGCTAAGTCCAAGGTGGTAGCGGAGCTCCTCTTCTGAGGCTGCATATGGGATATCGATTTTATTACCGAGTATGAGGAACGGAACATTCGCCAGAGCATCATCCGAAAGGAGGGCGTCCAGCTCCTTTTTCGACTCTGCAAACCTCTCCTTGTCAAAAGCATCCACTAGGTAAACTACTGCATCCACCTGCGAAATTTGCATCGCACTCACGTTTTAACAGAATATGATACAAATATGAAAAGGAACGGTAAAATTATAAAAGTAATGCTGGTAGACATCACATAACTATTAACCTAGAAAATCATGATAGGAGTGACTCATGAAACTCAATCTAACATGAACCCTAGACAGAAACTCTAGCTAAATCAAGCCTTTTAGAAGTGAGCCACAGAAATGAAGTCCCACAGGTGAGGTTTCAGAAGCAAACCCAAACTAATTAGACAACCATTGCAACACCAACATTAAAAAATGTCTCTCCCTCAATGGACGCCTCCTTGGATCTGCAATGATCCCCGACTGCAAGTTACATTGTCCTAATAGCATGTATTTACTTTCTTTTAATAACAGTTTCCCCAATGGCGTTGTACTCAACATGCACAAGCTAACATCTTAACACCCTATTTTGGTAAACATGCCCAACAGGAGAACATTTGAAGTAATCCAAGTCCGTATGATGAGAACACTTTATGAATTATAGGCTGACAAAAATAGATAGGAATTTAATGTCACAATTCCGCAAAGGGAAGTGATATTTACGCCCCTTTTGATCACCAGGGACACCCGGCGCCAGTGTATCAATGACTAAAGTGGGGCAAATGTACTTGACGTCAAAAAATCCAGTGGGTTTGATTGCCACGTACACTGGCGCCGGGTGTCCCTGGTGATCAAAATGGGTGTAAATATCACTTCCCTTCCACAAAATGGATGACAACAGTGTTAAAATGATGTAAATAGCATCTTGAAAGTGAATAGGCTCCTGAAAGTGAAAAACTATTAGCCAGTGGATTCATATTAAATATTGAAGGATTCAGGTGGCATCCGATGTGGGTTCGAGTCACTCAACAAGGGAGACAAGGTTTATGGATTCTTCTCACAGTATTGAAATCATATGCTAATATATCGATAATAAAAGTAGGCATGGAGACCATAAGATGCAGAAGTAAAAATGCATCTCTTTTTTTTCTTTTTTCTTTTTTTTAAAAAAAATTGACATTTATCATTCCAAAGAGTGCCAAATAAGGGACAAGTTGTCCCCTAACAAGCTACAACAGCACCACCCTCTACATACAGTAGAAATATCTATTGTATGCTACCCATTCCATTCCCCACTACATTACCCAATAGCCCAACTTGTATCGAATCCAACAAAAGTGCCATATTTATGGGGCCCCACCAAGGCAGGATGCGTGTTTGCCATGCCTCACAGACTTCACCACATTCTAGCTGGCAGATTCAATTCTCAAAAATCCCGCTCGAGGACCTGGAGCTATTGTGCGCCCTTAACCGTGCACGATAGCCATATCGTACGCCAGGCCATCATTTTCAGGTGTTGTATCACAGAGAAAGATTGGGCCGTTGGTCTTCTCCGGCAAGCCTCCCCGCCGACGACCACCTCCTCCACGGTCACCACCTCCAGTCCCTCCTACATCTCCACGAAAAACCATTTCCGCTGGAGGAATCTCAACCACCACCACCGTCTTTAAGAATCCGGCAACCTCCATTGCCATTGGCCACCAAGTCCATGCTCAGGCCATCACCCACAATCTTGATTCCGAAGACCACAGCCTCCTACAACCAGACCCGGCAACCCCATTGCTAAATCCGACAACCACAGCCACCCACGTCCCCCACGACCTCCAAATCCGACAACCCACGGCCTCGCACTGCCTATAGCCGGCTTTCCACGGCTCTAGACCCGACAACCCAAGGCCTTCCACAGCCTCTGGCAACCTCCACAGTTCCCCACGGCTCCAGATCCAGCTTCACGGCATCTGCGGCTCCAGATCTAGCCTCCACGGCCCAAGATCTGGCCTCCACGGAAGAGCCACACTCCAGATCCGGCCTCCACGGTTTCAGATCCGACCCCTACGGCTCAACATTTTCCAACAAAGGGGAGAGAGAGAGAGGGCGAGACTCGAGAGATAGAGAGGAAAAGAGAGGGAGAGAGAGAGAGCGAAAGGGCGAGACGAGAGAGAGAGAGAGAGAGAGGAACCCGCCTCCCTCCCTAGGGCTTCTGTCGACCTAAATCGTCTTCAAAATCGGACTTCTGTCGACCTAGACAAACCATCTTCAATATCCAGAAGTAAAATGCATCTTTATTAACAACCTGCACATTACAAGCTTCTATAATTACAGGAGAATGCTATCCACACTCCCTTATTTGAGAATGGCATTTCCTCACTTTATTAAACACTCGTGTGATTATAGATAATTTTTGGGGAATTGCAAAAGCCTTGATGGCTAATCAGACAAGTGCAATCCCTCTGGTGTGATTATAGATAATTTTTGGGGAATTGCAAAAGCCTTGATGGGTAATCAGACAAGTGCAATCTCTCTACGGTCCCATCGGGATTTATGGATCCAAAGAAGCGGAAGCATGAGCATTGCTATGTGGCTTAAAATGTTTCGCGAATTGTTTGAATGGCCCTCTTATTGTAGAGGAGATCCGGAATGCTTTAGCAAGCGTGTCAAACAAAGAACCATGTCCATGGCAACTGACGGATGTAATATTGGAGATCCGTGATTTATGCTTGCTCATCCTCCCGACGTTCAGTCACAGGAAGCGTTCAGAAATAAAGATGCAGAAAAACTGGCAAATGAGGGATTAGAAAAGGAAGGGATTGCGTTTACAGGTCCCTTAGCTGAATAGTACGGTTGTCTTGCTGCGAGTGAACTACCTAAGGTCCGTCAATGTCGGTGAAGGGATGTAGAAAGTATGGGATCACACTTTCTGGTCCTTTATTTTATTACCTTTCAGAAAAGAGACTCATACCAGATACTATGGATAATTTTTCAAATGACTATGGATACTTTTGTTTCGTCGAATAAACTTTTTGTATTCGGGTTAATAAACTTTTTTGTGTTTAACTTTTTTTCTTTTGAAAGGTAACAATTTTCATTCCAAGTATTTCTTTTAATTCCAGATTTCTCTACGTGTCTCTCTTCTAAGCTTACATACCTTTAACCCTAATTCAATCAACCAGTTTTAAAATTCCTACCGTACAGGCTCATAATTTATAACCATCTTCATATTTATCTTTCAAAATTTAAATACATCAAAAAGTAGTAATTTCAAACGATCTTCATTTTCATGCCCTTATTCCTCGTGCCATCTGACAGCGCCTTTGTGCTTGCTCAAATGAAGTACTTTAAAGAGTTGGAGGAGTTTGATACAAGGAACTTAGCGATGGTGGGACTGATGGAGTAATAGAAACAAGTACTGTGGAGAATGACATCATTAATAGGATTGTTATCATCATCTCAACATCTGATAATGGTTCTCTTTTACCTCTATTGTAACGATATATTTCTCAATATTGTCATCATTTGGATAAACATCCCAATTTTTATAGGCTGCTTCATAATGCTCCCGAAATCTTGACAACAAACTTTGATTCTAATGCACAAAAAACAAGTTTTCAGCACGGTTCATATTTAATCAATTCGCACGGTCCATATTTAATCAATTCCTTTTTACGCTGTGAATATAAGAATAAGGACTTCAACGCCTTTTGGCACAAGATGTGTTAACACTACGCGACAAAATTTTAATTGCTAGAGAATATAAGTTGGGAGCTGCTCCGCCGTATAATTGCCACTAGGAAAGGGTTGCCATTGTTTTCCTATCATTCTCATAGATTGTGGTTGTGCAAAAACGCCTTTATTGCTTACAAAATCATTAATTTGTTGTCATATTAAATCAGCTTCTGATGGTTCATGAATCATCATATCAAGTGCCTCAAGATAGCCTCTTTGTACCTAGTATCAAAATGAGGTTTTTGCCTTTTCGCACCACTTGGAACATGTGGTGGAGAAAAACGAAGAGGGTACTTAGAGTCGTGAAGCCTATTTACACGATGTTGAGATTTTCAGATGGATACAATGTTGTGGTGGAAAGATGGGCAAACATGAACATACCATAACAATATCTGGCTTACATGCTTGCCCCAAATACTATAAAAATTCTTAGCTTTCAAAACACGTCCCATGTGGTGTGAAGAGGACAAAACCTCATTTTGATATTGAGGTGCAAAGAGGCTCTGTTGAGGCACTTGATAGATGATTCATTAACTACCAGAAGCTGCTTTAATAAGACATCAAATCAATGATTTTATCCGCAATAAAGGCATTTTTGTACAGCCACAACCTGTGACCGATAGGGAGATAATGGCAACACTTTCATAGTGGCACTTTTATGGCAGAGCAACCTCCAAATTATATTCTCTAGCAGTTAAAGTTTTGTCACAGAGAGTTAATACCTCTTGTGCTGGAAGGTGTTGGAGCACTTATTCTTATATTCATAACATAAAAAAGGAATCAAATAAATCTGAACTATGCTAAAAATACTTATTTTTGTGCATTACAATCAAAGATTGTTGTCAGGATTTCGGAAGGATTATAAAGCAACCTATAAAAATTGAGGTGCTTATCCAAATAAGATTGTTGTCAGGATTTTGGGAGCATCACAAAGCAACCTATAAAAATTGGGGTGCTTATCCAAATAATGACAATAATGAGGAAGATATCATAACAATGGAAGCAAGAGAGAAACCATTATTAGACGATGATGAATATAACAACCCTATTGAAGATGACATTCTCTCTATACCTCCTACTCTCATTACTCCATAAGTCCTACCATCATCAACTTCCTTGCATCAAACTCCTCCAACACTTCAAAATACTTCATTGGAGCAAGAAGAAAGGCGTCTTCATACTGCATGAGGGAACAAGGCATGAAAATGAAGATGGTTAGAAATTACTACCTTTTGATGTACTAAAATTTTGAAAGATATACGAATCTGGAAGTGGAGCACTTCGGGCTTATTCTCAGTCAAATCCTTTTATCATCAAATGATCCCTCATTCAGCGGAGCCCTTTTTATCCTCAGTTTGGAATTTTTCCTGTCCACCGAGAATTGCCTTCTTTGGGTGGTCTGTTTGTTGTGGTCGTATCCAGACAATGGATTTTCTGAGGAATCGAGGAATGCGGCTGGTCGATTACTGCCCTCTCTATTTATCCGCTGGCGAATCTATTGATCACCTTTTCATCCACTGCAAGGTTGCTCACGTTCTATGGGGTCTTATTTTCACTCGCTTTGGCATCTCTTGGGTTCCTTCCAAACCTATGGTAGATTTCATTCGGAGCTGGGATTCGATTCCTTGGAGAAAGAAAGGCAAGATCCTTTGGAAGATGTGTCTTCTATCAGTGTAGTGGTTCTTTTGGAAAGAGAGGAATGCGCGAGCCTTTGCAAGAAAGTCTAGATCTTCCTATGGAATTTATGTAAAGCTGATCGCTGCGGTTATATCTTGGGCTCGAAGTCTTCCTTTGTTTCGTTTTGTCTCAGCCTTCGATCTCTGGGAAGGATGGGCAATCATCTGTATGGAAGGGGTTAGCAAAGTGACAATCAGGCAATCCTGGATTCCGCCTTCTCAGGAGCTAATGAAGCTTAATTTCGATGGTTCGTCTCTTGGTAATCCGGGCGACGCCGGAATTGGGGGTCTATGTAGAAACAACAATGGGGAAGTCCTTTGGGCTTTCTCGGGTCCTATTGGAGTAGCCGACTCGAATGAAGCAGAGGTTAGAGCCGTACATCGAAGGATTAAGTTAATGGATTCTCAGGCTTTCGACAAAACTATAGTTGAAGGGGATTCCTTAAATGTTATTCGATGGCTTTCGGGTGAGGCGATTCCTCCCTGGAGATTTTTGCCTCTCTTTGAGGAAATTGAGGATCTGACTCAGGGCACTTCCATTGCGTTCGGTCATTTTAGGAGGTCAGCCAATGCTGAAGCAGATGCTCTAGCCAGAGGAGGTGTCTATAGGACAGCTTTAGAATTTTTTGATTACCTCCCTCCTTGATTGTAATTTTTTCTTTATTTCCTTGTTTCTTCAGGACCACCTCGGTTTTGTTTATTCAATATCATTCTGCCCTTTTCAAAAAAAAAAATTGAAAGATAAATACGAAGATGGTTAGAAATTACTAGTTTTTGATGTCCATATATTTGAAAGACATAAAGAAAATATTACATAAACACTCCCAGGTGCTCCCAACATTAGACTCTTCTAAACCCCATGCTTCCTCGCCCTCGCACCCGCTTCGTGCTTCTACGCATAAAACCTTACAAATCTGTCTTTTACCAACTCAGTTAGTCTTCAACCTGTTCTAAAACCCCTCCTTTCATAAACCTAATTAGGCCATCAGGCTTTTAGTAAATCTGTAACCTCTACCTGTGCTAAACAGTTCTTTCTTTAAGTCTCTTACAGACCTCAAAGGAACTGTTATGTTCAGTCCAACCTTTCAGCCTAAAACCATCATCATACACCTGCCTAACGCCTTTAACACTGTCAAAGCTCTAGCTATATACCTAGTCACCTTGTTCACACTATACGCATTAGGGAAAAAAGGTTGGAAATTAGTGTTTTACCTAGTTTTCTGTATTAGTAAAAATGTAGATATTGGGCCCACCTAGATGTAATGAGTATGATATGAAAAGTCATCTAGTCATGGGAAATGTGTGGCCCAAAATTCGATTGGAAAATCCAGACCACTAGACTGATTGATAGCCTGCAAATGGAAAATTTGCAAATGCACGAAATAATTGCTTTGATAGGATTATGCTAGTCATTTACCTATATTTTCTTTTGATCATCCAATTGTTCACTCTAACTTAGACAGCTAGGATCTTATGATCAAAGCGATTTTTCAGCCATGGTCCACGGGAAAGTTGATCGAGGTGTCCCATATTTATGCTAGGCGGTTGGGATTTCCAAATAGGTGTGATCATTCTACTGTAGTGGTAATATACTAGACGTATAATTGGTAATGTACTAGGAACAAGCTCTTCATTTTTGTAAGTTCAGAAAGGCATCCAGAAATAGGGTTAACCAAACAAACATACAACAATCCTGTTTTCAAATCATCTTGTTTCGACAGGGTATCCAAACAACACAAATGTCGCAAATGATAATCATATTTAACATCAGAACCATGTTTGCAAATCATTTTAAGAAGGTAACCAAGACTCTAAAACTACCAAAACAATTGTTCATGAAAAACATTAAACTTGTTAATTAAACTGATCACTCAACTCAATTAGCTTAAAAACCATAGCTATAAACAGATCCAGATATTGCAGTAACAAACCCTAGATCTGTCAAACAAAAACAAGATAACTGACCTTGGCATAATAATCTTTCCAAACTCTTCGAGCGATCTGATGCCCACCCAAATCAAAAGCCTTGAACTTGATTTTCCCAATACTCAATTCTTCCGACGTTGGATACTGCGTCGGCTGATGTTGAACTAACCTCTACAGAAATTCAACAGAAAAAATACGAAATTATAGTTTATGCTAAACAAATTCACAAAACTAAAATGAAGTTTACTTAGAAATTACTAACGAAAATCGCAGAAATTCAAGAAATCTCTAAAAAGAAATATCAAGATCGAGAGCAGACCTCAAGAAATTCAAAGTTTAAGAACAAATTAACAAAACTAAAATGAAGTTTACTTAGAAATTACTTATGAACATCTCACAAAGTAAAGAAAACCTCAAAAAAAAAGAAAATTTCAAGATCGAGAGCAGACCTCAAGAAATTTATAGTATAAGAACAAATTCAAAAAAAAAAAAAAAACTAAAATGAAGTTTACTTAGAAAATTACTTACGAAAATCGAAGAAATTCGAGAAAATCTCAGAAAAGAAAAATAAAGATCTAGAACAGACCTCAAGAAATTTAAAGTTTAAACTAAGCTACACAAATCCACAAAACTAAAATTAAGTTTACTTAGAAATTACTTATGAAAATCGCAGAAATTCGTTAAAATCTCAAAAAAAAAAATCAAGATCTAGAGCAGACCTCAAGAAATTTAAAGTTTCAGCTAAGCTACACAAATTCACAAAACTAAAATTAAGTTTAATTAAAATTTTAAAATTACTGATGAAAATCGCAGAAATTCGAGAAAAACTCAAAAAACAAAAATAAAGATCGAGAGCAGACCTCGTCTTTTAACATATGAAGCAACGTGGTTTTTCCAGCGTTATCGAGCCCTAAAAACAGAATCTTGGCCTCTTTCTGCCAAAGACCGAGAGAGGAGAGGACTCCATATAGCCAATCTAGAAGAAACATGATTTTCCTGCAAATTTCCTGAGCTATTATTAGGTTTATTATCATTATTAGATTATTATTATTATTATGATATTTAGGTCGCTGATATTGGCACTACCGTGTTTTAATAATTACAGTAACTCATCTCGTCTTTTATTATTTAAACTGTCCAAAAACTATCAGAAGTTCTATAGTAAAGAAAAGACAAGCAGAGTTTATGAAATGAGAAAACGGTTTCTACACACAAGTGTAGATAGCTTAAAATACAGTGGGGGCCCACATTGTTTGGGTGATCCAAAGCATTCATTTGATGGGCCCTCACATAGATAGGGTGTGCCAAAAAAATCAGCTTCAGAGCATCATCTTAGCCCTTCGAACCGTGGAAGCAAATAATTGGGCAGATTTGTGAAGGTTTGTACACGTCCATTTTACTTCCACAAATCGTAGGGTTGGGATGATCCTATGGAGCTGATTTTTTGTGGACTCCCTATCTATGTGAGGGCCAATCAAATGAATGGTTTGGATCACCCAAACAATATGCCATCTACTGTATGTTAAGCTAGTGTGTAGATAACTTATCTACACTTGTGTGTAGAAACCGTTTTCTCAAATGAAATTCTCAAAACATTTTAATGTCGATATCTTTAGCTTATATTTGGTAGATGATAAATTCGCACCCCCTGTAGGATGATTCACACCTCTTTCATGTGAATTGCCGTCAAAAAGTGTCACACTTTAACACTTTTTGACGTTGATTCACGTGATATGGTGCGAACAATCCTACAGAAGGAGCAAATTATCACCACCCTATTTCTTATCAGGGAGATGATTCTTTCGCCTCATGTAGGATTATGCATCCCCTTTTAACTGACTTGACGTCAATTTACGTTCATGAGGGTGTTGCGTAATCCTTGGGCAAAAAAATCATTTGCATGAGAGTGCAGCCACCTCAGATGAATAAATGAATAAGACAAAAATCTGAGCCTATGTGGTTGCACTCTAACACAACAACAGGCATTCTGCGAAATACCTTATGCGATGGTCCCTAGTAAATCCGGGCTACTAATATTCCCCCTCATGTGTTTTGATAATGAGACGAACTCATCTCATCTTTCAGGTCAATTAATTGGTGACTAGATTTTATTGAAGAATAAGAATCATTCTATACTTCACCGCTGACGCTTATAAAGAAGTAAAGGAAGCATATAAGGCCGATAAATTGATTACTTAACTAGTCTTTTCGGCTTTTAGATTCTATACATAGATCACTACCTAGAAGCTTCATAAAATCTTTGCTTTCCCTTCTCTTTTACTCTCAGACTATGGAGCTGGGGCAGGGCCATAAAGAAGGCAATCATAACTCTCTCTATTTAACCACTCACCTAGAAGAAGCTTTGCTTCCTTCTCCCTCTTCTTCTCCTTGGACTATGGAGCTGAGCCGGGCCGGGCCGGGCCAGTAGGCAAACATCTCTCTCTCTCTCTCATCTAGACGTTTTGTGGAAGCTTTGCTTCCTCTTCTTCTCCTAAGACTACCGAGTCGGGTTAGGCCAGAAAGAAGTTTATGCTTGCTTGCTTGCTTGCTTGCTTGGGGGAAGTAATTTTTAGTTATGACTGACTTGTAGAACTAATCGAACCTCCATGTCACATTCTTTTTTCTTTTCTTTTTTGGTAGGTAAGTTGGGGTTAGGCACTCCTTGTCACATTCTATCCCACTTACTAGTATATGCCATGCCTACCACAAAAACAATTCGGGCTTACTTCTTTCTTCTTAGAGTTTTTGCCTTAACTGGTGGAATTGAAAGTATGTGGTTTGCACCTCCTAGTCTCAAACATGGTGAATTCGGAAAGGTTGGGCTTGCTCATCTATATCTATATATATGGATAAGCAATGATTGGTAAGCGCTTCGATGTAGCCAAGTGAAAATTTTTATTTGTCAATAACTTTAGACCAATTAATTGTATATTGATTAATAGATAATCGATCAAAGACTACTTGAAAACGCCACTTCTACTCGTGAACAAAATGTTCCAAATGTTCTTGAAAGTTCTTGCTCCCCCCATTGGACCATTTGTATGTATACATGAGGATTTTGATTCATGGATTTTTTTGGTTCGAGAAATAAGAGGATTGAACCAAAAAGCTCTGAACATCCAATTAAAAAAGGAAATGACAAGGTGAGTTCGTCTCATTGTCAAAACATGGTTGTGCAAATATCATTAGCCTTTGTTAAAACATATAAGGATATGTCAATAGAAAATGATACTTAAGGCATTGCTCGGCAAGGAGGCCTGTTGCGAAGCTTCGTGATACAGTTGTCTCTTGATTGCGTTGAGATTATGATTGATTGAGCTTGCTCAACAAATGTACGTGAAATTGTTCATTAATGCTCTGTTTCTTTTGACGTAAAAATGGACGTAAAATTTGTTTTATGTTGTTTAACATAAAACAAATTTTCCGTTTCTTTAGACGTAAACACGGACGTAAAATTTATTTTATGTTAATAAGTTTTACGTTGAAAGAAACGGAGCCTAAGATTCAACTCCAACTATGCAATTGCATGGCCAGCAAATGAAAAACACAACGCAACACAACACAAATTACAGAAAACAAACAAAACAAGAGAGAGAGCTTTTCTTTTCTTCTTTATTTTGATTGGAATAAAACCAGGGTCAAAACCCATATATCTTCAATCTATCTTGATAGCATCAGGTACATCCGCAGGATACAAATGAATCCTATCCATCCATGCATTTTCAACCTGAGATCTAACATCTGAAATACACTTCCAAACAGCACTATTACACTTAAATCCACTTCCAAAGGCAATTTGCCAAATCCTATCTCCCTTTTTCACTCTCCCCTTGGCTTCTATGTAGCAGAGCTCATACCAAATTGAAGAAGAGGATGTATTCCCAAACCTATACAATGTCATCTTAGAAGCCTCTACATCTTCCTCATTCAACCCAAGTTTCTCTTCAATTGCTTGAATCACAGATCTCCCCCCTGCGTGAATACAAAAGTGCTCGAATGCCTGCTTGAAATTTGGCACGTAAATGCCAGTATTAGTCGCCGGTCTCAAAATTTTCCGGCGAATTATAGATAACCCATATCGAAATTGCTCAGAAAATGGCAGTACCATGGGACCCAATGTGGCTATGTTCATTTTCAAAGAGTCCCCGGCCACATGTAATATGTCCTTAGAGAGAGACACCCCTACCTTTCCTTCTAAGTCCGTGTCTTGGAACACACAAGTATAAGATCGGTCATTGCACGCATTATTCGTGCGTACAACATGTTGTAACTCATACTTGGCCTTGTTCTTATCTTGGTTTCTACTTGACATTAAGATCGCGGCCCCACCGGTGCGAAAGATGCAATTGGTTAACAGCATCGAACGATTTTTCCCGGTGTACCAGTTAAGTGTCAGCATCTCTGTGCTCACTAGGAGAGCTAGAGAATTTCGATGGACCTTCAACAAATCTCCGGCTAAGCCCACCGATATAACGCCAGCACTGCATCCCATTCCTGATAGATTAAAGCTCTTGACATTACTTCGCAATTGGAACTTGTTAATGATCATGGAAGTGAGGGAGGGAGTGGGAGAAAACATGCTACTGTTTAAAATTAGGATATCAATTGTCTTGGGATCTATGTGGGTTTTCTCTAGTAGGTCTCTAATGATGGACAAGATTATGGTTTCGGCCTCATCTAAGGTAGACAAAAGAGATGTATTAGCAGGTAGTTCAGTTAATGGCAGAGAGATGTGGGTCTCTTGGCCGAAGCCTGACTTTTCAAGAATTTTGATTTGGAACTCAACGCTCTTGGAATCGAAGGATCCAGAAATTGTAGTGTGCTCTCTAAACATGGACATGGGTAGTCTGCAATTATCGGGAGGGCGGTAGCACTCAAAGTCTAACAGGTAAACAGTGCATCTTCTTCTAGATATGAGGTAAATTGCAGCTGCGATGGGGATAATGATGGTTAAAAAATGAAGGTGAGTAATAGATAGCATGAACTCTATAATATCAAGGAATTTGATCATGACTTAGAGCAAGAGTATGAAGAAGAAGAGATATGAATCTGGTAATACATATAGGTATGGGAGGGGCTTGTTTTCGCATATCCAAACCTTTTATTTTGAATTTCTACATGCATAGCTTGCTGGGTTTAACTATGATGTTTGTGTTTCCTTTCATCCTTTGGAGAAGCTGAAATCATGGGGCGTGACAAGAAGGCAGTTGGATATCATCAAAAGGAGATGAGAAAATGTTAGAAGTTGGAGTGGCGTGGGGTCTGATTCCTCTCATCACATACCATGTTGCATTTGAATTCATAGAAATTCCAGTAATAATTGGATTGATAAGAACACCCTAGTAATTGGATTTTCCGTCCATACTAAGGACCAACATCCAAGTCTCATTTATGATTATCCAAGTCTAAATGAGAGATTTACAGTACAGTTTTCAGTCACTTTCCCAATAAAATAATTTCAAATAAAAAAGAGGGAGTGCATCAACCAAAACAAGGGGGGTGTAAATATGATTTCCTTCTCTATAGATGCAAGAAATTCAATGAGATATCCTATCTCCCTTAACATGTGAATCATCCCTTTCAATTTCTGTTTGGCAAAGAGCACAACCCACTTCGGATGACGCACCTAACTTTCCGTCTGTTATGCTCAAATAATGGAGCATCCGTTCAACACTCCCCAAAAATTATAAACTTATCTTTTCATCTTACTTAACTACCCTAAGCACACAGAGAGAGTGTGTGTTCTAACTTCTAAGAGTGCCTTGTTCCAGTAGATCTCCTTAAAGTAGATGTTAGAGAGTGTTACAAGAGTACCTTATCCCAGTATATCCTCTTCAATTTACCTACATGTTAGAGAGACAAAGAGTGTTTAAAGACTGCTTTATCACACTATATTTCCTTCATTTCACCTATAACTGAAACCCATATAAATTCAACACTCTAATGCCCATTGCACTTAACATCTAGAGGACGTTTCACCAGCAATGGCGGTACCGGAGATACCTCTTCTAAATCTAGCCGGACGGATCACCCAGGGCCAGATCCCCCTCACCTCTCTCTATCTCTTAGCAGCAACCTTTCTCACCTTAGTAGCACTCTATTTCCTCTCTAGACCAAACCCACTCTACATCATAGACTTCTCTTGTTACAAGGCGCCGGACTCTAATCGTGTTACCATTGCCAATTTCCTCGAACACTCTGTAATCGAAAATCTCTTCACCGATGAAGTATTCGAATTCCAAGCAAAAGTCCTTGAACGAGGCGGCATTGGGGAGGAGACGTGCATGCCTCTAAAAGTACACCAACTCCCTGTCGATAGCTCCATTAGCTCTTCCATAGAAGAGATTGAAACTGTACTGTTTGCCATGGTCCAAGACCTCTTTGCCAAACATAACATTAACCCGCGAACCATCGACATCCTTATCTCAAATTGTAGCCTTTTCTGTCCAACCCCTTCAATTTCTTCCATGATCATTAACAAGTTCAACTTCAGAAGTAATGTTCTAAGCTTCAATCTTTCTGGAATGGGTTGCAGCGCTGGTATTCTTTCAATAAGTTTGGCAAGAGACCTTCTCAAAGTTCATAAAAACTCCTTGGCCTTAGTCCTTAGTATGGAGGCTGTGAGCCCCAATGGCTATGCAGGAAAAATCAAGTCTATGATTCTACCCAATTGCTTGTTTCGGATGGGCGGGGCTGCGATCCTACTATCCAATAGAAAGCAAGACAAGAAAAAGGCTAAATACATGCTCCAACACCTTATTCGTATGCATCTCGGATCCGAAGACAGGTCATTATAGTAACAAGTTTCTTGTATATTGGTCACATATCATAAGGGATTTGCTATGCAATTTCGGGCTCACTTTTTTGGCAGAGCTTGTCTAATTCATTTAATTCATCTGAGGTGGCTTTTCTCTCCTGAATAAAGTGAGCCACTAATTGGCTTTCCTTGAAATTGCATAGAAAATTCCATATCATAGTAGATTTTTTTTTATTAAATAAGAACAGATTACAATTGCACTTCAGGGGTAAGGATTGCCCCATATAAAATGATCCGCTAGAAGCTCCTGATTTGGTAAACGATCAACCAAATTATTGGTACTTCTAGGAATGAGAGAAAAAGAGCAAACACCAAACAAACACATCTTTTATTCCTATGAAAGTTTGATAAAGACTAAAAATAGACAAATTAATCGATTTCTAGATATATGATAAGTTTACAGATAAATTCCTGATAAACTTCTTATCTGACTATATATGCAGATCATACAAGTGTGTTTTCCAAGAACAAGATAGTGATGGGTGGGTAGGAGTGTCTCTCTCGAGGGAGATCATAAACGTGGCAAGTAGGGCACTGAAGATAAACATTGCCTCATTGGGGCCATTGATCTTACCTTACTCCGAGCAGTTTCGATATGGGTTTTCAGTGATCCGACAGAAGGTTTGGGCTCCGATGGGAAGGACGGACGGTGTTTATGTTCCGAACTTCAGAAAGGCGTTCAAGCATTTTTGCATCCATGCAGGAGGACGGGCGGTGATCGAAGGGATAAAGGAAAAACTTGGGTTAAGTGAGGAGGATGTGGAGGCTTCAAAGATGACATTATATAGGTTTGGAAATACATCATCATCTTCAATATGGTATGAGCTTTGTTATCTGGAAGCTAAAGGGAGAGTGAAGAGGGGAGATAGAGTTTGGCAGATCAGTTTTGGGAGTGGGTTCAAGTGCAATAGTGCAGTGTGGAAGTGCATTTCAGAGTTCCCACCACAAGTTGACAATGCATGGTCTGATAGAATTCAACTCTACCCTGTGGAGGTACCAGAAGTGTTAGACCATTGAAGAATGTAGCTATTCAATGGATACAAATACTAGATCATCCATATGAACTTTTTTAGATTTTTTTTTGTAATTGGGTTGTTTTCACTTATTTATTTCTGGTGGGGCTCTTGTTAGGACTGGAGCTAGGATGCAAATCTCAAAATACAGACAACTGAGAAGAAGATAATGAGAAGAGAAGTCTCCAGTAGTATAGTGAACCACATTCGATCTAGCCTTACTCCTCTGAGCGCACAGACAAAATTATGTAAAGGAGAGTTAAAATGCATTTGGTTCATTCAGCATCCTAAACTATTATGCAAAACTTGGTACAGAAAAGCTTTGAGAAGAAATGAATTAGCTTTCTATCGCAAACTGTAGGCCAAATGTAATGATTGTTGGGGTTCCACACAAAAGCAAATAGTCCCACATCGGATAAAGTGAAATGGATGTGGTTGGGTTGGAAGGGAATGGGCACCCTCCCTCTAATTGCTAGCTTTTGGGGGTGAGTTCTCCCCGGTTAAATTCCCAATTGGTATCAGAGCTCAGGGTGTGGTAACCTCGGTTTGCCTCCGAGGGCGAGAATGTCCCTCAGGGAAGACATCAGAAACCCCGGTGTAGTATCTTGTAGTTCTCACATTGCCACCGCGTGGAGGGTCGAGATTGTCCACGTTGCTTCCGCGTGGAGGGGGATATTCTTGGGGTTGCACACGAAAGCAAATAGTCCCACATCGGATAAAGTGAAATGGATGTGGTTAGGTTATGAGGGAATGGCCACCCTTCTAATGGCTAGCTTTTAGGGGTGAGTTCTACCCGGTTAAATTCCCTACAAAACTGTTACCACTAGTCTCTCTCTCTCTCTCTCTCTCTCTCTCTCTCTCTCTCTCTCTCTCTCTCTCTCTCTCTCACACACACACACACACATTCAGGATGACTCTAGTCATTGTAATCCAACAGTTTCGTTTACTAAACTTAATCTTGATATAGTTGGCAACACTCCTCCTTATTTAGACCCATTTCTTTTGGATTTTGGAACCTATTATGAGCCCAAAACTTATTATCGGACTCAAAATTATGTTTAGGCACTGTTTGATTTGGATTTTAAGAATCTATTCAGTCAAGAACTGATTATTGGGCTCAAAATTGAAGTAATTTTAAGTCCAATAATAAGTTTTGAACCCAAAATTGATTCTCGAAATCCAAAACAAACAAGCCTCAGGCCAATAATCAGTTTTGGATTCACAGTCAGTTTCAAAATCCAAAACACACAGGGCCTGACCAACATTCTTGACTTAGTTTGAGTATTGCTAAGTATATTGAGATCTGTAATTCAGTATTGCTAAGTCTACTGAGATATGTAATTCATTCTTTCTATATCCACTCTTTCATTTCTAGTAGGATTTCCTAAATCAGAGAAACTATGCTAGGAAAACGGTAATCCGTTTTGGGAAAAAAAAAAACAAGCATAATTCATTGGGGCTATGTCCACTAAAATACAGGAGGGAGATCAAATCCTCATAAGAGCAATAAATACATCTTGAAAAGGTCAAATCAACTGTCATGTCACATCCAGCCTGTTTCTATATTCAATACGGAATCCCGTTTTCAAAGTGTTTTTCTTTCGGTAATGTATCAAATTCTGTAAATAAATACAACCTATCACTCCCTTCATCATCTTCCGTGAAACAACCAATTACTCCAAAAGCTTAAGCTGTTAGAGTTGGTGTTATTTAATCATTAATACTTCAACACTCCTCAAGTGTGGCCCCTTCTTTTGGTTGGCTTTGCACATGGATTTTTAATAATAAGGAGTTCTTGGGTTTTGAACTCAAGACGTGTCGTGAGGCAGCTTGGCAGCTCTGACATCATGTGAAACAACCAATTACTCCAAAAGCTTAAGCTGTTAGAGTTGGTGCTATTTAATCATTTATACTTCAACACTTGGGAGGAAGCTTCTAACCGTCTTCAATGTGGACCTTGTTGGAAAAAATTGAGGATACTATTGTTGATAGAAAACAGAAACTTGTTGCTTCAAGGCGTGATATCACTTTCCTTAAGACAAGATTCGCCCCCACTAATAGTGTGCAAAGGGGATCCGCGAATTGCCTCCAAGATACAATGAAGCCTAGTAGGGAAGCCCTACTAGTGTTTGATGACGCGTAGCACTAGCGGAATCAAACCCGAAATGCCCTTCCGAAATTTCAAGCCTTAGAGAAATTTCTAGATAATGATTCTGCAGAAAAACAGTATCTAGAACAGTAAACAAAAGAAAAACAGTATGTAGAAATACTTGGGGATTTTGTAGGAGTATAGAAGAGAGTGTAAAGTCTGTCACAATTGCCAATTCGTTTTCCTATCTGAAATGACCGAATTCTGCACATTTTGTAGACCACCTGGTGTCTTTTCAGTGTGAAAAATACCTCTACAGGGCACCTTTCCAGAATGTTTGAAATCTGACCGTTAGATCGCACCCATTGATATTGAACGGTCCTAATCGATCCTAGAGGTGACTGTTGGTTTGAGTAAAACCTCTCTCCAACCCAGTCATCGTTAGATCAACCATTTATGGTGTGGATCGCACTCTCTTGGCACTTGACCGTTGGGGGAAGGGACACAACTCATTTGATCACACTCTTTGACCATTAGAGTTATGGGCCCGTTGGGCCGACCATTAAGCCCAAACCGAAGCCCAACTCATCCGAACCATTCGGCTTGATGGGCCTACGAACCATTTGACCCATCCATCCGACCGGTCCACCTTCATCTTGATCCAACGGTGCAGATCAAATCTGAAAAAATTAAAGTGCGCCTAAAAAAGCGCCACTATGCTCCCTATAGCCCATTGCCGGGCAATGCCCACTGCCCACGCCGCGCGTGCACGTGCGCGTATGCGAACGGTGCGTTGCACCGTCCCGTGGGTCCAATCATGGGTTCAACCCAATGTGCAATCAAACAAGTAATAGAAAAGTGTAGTGCTTTATAAGCCCTTCTCTTTCTTTTCTCTCATCCGGTACGGTACTATCTTTTCAACTACACTTCTACATCATTTTGTAAAAGCAAATCTTTCCAAGAAAACTTTTTTTTTTCCCAAACGCTTTTGATAAAACATTTTCCAAAACACTAAAACATGCAAAATACATGATTTTGAAAATCCAAAATCACTCACAATCTTGATTTCCATGGGGTTCGGCGAAGACAATCCTTGGGTCGGCTTGGCGACATGCTGAATATTGGGCACGATGACTTCCTCCCATAGGTTCTCTGGTTGGGACGAGTGATGCCTTGCTACGCAGATTAAACAAAGGATCCTAACGGGAGATGAAAATCAAATCCCGACACATATAACAACAGCACCAAGATGACAAAGAAATGACGGTAACTAGTGGGAAACCATGAAACAAGAAGCAAGGCGCGGAAGACGATGATGCTCGAGCAGCGATGAATCGTAGGCGGTCATGGTTTTCCAGGTTCCGAAGGCATGGTAAGGAGAAAAAATATAAAATAAATGAGGTTTTACAATGGAAGGTGGTGGTTGGACTACTAGATCTAATAGGACAATGTGGACAGCTTGATCCACCGGAGAATGGCATTACTTGGGTTGTGCTCAGGGCGAGGTCAGATCTTGTGAGAGAGTGGATTTACTATGGGCGAGTGACGTAGAATGAAGCAGTGGGTGTTGTGGTCATGCCTAGGTCAATCGGATTAGGGGATTGAGTATGATCAAGAAACAGAGTTTGAATCAAGTTTGCTGAAACTATGACAACTCCTAGGAGGAGCTAGGTCTAATGTAGCCTATCGCTAGATCGGCCATCTGCCGGAGTACGGTGTTCCTATAGTTGTGCTTAGGGCGTAGTCGGATCGACCCGCTCTGATACCATGTAAAATAATGCTTCGTTTGGTTGCCGGGTTTTTTTTTTTTTTTTCCCTGGGATTTATGTGAGTAAAGGTAGAGAAAGATATTATGATGAGTGGAGAAAGAGGGTAAAGAGAGAAAGAGAGATCACCATTTTCAAGACAAGATTTTGCTGATGTCGCAAAGAAAAAGCTGATGTGACCACTAAATATTCTCCCACATATATTGATTATTACAATTAAGCCTTGACCCTTGATTAGTGTTTATATAAAATACTCAAAGCGAAAAACATAAAAAGATTAAGCTAGTTACCTAATCAAGCATAATTCACAATCTAATAACATATCATCTAACGGTCAGATCTTGTGATATCTGATCTTATTCTCTAACACTACATACCAACATATGTTAGCTATACAATTTGACGTACCCATTTATAGTGCCTGATTGGGCTGTGATGCACCCATTTATAGTGCCTGATTGGGCATACTAGTCGGTACCATCAAAGATGTAGAGTGGGCCCACAAAGTGACACTACCCTTCAGGTCTAGGGATGCATTGCACCATGTATATGGAATACCCTTTGCTTATATAAAACTTTTCCACAAGTTAGCCTAAGTGTGCAAACTTCTTTTATCACACTCATTTGCATATTGAATGAAACAAGCCATCGTACTTCAATGTAGAGTCTTGGCTCGTGACGGGATTAAATGTCGAATCATCTTCAACTGTGAACTATTTTAGGTCTTTAAGTAACTGAAATATCATATCTCCCTGCCTTTAGAGTTTATAATATGTAAATCTTTAGCATATTCTTACAAAACCGAAATTTCATTTTTCGCCATTTACCAATGGACCGAAATCTCGTTTAAATGCCATTATTTCTTTTTTTTAAAAAAGTGTTACAAAATTTTGGTCCGAAATTTCGGAATTTCAGTCCGGAATTTCAAACCAAATTACAAAATTTCTAACCGAAATTTCGGATTTCGCTGAAATTTTGGTTTTCGGTGAGGTCTGAAACTGAAATTTTAAACCATGGTTTTAATCATATAACACATTCAAGTATTACCAACAATAGTTTTAAAATGTTAGAGACAATACCATAAAATACAATCAACATAGGATCGATAAACATAAAAAAATATACAGATACTTGCTTTTAAGGCACATACTCCAAGGACATGTCCGGAATGCTGTAATCGGGAGTCAGCATCTGATTTTGACTCCCCCGATTTCCAGCGTTTGGTTTGTCTTTGTTGTAACTTGTAAACAGAAAACCCAAGCGGAAAAAATGCTAAATTTCGGACATGTCTGATTTTTGTAAACAGCATCTGATTTTGACTCCCCCGAATTTTGTTACCACCCATCTGAAAAGGTTGCTCTCTCTCTCTCTCTCTCTCTCTCTCTCTCTCTCCAAATCTAGAAGGATGAAGCTGATGTGACACTATTAGTGAGGTGTTAATTAGAAGATTCTTGATTAATTGCTTTTATGGAGTTAAATGCCTAAATACGATGATGATAACATTATAAGTTATTTTATATTATTTCTTGAGCCAAATAAGAGTCTTGATATTTTTATTTTTATTTGGTTTTTTTTTTTTTTTTTTGGCTTCGAACATGCTCCAGTTATAATAGGAATGCTAAACTCAGGGGCACCCTTGCAAAAATAGGGTGAAAGGGCACCCCATTGGCTGCCCGTCACAATTGTGCATTTAATACTGGCTGACTTGCAGCCTTATAAATGCATGACGGTGATGAGCAGCCAATGGGGGCACCCTTTCACCCCATTTTTGCAAGGGCGAGCTTGAGTTTAGCATACCTCTTGTTTATAATTATAATTTTCTAAAAGGGATTTACTAGGATCCATCACAAAAGGCATTTCGTAGCTGGTCTATCGCAACCAGCCACCTCGCGAATGAAGACAACAGCTTTTGTTTCCATTCACGAGGTGGCTGGTCTGACATGCGACAGACTAACCGTGAAATGCCTTTTGCGATGGACGCTAACAATTTCTAAGACCCTCTTAGAAATTGTTGCTTAGGATAAAATTGAACAGTTGAGAACCATTTTGAAAGTGTTACAAATATTTGTAGGGAAATGATTTCAGTGCTCCATTGTTTTGATAAACTCCGCGCATGTTTGTCGTGTAGCATCTAAGGTCTTTAAGAGCTTTTTGAGAACCGTAATATTCCTTTGACACCCCTTTAAATACTACACGATAAAAATTGGAGCGCCTGTTTATCAAAATATTGGAGTGCAGAAATCATTTCCCTATTTTTAAATCTAATTTAAATTCATAGATGGAGCCTTAGCACTCTCAACCTAACTTACTAGAAATAAATAAAAAGGAACTCCGTCTCCATCCTTGCCTTGCGCGTGTTGCCAGTTGATGTATATACATATACCTCATAGAACCTTAAGAAACAAGGGTTGTCTACCAAAGAAAGTAACCTCTGAATACTTGCTTAGCGTGTAGAGAAGAGACGTGCATGTCTCTTGAGTATATAATCTTCTCATAAATAAACATAAACAAGGAAAGATCATATATTTGTTCTTTTATGGTCCATGGGCCACCCGCTTGTGGTGTAAAAGGGGAGCCATAAATACACTAGAGGAGCTGGCTTGGGGGGGGAAAAAGGGGGAATATATCACTTCCCTAAACAAAGATGGTGTAAAATTTGGTTTGCCATTAAAAAACAAAGAGGGTCTCACCTCGAGGACCGTGCATTGCTTGTTCAACTATACATTCTTCTCTGTCACGCTGCCATTATTCTCCCTTCATTACTTCTCCTAGTTCCAATACCCGATTCACCTGCAAAAAAATAGAAACAAAAGAAGAAAACCAAGCTACACCCCCTCCAAATCTCCAATTACACCCCATTCACTGTCCAAGCAAGGCAAGCTATTGAACTCTGTGCATATGATACAGAATGTAATACTTAAACCAAACCCACGAAAAAAAACATACTGCAATGGGAAATTATTAGAAAAGAATGGGGATTGGATGATGGGTTTACTTCTTTTAGCTAGTGTGTGTAGTATAGTTTTTTTCTGGACTGATATTTCCATCTTAACTTGGTACCTTCTACACTCCTCTATGCTCAAATGTACGTCAAATCATTTTCCATATGAAGTGCATTTTTTCTCTTAAAAATGGGTTTGTATTAATTCTTAAAATGGTTGCAGGAGTAAAATTTGTTCATGCCCTTTTACGCAGTGAAAAATAGGCACAAAATTGGTGAGATTTTTGAGATAATAAATTTGTTCATGCCCTGTTCAATCCAAACAGGGCCTTAAATGATCTACGTAAATTAAAAGGGTGATGATAAATTCGCACCCCTACAGGATAATTCGCACACCTCTTAACGTGAACTGTAGCAGACCTTAAACGTTAAAAGTGGTGAGATTTTTCCTACCAGGGATGCGAATTTTACATCGCCCAATAAAAAAAAGGCATGCACCACGAAAAACAGAGAGAGCTAATGCCAAATGCTAAGATAAAGACGGGCTTAGAAAGCAGTGGTCACTGATGAAGGACAAATAATGAGAAAATAAATAGGAAGATGGTGTAAAGTTTATAACGTATCATGATATCATCAATCACCGATACGAATGGGTATATGTGATTTGACCGAAACTAGCACAAGTAACATCATTCCAGGACGAATTTAGGACAATCTCACCCCGATATTGATATGTTTAGGCAATAAGAGATGTGAAAGAAGCATAATAATTAAGAAATCAGAAAGGGAAGGAAGAAATTAAGAGGGTAATGATACATACACTGCTTTAGTTCTGAGAAAACGAGAGAGACAGAGAGATAGGTGAGGAATCCATGTTGGAGAAGAAGAGCACGTGCAAAAGTTATGGGGACCTTTGAGGAAGAGAGGGGGTGTTTTTTGCACGTACCCTGCTTCTCCAACAAGGGCTTGCTCACCCAATATAAAACCATGCCCTGGTAATTCCCGTGGTATGAAAGAGGAAGAAAGCATCTATTTATAGTTTTGGAGAGAGAGATCATGTTGGTATCTTGAAGTCCTTTCAAAATGACTACGCAACGTACGCGTGGAGAGCAGCTATCTTAACAAAACATTTCTCGTGAAGTGATGAGCCCTAACCATGCTATGCATGAGGTATAAAAACTAAAAAATTCACCGTAGATAAAATTCTTTGAGAAAAGTACGGAATGGGGGTCTAAGTTTTGTGAAATTACGGATTTCGTGTACTGTTAAAACAAGCATCAAACACGGGTGATTTATCAAAATCAGGTGGGAAAAAGACCCCAGTGCCCATCTGACATCAACAGAAACGTCCTTCAGCTTCCTTTCTTATTACTGCCCATTAAATTGGCGTGCTTCAAAAGGCTTCTTTTGGTTCATCTGAATGTGTATTTGAACCGACATAACCTTGGGTTTGTTTCTTTCTTGGCCGTCGGAAATAATCATAGACGGATGGATACATGTGTTAATTTTTTTTCTTGGAACGCTGGCACCTCTGTACACAGCTGGTTTGGTTTGGATTTGAAATTTTCCTTTGAACTTAGAGTCCCTTGGGTTCGCTTAAATCTTGGTTGTCGCCAATATGCATAGACGGTCGGATCCACGACACGTGGACATCAATATGGAACGGTGGCGTCTTCTAACAATACCGCCATCTCTTTGTATGAGATTGCGCAGGCGTACCCATTATCTCCGTCGGCGTACCCCTGAATTCCGCCGGCATACACTTTATTTCTGCCAACGTACTCTAGAATCCAGCGACATACTCGATACGTTTGAGACACATGTTTAAACCCAGAAAATCCGCTAGTGTACTCGGTATTCCGGCAGCGTACTCTAGAATCCGACAGCGTTCTTAGCCAAAAAAGATGTGAGAAATAATAAAATATTTAATAACGTTGCCGTTCTCAACCAAAAGAGATGTGTAAAACAGAATCCTGGAGGATGTGGGTGCGCCACGTGGCACCTCAAAAAACATAAAACTCATGGTCCCCCCCGCCACCGGGGTCTCTGAAGCTCAATTTTGACGGTTCCTCTATCGGTAACCCAGGGGCGGCTGGAGTGGGGGGGTTATGTCGGAATCACAAAGGGGAAGTCATTTGGGCCTATTCAGGGCCTCTTGGATTTGCCGACTCGTCTGAGGCGGAGGTTCGAGCCGTTCACAGTGGGATTCTTTCCATGCCTCGCTTGGAGTGCGACAGTCTGATAGTCGAAGGCGATTCCGTAAATGTTATTCGCTGGCTTTCGGGAGATGCTTCTCCCCCTTGGAGATTTGTGCCTTTCTTTGAGGAGATAGAGGATAGAGGAAAGGGCTACTCCATGGTCTTTCAGCATGTCCGGAGATCGGCCAATGTGGCAGCCGACTCTCTGGCTAAAAGTGGTGTTTCTCGGGCCGAAATGGAGTGTTTTGACTATCTCCCCCCTTGAGTCATTGTCTTGCTATTTTATTTGCTCATTGTTCCGACAGGACCATCTCGGTTCTGCTTATTCATATATATAAATATATATTCTGTTGCCTTCTTCAAAAAAAAAAGGTGATATCTTTGGTTTGTAGCAAAAATCGCACCATGTCCCACGTTTTTAGCAAAATTGATTCTATTATTCAATATCCCACGTATAATCGGAAAATTGTTCTATTTATGGGAGAAAAAAACTCCACCATGTCCCATGATTTCAGCAAAATTGTTTCTATCTCTCAATATTCTACCTATATTAGCAAAATTTTGGCGAATTAGTTATATTTTGCCCCATGCATCACACGGGTTATCCACTAGTATTCAATAACGTAGCCGTTTTCACCCAAATGATAAGTGAGAAATCACCTGTGTTTGATGCTTGTTTTAAAAAGTATGCAAAATCGGTAATTTCTCAAAACTCTTCTTACCCATTTCGTACTTTTCTCAAATTCCAGTAAAATAAAAACATTTCAAATAATTTTTTTCCATGAAAATAAAAGAACCACAGAAAAAAAGGAAAAGGAAAGAAACACATTCAGCTTAGGGAAGATCATTTTAGTGTATTTATGACTACTCTATTACACATTCGTCCCCTTTTCTTCATTGGGCACCACTTTAGTGTATTTATGACTACGCTTTTACACTACAAGGGTGGTCCAACGAAGCATTGTGGAACGGATATATCATTTCCCTTAATGGAGAAATTTTTCTTGGAATTTTTTCTCTCTCCATAATTTAGGGAGAGCTGATACATTTATCGTTAATTCAGAGGGATATAATCATAATTGAAGGGCTCTCTAATTAAAAATTTAATAGGGTGGGTTCAAGTTATCATTTTTCCTTTGTTAAAAAAAAGGTTGAAAATTTTAGATATATTTTTCCTTTGCAAACTTTTCCATAAAATTCCTACAATCCGAACAGGGCCTTAGTATACTATCATTCTTGGCCCATCATATGCATGGATGTAAAATAATGGGCCCAGTCCACACCTATGCTTGCGTGGGGATCGTGGGACTGACCCCATCAAAACATGAGGTAAAATGGTAGGTAGGTGGCACCTGATGCATGGGTTTGAGTGGACTTGGTGAGACCCACCTTCTCAAAACATGGTATAAATTAGTGGCCCTTCCCAGTTCATATATAGATTTAGATAGAGATGGTGGGCGTATTCATCGGTGTAAAATGGTGGGCCCCATCATATGCATAGGTTTGGATGGAAATGGAAGGCTTCCCCTATCAAAGCATGAGGAGTAAAATTGTGGGCCTCACCCATGCCATACATGAGTCTAAACTGATAGGCCTCACCTTATCAAAACATGATTTGTAAGATGATAGCCACCACCCATGCTACCAAAACATGATTTGTAAAAGATATCTATGATAAAAAAAAAAAATTCTCGAAAAAATGGGATTTTTAATTGAAAATTTCAAAAAAGGGTTGAGTTTGGCTAAATTCTCAAAAAGTGGTAAAACGCATCACAAGGCATGTTTTAACACAAGAATGCCCTTCAGTTGCTTTTCCCTTCACCTTTTTGAGAAACGGATCACAATGCATTTCACAAACCCTATTCACCTTTTTAGCTTCTTCTTCCCCATGCCAAGTGTTGAAAGTCCATTGCCTTTAGTAAAACTCCATTGTACAGCCCCCTTCTAGGATGAATTCAGCCCATATTTTTCAAAATGGACTATACAGCCCATACCATAGGATGATCCAAACTGCCCAATCAATGGGCTACAACGTAAATAGGTTGTGACCCAAAAATTATTTCCATAGGATGATTCTAACCATCCGATCTAAAGGGGGACTTAGATTATGGAAACTTCTATAGATTGGACAGTTGGGATCTTCTATGGAAATAATATTTGGGGCAGAACCTATTTATGTTGTAGCCCATCAATTGGGCTGTTTGGATCATCCTATGGTGTGGGTTGTACAGTCCATTATGTTGTGGCCACAATGCAAATATGTTGTGCCTAAAAAGTCATTTCCATAGGGTGATCCTAGCCCTCCAATCCATAGAGGAAATTTGGATTATGGAAACTTTCAATCGAGGATCAGCCTATGGAAAACATACTCAAAACTTCAAACAACATTTCATGTTCTGTGTTTTTGTTTGGATAAAAATTGTCAATCCTCTCGAGTTTCTTTCCACTTTCTCTTGATCCCAACTCTAAGCGCTAACCATGTACAATATAAGTAGGACTTACAACACTTTGATGGATGGTCTTACTCGACTCAAAATAGATTGTGACCCGGACTCAGAAACTAGGATCCGAAAAACACTCCAAAAAGGATAATGGATTTAATGAAATACTATTATAATGTATGAACCACTATTTATACCCAGGAACTACTATTTATACCTCGGAACCACTAAATAGTGGTAAATAGTGGTTTTGGGGTATAAATAATGGTTCTCACTATATAATTAGTGGTTTTGAGTGTTTAAACCACTATGTATACACTCATTCTCACTTTTTATAGTAGTTTTGACTGTAATTGTGGTTCTGAGGAATTTTGAAACCACAATTAGTGCTTGGAAGGATTTAATTGTTGTTCCTTTCATCTAAATGTGGTTCTGAGTGTTTAAACCACTGTTTATAAATTCATGACAACTTTGAGACCTTATGAAATACTATTAGAATGTATGAACCAATATTTATACCTGGAAACCTATATAATGGTAAATAGTGGTTCCTAGGTATAATTAGTGGTTATGAGTGTTTAAAACCATATAAATACACTAATTCTCACTTTTTATAGTGGTTTTGAGTGCATACATTTTTCAATCTCACAATTTAAACTCTTGGAACAAGTATTAGGCCATCTAAACTATCAACCACCATAAGATCTGAGTGTTTAGACAAATTTTAACCCATTGTTCATAAATTCATTGCAACTTTGACACCCAATGATTTATACCAGTAGAATGTGTGAACCTTTATTTATACCCTAGAACCACTATATAGTGGTAAATAGTGGATCCTAGGTGAATAGGGTTTGTGAAATACATTGGGATCCGTTTCTCAAAAAGGTGGATGGAAAAGCAACTCAAGGACATTTTTGTCTTAAAACATGCATTGGGATGCGTTTCACCCCTTTTTGAGAATTTAGCCAACTCAACCCTTTTTTTGAGATTTTCAGTTAAAAATCAAATTTTTTTTGAGAATTTTCCTTAAAAAAATTTAAGTAAAAAATTTCATTCAAACATTTTTGCAGTAATTTTTTTTTCTAAAAAAAGAAACACGTTTAATATATATTATTGGTAGATGAATACATAGGTTATAGATACGTAGATAGAAACACGTTGGAAGTGATATATACACGTTGGAAGTATATTTATGATCGACTAAGGACATGTTTTGGCAACCTAATTTCTTTTCATGATAAATTAGTTTCTAAGGCTCTGTTCACTTGCGTTCCCGGGAAAGCAAATCCCTGGAAAACAACCTCTTTTTTCCTTGACAAGATAGAATTCTGGTGTTCACTTGCTTTTCTGAGAAAGTAACAAGCCTAGGTGGAAAATGTCAAATAAAGAGATCGAAATTGCCAAAAATGATGTGGAAATGTCTCTTTTCTCACAAGTGTGGGAAACCAAATCCCACTATTTTGGTCGGATTTGCTTTCCCGGGAAAACTAGTGAAAAAAGGTGGGCAAGCAGTTTCTCGGGAAACCTTTTCCTGCGCAGTTCTTGTGCACGTGAACAGGCGCGGGAACCCTTTTCCTACACAGTTTCCCTGGATTTCTTTTCCTAATGCCACGTCAGATTCCCAGGAAACCTTTTTTTTTCCTTTCTCGAGAAAACAAGTGAACAGAGCCTAATGTGGTGAGAGGTGGCTATGGGGGTGGGGGCACGAATGAGTTTAGGGTGAGAATGAGAAGTAGAGGGTGAGAAGTGGCAAAAAAAAAACAGGCAAAAAATCATTCATATTTTAGGTGGAGTTTTTTGTTACCTTGTGTTTTTTAGGCTTTTCTCACCCACCCTTCAGTCACTTCCTCATATGTCCTTCTCTCTCCCACTCTCCTTCAGCACTAGGAAATATTCCGAGGAAATTAATGGTAGCCAAACATTTCTTTTTGGGCTAGTGGCCCAATCGTGGTAGCCAAAAATGCCCTAAATCTTTTTACACTACAGGGGTGGCCTTGGGAAAAAGGGGCAAATAGGTGTTATTTTGGTCGTTTAATGTGGACCGTTTAGATCACATCTATGTTTGACGGGGCTGATAAAGAGAATCACGTTAAAAATGATAAATTCGCACCCACTGTAAGATAATTCGCACCACTGATAACGTGGATTATGTGGCAAACTTTCCCGCTTTATGAGTCAAATTACTTTAAAAGTGGAGCGAATTATCCTACAGTAGGTGTGAATTTATCATCACGCAATATTTAACTCTACCAATATCCCGCTGCGAAAGGGTGTTCAAAATTCAAATCATAAACATTACTAACGCAATGGATTTTTAAATCCAAAAACCCTAACCCTAATTCCTCTCGAGAGAATGGAATCGAGCAGAGTCGACGAATTAGGGTTAGGGTTTTTGGAGATCGAAGCGGCCACAGCCAAGGGTTTGGCTCCATCAACAATCTTCCACATCCTCAAAGAGATAATTGGATTTGTCCTCTACATGCATCAACAAATCCCTAAGTAAGACTCCTTTTTATCTCTGATCTTTGATTTTTGATATTTCTTGGATTTAAATCGATTCATTAGATAGATTTGAATCTCACCTCTTTGTTTTTTTCCTCTTCTATGGATTAATAGTTTCTTAATCAAATAATCAATTACAAATGTCATATGCACAAATTAGTATCTTTTTAACATTTAATTTCTGTTTTTTCTTTCTTTCTTTCTTTCTATTTCTTTTTTAATGATAGGAAGCTTATGCCATGGCCTTTTGTCTCAAAATTCCAATTCTTTGTTGGTTCAAAAGAAGTTTAGAGCTATTATTTATTATAGAAGATATGATTTTTTTTGTCATTTAGAGGAAATTAGGAAATTGGTTTGTGAATTGGGGATGCGGATATTCGATTTTCAGTGTGATTAGGGAGACATAGTGTGCCGACATTGTCGCTTTTTTTCTTCCTTTTGGCTCCGTTTCTTTCGATGTAAAAATGGATGTTCGTTTTTACAACATAAAACAAATTTTACGTCCATTGTTACATTGAAAGAAATGGAGCCTTAGGGGAAGAGATTTGTTTTACCCATTTCTGGACTCAATAAGCCATTGGTTGAAAGTGGGTCTCTATTCCTGGTGGGATAGCATCTACCGGAATGTGTCCATGTTTCTTGCACTACTAAGATAGAGACTTTCATCAATTATGAATTTGTGATATTGTCAATTGTTTGAAAATCGAAACCAAATGGTTCATTGCAATAGCTATTGAAGTAAAAATCAAATAATCGAATTGTAAGTTTTTCCAAATTCTTTGACAATATCTGAGAAATAAATGTGATTTGGGAGTGTGAGGGCTATACAGCAATTAGTGAACTGTGAAAACTGCTACAAATCTACTAATATAGTTCCTTTTTTCAACAATTAGTGAACGGCGAGAACTGGATTTAGGAGTGTGAGAGCTATACAGCAATCAAAAGTTGCTTGCTGCCACCAATTCCCACAAGATATATCAAAACGATAGCCTATTAACTAGACACGTGTTGGGAGTGACTGAATTGAAATCCATTCAGTGGAAAAGGGAAACCCAAAACTAAAAAGTTATCTTTCAATAATTGTAAACGCAAGTAATAGGTGTCTCATTTTGGGGTTAAGGCCCGAATTATTTTGGAAAGAAAAAGGAGAAGAAAAAAAATAGAAAAGAGAAAATGTTGACCAAGTTTTATAGCTCAAGGTTTTGCCTGGAAGTGTAACCATATTTTATATCAAATCATAAGATTTGATTGACCCATATATTTCATTGGAAAAAATCATAAGATTTCATATGTTTTTCTCTGGGGTGGGGGGCAAGAACAAGTCGATTGAGCCGATTTATTGATAAAACAATATCAAATGTCAGCCCCCCTAGATGACCCTATTAATAGGAGCAAAAGACTTGGTTGCAAAAACCAGAATGAAATAATATTTGATTGTTGAAATGCCATGTCAGGTGCACCTATCCGAATCAGAGCACACCAATTACCTAATCCACCTAACATTGCCGGTATGACCTTAAAAAAATCATTAAAGGAGTGTGAACCATTATTAAAATTTAAAACATTATAAAGTTGATGATTCCCACAAAGATTTTGATCACTGGTCGTCCTAATTCCATTCGAATCATTACTGAAAAGCATGTGCCCATCACTCCAGCAATGGCACTGAGGATGAAATACATAGTCCCCTTGGATTCCTTCTGCCCATCCAAATAAGGAAAATCAATTTCACCTGAAATAAACTCCCCATGAATTTGATTTTCCTCTGAAGTTGGATATTAGTGAAGCCAAACAGTATCTTTGAGTATCAACAATTCTCTCCAGTGGCTCTCATACATCAGATGGGAGCTCACTTTCTTTTCTGCCCTAATCTTGGTGGGTTGTTGATTCAGGTGCTACACATTACCTAACAGGCGACTCATGTAACATATCTTCCCTAGTCCTTTGTTATGAGTCTAATGACTTCTCTAGCATAGTCTTAGTTGATAGGTCTTCTGTATCCATTAATCATGTTAGCTCTGCCTAGATTTTCTCTTCATCGTTTCATTTTCTGTTAGTGTTAGTTGATGGGTCTTCTGTATCCATTAATCATGTGCCTAGATTTCCTCTTCATCGATTCATTTCCTGTTTGGATGTGTTTGTTATCCTAGTTTTCACTAAAAGTTTCTATTTATTTTCTAAATTTGCTTTTTCCTTCTCTTGTTATACATTGCATTCTATTATTCTGAAAGCTTTGCGCTAAGAGAAGCTCCTCGCTAGAAGGCAGACAACAATTTGAATTATGTTTTTTTGGTCGCTTTGATATCAGATTCTCATGTCAAGACTCCAAAGGAAGCTCCTCGTTAGAGGCATACGACAATGTGAATTATGTTTTCTGGTCGCTTTGATATAAGATTCTCACGTTGAGACTCCAAAGTTGCTTTTTTTTTTTGCGTCTATGTCGGCATGCCCTTGTCCGTATGGGATTACTAGTTAGCTTATACGAATGATTGTGTTTTTCAGTCATTAGTTTCCAGTCTTTGATTTCAGTTGCTTGTAATGAAGCTTTTAAGCATCGTATTTGTCCTAGTTGTAAGCTCCAAAAGCATTTTGAATTACCATTTAATTCATATATTAATAAACATACTTTTATCCCTTTTGAACTTGTGCATTTTGATTCTTGAGGTATTGCCCCCATTTCTATGTTATCTTGCTATCGTTTCTTTGTTATTTTTGTCGATGATTTCACTAGATATACCCACATCTATTTCATGAAAAACAAACCAGATGTTCTTCCTCTTTTCTCCCTATTTTGTACGTATGCTATTGAGCATCTGCTCATCCATATCAAACACCTTCGAAGTGGCATGGAGGGAAATACACCTCTCAAGCCTAAAAGGAATTGTGTCAATCTAGTGGCAATGTGCAGTTCTCATGCCCCATATGCTGGATCGAAATAAGGTGGGTGAATGCAAGGTTCAAAGTATTGGCATTCGTTAGTGTATTTGCCAAAACCCAAAAGATCATATCAACCATATTGGTGGTATGCATCAGCCGTATAGGAGAAACAAATGTGAACCATTGAAATGTATTCTCATGGTTAAAAAGCACAGTGTTATGCAAATATTCACAAACATTTTTGTGTTTACGTTAATTTTTAACAATTTTTGGCAAGAGCGTTGTGCAAATATTCACACACATTTTTGTGTTTACGTTTATTTTTTTAAGATTTTTGGCATAGTTATTTCAACCTTAGTCACAAATATTTGTCTGGAGAATCTATCAGGAATGGTGTATCTCAAGATAATTTTAATTTTTCTTAATTTCGAGTTTATATTGGGAAGAACTGGGAAAATAAAATATTTAATGTATATAAAAATATAATTTTTTTTTGAAAATGGTAGCAAATTTTTTTGAAAGACCGAGGTGGTCAAGGTACAAAGCAAAGAGAAACTAACATAGAAACAAAGTACAAGACGGATATACAGAGCTAAGGGGAGAGGGAATCAAACAAAGCAAGCTCGTCCTTGGAGACTCCCTCCTAGGCAAAACGATCGGCTACTTGGTTAGCAGAGCGGCGAACATGATGAAAAGACCAAGAATACCGAGCCATCCAATCAAACATCTCGTCAAATAGGTGATCAAAACGCCTAGGTGGTTTTTGTTGTTTCTCAAGCCAGCTGATGGCGTTCATCAAATCTCCTTCTACAACGGCATTATTACCCAGTCTCTAGCTAATAACTTCAAACCTTGATGGGCCGCTTTTGTTTCAGCCTTAGATGCGTTTGCCACCCCAATAGGGCCAACGAAAGCCCACAACACTTCTCCTCTACTATTCCTTACAACCCACCAATCCCGGCAGGGCCCGGGTTACCAAAGCTTGAGCCACCAAAATTTAATTTCACGAACCCCGGCAATGGAAGGGCCCACTTTTGGATCGGTTTATGTTTCATCACTGTCGACCCACACACCACTCTCCACCTTGCCAGAAGATCATAAGCAAAGACGAACCTGAAAGATGGAAGGATCTTCACCCAGGATAACGTGAGGGCTAAAACTCTAGTGAATAGAAAATTTGGGTTCCGAGAAACCCCTTTAAATACTCTTGCATTCCTTTCCTTCCATAGCACCCAAATGGTAGCTACGAAATAAATATTCCACGGCGTTTTTCCTTTCTGCTTCCAAGATACAAGGGCCGAACATTGGAGAAGATCGACTAACCTTTCCGGGAAGACCTAAGAGATGCCAAACCTATCGAGTAATTTTCCCCACACTTCTCTAGCGACTTTGCAATGGATAAGGAGATGATTTGCTGTTTCACGTGCCTCTATCCACAATGCACAATGGCCAATGATGAGCATCTTCCTTTTGGGAAGGAAGTCGACCGTTTGAATTCTTCTTCGAAGAGCCGCCCACCCTAAGGTACATACTCGAGGGGGGGAGGGGGGGGGGGGGGGGCTTGGATAGACCAAACTCTAGCAACCTTGGAAGATGCAGAGCAAACCACTAGGTTGAAGTAGAAACATTTAACCCAGAAATCACAGATGAATTCAAGATCCAAATCCTTTATCTTTCCCATCTTGCTTGATGTATCCTTCTTCTAGTAGATCCAACAGTTTAGAATTAGAGTCTATCTCCCTTTCGAAAAAGTTCCTTCTAAAAGCAGCTACCTACATTATCCCATCCTCTCTTCTCTCTATATTATCCTTAACAAAGCCATCTTTATTCATGGCCATAGCATGCAGATCAGGAAACAAATCTTTCAAAGGTCTATCAACAGTCCATTTATCATGCCAGAACCGAACTCTATCTCCTTCATAAACTCTGAATCTTATTCCTTCCTCAAAAAAGTGATTGAAATTCATGATGTCCTTCCACAATGTTGCTTCAGGGGATCTGAACTTATCCTCTGAGTTCAATTGACCAGGCAATGCCCCATATTTACCTTCAATTACTTTCACCCAGAGATGAGACCTTTCCTTACCAAACCTCCAGAGCCACTTTTCTAACAATGTAATATTCACTTTTTTTAATTCTTCTTATTCCCAACCCTCCGGATTTTACGGGTGTGCATACAGCCTCCCATTTCACTAAAGGTATCCCTTTCTCTTCACAATTTCTTCCCCAAAGAAACCTACGCTGAATTTGCTCTATCCTATCAGAAACACTTACTGGACACTTGAAAACAGACATCTCGGCATGTTAGCGAGGACTGCTTTAATTAAGATAAGCCTCTCCCCTGGAGACTAAATTTCTTTTCCAAGTGTCTAACCTTCTTTCCATTCCCTCAACTATTTGGTCCCAACTGCCCCTCTTTGCTCTACCCGCACCAAGAGGAAGACCCAAGTAAGGATGAAAAATAATCTTTCTTGCACCTCAAGATACCCGCCAGACATAATACTCTCCTTATCCACGTGAATACCAAACACTCTAAACTTGTTAAAATTAGATCTTTGCCATGTAATCACTTCGTAGCATCAAAGAATTGCTTTCAAGTTTAACACTTTCAGGGCATCATGAGCAAGGTTGCCAGAGCGGGAAGCGAAAGCATGAAGGGTCGGGGGAAGCGCGATTGGGAAACGACAAGGAAGTGTGTTTCCCATTTTTGTGATTACCATAAATTAAAACAATGGGAAGCGACGGGGAAGCGCGATTCCTATTTTGAGGAAGCTTGATTCCCATTTTGGGGATGCGCGATTCCCATTTTGGGGATGCGTCATGCACGATTCCCATTGTTGGGGAAGCACGATTCCCATTTTGGGGAAGCGTAATTCCCACTTTTTGGGGAAGCGTCGAGATTCCCGATTCGGAATCGCGTTCCGGAGAATCGCGATTCCCCGATTCAGAGTGCGATTGATTCCCCGATTCAGAGTGCGATTCTTGCGTCCTTGATCAGAAGAACTGAAAAGGAGGGTATCATTAGCAAATTGAAGCTGCGATACTTCTACCTCTCCAGAACCAATATTGAAGCCTTCTATCAGTCCATAGGCTTTCCCTTTCTCCATAAGAGAGCTTAAGGTTTCCGCTACATTGATGAAAAAGAAAGGGGAAATAAGATCTCCTTGCAAGCCACGAGAAGATTTGAAGAAACCTTTAGGGGAGCCATTTATAAGAATAGAGAACCAAGCAGATGATATGCAACTCCTCATCCACATTCTCCAACGCCTGCCAAAGCCCATTCTTTCCATAAGGCAGTCTAAGCAATTCTATTCCACTCTATCATACGCTTCTTCCATATCCAATTTACAGACAATTCTGGCTAGCCCCACCATCTGATAGAAGTCTACTGTTTCATTAGCAATCAAAGAGCAGTCGATGATTTGCCTGTCACTAACGAAAGTGCTTTGGCTATAAGAGATGATGTCTGGGAGGACCTTTTTTAGCCTTTCCGCAAGTACTTTTGCTAGAACTTTATACAAACACCTTACCAAACTTATAGGGAGAAAATCAGTCACTGCATATGCTCCTTTTACTTTTGGAATCAAGGCAATGAAAGTTGCCCCTATACCCTATCCAATTCCATTCCATTATAGAATTCTCAGAACAAATGCAAGATGTCCTCTTTGACATAATCCCAAGATGGAATCCATCCGGACCAAGGGCTCTATCCTTTTCAAGTGAAAAGACTCCTTTTTCAATTTCCTCCTCCAATAACGGCAATTCAAGCCTCTTTCTAGACACGTCCCCTATGGATTTGAAGTCTACTCCATTCGGGGTAGGGCGGGAATGCTCTTCTGACGTTAACAACTGCATATAGTAATCGACTATCTCCTTCGAAATCACTTCTTTCTTGTCTGTCAACTCGCCATTCACAATAAGGATTTCAATTCTATTACGACGCCTTCTAGCACTTAAAATAGCATTAAAGTAGGTTGACAACAAAACTAAGGAAAAAATAATATTATGAAATTATCGCGATATTTTTGTAGGAAAAAATTAAATATGAAGATAATATTTTTCAAAATCTCGACAAAATTTCGAGATTATGTCATTTATCAAAAGATCACAAATTATCACAATATTTTAAAAATGTCAGAAATATTTGTGGCTATGTCTTCAACTAAAAACTACATCATCATAGTTTTTGTTAGATGAAGTGGTGTAATTACATACCCGATTAGGGGTATTTTTTACATTGTACATGTATCCCTAGTGACTCACATATATATTACATGTTATGGGAGGGGGAGCTATTCTACTCACTCTTCTTTTTCCCTCTAGCTCTTCTCTTCTTCTCTTTTCTCCTTCTTCTTCTTCTCTCTGATGGAGCTACGAATACTACAAGTTTGTGAACATGGTATCAGAGCTATAGGTTGCGATTTGTGTTGAAAAGAAGTGATGTATCGATCCACGCCGCGCCAAGGGGCGAAGGATTGCATTATCTTGATTAAATCCTGACCATAGATCCCCTGATCGATGGATCGAATTGCATCGATCTCTTTAATCGGAGATCAATGATCTAGATCTATGATAGTTAAGTTGTTAGAATTCTCTACAACTCAAAAGAATTCCTCTTTCAGAAGGGTCTCTTTTACAAAGGAAGAGTCAAATTGTTAGCATTCTCTACGACTCAAGATAGTTTCTTTTTCGAGAGGACTCCTTTAAAAAGAAAAGTCAAATAATTATCATTCTTTATGACTCAAGGAGTTCCTCTCTTGGGAGGACTCTTTTACAAAAAAACAAGAGAGCTAAATTATTAACATTATGTAACATTTTCTATCACTCGAAGGAGATCCTCTCTTGGGGGGGGGGGGGGGGGGGGGTGGTGGGCGCTCTTGTACAAAAAAAGAGTTAAAAATTAAAATATTAACGTTCTCTTACGAATCAATGGAGTTTCTCTCAAAACCGGTCTTTAAAAAAAAGGTTCTCAAGATATAAAAAATTCAAGAAAATTCGAAGGCTATTACAAGTCCCAAAAATCTCTCATCTACCACTTTAAAATTAAAATATAACGTGAGTTCGCCCGATTATCAAACCATGGTGGTTGGAATATTAATAGTCATGATTTAGATAGGAATCTTTTGATGAATAATCGAAGGTATTTTCTTTCATAAATTATTTTATTCGGGGAATCTCTTGATGAGTAATCAAATGCATTTTCTTTGTTTAAGAAATATACTTAATAGCCATTGGAGCTAGAAGTATACATGCCCACTATTTTAATAAAAGTTCTTCCTGAAAGAGGGAAATTTGATCTCAGTACTTCTATGTGTTTGATTTTTCTCAAGCCTTTTTTTTTATTGATAAGCTGGGGTTAGGCAGACCCCCACCAGAGAAAAATACAAGAGAAGAAGAGATTACAGTCTCTGGAATACAACTCCCTCTCTATCCATAGACAGACAAGATAGAAGATTTTGAGAGCAAAGAGGGAGGGGGATGAAGAACTCCTTCCAAGGCCAAGCTCTTTTTGAAAGCAAATCAGCAGCTGAGTTAGCTTCTCTCCAAGTATGAGTTATTTTCCAAGAGTTAAAAGTGGGGAGGATGTCCTTCATTTGGTTTACTATCTCGAGACTTCTCTAGGGAGTTGAAGACTTGCCATTGATGACATCCACTGCAAATTTCGAATCCGATTCAATCCAAATATTATTGATTCCCATAGAAGAAGCTTGAACAATGCCATTTTGGATTGCCATTAATTCCAGCTCATAAATCTCCTTCTTGTCAACATTCAGAGAGAACATTGATATTAACATACCTGTATCATCTCGAATAAACACTCCTAATCCTCCTCCTTCACTGTCTAAAGATGCATCCGAATTAATTTTGAATTCTCCAGGCTTCGGAGGGATCCAGGAGCATTGCTTTGAGTGGGTTTGATTTGCTCTGAATTTATACCCCATTAACGCGGCAATAGAGCTTCGTTTTGAAAGCATAAATTTGTTGTGAACAAGAGTGGCTTGAGATGTACGCCTTAAATGCCTTTCTTAAGCAAACATATATATATATATATATATATATATACAGAGAGAGAGAGAGAGAGAGAGAGAGAGAGAGAGAGAGAGAGAGAGAGAGAGAGAGAGAGAGAGAGAGAGAGAGAGAGAGAAGTGTAGCTACAACGACGCCTTAAAATACAGTGGGCCCCACATTGTTTCGGTGATGCAAATCACTCATTTGATGGGCCCTCACATAGATAGGGTGTGCCCAAAAAATCAGCTCCATAGGATCATCCCAACCCTACGATTTGTGGAGGCAAAAATGGACGTGTAAAAACTTTCACAAATCTGTCTATTTTTGCCTCCGCAGTTTGAAGGGTTGGGATCATCCAATGGAGCTGATTTTTTGGGCACACCTTATCTATGTGAGGGCCTATCAAATGAATGGTTTGGATCATCCAAACAATGTGGGCCCACTGTATGAGGCGTCGGTGTAGCTAAGTTAGCTACAAGTATGTGTAGCTACACTTTTCTCATATATATATATAATGTACACACACACACATGTATGTATAATACATATATACATAGATGTGCGTCTGTGCTTTGTGTTGCTGGTATATGGATAAATTCAGAAATGGATATTAGTTTTTTTATCTATAGATACTCACGTCAACATCTTCTATAACCTTTCTTGACAATCATTTCTATGAAAAAATAGGAGATTGTGCTTTGTAACGACGTATAAAGTTGTAACAATGTAGCCGGAGTAGAAGGCACAATATTTTACTCATTATACAAAAGTGGATCTTGGCGGACAGTCTGTTCTGCTTTGAATGCCGTAGTTTAATAATTTATGGTTAGCCTTCCAAACAACCATACACATATCCCAATTGTCTTTTCGAGTAAGATGACTGAACATATTTATAATATGTCCAAATCACCCTCTTTCGTGGGCGCAGAAATATTACAATCGCTTTTTATCGGAATCAAATTACACATGTGCTAGTGCATTTCTGGTTATTTTTGTTTAATTTGTTTCATATTGGCATCTTACGTTGACTACATATTTGCAGCGTTCTACAGCATCTTGAACTTGAATTCGATACATTGAGGAAAGATTGTAAAAATTTGGTATGTTTCCTAAGGGAAAAATAGTTTTATGGATTATATCTATCCAGGTATGATTTCTTCATCCTGAGAAAGTGTCATTTCTAGGAGTCGGTTCCAACAAACATTGAATTGAAGATAAGTTCCCGAAGAAAGCACAACGGGAGAATTAGAGAAGTAAAGCAGGGGATCAGGAAGTTGGAGAAGTTGATGAATTCTATTTCTAGTCTACTTTCCGCTATTCAACTGACACTCCACGAAGTTCCCGACATTCAACGAGTTATTTTGATTCTCGGAGCAAGTGTTATACGGCCTCTACATGTTTATGAGATTTTCTTTTCACATGGAAGAGATGTTTTTGAAGGTGAAAATGACTCCACTAAAAGCAAGGTTGCAGATTCACTGTCAAGAAAGGTTCACTTGGTTTTATTGCTATTATTTACACACAATTTAGGTAGTATTTTTCTGCATGTAAGCTGGATATTATGTGCCCAGGTTATTCGAGCACTTGTGTCAAATGGTGCCGGTGGTGGTTCATATGCAGGTTCATTGCTAGTTTCTTCTATTTGCTAAAATTTATTTTAATTAAGGTGCTCAGCTGCAGAGCATTCTTTTGTTTGTTGTAGGCCCAATGAAATTGTTTCTTCTGGTGAAAGCTCCAGCTACTTCCAATCTCGCGCAACATTTTCTTCCCAAACGTGACTTAAAGTACAGCAAAAAGGTATGATATTTTTCTAATTTCACATGGTCCATTTCTCATCTTCTCCAGCACAAAAAATGTTCAACTTTAATAATAGTAATAGTTACAAATTCCATCTCTGCTCTCTTTTCATTATGTTCGCATGAATGCAAATTTGTATGAAGGAATAATTGAACATGGTTTTAAAACTCCACATGTGACATTTTTCTAATTTCACATGGCCGATTTCTCATTTTTTCAACGACTAAAAATGTTCAGCTTTAATAATAATAACAGCTTCAAATTCCATCTCTGCTATCTTTTCATCGTATAAGCATGGATGCAAATCTGTATTAAGGAATAGTTGAACATGGCTTTAAAATTTCACTGAAACCAACACGAAACGACCAAAATGTTCTTGTTTCCATCCCCACCGAAATTGAAGCCGAAATGACTGACATGCATAAACCAAAATTAAAAGTGTAACAGTTATACTCTATCGGTATGTATTATATAATTATATTTATATGAATTTCATGCAAAATGTGGTGCATGTATTATGTATATTTATACGAATTACATATGAAATTTGGTATGTACTAAATTATCAGACATGTGCGACAGTACCTCTCACTCGGTTTTTTTTGATATTTTTCAATCATTTATGATGATTGCCTTGCTCATGTGATAGATTCTAAGGGGCCGTTTGGATACCCGGATTTTAGAATCCAGGTTTTTAGTTTGAAAACATTGTAAAAGAGGGTTCATGATCAAGCTGCTGTATGCGGTCCTGACAGCGTTTCTTGGATTTTAAGTGAGAAATACAGGTTTTAAAAATCTCTCCTGCATCCTACGATTTCTAAAACCTGGAAATATGGGAGGATCTGCTACTCTCTTGCTGACGGAAAGAAGGGCGAGAAGTCAAAAACGACGGCTGGTCCGCTTCTTCTTTTGTCTCTTAGCTACAATTTTGAAGAAATCCCGGATTCTAAAATCCGTGTATCCAAACGGCTCCTAAGTGTATATTTGTGCTTATTCTAGCATTTCCTAAAGTTTCATCTTTAAATTATATCTTTTTCGTATGTTGATGTCATTTTCCAGGATTCCCACCCTAAATCGAAACATTTCCGTTTCTGTGGGGACCAAAACCGAAACCGAAACTTAAAACCTTGCCTTGTAGATGAATGGTTGTATGGATGTAATACAAATGCCTGGATTGGAAGATTTTAAGTGGCATGTCTATCTCAGAGCTATATTTAGCATAATTTTGCTACAACTTACATTTTGTTATCGCAGATTGTGCCATTCAGATTACATATTAAATGTAAGATTCACGACAGATATATGGATGAGTCACATCATACTTCTCAAGCTTCTGACTCCACCAGTTTGCTGGATTCCAGTTCAAATGAGATGATATGGTATGTAAATTTCATCATTTGACACAGTGGCTCCCCAAATTATCTATTTAACTAAAAGATACTACATAGATTTTAATATCTCACTCCAATTATGATTTTGTTTAGAATAATGATAAGGCAACCGAGTTGGGGACCAAGAGTGGAACTGACAAATAGCCTCTTCTCACGTTAGCAATCTTGTTCCTTTTTTTTTGGCCTTTTATCTTTAAAATGGCAAAACTACCCCTCGCATGCCTGTGGCATGTGGGGGTTTGTTCGGTTCCACTCTCGGTTTCCGTAGCAGCACTCTTTTCTTTATCTAGGCCTTTCAAGATATTCATCTTTACCCTCCATCCACAGCTTTGCTTATACTTTGCTGAGAATTTTGTTCTTTCACTGCTAGTCTACCCCATCATGATATCTTTGATTACTCAGTAGTAATTGTAATTTATATGATCATGCATCAAGGTACTCTGCTGAAGCACTGCCGTGAATTTTGTAATTGTAGATTAAATTTTTTAAAAGGCAGTTTGATTAATTTTGTACTCAGAATTAAGAAATATAATGTAAAGAAAACTTCTAAACACACTCCTATTTGCTAAAGAAGACTTTGCATCAGAAACCCTTTTTTTTTGTTTTAATTATGTAATATAATGTTGTTCTTTTATTGCATGCATAAAGTATGAGACTTCATGGCTTCTTATGCTTATAATGTCGGATTCGACAAACCTCAAAAATAAAGATTTGTCAATTTGTTAAAATATTTTACTCAATTCTAAAATTTTATTTTTTTACATAATAATATGGTTATAACTAGTAATACGTTGATAATTTTAATAGGCTAATCAAATGTAATATTTTATTATCGTATAAAAAACTTGCCATTAATGTGGATAAAACTCAAAACGTGTGGTAATTGTAAAGTTGTGGTAGCATTACTAAGAAAATAAATAACTAAAAGAGATCTAAGAGTGTCTCGGCGAATCCTGAAGTATTAGATTCCGGCACTTGTCTGATGATGCCGGTATTTCGCCCAATCAGAAGAATCTGTGTAACATGGCCTTCAAGATGCTATTGCTTTCATGCGAATGAAGAACATAACTGCATTGGACTGAATTCTGGACCTGTGGTAGAGATTTAAATATTAATGGTTTCCCCAAAGTCCAACCAAGTGCTAGTGACTTGGCGTTGCCGTTCATTATCCATTTTTGCTTAACTGGTATTCTATTTGCTTTCACCATACAACTCTGCTTTTCTTCATTCCATGAAAGTTATCATCAATGCCCAAATGCATCACATAAGATCATCATGTTTGAAAAGTGAATGGTAACTTCTAGAGAGTGGTCTAGTTATGAACATTGCTCTCTTTTGGAGTTCCATTTAACAGTCTGCCAGAAATATCAGCACCTCTCATTATTGCTATTTGGTAAGCAAGTCTGTTAAATTATATGGATTAATCATCTGGTTTCTTGTTGTAGGTTTCAGAGCAAACACACAATCAAAGGATTAGCTTGTAAAGCACAATTTGCAGAGTAATGAAATAGGATGGTTCTCATATTTCACTTGGTTCTTTTTCCTCTTTTCCTTCTGGATTATATTCTCATGTGACAGAAATATTCAATCCAGAAGATAATCTTGAGCTTCTGAATGTTCATCCATGTTTGGAACTGATTACAATGTGAAAGACCAGTGAGAGTACATGGTACTCAGAGGTTTAAAGCTCCATGTAAATTGCAGCCCTTAGAGGCATGAAAATGCCTTGGGCACTACATACTACTAGTTGTTTTGAGAGGTGCCATTTTGTTTTCTACTCTCGAAGTGCACACTTTTTCTAAGATGTTAATATTCAAAGCATCAACTTTGATAGTTACACTAACTCAAATTTTGTAGTTCTAATGATCTCACCTCGGGGTGCAACTCGGGTCGGGTTGTGTTGTGGCCAACCCGAGGACCCAAAACCTCAACCCTAACCCGACCCATCCTGAGCCTCGGGTTAAGAAGGGTCAACCGTAACCCAACCTTATTTTCCATTTCGGGATGGGTTGGGTCAGGTTGGAACGAATTGTGTTCAGGCTGGGATTGAGCCTCTAGCTTACTTGGTAAAGACTGTTCTTTCACCCTGAGGTCGGGGGTTCAATCCCAGCTTACCTGTTAAAAACAATTGTGTTAAGGGTTCTCCTGGCAAATACCAAAAAATAAAAAATAAAAAATAAAAAAATTCAAAAAATAACCCTAAGATTTTGGAATTAAGATCAAATCACGATAAAACTAGTGGGGACAAGGTTGGTTTGGGTCGGTTAGGCTTGCACAAGGCCTAACTCAACCCAAAAATTAAATTGGGTTCGCTTTTCTGAACTCCAAACCATCCCAGCTTAGGGAAATGCCAACCCAACCTGAGCTGAAATCACTAATCAGGTTGAACCCGTTGGTTTCGGGTTGACCCCCCTGGTACAGGTTGCACCCGTAATCACACCATCCTCTATCTTCACAATAACATTAAATTTTAATTGTAGAAGTAAAATAAAGGCTCAGCTATCACAACTAGGGGCTTTAAGCATCTCTTTCCGATTCATGTTGTGCCACATTTAAGATCCATTAAAAAACAGGGCTTTTGACACACTAAAGAAGCAAATCAGCAAACAATTGACTACAATGCTTATTACCCACCTCTCTATCTGTCAGATTATTATTATTATTATTTTTGGTGAGTAAGCTGCTCTCAGATTAATTTTAGTAGCATCCATAGTTTTAAATTTTTACCGAACTGCGAAATTTCGGACCGAAAAAATTTCAGATTCAGTGAGGACCAAAACGAAAAGGTAACGAAACCGAAATATCTAATAAAATAATAAAATTTTATTCCGTTAAAGAATTTCGAACGAAATTACCGATCGAAATTTTGTCCCAAAAATCCGGTGTTTCGTGCGCCAATACCAAATTTCGCCCAAAATTTCGGGATTTCGGCTGAAATTTCAGTTTCGGATAAGTCTGAAATTTTAGCTGAAACCGAAATTTAAAACCATGGTAGCATCCAAATATGACATAAGTTTAAGGTCTCCATCATTGGTTTTGCTCTCTTGTGAAGGCTTCTTTGGCCTTCTTCAATTAAGAAGAAACCCTAACTTAGGGGGGTCCCATTTCCTTTCGCATCCAACTGGGGCCTGCAAGTATCTTTAATTTGCTTGTGAGAGCTTTTTTGGAACTGTAATAGCCTTTGACCGCTCTATAAATACTAAAAGACTTGATGAGTTGGTGTAAATATAAAAACATGGTTGTGCTGATATCATTCCCCTTAATTTATAAAATCACTTGTATTTATCATTTTCTAATAGAATTAGTAAAATGAATAAAAAATCCTGGAAAATTTATGTGAGAAATGCTCTTACTTTAAAGGCTAGATGTGCTGTAGATTCAAACCCTTTTATTACTCCTATACTTGCTGATGTAGATATATCCGAGCATTTGGATGAAGTGGGAAACTCTATTAGCCTCTCTATCAAAAAAATTCCTTCTGAAGTTAACGTTCAAAGACATAAGACCTTCTATACTTTCGAAATAATTTTGGATCAACACTTCTTTATCAGATATCACTACGAACAAAACAAGGAACATATCTTCAAGTGGAGCCCCAGAGCACCACCTATCCATCTAGAATCTAATTCTATCTCCTTCGTACCCTTTGAATCTATTGCCTTCAAACATTTTTTGCTTAGTCTTCATAATATCTCTTCACAGGGTCAAAGGCAACAATTTGGTATGTATCATCTGGTACCACCCACTTCGCACTAGTTGTCCCATACTTACTCTCTATCACTTTTTTCAAGAGTTGATTTCTTCCCTCCCCTAACCTCTACAAATTCTTCTTCGAAAGTGCGATGTTGACAAGTCTCAAGTTCCTAATTCCCAAGCTACCGAATTTGATAGGCTTGCACAATCTTCCCAACACACAATGTGAATCTTCATTTTTCTCATTTGATCTTCCCTCGAGAAAGTTTCTTTCAATCTGTTCAATGAGCATAACAACAACATCTCCTACATTATGTCGGTGAACCATAGCAAGGCAGCAAATACAACAAAACGTATGATTAACACCAAAACTCGTATATTCCTTCTTTCTAGACCTCATTCCACACTGATGTTCACTGAATTGTAGGAAAATAAAGTCTCTAAGAAAAGAAGATCCCCCCTTGGTGGGTTTTTCTTGAGTTCTTTCTTGAAACCTTTAAGACTAATTGGTCTCTTTCCTTTCGACTTAGTCAGATTTTTTCAACAGAAGGAAAATCAAAGAAGGTAAGCATAAGTTATAGTCTAACGACTCTAACATTATTTTTCTCGCACATGGTTCCAAGAGTCCCAAGGGACAGAGACCTCACCTCTAGGACTAAGGTCTTGATACTTGACCACGAGCTAGCCATGATGCTATGACCGCAAAAAATCTCCCACATGCTAAAGGTATGAAAGGATGATATTATCTATGGTTCAACCTCTAAATCCTTGCTCTAATTGACCCTACGATTCTAAGGTTGGTGTTGAAATTAATTGCCTTGAATTTGTAAGCAGTTGCTTAATTAGATAAGGTGTTTTAACACCTTATAGTTGTTAGGTATAGTTGAGTTTGTTAGGACTTTTACCTATTGTGATAAGCATGTATTTACAAGTGAAAAATTGTATTGATTCTTTTGTTTGGGAAAAATTATCCAAAAAAGAAAATAGAGGTTTCGCGCGAGTACGAGTTGCAAAACAAGTACAAGGTGGAAAAAAGGTCTTCAAGGAAAACCAAGGGTGGTTTTCAGGTACGTGTTGGGAAGAGGAAGAAGGTGATCAAAACACGGCCAATTAGGGAACATCGGCGCTTGGATTGATACTAAACGGCATTGAACATATGAGGTTTGTCGTGTAATCCGGAAAGAGCTTTGTGCATGTGTAATCCGGCGAGTGTTTCTTGTACTTTCATAATCTCCACATAGTAAAATCTTTTTAAGTCCTCGCACGGAATTATCCACAGATTGTGTCGAACCATGTATATCTGATGTGCTTTTCTTGCTTTTGTCTTGCACTTTTATTTGTCTTGTTCTTGCAAATCTAAATTGGAAATCATTGCATAGTGTTAACACACAAAACCGGCAACACACTTTCGTGTTTGGATTGTTAACAGGTCACCGGTGAGGATTGGTGGCACCTCAAATTCATAACAATTGGGTCTAAGATGGATACCTGAACCAAGGTTCTCCCTCTCTCAAGTACCTCTTTGACATGTGAACTCCTGGTTCACAGATCAAGCGAGGCTCACACGGTCCACAAGATTTATTGTCTGGTTATGTAAACATCCACGTATTGCACGTAAGGCTAAGGAAGACTAGAGTGGCCGTGGGACCTTATGTCAATAAATCTAGGGAAATGATTTTAGCACTCTAATGTTTTGATAGATAGCAAAAGCTTCTTGTCTTCTATTGTTTAAAGGGGTTTAAAAAGGTTATTTACAGTACACAAAAAGCTCTGACAATGCCAATTAAAAATGGGCGATGATTTTTTCACCCGCGGTGGGATGACGCGCCCCCCTTTTAAAGTGATTTGACGCCAAAAAGCTTAAAAAGTCTGCCCACAATTGACCTTAAAAGGGGGGCGCATCATCCTACAGGGGGTGAAAAATTATCTCCCTTAATAATAAGAAGACATGCTACTTTCGCAGCTTCGCTTCCTATCAAAACATTAAAGTGCTAAAATCATTTCCCTAAATCTAATGCCAATTGGAACCTTTTTTCCATTAATAGAAGGAGACGTGTAGTTTCGGTGTACTTTTGTGGAAGATGACATGAGAATTTTATCAAAGGAGACCCGTGGTTTCGATGAATTGTCAATTGTGTGAGAAGTGGCTCATACCGTCCATACATTTTTGTGTGCGAAAAGACAAGCATAGGGAAGTGATATATTTGTCCATTTTTTCTTACTTGAGACAGCCGCTCTAGTGTACTTATGACCATGGTTTTGAATTTCGGTTTCCCTACAGATTTCCCGATTGGCCAAAACCGAAATTTTGGCTGAAATCCCGTAAAAGGCTAAGAAATTTCATTTCTTTGGGCCAAAATTTCAGCTGGAATTATCGAAATGCCGAAATTTCAGTAAAATAATAATAAAAATAATATTTTTATGAATTTTCGAGCGAAATTTTTGAAATTTTGTTTTCGGTGCGTTTTGGCTTCGGTGTTGGCCGAAATCCGAAATTTAAAACCATGCTTATGACTCCTTTTTTACACTAGATCTATTCCAAGTAAAAAAGGGAGGCAAATATATCATTTCCCTAGAGATAAACCTTGTTTGTACTATAAGTTGTATTTTACAAGTGACATAAATTTTTGGGTCCCAGGTGGGGACATACAAGACTGTTTGATTTTACACGTGGCATGCTTGACGTCTAGCATATCAACAAGCATCAGCATAAGATAGTGGCCCCCACATTCATGGGCCCTACTCCCCCAACACCAACCAGTGTGTCTATGATTACTAGTTTTTTTAAACCATAAACCGTATCAAAAAGTCATGTACGGCTTACACCACACGATACGATGATCCAAACAATCACCACAATGTAAATAGGTTGTGCCTAGAAAATCATTTCCATAGGATAATCCCAACCTTAGGAGAGGATTCCATAATATGGAATTCCTCTACAGATAAAATCTAATTCTAGTTAAAAATGACGGTTAATTAATTTGATTTTGCCATTTCACACACCTAAGGGCGTTTTGGTCTTTTTCCAGAAGACAAACTCATCTACCCGAGGTGGTATCAGCTCTATATCCCTAGCTAAATAATAAATATATTCTTTTGATAAAATGACAACACTGTACCAACAACTATGTATATGGGCTTTATATTAAAGATACAAATCTTCAAGATTTGCATATTAAAGATACTAGGAAAATATGCACGACTAAGGTATTTTATAATTTGTTTATTTCAATATTTATTAATGAATTAGTATAACTTTTTAAAAATATTGTTCAATATTACTACGTAATTATTGTTAATTTCAGAAGAAATTTTATATTAGAATAATCAAAGAAATTGCAACATGATCAATTAGTAGAAGAAACAGGGAAAAAATTTCTTTGAAAGAACAAATAAACTTCTCTGATTTATTGGAGGAAGAAATAAATGTTGTGGGGTGGCATGGATCGAATGTTTGCCTGAAACTGAGTTTTTCTAGAGGCTCCCTTCAATTCACATTCTTCTTGAAAGAAAGGGGATATTTTTTTGCAAGGAGGAGAGAGTGTTTGAGAGGCAGAAAGATAAGACTGTAAACGTATCATATACATATCACAAACCTAAGCAAATCTGCATCAAGTTTCGAATCTATAAAAAATCAAATCATAATGATAGTTCCAGCAGAACCTAATTCTATCATTTCAGCAACCTATCAACATGCAATTCTCCAATTGCCAGCTTCCACCACCGAACAAGATCTCGCTATCTAGCGGTTTCTAAGAACCAAAGAACAAAAAGCATGATAAAAATCTCCAAACCCTATTTCAAAACATCAGCAGAACATGCACAACTCTTCCCGAAGCTTTTGATCCATCGGAGAGACTGGGCTCTTAGTAACAATTTTACCTACTAAGATTGATAAAAATAAAATGTCAATCAAGTTAGAATGGATATTATACAGTTTATACGGATTTTCTTTGGAAAATCATAGGCACCTGATCAGGATTTCCGACTGAGAAATAAAAAAATATACAGAAATGAGAATTCCCACAAATAACATGGCAAATGGCAGGGACATTGCAGCAGTGAAATGACGAAAGTACCCTAGACAAATCCGACTTAGTGAAATGGCAGGGACATTGCAACATTGAAGGCAAGGGCCCCGTGCATTCCCGTGCAATGCACGGGCCGACAAAGAATTGTACAGACCACATCATAGGTTGATCCAAACCGTCCATGTGATGGAACAGAACATAAATAGGTTGTGCCCGTAAAATCATTTCCATAGGCTGATCCTAGCCCTCCAATCTATAGAGGTTTCCATAATTTTTGTTCCTCTTAAGGTGCCCAGAATTCGTCAATATTTTTACAGGTGTCCTGCATTCGTAATATTAAACTTTCCGTAATTTGATCCTCACATAGTGAATAAGGAAAAGTATTTTTTTCGTCATCGTTAGGGGTGTAACTCGGGTCGGGTTGAGGCCAACCCGAGGAACCCATTTTTCCAACCCAACCCAACCCAACCCGATGTCCAACCCGGCTGGGATCAACCCGACCCAACCCGATTTGCAATTTCCTCAACCCAACCCAACCTGATTTCCAATTCGGGTTGGGTTGGGTCGGGTTGACTCAATTTGATATGGTACCAATTGTTGACCACCTCAACTCAAGCCGGTCTGTTTTGGATTTTGGGAACCAATAGTGAGTCACCAATAATTAGTTTTTAACTCACAATCGGTTCTCAAAATCCAAAACAAACAGGGACTAACAATTAACAAAGGAAAATGTTATCCGCAGTACTATATTTTGATGATCACAGTCCTCACTTGATTAAAGTACGGTATGGCCTGCACCATAGGATTATCCAAGCCGTCCATTGTGGAGTGTGGAGACTATTTCAATGTTGAAAAAGAAAAACACATATACAGAACTTCTTCAGATGGAACCCAAATTCGGGTTTCGGGTCGGGTCGGGTTGCCTGACAACCCAACCCGATTTTCAATTCAGGTTGTTTTTCCCAACCCAACCCGATTTGCGAAAAATCTTAACCCTACCCAACCCAAATTCGGGTTGAACCCGACCCTCATGGGAATATCCAAGAACATCGATGGTTTCAAATTATATATAGTGCTAATGTCCTCACTGCCATATTTTATAATGGCACTACTCACCGTATTTTGATGATCGCACTCCTCACTTTGTTAAAATGTACGGTATGGCCCGTACCATAGGATGATCCAAACCGTCCATTAGATGGGCCACTGCCTAAATAGGTTGTGCCCTAAATATAATTTTCATAGGTTGATCCTAACCCTGCGATCTATAGAGGGTTATAGATTGATCCAACCGTCCATGTGATGGAACACAACATCAATCGGTTGTGCCCGTAAATCATTTCCATAGGCTGATCGTAGCCCTCCAATCGATAGAGGTTTTCATAATTGTTGTTCCTCTTCAGATGCTCGGCATCCGTCAATATTTTGTAACTTGTCCCGAATGGGTCATATAACGTAGTTTTTTCGTCATTGTCATATGTCTATACCTTTTTTGGTAGTTTTTTTTCGTAATTGTCATAGACAGGTACCATATGTCGATACTTTTCGTATGCAATCGACGATTGTACCCTCAAATCATTTCTCATTCCGAGAAACTTCTAGCATCAAAATGACCTAAATGCCCTCAGCTAATAGGATACAGTAGGAAGTTTTTCTAAAAGAAGGGCATGGAATTATCATATGTAATTTTTTTTTGGGAACAATCAATTTATATTGTGGCCCATTAAATGGACGGTTTGGATCATCCTATGATACAAGGCGTACGATTCTTTTGGAAAATACTTGATTGTACGGACTTACACCATAGGTTGTACGCTAAAAATCATTTCCATAGGATGATCCGAACACAGTTGCGGGGTTTCCAAATTATGTCATTTATCTATAGATTGTAGGGATGCGATCATCATTTCGGAATGATCAAATGGACGGTTTGGATCATCCTATGGTGTAGGCGGTAAAATATTCACTCCAATTTTTGATAGGTAAGTTGGGGTTTTGTGGGGACCCCTACCGGCTTATTAAAAAATAGTTCACTACATGGGCTTACACCATATATATTGTAACAAGAATTTTGTGACAAAGCTTGCAAACCAAAAACATATTTCTTACACTCCCTATTAAAAAAAAAGTACTGTGTAACTTACACCATAGGATGATCCAAACCGTCCAATTGATGGGCCATATTGTAAATAGGATGTTCCCAAAAAACACATTTCCATGCGATGATCCTAGCCATGTAGTCTATAGAGGAACGGCATATTTAGGAAACATTTATTGATTGGAGGGTTGTAATTATCCTATGGAAATGAATTTTGGCACACAACCTACTTACATTGTGGCCCATCAAATGGACGGTTTGGATCATCCTAAGATGTAAGCCATACAGTGCTTTTTGAAAACCAATACTCACTGTAAGGACTTACACTATATATAAAAACTCTCATAATCACATCATTTCCCTCTAAATCATGGGGAAACGGGTCAAACTGGCAGGTTCAAAGTGACGCGAGAAATTTTACGGGTCATTGGGCTTGGACCCACACCCTGCCCGCGGGTCAACCGGTTTTTTGACGTATGTTTTTAAGATTTTTTTTATAGGGATTTGCTAGCCACCTTCGTCGAGCGTACTTTTCTGCTTGTTCGCACATCCTTTGCTGCGAAGTACGGTTTGTGCAAAGGTGGCTAGCAATACATAATAGCAATAAATAATAATCAAGATTTTTTTATAGGGATTTGCTAGCCACCTTCGCCGAGCGTACTTTTCTGCTTGTTCGCCCATCCTTTGCTGCGAAGTACGGTTTGTGCAAAGTGGCTAGCAATACATAATAGCAATAAATAATTATCATGCGCGGGTACTAAGTTTTAAATGAAAAATTACGGGAAAATGAAAGCAAAGCAGAAAAATTACGAAAAAAATACTGAAGTACTAAAATATGACAATTACGGCCAAAACTACAAATAAAATTGAAAAATTATGACAATTACGGACAAAAAAGGCAAAAAAGGAGACAGCTGGCGTATTTTTTTTAACTCTTGTGGAAGGGCATATGAGAAGCGGAAATGACGAAAAAGAAGTAGTGAAAAAAGACATACTTGGGAGTTTTATGGAAATTAGGGACGCATAAGGAAATAGCAGGAAAGAAGCAGACGATTTTTCAGGTATTTTCCCTTGTAGTAGTAAAGGATTAATCTTCAAGATTTGCACATCTCCTAGAATAGCAAATCAAAGCTGCCAACTAGAGATTTAAAACTTTACACCTTCTCTCTCCTCCCCCCCTTTATAAGGTCGTAGAGTGGCCTAAGCTTTTTGTTACCTCTCTTGAAGACTATCCTGTGTATTTTTCACAGCTTCTTCCCTCGTTCTGAAACATGGATTTGGAACCTCCTGTAAGTGGAAAACAACATGCCATTTGCTTTCCATTCCCTGCACAAAGCTACATCAACGCCATGTTGCAACTAGCTAAGCTCCTCAATTCAAAAGGCTTCTATGTCACCTTTATCCTCACTGGGTTCTTCCACACACGTCTGATCAGATCTCGAGGCCCGGATTCCGTTAAGGGATCCGAAGAATTCCGATTCGAAACAATAACTGATGGCATGAACTCGTCCGAAGAAGACACCACACAAGATATAACTAAGCTCTGCCTTTCTGCTAAGAAGAATTGCCTTACTCCATTTCGTAATATTGTAACGAAATTGAATCAGTCACCGAATGTTCCTCAAGTCAGTTGTATAGTTTCAGATGGGATCATGACTTTCACATTGCAAGTTGCAGAAGAATGTGGCATCCCTGGCCTCCTGTTTTGGCCGATCTCGACGTGCAGTGTAATGGGCTACATCCATTTTCCTGAGATGAACGAAAGAGGGCTCCTTCCGCTAAAAGGTAGTAACTTGTGTTTTTTTTTTTTGCCTAGTTGGACTTGAAAATTCTGCAAATTTTGGGCCCAATTCGAATCTTTCATTATTATTGCGGTTTATGGTCTTGGGACATGCATTCTCTCTCTCTCTCTCTCTCTCTCTCTCTCTCTCTCCTGGCTGTTGGTGCCATTTTCTAAAATTTTACAGCCTTAGACAGCAAGTAAAGAAGTGTCAACAAAACACAGGAGTGCCATCATTGAAAGTTGGGAGTGCATGTCCTCAATCCAGTACTATATTACCTTAGTTCAGAGCTACACCGTGTAGATGCACATGGTGTGTCCCAACCCAATAATCAACAATTTCAACCATGTCATTGGTGGCTGTTAGTTTGAATGGTTCTTTGATTAAATTTAATTGGTTTAGGCCCTGCTTGTTTTGGATTTTCATAATCCATTTTAGGTATGAAACTGATTATTGGACTGGAGAGGCCAAAATTCCAAGTGGGGGCCACCATTTATCTCCTATACCTTGCTTTAGCTACGGTCTGTATTCACGTACAATAAAGTTGGATTTTGCTTGAAGGTTTGAATCGTCCAATAAATTAGAGGATTGAATCGTCCAATAAATTAGAGGATTGAATCGTCCAATAAAGGTTGATTTTGCTGAGTTGAAGTAAATGGTTTGAATCATTGAGCAAGTGGTCCCCACTTTCACTTGTGGGCAAAATAAATAAATGGTTTGAATAATTGAGCACGTGGCCCCCACTTTGACCTTGTCCACACATATCTTTCCAACCATACCTCATGTAATTAAGAACTAAGTAGTTGGAGGCTCTAATAATTAATGCTCTATAAATTTAGGGAACTGATATCAGCACAGCCCTATTTTGATTCTTTCACAAACCCTTTTGTCTTTTTGTATTAAAAGAGCAGTCAAAAGCTTATTACATTTCCCAAAAAAGCGTCTCACAAACCCTTCGTCTCAAACGTATGGCTTTTACACCTTATCTCTTCTTCCCCTCTTCTAACAAGAAGACGGCATAGTGGCCTACTCTTTAGTTATCTCTCTTGGATACACTCTTTTTTTTCATATTTCACAGACTCTTCTCTCAATCTGAAACATGGAATTCGAACCTCCTGTAATTGAAAAACAACATGTGATTTGCGTTCCATTCCCAGCACAAAGCCACATAAACGCCATGATGCAACTAGCCAAGCTCCTCAGTTCAAAAGGCTTCTATGTCACCTTTGTCCTCACTGAGTTCTTCCACACACGTTTGATCAGATCTCGAGGCCCAGATTCCGTTAAGGGATCCGATGAATTCCGATTCGAAACGATAACCGATGGCATGGAGGCATCTGAAGAAGACACCACACAAGATCTTCGGAAGCTCTGCTTTTCCACACAGAAGAATTGCCTCGCTCCATTTCGTAATATTGTAACGAAATTGAATCAGTCAGGGTACTTTCCTCGAGTTAGTTGCATAGTCTCCGACGGGACCATGACGTTCACTCTACGAGTTGCAGAAGAATATGGCATCCCTGGTGCCGTGTTTTGGCCCAGCTCTGCTTGTAGTCTCATGTCGTTCATCCATTTTCCTGAGATGATCGAAAGAGGGATCCTTCCGCTCAAAGGTATCTTGTGATGATTTTGCCTTGTTGGAATTGAGAAATCTGTAAATTTAGGATGTTTGGTACCTAAACAATACACGAAACGCTCCATAGTGGATGGAATGCATTAGGCTAGGCCTCTTGCACCTATCCCATACCAGGTTGGGTTCCACCTAGTCCCATACCTTGGCATGAACACTTGACGTTGTTGCTGCCAATGTCCTATAAGCTCTCTCTCTCTCTCTCCTAACAATTATTAGTAGCTCATTTATATTTTAATGCGTACCACATGAATGATTTAGATCAAATAGGAAACATTATAATATCATGTGTCATGATTCATGTGATCATTTCTCTCTCATATATTATGTATGTTTTGGATTTGAGAACCGATTTTGAATCTACAACTAATTATTGAACTCAAAATTATGTTTACGCCCTGCTTGTTTTGGAAATTCGATTACCGTTCGCATCCGAATCCGTTTAAAGCGAATATTATCCGAATCCGTTTCAAGCGGATATTATCCGAATCCGTTTATGAGATATCCGGCTCTTAGCGGATGCAAATCTGGTAAATGGTATATCCGATCCGTTTAACATCCGAATCAGAGAAGTAAATCCTTTTTATTTATTATTAATAATATCATTAATATTTATTTTTAGTAATGACACACTATCTTTTGTTTCTAAAAGAAAAGTGAATTTTCTTTTTAGAAAAAAAAACAAAAAAAAAAATAGCCCAAACCCGTTCCATCAAAATAGCCCAAACCCATTCCATCATATACAAAAAAAAAGGGAAAAACCCAAAGACCACTATCAACACTATCATCCATCCCCACCGCTTCCCTCTCTCTGCCTTTGTTTTAAAAGGAAGAAGAGGATCTCATATATTTTAGAGTTTGGGAGCTAATTTTGTGAAGAGAACGTAGAGGTCCAGTTTTAGGGTTTGAAAAATTCATTCGAGTAAGGAGAAAAAAGATAAAGTGCTGCAATAAAATGTTCGAATTTACCGGATAAACGGATACGGATAATATCCGAATTCGAACAATATCCGGCGGATACGAATTCGGTAATAGATATTAAATATCCTTCGAATCCGAATCCGAATCCGAATCCGGATAGTTTATACTATAATCGAATTCGGATATAGCCATATCCGCTCCGAATTCGATCCGTTTACACCCCTATGATTATTGGACTGGAGAGGCCAAAAGTCCAAGTGGGGGCCACCATTTATCTCCCATATCTTGCTTTAGCTACGGTCTGTATTCACGTACAATAAAGGTGGATTTTGCTTGAAGGATTGAATCGTCCAATAAAGGTAGGTTTTGCTGAGTTGAAGTAAATGGTTTTAATAATTAAGGACCAATTACCAATGGGAGACAAACATTAGGCAAAATTATCAACAGGACCCATGCTTTTCAAAAATTATCAACGGGGGACAAAAGAGGTCTTGTCAGTAAAAGCTGGACGAAAATACCCTTTGGCATATACAACACGTTTTGACTTTGGAAGAGGGTTTTCAAGTCTCTACGATTGGGGTTATCAGGTATCAAAATGGGGTTACCAATTTCAGAATGGGCTTATCAAGTCCCTGAAAATTGGCCCCGGGTACTAGAGTTTTGGAAGGGGGTTTTCAAGTATTTGGGATTGGGGTTATCTAGTATCAAAATGGGCTTATCAAGTGCTTGAAAATTGGCAGAGGGTACTAAAGTTTTGGAAGAGGGTTTTCAAGTTTCTAGGATTAGAGTTATCTAGTATAAAAAATGGGGTCACCAATTTTCGAATGGGGTGATCAAGTCCCTAAAAATTGGCCAAGCGTACTAGAGTTTTGGAAGGGAGTTTTCAAGTCTCTGGGATTGGAGTTATCTAGCATAAAAATGGGGTTACCAATTTCTGAATGGGCTTATCAAGTCCTTGAAAATTGGCCGAGGGTACTGGAGTTTTGGAACGGGGTTTTCAAGCCTCTAGGATTGGGGTTATCAGGTATCAAAATGGGGTTACCAATTTCAGAATGGGCTTATCAAGTCCCTGAAAATTGGCCGAGGGTACTAGAGTTTTGGAAGGGGGTTTTGAAGTATTTGGGATTGGGGTTATCTAGTATCAAAATGGGGTTACCAATTTACGAATGGGCTTATCAAGTCCCTTAAAATTGCCCAAGGGTACTGGAGTTTTGGAAGGGAGTTTTCAAGTCTCTGGGGTTGGGGTTATCCAGTATCAAAATGGGGTTACCAAATTCCGAATGGGCTTATAAAGTCCTTTATGAGCACGTTTTTACTTCCTGTTTTTTTTCACTCGTTCATTTTCACGTTTTTTTCTTTCTACCGTACGATTAATCTTCCTCATCCTCTATTGAAAGGGAGAAGGAGAAATGCAAAACCCTAAAACAAATGAAAAATAAAACCTAGATATTGAAAGATAGATGGGAATGAACTCACGTTTCAAATTTTTGACTTTTCCCACCTCCAATGGTGGCTAAATGATGAAGAAGATGACTGGTAATGTAGAAAAAAACAAAGTTGAAAAGGAAAAAGTGAAAAAAAAAGAGGGGGGATAAGAGGGAAAAGTGGAAAAGCAAAAGGTGTTGCTTAAGAAAAGGGTATTTTCGTCCAGCTTTTAATGACAAGACATATTTTGTCCGCCGTTGATAATTTCTGAAAAGCATGGGTCTTGTTGATAATTTCACCTAATTTTTGTCCCCCATTGGTAATTGATGCTCTATAAATTTAGGGAACTTATATCAGCACAACCCTATTTTGATACTTTCACAAACCCTTCTGGCTTTTAGTATTAAAAGAGCAGTCAAAAGGTTATTACATTTCCCAAAAAAGCGCCTCACCAGCCAATTACTGAAGAAAAGACAGCTGGGTTTGTGCAAATATCAAAATATGGTTGTGTTGATAACATTTCCCTAAATTTATAATCTCTAAATATCTTTTTGCCTGGACCAGAAATATGCAGATGACTTATACTTTCTTATACTGAATATAAAAATCCAGCAGATTCCGATATATACAGGACAGGATAGGTGTCTAACGCCAATGAGGTCCTCTTTCAAATGTAGATAGAAGTGCTCAGAGTACAAAAATAGCTATCTCATGCATAATTTGTTTCGTGCTCAAAATTTTAACCCAACTCTTAATGAAAATTTTATATGCATGCAGATGAGAATTTATTGAGCAACGAGACCATTGATTGGATACCAGGTATGAGAGGTACCCGTCTCGTGGATTTCTCACGATTGACTAGAACGACAGATCCTGCCAACACTATACTCAAATTCATAACAGAGGAAATCCAGAATAGCTTCAAGGCTTCAGCTATAGTTCTCAATACATTCGATGACTTGGAAAATGAGGTATTAAGTGCTATGAAATCCATCTACCGCCGCGTTTATACCATAGGCCCATTGACATCGCATTGCCATCAGATGCCTGAGAGTCATTTGAAATCTTTTACGACAAACTTGTGGATTGAAGAGACAGAATGTCTCGAATGGTTAGACAAGCAAGAGGCTGCTTCGGTCGTTTATGTGAATTTTGGTAGTGTTACATTCATGACAAGCCAACAGTTGAATGAATTTGCTTGGGGACTTGCGAATACAAAGCACCCTTTCTTGTGGATCATAAGGCGTGACATTTTGACCAATGGTCAAGCAAGTTTGCCAGAAGATTTCATGACAGAGATCGAAGGGAGGGGTTTGTTAGCAAGTTGGTGCCCCCAAGAGGAAGTGCTCTCCCACCCTTCGATAGCTTGGTTTCTAACACATTGCGGATGGAATTCCACATTGGAGAGTATATGTGGTGGTGTACCCATGATTTGTTGGCCTCAATTTGGCGATCAACCGATTAATTGTCGTTATACATGCAACGAATGGGGAATTGGCATCGAAATTAGTAATGATGTAAAAAGAGAGGAAATTGAGCATGTTATTCGAGGAGTGATGGAAGGAGAGAAGGGGGAGGTGATGAGGTTGAAGGCTATGAAGTGGAAAGTGAGTGCAGAAAATGCTACCGGACAAGGAGGATCTTCGTCTACTAATCTTGATAGACTAATTTCTGAGGTGCCTCAACTAACCTATGACTGACTGAACTGCAGTAGCATGTATGACTATTTGAAGAATAGTTAAAAACTTGTTGAGTCAACTCTAAACTAGCCCAATTCGAATAGTTTCATTAGCAGTAGACTTGCCAAAAACTCCTAAGTAAAAGTTGAGCAATTGTTCTGAGTCTGCCACTTCTATTATGTTGAAAATGAAGCACCATTAACTGTTGCACCTAGTAGTGTTTGTATCTTTTAAAATATGAAATATAAATATATATCTTTAATGGATATATGGTTTGTGAGCTAGAGCTCAGCCTGAACTAGATCGAGCTCACAAACCATATATCCCATAGTTGGTTTAGTCATCCAACCCATTAGTTTTATAGGTTATAATTATGGTTATGGTTTATAGTTAGGGTTATGATTTGTGCAGGTTTAAAACGGATGGCTAGAAATTACGCTCCTATAGATCGGATGGTTAGGAGTATGGTATAGAGATGATTTCTTAGGACCATCTTATCTATGTGAGGTGCTATAAAATGAATAGGTTGGATGAGTCAAACACCTATGGGAGATGGGGTATTGTAAGCTCTAGCGCAGGCTGAGCTTTAGCTCACGAACCACGCCCCCATTTATAATATTCTTTTATTAGTATGAAAAAGTAATCCCATTTTGAGAAATGAGTCACTTGTTTGGACGTGTGGTTTTCTGTAATTTTTGTGAAAGGTGTGACATATACCACATACGGAACCACCTCCAGCCAAAATTTGTGTGCCAAAGTTTGATTTTACATGTGACATGGTTGGGTCTAGCATATCTACCAGCATCAAAAGGAGAGGGTGGCCTATTGACGATCAATTTTAAGGTGCAAGAGGGACCAATGATTTTACTCTTGGCGTGCTTGGTAGGCCACGATATTCGCAAGCATCAACATTAGATGGTGGTCTCACATTCTTGGGGCCCTACCTATAAAAGAAAAGGGAAGTGATATATTCATCCACTTTTCTTCCGTGCGCCACCCCCATCCATCTAGTGTATTTATTATTTCTCGTTTTACACCAAACCCCTGATCGTTTCAGATTGTGGCAACGGATGATGGTGAGGGCCCCAACGCGGGCCCTCACCATCGATTGTCACATTCTGAAACGAACAGAGCGGGGTGGCCTGGGGAAGAAAAAGGGGGGAATATACAATTGGTCACGTGCTTGGCATCGAGTACAAATGTACAATGTAAGCTAAATACAAGAAAACAAGTGCGCAAGAAAACAATGACGAATCCCCATTAGAGGAATACTTTAATACGTCACATGCTCAAGTAAACAAGAGAAAACGAATCCCAAGAAGGGTTAAAATAACAAAACTAGCCCTCCAATGCCATGTGGCATGTGGGGATTTGTTGGGTTCCATTCTCAGTCTCCCTAGCAGTGCTTTTAATTTGCTGAAAGTGACCAATGGGGGCGCCCTTGAAGATAGTTTTTGCAAGGGTGCCCTTCATCCTATCATTCCTAATTTTTCACATGCCTTGATAAAAATACACATATTCTGGGACTTAATCTTCAAAACATGTGTAAAATTTCATTTTAAAAACTTTTTGCTATAATACCATGTGATACAGCCAAGCTTTTGGAGAAATTAGTTGTTTCTCACTCCTATTTTGGTACAAATGATAAGATTAGCAACTCTGCTTGGGCACACAAGCTTGTCCTGGTGCCATTTTCCTTATGTCAAACGTACGACTTTTACACTATCTCTACTCACACATTTCTATAAGAGGGTAAGAGCACCCGACACTTGTTACCTGTCTTGAATCCTATCTTGTGTATTTTTCACAGCCTCTTCCCTCGATCTGAAACATGGAGTTGGAACCTCCTGTAGTTGAAAAACAACATGCCGTTTGCTTTCCATTCCCGGCACAAAGCCACGTAAACGCCATGATGCAAATAGCCAAGCTCCTCAATTCAAAAGGCTTCTATGTCACCTTTATCCTCACTGAGTTCTTCTACACACTTCTGATCAGATCACGAGGTCCGGATTCCGTTAAGGGATCCGACGAATTCCTATTCGAAACAATAACTGATGGCATGAACTCGTCTGAAGAAGACACCACATAAGATATAAGTAAGCTCTGCCTTTCTGCTAAGAAGAATTGCCTTACTCCATTTCGTAATATTGTAACAAAATTGAATCAGTCACCGAATATTCCTCAAGTCAGTTGTATCGTTTCAGATGGGATCATGACTTTCACATTGCAAGTTGCAGAAGAATGTGGCATTCCGAGCATCATATTTTGGCCGATCTCAGCTTGCAGTCTATTTTCCTGAGATGATCGAAAGAGGGCTCCTTCCTCTAAAAGTAGTAACTTGTGATTATTTTGCCTTGTTGGACTTTGAAAATTTTGCAAATTTAGGAATTAGGACTCATTTGTATCATAATTCGCAAAAACTGATTGATTCTAAAGTAGGCCGAGTAGCATATTCAACAATTAACTACAGGCTAGAAAACAACTTGAGCATATTTTTCTATTAATACATAAAAAATACAAGTTGTATTGGCTTGGTTCATTTTGTAAGATCTTATGTGGACAATTATTGATCTAAGATCGATAATCTAGATTAAAGAAAGAGATTAAGAGTGAAATGACTAGAGTCATCAATTGACATTAGTAAAGGGTGTAAGGTTAATCAGTGTATCTCAACCCTATTGAGATAGAGATGGTTAGTGTGAAGCCCAATTCATCTATAGTTAAGTTTGGATAAATTAAGCCAAATAGAGTTCTATTGTGGTTGGAACTCTAGAAGGCATTTTCTATAAATATGGGTTGGTCTAAGAGCAACCTATCTATGTCAGCTTCTATGGAATGAACGGGTTGGATGAGTCAAACAACATGGTAGATGGTGTATTTATAGTGGCTTGCTCAGATAAGCTATCTTAGTTGTAACTCAGAAACCTCGCCCTATATATATATAGAGGAAAGTGAAGCTACACCGCCGGTGTAGCTAACTTAGTTACACCGCCAGCTTAAAATACAATGGGCCCATATTGTTTTGGTGATCCAAACCATTCATTTGATTGGCCCTCACATAGATAGGGTGTCCACCAAAAATCAGCTCCATAGGATCATCCCAACCCTTCAAACTGTGGAGGCAAAAATGGACAAATTTGTGAAGGTTTTTACACGTTCATTTTTGCCTCCACAAATCGTAGGGTTGGGATGATCCTATGGAGCTGATTTTTGGTGGACACCCTATCTATGTGAGGGCCAATCAAATGAATTCTTTGGATCACCAAAACAATGTGGGCCCATTATATTTTAAGCCAGCGGTGTAGCTTCACTTTCCTCACACACATATATATATATATATATATATATATATATATATATATATATATATATATATATATATATATGAGCAAACGGTTCCTACACACATGTGTAGATAAGTTATCTACACACTAGCTTAAAATACAGTGGGGGCCACATTATTTGGGTGATCCAAACCATTCATTTTAAAGACCCTCACATAGATAGGGTGTCCACAAAAAATCAGATCCATAGGATCATCCTAACCATTCGAACTTTGGAGGCAAAAAATGAACTAATTTGTGAAGGTTTAAAGACATCCATTTTACCTCCACAAATCGTAGGGTTAGGATGATCCTATGGATCTGATTTTTTGTAGACACCCTATCTATGTGAGGGCCTTTAAAATGGATGGATTGGATCACCCAAACAATGTGGGCCCCCACTGTATTTTAAGCTAGTGTGTAGAGAACTCTCTACACATATGTGTAGGAACCGTTTTCTCTCTCTCTCTCTCTCTCTATATATATATATATATATATATATATATATATATATATATATGAGGAAACTGTTGGTGAGCTTAAGCTCACCAAACTTATGGTGAGCTAGCTTGCCCAATCACATGGGTCCCACATTTTGGGGAGTGATCCAAACCATTCATTTGCAAGGCCTTATCATAGATAGGGGGTGTACCAAAAATCAGCTCCATAGGATCATCCTAACCCCTCCATTTGTGGAGGACAAAAATGGGGCAGATTTGTCTGTCCATTTTTGTCCTCCACAAATGGAGGGGTTAGGATGATCCTATGGAGCTGATTTTTGGTACACCCCCCATCTATGTAAGGGATTTTCAAATGAATGCTTTGGATCATCCTAACAAATTGGGCCCCCATGTGATTGGGCAAGCTAGCTCACCATAAGTTTGGTGAGCTTACCAACAGTTTCTTCATATATGTATATATATATATATATATATATATATATATATATATATATATATATATATGAGAAAAGTTTTCCTAGTCGGCCCCTTAGGAAACGTTTTCTACTCCTCCCGCTTAAAACACCGTTCGATGAAAATGGAATTGATCTCAGCCATACGGTTGAAAAACCCATTTTGTAACTCAAAATGAGAAAAACCCTCATCGAAGCCTCTCTCTCGCCGTGTCTCTCTCGTTCTCTCCACCCTCTCTCTCAGCCATACGGTTCAAAAACCCATTTTGTAACTCAAATGAGAAAAACCCTCATCTCAGCCTCTCTCTAGCTGTGTCTCTCTTGTTCTCTCCACCCTCTCAGAGACGAAGCAACCATCAGAGACGAAGCATCTATCATCTCCACCCTCAGAGACGGACCGCTCTCTCTCTCTGTCATCTCTCTCTGTAAGTTTCTTAATTTTTCCTTTATAATGTATAAATGGGTGGATATTATTATGAAAATCCCTCGAAAATGTATAAATGGGTTTTCTTCAATCCCTCGAAAATCTGTAAATGGGTTTTCTGAAAATCCCTCTATAAATGGGTTTTCTAAAAATCAAAATGTATAAATGGGTTTTGTGAAAATCCCTCGAAAATGGAGTTTGGGTTTTCTGAAAATCCCTCGAAAATCTATAAATGGGTTTTCTGAAAATCAAAATGTATAAATGGGTTTTCTGAAAATCCCTCGAAAATCTATAAATGGGTTTTCTTCAATCCCTCGAAAATCTGTAAATGGGTTTTCTGAAAATCCCTCGAAAATCTATAAATGGGTTTTCTGAAAATCAAAATGTATAAATGTGTTTTCTGGAAATCCCTCGAAAATGGAGTTTGGGTTTTCTGAAAATCCCTCGAAAATCTATAAATAGGTTTTCTGAAAATCAAAATGTATAAATGGGTTTTCTGAAAATCCCTCGAAAATCTATAAATGGGTTTCTGAAAATCAAAATGTATAAATGGGTTTTCTGAAAATCCCTCGAAAATCTATAAATGGGTTTTCTTCAATCCCTCGAAAATCTGTAAATGGGTTTTCTGAAAATCCCTCGAAAATCTATAAATGGGTTTTCTGAATATCCCTCGAAAATCTATAAATGGGAATTGTGGGTTTTCTGAAAATCCCTCGAAAATGTAGAAATGGGTGGATATTTTTTCTGGTAAAGCCTGTATAAATGGGTGGATATTTTTTTCCTGGTTATGGCATTGGATATTTTCCGATTGGAATTTTTTTTTCTGGTATTGGCAGTGGAACACATTTTTTCTGATATTTTCTCCACCCTCGAGGGGTTTTCTTCAATCCCTCGAAAATCTATAAATGGGTGGATATTTTTTCTGGTAAAGCCTGTATAAATGGGTGGGTGGATATTTTTTCCTGCTTATCGCATTGGATATTTTTAATGGAATGAAGCTATTTTTTTTTGCAATGGTAATGGCGGTGGATTTTTTACCTTCAGAAAATGCCTCTATTAATGTTTGTAGAGGCATTTTCTGAAGGGAACTTGTGTGGTGTTCTTTCGTGCCCTGTAGTATCACTATTGTCTATCATTGCTTTACTGAATGCTTGTTTCAGTTCTCAGTTGCACTTGAATTATGCACATTCTAGATGCATTGTGTTTGTTCAGTTTATAGTTTCTTTACTTGGCTTATATTGGTTTTTGGTGTGAATGTTATTTCAATAACGCCTATTGTCGATCATTTTCCTATATCATTAATTTGCTTTATTAAATTTCTAGTTTATTCTATCTGATTATGAAGATTCTGAAATGTCCTTTGATTGTGATTTTTCTTATTAGAAGGGACTACTTTATGGATAGTAACTTTGAGCAAATTGTTGGGCTATCAATTGATGACATTGATGCTAATAGGTTACTTTTTGATGAGGAGGGGGAAGCTTTTGGTTTAATAAACAATGATTCTGTCGGCAATCAGTTACTTTTGGATGAGGAAAGGGGAAATCCAAATGATGATGCCTTACTTTCTATGGTCAACGAGGAGGATTGTAGTGGTAACACTAGTGAAGATGATGGTGAGTAGGGGTGTCAATTTTGGCTCGGGCTCGGAAGCTCGCTCGAGCTCGGCTCGAATCCTTAACGAGCCGAGCCGAGCCGGCTTGCTAGGCTCGTTAAGCTTAACGAGCCGAGGCCGATTTAGGCCAGGCTCGGCTCGGCTCGGCTCGTTAAGGCTCGTATAAAAAAATATAGTAACTTTTTTCCGTATTCGGTCAGTAGGAAAAGAATAGTAATAAATATAATTTAAATATAATACAAGAGGAAACATTTGGAAACAGCTGTATGCATAATCATGACTTTTTTCCGTAATTGTCATAACTTACAAACTTTTGTTCGTATTTTTTCGGTAATTGTCATAACTTTTGAACTCTTATTCATAATTTTTCATTTAAAACTTTACACCCGTTAGCTATTTTACTTTTTTCCGTAATCATTACTTTTTATCTTTTTGCTAGCGAACTTTGCGAGACATTTTTTCTTTTTAAAATAACCCAACCAGTTTTTTCTTTTTGCTAGCGACCTTTGCGAGACACCTTTTTCTTTTTAAAATAACCCAACCAGCCAAACTCGATAAGGCTCGCGAGCCTAGCCGAGCCTGACCGAGCCGAGCCGAGCCGAGCCCGAGCCTAACCTTTTAGCTTAACGAGTCGAGCCGAACCTGGCCAAGCTCGGCTCGGCTCGGCTCGTTTACACCCCTAATGGTGAGAGTCATGTATTTAAGGAACCCTTTCTTAACCAGGAGTTTGAAAGTGTAGAAGCTGCGTATGAGTTTTACAATCTTTATGGGTTGGCCACTGGTTTTGGTATAAGGAAATCCAAGACCGAAAAGTCGAAGGCAAATCATGAAATTATAATGAGAAGATTTGTTTGTGCTAGAGAGGGGTTCAAAAATACTAAAGATAAGAGGCAAATCGGAAAAGAAGTGAAGTTGCATCGAAGTGTAAGAGATGGTTGTGGTGCGAAGTTGGAGATTAGAAATAAAAATAAGAAGTTGGTTGTGTCTAAATTTAAAGTCAAACATTGTCATGAACTCACCTCTCCTGGCAAAAGACAAATGCATCGTTCACAGAATAACTTCGTTAAGAATGTGGTTGCCAAAAATTTGATAGACACTCTTAGTGGACACGGGGTTCAATCTTCTAAAATTGCTAGGTTTCTTACTTCCACATCTAAAGCTAGTGCTGTCACAGCACATCAAGTTGTGTCCCATGTGAGAGTACGCAGGCAGAACAATATGGGGAAAGAAGCATTCCTAGTAGTCCAACAGTTCCATCAGAGACGAGCAGAAGACCCAAATTTCTATTTTGCCATGGAGATAGATAAGAAGGGGATTTGCGATCCATGTTTTGGGCCGATTCACGGGCTAGGAATGCTTACTTGGCCTTCTCTGATGTCATTGTGTTTGATGTGACCTATAGGACGAATAGGTTTCAGATGCCTTTCGCACCATTTACTGGAGTTAACCATCATAGGCAATCTACCTTATTCGGATGTGCGTTGTTAGCAGATGAGAGAGAAGAGACATTTACATGGTTATTTGAGCAATGGTTAAAATGCATGTTTGGTAAAGCTCCTGGTTGTATTATCACAGACATGGACATTGCTATGAGAAATGCTATCAGAACCGTTTTTCCAAACACACGTCATAAGTTTTGCTCGTGGCACATACAGAGGCACCTAGTTGAGCATATTGCACACATGCGAGATTCTGATAGTGAGTTCAGTAAGGATTACAATAGGTGGTATTTCAAGAAAAACATACACGAATGTGAGGAAGAATGGGGCAAATTTGAGCAGAAATATGGGATTGAAGAAAACAGTTGGCTATGTAACATGTGGCAGCTACGGAGTCATTGGGTGCCAGCTTATTTTAGAGACACTTTCACTGCTGGCATGTCATCCAGTTCACGTAGCGAAAGTATCAACTCATTCTTTGATGGATTTGTTAACCATAGCACTACTTTACAAGAATTCGTCGAACAATATGATAAGGCACTTGAAGATCGTCGAAAAAAAGAAGCTGAAGAAGATTTCAGGACAAAATCTTCAAACGCAATATTATTGTCTTCAAGGAACAAATTGGAAGCACAAGCTGGCAAATGTTATACAAGGTCAATGTTTACGCTATTCCAGATAGAGATGAAGGATAGCAATGATTGTTGGTTTGACTTATTAGGTGAGAATGGCAAAGTGACAGAATACAGTGTAGGATTGAGTGATGGGAGACTTGGAGATGGTGCAAGGTTGTCTTTGAAGATGCTGAAGAAGGTGTGATGGCTACATGTGAGTGTGCCAAGTTCGAGATGGAGGGGATTTTATGCAAGCACATCCTTCGCATAATGTCCCTGAGGCGTTTAAGTAGCATTCCGAGCGATATATATTGAGTAGATGGACAATTGAGGCAAGATTTGTTTTCGATGGTGGGGTGTCTACGGCCGAAGAAGATAATGATGAGATGACACCTCTTCATAAATGGTTCATAATTTCAAAGTATCAAAGATATTTAAATGATTATCAATGTCCGAAGAGCTTGTTCAAGAAGATGGATGAAACTCTTAATGAGTGGATTGCGGATGGTGAACGGCATAGAAAGAGAGGCAAAATGCCTTGTCAACTAGTGGAAGCCAAGTACATTCTAACATTGTCATGGAAACCCCAGAAATATCTATTCATGACCCCCAGATTGTGAAAACCAAGGGCCGTCCGAGAAATGCTACACGGTTTAAATCTCCGATAGAGGTATCCCAAGCCGGATCCAAGGGACGGAGGTGTAAAAAATGTGGACAATTAGGCCATAATATGAGAACCTGTAACAAGAATTTAAAGGTATGGATTTCTACTTCCTTCTGTAGTTTTTTTCGGAGAGATAACATATATATCACTTGGGTGTTTTCTATGTGTGCCAATAGATGTGGACAAAAAATTATCAAGAGGAATCAAATGAGGAGGGACAGGAAAAGGAAGCGGAAGAGGACCTAATGGCAGATTGAACAACTACAACAGGTTTGTGTAATTTGTTTTTTAGTTATGATCATAACCCAAACATTATTTTTTCTCATTTTGTTGTTCTTTTTAATGTGTCTGCTATATATAACTTACATGTGCTTCACTATGTTACAGATTAAATGGCAGAGCGTAGATGGTGTTGTGGACATCCCAACTTTGGATGGCAGAGCATAGATGGTGCATGTTTGTTTGTTTAGATTGTAGATGCTGTGGACATCCCTGTTCTTGTTATCCATGTGCTTTACTATGTTTCAGTTGTAATAATAAATTTCAGCATGTCATCGACAACACACATTCTATGGATATTTTGACCTATTATAACAGATGCAATTCAATGTTTCGTTTTCTCTATATCCTTCCTGTAATTGCTGCAATATGCGTTTAACAGATGCAAAAAAATCTCTCCTATGAGTTTATTTTTAGGATATAAATGTTAACGATGAAGATTGGGCTGCATGAATGACAACATTTCTGCTTCGCAAGTATGCACCTGAGGATTTCATCATCTCCCACCCTGCCAACTCCTCCATATTTTTGTCTCTTGGATGATGAATTTAGTGAGTAGTGTTATTTCTTTTACTTTGGTTTTTGATGTTCACCAACAACACACAGCTCAGTGGAAACCACACAAAAGCCTTCATTGACCACCTCTTCTTTGAATCTTATTTAGTGATAAATATTCCTGCAGGACTATCTTGGTCCAGAGATCATTTCTCATTTTGTCATGCACAGAGCAACTGTGGCAGAGATAGTCAAACAAGTACTTGTTCTAAAGAAAAACGCAAATGATGACATCCCAGATATGTTATTGGAAGCATTGAAAAGGGTATGAATCTGAACTTTTTAGCATATCTTGCATTCATTGAGAATATATATTGCTGAGGATGACAACAGTCTTACTCAAAACCTTATTCGGCACAGGTTTGAAATTTGGTTTTTTTTTACCGAAATTTCAGGTTTTGCTATGCCCAAAATCACAAGTAAAACCAAGCTGTAAAGAGCACTCTCTTAGTGAGAGAGTCTGTTTGATCTAGTCCATGTTGGGTTGCTTGTTGTAACCAGATTTCGATCTGCTTGAACTGACCAAAACAGAAGGAAATTGAATTAATTGACATTAATTGTGCATTTTTTTTTTGCTTGGACTCTGTTTCTTTCGACAGAAAATGGCCCACATTTTAGAAATGGGCCTTATTGGAGTAATTGGTTGTCTCTCAATGTCTTTCTTTGGTTATGAGTATACTCTTTCATAAAACAAATTGTGCATTCCTTCATTGGAAGGTATTGACTGGAGAACTGGACCAGGTAGCCAGGACCAAAAAAACCAGTTGTTGTGGATGAAGAAGTGTGTGCTTAGCAAAGGCAAGGCAAGAAAACCAAGTCCCTGGATTGCAAGCCGCAACGGAGAGCCATGAGGCTTCACCAATTGAGAACACAGGGCTTGACTTGGTCGAAAATCTTTTGGCAAGTGAGTGTAGTATTTGATGATTGGACAAGCTTTGTCCATGTTGAAATTGTTCCTGTTGTATCATTTCTTTTTAATAATGTTTTGTTAATTATAGAAAAAAGGGAAGAGTGTAGGCAAACTAATATGAAAAGGTTGTTCATGAATATTTGATCAAATCACCTCAGAACAAAAGTATAGAGATATTTCTTGTGATGATGATTTCTTTGCTTATGACTATCTTCTTTCTTCGTGGGGCCAAATTTTAATCTCCATTAGAAGCAGATTATCCAATTGTGTTCCACATTGGTACTGATCCAACTTCCTCCTTTCTATCATTGCAATTTTTATTGGTCCTGATCCAGTTTTTCCCAAAAGAATCGAGCATGTCAAGGTTGACTACATTTTTCATGGGACAACTCAATTGACAGAGAGTGGTGGGGCAGGGCTGCTAACATGCACAGGTCCAAATTGCACCTTTACAAAATAAAAACTATTTCGGCTCTGATAAATTTGGGGGCGAGAGTGTTTTGGGGGTATTTTAGTGAGACAAGGGTGTTTTCCCTTGTCTAACACATTACTCCAATCAGTTTTGGACTCAAAATTGCATTTTATTTTGAGTTAAAAAAAATCCTTTTTAGACTCAATATCGATGCTCAAAATTCATAACGAATCGGGCCTAAGTAATTCTTGGCAAAATTGAGTGATTGGTTCACAGCTGTAGAATCAATTTTGGACTCAAATCGATTCTACATCCTAATGAAAATACACATTATTTGGATATACAATTAGTTTGAGTCTAAAATGATTCTACACAGCGATTCAATCGCCTCATTTTGCCCAAGAATCAGTTTGGACTCAATATTGATTCTCAAAATCCAAAAAAACAGGGCACGAGTTTTCCATGTGTTTGTACATACAACAGAAATGAAGAGTATGATCAATAGAGTACAACAGACTTCCAAATTGCTTTATTGGGCTTCATGTAAATATTCTTTGTCCTCCATATATTACTTAATCATGATTTTCAAACAAACTTACAGTTTCCACACATTCCAACATGGTTGGGGTCAGACCCTTTTTCAACCAAGTATAGGATTGCGCTATTAGATTTCCACCATGCACAGAATCTTGATAGATTTTCACCCATGCATAACTACCTACAAGCAGGCACATCAATATTGGGAATGTGAGCAAATACAATTGAGAAACAGTTATGGGTTATGATGAGTTAATCTTTACAGGTTGCAAGGAAGGAATTTGTCCATCTAAAGATACATCCAAGATGTTGCCATTTAGCAGCATAGTTTGGCTTTGCAGGTCTCCATCCTTAGCAGTTAGATGATATTCCTCCTTCATAATTTCAATGATTTTCTTAACTCGATGCATCCTGTTAAATTTTGTCCTTGGAGCCGCCCCGTGACTATATTTCTTTGCTCCACTAACACCAGACTCAATAGTTATTTGCACTTGAATTGTGGTGCTGTTGTCGAGGTTGATCAAGAGCAATGTGATCCCTTGCTGTAAGAAATCCAAGACCCTGAGAAGGTTGTCAAAAGAACATTTCTTCCCATTAATCGATGCCAAAGGAGAGCACTGCATCAAGAAACCAGAACATCAATCTCACGTTTACTATTGGAGTCACATTGTTGATATCAATCCAAATTGATGCATATTAATAACCTGTTTGGAACTTTAATTCAGCTATTAGGCCAAAACGAAACAACGAATGAGTTTTCTAATTTGGGTTCTTAATTGCACAAGATAAAGGATTAACAGTTGGCCGACAGATCAAAAAGCAGGACTCACTCACCGGAGAACAGCCTTCATGAAGGGTGGACATTCACCTATAAATTTCCAAGTAATTGAAAATACTGATCCAAAAGGAACTGGTGGCTCACCAAATGGTATTGAGGGTTTACAAGAGAATCCCGCTGGAGGGGATTAATCATCACAACTACAACTGATAGGGAAGTGTGGGACCCGATCCCGCGAGAGGGGTGGGGCGCGAGCCGCCACGCTCTCTCTTGGTCTCTCGTACCCACGCGATTGGCGTGTGCTCTTTTATTATTGATTTTAATTCATCTTTTATGTGAACTTGGGATCACTAATGTAACGCCCCGGTTTTTCTTGATAATACAAACTCGTTGCGTATAAAAATATGACATCATCTTTCTCAAAAACTTTCATTATTCTCAAACACTTTCATTATTCCCAAGATCTCAAATACATTTAGAGGATTTACAGAAATTAGGTCTAACTTATTACATTGTAATTCAAAACATAGTTGATACACACTTAAAACATAAATGTCCGTTAGAACAGTTCTGCATTCAACTCTAGCATTCCTCATCTTCCATCTATACTTCACCTGGGGTTTGGAATCATAAAACAAGGGAAAGAAGGGGGTGAGCTCAAATAGCCCAGTAGGGTATAAACAACAAGGTAAATCTCACATGGAAAGAAAGAAACATGCTTTTCAAACGTATAGAGAAACTTATAGAACTTGATATTAAGAACTATATATAGACTTCATGATGCTTTCATTCATAGCCATATCTCGGCCCATTCATAGTCATATCTCGGCTCATAATCCTCTAGATTTACACTCTCTAGAGTCGTCATTACCCACGTGCACATGGAGGACTATAACGCGTCCATCCGTCATCATATCATAACTCAGTCCATATTCAGAATTAGGGTATCACAAGATAAACCCTAAACATAAACATATCTCATTGAAACAAGTTTCGGAGAAGAAAAAAACCTTTATATCAGCAAAAGAGAATCAATAGATAGGCAACCCTTACCTCAAAAACATAAGGCAACCCTTACCTCAAAAACATGAAAGGAACACTCCTTACTTCAAATATAGCAAAAGAGAATCAATGATAGAATCAATGATAGGGGACCCTTACCTATAGTTTTCTGGTTACAGGTTTGTTTGAGCTTACACCTTGGAGTGAATAACCTGTAAATATTCTAATTTGTATCAAAGTCATGTTTTAAGATCATGTGGACCCCACATGCACTATTCATGTGGACCCCTCATGTTACTATTCATGTGGACCCCACATGTTACTATTTATGTGGACCCCACATTTTACATTCATGTGGACCCCACATGTTACTATTCATGTGGACCCCACATGTTACTATGCTCAGCAGGTTTACCATTCTTTGATTTCGTTTATTTCTTGGCTACTATGCTTAGCAGTTCGCCTATGCTTAGCAGTTTGCCTTTCTGTTCTGAAAGTTTACTTACGGTTACTATGCTTGCATTTCACCGTTCAAATAAGAGGGTAAAACTTGCATAATCTATAGCGAGTTATCGCCTCTTATGCATGTTTTATCCTGATTTACATAGATGGATATTTACATAGGTGGTAGAACCAACCATTTACTTTACGGTTACTATGCTAGCATTTCACCGTTCAAATAAGAGGGTAAAACTTGCATAATCTATAGCGAGTTATCGCCTCTTATGCATGTTTTATCCTGATTTACATAGATGGATATTTACATAGGTGGTAGAACCAACCATTTACTTTACTTTACGGTTACTATGCTTGCATTTCACCGTTCAAATAAGACTTGCATATAAAAGAAATACTTTAACTATTGAAAGATTTACCTTCTCCTCTCTCAGATTTCCTTTTCCTTCTCCTCTCTCAGATTTCCTTTTCCTTCTTCTCTCTGATTTCCTTTTCCTTCTTCTCTCTCAGATTTCCTTTTCCTTCTCCTCTTTAGATTTCTTTTTTTTTTCCTTCTCCTCGTCTGCGAGCCTCTATTTATAGCCTTAACCTGAATTATTATATTATTATTTTATTTATTATTTTATTTGCATGAACAGTAACTTGAATTATTATATTATTAGTTTATTTGCTTGAATAGTAACTTGAATTATTATGTGGGACCTACTTGTTGTGGGACCTACTGTTGGTAGGACCCGCTTGTGTGGGGCCCGCTGATGTGGGACCCGCTTGTGTGGGGCCCGCTGATGTGGGACCCGCTTGTGTGGGGCCCGCTGATGTGGGACCCGCTTATGTGGGACCCGCTTGTGAATAGTACTCGGTGGGTCCTACTGTGAATAGTAGTTTTACATAGTACATCTCAATAGTAAACTTGCATAGTATTTCTGCATAGTGACTGTTGTGAATAGTAATTACGCATAGTGACTATTGGTAAGTTTTAATATATGTAAATATCTAAGCCTTTTTAGTTGACATCTGGGGCGGTGGCTTAGTGGTAGGAAGCCGTTCAATCCTAGCTCAGGATTGGGTTCGAATCGCGTATGCCCCATTATGCCAGATGTCCTCATGCCCGATTAACTCGGGGAAAAATGAGTAATGGCCGATGATTACCCACCTATGAGGCCATTTTTTTTTATATTTGTATGTAACATATATATATATATCTATATATATATTTTACCGGTTCTTACAACTAAGGCAATCCGAATTCCACACAAAAGAGAGTGACAGAGTCGCCACCTAGATGTGGGATCTAGGACCCATAATTAATCAGAAATCTAGACTCGTTACCTGGTTACAAGAATGGAAGGTATGGGGAGTTACCACTACATGCACCATTCCTGCCCGATAATCGGTCTTCAATTTCAAAAGTTAACTCTTTTGAATTTCTTTTAAATGGCTCATTTAACTCTATGTTAATGTGCGAACTATGTGACATGCATCATATGATCTAATTTCAATGTAAATCCTAAATGTGTATTTTGATTTCTTAATTTGTTTGAATTCAATCTAAGTGAAAGTTCTCCTAAAATTCTAATTTCATGGAAAGTCCTAAGTGATTTAATTAAGAATTTATAAGAAAATTAATATACAAAACCCCACTTATGTGTGGAGCCGACTCGTGATTGGTATGCCATCAAGCATCCAAGCTGCCTACGTACCCAAGCCTAACTGGGATCAGAGTCGACGTAGTTCGGTGCATCTAAGCTAAGCTATTTATGCCTAACTCATCTAAGACACCGATCTAAACTGGATCGACTGTTTTAACAGCTTAAGAGAAATTATTTAATTCAAGTTAAAGATTTTATTATCCTAGGACTTCATCTAAGATGCTATATGATCCTATCTAAGTGCAAGTTGCCCCTTAGACTAATGCAGGTGAACCTACATCCTAGGTAACTAGGCTTGTCCTATGAGAAACGTGAGGTGACTAGTGTAACTAGATCTATGGCACGGTTGCTATCCATAGCAAACGTCCGTGATAAGGCTGGACTCCTAACTCTAGGACTCCCTAAAACCTAGGACATGCCATGACGTAAGTGTTCCTAAATATGGCTCTAATGGTTCTTACGATGGAAACCGCAATCCAACGGTTCCGAAAGACATGAGGTAAACTGATTCAATTTGTTGAAGTTAATGACTTTCAGATTTCAAGGATTTTCGGTTCCTAAACATCTAAGGAATACCAAAGGCTCTATGGTTCGCAAGCTTCAACCTTGAATCGCAACCATGGAAGGGAATCATACTCTCAACCCTCGTATAATTTAGCACATAAGTTATAGTATGTTATTGCCTGGCATATTTCTCAGGATTTCTGTGGACAGTGGACCTCGGAGTCAATAACATACTATAATTTACACACTCTAATTATGCTGGATTGATCACACTTAGCATACGATTATGGCTACGATCTCAGCATCTAAAAATTATCCTAGTAGGGCCATTTTACAAACGAAATCTAAGATTCCTAAGATTTCTGTTTCAGCGGTTTAAGGAATGAATACGTGAAAGCAAATTAAAATTCCTGGAAATTTTCATAATGATTTTGGTTAATTTCGATTTTTAATTGATTTTATCAATTTCAGATCACATGGATGATTTTAGAAATGAACTCATTGTAAATAAATTCGAAATAAGTTGAAATTTTTACAGTAACAAGATATGGATGAATATAGTCTTCTGTAAAAATTTCATGAATTTTAAATACGATCTAATGTCAATTTCAGATTTTTAAAAGTTCAGATCAGAATATGAATTTACACAGCATCCCTAGGAAACAAATTTCAAATCAATTGAAAATTTGACAGTAACATGATATTTGCAATATAACACTACTGTAAAATTTTTGAAAATTTTAATTATGATTTGATATTAATAAAAAACCCCACAAAATCTGGTTATTTCAAAAGAAAATATCAAACGATATACCAAATAGAATCCTAAAATCATTAAAAATTCATCGAAGAATATATCAGTATCATATTATTTTACTACAAAATGTCATTAATTTTAGAACTCATTTGGTATATTTTCCATTTTTCTTCTTAAAAAAAAAATGTTTTTTAAGAGTTTTCTATTTTTTAAACATGATTTTTGAGAAAATTATGACTTTGAAAGATGTCCTTTAACATTGTTCTGATATGATGAACACAAGAAAATTATAATATTTCAAGAAATAGATCATCCTAAGATAGCTATTTTTTCCAATTTCTTAAAATCCCGGTCATTATTTCAAATTAAATTTCAATCCTCATTCAAATTCTGAAAATCCTTAGATCCAACGTCTGATCCAATCCGATAGTTCTTTTAGTCCCACTATATAGATCATTGCATTAAATTTTGAGACGAATCGGACTTCGAAACACTCATGTAAACCCGATTTTGAGCCAACCCATATATTATTGAATTAAATGAGCGTAAATACTAAAACCATGCAAAATAACGTAAAAAAATACGGAATAATTCTTGAAAAATCAGAGAAGAATGAACCTACCTTTGGTCGCGCTCCTCGTCTCTAGGGTGCGTAAATCCGAGGTATACGCTTCGTCGCACCATTTTATACGCTATAGAAAACCCAATCCGCCAAAGTAAATGAGTTGCTCCTTCCGATGTTTGTTGTCTTTCCTCGAGCCTTTGAATCTCCTTGAATTTATGATTCTTCGATGAATACCCCGCCGAGAGGTGAGATAGATTTGAGAGAGAACCGAGTGAGGGTGAGATTGAGAGATGGAGAGAGTGTTCCTGAGGGAGATGAGAGCTACTGTTGAGAGAGAGATGAGAACTACTGCGGAGAGAGGCGAGAGTGCTCTTGAGGGAGATGAAAGCTGCTGTTGAGAGAGAAAGCTGCTGTTGAGAGGGAGATAGAGAGGGCTGGCTATTCCAACATAGAAAAGATGAGAGGGTGAGACAAATAGATAGAGAGACTTTGAGAGATTGAGAGAGGGCTGTAGCGAGATGGAGATTGAGAGAGGGCTTGAGAGACGAGAGATTGAGAGAGAGATAGTAGAGCATGGGAGAGTGGCCTCATCTGTTGAGAGATTGAGAGAGAAGAGCTTATCTCCAGAGTTTTTTAAACGTGGGCTGCCCCAAATATCATTCGAGAGATCAGAGAGATAGCTGCAAGCGTCAATCAAAAGAAATCCCCCCCTCCCCCCCCCCTCTTGCATGTGTCTCTCCCCTTTCTCCTTTTACACAACCACTCTTTATTCAACAAATAAGCAAAAGCAATAATTTTGGAAATATGCCATCTTTTCCCTGCTACATGCTATTTTTTAATTCAAAACCAAAACGTGAGCTACTGTTTTTTATCTTAGCATCTTCTATTTCAAATGGGTTCCACATGTCATGCTTCCTTGTGTATATATATATATATATATATATATATATATATATATATATATATATATATATATATATGACAAAAAAATGTGGGCTGCTTGTAGCAATATGCCAAAAGTGATGAAAATTTCCATAACAGTGCTTTTTATTATTGGCCCAAAAACAATTCCACATAGGTATAGCTGTAAAATTTTTGTAGTTTCTTGCTTTGTTTTAACACCTTTCTAAAACCCAAAGTGGGGCCCACTTATCTTACACGTATAGATTTCGAAAATGCTATTTCCTTTCTTTAAAAAAAATCCAAATCAAAGAGCATTTTTTTTACTGGATGCTATGGATTGATCCGAACCATCCAATCTCTCTTGGCCGACACTCCAACTTGGAGTTTTCCCAAAAATATGCCAACAAAATAGGGATGGACAAAATATTGGTAGACCCCACTTCAAAAACGTGTAATAAGAGGGGATGAAGCTTTTGGAAACATCCTAGCAAAAAGAGAGACTTTGGAAGCTACCTTGACCATAAAAAGCAACTCCTGTTTTCAACCAACCGAATCAATGCTCTTAGAAACACATGGTTTCATTGCTATATTGTAATAGATGCTTTAGAGAGGAAAGAATGCACCACGTTGGCTGCTTTCTAAATTTCAAATAGAGAACACCAAACAACCGATTATGGGTGGTCCTACTTGCTACCAAAATATGCGATCTTCAAAAAAGTAACCAAATGCTAGGGATGTTTGGGTTCTAAGAGAGAAAGATTACCCACTAGATAAATGGTTCAGATCATTTTATAATGTAGGCTGCATAAACTACCATTTTTTTTTTTCAAAAGTACTACACGCCCATTTCACTTGATGATCGAAATCATTTAAACAAATACCAACAAAATCGTTTCCAGTATGGCCGAAACTGCCCCTTACAATGTAAATGGGTCATCCAAAAAATCAATTTAATAGGGTGATCCTAACCGTCCAACTTATAGGCCACCCAATTTAGTCGTTCGCCCCCTCATCATCCTTGTAGATTGACCCAACCTATCCAATTGGAGGACCACAACTCAAGTTGGTTGTGTTCCAAAGAATCCCCTCCATGGGCTGATCCACAGCATCCAATTGACGGTCTACAATTTAAATTATTCGTGCCCCCTAAATCATATCCATAGGCTGATCCGAACCGATCAACTTATGGATTATCAAGGAATGACCAAGATCATCACAATGTGGTCCCCATTCCATTGGGCAAACTTATTCTTCTCATAAAATTTGATCGTTAATACCCATAGTAAGCTCCACAGACGACTTGAATGTTTCTTACATGGGCCAACTTGCTTGATCCAAATTTAATCAAAATGCTCAATGCGGGCCCAGCAAATGGGTCAAAATTCTCTCTTGCTTGGATTCTCATGAATTACCCTTACCAACACCTGGCGGAAAAATGCAAAGCATGGCGGAAATAACCAAAAAGATCGAGAAAATATAAGAGACGGACACGGAAATAGAAAACACTGAAAAAACCGATAGAAAAACACTAACTTCTTTGTTGATTAAAGCGGAGCAAAATGGGGGTGTCTACAGGAAGTGGCAACTTTGTTTACAGAAATGATTAATTACTTTGAAGCTAGGTCTTCAGTATGGTTTGATGGAAATAACTGAGACTGCATTCATTATGGATTTGAGATTGCAAAAATAGAAAATGTGAAATGATGAAACAAGTATCATAATTCAGTGAGTGAATCTGAGCTTGATTTCATGTAGTTAAAAAATTCAATATGGTAAAAGATTTAACCTGTAGTAATCAGGATTCGGTTTGAAGGTGGTTGTGTTGAGTAGCCCATAGTTTCTGCCAATTAAAGTCTGTCTGCAATAAGTTTTGGTGTTGTACGCTGATGACATGCCAAGCTAATCCAAGTACCTATCAATTAACGCATCAAATATCAAGGAAATAGATCATAAAGCCCCGAGATATCAAAATCAACTAGTGCTAGCTTTCCAGAAACTGAATACAAATGTGAGGGGCAATTCTCCAGTGTCCTTATATTTTAACATTTTGGTCATGGTTGGCAACCATGAAAAAAAGGAAAATGATAAATGAGCCCCTGTTCATTACTTGGGACACCCAGGTTGAAATAGTCGAACAGATTGAAATGCAGCAATAAAATGGTATAGGAAATCCACTAAAAGGCCATAACGTAACGAACAGCTATTGAAACAAAGCTTCATTGTGCCATTGCTAAAGGTTAAGTTATCCAATCATAACAGCTTTAGGGTCATGGCAATCCAAGATAACGGCCTGAAACTTTTGAAGAGATACAACAGAAGAGGTACCAACAAATCAAGAAAAAAAGGGCAAGAACTCCAACTGCTTTATTCCACCCCTTCTCATTCTGTGGGACTTTCGAGCGTCGCACCAAGAGCTTCAATTCAGCTAGCGCTTCATTCATCTCTTGAACCGACACGTTCAATCTCGATACCTCATCTCCCAAGCTTCTTAGATGGTTATTGGATTCCCTCTGCCACCCAACCAAGCTAGATAACGCATCTCCCAAATCAGCTACCGCAAGGGCTGTCTCTTGCGTCGACATGTTCAATCTGCCTATTGTGGACCCCGATCCGAGATAGGCGAGGGAACGAGTCCCCTAACACCCTCTGGATCATCCACGTGTGAAGGAGAGCTCTACAAGGGAACTCTCGAAACGGATGCCACCCTCATAGCATAGCACGAGTGGCGATGTAAAAAGAAAGAGATATGTCTTGATCCGGAACCGAGGCTCGAAACCGAGACATACCTAAAATAAACTCAGAGTCGCCATCCATGGATATGCCATGGAACCCTAAAATCAAATCCTCTGTGCAATGGATAACCAGAAATATATATGGGTTCGTGCCTGGTTACGAATGGGGAAGGTCTGAGAGCACCCCCAATTCGTCCGAGTGCAAGCACTTGGTCTCTTATGCCATTTATTATTAAGTCCAAAGAAGTTTGGATAAAAATCATGTGAAATGGGAACAATCCCCAGGAGTCGTCTACCTAAGCATGCATTTCCTGAGGATAAAAATAATAAGCACACATAAAATAAAATGAAAGATGTGTCACCTAAGCATAGCTAGGTTATGGGTGACAAGCCTAATGGGTGTCTAAGTTCTGATGTGCAAACACATGCAAGCTATAGCTAAAGGTATAAGATCAGTACGATAAAGTAAGAAAACACATCGAAACATATAATAACAATACAACAAATCCTAAGACTCTAAATTATTAGCCCGAGTTCTCGGATGGTCTGGTATTCATCCAAAGAAGCCTACATATCCCCGCCTCCACGAGAATCAAGGCACCGTAATTCTTCGCGCCTATTATAAGCTATGATGCTTAAGACACCTAGCCCTCTATCCTAGACTCGATCTAAAAGACCGGACTAGTTATTAAAGTTTCTTGTACGATTATTTAAATTCCAGTGAATTGTGGATTTTAGGACACCCTATATGCCCTAACTAAATGCAGATTAGCCCTAAGCTAATGCAGGTGGTTCCTACAACCTATGTGTAACTAGGCTGTATTTCCTAAGGAAAACCAAAGGTGGACTAGCGTATCCTACTCTAGTCATCATTCGGCAATATGGATCGCCGATTGACCGGACGGAGGCGCTCCTATAACTCTAGGACAGACCCCTAACTCTAAAACAAGCACACAGCAAACAAACAATCAAACAACCTATCAAAAGAAAAATCCTAACTCAAAAACTCTCTATCTAGGAGAAACTCCTAACTCTAGAGGAAGATCTTTTGAAAATAAGATTTTAAAGGTTTTTGAAGAAGGTTTAAAACATTTATTTACAAAAAAGTTTGGCTGGACTTGGGATGTAAATCCCAAGCTGCGCTACGTACCTCGTGGAAGAGGATCAAGCCAACGTAGTTCGAAACGAACTCTCCTAATTGCTACCTCTAAAACATTCAACACTTTAGATTTTTGATATTTTTTTTTATGTTTTTGATGTTTTTAAAGTTTTTCCAATGTTTTTGAGTTTCAAATTTCTAATATTTTTTAGGTTTTAAAGCTTTTCAAATGTTTTTGGATTTCGAATTTCTGATGTTTTTAGATTTTTAATTTCTGATTTCACCCTTTTGGTCAAAGACCTAAGGGAACACACAAAGCAAAACCCAAGGGCTAAACCCTAGGGCAAACAGGGGAAACCCCTAAACCAGGCAAGCTAACTATCAAAGATGACAAAAGGATCTAAGACCCAGAAGGTAAAGCTCCAATGAGACTGGGCAAGTCTCCAACAAACAAGAGTAATGACAACACTAAGGAGAAGCTCCTAAAAACAACTATAGAAAAAAAAGGGAAATGAGTCAAAGACTCTCTAATACTGCTATCTAAAGGACGAGTGAGTCAAAGACTCTCTAAAAGAAAAGGAATACGAGTCAAAGACTCTAACAATACCAATTAAAAGGATAAATGAGTCAAGGACTCTCTAAAAAAAATGGAAACACGAGTCAAAGACTCCAATAACACCAACTAAAGGACAAATGAGTCAAAGACTCTCTAAAAGAAATGCAAACAGAGTCAAAGACTCCACTAATACCAACTAAAGGATAGATGAGTCAAAGACTCTCTAAAAGAAAAGGAAATACGAGTCAAAGACTCCACTAACACCAACTAAAGGATAAATGGATCAGAGACTCCCTAAAAGAAAAGGAACATGAGTCAAAGACTCCACTAACACCAACTAAAGGATAAATGAGTCAGAGACTCCCTAAAAGAAAAGGAACAAGAATTTGCACATTTGGCAGAGATAAAACACCCAGCCGGGCCGGACAGCTACTTAGCCCTAGGGTGCAACAAATGTGCGCCCAATACCCCATAAGGGTAGGAGTATGAAGCCAAGCCGAGTAGGGTGTTCTCCCAAAAACCAAACGACGCACAAAGAGGAGAACTAGCGAGAGAATGAGACCGGGCGGGTCTCCCAAACACACACAAAGATGGGCTCCAAGTAACCTTATCATTGCCCTTGCAAGGGGTAAGCAAGCCTAAGACAACTAATTGACCAAATTGGTCTCTAATTAACAGAGGAACAAATTGAGGTGCAACCTCAGAGAGGATTCTACAAATGAGGCCAAGCAGGCCTTCTAAAGGCTAATTACTTACAAAGCCAAGACAAATGACTCTCTAATAACATCAATAAAGATCAAATGAGTCAAAGACTCCCCCGATAACATCACCACACAAACGAATGATTCAAAGGCTCTCTAAATGAGGCAAGGCATGCCTCCTATGGGTACACCATTTATCAAAATCAAAGCAACCTCCTTGAGGTTAAGCTAAAAATGAGGCTTGCCTCCAAATGAGGATTTCCTAATGAGACAGAATATGCCTCCTAGTACAGGTTCTAGTATCTAAAGAAGTCTAGAAGACTGCGCTAGTCCACCAAGAGAGCAGAAAAGAGCTACTGGGCAATCTCAAATTTCCATTCAATTCTTATATAAACAAATCAAGTACTAAGCAAAGAAAGACTTATAACTAAAGAGTACACAACCTGTAATAATAGCAATCATAGCATGATAAACAACATTAATTAGCCCAGACCAGCCGCTAGGTAGCCTAATGAAGTAAAAACAATATCAAACACTTCAAAGCCAACCACAAACCCCAATACGGGGACTCCAATGAAATCAGATGATGCCAAAGTAATCATCTGATTTCCTACACGTATAATATTTCTACAAACCGCCTTGAAATCAGACGATATTCGTGTCAAGGACATCGAATAGTGCAGATCATCTGATTTTCTTCTTCAATTAAACCATTTATTTAAAATAAAAAAATAAGTATGATAAGCTTTCAAGATAGTCTCACCTGAACAGTCCATTCATCTTCAGAACCTAACTCAAAACTTAACATAAAAGAAGAATCTTAAATTTTCTACAAATTATACAAATGCATGCAATGATATTTCTGATTTTTATAAATTTTGGTGCATAACAGGGGGCATCAACTTGTGCAGATTCAAGTGCAAAAAAAACGGTGAGCCACAAAACACAAAGACGGGCTCCAAGTAACCTTATCATTGCCCAGAGATGGGTTCTTTTTAAAAAAAATGGTTAAAAGAAATCCAAAAGGTTGGGTAGGCCTACTAAACAAAAGAGGGGAGCGCTACTTGGATTGAGCGAGTCCCCTAAAGATGGGCTTGGGCTATCGCCTTCATCGCCCTCATCTAAGCAAGCCTAACACTTCAAAAAGCTTCGTATCTTGAAGCCAAAGATGCGATCTTCTACTACTTTTTCAAGCCACAGGGAGGCCTCAACGACAAAGGCCAACTTCACAATACCCGAAGTGGCATGCTAAATTCTTAACTCCTACTGGAGTAGTCGGTCTTAACAGAAGTGTAACAGAAGCAACTTCAACACCCCTTCTTTCTTTTTTTTACAAGGATTTTCATTCATCTATAAACTATCACCTATAACAATTCATTATTCTAACGGGTCACAACACTCATGATCATTCAATTAAACCAAAAGGAAAACAACAATATGAAAATCAGTAAAGCTCATAAAGCAATTAACTATAGTTGTGCTAGTATCATTTTCTAGAAACAAAAGCAACTAATGGCAACTAATGCAAATTAAAAAAAACAGAATTAAAGCTGGACAACACACAGATGAACTGACATCGTTAAGATCTACACATCTTGAACAAGGGTACTAAATGAAACAAGCAATGAGAATAACAAGATTTTCACTATATTTTTTTTACTTGATCGGCATATTGATTTTGTAATTAAGGCTCAGTATGATCATCCAAATCTTTAGCTGTGCATAACAAAGTCCAAAATTGAAAATGAAATGAAGAACATATCATGAACAAAGCGCTAAGAATCAGCAAGGTCTAGCTTATACTATCAACCACAAGCATTAATTAACTCTAAATTAAATAGATCTTTAGGAATTAACTGGAACATCATAAATATTTCCTTTAATGACTGACCTTTACCACCATTTGAGAAGAGTATACGATTAGATATCAGATGACGATCTCATCGGAATTTTTAGGAGCTTGCAATGAAATCTGCTTGAGCAAATGAGATTCAGAGAATTTAAAAATGTCTATGATAGCAGATCACCAGATTCCAGCGAATCTAGCCTGAAAGAAAGATCTCAACCCTGTCCAAATCTCCTTATATAATCAATCTCCTCTCAGATCTGAGCTCTTGTAAGGTTCTTACAGAGATAAACTAAGACAACAGAAAATTCGAGCAAATAGGGTAAAAGAAGTGAATGATGCTCGAATTAGGGCTTAAATCTAACCGAAAAAAAAATCTAGATTTGGAATTTTCGAACAAAAAAAAAAAATCTAAGGCAGGGGAGAGAAACTCAATTTTAGATCTAACAACAAAAGCTATGTATCTATGGTTTAGGTACGTAGATCTATGGTTTTTAGAGATAGAACGGATTTAGGGTTTCTAACTGATAAGAAAACAGCGATATCTGCTACGAAGGATGAAGATAAGAAGAGATCTATAACGGTTGAGTGAACAAAAGGCTTGGCCAGATCTTAACAGAGATCAAACGGAGAAAAAGAGTTCTTACCAGAATTTTCGCAGATCCAACTGGAGAAGATGATAAGGTTTAGGTTGGTAGATTAGTCGGTGAGAAGAGAATGAAGGAGACGATCGGAAGCGGGTATGAGTCAGATGCCCGGCAGATTTGCCGGATTCCGGCTAGAAGCTCGCCGGAAGAGATGATCGGTCGGATCTCTCTCTCTCTCTCTCTTCTCTGTTTAGACGAGAATGAACAGTTTTTTCTCCCTTTTTCGATGATTTTTATATATATTTATATGATGGCTGTTGATATCGGCACTCCCCATTTGATGGGTGCGCAAATATTGATGGGCACGCGAATCGAGCGCGACCTGAACGGGATTATGTACCCCCCTTCTTCATATAAATGATATATTTAACTCCCTTTTTCTCACGGACAACCCCCTTTCAGATGTTTCACCCTCCTTCTGGTCCGTATTGCGCTTACTCTCTTGACCTGTTCACTGAGCAAACGCGCTCGGATCTCGACGAAATTTTACAGAGACCTGAGGGAGACCTTAAGCTATCCCAGGGTTGAATTTGGGACCCCAGCTCACTGATTTGATGAGGTTTCTCACAACCAACACGAACTTGGGTCCAGTCAAAATGGGGTGTCTACAGATGCCCCTCTTTGGCAGAGCGTGCTTGTCACGCAAATGGTAAAGCTGAACAGACGATACATTTTGACTGACCTGAAAGCAAAGCAATTTTTTTTTTTTTGGGTTTTTGGTTCTAAGAACGGCACTCACAGGGGCAAGACTCTACCAACGATAGGGAGATAGCCTCTCACCGACTCTTAACTCAGCAACTAAGATATCTCAAAGAGATAGATAGCCTCTCTCTAACGCTCACTACTCAACTATCTAGACTAGTTAACAAAAGACGAACGAACAATTACAGAAACACAAACACTTTTTTTTTATCAGGCTAAGCCAAAGTAAACATAACAATTGCTCAAAGAGCACCAACCAAACAAACAAACAAATCATTTCAATCACTCAAAGAGTTTTCATTTTTTTAGAAACCACAATGCAACTTGTCTAAGACAAGTATAACTCCAAACACTCAGAGAGTTTTTCCTTTTTAGAAACCTGTAAAAATAGGCCAAAGACCAAATGTATTGAAACTCGTCCAAAACAAGTTCAAAACCAAACATTCAAAGAGTTTTTTTTTATATCATGCGGATCAGTCTAAGACTTGACCAATTTATTAAGGTATTCGAATATTTGAGCTAAACTCAAACATCTAATACCAAAGGCGAGACTAAGCCTAGCGATAGTTATACAGATCATTGCTGAAAATAAATCTGTTTAACTATCCGAGTAACTCTGACTCCTCTCTTTCAAGGTAACGAATCACTCCGGATCACACGGTTCTGTTAAACAGTTCCACATAAATCCAAATTCGTATGTCCTGCTAAACAGTCCAATACAAACCTCTTCACAGATACGCATGACTCCTAACACGTTAGGAAGCTGCACATTGCGGAACGATGATTAGGTAAGTCACTTCTTGACATTACATTACTAATCATCTGGGTACTAAATACCCGGGAAAAGGAAGAAAAGACCAATCCGTGTAACACAGGATCAGAAATATTTTCCCTATTAAAACCTTTCAAAAAGACCAAACCGTGTAACACAGGTTCGGTAATTTCTCATTCTATTAAATTCTTTCAAAACGACCAAACCGTGTAACACAGGTTCGGTAATTTCCAATTCTATTAAATTCTTTCAAAACGACCAAACCGTGTAACACAGGTTCGGTAATTTCAAACTCTGTTAAAATCTTTCAAAAAAAAGACCAAACCGCGTAACGCAAGTTCGGTAATTTCAAACTCTGTTAAAATCTTTCAAAAAGACCAAACCGCGTAACGCAAGTTTGGTAATTTTAAACTCTGTTAAAATCTTTCAAAAAGACCAAACCGCGTAACGGAAGTTCGGTAATTTATCTCGTCGATCAGTCTAAAACTTACTCGACCACTTATTAGGGTACTCGAATATTCGAGCTAAACTCAAACTTCTAATACCCGAGGCGAGACTAAGTCTCAAGCCCAGCGATAGTTATACAGATCATTGCTGAAAATAAATCTGTTTAACTATCCGAGTAATTCTGACTCCTCTCTTTCAAGGTAGCGAATCACTCCGGATCACGCGGTTCTGCTAAACAGTTCCACATAAACCCAAATTCGTATGTCCTGCTAAACAGTCCCATACAAACCTCTTCGCAGATACGCATGACTCCTAACGTTAGGAAGCTGCACATTGCGAAACGATGATTAGGTAAGTCACTTCTTGACATTACATTACTAATCATCTGGATACTAAATACCCGGGAAAAGGAAGAAAAGACCAATCCGTGTAACACAGGATCGGAAATATTTTCCCTATTAAAACCTTTCAAAAAGACCAAACCGTGTAACACAGGTTCGGTAATTTCCATCTCTTAAAAACACTCAGAGTTTTTTTTTTCTTTTTTCTTTTTTCTTTTTTTTGAATTAAAACTTTGTCAAAGCAAACAAAAATCAAACACTCAGAGTACAAATCAGATAAGTACACACTAATCACTCAAAGAGTTCTTTTTTTTTTAATGATGGAAGAAAATATCAAACCGTATAACACAGAATATAGTAATTTCTTCCTTTATTGAAAACTTTCTAAAACCATGGAAGAAAAACCAAACCGTGGAACACGGAACCATCAATTTCTATCCTTATTAAAAACCTTCAAAAGGAATGAAGAATTTACCATCTTTGATTGATTTCAATAATGGGCCAGTCATCTCTTACCGAGAATAACTACGAGAGCATGATCTTTGCTGAAAGCAAAACTCAAGTAGATTGATGAGATTTTCAGGTGCTGACTCTTTTTAACAGGTGAAAAGCATTCTGATGAGGTTTGAAGGATGCAGGAGTAGATTCTATACTCCGCTGGGAATTGAAGTTTCTGAAACTGACTCCTGAATGAACAATTTGATCAAGGAATTCAACTCAAAGAATACGCTCAAGCTTCCCTGGTTTCCATTTGCTAAGAATAAATATCCCAGTTATCATTGTGTAATATCTTTTTTGACGCAAGTCATAAAAGATGCCCCTAGTATGATGTGCTTCCATGACAAAGTCTTAAAAAAAAGCAGAACCAAGGTAAGTAAGAAAAATTTATGTTTGCAAGGGTTCTTTCTTTGGTATAGTGGTAAAACCAACTCCACAAAGGCTAGAGCGCAAGAATTCTTCATTTTGCTCATTGCTTGAGGCTTTGATGTTTCAGGCAGGTCTGAATAACAAATCTCTTGCCCTTCTTTGATTCTTAAACTAGGATCTACTCTAGATTTTTCTTTACATTTCGGAAGGTGTACACCCATTCTCTCCAGTACCAAACACTTTTGATTCTAAAAGAAAACAATGAGAAACAAGGAACAGACTCCTAAGGACTCTTTCAAAGAAGACTTACAATATTCAAGGGACTTGACTAAATTTTGATTCACTCTTAAATCAAATGTATCATTTTTTAAATGGTAAGGTCAGCCACTCTCAGAGTAGTCTCAAAAACCATGTCAAGATGACCTAATTTCCTCCATCGGGATTTCCGTCATGGTTATACCCCTTCGGATTGCTCGGTTTTAATGCCCCTAGTTTAAAAAGGTGCCAAAGTAAGTCTCGCTGACACTATTCGGATTCTCGGATCCTGCCCTGTAGAGGTTGCTTCTCGGTCTCCTTGATTTGTCTCTTCAAAAGAAGTCACAACTTTTAATTTCCAAGTTTTCAGTCTAAAAGACCACTTGTTTCAATTTTTGCTCTGCAAGTTTTCAGTCTAAAAGACTACCTATTTCAACTTTTGCTTGCACTTAAACTTGGGAATTTTACATAACTGAGGAACTCCTTCTGCTTCCATTCAACTCAACTTTTCATGGGAAGTCTTTGCCTCTGAATAGATTGCATCTTCAAGATTTCAACCCAGCAAACCGCTACCCTTACTATCTGGTAAGTCAATCCCTTTGCTTGTTGACTTAGCAAGTGCATATCTCTAGGCCGCCCTTTCGGGTTTTCAACCTAGCGGGTCTTCAGACTCTCATTCTTTTGTTTTTCTTTTCATTGGTCTCGAACCTTTGCTTGTTTCACCAGAAAGACTTTCTAGGTGGGCTTGGGTTCAAAAGGGTTGAATACCTAAGGTTCTAAGGATTTGGACCGAATCTGGTCTAGCCAGACTACCTACGTACCTCAAAAATGGAGGATCAGGTCCGCGTAGTTCGCTCTGGGATTTTTCAAAGAATGGTTTAGCATTTAGCTTCAAAATTTTGAAAAGGGATTTTATCCCAAGGTTTGACCGAACTTGAATTAATCAAGTTGCCTACGTACCCCTGAAGAAATGGGGATCAGGTCCGACGTAGTTCGGGTACATAAATGCCCCGGGTTTATAATTTGTTTGAAAAGAAATGTTGGCTTTAAATTGTTGGCCCAAAGGGTTTACAAATGGATTTTAAAACATTAGGATTTTGGCTATAAAAGCTCAAACGATCAATGATGGCCTCCTGATGTATTTGATGTACAAGCTCGTTTGCTTAAGATTCAAAGACTTAGAATTTTCTAGGAGTCTGACGGCATGCCAAGCAAAACTTCAACCACTGTGCTCCGCTCCCATCTCAAAGATCTTGGTTATATGCTCTAGATTCCACAACTCCTTGTCTGAAAATCTTCTCTCAGTATCTCATCAGCTCTACAGGATGTCTGATGCTTATCTCTTTAAAATTTTACTCTTAAACTGGATGTCTAAAGCAGGTGAAGTCTTGCTTTGCTCAACAACAGGGCATTCCCCTGGTTTATCCTTATAGGATCAAGCAAGACTACCTCAAACCCTTATAAACAGGTTTATCAATTCTTTGCGCTCCTCAGGAGATAAAGTTTTGCCAATCCATCTTTCCCGAGTTTCGGATTTCGATACCACTATCAATGGCTTTGATTTCTTATTTAAGTGGCCATGCTCGACGTTCTTTCTCTCGTTTGACAATCTTTCAGATCTCGAGGTGAATTTCGTCTGCATTCTCATCCGAGAAGGGGGTCTTTAATTATTTAAGCATTAGATCCAAGAGTGAATCATAGAGTATCAAAGATATGAAATCAACCACTTTATAGAATTGAAGACTGTAAGTTCATTGATGATTTTTGACACGCCTCAATGGGCTCTTCATCAGTTCTGATAGAAAACAGAACACTGACTCTATATAAGAAAGACTGACAGATATGTCACTTTTTTTTTTAACATCTACATAACTGAACTTTTTCAACTTAGAGAGAAGAAAGTTGATGTACACTCAATGAAAGACAAATCTAAAAACACAGGACACTTCTTCAAAGGTAGTGAACTGACACTAAAAGTTTATAGGTGATACACCTTTTCTCATGATAATGATAACTATAAAGTTCAATCCCGGAGTAGGAATCCCAGAAAAGGCAATTCCGCAAGGTCTAGGTTAAATGGGGCAACAAAAGGCTTATGTTGACACTGTGGGTAAAACACTTGACTGCTGTATCGAATGAGTTCAGAAATGGTCGGTCTTTTGAAAGAATGGTCTTTCGCTAAACACAGACTGTTGACTTAGAAGCACACACACTAGATCAATAGTCATGGGATAAAGATTTTGAACAAATAGAGATAAGAGTATTCTTGAAACACACCAAAGGGTATTTTATTCTGAAAATCAAAGAAATACTGTCTATGAAGGTTAAAGAAAAATAGACAGTGATAATATGACCTACATCAACAGGGTCACAATGAATTCTCAATCCACACCTTTAAGTCTTTTTGAGTATAACTGCTCTTCTTTTGGGAATGAAAGAGTCAGGAACGATAAACATCCATGATCTAAATAAATTTCGATCTCAGCAATGATCATGCACTCAAAGAATACAGGTAAGATCAAACTTTTGCATTAATGTTTTTGATATGATCCAAGGGTAAAAGATATATGATAGGTAAACATGGATCAATGAAAAATCAATGGCTCAGATAATAAACCATGGCCATAAGAATGACAAAAGTAGGGTCAAGGACCAGATCTTAAATCTGAATGATGGATATCAACAACTGTATAATCAATATGATCAGAAATGATAGACCATGGTCATAAGGACAGCAAACGAGCTATCGGCCAGATCTCAAGACAAAACAGGTTGACAAATAAGGATCTAATCCTACTGAATGATGTATACATGGGAATCAAGACAAGGTAGATTGACTCCAAAGGATATCAATCATGCTTAACATGTTTTTGGATAAAATCCAGCAGCATAAAAGCTATACGAGGAGGTCAAGGTCCAGACTAAGTAAACCAACTCTAAAGAGTAGCAGTCATGCTCAAAATGTACTGCGAAAAATTCGACAGCATAACGGCTAAACAAGAAAGCCCATGGTAAGGTAAACTCATTGTTTAACTAACTCTAAGAAATAACGGTCATGCTCAAAATGTTCTGGATAAAATCCGACAGCATAACAACGCTAGACAAGAAAGTCAAGGTAAGGTAAACTCATGGTTTTCCTAACTCTAATAAACAGCCGTCATGCTCAAAAAAATATTCTGGATAAAATCCGGCAGCATGACAGCTATACAAGGGATCACCCTAGCTCAATCAAAGGTATATGAATGATGGTTACCAAAGAAAGGTGATCAACTGATGGACTAACCAAAGGTGAGAATATACAATAATAGGTCAAACCCTAAAATCAACAGATTAAGGACCAAACCTGGCCAAGGTAATGGCGGTAAAAAGCCACTGACCAGATCTAGATCTGAATAAGGAATGGATATAACCAACTGAAAGGAATAAGGAATCTCTGATTAAAAGAAGAACCCTAATATACATAATCAGTATATATAGGTATATACACATACACACAAATCCTAACCAGGGGCACCAGCCCTAATAAATCTAGCTGAGTCAAGAAAATCTCGACTCAAGACAGACTGATAAGTGTACTAGGACCGTGCTGTAGCCATGTAAAATGAGCTACCCTAGTTTACAAATGGGGCAAAGCTCCTAACTCTAGGCTCCACATGTGTGAGCAACACATGTTCGATCCTATATGAATGCAATATACTTATAAAAACACGGGTACTTCCTAGTTGGATTTCACTAGGTCAGTAAGTATATACATAATATATAAAAACAAAGTAGGGCTCCAGACTCAATCTAATGGGTACTATGCGTATGAAACATACTTAACATGTATAACACAAGTACACCTAGTGTTATACATAGTATGCTTCACTGCTCATCGGCTGCTGTAAACACAAGCACACCTAGTGTTTACGGCTGCAGCGCTGGCGCATAGCTTGGAAATAGATTCAACAGTACCATCAGGGTGTAATAACATCCCAGTCGGGTACGCATTGAATCTATCCCGTGGAGCCAATAATGAAAAACAATGAAAAACAATAATAAAAAAAATGACAATGCAATATATAGAAGGGCAACCGCTGCGAGGTCCACCTGGCCAGGTGCATAGTTACTTGTATACTGTGACATAGAGTCCAGTGTACGAACTATGTCCGTTTTACACACGAAGTGTCCAGGTGCTGAGTATACTACTGGTGCGGTGGCACTAGAAGGCGGGTATAGCCCTCACGGCTCCTACTCATAGTATCTCGAATAGGTCATCTGATAGTATATTCACAGCAAACCATAGCAGAAAGTAACCACAAAACAGATAATACATGCATGGTTGAAAGTGGTGTGTGAACCCTTGTTTTAATTATGCACCTATCTGGTGCCCCTGGATTCTAAGCGAAAAGGTTCCCATTTAAAATGATTTTAACCCAAATTTCTCCAAAGTTAGTAAAAATGGCATTTTAACAGAGTTAGGCAATGTTTCAAAAACTCCCCAGCAGAGTCGCCAGCCTGTAGACCCCGATCCGAGATAGGCGAGGGAACGAGTCCCCTAACACCCTCTGGATCATCCACGTGTGAAGGAGAGCTCTACCAGGGAACTCTCGAAACGGATGCCACCCTCATAGCATAGCACGAGTGGCGATGTAAAAAGAAAGAGATATGTCTTGATCCGGAACCGAGGCTCGAAACCGAGACATACCTAAAATAAACTCAGAGTCGCCATCCATGGATATGCCATGGAACTCTAAAATCAAATCCTCTGTGCAATGGATAACCATGAATATATATGGGTTCGTGCCTGGTTACGAATGGGGAAGGTCTGAGAGCACCCCCAATTCGTCCGAGTGCAAGCACTTGGTCTCTTATGCCATTTATTATTAACTCCAAAGAAGTTTGGGTAAAAATCATGTGAAATGGGAATAATCCCCAGGAGTCGTCTACCTAAGCATGCATTTCCTGAGGATAAAAATAATAAGCACACATAAAATAAAATGAAAGATGTGTCACCTAAGCATAGCTAGGTTATGGGTGACAAGCCTAATGGGTGTCTAAGTTCTGATGTGCAAACACATGCAAGCTATAGCTAAAGGTATAAGATCAGTACGATAAAGTAAGAAAACACATCGAAACATATAATAACAATACAACAAATCCTAAGACTCTAAATTATTAGCCCGAGTCCTCGGATGGTCTGGTATTCATCCAAAGAAGCCTACATATCCCCGCCTCCACGAGAATCAAGGCAACGTAATTCTTCGCGCCTATTATAAGCTATGATGCCTAAGACACCTAGCCCTCTATCCTAGACTCGATCTAAAAGACCGGACTAGTTATTAAAGTTTCTTGTACGATTATTTAAATTCCAGTGAATTGTGGATTTTAGGACACCCTATATGCCCTAACTAAATGCAGATTAGCCCTAAGCTAATGCAGGTGGTTCCTACAACCTATGTGTAACTAGGCTGTATTTCCTAAGGAAAACCAAAGGTGGACTAGCGTATCCTACTCTAGTCATCACTCGGCGATATGTATCGCCGACTGACCGGACGGAGGCGCTCCTATAACTCTAGGACAGACCCCTAACTCTAAAACAAACACACAGCAAACAAACAATCAAACAACCTATCAAAAGAAAAACCCTAACTCTAAAACTCTCTATCTAGGAGAAACTCCTAACTCTAGATGAAGATCTTTTGAAAACAAGATTTTAAAGGTTTTTGAAGAAGGTTTAAAACATTTATTTACAAAAAAGTTTGGCTGGACTTGGGATGTAAATCCCAAGCTGCGCTACATACCTCGTGGAAGAGGATCAAGCCAACGTAGTTCGAAACGAACTCTCCTAATTGCTACCTCTAAAACATTCAACACTTTAGATTTTTGATATTTTTTTTATGTTTTTGATGTTTTTAAAGTTTTTCCAATGTTTTTGAGTTTCAAATTTCTAATGTTTTTTGGGTTTTAAAGCTTTTCAAATGTTTTTGGATTTCGAATTTCTGATGTTTTTAGATTTTTAATTTCTGATTTCACCCTTTTGGTCAAAGACCTAAGGGAACACACAAAGCAAAACCCTAGGGCTAAACCCTAGGGCAAACAGGGGAAACCCCTAAACCAGGCAAGCTAACTATCAAAGATGACAAAAGGATCTAAGACCCAGAAGGTAAAGCTCCAATGAGACTGGGCAAGTCTCCAACAAACAAGAGTAATGACAACACTAAGGAGAAGCTCCTAAAAACAACTATAGAAAAAAAAGGGAAATGAGTCAAAGACTCTCTAATACTGCTATCTAAAGGACGAGTGAGTCAAAGACTCTCTAAAAGAAAAGGAATACGAGTCAAAGACTCTAACAATACCAATTAAAAGGATAAATGAGTCAAGGACTCTCTAAAAAAAATGGAAACACGAGTCAAAGACTCCAATAACACCAACTAAAGGATAAATGAGTCAAAGACTCTCTAAAAGAAATGCAAACACGAGTCAAAGACTCCACTAATACCAACTAAAGGATAGATGAGTCAAAGACTCTCTAAAAGAAAAGGAAATACGAGTCAAAGACTCTACTAACACCAACTAAAGGATAAATGAATCAGAGACTCCCTAAAAGAAAAGGAACATGAGTCAAAGACTCCACTAACACCAACTAAAGGATAAATGAGTCAGAGACTCCCTAAAAGAAAAGGAACAAGAATTTGCACATTTGGCAGAGGTAAAACACCCAGCCGGGCCGGACAGCTACTTAGCCCTAGGGTGCAACAAATGTGCGCCCAGTACCCCATAAGGGTAGGAGTATGAAGCAAAGCCGAGTATGGTGTTCTCCCAAAAACCAAACGACGCACAAAGAGGAGAACTAGCGAGAGAATGAGACCGGGCGGGTCTCCCAAACACACACAAAGATGGGCTCCAAGTAACCTTATCATTGCCCTTGCAAGGGGTAAGCAAGGCTAAGACAACTAATTGACCAAATTGGTCTCTAATTAACAGAGGAACAAATTGAGGTGCAACCTCAGAGAGGATTCTACAAATGAGGCAAAGCAGGCCTTCTAAAGGCTAATTACTTACAAAGCCAAGACAGATGACTCCCTAATAACATCAATAAAGATCAAATGAGTCAAAGACTCCCCCGATAACATCACCACACAAACGAATGATTCAAAGGCTCTCTAAATGAGGCAAGGCATGCCTCCTATGGGTACACCATTTATCAAAATCAAAGCAACCTCCTTGAGGTTAAGCTAAAAATGAGGCTTGCCTCCAAATGAGGATTTCCTAATGAGACAGAATATGCCTCCTAGTATAGGTTCTAGTATCTAAAGAAGTCTAGAAGACTGCGCTAGTCCACCAAGAGAGCAGAAAAGAGCTACTGGGCAATCTCAAATTTCCATTCAATTCTTATATAAACAAATCAAGTACTAAGCAAAGAAAGACTTATAACTAAAGAGTACACAACCTGTAATAATAGCAATCATAGCATGATAAACAACATTAATTAGCCCAGACCAGCCGCTAGGTAGCCTAATGAAGTAAAAACAATATCAAACACTTCAAAGCCAACCACAAACCCCAATACGGGGACTCCAATGAAATCAGATGATGCCAAAGTAATCATCTGATTTCCTACACGTATAATATTTCTACAAACCGCCTTGAAATCAGACGATATTCGTGTCAAGGACATCGAATAGTGCAGATCATCTGATTTCCTTCTTCAATTAAACCATTTATTTAAAATAAAAAAATAAGTATGATAAGCTTTCAAGATAGTCTCACCTGAACAGTCCATTCATCTTCAGAACCTAACTCAAAACTTAACATAAAAGAAGAATCTTAAATTTTCTACAAATTATACAAATGCATGCAATGATATTTCTGATTTTTATAAATTTTGGTGCATAACAGGGGGCATCAACTTGTGCAGATTCAAGTGCAAAAAAAACGGTGAGCCACAAAACACAAAGACGGGCTCCAAGTAACCTTATCATTGCCCAGAGAAGGGTTCTTTTAAAAAAAATGGTTAAAAGAAATCCAAAAGGTTGGGTAGGCCTACTAAACAAAAGAGGGGAGCGCTACTTGGATTGAGAGAGTCACCTAAAGATGGGCTTGGGCTATCGCCTTCATCGCCCTCATCTAAGCAAGCCTAACACTTCAAAAAGCTTCGTATCTTGAAGCCAAAGATGCGATCTTCTACTACTTTTTCAAGCCACAGGGAGGCCTCAACGACAAAGGCCAACTTCACAATACCCGAAGTGGCTTGCTAAATTCTTAACTCCTACTGGAGTAGTCGGTCTTAACAGAAGTGTAACAGAAGCAACTTCAACACCCCTTCTTTCTTTTTTTTACAAGGATTTTCATTCATCTATAAACTATCACCTATAACAATTCATTATTCTAACGGGTCACAACACTCATGATCATTCAATTAAACCAAAAGGAAAACAACAATATGAAAATCAGTAAAGCTCATAAAGCAATTAACTATAGTTGTGCTAGTATCATTTTCTAGAAACAAAAGCAACTAATGGCAACTAATGCAAATTAAAAAAACAGAATTAAAGCTGGACAACACACAGATGAACTGACATCGTTAAGATCTACACATCTTGAACAAGGGTACTAAATGAAACAAGCAATGGGAATAACAAGATTTTCACTATATTTTTTTTACTTGATCGGCATATTGATTTTGTAATTAAGGCTCAGTATGATCATCCAAATCTTTAGCTGTGCATAACAAAGTCCAAAATTGAAAATGAAATGAAGAACATATCATGAACAAAGCGCTAAGAATCAGCAAGGTCTAGCTTATACTATCAACCACAAGCATTAATTAACTCTAAATTAAATAGATCTTTAGGAATTAACTGGAACATCATAAATATTTCCTTTAATGACTGACCTTTACCACCGTTTGAGAAGAGTATACGATTAGATTTCAGATGACGATCTCATCGGAATTTTTAGGAGCTTGCAATGAAATCTGCTTGAGCAAATGAGATTCAGAGAATTTAAAAATGTCTATGATAGCAGATCACCAGATTCCAGCGAATCTAGCCTGAAAGAAAGATCTCAACCCTGTCCAAATCTCCTTATATAATCAATCTCCTCTCAGATCTGAGCTCTTGTAAGGTTCTTACAGAGATAAACTAAGACAACAGAAAATTCGAGCAAATAGGGTAAAAGAAGTGAATGATGCTCGAATTAGGGCTTAAATCTAACCGAAAAAAAAATCTAGATTTGGAATTTCCGAACAAAAAAAAAATCTAAGGCAGGGGAGAGAAACTCAATTTTAGATCTAACAGCAAAAGGTATGTATCTATGGTTTAGGTACGTAGATCTATGGTTTTTAGAGATAGAACGGATTTAGGGTTTCTAAGTGATAAGAAAACAGCGATATCTGCTACGAAGGATGAAGATAAGAAGAGATCTATAACGGTTGAGTGAACAAAAGGCTTGGCCAGATCTTAACAGAGATCAAACGGAGAAAAAGAGTTCTTACCAGAATTTTCGCAGATCCAACTGGAGAAGATGATAAGGTTTAGGTCGGTAGATTAGTCGGTGAGAAGAGAATGAAGGAGACGATCGGAAGCGGGTATGAGTCAGATGCCCGGCAGATTTGCCGGATTCCGGCTAGAAGCTCGCCGGAAGAGATGATCGGCCGGATCTCTCTCTCTCTCTCTCTTCTCTGTTTAGACGAGAATGAACAGTTTTTTCTCCCTTTTTCGATGATTTTTATATATATTTATATGATGGCTGTTGATATCGGCACTCCCCATTTGATGGGTGCGCAAACATTGATGGGCGCGCGAATCGAGCGCGACCTGAACGGGATTATGTACCCCCCTTCTTCATATAAATGATATATTTAACTCCCTTTTTCTCACGGACAACCCCCTTTCAGATGTTTCACCCTCCTTCTGGTCCGTATTGCGCTTACTCTCTTGACCTGTTCACTGAGCAAACGCGCTCGGATCTCGACGAAATTTTACGGAGACCTGAGGGAGACCTTAAGCTATCCCAGGGTTCAATTTGGGACCCCAGCTCACTGATTTGACGAGGTTTCGCACAAGCAACACGAACTTGGGTCCAGTCAAAATGGGGTGTCTACACCTATCTCTTCTCCCAACCTTCTCAAATGGTTATTGGATTGCCATTCACACCTAAAATCCGGGTTTTTTTAACACATCTTCCACCCATAAAAAATAATCGCATCTCCAAGTAATACCATCCTACGCATTATACAGATGTCAGTTCAACCTCTAAAATTGCCTACAAATAAAATATCACTGAAATCATCTTTACTTACGTTGAAATGACATGAGTAGAAGACCCGTTCTTGATTACCATGCACATTAGTCTCGGCTATTTTCAGAGTAGCTTTCTTCTTACATTTACATAGAAGCACGGGGACTCTGAACAGGGTTGACCTTCCATCACTATTGGAAGATGAAGCCATCAATTTCTTTTACCTAGTTGCAAAAAATAAATTAAATATTAGAAAATGAACCCTCATATAATAATTGTTCAGTACAAATTTTCCTTAAAAAATGAACCCTCAATTTCTAACAAATACAACCACTAACAATTGTTATGTACACATTTTCTTAAAAAAAATAAAATTCGTCTTTCATCTTTAATGTTTCAATGTAAACATTAATAGAGGCATTTGCTGAAGGGAACAATGCTTATAGAGGTACTTGATTGAAAAAAAAATGATAAAGAGAATTTATTAAACATCTTTAGAATGATGAAGTTTCTAGCATCATGATACCTCAACTTTATCTGGAAGCTTGACAACACCATTATGAGGGAAAAAAATCCATTCAAAAAATCCAATCCCATTACCAGAAAAAAACTCCATTAAAAAAATCCAATGGCATAAGCAAGAAAAAGAAATTCCAGCCATTTATACAGGCTTTAAATGAGTTGTTTTCAACTTTTTTTGCACAAAATAGCCCAACAATCCCCAAAATGGCTGAATAATCCACTGCCATAACCAGGATTTTCGAGGGATTGAAGAAAACCCATTTACAGATTTTCGAGGGATTGAAGAAAACCCATTTATAGATTTTCGAGGGATTTTCAGAAAACCCATTTATACATTTTGATTTTCAGAAAACCCATTTATAGATTTTAGAGGGATTTTCAGAAAACCCATTTATAGATTTTAGAGGGATTTCCAGAAAACCCATTTATACATTTTGATTTTCAGAAAACCCATTTATAGATTTTCGAGGGATTTTCAAAAAACCCATTTACAGATTTTCGAGGGATTGAAGAAAACCCATTTATAGATTTTCGAGGGATTGAAGAAAACCCATTTATACATTTTGATTTTCAGAAAACCCATTTATAGATTTTCGAGGGATTTTCAGAAAACCGAAACTCCATTTTCGAGGGATTTTCACAAAACCCATTTATACATTTTGATTTTCAGAAAACCCATTTATAGATTTTCGAGGGATTTTCAGAAAACCCATTTACAGATTTTCGAGGGATTGAAGAAAACCCATTTATACATTTTCGAGGGATTTTCAGAATAATATCCACCCATTTATACATTATAAAGGAAAAATTAAGAAACTTACAGAGAGAGAGAGAGAGAGAGAGAGAGAGAGAGAGAGAGAGAGCGGTCCGTCTCTGAGGGTGGAGATGATGGCTGCTTCGTCTCTGAGAGGGTGGAGAGAACGAGAGAGACACAGCTAGAGAGAGGCTGAGATGAGGGTTTTTCTCATTTGAGTTACAAAATGGGTTTTTGAACCGTATGGCTAAGAGAGAGGGTAGAGAGAACGAGAGAGACACAGCGAGAGAGAGGCTTCGATGAGGGTTTTTCTCATTTTGAGTTACAAAATGGGTTTTTCAACCGTATGGCTGAGATCAATTCCATTTTCATCGAACGGTGTTTTAAGCGGGAGGAGTAGAAAACGTTTCCTAAGGGGCGAGGTTTCTGAGTTACAACTAAGATAGCTTATCTGAGCAAGCCACTATAAATACACCATCTACCATGTTGTTTGACTCATCCAACCCGTTCATTCCATAGAGGCTGACATAGATAGGTTGCTCCTAGACCAACCCATATTTATAGAAAATGCCTTCTAGAGTTCCAACCACAATAGAACTCTATTTGGCTTAATTTATCCAAACTTAACTATAGATGAATTGGGCTTCACACTAACCATCTCTATCTCAATAGGGTTGAGATACACTGATTACCCTTACACCCTTTACTAATGTCAATTGATGACTCTAGTCATTTCACTCTTAAACCTCGCCCCCCCCCCCCCCCCCCCCCCACACACACACACACATATATATATATATATATATATATATATATATATGAGAATAGAGTTCCTAACGTGTCACCTCATATGGCTTATATGAGGTGGCGCTTTAAAACATAAGGGGCCCATTTTGTTTGGATGATCCAAAGCATTCATTTGATAGGCCCTCACATAGATAGGGTGTGCCCAAAAAATTAACTTCATAGGATCATCCTAACCCTTCCATTTGTGGAGGTTGAAATGGATGGGTATAAACCTCCATAAATCTGCCCATTTTTAACCTCCATAAATGGAAGGGTTAGAATGATCCTATGGACCTGATTTTTTGTAGGCACCATATCCATCTAAGGGCCTTTCAAATGAGTGGTTTGGATCACCCCAAAAATGTGGGCCCCTTATGTTTTGTGAGCGCCACCTCATATAAACTATATGAGGTGATACCTTAGGAACTCTATTCTCTCTCTCTCTCTCTCTATATATATATATATATATATATATATATATATATATATATATAGAGAGAGAGAGAGAGAGAGAGAGGCTCTGTTCACTTGTTTTCTAGCAGCAGGAAAAGAAAAGAAAGGAAAAGAATCTGACGTGGAAAACCGGAAAAGAAAGGAAAAGAAACTGTGAGAAAATTCATTTTGTGAGAAAATTCCATTGTTCACTTGGCCGAGAAAGGAAAAGAAAGTATGCAGGCAAAGTGGTTTTCTCAGGAAAGTGATTTTCTCACCCTTTTGGTGAGAAAATTTAGAGGGAAAGTGCAAGAAAGTTCGTTTTCCACGTCATTATTTATATTTTCCACCTGTGTAATTATGCTTTCCCGAGAAAATAAGTGAACGGCGGAAAATGTCAAATCATGTCCAATCACGGGAAAATTTGGCTTACTTTCTTCTCCTTTCCTTTCTCAAGAAGGCAAGGGAACAGAGCCTAAGGGAATTATTTGAATTTCTCTTAAAAATCTGTGAGAATTACACATCACTTTTTTTGACTTTTTTTAACAAAGGCACCCATTCAACCCACATATTTACAATCCTACCCCCTCCTTTATGCTTTCTAACAAAGGCACCCATTAAAGCCACATAATTTCAATCCTACCCCCTCCTTCATGCTTTTTAACAAAGGCACCCATGAAAGCCACATAATTTCAATCTTACCCCCCTCCTTTATGCTTTTTTAATAAAAAATCTATAGGGTGATCTTAACCATCCGATGTAAGAGGAACAACATATTATGGAAACCTCTATCGATTGGAAGGCTAGGATCAGCGTATGGAAATGATTTCTGGGGCACAACCTGTTGATGTTGTGTTCCATCACATGGGCGGCTTGGATCAACCTGAGATGTGGTCCGTACAGTTCTTGGGGCGGGCACGGGTCCAAGATTCGTGACCCGTAAATTTTTCCGGGTCATTTTGACCTGGCCCGTGTCACTCGGACCCTTACGAGTCGGGTCAAACCCTGCCATATTTTTCAAAATCTTTTTGATGGGCTCAGAAATTAATCTCTTCAAATATTTGAACTGGTCTATCCCCCGCAGTTGGTGGGCCCAAATATTAATTTCTTCAAATCTTTGAATGAGGTAGGCCCCACCTGTATTTTTCAAAATGAATTGTACGCACCGCCCCATGATCCAAACCCTCCATTTGATAATCATAGCCCTCCGATCTAACGAAAAACTGCATATTAGGGAAACCTCTATAGATTGGAGAGTTGTGATCATCCAATGGAAATGATTTTTGGGGCACGGCCTATTTCCATTGTGGCCCATCAATGAATGGTTTCGATCATCCTATGGTGTGGGTCGTGCATTAACATTAAGGCCAAATTGTAGGCCCACCCAGATTTTTCAAATAAAGTTTGCGGTCAACGCCATAGGGATCCAAGCCATCCATTTGATGGGCCGCGACGCAAATAGGTTGTGCCCCCAAAATCATTTCGATGGGATGATCGCAACCCTCTGGTCTATAAGGTTTCTGTCATATGCAGTCTCTCTATTATCTATCATGAGAAGCTAAATATAATGTTTTCCCACTCCCCGTGCATCACATGGGATGTCTCACTAGTGTGTGTGTGTATATATATATTACTCAAATGGTATTTATTTGATGTGTTTACTAAACGAGCTGAACCCGCACCCAACCAAGCTCGAGCCTGGCTCGGCTCGGCTAATTAAAAGCTCAGCTCGGGCTCGTTCGTTTATTAAAAGAGCCGAGCTCGAGCTTTGTTGAATTTTGGCGAGCCAAACACAAGCATATAGTATAAAGCTCGTCACGAACACGAGCCGATGCTCAAACTAAGCGAGCTGAGCCCGAACACACCAAAGTTCGGCTCGGCTCATTTGCAATCCTAATCAAGACAACCATTCTTTAATAATTGCACATACACAGCTTGTCTTCTTCTTTTTAATCAATTTGTGAGAGCTTTTTGGGAATTGTAAGAATGGTTGTGCTTGTGCTGATATCATTTCCCAATTTTGAGTGTATTAAAGATGTTTTTTCATGTTTCAATGTATTTAATTGTTTTTACTGAGTTTTTTGTTTCAATGCCGTACCCAACTTGAATTTTTCCCATCCCGTTTTTTTACTGAATCACATTTTGCCACCTATGTTTTTTTTAGGGTTTTGCTAACGAGTGGCCTAAGGGCACTTGTTAAGCATCATTTAATTGCCCTCGGAAAATTAAATTTACGCATTCTTTGAGGTAAAAAGTCTCAAAACATGTGTAAAAGTCTAACAGGTACTGTTTCTGCCTTCGTAAGGGTTTGGCTGCCCCTAAAACCGACCTTGGTTAGCTCGGTCCCAGAAATATTATGCACGGAAAAAGATGTTTGGAATTTAGGAACTGTATTGCTTAACAAGTGCCCTTAGGGCACTCTTTAGCAAAACCGTTTTTTTAATAGGTAACCTGTGGTTAAGGTGGACCCTTACCGGTGTATTAGAAAGAAAGAGGTATTACGATCAAGAGAAAAGGGCACCAACCTTATCCCTAGATTCAGTTTCTAAGATAGGGGAATACAAATGATCTTAGAAGAATCAACTGCTTCTTCATACCATGATGGCCCAATGATCTTAGAAACAGAAACTATTGAGATGGCCCAATTAATTGTTAAAATCATCCATGCATGATGCAAAGTAGCTCAACACGCAATTGGGACTTGAGTACTAGGATACATAAATTGGGATTTTTGGACCTTCGTCGGTAGCGAGTAGGGGACATTTTTTCTCTAAACCTCCTGCCATGGCTCGATTTTATTGTTTGCTTCACTTTCTTCATTGGGATCTTCCTCTTGTGAATTTTTTTGGGGACATTTTGTTCAAAGAAGATTTCTATGGTGCATGTATCCTCTTGATCTCAGTTATGCAAGAAAACAAGGAGAAGAGGACGAATCCCCATAAGATGCCAAAACACAGTGAAAATGACAAAACCATAGGTCATTTTCACTTTCGTCTTTATTTTATGAACGAGCTAATCTGGGTTAAAAGTGAAGGTTAACAACAACCACACTCCAATTTCGGTACAGATGGTAATGATAAGAACTTAGTTTGGGACAATCGTGTCTAGTTGTCATTTTCCTCGTCTCAAACGTATGGCTTTTACACCTTATCTCTTCTCCCCCCTTCTAACAAGAAGACGGCATAGTGGCCTACTCTTTAGTTATCTCTCTTGAATACTTTCTTTTTTTCATATTTCACAGACTCTTCTCTCAATCTGAAACATGGAATTGGAACCTCCTGTAACTGAAAAACAACATGTGATTTGCGTTCCATTCCCAGCACAAAGCCACATAAACGCCATGATGCAACTAGCCAAGCTCCTCAATTCAAAAGGCTTCTATGTCACCTTTGTCCTCACTGAGTTCTTCCACACACGTTTGATCAGATCTCGAGGCCCAGATTCCGTTAAAGGAACCGACGAATTCCGATTCGAAACGATAAATGATGGCATGGAGTCATCTGAAGAAGACACCACACAAGATATTCGGAAGCTCTGCTTTTCCACACAGAAGAATTGCCTCGCTCCATTTCGTAATATTGTAACGAAATTGAATCAGTCAGGGAACTTTCCTCGAGTTAATTGCATAGTCTCCGACGGGATCATGACGTTCACTCTACGAATTGCAGAAGAATATGGCATCCCTGGTGTCGTGTTTTGGCCCATCTCTGCTTGTAGTCTCATGGGGTTCATCCATTTTCCTGAGATGATCGAAAGAGGGATCCTTCCGCTCAAAGGTATCTTGTGATGATTTTGCCTTGTTGGAATTGAGAAATCTGCAAATTTAGGATGTTTGGTACCTAAACAATACACGAAACGCTCCATAGTGGATGGAATGCATTAGGCTAGGCCTTTTGCACCTATCCCATACCAGGTTGGGTTCCACCTGGTCCCATACCTTGGCATGAACACTTGACGTTGTTGCTGCCAATGTCCTATAAGCTCTCTCTCTCTCTCCAAACAATTATTAGTAGCTCATTTATAGTTTAATGTGTACCACATGAATGATTTAGATCAAATAGGAAACATTATAAGATCATGTGTCATGATTCATGTGATCATTTCTCTCTCATATATTATGTATGTTTTGGATTTGAGAACCGATTTTGAATCTAGAACTAATTATTGAACTCAAAATTATGTTTAGGCCCTGCTTGTTTTGGATTTTCATAATCCATTCTAGGTATGAAACTGATTATTGGACAGGAGAGGCCAAAAGTCCAAGTGGGGGCCACCATTTATCTCTTATACTTTGGTTTAGCACGGTCTGTATTCACGTACAATTAAGGTGGATTTTGCTTGAAGGATTGAATCGTCCAATAAAGGTAGATTTTGCTGATTTGAAGTAAATGGTTCGAATAATTGAGCAAGGATAAATGTAATTAAGAACTAAGTAGTTGAGGCTCTAATAATTAATGCTCTATAAATTTAGGGAACTGATATCAGCACAGCCCTATTTTGATACTTTCACAAACCCTTCTGTCTTTTAGTATTAAAAGAGCAGTCAAAAGGTTATTACATTTCCCAAAAAAAGCGTCTCACCAGCCAATTACTTAAGAAAAGACAGCTGGGTTTGTGCCAATATCAAAATATGGTTGTGTTGATAACATTTCCCTAAATTTATAATCTCTAAATATCTTTTTGCGAAATATGCAGATTATTTCTTATACTGAATATAAAAATCCAGCAGGTTCCGATATTTACAGGGCAGGATAGGTGTCCAACGCCAATGAGGTCCTCTTTCAAATGTAGATAGAAGTGCTCAGAGTACAAAAATAGCTATCTCATGCATAATTTGTTTCGTGCTCAAAATTTTAACCCAACTCTTCATGAAAATTTTATATGCATGCAGATGAGAGTTTATTGAGCAACGAGACCATTGATTGGATACCAGGTATGAGAGGTATCCGTCTCGTGGATTTCTCACGATTGACTAGAACGACAGATCCTGCCAACACTATACTCAAATTCATAACAGAGGAAATCCAGAATAGCTTCAAGGCTTCAGCTATAGTTCTAAATACATTCGATGACTTGGAAAATGAGGTATTAAGTGCTATGAAATCCATCTACCGTCGTGTTTATACCATAGGCCCATTGACATCGCATTGCCATCAGATGCCTGACAGTCATTTGAAATCTTTTACGACAAACTTGTGGATTGAAGAGACAGAATGTCTCGAATGGTTAGACAATCAAGAGGCTGCTTCGGTCGTTTATGTAAATTTTGGTAGTGTTACATTCATGACAAGCCAACAGTTGAATGAATTTGCTTGGGGGCTTGCGAATACAAAGCACCCTTTCTTGTGGATCATAAGGCGTGACATTTTGACCAATGGTCAAGCAAGTTTGCCAGAAGATTTCATGACAGAGATCGAAGGGCGGGGTTTGTTAGCAAGTTGGTGCCCCCAAGAGGAAGTGCTCTCCCACCCTTCCATAGCTTGGTTTCTAACACATTGCGGATGGAATTCCACATTGGAGAGTATATGTGGTGGTGTACCCATGATTTGTTGGCCTCAATTTGGCGATCAACCGATTAATTGTCGTTATACATGCAACGAATGGGGAATTGGCATCGAAATTTGTAATGATGTAAAAAGAGAGGAAATTGAGCACGTAATTCGAGGAGTGATGGAAGGAAAGAAGGGGGAGGTGATGAGGTTGAAGGCTATGAAGTGGAAAGTGAGTGCAGAAAATGCTACCGGACAAGGAGGATCTTCGTCTACTAATCTTGATAGACTAATTTCTGAGGTGCCTCAACTAAGCTATGACTGACTGAACTGCAGTAGCATGTATGACTATTTGAAGAATAGTTAAAAACTTGTGGAGTCAACTCTAAACTAGCCCAATTCGAATAGTTTCATTAGCAAATTGAATAGACTTGCCAAAAACTCCTAAGTAAAAGTTGAGCAATTGTTCCGAGTCTGCCACTTCTATTATGTTGAAAATGAAGCACCATTAACTGTTGCACCTAGTAGTGTTTGTATCTTTTAAAATATGAAATATAAATATATATCTTTAATGGATATATGGTTTGTGAGCTAGAGCTCAGCCTAAACTAGATCGAGCTCACAAACAAACCATATATCCTATAGTTGGTTTAGTCATCCAACCCATTAGTTTTATAGGTTATAGTTATGGTTATGGTTTATAGTTAGGGTTATGATTTGTGGAGGTTTAAAATGGGTGGTTAGAAATTACGCTCCTATAGATCGGATGGTTAGGATTATGGTATGGAGATGGTTTCTTAGGAACATCTTATCTATGTGAGGTGCTATAAAATGAATAGGTTGGATGAGTCAAACACCTATGGGAGATGGGGTATTGTAAGCTCTAGCGCAGGCTGAGCTCTAGCTCACGAACCACGCCCCCATTATAATATTCTTTTATTAGTATGAAAAAGTAATCCCATTTCGAGAAATGAGTCACTTGTTTGGACGTGTGGTTTTCTGTAATTTTTGTGAAAGGTGTGACATATACCACATACGGAACCACCTCCAGCCAAAATTTGTGTGCCAAAGTTTGATTTTACATGTGACATGGTTGGGTCTAGCATATCTACCAGCATCAAAAGGAGAGGGTGGCCTATTGACGATCAATTTTAAGGTGCAAGCGGGACCAATGATTTTACTCTTGGCGTGCTTGGTAGCCCACCATATTTGCAAGCATCAACATTAGATGGTGGTCCCACATTCTTGGGGCCCTACCTATAAAAGAAAAGGGAAGTGATATATTCATCCACTTTTCTTCCGTGCGCCACCCCCATCCATCTAGTGTATTTATTATTTCTCGTTTTACGCCAAACCCCTGATCGTTTCCGATTGTGGCAACGGATGATGGTGAGGGCCCCAACCGATTATTGGCGTTGGGGCCCTCACCATCGATTGTCACATTCTGAAACGAACAGAGCGGGATGGCCTGGGGAAGAAAATGGGGCGAATATACAATTGGTCACGTGCAGGGTGGCCTGGGGAAGAAAAAGGGGCGAATATACAATTGGTCACGTGCTTGGCATCGAGTACAATGTAAGCTAAATACAAGAAAACGAGTGCGCAAGAAAACAAGGTAGAGATGACGAATCCCCATTAGAGGAATACTTTAATACGTCACATGCTCAAGTAAACAAGAGAAGACGAATCCCAAGAAGGGTTAAAATGACAAAACTAGCCCTCCAATGCCATGTGGCATGTGGGGATTTGTTGGGTTCCATTCTCAGTCTCCCTAGCAGTGCTTTTAATTTGCTGAAAGTTACCAATGGGGGCGCCCTTGAAGATAGTTTTTGCAAGGGTGCCCTTCATTGAGTTCATTCTATCATTCCTAATTTTTCACATGCCTTGATAAAAAAACACATATTCTGAGATTTAATCTTCAAAACATGTGTAAAATTTCATTTCAAAAACTTTTTGCTATAATACCATGTGATACAGCCAAGCTTTTGGAGAAATTAGTTGTTTCTCACTCCTATTTTGGTACAAATGATAAGATTAGCAACTCTGCTTGGGCACACAAGCTTGTCCTGGTGCCATTTTCCTTATGTCAAACGTACGACTTTTACACTATCTCTACTCACACATTCAACAATTAACTACAGGCTAGAAAACAACTTGAGCATATTTTTCTATTAATACATAAAAAATACAAGTTGTATTGGCTTGGTTCATTTTGTAAGATCTTGTGTGGGCAATTATTGATCTAAGATCGATAATCTAGATTAAAGAAAGAGATTAAGAGTGAAATGACTAGAGTTATCCATTGACATCAGTAAAGGGTGTAAGGGTAATCAGTGTATCTCAACCCTATTGAGATATAGATGGTTAGTGTGAAGCCCAATTCATCTATAGTTAAATTTGGATATATTAAGCCAAATAGAGTTCTATTGTGGTTGGAACTCTAGAAGGCATTTTCTATAAATATGGATTGTTCTAGGAACACCCTATCTATGTCACTTCTATGGAATGAATGGATTGGATGAGTCAAACAACATGGTAGATGGTGTATTTATAGTGGCTTGCTCAGATAAGCTATCTGAGCTGTAACTCAAAAACCTCGCCTGTGTGCACACACACACACACACACACACACACATATATATATATATATATATATATATATATATATATATATATATTACTTAATGCTATTTATTAGATGAGTTTACAAATGAGCTGAACCCGCACCCAACCAAGCTCGAGCCTGGCTCGGCTCGGCTCATTAAAAGCTCAGCTCGGGCTCGTTCGTTTATTAAAAGAGCTGAGCTTGAACTTTGTTGAATTTTGGCGAGCCGAACACGAGCCTATAATATAAAGCTTGTCACGAACATGAGCCGATGCTCAAACCAAGAGAACTGAGCCGGAACTCACCAAAGTTCGGCTCGGCTCGGCTCATTTGCAGTCCTAATCAAGACAACCATTCTTTAATAATTGCACATACACAGCTTGTCTTTTCCTTTTTAATCAATTTGTGAGAGCTTTTTGGGAATTGTAAGAATGGTTGTGCTTGTGCTGATATCATTTCCCAATTTTAAGCGTCTCAAAGATGTTTTTTCATGTATTTAATCGCTTTTACTGTGTTTGTTTTTCACTGCCGTACCCAACTTGAATTTTTCCCATCCTGTGTTTTACTGAATCACATTTTGCCAGCTATGTTTTTTTAGGGTTTTGCTAACAAGTGGCCTAAGGGCACTTGTTAAGCATCATTTAATTGCCCTCGGGAAATTCAATTTTCGCATTCTTTGAGGGAAAAATCTCAAAACATGTGTGAAAGTCTGACAGGTACTGTTTCTGCCTTCGTAAGGGTTCGGCTACCCCTAAAACCGTCCACGGAAAAAGATGTTTGGAATTTAGGAACTGTATTGCTTAACAAGTGCCCTTAGGGCACTCTTTAGCAAAACCCTTTTTCTAATAGGTAGCCTGTGGTTAAGGTGGACCCTTACTGGTGTATTAGAAAGAAAGAGGTATTACAATCAAGAGAAAAGGGCACCAACCTTATCCCTAGATTCAGTTTCTAAGATAGGGGAATACAAACGATCTTAGAAGAATCAACTGCTTCTTCATACCCCTAGAAACAGAAACTATTGAGATGGCCCAATTAATTGTTAAAATCATCCATGATGCAAAGTGGCTCAACACTCAATTGGGACTTGAGTACTAGGATACATAAATTGGGATTTTTGGACCTTCCTCGGTAGCGAGTAGGGGACATTTTTTCTCTAAACCTCCTGCCATGGCTCGATTTTATTGTTTGCTTCACTTTCTTCATTGGGATCTTCCTCTTGTGAATTTTTTTGGGGACATTTTGTTCAAAGAAGATTTCTATGGTGCATGTATCCTCTTGATCTCAATTATGCAAGAAAACAAGGAAAAGAGAACTAATGCCCATAAGATGCCAAAACACAGTGAAAATGACAAAATCATAGGTCATTTTCACTTTCGTCTTTATTTTATGAACGTGCTGATATGGGTTAAAAGTGAAGGTTAACAACAACCACACTCCAATTTCGGTACAGATGGTAATGATAAGAACTTAGTTTGGGACAATAGTGTCTAGTTGTCATTTTCCTCGTCTCAAACGTATGGCTTTTACACCTTATCTCTTCTCCCCGCTTCTAACAAGAAGATGGCATAGTGGCCTACTCTTTAGTTATCTCTCTTGAATACTATCTTTTTTTTCATATTTCACAGACTCTTCTCTCAATCTGAAACATGGAATTGGAACCTCCTGTAATTGAAAAACAACATGTGATTTGCGTTCCATTCCCAGCACAAAGCCACATAAACGCCATGATGCAAGTAGCCAAGCTCCTCAATTCAAAAGGCTTCTATGTCACCTTTGTCCTCACTGAGTTCTTCCACACACGGTTGGTCAGATCTCGAGGCCCAGATTCCGTTAAGGGATCCGACGAATTCCGATTCGAAACGATAACTGATGGCATGGAGTCATCTGAAGAAGACACCACACAAGATATTCGGAAGCTCTGCCTTTCCACACAGAAGAATTGCCTTTCTCCATTTCGTAATATTGTAACGAAATTGAATCAATCAGGGAACTTTCCTCGAGTTAGTTGTATAGTTTCTGACGGGATCATGACGTTCACTCTACGAGTTTCAGAAGAATATGGCATCCCTGGTGTCGTGTTTTGGCCCATCTCTGCTTGTAGTCTCATGTGGTTCATCCATTTTCCTGAGATGATCGAAAGAGGGATCCTTTTGCTCAAAGGTATCTTGTGATGATTTTGCCTTGTTGGAATTGAGAAATCTGCAAATTTAGGATGTTTGGTACCTAAGCAATACATGAAACGCTCCATAGCTGATGGAATGCATTAGGCTAGGCCTTTTGCACCTATCCCATACCAGGTTGGGTTCCACCTAGTCCCATACCTTGGCATGAACACGTGACGTTGTTGTTGCCAATGGTACAAAATCTTAAGTACCTAACCAATATGCCAAGATCTCCGAGCTGTTGGAAGATGTTAGCCTAGGCCCTTTAAACCTATCTCATACCATGTTTGGTCCCACCTAGTCCCGTACCTAGGCAGAACCCCACTTGGGACCGTAACAAAGGCCGTGTTTAGATCATAGTTCAAAAACTGAACGACTTACTCCAAATCCCGAAGTGGGTCGCGTCAACTTGAAGAACATGCAAGAAAATAACACATTTTTCTATAAACACATAAAAATATGCAATTTATAGTGGCTTGGTTCTTTTTATTCAATTTATAATCTGTAATATCTATAATCTGTAATATCTTAGTGCTCAGACCAGACACTAACATTGTTCCAGTTGATAATTTATGCTATCTTATTTTTAATACTTAATATATAAATTAGGGATATGCTAGGCAATTTTGCGGAAAGCCATTTCGCGGCTGACTGACACACAGGCTCACTTTTCAGCATATTTTGTCTTGTTCATTTGATGTGGCTGCTTTCTAATTCAAACGTCATCTTGAAATGGCTTTCCACGAAATTGGCTAGCAAATCCCTAAAAATTACAGTAGAGGCAGGTATCCACAGCCGAATCAGTGCCTAACACCACGGTGGTACTCTTTCTTTCAACTGTAGAATGAAGTGCTCATAGAGTACAAAAATAGCTATGTCAGGCATAAGTTGTTTCATGCTCAAAATTTTTCGACCCAACTCTTAATGAAATTTTTTATTGAACAACGGAACCATTGATTGGATACCAGGTATGAGAGGTATGCATCTCAAAGATTGCTCAAGAATGAGAACAACAGATCCCGGCAACACTATGCTCAAATTCATGGTAGAGGAAATCCAAAATAGCTTCAAGGCTTCGGCTATTGTTCTCAACACATTCGATGACTTGGAACATGAGGTATTAAGTGCTATGAGATCTATCTACCATCGTGTTTATACCATAGGCCCATTGACATTTCATTGTCGTGGGATGCCTGAGAGTTCTTTGAAATCCACTAGGACAAACTTGTGGATTGAAGAGACAGAATGTTTGAAATGGTTGGACAAGCAAGAGGCTGCTTCGGTCCTTTATGTGAATTTTGGGAGCCTTGCATCCCTGACATGCCAGCAATTAAATGAATTTGCTTGGGGCCTTGCGAATACAAAGCATCCTTTCATGTGGGTCATAAGGCGAAACATTGTGATTGACGTTCAAGCAATTTTGCCACAAGATTTCATGACAGAGATTGAAGGGCGGGGTTTGATAGCAAGTTGGTGCCCACAAGAGGAAGTGCTCTCCCACCCTTCGATAGCTTGGTTTTTAACACACTGCGGATGGAATTCCATAGTGGAGAGTATATGTGGAGGTGTACCCATGATTTGTTGGCCACAATTTGGCGATCAACCGACTAATTGTCGTTACATATGCAATGAATGGGGAATAGGCGTCGAGATCAGTAATGATGTAAAAAGAGAGGAAATCGAGCACGTTGTCCGGGAAGCGATGGAAGGAGAGGAGGGGATGGAGATGAGATTGAAGGCTATGAAGTGGAAGGAGAGTGCAGAAAATGCTACCAGACAAGGAGGATCTTCTTCTACCAATCTTGATAGACTAATTTCCGAGGTGCTTCAACTAAGACATGACTGACTTAACTCTAGTAGCCTGTATGAATATTTGAAGAATAGCTAAAAACTCTTTGATTCAGCTCAAAAGACAACCAATTTGAAATCTCATTAGCAAAATGAGTAGACTTGCCAAAAACTAGTGAGTAAAAGCGAGTAATTGTTCTGAATCTGTCACTTCCATTTTCTTGCAAATTAACCAACCTTTTTTGTCACGCCCCGACTTCACTGTGTAAATATTGTTGGGTTCTAGGTTTTCCCATCCTCTCTGATTTTTCTTACCAGCAGCATTAACCGTGCCCAACCCACTCCTTGGGGCCCGGCCCTTGGGGTTGCTGAAAACGCGTCTACACTGGGAGAAGGAGAATTCACATATATAGCCCGGAACTTTCTCTCCCTTTCCGATGTGGGATCTTACAATCCACCCCCTTAAGGCCCAGTGTCCTTGCTGGCACACCGTACTACATAGTTACGGCTCTAATACCATTTTGTCATGCCCTGACCTCACTGTGTAAATATTGTCCACTTTTGGATTTCCCACCCTCGCTGGTTTTGTTTTCCAACCAGCATGCTAACCGTGCCCGGCTCACTCCGTGGGCCTCGCCCCTTGGAGATGCTGAAAACATGTCTACACAGGGAGAATGAGAGTTCACATATATAGCCCTGGAACTTGCTCTCCATTTACGATGTAAGATCTTAGAACCTTAGCTGCTACACCTAATATTGTTTGTATCTTTTAAAATAAAAAAACATAGATATAGGGAAATGATATCTACGCCGAAGTGTTTTGATAAACATGAGCTCCACTTGTTTGACGTGTAGTATTGAAAGGAGGATCTTCTTCTACTAATCTTGATAGACTAATTTCTGAGATACCTCAACTAAGATATGACTAGCTTAACTATAGTAGCATGTATGACTATGTTGGCATTTTAATGAAAAAAATAAAATATTTTGAATTTTTTACTTGTATTTCTAAAAGTTTGTTTTATTTACAAAACTGCCATACTGCTTTTGAAATATGAGTTTTCATTCTTCCCACCAAAAGTGAATAATCCCACATTGGAAAGCAGAATAAAGGCTCATAGGTATATATTACTTTTCACTGCCCTAGTCTTCTGAATGAGAAGAGGAAAAATGGATGCCTACGAGCATGAGCCACCAAGTGGATCCGGTGGGCTTTTGGCTATACTAGATACACGCACTGCCTGGCCCGGCCAGACTCGGCCGGCCGCACGTTTGACCCGAAGTTTTTCCCCTTATTTTTTTTATTTTTTTATTATTGTCTGTTTAACTTCTCCCTTCTCTTTGCCATTTTATGAGAAGAACTTCGCCGTTATTGGATAAAAAACTTCGTCGTTCTTGGTGCTTTTTTCCTCCGACGCCAAAATAATTTTGCCATTATTTTGCATCGAGACCGTTCGGCACGCAATCTTTCACATCTGTAACGTCCGGAAAATGGCACTTTTTTTTAATGGGCGTTTCAAGAGTGTCTTTACTAATTTAAAGGGTGCATTGAACGGACACTTCCCTATATAAAAATAAAGTTTCATCTACGTTTTCCATACACGCCAGAATACAAAAAAATCTACCAGAAACAAAAGGCTCTCTATTTTGTTCTTTACTGTTATCCTTTTTCTCTTTCTCATTGTTTTTGAGCAATCAGAGTGTTTGTGTGCTTCGAATCTCTTCGAACATGCAGATTCTTAAAGATAGACTGTTGTATTCAGGGGGTGATTGTGTTCTACTGCACCGAAATTAGTTTCCGTAGAAGTGCAAATTCACCTTAAAGAGAGCGACCTAGTCCGTGCCTCATCTCGCCGCATCGAAGAAAAGGTTTTACTAACACTGTTTTTTTTTTTTTTGTTTCTCAATAGAAATTTGGGACTGTTAGTAATAAGTCCACCAGCAAAAGAAAAGATATAACTTATTAAATGAGCCCTCGTTCTCTTCTCCCATTTCATCAAGCCTTCACCCTGCAACACCTCAACACTCCAATTTTCATGATTCTGATCCTATCTTGATTTGAGCCATATTTTACAATTTAGAGCAATAGACTATTTGAAGAATAGTTAAAAACTCCTTGAGTCTACTCTAAACTAGCCCAATTCGAATAGTCTCATTAGCAAATTGAGTAGACTTGTTGTGAATCTTACATAAGTAAAATCTCGGTAATTGTTGTGAATCTTCCACTTCTATTATATTGCAAATTATGACAGTAACTGCTGCACCTAGTAGTATTTGTATCTTTTACAATTAAAATATAGACATAAATCTACAATATCCTTTTATTAGTAAGAAAATGTGCTCCAAAATAATCTCATTTCGAGTGATGGGTCACTTGTTCGAGGTGACTCAACTCAACCCACTTTCGAGTCTAACTGAAATTCAAGCTTTTAATCTATGATTTGAAGTCATCTAAACCTGAGTTACCAGGTTTAAAATAAAATAAAATGCCCATGCTTCAATAGATGCAAATATCAATGGCCATACTTTAGTCAGCCAGTACTATACAAACAAAAGAATTGTGTAAACGTGAAGGAATGAGGACTTAAAAAAATTGACCATCTGATAATTAATTTGAATCAACAAATTACTCCAAAAGCTTAAGATGTTAGAGTTGGTATTATTTAATCATTTGTACTTCAACACTCCCCCTCATGTGTGGCCCCTCCTTTTTTGAGGGTCGGCCATACACATGGATTTTTAATATCATGGAGTTGCTGGGTTTCGAACCAAGGACCTAGGTTTTGAGCCCAAGACCTACCATGAGGCAGTAGCTATGATACCATGTGAAACGACCAGTGACTCCAAAATCTTAAGCTGTTAGATTAAGATTTTGTTGGTGTTATTTAATCATTTATAAGTCAACAATTAAGATGAGATGCCTTTCTAATGTATCTTAGTTTCCAACGGCCATGACTTAGTGTATACGTGACATATGTAATTTGGTGATTGGGAGCATTTGGGTCACACACCAACAAAATCTGTGTTTGGTTGCCAATATAGCATCGAAATCCCCGGAGATCCTACCAAGTATGTCTCTTGGTTAATCATTGCATGCATGCTGATGCGTCACCCTTGTCTCCTCCCAAAGAAATTCATTCCAAAAAAAAACAAAAAAGGTGGGTGTTGGTTTGGATTCCTAGGGAATGCTTCTCTCTCTCTCTCTCTCTATATATATATATATATATATATATATATATATATATATATATATATATATATATATATATAGAGAGAGAGAGAGAGAGAGAGAAAAGTGTAGCTACACATACGTGTAGCTAACTTAGCTACACCAACGGCTTAAATTACAGTGGGCCCCACATTGTTTGGGTGATGCAAACCATTCATTTGATGGGCCCTCACATAGATAGGGTGTGCCCAAAAAATCAGCTCCATAGGTTCATCCCAACCCTACGATTTGTGGAGGCAAAATTGGACGTGTAAAAACCTTCACAAATCTATCAATTTTTGCCTTCACAGTTTGAAGGGTTGGGATGATCCTATGGAGCTGATTTTTTGGGCACACCCTATCAATGTGAGGGCCTATCAAATGAATGGTTTGGATCACCCAAATAATGTGGGCCCACTGTATTTTAAGCCATCGGTGTAGCTAAGTTAGCTACACGTATGTGTAGCTTCACTTAACTCATATATATATATATATATATATATATATATATATATATATATATATAGAGAGAGAGAGAGAGAGAGAGAGAGAGAAAACGGTTCCTACACATATGTGTAGAGAGTTCTCTACACACTAGCTTAAAATACAGTGGGGGCCGACATTGTTTGGGTGATCCAAGCCATCCATTTTAAAGGCCCTCACATAGATAGGGTGTCTACAAAAAATCAGATCCATAGGATCATCCCAACCCTACGATTTGTGGAGGTAAAATGGATGTCTTTAAACCTTTACAAATTAGTCCATTTTTTGCCTCCACAGTTCGAATGGTTAGGATGATCCTATGGATCTGATTTTTTGTGGACACCCTATCTATGTGAGGGCCTTAAAAATGAATGGTTTGGATCACCCAAATAATGTGGCCCCCACTGTATTTTAAGCTAGTGTGTAGATAACTTATCTACACATATGTGTAGGAACCTATATATATATATATATATATATAGAGAGAGAGAGAGAGAGAGAGAGAGAGAGAGAGGTTCCTACACATATGTGTAGAGAGTTCTCTACACACTAGCTTAAAATACAGTGGGGGCCCACATTGTTTGGGTGATCAAAGCCATCCATTTTAAAGGCCCTCACATAGATAGGGTGTCTACAAAAAATCAGATCCATAGGATCATCCCAACCCTACGATTTGTGGAGGTAAAATGGATGTCTTTAAACCTTCACAAATTAGTCCAATTTTTGCCTCCACAGTTCGAATGGTTAGGATGATCCTATGGATCTGATTTTTTGTGGACACCCTATCTATGTGAGGGCCTTAAAAATGAATGGTTTGGATCACCCAAACAATGTGGGCCCCCACTGTATTTTAAGGTAAGTCTTAAAATACAGTGGGGGCCCACATTGTTTGGGTGATCCAAACCATTCATTTGAATGCTCCTCACATAGATAGGGTGTCCACAAAAAATCAGATCCATAGGATCATCCTAACCATTCAAACTATGGAGGCAAAAAATGGACTAATTTGTGAAGGTTTATACACGTCCATTTTACCTCCACAAATCGTAGGGTTGGGATGATCCTATGGATCTGATTTTTTGTGGACACCCTATCTATGTGAGGAGCATTCAAATGAATGGTTTGGATCACCCAAACAATGTGGGCCCCCACTGTATTTTAAGGTAGTGTGTAGGTAACTTACCTACACAAGTGTGTAGGAAATGTTCTCTCTCTCTCTCTCTCTCTCTCTATATATATATATATATATATATATATATATATATATATATATGCACAAAGAACTGTACGGACAACATCATAGGTTGATCCAAACCGTCCATGTGATGGAACACAACATCAATAGGTTGTGACCGTAAAATCATTTCCATAGGTTGATCCTAGCCCTCCAATCTATAGAGGTTTCCATAATCTGTTGTTGTCTGAAGGTGCCCGAAAATTGTAAATATTTTTACAGGTGTGCAGAATTCGTAATATCCTCAAAAAATTAATAAGGAAAAGTAGTTTTTTTCGTAATTGTCATATTTTGATACCTCTTATTTGTAGTTTTTTCCGTAATTGTCATATCAAGGTACTCGTTGTTCGTAATTTTCCTCCCAAACTTTACTCCGTAATGATTATTATTGCTAGCTTCTTTCTTTACGTAATATTGCTAGCAACCTTTCAAGAAATAGTATTTCCGTGCAGTTTTTCATCACATCTAATAACACAAATCTCTGAATACATACAATTGCAAAGGATGGGGGGAGACATAGCGTTTGGAGAAGGTGGCTAGCAAATCAAGATTCGAAATTACCAGAGAGGTGCTAATGCCATAGATTTTGCAAATAATTCCGAGCATTCATACCATTTTTACCCTCACATAGATAGTATGTACATATATGTGGGGAGGGCAAAAAAGGGTAAAAATCATCCACATTGATGTGTTAAATGGACAAAATTCTCTCATTTTCTTTTATGCTATATAGTAGTAGATATATACTAGTAAAAAACTCCGTGCAATGCACGGGCCGACAAAGAATTGTACGGACCACATCATAGGTTGATCCAAACCGTCCATGTGATGGAACACAATATCAATAGGTTGTGCTCGTAAAATCATTTCCATAGGCTGATCCTAGCCCTCCAATCTATATAGGTTTCCATAATTTAAAAAGCATAAAGGAGGAGGGTAGGATTCAAATTATGTGGCTTTAATGGGTGCCTTTGTTAAAAGCATAAAGGAGGGGGTACGATTGAAAATATGTGGGTTGAATGGGTGCCTTTGTTAAAAAAAGTCAAAAAAAGTGATGTGTAATTCTATTAGAATTTTGGGAGAAATTCAAATAATTCTCTCCTTTTCTTTTTTGCTGTATAGTATACTAGTAAAACACCCAAAAAAAGGTATGATTAAATTTTTTTTTTACAGAAGTATTCAAAAAGGAAAATTGAAGAGGTCAATAACCAAAAAAATGAAGAGAAAATGAAGTTCAAAAGAAGGAAATATTTCTGAAATTAAACCACAACAAATTAAATCCAATAGAAACTAACTTCTTTCGGTAAGCTATGGTAAACAAAACACCCAGAAAATCTGTTCACTGAGCAAAAAAAAAAGATGCATCAAAATGTATAAAGAAATGTGGTTGAATTGGAAAATCTTAATTTAAGCATGAGATAAAATGTGCTTCTGTGAGATGCAGTCCATAGCAATTGCTTCATGTGTTCATTCATATTCATTTTTATTTATTGTTAACTGAATATTGGACTACATTATTTTTTTTTAAATGGTTATATTGGACTAAAAATTAAATTCAATATTGAGCCCAATAATCAGTTTTGGACTGAAAATCTAAGGCCGTGTTTGTTGTGGAATTTGAAACTGTGTTGTGAGTCCAAAACTGAATATTGAACTCAAATTATATGTCAATTGGATCATCCTATGGTGTAGGTTGCACAGTCCATTTTTCTAAAATACGGGGTGAATTCATCCTAGAAGGGGGTGAATTTATCAACTCCCAAAAAAACATTGCCGTAGTCAAAGCTAGTTTGAAGCTCCATCAAATGGACGGTTTGGATCATCCTATGGTGCTTTATAAAAAAGTGCTCTGAAGGTCCATCATATGGACGGTTTGGATGAATCCTATGGTGGTTTCTCAAAACAACTTTTCAAAACACTTGTTTGAAGGCCATCAAATGGACAGTTTAGATCATCCTATGAAGTTTCATATAACATTTTTGTTTATCTTCTCCAAGGCTACTTCTCGCCCATCCTTTGCAATTGCATGTGGTCATGTGATGTTAGCCCAATGCTGTTGACTTGTTAAGATATTTGTCTTATTATTATTGAAGTGTGGAAACTGCAAAGATTGGCAGAAGTATTTGTGCATAGGTGGCGTAGCAATAAATCATAATAGGCGGTAAGTTTTGTAGACAAATTACGGTCACATGGTACCAAAGTAGGAAAATGACGAAACAAATACCGATAGCTTGTGCTAGAATATGACAATTACCGTAAAAACTACAAACCATATGACAAAGTGTAACAATTACGGACAGAGAGAGAGATGTGGCCGTCATTTAGCAGTGATAGGGGGAGTCATTTTGGAGAGACCATAAGGGCATTCATGGTATTTTTGGAGAAAAATCATTAAAGGTGAAGGTTGGGATGTCAGAAAATGTAAATATTAATGCTGACATGTAAATCTCAGATAAAAAGAAAAAAAAAATATTTTTCCTCCTGCTATATTGTAGTAGATATTGTAGTAAATAGATATAGATACATAAGATTCTATCGAAGGAGCTTGTGGTTTCTGTGAATTTTGTGAAAGGTGACATCCATTGAATCCGGACCCACCGGTTAAAATTTGTATGTGAAAATATGCCAATTTATATGGTCGCACATGCAGCCCAAAAAACAGTGGGCCCACATTATTTAGGTGATCAAAACCGTTAATTTGTTGGGCCATGATGTAGATAGATTGTGCCAAGGAAATCTTCTCGACAGGATGATGATAACCCTTTGGTCCATGGAGGTTTTTATGCTTGGAGGTAGTTTTACACATGGCCCACATGGCTTGCATGGGCCACGATGCACAACCATCAGGATCGACGGTGACAATAAATTTTAGGGTTCCTAATTGGGACATGTATGTCCAAGCTAGACCTGGCAAACGGGCCTGGCCGGGTCAAACTCGGCCCGGCCCGTACGGGTCCGGGTCAAACGGGCCTGGTCAAAATGACCCGGAAAAGTTTACGGGCCCGTAGGGCCGGGTTGACCGGCGGGCCACCCGGATTTTTGACATATTTTTTAAGATTTTTTTTGTTTGTATAGGGATTTGCTAGCCACCTTCGCGAGCCATTTATGTTCACTATTTGAGAGATTTGTCTTATTGTCGAGGTGGTGCAAACTGCAAAGATTGGCAAAAGTACGATTTGTGAAAAGGTGGCTAGCAATAAATAATAATCATGGGGTACTAAGTTTTAAATGAGAAATTACGGACAAATGGTAGCAAAGTAGAAAAATTAAGAAAAAACAACCGAACTAAGATATGACAATTACTGAAAAAACTACAAAGAAAAAGCAAAAATTATGACAATTACAGAAAAAAAGTCAAAGTTGCCAAAATAAAACCTTTTGCACTTCTCTACGGGCACTCACTGGTCCACCCGGCCTGGCCCAGTTTTGATGGGCCGGGTGGACCCGCAGGTCAATTTCAAACAGGTCAATGATTGGTGACCCGGACACGTAATTTATGGGCAGGCCGGGCGGACCCGTGGGTACGGGTCACTTTTTGCGAGGTCTAGTCCAAGCAAGACCCATTGATTCTAGTCATGGAGTGCTTGGTCACCCACATATGCACATGAATCAACATAAGATAGTGACCCCACAAGCTTAGGGCCCTATCTAAAAGAAAGTATATTAAGTCATTTTTCTTACTCTGGTCACCTATTTATGACTAGTCACGGCAGAACAAGGAACTGTAAATGATCCATAAAAAAACATGCAGATATAGAAAATACAATGATAAAATTATCAAAGTTCAAAGCTAACACAAATTCACAAAATAAAGATCCAATTGTTATTAAAAAAAAAAGAGAGAAAAACTGTGGGAATTTGGAGGAAATGAGGAATGTAATAGTAAAAAATGAGAATAAAATCAAAGCCTAAATCAAAGTGTAAATGAAATACGTACAAAGCAGTGAATGAGCATTTTTTCTACTAATTAGATAAGTAAAAAATGAAGAAAATATTTTCATTTTCCATTAATCAAATAAATTACCCTAGTCATTCCTCTGAAAGTTAATGGGAATTGATGTGGCCCAACAAAACTCAACACAGTGTTTCAAAATGAGAAAAGAAAAGTTGTGTTAGTGCAATTATCAAAACATGATAGTACTAATTTCAGCTTATACTCTCTAAAGAAGAAACTTAAATAAATAAGTAAGAATTATCCTAACAAATTAACTGGAATATGCAGATAAACTCAAATAAGTAACTTCCCTGTTTCTTCTGACTCGTATCATTCCCACAAGCTTGAAAACAAGCTTGTCCTCAGAGTCGGAACTCAGGAAACCTCTGTTGACTATTAAACCAACTTTCCCAAGTTGCATCTTCAGGAAATGAATTGGACCATTGTTCCAAGACCAAGTCCTTAGAAAAAGGATTATTTATTTAAATCCCAGCTGTTATTTTGATTACCAAACTTATGAAGAAAAACCTAAATACTATAATATCTAATATCCCTCTAAATAAGCCATAAAAACATTACTTCCTTCTAAATTATGGCATAAAATTTTCCTAGGAAAAAATTCTCCTGTAGTCCAATACGGACTACTACTCATGTCAGTTTGTGTCTCCCTACGGGCAGAACAGTCAAAGGCATCATTGAAAAGTTTTTCTTAGGAAAAAAATCCCTTGCAATCCTAGACGGCCTAAGTACTCATATCAGTTTGTTCCCCCAACACGTAGAAAAGAAAAAAGCATGAGAACTATGTTACCGATCCAAAAAAAAAAAAAAAATGCATGAGAAACTCAAACAGGTGGAGATGCCTAAACCATTTGAATTGAGATGCATGCCATATGATAGACATTATCATGCATCTGATGGACATTACATGGATGGATGCCATACTCTGTAACATCCATCATACCATACTCTGTAATATGCATCTGTAATAATCATGTATCTGTAAAAGGTACTTTTTTTTATTGATAGAAGTTGGAAAAAATTCAGAAATTCTCATACCGAACTTGAGAAAATAAGGTGATTTGATTGATCTCTGCTCTATAGCAAAATAGTAGATCGGAATCTCTATATGGAAATGAACATTGGGAAATCTCAAAAAATCATAACTTGTCCACAAGAACTGCTGTACCTCGAAACACATATTGGGGGTTGGATTTTTCCGGAGAGAACATCAGTGATGGATTCCCGATCTCTTTTCTCTCTTTTCAATAGACTAATAAAAAACATAATAGACACAGACCCAACCCACAAAATAATTTGCCATGATTTACCAAAACCCCACTTATCTAACTACTTTGAAATTCCTAACGTCAAAAATGGAGAAAAACACTTACCTTCATAGAATGGAGGGAGAGGGAGTGCTAACAGCCATGGCAAAGGAAGCTCCTTTGCAACCTTTCTGAAACGGCTGATAGGGAAGAAAGAAGGATTCCCGTTTTAAGTAGAAAGTAGAAACACTTACTGAGAGAGAGAGAGAGAGATTTTAGGATGCCTTCCAATATAGAGCCCATTATAAATGAGAAAAATCAGGTTGATCCAAACCGTAGATTTGAGGGAGGAAGGAGGGCTGTGCCACATAGCAGTGAACAGTAAACCCCCTTTCCTCTTTATATATACTAGTAAAAAACCCGTGCGATGCACGGGCCGACAAAGAACTATATGGACCACGTCATAGGTTGATCCAAAGCGTCCATGTGATGAAACACAACATAAATAGGTTGTGCCCCAAAAATCATTTCCATAGGCCGATCATAGCCCTCCAATCTATAAATGTTTCCATAATTCCTCTTATCTTAAATCGGATGGTCAAGATCACCTTATAGTTTTTTAATTAAAAAACCATAAAGGAGGGGGATAAGATCGAAATTATATGGCTTTAATGGGTGCCTTTGTTAAAAGCATAAAGGAGGGGGTAGGATTGAAATTATATGATTTAATGGGTGCCTTTGTTAAAAGCATAAAGGGGGGTAGGATTGAAATTATATGAGTTGAATGGGTGCATTTGTTCAAAAAAGTCAAAAAATGTGACGTGTAATTCTCATGTGATTTTCAAAAAAATGGAAAATATGACATAAATAGGTTGTGCCCCAAAAATCATTTCCATAGGCTGATCATAGCCCTCCAATCTATAGAGGTTTTCATACTTCCTCTTAAATCGGATGGTTAAGATCGCCCTATAGAATTTTTATTACAAAACCATAAAGCAGGAGGGTAAGATTGAAATTTTGTGGCTTTAATGGGTGTCTTTGTTAAAAAGGCACGGGGATTTATAACATGGGTTTGAAGTGGTTAGACCCAACCTTATAACACATGATGCGGAAAAGGTGGCTCCTATCCAATACAAAAGCCCATGTAAAATGGTAGGCCGATGCCATCCATGGTTGGGCCCCGGGTCACCCGTGCTATGTATGGGTTTAAAGTGGTGAGATGCAAAGTAACAAAAATGATGTGCAAAAGGTGGGCCCTATCCACTAAAGAAGCCCATGTAAAATGGTAGGGCCATGCTATGCATGGGTGGACCCGCAGGCCACCGTATGCATACTATGCATGGGTTTAAAGTGGTGAGATTACATGTTTTCGTCGATAGTTTGATAGGTGCCCACAATCCGTATTTAAAATAATTGGATTTCATCAATATTTTGAAAAGCGTCCCAATCCGTAATATTGTGTAATTAATACAACAGTTTCGTACTTGTGCATTAAAAAAGCAGCCCCTATTGTTGACTTTTGAGAGGGGATTACTTTCCGGGAAAAACGTTTCCTGTTTGGCGGGAAAATACGAAGGCCATTTTGGACGGAAAATATTGTACGGGATAAACTTTTCCTGGAAAAGACAGAACTTGTCGTTGAAATGACGAATGACATTTTGGAAAGTTGATAGTTTACAGGTGAGTATTTTGTGAGAAAAGCAAAGACAGCTAAAATCCACAGATTTTACAAACAAATCAACATTGAATGGTGCTTTTGTTAAAAAGCATAAAATCGAAAAAAGAAGTCATCATTACGATTTTTTGTGATTTGCTAGCCACTTTCTCCAAGGCCACTTCTCGGCCTGTGGCCATCCATTATTGCAAAGATTGGCAGAAGTGCAAAGGTGTCTAGCAAAAGCATGAAATCGAAAAAAAAAGTCATCATTACAATTTTTAGGATTTTTTGTGATTGACAGATGTTAAGTTTTAAATGAAAAATTACCTACAAATGGAGATAAAGTTGGAAAATTACCCCAAAAGTACGAATAGGGTATATTAAGATATGACAATTACCTAAAAAAGTATGAAAAGGGTATGTCTTCTGCTTTTCGGGGCAAAACCTATCTCCCAAGCCAAAAAAACAACTCCTGTTAAAGAGGGAAATCAAAATTTGTTGGAGGGCTGAATCGTAAAGAAGCAGACAAAAAGCAGCTGGGGGAGGAAGAGACGATGACACGCGGCAGGGGTGAACAGTAAAAAAGCTTCCGGCTTATTATAGTAGATATATATATATATATATATATATATATATATATATATATATATATATATATATAGATACTAGTAAAAAATCCCATGCGATGCACGGGCCGACAAAGAAACATCATAGGTTGATCCAAACCGTCCCAACATACATAAGTTGTGCCCGTAAAATGATTTCCATATGCTGATCTTAGCCCTCCAATCTATAGAGGTTTCCTTCATATGTTGTTAAAAAAAAGTCAAATAAAGTGATGTGTAATTCTATTAGAATTTTGGGAGAAATTCACGGGGTGACAAAAATCCATGGGGGACGAAAAAAAAAGTTTCATAAAAAGGGTGTGTGTCGAAACTGTTTGAATCAAATGTAATAAAAAAATTGGATTTAACAAAGTAACATATTTGTAAAAGCTTAACCCGACCCAACTCAAATTCGGGTTGAACCCGACCCGTGTGGGAACATCCACGTAACAACGATGGTTTCAAATTATATATAGTGCTAATGTTCTCAGTACCATATTTTATAATGGCACTACTGGCCGTATTTTGATGATCGCACTCCTCACTGTATTAAAATGTACGGTATGGTCCGTACCATAGGATGATCCAAACCGTCCATTAGATGGGCCACTGCCGAAATAGGTTGTGCCCCAAAAATAATTTTCATAGGTTGATCCGAACCCTCCGATCGATATTTTATAATGGCACTACTGGCCATATTTTGATGATCGCACTCCTCACTGTATTAAAATGTACGGTATGGTCCGTACCATAGGATGATCCAAATTGTCCATTAGATGGGCCACTGCCGAAATAGGTTGTGCCCCAAAAATAATTTTCATAGGTTCTATCTCTATGTTACCTTCTTCTCTACATCTTTTTCTTCCTTTAGGTTCTTGATTTTCTGTATGAGGAATACCACGACTACTAGATGCAACTTCTGTTTGAGGTATTAGAGATTGACTTACACTAGTTTGTTTAAGAGGAAACACCTCCTCAAAAAATTCTTCATCTTTGGATTCTAATATAGTGTTTACATCTATGGAATTATGTTCAGATTTTACCACCAGAAATCTATAAGCTGCACTATTTTGTGCATACCCTATGAATACACAATCCACTGTTTTAGATCCTAACTTTGTTTTCTTAGGGGGAGGTAAGCTTACTTTAGCTGAACACCCCCACACTTCAAGGTATTTAAGACTTGGTTTTCTACCTTTCCCTAACTCGAATGGAGTTCTATTTTTATTTTTATAGGGTATTTTGTTTAGTATATGACAAGCCGATAATAAGGCTTCCCCCCACATGTTAAGTGGTAGCCCTGAACTAGTTAGCATGACATTTACCATGTCAATTAGAGTCCTATTTTTTCTTTCTGCAACTTCATTTTGTTGTGGAGAATAAGGTGCTGTCACCTCATGAATAATTTCATATTTTCTACAATATTCAGAAAATTCATTTGAGGTGTATTCACCACCTCGATCTGATCTAAGTATTTTAATCATTTTTTCTAACTGATTTTCCACTTCAGTTTTATATGTTATAAATTTTTCTAAAGCTTCATCTTTAGATTTAAGAAGATATACCATTGCAAATTTTGATTTACCATCTATGAAGATAATAAAATATTTATTTCCTCCTCTAGTAATAGTGTTTTTTAGGTCACATACATCACTATGTACTAGTCCTAGGATTTCTAAATTTCTTTCTATTGATTTAAATGGTTTTTTGCTAAATTTTGATTGAACACATATTTGACACTTTGGTTTTTGATCAATAGAAACATTTGAAATCATACTTAAGTTCACCATTCTTTTTATAGATTGTGAATTTACATGTCCTAATCTACCATACCACATATCATACGATTCAATAATATAAGCAGAAAAATCAGAAATTTTATTGATTTCATTCATGGATACATTGAGCTTGAATAAACCTCCACAAGCATAACCCTTTCCCACAAACATCCCACCCTAAGTGAGAATAAACTTATCAGATTCGAAGACGAGCTTGTAACCGTGCTTGTTCAACAAGTAGCCAAAAATTAAGTTCTTCCTGACTTCTGGAACATAGAGAACTTGGTGCAGTGTGAGAACCTTGCCGGAAGTGAGTTTGAGATCAACCTTCCCTTTCCCCATGACCTTAGCCGTTGAGGAGTTACCCATGAAAAACATTTCGCTTTCATCTACTTGATGATAGGTGACGAACGCACTTCTGTCACAACAGACATGTATAGTGGCTCCAGTGTCTACCCACCAATCACTCACATTGAACACCATGTTCACTTCAGAGTCTACGGTTATAAGCTTCTTCACTTCGGTTCCGTGAATAACAGTTCCGGATTCCACCATATTGGCTTGAGGAGCGGGTTTCGCTTGAGAGTTTTCGACATTTTGGGAAGTGTCTTTCCCCTTTCGATGTCGACATTGTCTAGCATAAGTTTTTCACAATTGAAACAACCCTCTTTTTTCTTATTTTTGTCTATCTTTTTGTTACTTTTGAAGTGGTTTCGGTTCTCCCTCTTCTTCTTGTTTTGATGAGACCCAAAGTTTTTATTTGTTTTCTTCTCACTAGTCTCAACAAGATTGGCCTTAGAAAGGAGTTCCGATTCTTTATCATTTTGATCACGATTCCTATGTTCTTCTATTCGAAGTGTTACTAGGAGATCTTCTAAAGATAATTCATCTTTTCTATGTTTAAGACTTTTTCCGAATTCCTTCCATGAAGGTGGAAGTTTATCAATAATGGTCGCCGAATGGAAACGGTCATCCATTTTTATTCTTTCTGCTAGGATCTCATTCAATAGGAGTTGGAATTCATGAACTTGTCCTAAGACGGGTTTTCCATCTACCATCTCAAATCTAAGATAGTTTCCAACTACATATTTTTTCACTCCGGCATCCTCGATCTTATACTTTTTATCTAAAGCTTCGCACATTTCTTTGGCGGTCTTCATTCCACAATACATGTGTGGACCCCGATCCGACGATGACGGTGAGGGGACAGGCCCCCACACCATCCTCTCTGGATCATCCACGTGTGAAGGAGAGCTCTGCCAAGGAACTCTCAAAATGGATGCCACCCTCATTGCATAGCACGAGTGGCGATATAAAAAGAAAGGGATATGTCTTGATTCGGAACCGAGGTTCGAAACCGAGACATACCCAAAATAAACTCAGAGTCGCCATCCATGGATAGGCCATGGAACCCTAAAATCAAATCCTCTGTGCAATGGATAACCAGAAATATATATGGGTTCGTGCCTGGTTACGAATGGGGAAGGTCTGAGAGCACCCCCAATTCGCCCGAGTGCAAGCACTTGGTCTCTTATGCCATTTTCATTAATTCCAAAGAAGTTTGAGTAAAAATCATGTGAAATGGGAACAATCCTCAGGAATCGTCTACCTAAGCATGCATTTCCTGAGAATGGAGAAATAAACACGTAAAATGAAATGAAAAATGTGTCACCTAAGCAAAGCTAGGTTATGAGTGACATGCCTAATGGGTGTCTAAGTTTCTGGTGGACACGCACATGCAAGCTACAACCAAAGGTATAGTATCAGTACAAGAAAGTAAGAAAACATATCAAAACATGAGACACAAATCTATGCTATGTATGACGGGACAAGACAAGTCCTAACTCTAATGCAGGACTGGACTCGGACCAGAATGGCCATCCATCCTAGCTGCGCTACGTATCCCGGCCTCGGGAAGAATCGGAGCCCACGTAGTTCGATGCCCTATTCTAAATTATGATGCCTAAGACATCTAGCCCTCTATCCTAGACTCGATCTAAAAGACCGAACCAGTTATTAAAGCTTCTTGTATGATTATTAAAATTCCAGTGAATTGTGGATTTTAGGACACCCTATATGCCCTAACTAAATGCAGATTGATTAGCCTTAAGCTAATGCAGGTGGTTCCTACAATCCTATGTGTAACTAGGCCGTGCAACCTAATGAAAACCACGGGATGACTATATGCCTAGTCTAGCCATCGGTTCGACTAAATGTCTAACCGATCGACTCGAGGCCTCCTAACTCTAGGGACACTCACACGACAGGACATACCATATCAATACAAATCAAGACAAACTCCTAACTCTAGAACACAACCTAAACAGCTAGGACATACTCCTAACTCTAGAGGAAGATCTTTTTGAAAATGGTTTGAATATTTTTGTAACTTTGAAAGATTTAAAATTTTTATTTTTAAAGGTTTGGCTGGACTTGGGATGTGGATCCCAAGCTGCACTACGTACCTCGTGGAAGAGGATCAAGCCAACGTAGTTCGAAACGAACTCTCAAACTACGCTTATAAAAGAAAACACTCAACACTTTAGATTTTTTTAAGGTTTTTGATGTTTTCAAATGTTTTTTGAGTTTTAAATTTCTAATTTTTTTTGGATTTTAAAGCTTTTCCAATGCTCAGGACCTTAAAATATTTTTAATCTTAAAAGGAACACGCAAGTAATACCACAAACTAGGGCAAAGCCCTAAAGCAAAAGGGGAAACCCCGAATAAGCAATTAACGTCTCAAAGAGACAAACCACAACAAGAAAGATAGCGTCCCAAGAAGAGAGAAAACGATCCAAGATCCCAAGCAAGCAAAGCTCTAATAAGACTGAGTTAGCCTCTAATCAAAAGCGAAGTAATCAACAACTCTAAAGGAGAAACTCCGAACTAACAACACTAAAGAGGGGAACAAATGAGTCAGAGACTCTCTAATACTACAACTTAGAGGAGGAATGAGTCAAAGACTCCCAAATAACGCCAACAGAAGAACCAATGAGTCAAGGACTTCCTAGTAATACAACAAAAGAACGAATGAGTCAAAGACTCTCTAAAAGAAATGGAAACATGAGTCAAAGACTCCAATAACACCAACTAAAAGATAAATGAGTCAAAGACTCTCTAAAGGAAAAGAAACACGAGTCAAAGACTCCACTAAAACCAACTAAAGGATTAATGAGTCAAAGACTCTCTAAAAGAGATGAAAACACGAGTCAAAGACTCCACTAACACCAACTAAAGGATATATGAGTCAAAGACTCTCTAAAGGAAAAGAAACAGGAGTCAAAGACTCCACTAACACCAACTAAAGGATAAATGAGTCAAAGACTCTCTAAAAGAGATGAAAACACGAGTCAAAGACTCCACTAACACCAACTAAAGACAGATGAGTCAAAAGACTCTCGAATCAGATGGAAACACGATCGAATCAGATAATAGAAGATTGAAAATCTGTGATCAAGATGAGATGAGATAGCATAAGATTGCTTTCAACGGATGGATCATGAATGACTAATCCTATGAGATCTTTGAAAATGAATGGGATTTACATCCTAACCCCAAAGGAAAAGTTTTTTAATCTTCGCACATTTTATCAGTGTTACCTGAAGGCATCAACCCTAACCATAATCTAGCGGAGTGGAGAAAGGATCTCGACTCATGACTTTGTTTGTGTACCTAGGACCGATCGTAGCCATTGGAAGATGGACTACGGCCTAATCTAGACACAAATGGGTAGGATATCCTAAACTAGGCTCACACACGTGATGCACATGTGTTCGTATACTACATGCATGTGTGGGTTAATCTAGGGGTAAGGCCAAGAGTTCCCTTAGCGCGAATCCATGTTCGATATACTGTACCAGTGTCCGGCGTATCAGTACGTGAACAAGAGATCCGTTTACGTACCATAAAGGTACTAGGCTAAGGGTGGAATGCTTCTCTAGCACAGAGGCACCAGGTGATGAAATCCCAGTCAACCATGCTAGATAACACTCCGGGTTCCTAAAATAGGACGTGTGTGCTTGTGAGATGCAGGGGTTTAGATGCAAGTGATGTAAGTGTGTGCAATAAGTTCGCGCAATCTATGATGCCTTCAGGTTTTGTTAGATTAAGTTTGAGTAAATGTGATTTTATCAATGGATTTTATCAATTTTAATTTCGAATTTCGAATGTTGAAAATCACTTGGTAGTAATTAATTTCGAATTTTCAATGGATTGTATCAATTTTAAGCATATGAATGATTTTACAAGTGAAATTATTGCAAACGAATTCGAAATGAGTTGAAATTTCTACAGCAGCAAGATGGGAATGTATGTAGCTTAATAGATGAGTTTTGCAGATTTTTACATTAAATTCATATTTAATCTTGATTTAACAATTAAATGACCAGATTGCCAAATTAACACAGAAACTACAAGAAATAGACATATAAATTCTATGAAATTTCTACAGAAATAAGATATCAATAAAATGAGCATGCGGTGAGAATTTCATAAATTATAAAGACTATTTACTACCGATTTCGGATTTTACAATTTTCAGACCAGATTAAGAATTAACACTACATCCCATATGAAAACAGATCCAAATCACTCGAAAATTTTACAGTAACAAGAAATATGGAAGATAAGACTACTGTAAAAAGTTTAAGAATTTTAAGGGTGATTTGATTTCAGTAATAAGTCTCACAAAATCTGATAATTTTCAAAGAAAGCATTAAATAATATACCAAATAAACTCCAAAAATCCTTAAAAATTCATGGTAAAATGAATCAGTACCATATTAATTTCCCACGAAATTGCATTAAATTTGGAATCTGTTTGGTATATAATTTAATTTTTTTTCGTCAAAAGATGTTTTTTGAAGAGTTTTCTATTTTTAATACACAATTTGCGGAAAAAATCAGAAAAATTCGGAAAAATACAGAAATATTTTGAGAAAAATGCACCTACCTGTGGTGAAGATCTTGCCGCCGCCGATCCGATCCGCCGTCTTTCGCTTTCTCTTAGAGGGAAGGATTGAGAGGTGATTGGGAGAGATAATGGAAGAAGAATATAGGGAAAGGGATTTGAGGGAGTGATTGGAAGAGATAATGGAAGAGAAAGAGATAATGGAAGGTAAATCTCCTTTTTTTCTCCTCCTTTTTTTATGGATGGGAAGGAAGATATATATAGGGAGAGAAAGAGAGAGAGAGAGATGTGTTGGTGGAGAGCTCATCATGTTGTCCCTCTTAGTGGAGAATCCATCATCATTCTTCTTAGTGGAGGGCCCATCATGTTTCTTAGTGGAGAATCCATCATCATTCTTCTTAGTGGAGGGCCCATCATGTTTCTTAGTGGAGAATCCATCATCATTCTTCTTAGTGGAGGGCCCATCATGTTTCTTAGTGGAGAATCCATCATCATTCTTCTTAGTGGAGGGCCCATCATGTTTCTTAGTGGAGAATCCATCATCATTCTTCTTCATAAGAGGCCTCACAAGAGGCCCTACTGAGGCCCCACAATGTGGGCCCCACAACGCGGGCCCCACAACGTAGGCCCCACAATGTGGGCCCTCGGTTGATTCGAATTTTAAACAAATGTTCAATGCGGGCCCACCAAACGGGTCCAAATTCTCCCTCGCTTGGATTCTTATGAATAATCTCTCTCAACCTCTCAACACTAAACGGAAAAATGCGAAACATGGCGGAAATGATCGGATGGGGTTTCTCCCAAGCATAGCGAACTTGGGTCCGGTCAAAATGGGGTGTCTACAGATGCCCCTCTTTGGCAGAGCGTGTGCAACACGCGAATGGCAAAGCTGAATAGACGACACATTTTGACTGACCCGAAAACAAAGCCAATTTTTAGGTTTTCAGTTTTAAAACGATATTCACAAAGATAAAACTCTACCAACAATAGGGAGATAGCCTCTCACTGACTCTTAACTCTGTAACTAAGACATCTCAAAGAGATAGTCTCTCCCTAATACTCATGACTCAACTATCTAAACTAGTTAACAAAAGACGAACGAACGATTGCAAAAAACACAAACACACATTTTTTTTTATCAGGCTAAGCCAAAGTAAACATAACAATTGCTCAAAGAGCATCAACCAAACAAACAAAATAATCATTTTAATTACTCAAAGAGTTTCCATTTTTTTTATATCAGGCTAAGCCAAAGTAAACATAACAATTGCTCAAAGAGCACAAACCAAACAAACAAACCAATCACTTCAATTACTCAAAGAGCTTTCATTTTTTTTTTCTTAGAAACCACGTTGCAATTTGTCTAAGACAAGCACAAACTCAAACACTTAAAGAGTTTTTCCTTTTTAGAAACCTGCAAAAATAGGCCAAAGACCAATGTATTGAAACTCGTCCAAAACAAGTTCAAAACCAAACACTCAAAGAGTTTTTCCTTTTTAGAAACCTGCAAAAATAGGCCAAAGACCAATGTATTGAAACTCGTCCAAAACAAGTTCAAAACCAAACACTCAAAGAGTTTTTTTCTTTTTAGAAACCTGCAAAAATAGGCCAAAGACCAATGTATTGAAACTCGTCCAAAACAAGTTCAAAACCAAACACTCAAAGAGTTTTTTTTTTTTTTTTTTTAAATCATGCCGATCAGTCAAAGACTCGAACAATTATTAGGGTAATCGAATATTCAAGCTAAACTCAAACTTCTAATACCCGAGGCGAGACTAAGTCTCAAGCCCAGCGATAGTTATACAGATCATTGCTGAAAATAAATCTGTGTAACTATCCGAGTAACTCTGACTCCTCTCTTTCAAGGTAGCGAATCACTCCGGATCATGCGGTTCTGCTAAACAGTTCCACGTAAATCCAAATTCGTAGGTCCTGCTAAACAGTCCCCTACAAACCTCTTCGCAGATACACATGACTCCTAACACGTTAGGAAGCTGCACATTGCGGGACGATGATTAGGTAAGTCACCACTTGACATTACACTACTAATCATCTGGGTACTAAGTACCAGAGGCGAGACTAAGTCTCAAGCCTAGCGATAGTTATACAGATCATTACTGAAAATAAATCTGTTTAACTATCCGAGTAACTTTGACTCCTCTCTTTCAAGGTAGCGAATCACTCTGGATCACGCGGTTCTGCTAAACAGTTCCACATAAACCCAAATTCGTAGGTCCTGCTAAACAGTCCCCTACAAACCTCTTCGCAGATACACATGACTCCTAACTCGTTAAGAAGCTGCACATTGCGGAACGATGATTAGGTAAGTCACTACTTGACATTACACTACTAATCATCGGGGTACTAAATACCCGGGAGAAGGAAGAAAAGACCAATCCGTGTAACACAGGATCGGAAATATTTTCCTTATTAAAACATTTCAAAAAGACCAAACCGTGTAACACAGGTTCGATAATTTCCATCTCTATTAAAATCTTTCAAAAGGACCAAACCGTGTAACACAGGTTCGGTAATTTCTATCTCTGTTAAAAACTTTCAAAACGACCAAACTGTGTAACACAGATTCGGTAATTTCAAACTCTGTTAAAATCTTTCAAAAAGACCAAACCGCGTAACGCAAGTTCGGTAATTTCAAACTCTGTTAAAATCTTTCAAAAGGAATGAAGAATTTACCATCTTTGATCAATTTCACTAATGGGCCAGTCATCTCTTACCAAGAATAACTAGGAGCGCATGATCTTTGCTGAAAGCAAAACTCAAATAGATTGATGAGATTTTCAGGTGCTGACTCTCTTTAACAGGTGAGAAGCATTCTGATGAGGTTTTAAGGATGCAGGAGTAGATTTTATACTCCGCTGGGAATTAAAGTTTCTGAAACTGACTCCAAAAGAAACAATTGGATCAAGGAATTCAACTCAAAGAGTATGTTCAAGCTTCTCTGGTTTCTATTTGCTAAGAATAGATATCCCAGTTATCATTGTGTAATATCTTTTATGACGCAAGTCATAAAAGATGCCCCTAGTATGATGTGCTTCCATGACAAAGTCTTAAGAAGGCAGAACCAAGGTAAGTAGAAAAAATTTGAGTTTGCATGGGTTCTTTCTTTGGTATAGTGGTAAAACCAACTCTACAAAGGCTGAACGTAAGAATTCTTCATTTTGCTCAGTGTTTGAGGCTTTGATGTTTCAGGCAGGTCAGAATAAAAAATCTCTTGCCCTTCTTTGATTCTTAAACCAGGATCTACTTTGAATTTTCTTTTCACTTTGGAAGGTATACACCCATTCTCTCCAGTGCCAAACACTTTTGATTCTAAAAGAAAACAATGATAAACAAGGAACAGACTCCTGAAGACTCTTTCAAAGAAGACTTACAATATTCAAATGATTTGACTAAATTTTGATTCACTCTTAAATCAAATGTATCATTTTTTAATGGTAAGGTCAGCCACTCTCAGAGTAGTCTAAAAAACTATGTCAAGATGGCCTAATTTCCTCCATCGGGATCTCCGTCATGGTTATTACCCCTTTCGGATTGCTCGGTCTTAATGCCCCTAGTTTAAAAAGGTGTCAAAATAAGTCTCGCTGACACTACTCGGATTCCAGGATTCTGCCCTGTGCAGAGGTGGCTTCTCCGTCTCCCTGATTTCTCTCTTCAAAAGAAGTCATAACTTTTGCTTTCCAAGCTTTCAGTCTGAAAGACCACTTATCTCAACTTTTGCTTGTACTCAAACTTGGGAATTCTACGTAACTGAGGAACTCCTTCTGCTTCTATTCAACTCAACTGTTCATGGGAAGTCTTTGCCCTTGACTGGATTACCTCTTCAAGTTTTCAATCCAGCAGACCACTACCCTGACTTTTTGCATAAGCTAACTCTTTTGGCTGTTAACTTAGCAAATGTATATCTCTAGGCCGCCCTTTCGGGTTTTCAACCTAGTGGGTCTTCAGACTCTCATTCTTTTCTTTCTGTTTTTCTTTTCATTCGCCTCGAACCTTTGCTTGTTTCACCAGAAGGACTTTCTAGGTGGGCTTGGGTTCGAAAGGGTTGAATACCTAAGGTTCTAAAGATTTGAACCGAATCTGGTCTAGCCAGACTACCTACATACCCCAAAGATGGAGGATCAGATCCGCGTAGTTCGCTTTGGGATTTTTCAAAGAATGGTTTAGCATTTAGCTTCAAAATTTTCAAAGGGGATTTTATCCCAAGGTTTGACCGAACTTGAATTAATCAAGTTGCCTACGTACCCCTGAAGAGGTGGGGATCAGGTCCGACGTAGTTCGGGTGCATAAATGCCCCGGGTTTATAATGTGTTTGAAAAGAAGTTGTTTTAATTTTGCTTTTGGCCCAAAGGGTTTACAAATGGATTTTAAAACATTAGGATTTTGGCTATAAAAGCTCAAACGATCAAGGATGGCCTCCTGATGTATTTGATGTACAAGCCCTTTTGTTTAAGGTTCAAAGCCTTTGAAATTTTTTTTTTTTTGAGGAGTCTGGTGGTTTTCTGGCAAAACTTCAACCACTGTGCTCCACTCCCGTCTCAAAGATCTTGAATTTATGCTCAAGATTCCACAACTCTGTCTGAAAATCTTCTCTCAATATCTCATCAGCTCCACAGGATGCCTGACGCTTATCTCTTTAAAATTTTATTCCCCAACTGGATGTCTAAAGCAGATGAAGTCTTGCTTTGATCAACGACAGGGCATTCCCCTGGTTTATCCTTATAGGATCAAGCAAAACTACCTCAAACCCCTCTAAACAGGTTTATCAATTCTTTGCGCTCCTTAGGAGATAAAGTTTTTCCAATCCATCCATCCCGAGTTTCGGATTTCGATACCACTATCAATGGATTTGATTTCTTCTTTAAGTGGCTATGCTCGACGCTCTACCTCTCGTTCGACCATCTTTCAGATCTCGAGGTGAATTTCGTCTGCATTCTCATCCGAGAAGGGGGTCTTTAGTTATTTAAACATTAAATCCAAGAGTGAATCATAGAGTATCAAAGATACGAAATCAACAATTTTATTGAATTGAAGACTGTAAGTACATTGATGATTTCTGACACACCTCAATGGGCTCTTCATCAGTTCTGACTCCATATAAGAAAGATTGACAGACATGACTTCTTTTTTCTTTTTTCTTTTTTAACATCTACGTAACTGAACTTTTTCAACTTAGAGAGAAGAAAGTTGATGTACGCTCAATGAAAGACAAATCTAAAGATACAGGACACTTCTTCAAAAGTAGTGAACTGACACTGAAAGCTTATAGGTGATACACCTTTCCTCATGATAATGATAACTATAAAGTTCAATCCCGGAGTAGAAATCCCAGAAAAGGCAACTCCACAAGGTCTAGGTTAAATGGGGGCAACAAAAGGCTTATGTTGACAATGTGGGTAAAGCAATAGATTGCCTGGATCAAGTATGATTTTGGATATGGTCAGTCTTTTGAAAGAATGGTCTTTCGCTAAACATAGACTCTTGACTTGGAAGCACACATACTAGATCAATAGTCATGGGATAAAGATTCTGAACAAATAGAGAAAAGAGTAATCTTGAAATACACCAAAGGGTATTTTATTCTGAAAATCAAAGAAATATTGTCTATGAAGGTCAAGGAAAAATAGACAGTGATAATATGACCTACATCAACAGGGTTTCAATGAATTCTCAATCCACACCTTGAAGTCTCATTTGAGTATAACTGCTCTTCTTTTTGGGAATGAAAGAGTCAGGAACGATAAACATCCATAATCAAAATAAATTTCGATCTCAGCAATGATCATGCACTCAAAGAATACAGGTAAGATCAAACTTTTCCATTAATGATTTCGATATGATCCAAAGGTAAAAGATATATGATAGGTAAACATGGATCAATGAAAATCAATGGCTCAGATAATAGACCATGGCCATAAGAATGACAAAAGTAGGGTCAAAGACCAGATCTAAAATCTGAATGATGAATATCAACAACTGTATGATCAATATGATCAGAAATGATAGATCATGGTCATAAGGACAGCAAGCGAGCTATCGGCCAGATCTCAAGATAACACAGGTAAGAATCTAATCCTACTAAGCCATGTATATATGGGAATCAAGACAAAGTAGACTGACTCCACAGGATAGCAATCATGCTCAACATGTGTTGCGAAAAATTCGGCAGCACAACGGCTATACAAGGAAGTCAAAGTAAGGCAAACTCATGGTTTTCCTAATTCTAAGAAATAGCGGTTATGCTCAAAAATATTCTGGATAAAATCCGGCAGCATACCGACGCTAAACAAGGAAGTAAGGTAGGGTAAACTCATGGATTTCCTAACTCTAAGAGATAGCGGTCATGCTCAAAATATTCTGGATAAAATCCGGCAGCATAACGGCTAGACAAAGGATTCCCACAGCTCAACCAAAGGTACGAATAATGGTGGTAAGACAAGCTCGAATTATGGTTACCAAAGAAAGGTGACCAAATGAAGGACCAACCAAAGGTGAGAACATATGACAACGCCTATAAACAACAGATCGAATAACAGATCATCGCCAAGGTAATGGCAAGCAAAAGCCACTGACTAGATCAATATCTGAACAGAGAATGGATATAACCAACTGAAATGAATAAGGAACTCTAACTAAGAGGAGAACCCTAATATACATAATCAGTATATATAAGTATATATACATACACATATATCCTAACCAGGGGCACCAGCCCTAATCTATCTAACGGAGTCGAGAAAGTCTCGACTTGCGACAGACCAGTGAGTGTACCAGGACCGTGTTGTAGCCACACAAGGTGAGCTACCCTAGTCTACAGATGGGACAAGGCTCCTAACTCTAGGCTTCACATGCGTGAGCAACACATGTTCGACCCTTATATGAATGCAATATACTTATATAAACACGGGTACTTCCTAATTGGGTTTCACTAGGCCAGTAAGTATATACATAATATATAAAACAAAGTAGGGCTCCGAACTCAATCTATCGGGTACTATGCGTATGAAACATACCTAATATGTATAACACAAGTACACCTAGTGTTATACATAGTATGCTTCATTGCTCATCGGCTGCTGTAAACACAAGTACACCTAGTGTTTACGGCTGCAGCACCGGTGCATGGCTTGGTAATAGATACAACAGCACCATCTGGATAATGATATCCCATGAGGCACGCATTATATCTATCCCGTGGAGCCAATAATAAAAAACGATAAAAACAATGAAACAAATAACAAATATGAAAATGCATGATGTGCAGTGTGTGAATCCCTTGTTTTAATTACGCACCTATCTGGTGCCCCTGGATTCTAACGATAGAATTCTCATTTAAAATGATTTTAGCTCAAATTTCTCCAAAGTTAGTAAAAATGGCATTTTTATAGAGTTAGGCAATGTTTCAAGAACTCCCCAGCAGAGTCGCCAGCCTGTGGACCCCGATCCGACGATGACGGTGAGGGGACAGGCCCCCACACCATCCTCTCTGGATCATCCACGTGTGAAGGAGAGCTCTGCCAAGGAACTCTCAAAATGGATGCCACCCTCATTGCATAGCACGAGTGGCGATATAAAAAGAAAGGGATATGTCTTGATTCGGAACCGAGGTTCGAAACCGAGACATACCCAAAATAAACTCAGAGTCGCCATCCATGGATAGGCCATGGAACCCTAAAATCAAATCCTCTGTGCAATGGATAACCAGAAATATATATGGGTTCGTGCCTGGTTACGAATGGGGAAGGTCTGAGAGCACCCCCAATTCGCCCGAGTGCAAGCACTTGGTCTCTTATGCCATTTTCATTAATTCCAAAGAAGTTTGAGTAAAAATCATGTGAAATGGGAACAATCCTCAGGAATCGTCTACCTAAGCATGCATTTCCTGAGAATGGAGAAATAAACACGTAAAATGAAATGAAAAATGTGTCACCTAAGCAAAGCTAGGTTATGAGTGACATGCCTAATGGGTGTCTAAGTTTCTGGTGGACACGCACATGCAAGCTACAACCAAAGGTATAGTATCAGTACAAGAAAGTAAGAAAACATATCAAAACATGAGACACAAATCTATGCTATGTATGACGGGACAAGACAAGTCCTAACTCTAATGCAGGACTGGACTCGGACCAGAATGGCCATCCATCCTAGCTGCGCTACGTATCCCGGCCTCGGGAAGAATCGGAGCCCACGTAGTTCGATGCCCTATTCTAAATTATGATGCCTAAGACATCTAGCCCTCTATCCTAGACTCGATCTAAAAGACCGAACCAGTTATTAAAGCTTCTTGTATGATTATTAAAATTCCAGTGAATTGTGGATTTTAGGACACCCTATATGCCCTAACTAAATGCAGATTGATTAGCCTTAAGCTAATGCAGGTGGTTCCTACAATCCTATGTGTAACTAGGCCGTGCAACCTAATGAAAACCACGGGATGACTATATGCCTAGTCTAGCCATCGGTTCGACTAAATGTCTAACCGATCGACTCGAGGCCTCCTAACTCTAGGGACACTCACACGACAGGACATACCATATCAATACAAATCAAGACAAACTCCTAACTCTAGAACACAACCTAAACAGCTAGGACATACTCCTAACTCTAGAGGAAGATCTTTTTGAAAATGGTTTGAATATTTTTGTAACTTTGAAAGATTTAAAATTTTTATTTTTAAAGGTTTGGCTGGACTTGGGATGTGGATCCCAAGCTGCACTACGTACCTCGTGGAAGAGGATCAAGCCAACGTAGTTCGAAACGAACTCTCAAACTACGCTTATAAAAGAAAACACTCAACACTTTAGATTTTTTTAAGGTTTTTGATGTTTTCAAATGTTTTTTGAGTTTTAAATTTCTAATTTTTTTTGGATTTTAAAGCTTTTCCAATGCTCAGGACCTTAAAATATTTTTAATCTTAAAAGGAACACGCAAGTAATACCACAAACTAGGGCAAAGCCCTAAAGCAAAAGGGGAAACCCCGAATAAGCAATTAACGTCTCAAAGAGACAAACCACAACAAGAAAGATAGCGTCCCAAGAAGAGAGAAAACGATCCAAGATCCCAAGCAAGCAAAGCTCTAATAAGACTGAGTTAGCCTCTAATCAAAAGCGAAGTAATCAACAACTCTAAAGGAGAAACTCCGAACTAACAACACTAAAGAGGGGAACAAATGAGTCAGAGACTCTCTAATACTACAACTTAGAGGAGGAATGAGTCAAAGACTCCCAAATAACGCCAACAGAAGAACCAATGAGTCAAGGACTTCCTAGTAATACAACAAAAGAACGAATGAGTCAAAGACTCTCTAAAAGAAATGGAAACATGAGTCAAAGACTCCAATAACACCAACTAAAAGATAAATGAGTCAAAGACTCTCTAAAGGAAAAGAAACACGAGTCAAAGACTCCACTAAAACCAACTAAAGGATTAATGAGTCAAAGACTCTCTAAAAGAGATGAAAACACGAGTCAAAGACTCCACTAACACCAACTAAAGGATATATGAGTCAAAGACTCTCTAAAGGAAAAGAAACAGGAGTCAAAGACTCCACTAACACCAACTAAAGGATAAATGAGTCAAAGACTCTCTAAAAGAGATGAAAACACGAGTCAAAGACTCCACTAACACCAACTAAAGACAGATGAGTCAAAAGACTCTCGAATCAGATGGAAACACGATCGAATCAGATAATAGAAGATTGAAAATCTGTGATCAAGATGAGATGAGATAGCATAAGATTGCTTTCAACGGATGGATCATGAATGACTAATCCTATGAGATCTTTGAAAATGAATGGGATTTACATCCTAACCCCAAAGGAAAAGTTTTTTAATCTTCGCACATTTTATCAGTGTTACCTGAAGGCATCAACCCTAACCATAATCTAGCGGAGTGGAGAAAGGATCTCGACTCATGACTTTGTTTGTGTACCTAGGACCGATCGTAGCCATTGGAAGATGGACTACGGCCTAATCTAGACACAAATGGGTAGGATATCCTAAACTAGGCTCACACACGTGATGCACATGTGTTCGTATACTACATGCATGTGTGGGTTAATCTAGGGGTAAGGCCAAGAGTTCCCTTAGCGCGAATCCATGTTCGATATACTGTACCAGTGTCCGGCGTATCAGTACGTGAACAAGAGATCCGTTTACGTACCATAAAGGTACTAGGCTAAGGGTGGAATGCTTCTCTAGCACAGAGGCACCAGGTGATGAAATCCCAGTCAACCATGCTAGATAACACTCCGGGTTCCTAAAATAGGACGTGTGTGCTTGTGAGATGCAGGGGTTTAGATGCAAGTGATGTAAGTGTGTGCAATAAGTTCGCGCAATCTATGATGCCTTCAGGTTTTGTTAGATTAAGTTTGAGTAAATGTGATTTTATCAATGGATTTTATCAATTTTAATTTCGAATTTCGAATGTTGAAAATCACTTGGTAGTAATTAATTTCGAATTTTCAATGGATTGTATCAATTTTAAGCATATGAATGATTTTACAAGTGAAATTATTGCAAACGAATTCGAAATGAGTTGAAATTTCTACAGCAGCAAGATGGGAATGTATGTAGCTTAATAGATGAGTTTTGCAGATTTTTACATTAAATTCATATTTAATCTTGATTTAACAATTAAATGACCAGATTGCCAAATTAACACAGAAACTACAAGAAATAGACATATAAATTCTATGAAATTTCTACAGAAATAAGATATCAATAAAATGAGCATGCGGTGAGAATTTCATAAATTATAAAGACTATTTACTACCGATTTCGGATTTTACAATTTTCAGACCAGATTAAGAATTAACACTACATCCCATATGAAAACAGATCCAAATCACTCGAAAATTTTACAGTAACAAGAAATATGGAAGATAAGACTACTGTAAAAAGTTTAAGAATTTTAAGGGTGATTTGATTTCAGTAATAAGTCTCACAAAATCTGATAATTTTCAAAGAAAGCATTAAATAATATACCAAATAAACTCCAAAAATCCTTAAAAATTCATGGTAAAATGAATCAGTACCATATTAATTTCCCACGAAATTGCATTAAATTTGGAATCTGTTTGGTATATAATTTAATTTTTTTTCGTCAAAAGATGTTTTTTGAAGAGTTTTCTATTTTTAATACACAATTTGCGGAAAAAATCAGAAAAATTCGGAAAAATACAGAAATATTTTGAGAAAAATGCACCTACCTGTGGTGAAGATCTTGCCGCCGCCGATCCGATCCGCCGTCTTTCGCTTTCTCTTAGAGGGAAGGATTGAGAGGTGATTGGGAGAGATAATGGAAGAAGAATATAGGGAAAGGGATTTGAGGGAGTGATTGGAAGAGATAATGGAAGAGAAAGAGATAATGGAAGGTAAATCTCCTTTTTTTCTCCTCCTTTTTTTATGGATGGGAAGGAAGATATATATAGGGAGAGAAAGAGAGAGAGAGAGATGTGTTGGTGGAGAGCTCATCATGTTGTCCCTCTTAGTGGAGAATCCATCATCATTCTTCTTAGTGGAGGGCCCATCATGTTTCTTAGTGGAGAATCCATCATCATTCTTCTTAGTGGAGGGCCCATCATGTTTCTTAGTGGAGAATCCATCATCATTCTTCTTAGTGGAGGGCCCATCATGTTTCTTAGTGGAGAATCCATCATCATTCTTCTTCATAAGAGGCCTCACAAGAGGCCCTACTGAGGCCCCACAATGTGGGCCCCACAATGTGGGCCCCATAACGCGGGCCCCACAACGTGGGCCCCACAATGTGGGCCCTCGGTTGATTCGAATTTTAAACAAATGTTCAATGCGGGCCCACCAAACGGGTCCAAATTCTCCCTCGCTTGGATTCTTATGAATAATCTCTCTCAACCTCTCAACACTAAACGGAAAAATGCGAAACATGGCGGAAATGATCGGATGGGGTTTCTCCCAAGCATAGCGAACTTGGGTCCGGTCAAAATGGGGTGTCTACAACATGTTATACAAGGAATTCGTCATGGCACTAAGTATATAACCACGACACAAAAAGTCATCATTTTCCCATTTTTGAGTAACCTTGGATTGAGCGGGCTCATGCTCTTCGGGACTAGACTTGGGTGTGGTCAAGACATAGGCAATTTTAAGAGTTGAAAGCCAAAAAAATAAGCGTTGTTGCCAACGCTTGAAGTTCAATCCGTCAAACTTCTCTGGACGAGTGTAATCTTCACCGGCCATGTTGAACTAATCCAATAATCTATCTTAAGATTGTTGGAAATAATCTTGGGTTAAGTAGATTAGTTCAACAAAACTAGTGATATATTTAATTGAAATGAAATAAAGAAATGGTTACCTTTGATGATCCCGAATGTAAACTGCAAATCTGTAACCAAAGATCAAAGCATATATGTGAGAAATTGAGAAGAATTTAGTGGTAGAAGCACGTTACGGAATAACGCTACCCTTAAGATAGATTATCGCCCCCACCACACTTGGTATGCAATCGGGTTCTCTTGCGACCTATCTCCAGGATACAACACCATTTTCTCTGTCGTTGACGGTGTGCACGCACCGGCTCGGACCTAGCGAACAAGGTTTATGTCGAACAATTTGCCCAAATAAACCTAAAAATTGGAAAGCTTAAAAAGCTTGAAACATGTAGCAAAACATTTTTGAAAGAGTAAACAGTAGGAATAGAAGAGACTTTTTCGTGAGAGTTGTTCCAACAAGAGGAAGAGGATAGTCCTTGTATACACTATAGAGGGGTATATATCCCCATTCCCCAATGTCTCTTCCCATTAATAAAATAATCAAAGTGAAAACGTATAAAGAATGAAGCAAGGAATAAAAAATCATTAAATGCATTGAATTCAAAATGTTACAAAAGTAATGAAATGAAGAAACGTATTCCAAAATGAATAAAAAGGTAAAACCATTTTATACGTTGAAATTTGATTCAAAAGTTAAAAGACCTTTAAGGCTTTATATAATTAAAATATCCAACAGTTCATAGGGTAACAATAAGGCAAAGAACCTGATTGGGTATGAAAAACAGCAACTAATGAGCTGTTGACACGTGGCCCCGGAAGGGCCCACCACAAACCCAACTGTTGTGTAGGGGTAATTCGGTAATTGCCTAAGAGTGGGTGAACCTAAACCCACAAAAGGTCTGACACCTGTCCTGGGGTAGGTAATCCAACCACCCTAGGTCTCCCTCTATAAAAAGCCTCTCAAGGCTCAGAGCAAGGAGTAATAACTTCTGGAACTACCACTCTAAAAATTTGGTGCTGCACTCCTACTCGTACTGACTTGAGTGTCGAAGGGCCCATCAGGAGCAACGACTCCGAGTTGGTCTTCTGACCTTGTTTGCTCTTGTGCAGGGCTCAGCTCCTTCACTTCAGCTCCTCGGGTCCTCCAGCCCAGCTCTTACGTCACTGCCGTATCTGTTACCGATTTTAGGCCTAACAGATTGGCGCCATCCGTGGGATCCCGAACTAAAAGCTGTTCGAATCCCCTATACAAAATGGCAGGGTGAAAGAGTGCTCGGGTACCAACTACACGAACTACCCGAGCCGTAATACCTCGTAGGACCCGGAGCGAGCGAATCGCCTCGCAGGTGGTGGCTCTCTCTGCTACAGCAGAGCAGAGCCCAGCTCATTCAGAACACCTCAATCCTACTCCCACTCCGGATCAAGTGCAAGCTCTCTTCCAACAGATGACTGCTCTTGTCGATCAATACCAACATCTGATCCAAGTGCCTCCCCAGCATCCCCCAGAGGCCCCACGACCTGTACAGGAAAGGTTGAGTGCCCACAGGGGAGAGCCAGCGCGCCCTAGTGGAAACCGGACCCACCACTCCACCAGGCGAGTCCATCATTCCATAACCAGGCAGGCCCATACAGAGCCTCGCCACTGCCAGAGACCACGATCTCGCTCCGCGCAGAAGCACCAAGCCAAGGAAGACCGAGCGCCGGGGGAAAAATCCCGCCATCATCGAAGGAGTCCAGAAAGTCATTCTGGCTCCGCCGCGAGCCCCTCAGTAGAGAAAAATAAGTCGTTGGGCCGAGTAGACCGGAGGGCTGACCCAATGTTACAGAGGATAGAAGAGATAGACCACCGTATAGAAGAGCTAGCAAAGAATCAAGGCCGGCCTGCTGTGAAGACGTACTCAAGTAAACCTCCGTTCACCGAAAATGTTATGAACGCGCCAGCACCCAGAGGGTTCAAAATTCCGACGGTTCCGCAATATGACGGAACCACCGACCCTGTGGACCACCTGGAGACGTTCAGGACTATGATGCTCCTCCACGGCGCCTCTGACGGATTCCTCTGCAGAGCATTCCCGACCACACTGACGGGCGCGGCCCAGGACTGGTACACAAGGATCAAGCCAAACTCCATCAGCAACTTTGAAGACTTTGGGGACGATCTGATCCGCCATTTCATGAGCAGCCAGAGGCCAAGGAAAACAATAGGATTCCTGATGGCCTTGCGGCAGGAGGATAACGAACCTCTGAAAACATTCAGCCGCTTCAATAGAGAGGCTCTCCAAGTGCCGAATTTGGATCTATTAGCAGCCATGAATGCGCTCCTCACAGGTACCAAATCCAACGATTTTCGCCCATCAGTTGCTCGCCAGAACCCGCACTCACTGGCGGATCTGATGGCAGGGGCCGAGGAATATATATCCGTGGAGGAGACTCTAGCGGCCTTAGACTCAAACCGGAGGGGAACCTCCAAAGAAAAGAACCTTACCAAGCAGCGTAGGGATGATAAGGCCCCCAGAAGAGAGAGGTCCCCCCCCAGAGGAGGGAAGAAAACTGTACCCCTCTCAACACCTCCTGGAGACACATACTGGCCGCAATCAGAGGAGAAGAATTTGTAAGGTGGCCGACCCGAATGATCTCCAAGGAAAATAAGAGAGACAAGTCAAAGTATTGTCGGTTCCACAGGGACCACGGGCATGACATAGACGAGTGCTGGCAGCTCAAGGAAGAAATCGAGCTGCTGATTGGTCGGGGATACTTGAAAAAGTATGTCAAAGATGACGACCACAGAAGAGAGCACAGGGAGAAGAGTCTCCAGAGCCAGAGCCCTCGACGGTCACAACCGCCCCCTGCGTTGGATCAATCTCCCCCGCCATCCAGTCCACGACCAGAGGCGCGCCGATCCCAGCCAAAGGGGGTCATCAACACGATTATGGGAGGACCGGCCGCTGGGGGCACATCATCCGCCGCTCGAAAAGCCTACGCACGCCGAGTCAATGCCGTGCACATGTGCGGCAAAAAGATGAAGATGGAGAACGGAATCGCCTTTTAAGATGCAGATCTCGACAACTTGATACTACCTCACGACGACGCACTGGTCTTAACCATGCTCGTCGCAAACTGGGAGCTGAAGAAAATCCTTGTCGACAACGGAAGTTCAGCCGATATCCTATACTATCATGCTTTTAAGCAAATGATGATAGGAGACGACCGGTTGAGGCCTGCAAACTTCGACCTGTTCAGTTTCTCGGGAAAGATCGTGAAAGTAGAAGGGCAGATTGAACTCCCACTCCTCGTCGGGCAGCCGCCTTGTCAAACTTTCGCGATGGTCAACTTCTTAGTAGTGAGGGCCACCTCGGTCTACAACGCTATCGTGGGACGACCCGGCCAGAACCTCATCCGTGCCGTAGCCTCACCATATCACCAGAAGATGAAGTTTATAACACCAAACGGCGTGGGTGAGGTCAGAGGAGATCAACCACAGTCCAAGGAGTGCTATGCCATGGCACACAAAGGCAAAAATGCATCGGAATCGTTGCCGATTGAGCTACTTGATCTGAGACACGAAGCTCAGGTGACTGAACCCGCCGAAGACCTCAGAAAATACTATCAACAGCCTGCCGCCCGACACAAAAGCGGATGCCATTGTAGTTACGCTTGTGTGGATAATGAAAAAAAGGCTACTGCTTCTTTGCAAAGTTCCGAGTTCCTCAGATCATGCCGCTGCTTGGTTCGCCCCGGCTCGTCTCCACAAAGACCGGGAGCGCACTCCTGGTTGGGAACAGGCCCGCGCAGAAAAACCAAACCATCTCAAAAACCCAGTTCACTAAAACTTGGGTACTCGCTGCTTGGTTCGCCCCGGCTCGTCTCCACAAAGACCAGGAGCGCACTCCTGGTCAGGAACGGGCCCGCGAAGAGAAACCAAACCATCTCAGAAACCCAGTTCACTAAAACTTGGGTACTCGCTGCTTGGTTCGCCCCGGCTCATCTCCACAAAGACCGGGAGCGTACTCTTAGTCGGGAATGGGCCCGCGCACAAAAACCAAACCATCTTAGAAACCCAGTTCAGTAAAGCTTGGGTACTCGCTGCTTGGTTCGCCTCGGCTAGTCTCCACAAAGACCGAGAGCGCACTCCTGGTCAGGAACGGGCCCGGGTAGAAAAACCAAACCTGCTCGGAAACCCAATTCACTAAAACTTGGGTACTCACTGCTTGGTTCGCCTCGGCTCGTCTTCACAAAGACCGGGAGCGCACTCCTGGTCAGGAACGGGCCCGGGTAGAAAAACCAAACCTGCTCGGAAATCCAGTTCACTAAAACTTGGGTACTCGCTGCTTGGTTCACCTCGGCTCGTCTCCACAAAGACCGGGAGCGCACTCCTGGTCAGGAACGGGCCCGTGCAGAAAAACCAAACCTCCTCAGAAACCCAGTTCACTAAAACTTGGGTGCTCGCTGCTTGGTTTGCCCCGGTTCGTCTCCCCAAAGACCGGGAGCGCACTCCTGATCAGGAACGGGCCCGGGTAGAATAACCAAACCTGCTCGGAAACCCAGTTCATTAAAACTTGGGTACTTGCTGCTTGGTTCGCCTCGGCTCGTCTCCACAAAGACCGAGAGCGCACTCCTGGTCAGGAACGGGCCCGGGTAGAAAAACCAAACCTGCTTAGAAACCCAGTTCACTAAAACTTGGGTACTTGCTGGTTGGTTCGCCTCAGCCCGTCTCCGCAAAGACCGGGAGCGCACTCCTAGTCAGGAAAAGGCCCGGCCAGAAAAACCAAACCAACTCGGAAACCCAGTTCACCAGAACGTGGGTAGTCACTGTTGGTTCACCCCGGTTCGTCTCTACAAAGACCGGGGTCAACAAAAACTTAGATGCCTGCTCGAAGTACTGTTCTGCTCGGAAACGAACTGTTTTACAAGTATTACTGGCCCACAGGGTTGAGTTAATCAATAATTAGCCAAAGGCAGACATGAGCGGAAACAGTGGACGGCGAAATGCAACTTCTATTCATAAAAGAGTAGGACCTTCGTGGGCCATTACAAAATGAATACAGTGAACTGCCAAAAAGAAAAAATGAGCAGCTCAAGGCACCCCATGGCCACCCTAATGCGAAGGACCCCCCGCCGCGGCATCCTGCCCGTCCTCGTCCTAACCCGCCGGCGGGTCAGGAAGGACAAGGCATGTGAGAACGACATTCGGGTTGGATCCCTTCACCTGTTCGAGGCAATCCATGAACCCCAACTTGTATGACTCTGTAAGCCCAATGGTTTCCACCTTGGCATTCCCATCTTATTTTGATGATTCCAATACACAAGTGATTTATGATCACTAATGTGTTTGATTGTCTAAGTTGTAGATCACATTGGTGCTAAGACAACATTGCTTGGATTGAGGCCAAAAAGATCTCATTGGACCATATCATGGAGGCGAAAGACATCAAAATCCAAGACAAATGAAGACTTGAAGAATCCATTGAAGATCAAGTTATATTAGATTGTGTTTAGATCCAATCCTAGTTTAGGATTTTGAAAGGCATAATTAAGAAAATAAACACACACCCTAAATTTATATCTAATTGTCTTTGTGGTGTTCCAACACCTTAGAACCCTCATAGCAATCCCAACTTGGTGTTAAGTTGGAAGCCCAAAAACATGAAGTGAAAATCTGCTCTTCATAGGCTTCTCGGAACTCCGAGAGAAATTCTCAGAACTCCGAGAATTCTCGGAACTCCGAGAAATGGTCCAGTAGACTTTTTTTCATCTTCTGTTTGTATTCCCGGAACTCCAAGATTTTTTCTCGGAACTCCGAGAAATATTCTCGGAACTCCGAGAACACTACAACGGTCGGGATTTTAGCCGTTCCGATTTTTCCTAGAATTACAACAATGCCATTGAACGGTCATATTTGGTTTTTCCTATATATATGGGCACTCTAAGCTTCCAAACCATCAATCCTAACACTCTAAAAACCTACTTGAACATCCATAGAGTGAATCAAACTTGTTTATGCCTCTCATCATCTAAAGATTAGGATTTGGATCATAGGCTCAATTTGTACATCTTCTACATTTTGTAAATCCTTGTTAGGGATTGTTTTTTGTTCTTTCTTTCTTTTCAAGAACTTGTATTGGGCGAGTGTTCGGAGAAGCGTAGCCCACTCTCCGTGGTGAAGATCGCCACCAAGGTTAAAGGCGGTTGGAATTGTGTAATCGGCATTGATCTTCGCCGAGGTTAAGAAGATCACTTAGTGAAGCCATCAACGGGTCTTTGTTGGTGGAGTGGAGTAGGCCTCGCGTTTTGAGGACCGAACCACTTTAAATCTCGGGTGCACTCTCTCTTGAACTCTAGCTCTTTATTTTGCATTGCACCTCTAGATTTAACTTGTGTGCTTGAATTTCATTTTGATCTCTTAATTTCCAATTTAGGTTTGAGTTTTCAAAAGGTTAAAACTTGTTAGAAACCTAATTAATTTTCACTCCTCATAGTTGCCGTACTCGGGACCACCCTTGGAATTTCACTTGGTATCAAAGCAAAGGCTCTTAAAAGATTTTCTTTTCTATAAATCTTTGGAAAATTTTTCTTTAAAAATTTCAACAAGGGAAAGATCATAAGATCTTTGGCAACTTTCTAATTGTGAAATGGCGGATAGAAATGGAACCGGACTTCCGGAGGGCCATTCCACAACTAGACCTCCCTTCTTTAATGGGTCCAACTATGGACATTGGAAGACAAGGATGCGCATCTATCTTCTTTCGATAGATGTGGAGCTTTGGCACATTGTTGAAAATGGATACATGTTGCCTTCCAAACCATTTGAAGAATGGAATGTCGTAGAGAAAAGGCATGCAAATTTGAATTACAAAGCTATAAATTCTTTGTTTTGCACCCTATCTACGGAGGAGTTTAATCGAGTTGCTCTTTTTGATTCCGCCAAGGTTATTTGGGATACACTTGCCGTTACCCATGAGGGAACATCTCAAGTTAAGGATTCCAAAATAAACTTGTTAAAGAGCAAATATGAAATGTTTAGAATGGATCAAAACGAAAGCATTTCCGAAATGTATACCCGTTTTTCTAAAATTTCTAATGAATTAGCAAATCTTAGTAAATCTTATCCTACTGATGAGCTTGTGAGTAAGTTGCTTAGGTCTCTTCATCCATATTAGGATCCAAAGGTAACCGCGATACAAGAATCAAAGAATCTCAAGACGCTAACCATGGAGGAGCTTGTAGGATCTCTCATCACCCATGAGATGCTCCTCACTAGCCGACAAGAGGAGAAGAAGCCGAAAGAGCAAGAGAAAGAGAGTCGATCTCTAGCTCTAAAAGTCTTCAAAGCAAACTCATCATCCTCTAGCGAGACGGATAGCGATGAAGAAGAAGCTTTAAGGAAATTTAAAAGCTTATGGAGAAAGAAACATAAAAAGGATAAAACGAAGAAGAAAGAAGAAAGTGAAGTAGAAGGAGGAATAAGGTGCTATAATTGCAAGAAGACCGGACACAAAAGACCGGATTGTCCACTTCTCAAATCATCTTCCTCAAAATACAAGGGAAAGAAGGAATGGAAGAAACATAAAGCTCTTGCCGCCGGATGGGATGCTACTAGCACCTCGGGAAAGCGTTCAAGCGAAGGGGAAAAAAAGAAAGACGATCTTTGCTTCATGGCACTCACCCATGAAGACGAGGTAAACTCTATCCCTTCATGTTATTCATCTAGTAGTTATAGTGAAAAAATATCATATGATGAATTGTGCTCAACCTTGCACTCTCAAATTTCTAAAAATAAAGTTCAAAAGAAATCCATTTCAAAATTAGAAAATGAACTTAATTTTTTGAAAAATGAATTTTCTTCCAAATCTCAAATACAACTTGAAAATTTTAAACTTGAGATTGAAACCCTTAAGGGTTTTTTGGATGAGAAATCTTGCCAAATTGCAAAACTCCAAGATGTGGCAAGCTCTTCCAAATCTTATGAAGATGAATTTAATGATTTTCTAAATCAAATAACCCATCTTCATAATGAAAATGAAAGGTTAAGATTATGTCTCCATGGTTTCCTAAATGGTGATAAAATTATTGACATAATCATGAGGAAGACTAGTCAAAGACCTAAACATGCATATGATAGGACAGCGTATCTATCCCTCATGTTAGATGCCATTATTGTGGAATAAATGGTCATTACCAATTCCAATGTGCATCTAAGATTAGGGATAATGGTGGAACCAAGAAATCTTGGGTTCCCAAAGCCCCCATATGATTTTCATCATATGTGCTTAGATTAGGGGCATGCTTTACAATTGAATATCTTTTTCAAAGTTAATTAAATATCCCCTCTTATGTTGAATAAAAATTCTAAATAGGGGGAGCTCTAGGTTTGTCTTTTTTCTTGAAAAAGGGGGAGCCTTAAATCGAATATTTCATCCCTTTGTTTCTCTTTTACCCCAATCTTTTTTATTGATGCCAAAGGGGGAGAGAATTCTAGTGTAAGGAAAATATGTTTGCTTTTATTGGAAAATCTCTTGTGCTTGTCATCATCAAAAAGAGGGAGATTGTAAGCCCATTGGTTTCCACCTTGGCATTCCCATCTTATTTTGATGATTCCAATACACAAGTGATTTATGATCACTAATGTGTTTGATTGTCTAAGTTGTAGATCACATTGGTGCTAAGACAACATTGCTTGGATTGAGGCAAAAAGGATCTCATTGGACCACATCATGGAGGCCAAAGACATTAAAATCCAAGACAAATAAAGACTTGAAGAATCCATTGAAGATCAAGTTATATTATATTGTATTTAGATCCAATCCTAGTTTAGGATTTTGAAAGGCATAATTAAGGAAATAAACACACACCCTAAATTTATATGTGATTGTCTTTGTGGTGTTCCAACACATTGGAACCCTCATAGCAATCCCAACTTGGTGTTAAGTTGGAAGCCCAAAAACATGAAGTGAAAATCTGCTCTTCATAGGCTTCTCGGAACTCCGAGAAATATTCTCGGAACTCTGAGAAATGGTCCAGTAGACTTTTTTTCATCTTCTGTTTGTATTCCTGGAACTCCGAGATTTTTTCTCAGAACTCCGAGAACACTACAACGGTCGGATTTTTAGCCGTTGCGATTTTTCCTGGAATTACAACAATGCCATTGAACGGTCATATTTGGTTTTTCCTATATATATGGGCACTCTAAACTTCCAAACCATCAATCTTAACCCTCTAAAAACCTGCTTGAACATCCATAGAGTGAATCAAACTTGTTTATGCCTCTCATCATCTAAAGATTAGGATTTGGATCATAGGCTCAATTTGTACATCTTCTACATTTTGTAAACCCTTGTGAGGGATTGTTTTTTGTTCTTTCTTTCTTTTCAAGAACTTGTATTGGGCGAGTGTTCGGAGAAGCGTAGCCCACTCTCCGTGGTGAAGATCACTACCAAGGTTAAAGGCGGTTGGAATTGTGTAATCGGTATTGATCTTCGCCGAGGTTAAGAAGATGACTTAGTGAACCCATCAACGGGTCTTTGTTGGTGGAGTGGAGTAGGCCTTGCGTTTTGAGGACCAAACCACTTTAAATCTCGGGTGCACTCTCTCTTGAACTCTAGCTCTTTATTTTGCATTGCACCTCTAGATTTAACTTGTGTGCTTGAATTTCATTTTGATCTCTTAATTTCCAAATTTAGGTTTGAGTTTTCAAAAAATTAAAACTTGTTAGAAACCTAATTAATTTTCACTCCTCATAGTTGCCGTACTCGGGACCACCCTTGGAATTTCAGACTCTGTGGACAAGCTAATTAGCTCGTCCTCCTTTTTCTGCACGGCGTCTGCCACGGCCGCTATCTGCCGCTCCCGGGCTCTCCCTCTCTGCGATTCGAGGGCGTCGGTGGCCTTCTGCAATTGGGCGGCATTCTCGGACTTGAGTCTTTTTATCTCATCATCCCTCTCGTTAATGGACCTATTGAGCTCGGCCGCCTCCTGGATCAACTTGCCGTTCTCTTCGTCAGACCTGGTGATTGCAGAAGAGGACTTCCGACTCTTCTCACGGAAGTCGTGATAATACACGCCGATTTGGTAGAGCGAGGAGAAAATGGCCTCATCAGCCGCATCCGGGGGCTCGTTAAGAACCTGGAGCTGATCCTAATTCAGTTCGCCTTTGGTGATTATCTCCCTGGCAACACGGCTGTCACCCAGGCCAGTGTCGCTCTTCTGAACGGCCCAGTTGGGCCAGAAAATGTTGTCCCCGGACCTCACGGGGGTGGGACGGACTCCGGTAGATCCGTCCCCTGGCTTGGGTGTTCCCGCTCCTCACCCATATGAGCTGACGAGCCTCACTGTTGGCTTGCGCTTGGGTGGCGGTTCTTCCTTAGATGGTGCAGGACTGGAGATCTCGGGGGCTTTCCTTTTTTGGCCCTGCTGGCCTTGGCCCCTGACGAAGGCCCCTTGCCTCACCTTCTCCAGCTGAGACTGCGACTGCATTTCTGAAATTCAAACAGCATGAACAGAAGCCGGTCAAGAAAAAGGAAGAAAAAAGAAGACTCAAAAGCAAGACTAGCCACATACGTGCTGGGGTCGCTGTACTGATGTCGAGCGCGACCAAAACCTCCTTCTTAGAGAAGTCCGCACAGTGAATGTGGCCCTCCCGGCGTAACTCCTCACAGATTAGGGCGAACGTTCTCACATCCTCGCCTTCCATGAGCGACTTGCGGCTCAGCGCAAGTGTATCTGGGGTGTCCTACTTTAAAAGAACCAGCCAGGGCTCAGTGGGCTCGCCGTCCTCGACGTAGAAGAACCAGATCTTGCATAGATGTATGGAGGAGGGAATGCTGGTAATCATTTTCACCTTAGGGCGTTTGCTGATGTAAATCCAACCTCTGTCCTTATGCCTCTTCAGGTGCGCACACATCCGAAACAGCGGTACGGACAAGCTCCTTTGGAGCCGGCCCTGGACGAGGTATATGAAACCAATAAGCATCCTCCACGAGTTCGGCACAACCTGGGCCGGGGCCAGGCCGTAGTATCGAAGGACCGCGATGAAGAAAGGGTGCAAAGGGAACCTGAGTCCGGTTCTTAGAGACTCATCATATATACAGACATCGGTGCTGTCGTTGCAAGCCCTATCTCCCTCCATCGCAGCCCTCAGCCTGAACCTTTGGGAAACACAATATCTATCCCCAATGTCCCCTAGTATGGATTCATCAAGGATACTCTCCTCGTAAAGAGCATGGGTGTTATATTTGGGATTGGCGTCCATCCGAGCCCTGCCAGTAACCTCGACAGCCCGGCTTGGTAGGAATGTGGTGGACGCCTCGGTGGCGTCGCTACTCGCACTCATTTCTGCCCGAAAGTAACTATCCGTTGGGGGCGGAATGTTATTCAGATCCAAAATTACCTCGTCCCCACTATCTACGACCTCTACACTAACATCAGAACTCGCCATATAGGGGCCGGGAGTCTTGGTCAGATTAACTTGGGTCTTTTCCGACGAACTAGACTCTGAACTACTAGAAGATGTGGACTCCCCTGAAGAGGACCTGGAGCCGGACTCAGAACTCGAAGCACTACTGGACATCGATGACACTGAAAGAGAAATCAAATATGTACGATCTAAAAAGAAGATTACCGGCCTGAGGAGGATAGCTCTTAAGCTTACGGACGACAACGACCACGGGCTGACAGAGCAGAACAGGCAGAGAAGGCAGAGCGAAAAGTGAAAGTAAAAGTGAAAAAATGAAAGGTGAAACCTCATTTTATAGCCTTGAGACTAAAGGCGATCTGCATTTGTGAACCGGATGGTGCCACGTGTCCCTCATTAATGAAGGGCACACACTCCGAAGCAACGACGCTAATAAATGCGGGTGCGGAAAAATCTCCAAGTGACTGTGCTCGTCCAAAAACTCAGTCCGGCCCAAGCCGAACAGGATATGATGCGTCCGCAAGACGACAAAAATCAATACGGCCCAAGCCGGACAGGATATGACGCGTCCGCAAGACGACAAAAATCAGTCTGGCCCAAGCCGGACAGGATAATACGCGTCCGCAAAATGACAAAAATCAGTCCGGGCCAAGCAGGACAGAATATGGCACGTCCGCTAGACGACAAATCAGTCCGGCCCAAGCCGGACAGGATATGACGCGTCTGCAAAATGATAAAAATCAGTCCGGCCCAAGCCGGACAGAATATGGCGCGTCCGCTAGACGACAAAAATCAGTCCGGCCCAAGCCGGACAGGATATGACTGTAGACACCCCATTTTGCTCTACCTTAATCGATAAAGAAATTAGGGTTTGTTTTCCGTCGGTTTTCCAATGTCTTTCTTTCCCGCATCCGTTTGTTACATTTCTAAATATTTTTGGTCATTTCCGTCGTGTTTCGCATTTTCCCGCTAAATGTTGAGAAGGATTATTCAGAAAAATCTAAACTAGGGAGAATTTGTACCCGCTGGTGTGGGACCTGCTAGTGTGGGACCTGCTAGTGTGGGACCCGTTTGTGTGGGACCCGCTGGTGTGGGACCTGCTAGTGTGGGACCTGCTAGTGTGGGACCCGCTGATGTGGGACCCGTTTGTGTGGGACCCGCTGATGTGGGACCCGCTTGTGTAGGGCCCGCTGATGTGGGACCCGCTTGTGCGGAACCCGCTGATGTGGGACTCACCATTAGCATGACTTAACTTTCTCTACCATTTCCACTAACTTCATTTTTCCCTTTAAAATAACACCATTATCTCCATTACCATTATATATTCCATTATCCCCACCACCATTCCCACCATTACCATTATATATTCCATTATCCCCACCACCATTTCCACCATTACCATTATATATTCCATTATTCCCACCACCATTCCCACCATTACCATTATATATTCCATTATCCCCACCACCATTCCCACCATTACCATTATATATTCCATTATTCCCACCACCATTCCCACCATTACCATTATATATTCCATTATTCCCACCACCATTCCCACAATTACCATTGTTTATTTCCATTATTCTCCACCACACCCACCATTCACATTATATATTCCATTATTCCCCACCACAATTCCCACCATTACCATTATATATTCCATTATTCTCCACCACACCCACCATTATCATTGTTTATTTCCATTATTCTCCACCACACCCACCATTCTCATTGTTTATTTCCACCTCTCCACTAAGTTTTTCACTATATAAAGAGAGGTGATGAGAGGAGAAAAAAAAAAAAAAACAACACATTGTTTTTGGATAGTTTTCTCTTTCTCTCCCTCAATATCTCTCACTCTCTCACTCTCACACTATCATTATCTACTTTCTCTCCTTATTTGTTTCTCCCCATCTCTCTCCCTTGTTCCATATAAAAAAAAATATAAAAGAAAATAAAACAAAGAAAAAGAGAAAGAAAGCGGAAGCGGATCAAGCGGCGGTGCGATTTTCGAATTTTTCGGCTCTCGGATTCGGCGAGGATTTCGATCACAGGTAGGTACTTAATTTTTAGATTTTTCTAGAATTATTTGGTATATTTGCATGATTTTTAGTATTTAATTGGATTTAGTTGAAAATTAAATATGTATGCTCAAAATCATGATCTCCATGAGTGTTTCGAAAATAAAATATATACTAAATGAATTCCAAAATTAATGAAATTTCGTGGGAAACTAATATGATACCAGTACATTCTACCATGAAATTTTGAGAATTTTGAGAATTTGTTTGGTATATTATTTTATGCTTTCTTTGAAATTTACCAGCTTTTGGAGGAATTGTTACTGACATCAGATCACAACTAAAATTCTTAAAACTTTTACAGTAGTCTTCAATCTCACATTTCTAGTTACTGTAAAAGTTTCAAGTGATTTGGATCTGTTTTCATATGGGATGTAGGGTTCATTCATAATCTGGTCTGAAAATTAAAAAATCTGAAACTGATAGTAAATGGTTTCCAAAATTCATGAAAATTTCTCAGTATGTTATTTTTACTTATATCTTATTAATGTAGAAATTTCATTGAATTTAGATTCATATTTCTAGTGGTTTCTGTGTTATTTGTGCAATCTGGTCAATCAATTGTTAAATCGAAATTAAATATGAGCTTAATGTAAAAATCTGTAAAACTCTTTCCGTAAGCTACATTTCATCATATCTTGCTGCTGTAGAAATTTCAACTCATTTCGAATTCGTTTGCTACAATTTCACTTGTAAAATCACTCATATGTTTAAAATTGATAAAATTCATTGAAAATCCGAAATTAATTGAAAATCATCTGAATATTTCTAAAGAACCTTAAATCTCTGTCACACATTAACTTCTTAATCCATTGAAACAGAAATCTTAGGATCATTAGAATTCCCTGGAAAAATGGTCAGTGCATCCATAATCGTATCCCAATTGCAACCGATCTTTGACAATTTGAATACTTAAGCTATAGCATGTTGTTGGCTCCGAGGTTACTGTCCACGGAAATCCTGAGATATGCCAGGCAATAAGATGTTATAACCTAAATATTAAATTGCGCAAGGAAAGAACGCACGATTCCCTTCCTTGGATGCTATTCTGGGCCGAAATTGGTGAACCCTAGAACCATTGGTAATCCTCAAGTGTCCATAAATCGAAAATCCATGAAATCTGAAATTAATTAACTTCAAGAATTTGAATTGATTTGTCTCGAGTCTTCCGGAACCATTGGATTATGGTTTCCAATCTAAGAACCATTAGAGCCCAATTTAGGAACACTAGTGTTGTGTCGTGTCCTAAGTTTTAGGGAGTCCTAGAGTTAGGAGTCCAGCCTCATCACGAACGTTTGTTATGTATAACAACCGTGCCATAGGTCTAGTCACACTAGTCACCCAATCTTTCCTTAAGACGAGCCTAGTAACCTAGGATGTAGGCAAACCTGCATTAGTCTAAGGAACAATTTGCATTTAGATAAGAATCATATAGCATCTCAGATGAAATCCTAAGATAATAAAATCCTCAACTTGAATTAAATAACTTCTCTCAAAACTGTTGAAACAGTCAATTCTGTCTAGGTCGGTGTCCTAGTTGAGTTAGGCATAAGTAGCTTGGCTTAGGTGCACCGAACTACGTCGACTCTGATCCCAGTGAGGCTTGGGTACGTAGGCAGCTTGGATGTCTGATGGCATACCACCCGCGAGTCGGCACCACAACAAATTGTGGTGTTTTGTATATTAATTTTCTTGTAAATGCTTAATCAAATCACTTAGGATTTTTCATGAAATTAGAATTTTAGGAGAACTTTCACCTAGATTGAATCCAGACAAATTAAGAAATCAAGATACACATTTAGGATTCACATTGAAATTAGATCATAGGATGCATGTCACTTAGTTCGCACAATAACATAGAGTTGAATGAGCCATTTAAAATAAATTTAAAAGAGTTAGCTTTTGGAATCGAAGACCGACTATCGGGCAAGAATGGTGCATGTGGTGGATAACTCCCCATACCTTCCATTCTCGTAACCAGGTAGCGAGTCTAGATTTCTGGTTAATTATGGGTCCTAGATCCCACATCTAGGTGGCGACTCTGTCAATCTCTTTTGTGTGGAATTCGGATTGCCTTAGTGATCCCAAGTTCACAGGAAAGACGAATTCAAATCAACAAATAAAATGCACACGCCAATCGCGTGGGAACGAGAGACCAAGAGAGAGCGCGCGGCGGCTCGCGCCCCACGCCCCTCTCGCGGGATCATGTCCCACAATGACACGTCCGCAAAACGATAAAAATTAGTTCGGCCCAAGCCGGACAAAATATGACGCATCCGCTAGACGACAAAAATCAGTCCGGCCCAAGCCGGACAGGACTTGGCCGGACAGATTCCCTTGGCTGGACAGGCCGGACAGACGGCTTAGCCGGACAGATTCCCCAGGCTGGACAGACGGCTTAGCCGAACAGATTTTCCAGGCCGGACAAACGGTTTAGCCGGACAGATTTTCCGGACAAATTCCCCAGGCCGGATAGACGGCTTAGCCGAATAGATTTCTCAGGCCGGACAGACGTCTTAGCCAGACAGATTTCACTCCAAGTTTCTGTCCATCCCAGGCCGCCCAGAAGGCTTGGCCGGACAGATTTCACATCATGTTTTTGCCCATCACAGGCCACCCAGAAGGCTTAGCCGGACAGATGTCTTAGCAGGACAGATTTTCCGGACAGATTCCCCAGGCCGGACAGACGGTTTAGCCGGACAGATTTTCCGGACAGATTCCCCAGGTTGGACAGACGGCTTAGCTGGACAGATTTCTCAGGCCGGACAGACGGCTTAGCAGGATAGATTTTCCGGACAGATTCCCCAGGCCGGACAGACGGCTTAGCCGGACAGATTTCCTAGGCCGGACAGACGGCTTAGCCGAACAGATTTTCCGCTCCGCTTCTGGCTGTCCCAGGCCGGGCAGACTGCTTGGCTGGACAGGTTTTCCATCGAGCCATCCCGAACACCGGCTCGTTCTACTATTTAAGAATACAACTCCTCACACTTCCCCAAATCACTACAATGACTTGGAGAACTGGGGGCAACTGATTGGGTACGAAAAACAGCAACTAATGAGCTGTCGACACGTAGCCCCGGAAGGGCCCACCACATACCCAACTGCTGCGCAGGGGTAATTCGGTAATTGCCTAAGAGTGGGTGAACCTAAACCCACAAAAGGTCCGACACCTTTCCTGGGGTAGGTAATCCAACCACCCCAGGTCTCCCTTTATAAAAAGCCTCTCAAGGCTTAGAGCAAGGGGTAATAACTTCTGGAACTACCACTCTAAAAATTTGGCTCTGCACTCCTGCTGGTACTGACTTGAGTGTCAAATGGCCCGTCCGGAGCAACGACTCCGGGTTGGTCTTCTGACCTTGTTTGCTCTTGTGCAAGACTCAGCTCCTTAACTTCAGCTCCTCGGGTCCTCCAGCCCAGCTCTTACGTCACTGCCGTATCTGTTACCGATTTTAGGCCTAACAGAACCCTTCACTTTCAGTTCACCTTTATTGAATACTATCTTATGTGTTTTTCATAGCCTCTTCCCTCAATCCAAGACATGAAGTTTGAATCTCCTGTAATTGAAAAACAACATGCCATTTGCGTTACATTTCCAGTACAAAGCCAAGTAAACGCCATGATGCAACTAGCCAAGATCCTTAATTCAAAAGGCTTCTATGTCACCTTTGTCCTCATTGTATAGTTCCAAAAAAGAACTTTTTGGGATGTGAAACACCATGTGACTGGTTCAATCCATCAATCTAGGCTGCATCTACACGGTGTAGGTCCTAACTAAGGTAATATAGTGCATTGAGGACATGCACTCCCAACTTTCAATAATGGCACTCCTATTTATGTTTACAACTCTACTTACTTACTGTCAAAGGCTTTTAAATTTTAGAAAATGTCACGATCAGCCAGTCGAGAGATGCAGAGAATGAGAGAGATACTATTAGACATTGCATGTCCCAAGACGTAAACTGCAATTAGATAAAAAGCTTCGACTTGGGCCCAAATCGCAAGATATTATTAGACATTGCATGTCCCAAGAAATAAACTGCAATGAAAAAAAAAGATTCGAAGTGGGCCCAAATCGCAATTGTGTCACATCCAAAACAAAAGTATTAAAAATCATGGAACAATTACCAACGGGGGACACAAAATGACATAATTATCAATAGGACGTACGCTTTTATGAAATTATCGACGAGAGACAAAAGAGGTCTTGTTAGAATAAGCAGGACGAAAATGCCCTTTGGCACTTACAATACGTTTTCATCATGTTTTTTTTCCCTTCTTCCCTTTTTTAACTTTTCCATTTTCACCTTTTTGATTTTTACCCAACTAGTCAGCTTCCTCCATAGTCAGCAACAAGCAATCATTGTTGCTGACAAGTCTTGAAATTTGAAACTTGAGTTCTTACCATCCATCTCCCTGTATTTAGATTTTGTTTTTCTTTTTTACGGTTTTGTACTAATTTTCTTTTCTCTATTTTTTATTTATCTTGTTTAGGGTTTAAGTGGTTTGTATTTTAGGGTGTGTTCTGGAGATGATGGATGGACAGCTTCACTTACTTTTTGGAAGACAATTGGTTGTATAAGAAAATTTTGATGTAATACATGAATGGATGGCTACACATTTTTTGATGTACTTAAATTTTTTATAATACACGAATTGGGATGTAATACATGAAGCACATTTAATGAATACAACATCCATTTCTATCATTAGCAGAATTGTAATGCCATTAGAAGAGTTGCTATAGGCAGGGGGTTTTGTAGTAGAAGTGGTTTATCAACTCTTTAGAAGGGGGTTAGTAACTTTCAAAAGTAGGGTTACCAATTTCCGAATGGGCTTATTAAGTTCCTGAAAATTAGCCGAGTGGGTATCGAGTTTTGGAAGGGGGTTTTCAAGTCTCTGGGATTGGGGTTATCTAGTATAAAAATTGGGGTTGCCAATTTCTGAATGGGCTTATCAAGTCCTTGAAAATTGGCCTACGGTACTAGAGTCTAGAAGGGGGTTTTCAAGTCTCTAGGATTAGGGTTATCAAGTATCAAAAATGGGATTATCAATTTCCTAATGGACTTATCAAGTCCCTAATGAATACGTTTTTACTTCCTATTTTTGTCACTCGTTCATTTTTATCATTTTTTTCTTTCTACCCTACAATTCATCTTCCTCATCCGCCATTGAAAGGGAGAAGGAGAAATGCAAAACCCTATAACAAATGAAAAACAAAACCTAGATACAGAGAGATAGATGAGAATGAACTCACATTTTAAGTTTTCGAGACTTCTCAGCGACAATGGTGGTTGAACAATGAGGAATATGACTGGTAGGGCAAAACACCAAATTTGAAAATGGAAAAGTAAAAAAAAGAGGGAAGAAGAGAGAAGAGGAAAAAGTGGAAAAGTAAAACGTGTTGCTTAAGAAAAGGGCATTTTCGTCCAGCTTTTACTGAAAAAGCCCCTTTTGTCCCTCGTAGATAATTTCAGAAAAGTATGGGTCCCATTGACAATCTCGTCATTTTTGTGTCATCCATTAGTAATTTTTCCTTTCTCTATTAACAGCTGTTTGGGACAACCCTCTCTCAGGGTGTCATTTTCCATATCTCAAAGGAATGGTACATAGGGTAACATTAAGGCCCTATATAGTTATATCTACTCACCTCTAACAAGAAGACGGTAGAGAACCCATCACTTTCAGTAGTTCACCTCTATTGAATACTATCTTGTGTGTTTTTCATAGCATCTCCCTCAATCTAAAACATGGAGTTAGAACCTCCTGTAATTGAAAAACAACATGTCATTTGCGTTCCTTTTCCACTACAAAGCCACGTAAACGCCATGATGCAACTAGCCAAGCTTCTCAATTCAAAAGGCTTCTATGTCACCTTTGTCCTCACTGAATTTTTCCACACCCGCCTTCTAAAATCTCGAGGCCCAGATTCCGTTAAGGGCTCTGACGAATTCCGATTCGAAACGATAAGTGATGGTATGCAATCCTCCTCCAAAGACACCACGCAAGATATTCGAAATCTCAGCCTTTCCACACAGAAGAATTGCCTTACTCCATTTCGTAATCTTGTAACGAAATTGAATCAGTCGTCAAATGTTCCTAGCGTCAGTTGCATAGTTACTGATGGGGTCATGACCTTCACTCTACCAGTTGCAAAAGAATGTGGCATCCCTGGGGTCGTGTTTTGGCCGATCTCAGCTTGTAGTCTCATGGTCTTCTTCCATTTTCCGGCAATGGTTGAAAGAGGGCTCCTTCCACTAAAAGGTATGAGCTTATGATGATTTTACCTAGTTCGACTTGATAATTTTGCAAATTTAAGACGCATTTGGATCATAGTTCAAAATACTAAAAAACCTAAATTAAAAGTGGGTCAAGTGGCTTCAACTCAAGATTCAAGTTGCAGTGTCTTCGTTCATTTTACATTAACAAGGTGTGGAGGGTTCCTAAGTCCTTACCACTCTAGATTACCTCTTCTACTCTACTTGCTTAAAATAGTACCAAGACGATCCGATGGGGAGATATCTACCCAATCCAACAGTAAGATCTCACATATGCTAGCAACTCCTTATGTGTTTTTTGCTTTTTATGCCTCCTCCGTTTTACTAGCAAGCCAAATTAAGTCAGATGAGTTTTGAGTGGATCCATCTTTTAATACTTAATAGTCTTTCGGATGTGATACCAAATTGTGATTTGAGCCCTATTAAGACCTTTTCCCACTACAGTTCTTTGGTTTTGAGTAGGGGTGCAAGTTTGGCCCTGTGAGCCGTGACCCGCCCTGAGCCCGAATAGGGTCAGGGTTGGAAAATCCAACCCTGAGGACGGGCTTGGGTTCATTTTTTAGGCCCTGACTCAAGGTCGGATCGGGCTCAGGGTTGATTCCTCGGGCCAACCTGACCCGACCCTGTTTACACTTTACCCTGACCCAGCCAAACCTGACCCAGCCAAACCCAACCCTATTTACACTTCATAGTATATGTGACTTACCAAACCACAATTGGTCTTAACTTATGATCATCCTATTTACATTATTTTAGGGGCATGCCCCATTTATATTGGGGTGAATGACTTGCATCTTCGAATAAGGTGGCCTCCACTACATTTTTTTTTTTTTTTAACGGTTTGGCCTCCACTACCTATTTATGTTGTGGCCCAACAAATGAATGGTTTGGATCATCCTATGAAGAGGATTGTACAGTACTTTTTGAAAAATACTGGACTATACAACCACACACCTTATAAAATTTCACTTTTATATTATGGACAACAATGTATTTGCACTAGGGTCAATAAGGGCCAGCCCGGCCCGGCCCGGCCCAATCAGGGCCAATCAGGGCGGGCCAGGGCCATGCTGAGTCCTACAGGGCAGGCATTGGGTTGAGGTCTTCTAGCCTTGACTCAGGGTCAAGGCGGGTCAGAGCCAGATAATGGGATCAGGATTGGGCTAGGGTTTTGAAAAACCTGGCCCAACCCGACCCTGTTGCAGCCTTAGTTTTGAGGCCTGCAGTGTCTTATAATTCTCTCTCTCGGCCTATCAAAAATAATATCTCTCTCTCACAGAAAGACAGGGCACACACTTGGGGCTCTAATAATTAATGCCCCATAAATATTTCTCATTTTTTTTGGCTTGGGACAGAGCGCTCTAGTGTATTTTAAGACTACTTACTTGGAGCTCTAGTAATTAATGCTCCATAAAGATTTGCCTTTTTCTTTTTCTTTTTGGGCTTGGGACAGAGTGCTCAGTGTATTTAATAATGCTCACTTGGGGCTGTAATAATTAATGCTCCATAAATATTTGCCTTTTTTTTGGGCTTGGGACAGAGTGCTCTAGTGTATTTAAGAAGCTCACCCGGGGCTCGAATAATTAATGCTCCATAAATGTTTGTCTTTTGTTTTTTTTCGCTTGGGACGTAGGAGTTAGTGCTCTAGTGTATTTAAGAATTCTTTTTTACACTACTAGAGGTGGCTCCCACAGTGCCACACGTAAAAATTTAAAAAGAGGAGCAAATATATCATTATGTTGCGAAAAGTCCGATTTCAATGGCAAAGCGTAACTAAAGAACCAAACACAAGCAAGTACCCAAAGACACAAATATTTACTAGGTTAGGCAAAGCCTACATCCATGGCAGCGGCAGTGAAAAAATCCACTATAGAAACAAGAGATTACAAGAGAAGATCAATATCTTTCACCATACACTATTTTCCCTCTTTTGGCCTCTCAACCCTTGTCTAATTTTCCCTCTTTTGACCTCTCAACCCTCTTCTTAGACAAGAAGCGAAAATAAGCCCTAAACCCCTTTTATATAAGACGGGCCAAAACTTGTTCAGATCGGGCCTAAATAAGTTAAACAGATTGCATTTGTGTCGCACACAATATTTCGGATCCCAACCGGATTTAATTCAAGACACCCAACTCACTACATTTATCTTCTTGCTAAGACCAGAAACTACCACTGTTAAAAACTAGTAGAAGACGATATTTTTCGGGAGGTATCGATGGCTAACACCACCGTGGTACTCTTTCAAGTGTAGAACGAAGTGCTCATATAATACTAGTGAACAAAAATAATTATCTTACATATCATGCTAAAAAAATTTCCACTCAAATCTTAATGGATTTTTTATATACATGCAGACGAGAGTGTTTCGAGAAATGGGACAATTGATTGGATACAAGGATTGAGAGGGACCCGTCTCAAGGATTTCACCCTTATAGATGATCCCGATCATACTATGCTCAAATACATGGTAGAAGAAATCCAAAATGGTTTCAAGGCTTCGGCGATTGTTCTCAACACATTCGATGACTTAGAACATGAAGTAGTAGGTGCAATGAGATCCATCTATGGTAACATTTATACCATAGGCCCACTGACATTACATTGCCAGAGTCCGTTGAAATCAGCTGCTATGAACGTATGGAATGAAGAGACAGAATGTCTGCAATGGTTGGACAAGCAAGAGGCGACTTCGGTCATTTACGTGAATTTCGGGACCATTGCAAACATGACAAGCAAACAATTGAATGAATTTGCTTGGGGGCTTGCGAATAGTAATCATCCTTTCTTGTGGATCATAAGGCGTGACATTGGGAGAGATGGTCAAGAAATTTTGCTAGAAGATTTCATGACAGATATTGAAGGACGGGGTTTTATAGCAAGTTGGTGTCCGCAAGAGGAAGTTCTCTCCCACCCTTCGATAGCTTGGTTTCTAACGCATTGCGGATGGAATTCCACGGTGGAGAGTATATGTGGTGGTGTACCTATGATTTGTTGGCCACAATTCGGCGATCAACTGATTAATTGTCGTTATACATGCAATGAGTGGGGAATTGGTATGGAGATCAGTGATGATGTAAAAAGAGAGGAAATCCAACGCGTTGTTCGAGAATTGATGGAAGGAGAGAAAGGGAAGGAGATGAGGCTGAAGGCTATGAAGTGGAAGGAGACTGCTGAAAATGCTACTAGACAAGGAGGATCTTCTTCTACTAATCTTGACAAACTAATTTCCGAGGTGCTTCAACTAAAACGTGCCTGAATTAACTCTCATTAGCAAAATGAGTAGATTTTCGAAAAACAAGTATAAGCTGTTTTGGGGTCCAACCGATGATGTGGGCGCCACACCCACACACAAAAAGCCCCTAAATGTGGTTTGGCGCTTTTGCAAAACACGACGTTTAATTCGGTGGAATTCTGTGAAAGGTGGGATAAGACTTTGCAAAATATCATTCTAATTCTCCTTTGTCTTTGTTTGCATTGCCTGTTTCAGTGGGATACTTCATTTTAGACCTTGTAATGATATTTTTACTATATCCTTCTCGAGGTCGCATATGGAGTTTGTTCTCCATCGTTTTCTTTATACAGTTGCAATAGCGTACTCCATATTGTCTAGGCATCGAAGGGCAGCTTTATACATACATGGAGATATCATGTGCCCGTTGAGAGAGAGAGAGGGGGGGTTATGTATTAAGGGGCTATTTGGATACGCAGATTTTAGAATCTGGGATTTCTTCAAAATTGTAGCTAAGAGACCAGAGAAGAAGCAGACCAGCCATCGTTTTTTACTTATTTTTGGATTCTCGCCCTTCTTTTCGTCAGCAAGAGAGTAGTAGATCCTCCCATATTTTTGGTGTTAGAAATCTCAGCATACAGGAGAGGTTTTTAAAACCTGAATTTCTCACTTAAAATCGAAGAAACGCTGTCAGGACAGAATACAACAGCTTGATCATGAGCCCTCTTTTACACTGTTTTCAAACTAAAAACCTGGATTCTAAAATCTGCATATCCAAACGGCCCTAAATGCCCTGTTAAACCGAAAAATAGAAACGGGGTTAATTGGTAATTGACATGATCTTGATGATTCTCGGCCTCGCTGCTCTTTTTGCAAGGGGGCCGTTCATTTTATGGTTCCTCTTATAATTTTGGGGACATACGTTTCTGTGCACGCAAGACCATTTTATTTTAGACGTGGCATGCTTGGTCTAGCATATCTACAAACATCAAAACGAGATTTGGCCCCACATGCTTGCATGGGCCACCATGCAGTACCATCAGCCCATCAGGATAAAAGGTGACGATTAATTTTAGGGCCCCGCATGGGGACATGTATTGCAAGCAAGACTGTTGATTTTACGCATGGCGTGCTTGGGGGCCACCATATTCACAACTCACAAGTATCAACATAAGATAGTGGCCCCCACATGCTTTTGGTCATAGTCAGTACAGAAAAATGGAAATATATTCACCGCTTTTCTTTCCTGGGCCACCACCCTAGTGTATTTATGACCACGTATTGTTGGCAAAACTTCGTTTAAAACGGTATTTTTAAAAAAAAAAAAAAACACGTTTCTTATGTTTGCCGTTTAATAATACTCCGCTTAAATTTTTTACACCAACAAATTGGAACACGTTGCATTTGAGAACAGCCAAGCAGGCTGATTTTGGCAGAGTTTGCCTTGCTCATTTAGCTTTTGCATGTGAGAGGCTGAATTTTTGGCAGATTTTGTCTTACTCATTTAATTCATGAAATGGCTCTCCGCCAAATTGGCTAGCAAATCCAATAAAAACATATTCTAAATATATTACGTGCGTCATATTCTAAATATATTAAGCGCGTTTTTTTGGCAAACTTTTGAAATTGACCCCTCTATATTTTGTGAATGAATTTTTTTAAGGGAAATGATATCAGGACAACCATTCTTTAATAATTGCAGAAACACTGCTTGTCTTCTCATTTTTAATCAGTTTGTGAGAGCTTCCTCTTGTGAATTACTAGGGGACATTTTGTGATCGACCTTTCTCTGGAATAGAAGATTTCAATGGTGCACATATCCTCTTGGTCTCACTTGTGCATGAAAACAAGGAAGAGAGGACGAATTGTTGAAGTTGATGTACCAAGGTACAAAACAAGAAGAAAAAGCAGTGGGAAGTTGAAAAGGACAAAAATGAAATGCTTTTCACTGTTCATGGATTTTGGCGGACAAAAATGCCCTTTACCTTTTTTCAATCACATCTATTATTTTATTAATACTTTTTGAAACTTACTTCTTTCTTTCTTTACCTTTCTCTTCCTTTTCAATCACATCCATTATTTTATTATTACTTTTTGCAAAACAAATTTCAATAGCTATTAAGGGTTTTTTTTGGAGTTTTGCAAAACCAATTTCAACTACTATGTAGGGATTTTATTACGGTTTTGCAAATGTGAACCACTTTTAGGATTTTGCAAAACCAATTTCAACCACTATTTAGGGTTTTTTTGTGTTTGAGAACCCTAGTGGTTTAGAGTGTTCAAATAGAGGTTGCAAGTCATAAATAGTGGTTTAATTTATAAAATAGTGGTCGGAAAAGTAATCCTACTCCGTCGAATAGATAAGCTTATCTACTCGGTCGGGTTAAAAAACAGTGCGGGCCCACATTGTTTGGGTGATCCAAACCATTTATTTGAAAGGCCCTTACTTAGATAGGGTGTCCACAAAAAATCAGATCCATAAGATCATCTTAACCCATCAAAAAATGGAGGGAAAATGGAAAAAAAATGGACGGACACTGTTTGTCACAAATCTGAGCATTTTTCCCTCCACTTTTAGATGGGTTAGGATGATCCTATGTGGCTGATTTTTTGTGGACACCCTATCTAGGTATGGACCTTTCAAATGAATGGTTTGGATCACCCAAAAAATGTGCCCCCACTGTTTTTAGCCGACCGAGTAGATAAGCTTATCTACTCGACCGAGTATGCTTACTTTTCCCAATAGTGGTTTATAGTGTTGAAATAGTGGTTTCCAGTAAGGAGTTAATGGTTGAAATCTTGAATTATAGGTTGAAATTGGTTCAAGGTGTGTGTCCATAGTGGTCGGAATAGGTGTAATAGTGATAAATTACTGGTTGAAATAATTAATTAGTGGTTGAACGTGTCTATTTAGTGGTTGAAAATGTGATAAGTGGTTGTAAGTATCTGTTTAAACCACTATTATGTAAATAATGGTTCAAAGATCTATAATGTCCAAGTAGTGGTTGAAAATGAGAAAGCATATGTAATATTGTGGTTAACAGTTACGAGTTAGTGGTTACAAGTGTCTATTTAGTGGTTGAAACTCTGTATTTAGTAGTTGAAAGTGTCTATTTAGTGGTTGAAAGTGTCCAAATAGTTCCTGAACTCTGTAATTATTGTTTGGAATGTGGTTGAATTCTATAATTAGTGGTTGAAAGTGTCTTTTTAGTGATTCAAATTGTCTATAGTATGTAAAATAATGGTTAAAAATATGAAATCAGGTGGTTGAAATCTGTTTTAGTGCTTCAAAGTATCCAAATAGTGGTTGAACTCTATAATTATTGTTTGAAATGTAGTTGAAATCTATAATTACTTGTTTAAAGTGTCTTTTTAGTGCTTCTACAATGTGTAAACAGTGTATGATAATTCACAACCAGGTGTAATAGTGGTTGAAATCTTCTATTTAGTGGCTAAAACTGTCCAACTAGTGGTTGAACTCTGTAATTATTGTTTTTGATTGGTTAAGAGTTACTATAGTGGTCTAAATAGGTGTAATAGTGGTCTAAATAGGTGTAATAGTAGTTTATAGTGATAAATTAGTAGTTGAAATATGTAATTAGTGGTTGAAAGTGTCAATGTAGTGGTCCGAAGTGTCGAAATACTTGAGCAAGCTGTATATAATGAGAAATTAGTGGCTGGAATTTGTAATTAGTGGTTGAAAGTGTAGTAGTGGTTTATTGGTTGAAATCTGTACTTAGTGGTTGAAAGTGTCTATATTTTATTGTTTTTAGTATGCATCTACTCCGGTAAAATATCTGTTCACATACTACAATGGTTTTGTTTCTACAGAGAATGGCGGAATAAGTAAGGCTACGCTGACACTATGGTGAGTAATTATGACTTCAGCTTGTACATTTATTCATTCCTTAGCGATTTTTTGTAAATGTTTACTCTTTTACAATAATGCATTTCTGTGTAGGCTATTTATCTTTTATCTAGATGTTGTCCTTCCTATTTTCACGACTGCATACAGTCCTTAAAACTTTGGAAAGAGCATGAAGATTTGATAAAAAGTAGCTCATTTGGACATTTGGTCAAAGTAGAAGGTGTCGAACTGCACAAAAAACTTATGACAGTTTTAGTGCGGTGTTGGCAAAAACAACTTAGGGCATTTAGAATAGGTGGTGTGATACTAGTGGTTCGAAGTTAGGAATGTAGCACAAATTTTAGGATTAAGTATGATAGGCGAAAGATGTAGATGTAAGTGCATTTCAAGTGGATGGACCTGCTCAACGACCCATTTAAAAAAACCGGTGATGTAAACTAATTTCAACTAGTCTCTACAACTTTGAAATCTCTTCAGTTCTAACTTTATGTACTCTTCATTTCTTGCAGCTTTGATTATAGGCTATTTGTTATTAAGGAACTGGAATGCCTGAGCAGATATAAAAGTTTTGACTTTGTGCACGTTGATATTACTGCTATGAGAAGAACTCTACTCGATGAATTCTTAAAGGGTGTGTATGGGCGTGTCAATATATACTACTTTGCCAACATTGTACATGGAAGGAAAATTTGAATGTCGTTGATTATTTTCTGTAATTGAATGTACATGGAAGGAACAGATGAAAGACCACTTTAATTTCTATAATTGTTCTCTATAATTGAATCTACATGGAAGGAATAGATGAATGACCACTTTAATGTCTTTAATTATTTTCTGTAATTGAATATACGTAGCAGAAAAAGTTCATTGTTTTCTTACATGTTCAAGATTTGGACGTGTCAATATATAGCTCTGCATGATTTGGGCGACTCAAAAGGCTTCTGCTAATTATGATATGCAACATAAGGTTCGGAGTCGACCTTAGAGTCGATTTTAAGCAAAACAGTAGTTTCAGAGTCGACTCAGGTTCATTTTCTTTTGAAGTCGACTCTTGAGGTGCCTTGCAACGTTTCTGTTCAATTTTTAAAGAAAACAAAAGTTTCGAAGTCAAAGCTTGAGTCGACTCTTGGTTTTTTTTTAACAAGTACTTACACCCATAAACTACTATTACTAGAGTTTGAACCACTATTTATACCCTCTAAACCACTATTTACACTTAGGAAACACTATGTAAAAACATGAACCACTATTCCAACACTCCTGAACTACTATTAAAGTAGGTGAAATTCAATCCAATGAACCAATTTAAACTAGATGGAATCGAATCCAATAAATCACTTTTTACAACCCCGAACTACTATTTATATTGTTTTAACCATTACGTAAATGATTGTAATATTAAATAACCGCAAGTGCACGGATCGTGTAAATACGGGTCGAACTCAGGGAAGAGAAATCTACTTGTCAATCCTATTCTTGTACCGATTAAAATACTAGCTATGATATAATGTTGCCTGGAATGGACTCAGGATTTCCGTGGACTTGACCTCGGAGCCAACACTATATATAAGCGTATATTCTAATCAATCTAAGAATCAAATTTAACTAAGATCTTTTTTATTTAAAATCCTAATTTAGGCAAAGTGTACCAAGGTTCTAATGATCTCTTTTAACTACTTATCTAATTTAATTAGGAAACCAAAATTCTAAGGGCTTAAGTAAATTGAAAAATTGCAAAAGTAATTTGAAATAGTGTAAAAACCTTAATTCAATATAAAAGATTACTTAGGGTTAGAATCCACCATGGGCTTGGATTAGATTGATTAATTAAAATAATTTGTGTGTATTGAATTGTATATTTGATAATTAGTCTATGGGAAATTAGATCAATGGATGTCATTGCCCATGAGTAATTTATCAAAGACACACTACAATTTTAAAAGCTATATAAATATTTATAATGTTCATAGCAATCGCTCATACGAAAGGGGAAAGCCAATGGCATGAATGATTTGTATGCAACAATTATAAACCATTAATTCCATACCATTAAATTTAATTAAAAACCTTTCTCCTTCCCCATGGTTTCATCTAAACCCTAAGTATATAGGATTTAGTTACTCATGAAGAAAGTCAAAGAAACAAAAATAAAAAGTAAAAAGAAGAGAATTGCCATTAAGAACTTGAGAAGGAAAAAGAAAAGAAAAAGAACTCTTCTTTAATTAAAATTGAAAGCAAAAATACATCAAATTATAATTTAAAATAAAGAGCAAAATAAGAAAAACTTATTTTTTTTCTCCTTCAATGGTTGAATCATTATCCTCTTTCAAGCCTTGATCGGATTCTTCTCATCGATATGAGTCCAACGGATCCGACCACGCGCGAATCGGAGCTAAATCGAAGAAGTTATGGTCCGTTGAAGGTTTAGAAAAAAATAAAAAAAACTGCTGAAGACGCGACGAGACTAAAAATTCAAGAAGATGGGAGAGAGTTCAAGAGAGATTGATAGATAGATTTTGGGTGAGAAAGGTTGCTAAATTAAGAGATTGAAAAAGATGTAAGGTGGAGATTAAAAAGCTAATCTTAGGAAACAAATGAAAGGACAAGATTAAGGCTTGAATGTGCTTTCTATATCTCTTCTAAAAAACACATGGGGTTACTTTCCTTCTTTTTTTTTTCGTTCCAAAGGTTTGTCTAAAACCTTCTAATTATTTTGTCAAGCAACTTTATAAATGGTAGAAAAATAATGGAAAGTTTCCAAGTTGAGGAATATGTGCATGAAAGGACCAAATTGTCCCTATCTTTCGAATGAATTGCAACCATGCCATATACTTTCGCAAATGGCAAATCTACCCTTCCTTTGTAATGCACATAAACAACTAATAATTCCCTTCTACTCTCTTAATCATTTCAATCTCAACCATTGGAATTAAGATCATTTCTCTTCTCTTGTTTTTCATCATCCATCCTTGAAATTTCATCTTTCAAAGCAAAATAAGGGAGTGTGGCATTATCAATTTGATCCTACTAAAGCATCATGCCAATTCGGCCAACTAAGGCATCTTGGAACTTTGGATTCTCATAGCAATTGGTCATTTCTTCACTATTTTCATATGTTAAGCTCAATTTCATTCATGATTCCAATAAAAATCCTGAAACAACAAAAACAACAAAAATACCTTAGTAGCACCGCTTAAAATATAAAATATACATGCATCCTACCACTATCATTCACACATAAATGTGTTCATCAGTACACCCATTAACCACTGATGGTAGAGTTGGAACCACTATTTATACCATATGAAATACTATTTACACTTAGGAAACATTATATAAACACATGAATCACAATTCAAACACTATGAACCACTATTCCAACACTCCTAAACCACTATTCAAGTAAATGGAATCCAATCCAATGAACCAATTTAAACTAGATGGAATCAGATCCAATGAATCACTTTTTACAACCCTGAACTACTATTTATATTGTTTTAACCACTACGTACACCCATTAACCACTGATGGTATAGTTGGAACCATTATTTATACCCTCTGAACCACTATTTATACAGTTTTAACTACTATTTACACTTAGAAAATACTATGTAAACACATAAACCACTATTCGAACACTATTAACCACTATTCCAACACTCCTGAACCGCTATTGAAAAAAGTATGAGGTAAAAGGTTGAGCATGAAAGCTGAAAATGAGAAGAGAACAAGATAAGGGAAATTCTAATTATAGAATTCAACCACATTCCAAACAATAATTTACAGAGTTCAGGAACTATTTGGACAGTTTCAACCACTAAACAAACACTTTCAACTACTATATACAGACTTTCAACCACTAAATACAGAATTTCGACTACTAAATACAGAGTTTCAATCACTAAATACAGAGTTTTAACCACTAAATAGACACTTTAACCACTAACTTGTAACTATTAACCACAATATTACACCTGCTTTCTCATTTTCAACCACTACTTGGACACTATAGATCTTTGAACCACTATTTATATATTAATGGTTCAAACAGATATTTTCCATTTCCCTCCATTTTTGGATGGGTTAAGATGATCCTATGGATCTCATTTTTTGTGGACACCCTATCTAGGTAAGGGCCTTTCAAATAAATGGTTTGGATCACCCAAACGATGTGGGCCCGCACTGTTTTTAACCCGACTGAGTAGATAAGCTTATCTACTCGACCTAGTAGGATCATTTTTCCGACCATTATTTTATAAATTGATCCACTATTTAGGAATTTTCAACCTCTATTTGAACACTCTAAACCACTAGGGTTTTAAAACTCAGAAAAACCCTAAAAGAACCCTAAATAGTGGTTGAAATTGGTTTTACAAAATCCTAAAAAGTGGTTCACATTTGTAAAACCGTAACAAAATCCCTACATAGTAGTTGAAATTGGTTTTGCAAAATCCAAAAAAAAAAACCCTTAATAGCTATTGAAATTTGTTTTGCAAAAAGTAATAATAAAATAATGGATGTGATTGTAGATGTGATTGAAAAGGAAGAGAGAGGTAAGTTTCAAAAAGTAATAATAAAATAATAGATGTGATTGAAAAAAGGTGAATGGCATTTTTGTCCTCCAAAATCCATGAAGTGAAAAACACTTCATTTTTTGTCCTTTCAACTTCTTACTGCTTTTTCAATAATAGTAAAAAAAATGGCTTTTTTTTTTGTCATTTTCGCTTTTTTTTAAACTGTAAAAATAAGTTAGTGGACGACACTACTTTTCATTCAATATTTTCATTCCATAGAAAACAAGTTACACCATCAGCCTTTTAAAATAGAAAAACAGCACAGTTTCCGAGCAACAGTATGGAACGCTATTTCAACTTCCTAATAACATAAAAACTCTACTAGATAATCTCTATATCCTATGAAATAGCATCTGACTTTCCCTAACTAAAAATACTCTAGAACCACACATACGTTCTCTGAACCGACTCAAATAATAGCTCCTAGAATATTAAGGATAAGGATATGACAAAAACTCATTCACAATGGAAAGTAAAGTCCAACTCAAACTCTAAAAGCTCTAGAGAGAAACTCATTCGTCCAACTATGGTCGGCCCTACTAGTTTGAATTAGATATTCCAACACGTCCCCTTAATTCAAACTATGTGGGGTGTTTGTACTCCCATCATATGACAAAATTTTTTGAACTTGTCTTCTAGTAAAGCTTTAGTAAAAATATCCGCCACTTGATCTTCAGTGTTGCAATGCTTTAGTTCCACTTCTTCTTTGGTTGTGACTTCTCTAATGAAATGGTGACGAATCTCAATGTTGTTCGGTCTCCCTTGATGAACTGGATTCTTTGTTAAGGCAATTGTGGATTTGTTGCCACAAAACATCCACGTAGTTCCACTTTGTTCCTCTTTCAAATCACGCAAATTCCTTCGTAGCCAAATTGCTTGACAAGCTGTAGTTGTAGCAGCAATATACTCGGTTTTCGTGCTTGAGAGCGCTGTAGTGAGCTGCTTCTTAGATGCCCAAGCTATGATACCCGATCCAAGGCTAAAACAATAGCCCATTGTACTTTTCCTATCATCAATGAAACCTACCCAATCACTATCAGAAAAATAAATCAATTTGTAGTTAATGGCTTTTGAGTACACAAAACCAAAATTGATTGTGCCTTAGATGTATCTCATAATTCTCTTTGTTGCACCAAAATGGTGCTTGGTTGGACTGTGCATAAACCTGGAAACAATGCTAACTGCAAACATAATATCTAACCTTGTAAGAGTAAGATAAATCAAACCACGAACCATGCTTCTAAAATTCTTCTCATCTGCTTTTTGAACTCCATCTTGTAAAGTAAGTTTCTCATTAGTATTCATAGGTGTTTTTGCAGGTGTACAATTTGCCGTTCCAAATTTTTTCAATAAATCTAAAGCGTACTTTTTTCTAACATGAAAATCCCATTAGATCCTTTAATAACTTCAATTCCAAGAAAATAACGCAATAGACCCAAATTTGACATTTTAAAATTTTTCAGCATGCTCTCTTTAAATTCCTTAATCATATCAAGAGAACTCCTAGTGTATATCATGTCATCCACATATAAAAAAACAACTAGGATATTATTACTGTGAATTTTAACATAAAGTGTTGGTTTACTAGCACTCTTTTGAAATTAGCTTTCAAGGAAATACCTGTCAATTTTACTATACCATGCTCTTAGCGCTTGTTTAAGCCCATAGAGTGCCTTCTTCAATTTATACCCATTATGCTCCATGCCTTTGATTTCAAAGCCTTGAGATTGATCCACATACACTTCTTCCTCAAGTTCTTCATTAAGAAAGGCTGATTTCACAACAGGCTGAAAAACTTGCCAATTCTTTTGAGCAACTAAAGCCAAAACAGTTCTAATAGTATCCATTCTAACAACAGGTGCAACAAAGTAATCAATATCTAGCTTTTGGGCATAACCCTTTGCAACTAAACGAGCTTTGTGTCTTTGGAGAGAACCATCGGCATTGAACTTTGACTTGTAGATCCACTTAAGTCCAATTGCTTCTTTGTTTGGAGGCAAATCTACCAATGTCCAAGTCTTGTTCTTAGTAATTGCATCAATCTCTTTCTTCATTGCATCACACAATTCTTTCTTTTTCACTATATGAACAAAACTAGAAGGCTCCATTGCAAAACAAGCAAACTCACATGAATCATATATCATCAAGACTTCTTATTCTCATAGGAGTAGAATTACCAGATGAACTTGGTGACTCATTAGGATTTGGTAAACAGATTTCAAGGGAAGGTGCCTCACTTCATGTGTTTTCATTTAGAATATATAAGGGGGCTTCAAAATTATTTTTCCAATTCCAAGCATCTTTTTCATTAAAAATAACATCACAACTTTTGATCATTTTTTTTAGAAATAGGATCATAAAGTCGGAACCCTTTTGTCTCCACACTATATCCAATAAAAATACACTTTCTACTTTTATCATCTAACTTTTGTCTTTTTTCAGATGAAACAAGAGCATAGGCTATAGAACCAAAATTTTTAAAATGACTCACATTGGGTTTTCTTCTACTCCAAGTCTCATATGGAGTTTTCCTTGAACTGCTTTTGTAGGAGCGTGATTGCATAGGTATACCGCCGTGGCCACTGCTTCAGCCCAATAATCATTATGCAACCCCTTAATTGTCTTTCAGCATGCCCCTTGCCGCCTCAACTAAGGTTTTATTTTTTCGCTCTGCGACTCCATTCTGTTGTGAGGTATAGCTCGCTGTCAACTGTCTTTTGATTCCACTTTCTTTGCAGAAATTCTGAAATTCTTTGGAAATAAATTCACCACCACGGTCAGTACGAAGGGTAATAATAGAATGATCACTTTGGTTTTCAACAAGTGCCTTAAACTGTTTGAAGATAGAGAAAGCCTCATCTTTTCGTTTCAGAAAATAAACCCATGTCATCCTTGTATAATCATCAACAAATAAAATAAAGTATTTATTTTTGCTCAAGGATAAGGTTTGCATAGGGCCACAAATATCGGCACGTACAAGTATCAAAGGCTTATATGCCCTCCAAGACCTACCACTTGAAAATTGCTCACGGTGATGTTTTCCCAAAACACAAGCTTCACACACTTTTCCACCGTATTTCAAAGAGAAAACCAACAGTCATATTCAATTTTTCCAGTAAAGATAATCCACCAAAATTCAAGTGTCCATATCTTCTATGCCATAATATTGAGTCATCATCGCATGCACTAAAAGCATTGAATTTTAGTTTTGAAAACACTAGTAGAAACATCTTATTTTCTGTCATCTTAATAGAAAACACTAGCTTCATACTCTTCTTATCATAAAGTTGACATTCTCCTTCATAAAAAATAGCACGATACCTATTTTTTATAAATTGGCCCAAACTTAGCAAATTTTGAGCCAACCCAGGAACATACATAACATCATGAATTTGTTTCTTGCCAACCATTGTAGAAACCACGATGAGACCAATTCCATGGGCGTTAGCATGATTGTTATCACCCATCCTTACTTGTTGTTTAATAGTTTCATCTATTTCAAGAAAATAGTACTTGTTCCCGGTCATATGGTTACTACACCCACTATCTAAATACCATATTTCATCATTCAATTCAACATTGGTAGTAAGAGATGATAAAAATACGTTATCTTCTTTTTTAACTTTTTCATCACTTTTATCTCCATGGTAGTTTGCTTGTTCCATAGCCTTTTGATGACAATTTTTTCAATATGACCATATTTTTTGCAATAAAAATTTTATTGTAAATTTCTATTTTGATTTCCACTATCTTTATACCAACAATCTTTATCACTATGATTTGATCTTTTGCAAAAGGCACAAAATAATGAAGTAGATTCATGGTTACCTCCACTTTGATTTCTTTGATAACCACTGAATTGGCTTCTACCTCTTCCTCTGTCGCGGAATCCACCACGTCCACGGCCTCTTCCTCCTTAAAAACCTTTATTTGAATCATCAAATCTTTTCTTCGAATCCACTTTTGATTGAAACGCTTGTTCTAGTGGTTTTTCTGTAATCCTATTCAATCTCTACCATGTGCTTGCAAAGAACCCTCATTCATAGAATATTTAGATAAATCCTTAGACTCTTCTATGCAGCAACTACATGATCAGATTTATTTGGAAGACTCCTTAATACTTTTTCAGCAATTTTTTGATCATCTAATTTTTCCCCGTAAGTTCTTATTTGATTTACAATAGAATTAACTCTAGAGAAAAACGCTTGAATTGATTCAGAATTTTTCATAATCAAATTCTCAAAATCACGACGAAGGGTTTGTAACTTAACAGAGATTACCTTCGTAGTACCTTGATATTCTTCTTGAAGCAAATCTCATGCTTCCTTTGACGTAGTTGCAACCATAATTCTTGGAAATATTGGTTCATCCATGGCTTGTTGGATGAGGAAAAGAGCCGTTGCATCTTTCTTTTTGCTCTCCTTCAATTCGTTCTTTTGTGCCGTGGTCAATCTTTCCAGATCTGCTAAATTTTCATACCCATTCTCCACAAATTCCCATAATTCATAAGACATAAATAACGTCTTCATCTTAATTGACCAAAACTGAAAATTATCACCTTTAAATAAAGAAACATTTTGCTAAAAATTTGAAGAATTGGTGTCACCTGCCGTGTTGCGAACTTATCAAACCCTTGCCGGTGTTTTCTTGAATTCGCCCTAGCTTTTCTGCTCTATGGAAAGAGAAATCACAAGACCTTCTACTCTGATACCACTTTGCTGAATTTGATGTACCAAGGTATAAAACAAGAAGAAAATAAATAAAGTTTTTTTTTAAACTGTACCTACTCAAACTCTAAAATATTAAGAAAACTCAAACTCTAAAACTCTATTAGTTGATGTACCGACTCAAATAATAGCTCCTAGAATATTAAGGAAAGATATGACAAAAACTCATTCACAATGGAAAGTAAAGTCCAACTCAAACTCTAAAAGCTCTAGAGAGAAACTCATCCGTCCAACTATGGTCGGGCCTACTAGTTTGAACTAGATATTCCAACAGGAATCCCCATAAGATGCCAAAACACAGTGAAAATGACAAAATCATAGGTCATTTTCACTTTCGCCTTTATTTTATGACCGAGCTAATATAAGTTAAAAGTGAAGGTTAATTTTGGCGTTTCACACTTGTGAAGTTTTGTTGTCTTTCTTGAAGACAAACTCATCTTGGCATCTAGCCTAGGTGTTTCTCGCTCTATAGCTCTCCCCAAATGACATAATCTTATTCTTTTGTTAAAATAACAACCACACGCTAGAATCGCTACAGATGGTAACAATAACATCTTTGTTTGGGAAAATCGTGATACAATTGTGTCTTGGTGTCATTTGTTAGGGAACCGTGCACCGGTTCAATAATAACAAGCAACCACAGGCAGAGATAAAATTGCAAAGACTAGATAAAAGTGACAAGTATAGAGAAGAGAAACTTAGCTACGTCGCCGCACAGAGGCACTTGATAAAATTGCAAAGACTAGATAAAAGTGACAAGTATAGAGAAGAGAAACTTAGCTACGTCGCCGCACAGAGGCACTTCTGCGAATCTACTATTCATGGAAGAGTACAATGGCACACTGATCTTCTCACAAGATCTCTCACCTTGATAGTCTCTCACTATACAAAGTTCCCTTTCGGGGTGTACAGACTCACTGTGTTCTCTCCCTTTCTTTCTCTCTCTTTCTCATGGAGAGTCTCACACTCACTCTTGCTCCCTCTCTCTGAGAGTCTCTCACTCTCTAACTCTTTCCCTCTCTCTTGCTTACTACTTACACAACTCCTTTTGAGCTTGTGTTGGGATCCTAGCTCTACTTGAGCTGGGATGGAATGGGATGAGATGGGATGAAGAATGTCACGTCCCGAACCCAGAATTTGAGGTAAGGCCCACGTGACAGCCGCCACACGCCCATAGGGTCGCCCCTACAAGCATGCAAGGCTCCTTTACATCAACTATTCTCAACATTCAGAGCGACTAATAATTGAGGAAATTTTAGTCTCAATTTAAGCTCAAAGGAAATACATATATAGGTCCATAAGTCTAAATCCAACAATACTTATTCGATAACAGTCACCTTAATAAAATAACGAGAGTCTCTAACTGGATTAATGAAAGAAAGCAAGAAATCTCCTAAGCTCCAATCCAAGTGCCTGATCTCAGCAAGTCTACTGCCGCTCCTCTGTATCTGAAAATTGTTAAACCACATAATGAGCTAACAGCCCAGCCGATTTTCCAAATCCAAGCCAGCTAATAGGAAAACGAAAACATGCTGGTAAGGAAAAGAAGTAACATGCAATGGAATTTTCGTCTATGCAGAAGTTGATAAGAAGCAAGAAAATCATTTCTACATAAGCTATATAAGAAAAATACATGTTTTTTTACAAAAACGGTTCCAACCACTCGGTTATGCAGTTTTCCACTTTGAAAGCAATGATAAAGAATATATATTTTCAACCACTTGGTTTTGCAGTTTTCCATTTAGAAATCAAATACTTAAACAGTATTCTCTGTGGCCAATTTCCAACCTTATTGGCAAGTAGCGTAACCCAAGGCGAACACTCGTTCGCAGGACTCACAGGTCCTAAAGCGCGAAATGTAATATTATCAATAGCCAGAGGACTCCCTACTGGCCGCCCGAGATCAACCTTACGAGCAAATAAACTCGACCGGTCAACGTGATCACGTCCAGTGCACTCACCCACTGGCAGGTTGGGCACTAGATCCCCACCAGAGATCAACCTTACTGGCAGAATCCATTCCATACCAAGACTGTATACAAATATAGAGAAAAGCAATTTAATGTTTTCAATACCGTGCCATAAATTTTGAAGACGTTTCAAAACATTGGGGGCTCCCCCGTTCCAAACCATTGAAACCATATCATATATAGAATGCTTTTCAATAGTGTTTCATGAATTTGAGTTTCCAAAATCATGTTAGTCACAAAGATCTTTTTTTGTATAAATAAGGAAGCATGTTAAGACTAAAGCATTTCATGGATAATGACAATTCAACCATTAGTATGACATGCTAAAAGATATCAGTGAGAAACCTTTCCAAAACAAGTTCCATATAATGGACTGCAAATACAGCTTGCAACAAATCTAAGTATATGGAATATACGTAATACACTAACATAGGATATGATCACCTACCTTATGCACTATCTCCAGAAATTTCCTTTGCAAGGTAAAGTCCCACGAAGATCTTCCTAGAGCGTAGAGAGATGTGATGTAAAGTAAGAGGCTGAAACGAAATAAAAACCTAGAGTTATATAGGACTGTTGAGGTGGGAAAAATACACTCATAAATGTTAGTTAAAAGAACTGTTTGTAATAGTTTCGCTTTCTGAACTTGTGGCTATGAAAGCAAGGCACATGACCATTAATGGGTTTTCGAAACAAAGGGTAGTTGGTGATGGAGAGAACTTCCAAGAACTGGTTTACTAATGCTAATGACAGCCTCAATGGGCATCAACCTAACGATTAGTAGTAGGCTTTGGAGATTAAAACAAATAAAACAAGGGCTGCTGTCAACTGAGAATGTGTTGTTGGCTGATCAAGAAATGAGCAGCCAGTTAGCTTGTGTTGAAAGACATCAAGGTAATGAGATTGGTTGATACAACTAAGAAAATATAGTGGGGCTGCGAGGTTGGTATCAAGGCAAAGAAAAACATAAAACATGATGTAGGATTTTCACTTTTGTAGCAGTGTACTAACCTGGATTGCAATGTGAGAAGAGATAGTAGATGTTGCTTTCACTTTGCCCTATTGAAGCTTGAAGATATGATGAAATTGTGAAAGGAAAGACTCTAGTGGTTGGCGACGATTCAGCAATATACTTGTTGAAGTTTTGACTAAAAGCGGCTACTTTTGCAAGTGCTACGAGTTCTAAAAATTCTAAACTTTTGCAAGATGTTTGGTCATTAAAGACAAGGACAACAAGATGGTGGAAAGTGGTTTATTTACCGGGCAGCAATAGCAGTTTGCAGAGGTTCTAGGACTGGTTTGCCATGGTTTCCAGGGCTGATTATAGACTTCGAAAGTGCTGTAGAACTTGGTGTTGTAGGAGAGTTTCAATCATCCCGATGGCCTCAAACACCACGTATATTCCTTCTTTCTAAAGCCCACAAACAACCAACTTTCATGCAATGAAAGGAGGAGAGTGGAGAGAAAAGGTAGCAGCCTAGGAAAGTTCCAAATTCCCATACGTTTTGAGTAGAGTAATAGTCTCAAAATCATTCTTGGTGCTGATATGTAAAGTAAGAGTAGTAACCTACCGACTTTACGCCAAGTAAAAGAAGGAATACGCTAATGGACTAAGTAACTTACCACTCTAGAAGAATGTATAAAAGGAAATTGCTTAAGCCAAAATACACTTGCATCCTAATTGAGGCAAGGAAAAAGGAACTCACTAAAAAACAAAAAGCTCATACCATTCTCTCTCCATGAATCACCACACACTACACATGCATTTTAAAACAAGAAAATCTCAGCCGTGTAGGCACTCCTATATATAGAAGGGATGAATTCTAATCTTCTATCTTTACTAAAATAAGGATTTCTACTACATTAAAAAAATCCATAATAATATACTGATATGGAACGTTCACACATAAATAGAGGTGCTTCCCTTGTTGGTTTGCAAGGTGCCAACTCAATTCAATGCATTAGGTTAGTATAATTCGTAATTAGGCTTAATAATTCAAGAGGCATGGAACGTTTACTTGGCCTCTTACATTCTCAAAATGGTTTGAATTTCTAATGTGGCAAAATTCTGTAGGGTTTCTTTCCTAATTTACCCACCTAGTAACTGATAATGAGACCCCATTATATGCAAATACCCATATATATGCTCAACTATGATAATGACACCCGTTCCAAACAAATAGTTGTAAGCTAAAAATTGATAATGACACCCATTAGAAAAAAGTCATATATTCACTTTGATAAGGACAACTACATAAAAAAAATACTTGGGACCAGGTATTACATCATTCCACCCTAAAAAGAATCGTCCTCGAAATTTACATACCTGGCACTTGAAAAAGCTGGGGGTACTTTTTCTGCATCTCTTCCTCAAGCTCCCAAGTTGCCTCCCGCTCAGAGTGATTTCTCCACTGAACCTTGACATAAGGAATGGTGCATCTCCTAAGAACTTGGTCCTTCCGATCAACGATACGCACCGGGTGTTCCTCATATGACAAATCCTCTCTGAGCTGCAAAGGGGCCAATTCTACTACACGGTCCGGGTCTGGGACATACTTCCTCAGCATAGATACATGGAAGACATTATGCACCCCAGCCAAACTGGGTGGTAGTGCAAGTCGATAGGCACTGTCCCGACCCTTTTAAGAATTTCGTATGGCCCAACGTACTTGGGATTCAACTTTCCTCTAATGCCAAATCTGACCACTCCTTTAGTGGGAGACACCCTCAAGAGAACACGATCTGTAACCTCAAATTCAAGCTCACACCTCCTGACATCAACGTAGCTCTTCTGCCTGCTTTGTGCTACTCGGAGACGCTCTCTGATCAAACGGACCTTTTCTTTTGCCTGATGCACTAGTTCCGGGCCCAAAATCTGCCTCTCACCAACCTCATCCCAATGGATGGGAGACCTGCACTTCTTACCATAGAGGGCCTCATAAGGGGCCATCTGAATGCTGGATTGGTAACTATTGTTGTATACGAACTCCATCAAAGGTAGCTGCCGATCCCAAGAACCTCTAAAATCCAAGGCACATGCTCTCAGCATGTCCTCCAATATCTGGATCGTCCGCTCTAACTGGCCATCGGTTTGTGGATGATACGCTGTACTGAAGTTCAACCTAGTGCCCAAAGCCTTATGGAGACTCCTCCAGAACTGAGACACAAACCTCGGGTCTCTGTCTGACACAATCGACACTGAGACTCCATGTAGCCTGACAATCTCCTCCAAGAACCACTCTGCCATCTGATCCAGTGTCGAACCCACTTTATAAGCCAAGAAGTGAGCCGACTTAGTCAACCTGTCGACTATAACCCAAATGGCATCATTCTTCTTCAATGTCTTCGGCAAACCGATCACAAAATCCATAGTGATGTGCTCCCATTTCCACTTTGGGATAGGGAGGGGCTCTAACTTCCCGGCAGGTCTCTGATGCTCTATCTTGACCTGCTGGCAGATTATACAACGAGCCACAAACTCTGCAATATCTCGTTTCATGTTATTCTAGTAGAAGATTTCTCTGAGGTCCCTATACATTTTAGTGCCTCCAGGGTGCACCGAGTAACCAGAACTATGGGCCTCATCCATAATCTCCCTCTTGAGATCCGCATCAGCAGGCACACATAGCCGAGTTCTGAACCTCAAGGACCCATCCTCATGGACTCTAAAATCTGATTGGGATCCTGTCTCAACTCCTGCCCTGATCTTTTAAAGTCTCTAATCAGTACTCTGAGCAATCTTTATTCTCTCTAACAAGGTGGGCTGAACTCTCAGGTTCGCAATTTGCACACTAGGCTCGTGCTGTCTCACCTCAATACTCAACCTCCTCAAGTCCTCAATGATCTGCCTCTGATTAGTTATCAAAGATGCCATCTTACCCTGGGCCTTTCTGCTCAAAGCATCTGCTACTACATTAGCCTTCCCTGGATGATAGCTAATGGTCAGGTCATAGTCTTTCAGCAATTCAAGCCATCTTCTCTGACGCATATTTAGCTCCTTTTGCGTGAACAAGTACTTTAGGCTTTTATGGTCAGTGAAGACCTCACATGGCTCCCCATAAAGATAGTGTCTCCAAATCTTCAATGCAAACACCACTACTGCTAACTCTAAATCATGCATCGGATAGTTCTGCTCATATGGCTTCAACTGCCTGGAAGCATAGGCCACCACCTTTCCATGCTGCATCAACATGCAGCCCAAACCACTCTTAGAGGCATCACTATATATGGTGAATCCTCCACTCCCAGATGGTTGTGGACCCCGATCCCGAGAGGACGGTGAGCGAGGGACGCGAGATCCCCCAATCAATCCTCTGAGACCTCCAGATTGTGAAGGAGAGCTCTACCAAGGAACTCTCGAAATGATGATGCCACTCACAGCATGGGTGGCGATGGATATGTATGAGATACCTCTTGATCCGGAGACAAAAGCCTCGAAACCAAGACGCACCTAAAATAACTCAGAGTCGCCATCCAGGGGAGCTGGCCCTGGAACCCCATGAAATACTCTGTTGCAACGGATAACCAGAGATACAAAAGGTCTGTGCCTGGTGACGAATGAGGAAGATCCGAAGAGCACCCCCAATTTGCCCAAGTACAAGCACTTGGTCTCTTATGCCATTTTTAATTAACTTTGAAGAGTTTTGGGCGAAAATATGTGAAATGGGAACAATCATCCCCGAGAAAACATCTATCTAAACATGCATGACCCGGGGATGAGCAAAGAAAGCAAACAAATCCTAACTCATCACATCTAAGAAAGCAGTAAACAACCACATGCAGAGCTATAACTAAACAGACAATGATAGGTATAATGAGATAAGGAAAGCAGTAAAGTAATCACACTAACATGCGAACCTATGCGAGAGATAAGGTTAAGAACATAACAATCAATCACATGCTTGAGAAGAAAACAAACTAGAAGCGACGCATGAGAAATCTGAGGCAAGTACACGACAACCTAAAAGATGCAAGAAAAGAAAAGAAAAGAAAACCATCGGTATACGAGAACCAAAAAACTGCCAGGAAAAAGAAAATGGAACACACGATAGGCTCAGAGGGCGATTCAAAAGGAATCAAGCCCAGCGATCCTAACCTGCTGAAGATCGGACCAGTCTCGCGATCGTCATGACCTATCGTTGGGCTCAGCGAGGACAATCCCTATGAAGGGACCACGCTACGCCATCGCCCGTCCCAAAACCCGATAAAACGTCGGAAAACCGATGAAAACCGGAAAACCACGATCGAAATCGGAAATGGAATGAAAAGGGGACTCCGAGTGACCTGGCGATCATCATCCTTGCCCATTTTTGTTTTTGTTTTGAAATGTTTGAAAATATTTATTAAAAAGGTTTGACTGAACTTGGATGAACCCAACCTACCTACGTACCCTGTGGAAAGGGATCAAGCCAACGTAGTTCGAAACAACTTTTTCGAAAAATGCTTTTGATGTTTTTGACGTTTTTAGATTTTTTGCTATTTGATTTTTATGTGTTTTTTATCCCTTTTGATTGAAAAAGGGGCTTTGGCTCAAGAGGTTGTCGTCCATCATAGCCTAAACCCGAGAAAAGTGTTCCCAAAATCGATAGGATCCCGAAATACGAAAAGAATCCCGAAGAACATGTAAAGAACAGTCCCGAAAGAAATCAAGGTAGAATCCCTAGATCCTATAAGAAATGATGACCTCAGAAAGAAGGGAAACCCCTACGCCCTGTAAGAATCCCAAGAAGGATGTGAATGGCAAAGGGTTGGCTCAAGAATCATTCCGTCATCGCCTTGACCCGAGAGAAGACGTTCCCAAAATCGATGGAATCCCGAAACTCAAAAATGATCCCGAGGAACATGCAAGGAGTGGTCCCGAAAAGAAAGGAAACCCCTCAAACCCTGTGAAAACCCTGAGATGGGGAAAATGAGAGGAAGGGCAAGGGGTTGGCTCAAGAAAGATTCCTTCATCGCCTGAAGAATGATCCATATTCCCAGATTTTCAAAGTAGGAGGCAACACAGCTCCAATTCTATCAACAAGAGAGCAAGTTACGTGAAAATCAAACTCACGAGTAGGATATGAGATGATATGGGAATCAAGCAATGCATCATAATTAACTCATTCCACGACAATGGACAACACTACTATAAACTCACAAACTAGTGGTGGTGTAGCGAGATGGCTTGATAGTCTTACACTCACAAACAACATAGTTGTGGGACCAAAAACCGGGCAACAGGAACTAGAGAAAACAAACAGAGAAGGAACGTGATTGTGCGAGACAAATGAAATTGGTATAGCCTCCCAACATGGCTGTTAATAGCAAATCACATAAGATCAGTTGAAATAACATAGACTAGCTGATTACATTCAATTGTCAAAACTTAGTAATGCCACTATTAAAAAATCCAACCGTGGATAGCCGCGCTACAATATTTTGCTAATGACGATACTAACCTGGTGAGCCATTTCTCCATTGGAGGCTGTACCTAATCTTCTACTAGGAGGGGCAGGTGAAGAAGGATTTCAAGTGGCTCAACATCAGCTGCCATCACTACAAACTCCGAAATTCCCCTATTCAGAGTCTTGGTGGCTTCATTAGCACCCTTCTTAAGTTGTTTATAGTTGGCAGCTTGTTGAATAAGATCTAGAATTGTTATAGTAATCTGAGCATCAGCCAGAGGGTATGCTTTGGGATTAACAGATTCAGTCCCCATCTTTGTTTCTCTTATTTGTTGCTGTTAAAAAAGAGCAGGATTTGCAGAAGGGTTGAGAGGATAGAAGAGAATCCAATCCCAGAGGTGGTGGTTGCAGGCCTTGAGATTGGGTCGGATTTTCTCCGGAATTTCAAGGAGTTGTTGCCGGATTCATGGAATTGGAGAAATGGTGGCTGGTTCTAAGGGTTGCAAATGAAGAGGGTTTGAAGTGGGTTTTGATTTGAAGAGGGTTTGCTTAAAATAGGGTTCGATGCTCAGATGGGGTGGCTGTAATGGAGGTGATGGAGGTCTTGGGGTCTGATTTGAAGAGGGTTTGAAGTGGGTTTTGATTGAGAAGAAGGTGGTTATTGTGGAGAGGATGACCGGAGTTGATGGTTGTGGGCGGTGGTCGGAAGTGGCACGGCCTGAGTAATGGTGGCTGTTAATGGGGGTGGAACAGATAAAGAAAAACAGGGTACGGTGGCTGGATTGGAGATGGAGATGGGGGATAGTGGTGGTGGTGGCTGAAAACGGAGGTGAATCCAAGTGGGTTTAGATCTAGGTGAGTTTATGTGTGGGTTTTGAGGTAAAACAAATGGCGGTGGGAAGCGGCTGGGAAGGTGGAGAAGAAAGGAAGAAGGGTTTGGGAAGAGGGTTTGGCGGGGAGATGGTGGTCGGAGAAAGTGGGAGTGGCCGGATTCCGGTGGGGTTTGCCAGAGATTGGGTTTTGGGGGTGAAAATGGAGAAGGTGGGTTTGCAGAGATGGGAAATAGATGATGGTGGTGGCTGAGGTGGTCGATGGGCGCAGAGATGGTTGGCTTGCCGGAGATGGGGAGGGTGTTGGTGGTGGCGAATGGAGCTCGAGCTCCCTCCATCTTCTCTCTCTCTCTCTCTCTCTCTCTCTCTCTCTCTCTCTCTCTCTCTCTCTCTCTGCTGTGTGTCCTCTTGGTGGTAGGAAGGAGAAGAAGATGGAGTAGGTGGGTGGTGGACTCGCCGGCGGGGATGGTTTGGGCTTGCCGGATTCCGGCCGGAGGAGGAGGCGAAGATGGTGGCTCCCCTTTTCTCTTCTCCCTCTCTCTCTTTCTCTTTTGAAGAAAATGATTGAGCCCCCCCTTTTTTCCACGATTTGATTTTTGGTTAAATAGCTAGGGTGCCCTTCTTGATCCCATCTCCACCCTCCATTTGTTGCCCTTTTCTCCTTGGTTATCCTCAGCCCTTGATCTACTCTCCTAACCCTAATTCTATCTTAGAAATCCTAAGGATCTAGAGTGTTCTAATTCAATCCAGCCTTACACCTCACCCTTTTGATCTAATGGCCCATGCTTATTGCTTGGGAAGGAAGCAATATCAACTGTACCAAAATACCCCCAAGGCTAAGGTGTATTACCCTCTTGCCATTAAGTTCTACTTGCTTTTTTCTTTTAATCAAATGGTATCCTTGCTTTGCTAATCCACCCCACCTCTAGGAAAGAAAATATATCTACCTCCTCTTTCTTCCTCGGAATTTGTGACCCCATTCCTATCTGGACAACCCCTCCTTTTAGCGGGATTGTGACTACTCTTTTTGGCAAAAAAAGGGGGGCTGTCCAAGGTAATAAGAGGGACAAATATATCATTTTCTTTAGAGGTCGATGATATTAGCACGCCTCCTTGGCGTTTGGATTCACTCCTTTATCCCTTTTATCTGAAGAAATGATATTAGCACTACCTCATTTTCATACCTTTGCAAATTGTCTTGTCATCTAGTGTTTAAATGGCTGTCAATAGATTATTGCTTTTCAGAAATAAACTCTGACAAGCCGATCAAAGGATAAATGACAGTTGGGTGCAAATATCAAAATAGGGTTGTGTCGATATACATTGGAGCCCAGGAGATCCAAGCAGGAGGGTGTCAACACCAAAATTCTGGGATACTTTGCAAATTTCATAAGTTTCAGAGAATTGGGGGGATTAAACGGGGGTTATCAAGAGTTCTGGGGATCATTCAGGCTTTCAGAATATTTCTAGAAATGATTTTCAAGCGGGCATTTTCGGATTTTTCAGGCTCTTCTGCAATTGGACCTCAAGTTTTAGAAATTTCGAGAATCGGTTTCAGGGACTTGAAATTTGAGTTTGGGGAATTTTGAATTCGATTTCAGGGATCGATTTCGGGATTTATTCGATTTTTTTAGGGAATATTGGAGTCAGGTCAAAATGGGGTGTCTACAATGGTATAGTGAGGATCGGGGCCGACACTAACCTTCGCTTCAACTCTTGGAAGCTCTCCTCGCACTTATCAGACCATTCAAACTTGGTTCCCTTATGCGTCAGACGGGTTAGTGGTACAGCAATTCGTGAGAATCCCTCTACGAATTTCCTGTAATATCCCGCCAGACCTAAGAAACTGCGAACCTCTGCGACATTAGTCGGCCTGCTCCAATCCACCACAGCCTCAATCTTTGGGGGTCTACGGACACTCCGTCCTTAGAAATTACATGCCCTAAAAAAGCCACTCTATCAAGCCAAACTCACACTTCTTGAATTTTGCATATAGCTGCTCTGCTCTCAATACCTACAACACCTGCCTCAAGTGCTTTTCATGCTCTTCTTGGCTCATTGAGTAGATTAGGATGTCATCTATGAACACTACTACAAATCTGTCTAAGAATGGCTTGAACACCCTATTCATCAAATCCATAAATGCCGCGGGTGCGTTAGTCAAACCAAACAGCAACACTAAGAACTCGTAGTGTCCATATTTGGTCCTGAAAGCTGGCTTGGGCACATCTTCTGGCTTGACCTTCAACTGATGGTAACCCGAGCGAAGATCGATCTTAGAGAATACTTTAGACCCCTGTAACTGATCAAATAGATCTTCGATCCTCGGCAACGGATACTTATTCTTCACAGTTACCTTGTTTAGCTCTCTATAATCGATGCACAACCGCATACTCCCATCTTTCTTCTTCACAAATAGCACTGGTGCACCACAAAGAGAAACACTAGGTCTGATCAACCCCTTATCAAGAAGTTCTTGCAATTGCTCACTCAACTCCTTAAGCTTTATTGGAGCCATTCGATAGGGAGCCTTAGAAATGGGACCCGTGCTAGGTACCAGATCAATGGAGAACTCGATGTCACTATCTGGAGGCAACCATGCAAGTCTTCAGGGAACACATCAGAGAAGTCTAGTACAACTGTGATGTCCTCTAGCCTGAGGGCCTCCTGACTGACTTCTGATATAGAGGCAAGAAATCCCTCACAACCCTTCCTTAACAATCTGCCAGCCTTGCAAGCCGAAATGGTATGGGTGGGCGCACCAACAGGACTACCAATAAAACTGAACCCTCGCTGTCCTGGCATCTGAAAAGTCACTAACTTACTGTGACAGTCTAGGTTGGTATGTGAAATCCAAGTAGTGACTTGGTTTGGCAACCTAGAGGGGGGGTGAATAGGATGTTTATAAAATCTTTACCTTTTAAAAACTTTTCCTAAGATTTCACCAAAGACTTATCCCTTGTTTAATTAAATTTGAAATAGTTGAACTTAAACAATATTACAAATTAATATAAGTTCAAAACCCTTGTTGATTAGCAAACTTAATTAGGTAATTTTAATATAGCCTAGTTAGCAAGGTTAAGATATTTAGGTTGATTATCAATGCTAACTATTCACTCAATTCTAAGCACAAATAATCAAATAAGAGAGTGAGAGGGAGTGAGAGAAATACCAATCACACAAGTGACACAAAGATTTATAGTGGTTCGGCAAACGGCCTACTCCACTCTTCTCAAGGTCGCACTTGAGGATTTTCACTATTGAGACCTCCACGACGCCCGGCTCCGAGGCTTTTACACTCCAAGGGAATTAAATAAGGATGCCCTTCCACCTTTACAATGACTCTCCTTCCCCGCCGAGCTCTAAGCGGTTCACCCAAGGGAATTAAAAACAACGGATGCCCTTGCCACCGATCGAATAAAGAAGAAGATAAAAGCTTTGCCTCTATGTAGGCTACAATGCAAGTTGAAGCTCCAAGGATGCTCTCAAGAATAAACAAGTTTAAGCCTAAACCAATCTCAAAAGATTTTCTCAAATCAAGGCACAAAGAGTTTGGTTGGTGAGAGAATTTAACCCAAAAATAGTTCACAAATGATTTTCTATGGTTTCTTGAAGTTGGACAATATTCCTCTAGTGTTTTGGACCCTTGAATGGGTATATATAAAGTCCCAACTCCATGTGACCGTTTGGGGGGTAAAACAGTCAAAACTGGGTCAAAAAATCAACTAGCCGTTGCACCCCAACGGCTATATTTTTTTGAAGAAAAACATTTCTCGGAGTTCCGAGCGAAATTCTCGGAGTTCCGAGCAAATTCTCGGAGTTCCGAGAATTCAAACAGAGCCTTTAAGTTTAGAATCTGGTGCATTTCTCGGAGCTCCGAGAATGTTCTCGGAGTTCCGAGCTCGGAGCTCCGAGAATAATTCTCGGAGTTCCGAGACTGGTTTCCAGCAAACAGTGTCGAACTTGTAAAATTCATATCTCCCTCATTTCTCGTCGGATTTTGACGTTCCTATACTCTACGGATATGAGAAAAATGAGAGCTATCTGTTAAAACTATTTTCAAAAATATTTGAAAATGTTTTAAATAAGTTTTGATAGGATTTAGTTGCTGGTCCAGGTTGTTGCTTCGGAACTCTGTTTTGTTCATTCTTGTGTTGAATGCCATATGGGTCCCAACATGTTGGTACACCACCATGGCCATTCACTTATCCATTTAAGTCCTTAAAGGGTGTGTTAGTCTCTTTGAAAAACATATTTTTAGGGGTTTTAAGATGTGCCTTGATAAGATAAAAACACAAGAGAGATAGGTGATACAATCTACCCTTTTTACCATTCTCTTGAATGAACTCTTGAGGTAGCCATTGCTTGATCTTCTCTTTGAGTGCATGGCTTGCTTTGGGATCTTCAAGGTTGAGCTTCTTTGCTTGACACCTTCCAAGGATGATGCCACCATTTGGTTCAAGCTTTTTTGCAAGTTGTTGATCCACAAGCTTTGGCCTTCATTGTTCTTCCTTTGTTTGTTCAATGCTTTGAGATGGTTGATGATGAGCTTCTCCTTGGTACCTCCAAGGTGTGATTGGTCCAAGTATGTTCTGAGCTCTTTTGCCATTGTGTTTGGTTCATCTTCAAGCATAGGCCAACAAGGTGTGTGCTAGTATGATTTGACTTGTGTAGGACTTGTCTAAAGCACAACACTCAAGGCAAATGATTAGTCCATAAACGACTAATCAATTTGCGTTTGTTAATCATCAAAACAAGGTGATTGAATAAACCCATGGGGAACCCTTGGGCTTACAATCTCCCCCTTTTTGATGATGACAAACCAAATTGATTAGATAGGTGGGAGGAACCTCTTATGAGGATTAGATAGACAATTTAATCATTACTACTCCCCCTCAACATATGCATGAGTTATATTTAACAAGTTATATTACAAGAATGCATATGGTAATGGACCTAATCAATTATACAAATTCTCCCCCTTTTGGCATTAGCAAAAAGGAAGGATTAAGCATGTAAGCACAATTACATAAAGCATCAAAGATATTCAATGAGAATATGTTGCTCCCCCTAACTTCTTATAATGAGTTACCAATTAAAATCAAAGTATAATCCAATGTATATATGGCATGATAAGAAACAATCAACATAGGAAATGAATACTCACAAAACAAATCAAGCCTATGTTGGCAAAACAAATAGACATTTCAATTTTAGCAAAAAAATTTTTAGGGTGTATCTTTGTATATATATATATATATAAATCCAATATAATTCTACCCTATGACCCGTAATATAATAATAGATTAGCAAGTTAAAGCTTATATTTTACTTATCATGAAAGAAAACAAGCAAGTTTAAAGTTTAGCATGATAAGCCCCCTTTTTTTTAAAAAAAAATTTAATGATATGCATTTTTTAGCATGATTAGTGGGAAAATGCTTGAATGGATAGTGTAAACATCTTACAATGATCCATATAACCATAAAGATAGCAATAATTAGCTCTCCCCCTTAGTATTTGTCAATGGCCTTAGATAAACCTAAGATTTAAGGCATGACATGACATCATAGGCCAATGATATGACAATGGAATACTTGGCCACCAAAACTTATTCTTGAAATAGATGATATAATATTTGATTATCCAAGATAAGTTACAAGCCTAGAAGGACATGATTCTAAGACCTAGGCTATGGGCTTCTTGTCTTAAACTCTAAAACACACATAAAAGCACAAGAAAAGCCCAAACAACTCATGTGGAGCAATCATGCTCCAAATGAGTGTACTTATCATATGTGAGGTGATAATCACATTAAGAATCATATGATAAGTAACTAAGGACAAATTTACCTTTAAGCTCCCCCTTTGAAAATGAATCATGCAATGCATGAATCCAAAGGGATGTCCTTGCATAGACTCCAAAGGTTTTTGGATATATTTTCTAAAAGATACCAAGTTAAACTCAACCCTTGGGCTACAATCACACTTACTCTCCAAGTGTCAGTTTATCATGATAAAATGATAGCCATAGTCTAGCTCATCATGATAAACAAGCATAGCACAAAAGATTTTCAATCTTTGGCTCATGCTCCCCCTAAATGTGATATCATATTCTCAAATTCACGCTTTACTTCCCTAAGTATGTAACATACATAACTAGCTAGGGAGATCACATATAAATGTATACCTATTCATGTTTGAGATGTTGGCACAAGGCCAATTTGTTAGATATTTTAATTAAGGTGAATGTACCATCTCCCTCTTAGAATCTAAGAAGGCTAAGGGCACCAATTGAGTGACTTTTAAGATTAAGGTTTAACATCTCATACGTGTAGATATTATCAAACAAGGGGTGATAACTATAGAATATATATATACCAATTTGAGTTCAATTCTATAGGACTAAGACATAGTGAGAATGGTGAATAAAATACACGTCTTAGAGAGACATCCATGATTCATGAAGGTGAGAGTATACCTTATGAGAAGGATATGATCCATATCAAGGCCTTCATGGATAGTCTACTATGTTTGGACAAAGTGAACATGACAAATGAAGTACAAGGTCCAAACATTACATCTACATCCACAACCACATGTAAAATGACAAGGCATTAGGCACAAAAGTGCATAAGCCCATTGAAAACCAAAAATGTGTGGGAGGCACATATTCCCATCACAATCTAATGTATACAACCAACTTAGTGAATTGTAATTTTACTCAAGTGAGTAAATGCCCAAATATGATTCTAGATTTCTATGATATTTTCATTTCAAGTCATACATTGAATCTAGATTCATGATTTAACTTTCCTATATAATATATATCCTTTTATGAACTTAAGGAAAGATCCAAGGATTTTATAATATTTATGTATCAAATGATGCAAACTACCTTGGACACATGTATTCCATTTATGAACTTTCATGACTCCTTGAACAAAATACATATAACATATCTATACATATTAAGGTTCATCTTAGTCATAAGATTATCCAATTAAAGCTCTTTGGAAATACACTAATTTTTAACCCATCTATGATTCTTATTAGATTTGATGAAAATCATTAAGCATGTAATAGAATGGGTTTTGATAGGATAATTAGGTGCAAAGTAATAAACATGTTTGTTCACCTAAGGCACAAAAAGATATCTAAGAAGGGATTTGAGTTGTTTTCTTAGACATAGCATCTAATATCTTAGTTTTGCTAGAAATGATATATTAAAACAATTAAATACTCAATTGTCTAGCAAGTGCCATATTTGTCCAAAATAAAGTTAAAAGAATAGTACTTTGGCATTTTCTCATTTTTTGCTCAAATACTATTTGATTGCCAAAAATAATTTCATTTAAGTTCAAGTCTTAAAACCTATGAGTTTCTTTTCTTTTGGTTTTTCTAGAATGATGTGATCAATTAGCCTAACTCCTAGCAACTACCAAAACGGGTTCAAATTTTAGAGATGTACTTGAAGCTTTTAATTTGAACACATGGGCAAGAGATGTTGTTGTACACTCTATAAGGATCAATTTATGGTTTTCACATTAAATGCTCTATTGTGGTTGTCATGTGGATGAATGACATATTTAAGTGCATGATGATTTTTAAGTATATGTGGGCACTTAAACTAGGAAACTCAAAACGATATTCAATTAGGCTCATCATATCGAAGTCTCAAATTAATTACATTTAAGCATATAGACTTTGAATTTTAAGGTGATATATAGATATATGTTAAGCAAATATGAGCATATGATATCTACATACACATGTTTTGAAAGGATTTTCAATTTTAAGCACAACATATATTGATACAAAAAAAAATTAAACAAGAACAAGCACATTGTATCAACAAATATATTTTCAAATGATATTCAATTAAAGCACATCCCCAAATCTAAAATAAACACAATATAGATCATGTTAGGGGTTTTGGAACCCAAACCATCTTGGTTCCAAGCAAGTTTGTCCTAGGTGATAAGTCCTTTTTAACCCAAACAAACTTACTACTTTTTACAAGTTTAAAAGTATATTTAAACTTGTAATGTCCAAATCTACCGCAATAGTCACAAGATGCATAAGAGTGGGTAGATGGACGGGATGAACATGATGAATTACAAGAGTGATCATGATGGTAATTGAATTTTACATTCTCTTGTAACTTATGATTTTCCAACCTTAATGTTTCATTCTTGATGTTTAAGTCATTGATTTTCGTTTTAAAATTTATTAATTCAAGAGATGAAAGCATTTTGATTTTCTCTTCTTCTTCTTTAAGGAGTTGATTTTCCTCTCTTAGTGAAGCAATGGTATTACTTAGTTCAATAAAATCTTTTTTAAAAATTTCATTTTCTTCACTAAGATGTGCATGATCTATTTCTAGTGACCTAAACTCCTTGTGAATACTAGGTAAATTATTTTTCAATTTTGAATTCTTAGCTAGTTGATCCTCAAGTTTCTTATGTAATTCTTGGACATTTTCAACAAGTTCTTCAAGTGTGAATTCGGCATTATCCAAGGGGTCTTCATTAGATAATCCCATTAAGCACATGTTTTGATTTTGAAGATTTTCAATAGAGTCCAAAACATTTTTAGCATTTTTACAAGAGGATACTTTCTCATAAATGTGTGGTGGTAATGCACAACATGTTGCAATTAGGGCTTTTGTATTTAGTAAAGATAATTTTTTATTATATTCATTTAATCCTTTAGATCTAGCATTTAACATAAATCCATTTTCAATTATCTTTATCATATCTTTATCTAGACCTTTTAAGTATGTCTTCATATGGATCAACCATGATCCATAATCCGAACCATCCAAAATAGGTAGTCTAGATCCCATCTTTTAAGTTGCCAAAAAGTTTGATCTTTTAACTCTTAACCGGTTAGGGTCTTAATCAAGAGCCCAAGCTCTGATACCAATTGAAATCCAAGTAGTGACTTGGTTTGACAACCTAGAGGGGGGGGTGAATAGGATGTTTATAAAATCTTTACCTTTTAAAAACTTTTCCTAAGATTTCACCAAAGACTTATCCCTTGTTTAATTAAATTTGAAATAGTTGAACTTAAACAATATTACAAATTAATATAAGTTCAAAACCCTTGTTGATTAGCAAACTTAATTAGGTAATTTTAATATAGCCTAGTTAGCAAGGTTAAGATATATAGGTTGATTATCAATGCTAACTACTCACTCAATTCTAAGCACAAATAATCAAATAAGAGAGTGAGAGGGAGTGAGAGAAATACCAATCACACAAGTGACACAAAGATTTATAGTGGTTCGGCAAACGGCCTACTCCACTCTTCTCAAGGTCGCACTTGAGGATTTTCACTATTGAGACCTCCACGACGCCCGGCTCCGAGGCTTTTACACTCCAAGGGAATTAAATAAGGATGCCCTTCCACCTTTACAATGACTCTCCTTCCCCGCCGAGTTCTAAGCGGTTCACCCAAGGGAATTAAAAACAACGGATGCCCTTGCCACCGATCGAATAAAGAAGAAGATAAAAGCTTTGGCTCTATGTAGACTACAATGCAAGTTGAAGCTCCAAGGATGCTCTCAAGAATAAACAAGTTTAAGCCTAAACCAATCTCAAAAGATTTTCTCAAATCAAGGCACAAAGAGTTTGGTTGGTGAGAGAATTTAACCCAAAAATAGTTCACAAATGATTTTCTATGGTTTCTTGAAGTTGGACAATGTTCCTCTAGTGTTTTGGACCCTTGAATGGGTATATATAAAGTCCCAACTCCATGTGACCGTTTGGGGGGTAAAACAGTCAAAACTGGGTCAAAAAATCAACTAGCCGTTGCACCCCAACGGCTATATTTTTTTGAAGAAAAACATTTCTCGGAGTTCCGAGCGAAATTCTCGGAGTTCCGAGCAAATTCTCGGAGTTCCGAGAATTCAAACAGAGCCTTTAAGTTTAGAATCTGGTGCATTTCTCGGAGCTCCGAGAATGTTCTCGGAGTTCCGAGCTCGGAGCTCCGAGAATAATTCTCGGAGTTCCGAGACTGGTTTCCAGCAAACAGTGTCGAACTTGTAAAATTCATATCTCCCTCATTTCTCGTCGGATTTTGACGTTCCTATACTCTACGGATATGAGAAAAATGAGAGCTATCTGTTAAAAATATTTTCAAAAATATTTGAAAATGTTTTAAATAAGTTTTGATAGGATTTAGTTGCTGGTCCAGGTTGTTGCTTCGGAACTCTGTTTTGTTCATTCTTGTGTTGAATGCCATATGGGTCCCAACATGTTGGTACACCACCATGGCCATTCACTAATCCATTTAAGTCCTTAAAGGGTGTGTTAGTCTATTTGAAAAATATATTTTTAGGGGTTTTAAGATGTGCCTTGATAAGAGAAAAACACAAGAGAGATAGGTGATACAATCTACCCTTTTTACCATTCTCTTGAATGAACTCTTGAGGTAGCCATTGCTTGATCTTCTCTTTGAGTGCATGGCTTGCTTTGGGATCTTCAAGGTTGAGCTTCTTTGCTTGACACCTTCCAAGGATGATGCCACCATTTGGTTCAACCTTTTTTGCAAGTTGTTGATCCACAAGCTTTGGCCTTCATTGTTCTTCCTTTGTTTGTTCAATGCTTTGAGATGGTTGATGATGAGCTTCTCCTTGGTACCTCCAAGGTGTGATTGGTCCAAGTATGTTCTGAGCTCTTTTGCCATTGTGTTTGGTTCATCTTCAAGCATAGGCCAACAAGGTGTGTGCTAGTATGATTTGACTTGTGTAGGACTTGTCTAAAGCACAACACTCAAGGCAAATGATTAGTCCATAAACGACTAATCAATTTGCGTTTGTTAATCATCAAAACAAGGTGATTGAATAAACCCATGGGGAACCCTTGGGCTTACAGTATGATTAGCAGCCAGCCAATCCATCCCAAGTATAACATCAAAATCCTTCATCTCCAAGACTACCAAATCAGCGAGTAACTCCCTGTCACCGATCTTCACTGCACACGACTTGCAAACTCGGTCGGTAATCAGGCTACCTCCTACAGGTGTGTCTACACATAACTCTACATCCAAAGGCTCATGAACTAAGCCATGCTTCACAACAAACCGGGATGATATAAAAGAATGTGAGGCGCCCGAATCAAATAATACACATGCATAGACCGAAGCTACTGGAAGGGTACCTGCCATAGGTTAACCCATTCCCACTATTAACTAAGCAAACATCAAAATGCAATACGTTGAAATATTAGATAGACATTTATATGTATAAAAATATCAACAACTAACTAATGCCATACCTGCCACCACGGCATTAGAGGCCATAGTGTCCTGCTCGGTTAGTGCATAGACTCGGCTTGGGATCCTCTGCTTCTTATTCCATGCCCGATTCTCTCCTGTGGACGGGGCCTGCGCCGATGGGGGTGCTCCTGAAGACTGAAAATTCCTCTTCCGAGGACAATCTGCTACCTTGTGACCTGTGGAACCCCGATCCGGGACGGGCGTGAGGGGACGGGCCCCCGCGCGAGTCTCTAGACCATCCACGTGAAGGAGAGCCCCACCAAGGAACCCTCGAAAGAGTGCCCCTCACAGCATGAGCGGCGATGTAAAGTGAGATACCTCTCGATTCGGGGACTAGCCCAGATTCGAGGCGTACCTTAAACAAAGAAGAGTCGCCATCCAAGGAAGTGGGCCCTGGATCCCATGCTGTGCTCTGTCGCAACGGATAACCAGAGATACAAAGTAGGGTTCGTGCCTGATGACGAATGGGGAAGGGATTAGGCGCCCCCAATTCGCCCAAGTGCTAGCACCTGGTCTCTTATGCCATTTATTATTAATTTTGAAGAGTTTTGGGCAAAAATCATGCGAAATGGGAACAAATATCTCCGAGACAACGTCTAGCTAATCATGCATGTCTCGGAGATGAATAAGAAACACACACAAAAGAAATGAAAGAAGTGTCGCCTACGAATAGCTAGATTATGTGTGACATGCCTGATTGGTGTCTAAGTTCTGGTGGACGAACACATGCATGCTACAACTAAAGGTATAGGATCTGTACATGAAAGTAAGAAAACACAACAAAGCATACAACACAACACATGACTTGACACGACAAACCCTAAACTCTAATGCAATGCTTGACTCGGACCAGGATGGCCATCCATCCTAGCTGCACTACGTATCCCGACCTCGGGAAGAATCAGAGCCAACGTAGTTCGGTGTCTTATGCTAAACTACAATGCCTAAACCTCTAGGACCGCTATCCTAGACTCGATCAACTAGACTCGACTAGTTTTTAAAGCTTTTTGTGCGATTGCTTAAATTCAAGTGGATTGTGATTTTTAGGACTCTCTATGTCCTAACTAATGCAGGTTGTTTAGCCTTAAGCTAATGCAGGTGGGCCCTACATCCTATGTGTATCTAGGCTGTGCAACATAAAGAAAACCATGGGCTGACTATATGCTTCCTAGTCTAGCCATCGGTTCGACTAAGTGTCTGACCGATCGACTCGAGGCCTCCTAACTCTAAGGACACTCACACGACAGGACACACCACATCAATACAAATCAAGACCGACTCCTAACTCTAAAACACCCTAAATATCTAGGACAGACTCCTAACTCTAGGGGAAGATCTTTTTGAAAAGGTTTTGAAGTTTTTTGTATTTTTTTGAGGTTTTGAAGTTATGAAAAATGGTGAAAGTTGTGAGAAATATTTACAAAAATGGTGACTGAAAATGGTGAAAGGGTGTAAAAATGGTGTCTAAAAATGGTGAAAGGGTGTAAAAATGGTGTCTAAAAATGGTGACTGAACTCAGGGTGCCAGCAGCACGCCTGAGCTGCCTACGTACCCCTCAGCTAGGGATCAAGCCATCCGTAGTTCGGACTAGAATTCCTAACTACTCTGCACATGACTCAAGATTTTTTTTTGAAATTTTGATTTTTAAAATGTTTTTGGATTTTGAATTGTTTTTGAGATGTTTTTGAATTTTCAAGTGTTTTTTGGAATGTTTTTGTTGTTTTCAAGTATTTTTGAAATGTTTTTATTGTTTTTTGACACCAGAGAATAAAATCCTATCATCATACGGGTAGGGAGACTTCTGGAATCCCGCAAAGGTTGGATAGCATCCTATGCTTTGCGGGGGAACGAACAGGAAAATAACTCGGCAAGGGTTGGACAGCATCCTATACCTTGCAGGAGCGGGTAAAGATCACGACTTGATGAGAGGATGGACAGAATCCTAACCCCTATGATGATAGGAAAAACTCCTGGACTGACTGAAGGACTGACTCCTGTGCTGAAGACTGTTATAATTACTATTTATAATTACTATACAAGATTACTATTCAAAAATACTATTCATAATTACTATTTATAGGTACTATTCAAAACTACTATTCATAATTACTATTTATAAGTACTATTCAAAACTACTATTCATAATTACTATTTATAAGTACTATTCAAAACTACTATTCATAGTAGGACTCGTTGATGTGGGACCCGCTGTTGTGGGACCCGCTGCGGGACCCGTTGTGGGACCCGTTGTGGGACCCGCTGTGGGACCCGCTGATGTGGGACCCGCGGATGTGGGACCCTCTGTGGGACCCGCTTTGGGACCCGTTGTGGGACCCGCTGTAGGACCCGTTGTGGGACCCGCTTTGGGACCCGCGGATGTGGGACCCGCTGTGGGACCTACTGATGTGGGACCCGCTGTGGGACCCGCGGATGTGGGACCCGCTGTGGGACCCGCTGTGGGACCCGATGTGGGACCCGCTGTGGGACCCGCGGATGTGGGACCCGCAGATGTGGGACCCTCTGTGGGACCCGCTTTGGGACCCGCTGTGGGACCCGCGGATGTGGGACCCGCTGTGGGACCCGCTGTGGGACCCGTGTGTGTAGTGCAAAGAATGAATAATTAAAAAAAAAAAAAAATGAACTTACGCCACAAGAGATCCAGGAAGGTGTTGACAGAGTCGTGCTTGTGTGGGGCCCGCTGATGTGGGACCCGCTGATGTGGGACCCGCTGGAGGTGGGGCCCGCTGGAGGTGGGGTGGAGGAGATGTGGATGCCGGTGGAGCTCCGGTGGTTGGTTGGGAGGATGCCGGAGAAGGTGGTGGTGATCGGTGGATGGCCGGTCGGAGATGGGTTTGGCCTCGCCGGATTCCGGCTGGGTTGCCGGAGGAGAAGACTCTCTCTCTCTCTCTCCCTCTCTCTCTCTACAGATCTCTCCTCTCTCTCTCTCTCTCTCCCCTCTGCAGATCTATCTCTCTCTCTCCCTCTCCCTTTCTCTTTTTTCCTCTGGTTTTTCCTTCCTTTCCTTCCTCTGGTTTTTCTTTTTTTTCCTTTTTTTTTTTTCTCTTCCCTCTGGTTTTTTTCTTCTCTCCCTCCTCTCTTTTCTCCCCTGGTCTTTTGGTTTTTTTCTCGCGAGAGAGAAAACAATCATGAGTCATCATGATTTTTTTTTTTTCTTTTTTTTTTTTTTCGTCAAATGGGAGGTGTGGGCCCAAGAAAAGAGAAAAAGGGGGGACAATGATGATGGTTTTTTATTTTATATTATATATATATATATATAAATAAAAGAAACCGACGATTCGCTTCTCTCTCTCTCTCTAAAAAAACGGATTTTTTATTTTTTTTATTTTTTTTATTTTATAAAAACAGGGTGGTGATATTGGCACTACCAATATTGATGGGCGCACTATTGGCGGAAAAATTGATGGGCGCACCATCCAATCGTGTCTTATTCGAAATCTGCTCTGCACCGTTCCAGGATAATTCACCCCCCTTTTCTGGTTTACACTACGGTCCTTTCTCTGCTCGTTCGCTAGGCGAACGTACTCGGATTTTGACGAAATTTTGCGGGGACCTAGCTGGGACCCAAAGCTAGCCTAGGGTTAAGTTTGGGACCCTAGATCATTGATCTGATGGGGTTTTGCACAAAATTGGAAGGTTTAGGGCACGGTCAAAATGGGGTGTCTACAGATGCCCCTCTTTGGCAGAGCGTGCTTGTCGCGCGAATGTCAAAGCTGAACAGACAACACATTTTGACTGGCCCAAAATCAGAGGTTTTTTTTTTTTTTTTTGATTTTTGAAAATGATACTCACAAAGATAACATGGTGAAATAGCCTTTCACCGGACTCTGACTCTACAAACGCTGGTGAGATAGCCTCTCTTGAACTCGTAACTCAATAATGGATGTATGGATGAGATAGCCTCTCTTGCAGAACCTTAAAAGATTGATTTGGCTGCGAGAGAGCCGGGAAAGATATTGGCATGGTTGCGATTGAACCAGAAGCCTAGAATTGACTTGATTGCGAATGAGTCGGAAGGTCAAAAATTTGCTTGGTTGCGAGCGAACCGAGAAGCGAAGGGTTGACTTGACTGCAAATGAGCAAAAATCAGGGATACTGGCCGAGTTGCGAATGAACTATGAGACCGAATAATTGACTTGGTTGCGAATGAACCAGAAAGTCAGGGATTGACTCGACTGCGAATGAGTCAGAGTTAGGGAGATTAGCTTGATTGCGAATGAATCAAGAAATCAGCAAGAAACTTGGCAGCGAATGAGCCGAAGAGTCTAAGATTTTAGCTTGGTTGCGAATGAACCAAAAGACTGGAATTTGATTTGAGCTGCGAATGAGTTAAGAATTGGAAGATTGACTCGACTGCGAAGGAGTCGAAGTCAGGGAGATTATCTTGATTGCGAATGAATCAAGAAATCAGCGAGAACTTGGCAGCGAATGTGCCGAAGAGTCCGAGATTTTGACCCGGTTGCGAATGAACCAAAATGCCAGAATTATGACTTGGCTGCGAACGAACCGAAGTCAAAGAGATTAACTTGACTGCGAATGAGTCAAGAAATTAGAAAACAGGCCTGACTGCGAATGAGTCGGAAACCTAAGATTTTGACCCGGTTGCGAATGAACCAAAAGGTCGAGGATATGAGCGAGACTGCGAATGAGTCAAAACTCAAAGGATTGACCTGGTTGCGAATGAACCGAAAGGTCGAAGATATGCAAACCTGAATTTGGATCTGAGAAGATAGCATCTTGGCAGATGATCAGGGCGGAATGATTAGACAGTTATCATGATCAAACCTATGACCTGGTTGCGAATGAACCGAAAGGTCGAGGATATGAGCGAGACTGCGAATGAGTCAAAACTCAAAGGATTGACCTGGTTGCGAATGAACCGAAAGGTCGAAGATATGCAAGCCTGAATTTGGATCTGAGAAGATAGCATCTTGGCAGATGATCAGGGCGGAATGATTAGACAGTTATCATGATCAAACCTATGACCTGGTTGCGAATGAACCGAAAGGCCGAGGATATGAGCGAGACTGCGAATGAGTCAAAACTCAAGGATTGACCTGGTTGCGAATGAACCGAAAGGTCGAAGATATGCAAACCTGAATTTGGATCTGAGAAGATAGCATCTTGGCAGATGATCAGGGCGGAAAGATTAGACAGTTGTCATGATCAAACCTATGACCTGGTTGCGAATGAACCGAAAGGTCGAGGATGTGAGCGAGACTGCGAATGAGTCAAAACTCAAGGATTGACCTGGTTGCGAATGAACCGAAAGGTCGAAGATATGCAAACCTGAATTTGGATCTGAGAAGATAGCATCTTGGCAGATGATCAGGGCGGAATGATTAGACAGCTATCATGATCAAACCTAAATTGGGATCTGGGAAGATAGCATCTTGACAGATCAACATGGTGGAATGATTAGACAGCTATCATGATCAAACCTAAATTGGGATCTGGGAAGATAGCATCTTGACAGATCACCATGGCGGAATGATTAGACAGCTATCATGATCAAACCTAAATTGGGATCTGGGAAGATAGCATCTTGACAGATCAACACGGCGGAATGATTAGACAGCTATCATGATCAAACCTAAATTGGGATCTGGGAAGATAGCATCTTGACAAATCAACACGGCGGAATGATTAGACAGCTATCATGATCAAACCGAAATTGGGATCTGGGAAGATAGCATCTTGACAGATCAACAGGGCGGAATGATTAGACAGTTATCATGATCAAACCTAAATTGGGATCTGGGAAGATAGCATCTAGACAGATCACCATGGCGGAATGATTAGACAGCTATCATGATCATACCTAAATTGGGATATGGGAAGATAGCATCTTGACAGATCAACATGGCGGAATGATTAGACAGCTATCATGATCAAACCACTCTAAGAATCAAGAGCACGAAACTCAAGGAGGAACAATTTTGATTCAAGAAATCGAGATTTCGATCGATTCCATTACATGATTGATTGTCTCTTGCCGAGAACGTTAGGAGTGTGCGATCTCTGCTGAGAACCAGACACAGGTAACTTGCTGAGGTTTTGAGTATTGACCATTTTTCTGATTTTGCCGGGGATTGAAGGCTGCGCGAGCAAATTCTAGACTCTGCTTGGGAAACTGATTTTCTGGGGAAGTAGACCTTTTAGATAGTGCACTCGTCTGAGAAGTTTGAAGTTTGGCTCGAGATATACTCGTACATCTCTTATCTCAAATTACTGAAGACATTGGCACTGATTGCCTTTTGTGCTTGATATCTTTTATGACGCAAGTCATAAAAGATGCCCCTAGTATATTGTGTTTCCATGACAGGAGTTTTAAGGAGGCAGGGCAATGATGGTTGAAGAAAAGATGCTTCGTTTCATGAAGGCTCGAGGATGCAAAGTTCTTTTGTATGGAGAGAATAGGACAATAACCATGATGGCTGAGTCTGGAAATCTCTTCTTTCGCATGGCTCACTTTTGGAGGCTTAAGATCTCGGGTAGGTTTGAACAAGATGTCTCCCGCCCCTTCTGATACCTAAACCAGGATTTACTCTGAATTTTCTTCGCAATTTGGAGGACACGCTCCCATTCTTCTAGCACCCGACAGTTTGGACTTTGCAAGGAAAAGGAACACAAATATGAAGGAGGAATAGATTTCCAAGGACTCGGTCAAAGAAGATTCTTGTTGTTCGGAGGACTCGACTCGCTTTCGACTCACTCTTGGATCTGATGTGTTATTTTTCAAGGGTATGGCTTAGCCACTCTTAGAGTATTTCGAAGACCGTGTCAAGAGGCACTATTCTCCTTTTTCGGTGTTTATGTCATGATTATTATCCCTTTCGGATTGCTCGGTTTCAATGCCCCTAGTTTAGATGAATGTTAAAGTAAGCTTGCTGGCACTACTTGGACTCCAAGATTTTACCCTGGTTGAAGACTGTTTCTCCACCTCAATGATTCGCTTTTTCGTTGGAAGTCATTGCCATTGACCAGATTGCCTTGTCAGGTTTTCAATCTGGCGGACCGCTTGCCCTAACTTTTGCCTGGTTCGCCCTTTCGGGTTTTCAATCCAGCGGGCTCGATACCCTAACTTTTGCCTAAGCTGACTTTTCAGTTGTCAACTTAGCGGGTGAATGACCCTAAATTTTGCCTAGACCGCCCTCCTGGGTTTTCAGCCTAGCGGGTCTTCAGACTCCATCATTTTTTGTTCTTGACTTTGAACCTCTGCTTGTTCACCAGAAGGACTTTCTAAGTGGGCTGGGGTTCAAAACGGTTGGATATTTCTTTTGGATTTCAAAGTCTCGAGTAGACTTGGATTGGCCAGGTTGCCTCAGTACCCCAATAATGGAGGATCAGGTTCGCGTAGTTCACTGAGATTTGGAACAGAATGATTTGGCTTTTAAGCTCAAAGGTTGAAAGGGAATAAATGGACTTTTACCCCAAAGGTTGAAAGGGAATAAATGGACTTTTATCCCAAAGGTTGAAAGGGAATAATTTGACTTTTATCCCAAAGGTTGAAAGGGAATAATTTGATTTTTATCCCAAAGGTTGACCGAACCTGAATTGATCAGGTTGCCTACGTACCCCCGAAGAGTTGGGGATCAGGTCAGACGTAGTTCGGGCCGAAATGCCCCTAATTTGCGGGTGTTTGAAAAGAATGTTTGATTTTGTTGAGGCTCGAAGGTGTTCGCAAAAGGATTTTTTTTTTGAACTTGGGATTTTTGGCGTTTAAGGCTCAGGCGTCCAAGGATGGCCTTCTGATGTTTTGGCATACAAGCTTCTTGAATGGCTAAGGTTCAATGGCTTTGAACTTTTTTCTCTTTTTTTTTTTAGGAGTCTGGCGGCATTTCCTGGCAAGACTTCATCTGTACTGCGCAAACTTGACTGATTGAATTCCCACTTTGTCTTTGGGATCTTGCACTGATGCTCAGTATTCTAAGACTCAGGGTCTTCTCTATATGCTGAAGATGCTTTAAAACCGACTCAAATTCTCGGGATTCTGATATTTCTAAGGAGTTGACGTGGGGCATGCTCCCTTCTCCTTTCGTCTCTGGATTCTATCTTATTTTTCTTTGTTCATTCTGATTTTTATTTTTTTGCTTGGATGTGGGGAATGCCCCTACGCCTGGAATGCTTTAACTTGAAATTCCATCGCAATGTATAGCCCAAGTATTCTTTTTGGGGTTCATGCTCTATGCTCATGACTTTGTTGTCTGAAAGTCTTCTCTCAATTTTTCATTCACTGCATTTGATGTTTGGTATTCTTCATTTGAATTTTTTTGCTCTTTCGACCTGATGTCTGAAGCTGAGGGTGACTCACGTTGAACAGTGCCAAGGCACGCTTCTGATTTATCCTCATAGGACCAAGCAACACTTCCTTGAACCCTCTAAATAGGTTTATCGACTCTTTGCGCTCTTCGGGAGATTTTGCTAATCCTTATTTCCCGAGTTTCGGATTTCGATAACACTATCCACGGTATCGATTTCATCTTCAAGTGGCTTTGCTCAACACTCTTCCTCTCGTTTGATCATCTTTCAAATCTCGAGGAGAATTTCATCGGCATCCTCGTCCGAGGAGGGTGTCTTAATTTGTTTATTAACATTAGATCCAAGAGTGAACATATACAAGAATAATGACGACACTGGAATCAAATGTTCGTTGCGTTGAATGTTTGAAGTACATACATTGATTTTTGACGCGCCACGATAGGCTCTCCATCAAATTCAACAAAAGATTGGACATTGGTTCACAATGAGAGAGACCAATAAACACAACGTACGTAGAATTGATATTGGCATGGTTAGGCTTACCAACTTTGACAGGAGGGTTGGTATACACTCTTCCAAACAAATTTCAAAGATGAGACACTTCATCGGAGGCAACGGATTGGCGCTGAAAGTTCAAGGACAACGTGCCTTCATTGATAATGATTGGAGAGAGCAATCCTGGAGTTAGAATCTCAGAAGAGAGGGCCTCTTTGGTTTCTGTTGATCCAGCTCAAATTGTCCTTTAGCACCTGACAATGGCAAGGCTTTCTCTGGTATAATGTTTTCAAGGAGTTCAAGCTCTGACATTTTTCTTTTCCCTTCCTAATCATTTTCCAGCCCAGAGGTGGTATAGGTAGAGGTGGTAAGATCTGTGAAGGGTTGAATGAGTTGAATGGTTCCCATGGTGGGTGAAAGAAGTGCAACACGGTTATGTGCAGGGTTCTCAGAAGCATTTGAGTTCGAGAAGACTGAGGGGATCCCCGTCTATCAGGTCATGGATGTCATCACCATCTCTCTCATTTCTCTCAAGACGAGACTTTCAGCATACTCAGCCATCTGGGCAATGTGAGAGGAAAAAGGTATAGCGGGCTAGACCAAGCGAGTTTAGAGATGAAAGCTTTTTGGGGTTGATGGTAAACGAGTGACTAAGACTCCTGTCATGGACATCATAAACACTAGGCTCAATGAGAATTAATCCCATAGCAATGTAATGTGCAAGTTGAGACAAAAGGTAGCGCCAACACATCCTTCCCTTGGATCAAAATCCGACAGCTTAACGGTTGTGCATGAAGATGTGGTACGACAAGTACATGGTTTGTCAACAAGCCTAAAAGGATGATGACCACACTCAAGGTATTTGGAGAAAATTCGGCAGCATAACGGCTATACCAGGAGATGTGGTAAGGTAAGCACATGGTTTGTCAATGAACCCAAAAGGATAATGATTACGCTCAAGGGTTCTAAAAAAAATTGGCAGCATGACGGCTATACTAGGAGGGTCTCAGCAACTAAACATGAAGAGTATGCCGTCATGGTCAAGATAAAGCAGGGTTCTCAGCAAGAACACACACTCCGATAATGATAATGGCAAGATAGACTCACAATCGACATGTGGAACACGGTCTGATCAGGATCAATCAAATGATCAAGCTCACGGAAGACAGATCATGACTAAAAGAGCCAAGAATCTGATGATAATCCACAGAATGGATAGATGGGGAAAAATTGATTAGATTAGAAGGAAACCTAACTAAGAAGCAAGCCCTAATCTAATAATAAATATATACATATATATATATATACATCCTAACCAGGGGCACCAACCCTAGTCTAACTAGCGGAGTCAAGGAAGTCTCGACTCAAGACAGACTGATGAGTGTACTAGGACCGCTGTAGCCATGTCAAAATGAACTACCCTAGTCTACAAAGGGGACAAAGCTCCTAACTCTAGGCTCCACACGTGTGAGCAACACATGTTCGTCCTATATGAGTACATATATATAGTGTCCTAGCAAGGGTTCCCTAATTTTGGTTCTAAAGGGAGCAACTAATATATATACATAATATAATGAAATGAAAGTAGGGCCCAGGCATTTCTGCAGGGTACTATGCCTATGACCATACCCTTGATGTATAACGCCAGCACACCCAGCATTATACAGAGTATGTTCATTGCTCATCGGCTGCTGTAGAACACCAGCACACCCAGTGTCTACGGCTGCAGCTCCGGCGCATAGCTAGGAAATAGATACAACGGCTCCCATCTGGTGCGCGTCATATCTATTCCCTGAGGCCAATAAGGAAAATAATGAAAGAAATAAAGAATATGACAATGCATGATGTGCAGTGTGTGAATCCCTTGTTTTATTTACGCACCTACTTGGTGCCCCTGGATTTCTAACGATAAAGTTCTCATTTAACTTGGTTTTGACCCAAATTTCTTCAAAATTAATAAAAATGGCATTTTTATAGAGTTAGGCAATGTTTCAAGATTTCCCCAGCAGAGTCGCCAGCCTGTGGAACCCCGATCCGGGACGGGCGTGAGGGGACGGGCCCCCGCGCGAGTCTCTAGACCATCCACGTGAAGGAGAGCCCCACCAAGGAACCCTCGAAAGAGTGCCCCTCACAGCATGAGCGGCGATGTAAAGTGAGATACCTCTCGATTCGGGGACTAGCCCAGATTCGAGGCGTACCTTAAACAAAGAAGAGTCGCCATCCAAGGAAGTGGGCCCTGGATCCCATGCTGTGCTCTGTCGCAACGGATAACCAGAGATACAAAGTAGGGTTCGTGCCTGATGACGAATGGGGAAGGGATTAGGCGCCCCCAATTCGCCCAAGTGCTAGCACCTGGTCTCTTATGCCATTTATTATTAATTTTGAAGAGTTTTGGGCAAAAATCATGCGAAATGGGAACAAATATCTCCGAGACAACGTCTAGCTAATCATGCATGTCTCGGAGATGAATAAGAAACACACACAAAAGAAATGAAAGAAGTGTCGCCTACGAATAGCTAGATTATGTGTGACATGCCTGATTGGTGTCTAAGTTCTGGTGGACGAACACATGCATGCTACAACTAAAGGTATAGGATCTGTACATGAAAGTAAGAAAACACAACAAAGCATACAACACAACACATGACTTGACACGACAAACCCTAAACTCTAATGCAATGCTTGACTCGGACCAGGATGGCCATCCATCCTAGCTGCACTACGTATCCCGACCTCGGGAAGAATCAGAGCCAACGTAGTTCGGTGTCTTATGCTAAACTACAATGCCTAAACCTCTAGGACCGCTATCCTAGACTCGATCAACTAGACTCGACTAGTTTTTAAAGCTTTTTGTGCGATTGCTTAAATTCAAGTGGATTGTGATTTTTAGGACTCTCTATGTCCTAACTAATGCAGGTTGTTTAGCCTTAAGCTAATGCAGGTGGGCCCTACATCCTATGTGTATCTAGGCTGTGCAACATAAAGAAAACCATGGGCTGACTATATGCTTCCTAGTCTAGCCATCGGTTCGACTAAGTGTCTGACCGATCGACTCGAGGCCTCCTAACTCTAAGGACACTCACACGACAGGACACACCACATCAATACAAATCAAGACCGACTCCTAACTCTAAAACACCCTAAATATCTAGGACAGACTCCTAACTCTAGGGGAAGATCTTTTTGAAAAGGTTTTGAAGTTTTTTGTATTTTTTTGAGGTTTTGAAGTTATGAAAAATGGTGAAAGTTGTGAGAAATATTTACAAAAATGGTGACTGAAAATGGTGAAAGGGTGTAAAAATGGTGTCTAAAAATGGTGAAAGGGTGTAAAAATGGTGTCTAAAAATGGTGACTGAACTCAGGGTGCCAGCAGCACGCCTGAGCTGCCTACGTACCCCTCAGCTAGGGATCAAGCCATCCGTAGTTCGGACTAGAATTCCTAACTACTCTGCACATGACTCAAGATTTTTTTTTGAAATTTTGATTTTTAAAATGTTTTTGGATTTTGAATTGTTTTTGAGATGTTTTTGAATTTTCAAGTGTTTTTTGGAATGTTTTTGTTGTTTTCAAGTATTTTTGAAATGTTTTTATTGTTTTTTGACACCAGAGAATAAAATCCTATCATCATACGGGTAGGGAGACTTCTGGAATCCCGCAAAGGTTGGATAGCATCCTATGCTTTGCGGGGGAACGAACAGGAAAATAACTCGGCAAGGGTTGGACAGCATCCTATACCTTGCAGGAGCGGGTAAAGATCACGACTTGATGAGAGGATGGACAGAATCCTAACCCCTATGATGATAGGAAAAACTCCTGGACTGACTGAAGGACTGACTCCTGTGCTGAAGACTGTTATAATTACTATTTATAATTACTATACAAGATTACTATTCAAAAATACTATTCATAATTACTATTTATAGGTACTATTCAAAACTACTATTCATAATTACTATTTATAAGTACTATTCAAAACTACTATTCATAATTACTATTTATAAGTACTATTCAAAACTACTATTCATAGTAGGACTCGTTGATGTGGGACCCGCTGTTGTGGGACCCGCTGCGGGACCCGTTGTGGGACCCGTTGTGGGACCCGCTGTGGGACCCGCTGATGTGGGACCCGCGGATGTGGGACCCTCTGTGGGACCCGCTTTGGGACCCGTTGTGGGACCCGCTGTAGGACCCGTTGTGGGACCCGCTTTGGGACCCGCGGATGTGGGACCCGCTGTGGGACCTACTGATGTGGGACCCGCTGTGGGACCCGCGGATGTGGGACCCGCTGTGGGACCCGCTGTGGGACCCGATGTGGGACCCGCTGTGGGACCCGCGGATGTGGGACCCGCAGATGTGGGACCCTCTGTGGGACCCGCTTTGGGACCCGCTGTGGGACCCGCGGATGTGGGACCCGCTGTGGGACCCGCTGTGGGACCCGTGTGTGTAGTGCAAAGAATGAATAATTAAAAAAAAAAAAAAATGAACTTACGCCACAAGAGATCCAGGAAGGTGTTGACAGAGTCGTGCTTGTGTGGGGCCCGCTGATGTGGGACCCGCTGATGTGGGACCCGCTGGAGGTGGGGCCCGCTGGAGGTGGGGTGGAGGAGATGTGGATGCCGGTGGAGCTCCGGTGGTTGGTTGGGAGGATGCCGGAGAAGGTGGTGGTGATCGGTGGATGGCCGGTCGGAGATGGGTTTGGCCTCGCCGGATTCCGGCTGGGTTGCCGGAGGAGAAGACTCTCTCTCTCTCTCTCCCTCTCTCTCTCTACAGATCTCTCCTCTCTCTCTCTCTCTCTCCCCTCTGCAGATCTATCTCTCTCTCTCCCTCTCCCTTTCTCTTTTTTCCTCTGGTTTTTCCTTCCTTTCCTTCCTCTGGTTTTTCTTTTTTTTCCTTTTTTTTTTTTCTCTTCCCTCTGGTTTTTTTCTTCTCTCCCTCCTCTCTTTTCTCCCCTGGTCTTTTGGTTTTTTTCTCGCGAGAGAGAAAACAATCATGAGTCATCATGATTTTTTTTTTTTCTTTTTTTTTTTTTTCGTCAAATGGGAGGTGTGGGCCCAAGAAAAGAGAAAAAGGGGGGACAATGATGATGGTTTTTTATTTTATATTATATATATATATATATAAATAAAAGAAACCGACGATTCGCTTCTCTCTCTCTCTCTAAAAAAACGGATTTTTTATTTTTTTTATTTTTTTTATTTTATAAAAACAGGGTGGTGATATTGGCACTACCAATATTGATGGGCGCACTATTGGCGGAAAAATTGATGGGCGCACCATCCAATCGTGTCTTATTCGAAATCTGCTCTGCACCGTTCCAGGATAATTCACCCCCCTTTTCTGGTTTACACTACGGTCCTTTCTCTGCTCGTTCGCTAGGCGAACGTACTCGGATTTTGACGAAATTTTGCGGGGACCTAGCTGGGACCCAAAGCTAGCCTAGGGTTAAGTTTGGGACCCTAGATCATTGATCTGATGGGGTTTTGCACAAAATTGGAAGGTTTAGGGCACGGTCAAAATGGGGTGTCTACATGACCCAGCTGGCCACACTCAAAACATGCCCTAGTCACCCACGCGCAATCCTTTTCTGCATGAGGTTTCTTGCATTTGGCACACAATCCAGACTCCTGTGTGCTAGACCTCTCACCAGCACTCTGATGCTGCGGGCGATGGCTGCCTGACCTCTGCTGTGATCCGCCTCCCTGGCGGTAGGAATTAGGCCTCTTAGCTGGCCCTCCTGAACTCTGGCCATCCTGCTGACCTCCTGTCCTGAATCTCTTCTTCTGTTGGTCCCTATGCTGCTGAGACCTGATGACTCCTTCCTCAACCTGTAAGGCCTTACTCAACACATCTGCATAGGTTTTAAGCTGGAAATCTTTTACTCGATGCCTGATAGGCTCCCTGAGTCCATCTTGGAAACGGCGAGCAAGAAGCCCGTCGTCCTCCATGACCAATATGGGTGCAAACATCCCCAATCTCATAAACTTTGCCTCATACTCTATGATAGATCTGCTCCCTTGCTTTAAATTGAAAAATTCATTTTCCTTCAGAATCCTCACACTATCAGGAAAATATTTGTCGTAGAAAGCGGTAGTGAATTCATCCCATGCAATGATAGCAGTCCCCTTGACACGCCTCTCCATTTTCCACCAAGCATCTGCGCCTCCTCTAAGCATGAACGTGGCAGCTACTACTTTGTCCTGCGCTTCCATCCCCAGAAACTTGAAGATTTTCTCCGTCTCTTGCAACCATTCATCAGCCATGAGGGGATCAGTGGTCCCTCCGAATGTACTGGCCATCCTCTGAAACACGGTCATCTTACTCTGCTGACGAGGCTCAACTTGTGGTGGATGCGGCTGATGCTATTGTTGTTGCTGTTGGGTCACTACCCCAACCAACGTCTCCATCATATGCTCTAATCGGGGTAACCCCTACTCTTCCTGATGAGTCCCCCCCTCTGCAGTATGGACGACAGGGGTAGGAGGCTCCTCCTGATGAGTTCCCCCCTCTGCAGAATAGACGATAGGGGTGGGAGGCTCCTCCTCATGTACTGGGTTTGGCTGGACTGAGGCCGGTACAGGGTTTCGCTGAACTCGGGTCCGCGCAATAAAGGGGCACGAACAAGGTCAGCCACTCTCTTGGTACGAGCCATACCTATCCCAACAATAGCAAACACTAGTAAGGCTCCAGGTAATAAAATACATAATAATAATAATAATAATCGAAAGGTAGTAAAAATACAAATTGCCTAAGGTTCTTCAACCTATTGCTTTGATACCACTTTAACTGTCACGCCTCGAACCCATAATTTGAGGTAAGGTGCACGTGACAGCCGCCACATGCCCATAGGGTCGCTCTACAAGCATGCAAGGCTCCTTTACAATCAACTATTCTCAACATTCAGAGCGACTAATAATTGCGGAAATTTTAGTCTCAATTAAAGCTCAAAGGAAATACATATATAGGTTCATAAGTCTAAATCCAACAATACTTATTCGATAACAGTCACCTTAATAAAATAACGAAAGTCTCTAACTGGATTAATGAAAGAAAGCAAGAAATCTCCTAAGTTCCAATCCAAGTGCCTGATCTCAGCAAGTCTACTGCCGCTCCTCTGTATCGGAAAATTGTTAAACCACATAATGAGCTAACAGCCCAGCCGGTTTTCCAAATCCAAGCCAGCTAATAGGAAAACGAAAACATGCTGGTAAGGAAAAGAAGTAACATGCAATGGAATTTTAGTCTATGCAGAAGTTGATAAGAAGCAAGAAAATCATTTCTACATAAGCTATATAAGAAAAATACATGTTTTTTTACAAAAAACGGTTCCAACCACTCGGTTATGCAGTTTTCCACTTTGAAATCAATGACAAAGAATATATATTTTCAGCCACTTGGTTTTGCAGTTTTCCATTTAGAAATCAAATACTTAACAGTCTTCTCTGTGGCCAATTTCCAACCTTATTGGCAAGTAGCGTAACCCAAGGCAAACACTCGTTCGCAGGACTCACAGGTCCTAAAGCGCGCAATGTAATATTATTAATAGCCAGAAGACTCCCTACTGACCGCCCGAGATCAACCTTATGGGCAAATAAACTCGACCGGTCAATGTGATCACGTCCAGTGTACTCACCCAGTGGTAGGTTGGGCACTAGATCCCCACCAGAGATCAACCTTACTGGCGGAATCCATTCCATATCAAGATTGTATACAAATATAGAGAAAAGCAATTTAATGTTTTCAATACAGTGCCATAAATTTTGAAGACGTTTCAAACCATTGGGGGCTCCCCCGTTCCAAACCATTGAAACCATATCATATATAGAATGCTTTTCAATAGTGTTTCATGAATTTGAGTTTCCAAAATCATGTTAGTCACAAAGATTTTTTTTGTATAAATAAGGAAGCATGTTAAGACTAAAGCATTTCATGGATAATGACAATTCAACCATTAGTATGACATGCTAAAAGATATCAATGAGAAACCTTTCCAAAACAAGTCCCATATAATGGACTGCAAATAAAGCTTGCAACAAATCTAAGTATATGGAATATTCGTAATACACTGACATAGGGTAGGATCACCTACCTTATTCACTATCTCCAGAAATTTCCTTTGCAAGGTCAAGTCCCACGAAGATCTTCCTAGAGCGTAGAGAGATGTGATGTAAAGTAAGAGACTGAAAGGAATAAAAACCTAGAGTTATATAGGACTGTTGAGGTGGGAAAAATACACTCATAAATGTTAGTTAAAAGAATTGTTTGCAATAGTTTCGCTTTCTGAACTTGTGGCTATGAAAGCAAGGCACATGACCATTAATGGGTTTTCGAAACAAAGGGTAGTTGGTGATGGAGAGAACTTCGAAGAACTAGTTTACTAATGCTAATGACAACCTCAATCGGCATCAACCTAACGACTAGAAGTAGGCTTTGGAGAATAAAACAAGGGCTGCTGTCAACTGAGAATGTGTTGTTGGCTGATCAAGAAATGAGCAGCCAGTTAGCTTGTGTTGAAAGACATCAAGGTAATGAGATTGGTTGATACAACTAAGAAAATATAGTGGGGCTGCGAGGTTGGTATCAAGGCAAAGAAAAGCATAAAACATGATGTAGGATTTTCACTTTTGTAGCAGTGTACTAACCTGGATTGCAATGCGAGAAGAGATAGTAGATGTTGCTTTCACTTTGCCCTATTGAAGCTTGAAGAGATGATGAAATTGTGAAAGGAAAGACTCTAGTGGTTGGCGACGATTCAGCAATATACTTGTTGAAGTTTTGACTAAAAGCGGCTACTTTTGCAAGTGCTACGAGTTCTAAAATTTCTAGACTTTTGCAAGATGTTTGGTCATTAAAGACAAGGACAACAAGATGGTGGAAAGTGGTTTATTTACCGGGCAGCAATAGCAGTTTGCAGAGGTTCTAGGACTGGTTTGCCATGGTTTCCAGGGCTGATTATAGACTTCGAAAGTGCTGTAGAACTTGGTCTTGTAGGAGAGTTTCAATCATCCCGATGGCCTCAAACACCACCTACATTCCTTCTTTCTAAAGCCCACAAACCACCAACTTTCATGCAATGAAAGGAGGAGAGTGGAGAGAAAAGGTAGCAGCCTAGGAAAGTTCCAAATTCCCATACGTTTTGAGAAGAGTAATAGTCTCAAAATCATTCTTGGTGCTGATATGTAAAGTAAGAGTAGTAACCTACCAACTTTAAGCCAAGTAAAAGAAGGAATATGCTAATGGACTAAGTAACTTACCACTCTAGAAGAATGTATAAAAGGAAATTGCTTAAGCCAAAATACACTTGCATCCTAATTGAGGCAAGGAAAAAGGAACTAACTAAAAAACAAAAAGCTCATACCATTCTCTCTCCATGAATCACCACACACTACTCATGCATTTTAAAACAAGAAAATCTCAGCTGTGTAGGCACTCCTATATATAGAAGGGATGAATTATAATCTTCTGTCTTTACTAAAATAAGGATTTCTACTACATTAAAAAAATCCATAATAATATACTCATATGGAACGTTCACACATAAATAGAGGTGCTTCCCTTTTTGGTTTGCAAGGTGCCAACTCAATCAATGCATTAGGTTAGTATAATTCGTAATTAGGCTTAATAATTCAAGAGGCATGGATCGTTTACTTGGCCTCTTACATTCTCAAAATGGTTTGAATTTCTAATGTGGCAAAATTATGTAGGGTTTCTTTCCTAATTTACCCACCTAGTAACTGATAATGACACCCCATTATATGCAAATACCCATATGCTCAACTATGATAATGACACCCGTTCCAAACAAATAGTTGTAAGCTAAAAATTGATAACGACACCCATTAGAAAAAAAAGCATGTTCACTTTGATAAGGACAACTACATAAAAAAAATACTTGGGACCGGATATTACAAAGAATGACCCCTTTTATAAGGGTGGTGGCCCCCACCCATGGTTCGTGGCTGGCCACATGTGAACAAAGTGAGGGAGAGTTGGCCGGCCATATTTAAACAAAAGGATGTCACGTGGGCTACCACAGTGGTAGGTTAGCAGCAGCTGCTGTTGACTTCACCACCGACATCGTTTTCCTCATCTCAAACGGATGGCTTCTATACCTTGTCTCTTCTCCCTCCCTTCTAACAAGAAGACGGCATAGTGGCCTACACTTTAGTTATCTCTGTTGAATACTATCTATTGCATATTTCACAGCCTCTTCTCTCAATCTGAAACATGGAGTTGGAACCTCTTCTAATTGAAAAACAACATGTGATTTGTGTTCCATTTCCATTACAAAGCCACATAAACTCCATGATGCAAGTAGCCAAGCTCCTCAATTCAAAAGGCTTCTATGTCACCTTTGTCCTCACTGAGTTCTTCCACACACGTTTGATCAGATCTCGAGGCCCAGATTCCGTTAAGGGCTCCGACGAATTCCGATTCGAAACGATAACTGATGGCATGGAGTCATCTGAAGAAGACACCTCACAAGATATTGGGAAGCTCTGCCTTGCCACACAGAAGAATTGCCTTGCTCCATTTCGTAATATTGTAACGAAATTGAATCAGTCAGCAAACTTTCCTCGAGTTAGTTGCATACTTTCCGACGGGACCATGACGTTCACTCTACGAGTTGCAGAAGAATATGGCATCCCCGGCGTCCTGTTTTTTCCCATCTCTGCGTGTAGTCTCATGTTTTGCATCCATTTACGTGAGATGATTGAAAGAGGGATCCTTCCACTCAAAGGTAGTATCTTGTGATGATTTTGCCTTGTTAGAATTGAGATATCTGCAAATTTAGGATGTTTGGTACCTAACCAATACGCAAAACGTTCCATAGCATTAGGCTAGGCCTTTTGCACCTGTCCCATACGAGGTTGGGTTCTACCTAGTCCCATACCTAGGCATGAAAACGTGACGTGGTTGCTGCCGATGATACAAAGTGTTAGGTACCTAACCAATATGCCAAAAGCTCCGGAGCCGTTGGCAGATGTTAGGCTAGGCCCTTTAAACCTATCTGATACCATGTTGGGACCCATCCCCTACCTAAGCAGACCGCACTTAGGACCGCAACAAAGGCCGTGTTTAGATCATATTTACTGAACGAATTACTCCAGATCCCAAAGTGGGTTGCGTCAACTTGAAGAACATGCTAGAAAAGAACTAGAACACATTTTTCCATAAACACATAAAAAGATGCAATTAGTAGTGGCTTGGTTCTTTTTATTCAATTTATAATCTGTAAGACTTAAGTGCTCAGACCAGAAACTAACCTTGTTCCAGTTGAAAATTTATACTATCTTATTTTTAACACTAAATATAAAAATTAGGGATATGCTAGACAATTTCATGGAAAGCCATTTCGTGGCTGACTTTTCCATGAGAGAACAGACACACAAGCTCACTTTTCAGCATATTTTGTCTTATTTATTTAATTCATCTGAGGTGGCTGTTTTCTAATGCAAAAGTAATCTACGAAATTGTCTTCCGCGAAATCGCCTAGGAAATTCCTAAAAATTACAGTAGAGGCAGGTATCCACGGCGGAATCAGTGCCTAACACCACGGTGGTACTCTTTCTACTGCAGAATGAGTACAAAAATAGCTATGTCAGGCATAAGTTGTTTCATGCTCAAAATTTTTCGACCCAACTCTTAATGAAATTTTTTTATGCATGCAGAAGAGAGTTTATTGAACAACGAAACCATTGATTGGATACCAGGTATGAGACGTATCCATCTCAAAGATTTCTCAGGCATGAGAACAGCAGATCCCGACAACATTGTGCTCAAATTCTCGGCAGAGGAAATCCAAAATAGCTTCAAGGCTTCGGCTATTGTTCTCAACACATTCGATGACTTGGAACATGAGGTATTAAGTGCTATGAGATCTATCTACCATCGTGTTTATACCATAGGCCCCTTGACATTTCATTCTCGTGGGATGCCTGAGAGTTCTTTGAAATCCAGTAGGACAAACTTGTGGATTGAAGAGACAGAATGTTTGAAATGGTTGGACAAGCAAGAGGCTGCTTCGGTCCTTTATGTGAGTTTCGGGAGCGTTACATTCATGACAAGCCAACAGTTGAATGAATTTGCTTGGGGGCTTGCGAATACAAAGCACCCTTTCTTGTGGATCATAAGGCGTGACATTTTGACCGATGGGCAAGCAAGTTTGCCACAAGATTTCATGACAGAGATCGAAGGGCGGGGTTTGTTAGCAAGTTGGTGCCCCCAAGAGGAAGTGCTCTCCCACCCTTCGATAGCATGGTTTCTAACACATTGCGGATGGAATTCCACAGTGGAGAGTATATGTGGAGGTGTACCCATGATTTGTTGGCCACAATCTGGTGATCAGCCGACTACTTGTCGTTACATATGCAATGAATGGGGAATAGGCATCAAGATCAGTAATGATGTAAAAAGAGAGGAAATCGAGCACGTTGTTCAGGAAGTGATGGAAGGAGAGGAGGGGAAGGAGATGAGATTGAAGGCTATGAAGTGGAAGGAGAGTGCAGAAAATGCTACTAGACAAGAAGGATCTTCTTCTACTAATCTTGAAAGACTAATTTCCGAGGTGCTTCAATTAAGACATGACTAACTCAACTCTAGTAGCGTGTATGAATATTTGAAGAATAAAGTCTCATTAGCAAAATGAGTAGACTTGCCAAAAACTAGTGAGTAAAAGCGAGTGAATGTTCTGAATCCGTCATTTCCATTTTGTTGCAAATTAAGTGACCTTTGTCACGCCCCGACTTTTCTAGGTCACCCTCCCCGGTTTTGTTTTCCAGCAGCACTAACCGTGCCCAATCCACTCCTTGGGGCCCGACCCTTGTGGTTGCTGAAAACGCATCTGCATTGGGAGAAGGAGATTTCACATATATAGCCCAAGAACTTTCTCTCCCTTTCCAATGTAGGATCTTACAAGCCACCCCCTTAGGGCCCAGTGTTCTCGCTAGCACACCGTACTGCTTAGTTATGAATCTGATACCATTTTGTCCTGCCCCGACCTCACTATGTAAATATTGTCTAGTTTTGGATTTCTCACGCTCCCTGGCTTTGTTTTCCATCCATCACTAATGTGCCCGGCACACTCCGTGGGGCCCGCGCCTTGGTGATGCTGAAAACACGTCTACACATGGAGAAGGAGAGTTCACATATATAGTCCTTGAGCTTGCTGTCCATTTTTTTGTAGGATCTAACAACCTTAACTGCTACACCTAATATTGTTTGTATCTTTTAAAATAAAAAAAACATAAATATATATTGATAATACCCATATATTTTTAGTTCCGCTGCACAGGGGTGAAAATCTTTCCAACAGTAACGACTTGTAGAATTTAGATCATCGAGGTAGTTGATCCAGTCGATATATAAAGAGGCTTAGAGTGGGGAGAGAGTGGGGTGATTCTGATGCATTCAACGAAGAATACCAAGATTTATAGTAGCCTTTAGATAATATCGCACACATTTATGCAGAACCAAAGTAGTGGGTTGCAGGACGCTAGGGTTCATAGTAGTGCTTCGTTAGTGCACGTTGTACTTCTATATGCAAAGGAAAAGACCTAGAGTGCTTAGATTTGAAAGAAGAATAGATCCTACTACAACAGCAATTAAAATTCATCAAAACTAAAGAAATTTAAAGCTACTAACCTGGAAGGTGGATTTTTGTGGAGCTCCTTAGCTTGTTCTTCCTCTAGTGCTTGGAAGATCAGTTCATGAGTGTGAATTTCTTCAAGAGAATTCCTACCAGAAATTCTTTCTTTAGCTTAGGAAAATCTTATTGGACTTTTTTTCTTAGAGAATCCAAAAGAATGGGAGCTTTCTATATGCAAAATGCTCTTACTATGACCTCCCTTATGATTTTCTCATGTGTTTGATTCCAGAGTTGTCATGCCCCGAACCAAAAATCCAGGGTCCGGCACACGTGACAGCCGCCGCACGCCCATAGGGTCACTCCCACAAGCATGCAAGGCTTCTTCACAACCAACTATTCTCAATATTTAGAGCGACTAATAAATGCAGAAATTTTAGTCTCAATTAAATCTCAAATGAAATACATATATAGGTCCATAAGTCTAAATTCCAACAATAATTATTCAACGACAATCACCTTAGTAAAATAACAAAAGTTTCTAAACTAAAAATAATGAAAGAAAGCATGAAATGTCTTAGGTTCCAATCCAAGTGCCTGAACTCAGCAAGTCTATTGCCGCTCCTCTGTATCTGAAAATTGTTAAACCACATAATGAGCTAATAGCCCAGCCGGTTTTCCCAAATCCAAGTCAGCTAATAGGAAAACGAAAACATGCTGGTGCGGAAAAGAAGTAACATGCCATAAAATTTTAGTCTATGTAGAAATTGATAAGAAGCAAGAAAATCATTTCTACCTAAGCTACATAAGAAAAATACCTGTTTTTACAAAAACGGTTCCGACCACTCGGTTATGCAATTTTCCACTTTGAAATCAATGACAAAGAATATATATTTTCAACCACTTGGTTTTGCAGTTTTTCATTTGGAAAACAATTACTTAACAGTCTTCTCTGTGACCAATTTCCAACCTTATTGGCAAGTAGCGTACCCAAGGCGAAAACTTATTCGCAGGAGTCACAGGTCCTAAAGCGTGCAATGTAATATTATCAATAGCCAGAGGACTCCCAACTGGCACCTGAGATCAACCTTACGGGCAGATAAATTTGACCGGTCAACGTGATCACGTCCAGCGTACTCACCCACTGGCAGGTTGGGCACTAAATCCCCGCCAAAGATCAACCTTACCGGCGGAATCCATTCCATACCAAGACTGTATACAAATATAGAGAGAAGCAATTTAATGTCTGTAATACCGTGCCAAAAATTTTATAAACGCTTCAAGCCATAGGGGAAACCATATCGTAAACAAAATGCTTTTCAAATTTTTTGCTTCATGAATTCAAGTTTTCAAAATCATGTTCTTCATTATTATGTATAGTAATGAAAACATTTCAAGACTAAAGGATACCATGCGTAATGACATTCAACTATTCGGAATGACATCCTCAAACCCGACCAGTGAGAAATCTTCTCCAAAACAAGTTCCAAATGAGAGTAGATATGCAAAAATTGTAATAGAAAGCTTTCAACTTAGCTAAATGTAAATATTTGATAATACACTGACATAAGGTAGGATCACCTACCTTAAGCGCTACTCCAGGAATTTGCTTTGCAAGGTCAAGACCCACAAAGAAGATCTTCCAAGAGCGTAGAGAGATATGATGTAAAGTAAGTAGCTGAAATGAAAGAAAAGCTTAGAGTTCTATAGGACTGTTGGGGTAGAAGGTTACTCACCTCTCGTTGCAAAGACCAAGCAATAGAAGGCTTTTTCCTGGTTGAGAAGGAACCACGACAACCAATTGTGGTCGTGTCAAAGGCGACTACAAGTATGAAATGGAGGGTCCCAAGATAGCAAGCTTCCTCTTGCACTTTGCACCAAAGACGACACAGAACTTCCAAGGTATTTCAAAACCCTAAGATAGGAGGCTAAACAATGCAAATGAAGGGTGGATCCAGGCTGAAACAATTAGCAGTAGTGGCTGTTTGTATGGAATTAGAATCCATTGGCATTGAATTTTAGGGGATGTTGTAGGTGAGGGCACAAATACAAATGGTGGCTGTTGTCATTCAAGGAAGAGCGAAAATTATGCCTTCAAAGAGAACCGATCTAGTCTCTGATATAACCTTCACTAGAGGGAAAAGACCAACAATGGTCTCTCCCCCAAATCCACCCCCTTCCAATAGATGTTAAGAAAGTGACTCATTTTCCATAAAGGCTTGATTTGTAAGAAAGGCAACAACTGCCTTCATCGACCATGACAACCATTAAATTTGATTAGGCAAATTGCCTTGCTTGCCCATGACTAAAAGGTAAACAATTTTATTGGATTAGGTAACTTGCCTTCCTTGTCCATGGCCAATCCAACACACCAACCCAAATTGCCTTGATTGCCCACCATACTATATTTAGTTAAGAAATTAATTGGGCTATTCTTATGGCAACAAATCATGCCCATCCAAAAATTCAAAGAAGACACCCAACGAATTGGGTCCTTCTCTCTTACTTTCCCTTTTTAAATAACATTGATAGGGGAGTATCATTCTTTACACTCTTATTTAAGAACTTCCATTTAGGACCCTACAGTATCATCCAGGAATCATCATGACCCTTTAAAATTAAAACATTTCTAATTCAATCACTAGTCACTGAAATTGAAATCCCTAATGAGCACAAAAATCTTATTCATACTTTATTTAGGGCCTTTGCTTAAAAGCAAAGCTACTTTTAGTAAAACATCAAATACCTGATTTTGATAATGACACCCTACTAAAAAAACTAACACTTTTAAAAAATTACCCTATTCTAGAGGCATGAGTTTTGGTAGGGACACTCATTTCCAAGCAAATATTCCTAATTTCGATTTTAGTAACGACACTCATTCCAAGGAAATTAATCATAAGTCCATTTGATAATAACACCCATTACAAGTAGTTAAAACATGTTCTGTCATTGGGGCTGGTTGTTACATAATTACCCCCTTTAAAGAATTTCATCCTCGAAATTCACATACAAGAATAGTCTCTCTCTCTCTCTCTCTGTCTCTCTCTCTCTCTCAACGATTTCTAAACTGAACTTAACACTTGAAACGATGCACCTCCTGAAACTGGATTCTTCCAGATCTATCATGCTTACTGGCTGATCACAAGTGAGATTGACATTTGTGAAAAGAAATGAAAACTACTACCTACCAATCCTCAATGTTGTAAGATAGGTTCTTCAATAATCTTCAAAATCATAGATAAACTTCTAATGGGCTACAAGATCATAAGCCTATGCTCTCATAGTGCACGAAATCATGTCTAGTATTCCACTAGCTCCCAAGGTCATCCTCTATATCCACAAAAAGAAAAGAAAAAATTCATAGATCATAAAACTAGGTTCTCACTGTGTATATGACCATGCCTAAGATTTCCTTAGTTTCCAATTTCACCAATTATGCTCCAAAGATCCACAAGGTCACAACCCGTGCTCTACCTAAAAAGAACCTTGCATGGTCCTAACATCTTAGATTCCACCCAACTATCACTTCTCAGATTATGATGCAACCCCAACTCATGTGACCGACAAATTTGAAGCACACATGAACCATCCCAAGCAAGTGAGAAGATCAGCCCGCATTCAAGCCCAACACAAGGCCAAAGCCCAACTTGAATCCACAAAGCATAAAGGCCAATTCTAACCCAAGATCATGGTCACTCCAATTCAGGCCTAATCCAGTTGTATATTCGTCATAATGATTCTGGTCAGTTTTGAAGCACGTGTTGGACCTCTAGATGGACGAATCAGAGAAAATGCTTAACTAAGAAGTTGTAGGTCTTTGAATTATATTTCCAATGGATATTAATGGTCTTAATTTGGACTAGTGGTTGAAGAGTTATGACTATTTTGGTAGACTGTGTTTGCTAGCTTTGACTAGTTAATGTGTTTAGAGTTCCTAAGCTATTAATGATGTATGTGAGTCCCCAAACTAGTTAGTGGACTAGTTTGAACGAATTTTCTCATGTATTTCTCTACTTAAAGAGTATCGAACATATGTAATGGAGTTAGTTGAATATTTGAATGAAAATTTGCTTAGTGCATTTTCCCTTGAAACCTAAAAGAGTTTCACTCATTCCTTGAAGAGTAGAAGCTTTCCCCTATTGTTTGCATCCTTGAAGAGTTGCAACCATCAATCTAGAAGAATTGATGTTACCTATCTTCCTTGGCAACCTAGAAGAGTAGCCATTGAAGTTATCTTTCCCTATTGTGCCCCACTCTGTTTCCAGAAACCAGTCCATTCGCTTTCATCCACTTCCATCACCATTTCAAGCTATTTTCAGTATTTTCTGAGCAAACTTTTGTCAGCAAAGTTGTAGATCTTTGAGTCCTTGAAATTTTGGCTTTTGAATCAAGTCCTGCCGACCTATATCGAGGGAGATACGCTCATTTTACCTAGCTTGCGCAAATCTGTTTTCTTGAATCCGAATTCTTGAGCAATTGAGTGTTTGTTTGTCACTCTCCCGATCCTTAGTCCAAGAAGTCTAGGAGAGGCTTGCATCATTTTGGTAACAAAGCTTTGGAGGAGAGGACAATGCCTCCAAGACAAGCCCGACGTCGAGGTGGTAGAACAATCCCCTTGGATGAAGTACACACACTTGCTGAAAACTTGCAGCAGCATATGCAACAACAAATCAATGATTTGACTCTAGAAGTTGAACGTCTTCATGCTGAAGCAAACAATCCTCCACCCCATTCCAGATCCGGAAGAACCAATGGTGATTCTTGTTCTTCAGAAAGTGTTCAATCTTTGCGACAAGGAAGGCGCCCCCAACTTCACACACAAGGTGTTCGAGAACGGATTGGGAAAAGGAAATCAAGAGAGACATTCCAGAATTCCTAGGAACTGATTCCCCTGATGAAATCATTGATTGGTTAACACTTGTGAATGAATTTTTTTATCATAGAAATGTCCCGGAAGAGCGTCGTGTTGGCATCATTGCAATGCGATTCCGAGGCAAGGCCATAGCTTGGTGGAGACGTGAGAAGCAAACCTGCCACTCGGCCGGTAAGGATCCTATCACTCAATGGAGAAAGATGGAGGACAAGATCGGCAAGTACTTCCTTTCCAAAGGTTACAAGAGGGATCTGTATCAACGGTACCAAAATTTGTGGCAAGGTACGCGATCGGTGGAACAATACACCAATGAATTCAATGAGTTGGTAATTCGCAACAATATTCAAGATCCGGAGGAGATGCTCGTGAACAAGTATTTGGGAGGCCTTCAACTTCATATCCAAGACACCCTTGATGTTCTTGACATCTGGGATTTGGGAGATGCACACCAAAGAGCTCTCAAGGTGGAGCGTTCGCGCTCTCGAAAGCAACAATCCACATCCTTCACAAATCGAGCAGTTCAAGGTTCGGTTGGCACCACCAAAGCCGGAAACACAAGTGCACACACCAATAGCATCAACAAAGCCTCTGCCCCGCCCAAGGGTTCTAATCAGCCCCTCCTACCTGTCAAAGCTCTACAACCGATATGCGTTGTTATTCATGTGGTGAGATAGGACATCGTGCTAGCAATTGTCGGAAGCGACAAGCGGGTAAAGCATTACTTGGGAAAAATGAAACTAATGATCCGGGTGAGGAAGACACTGATATTGACCCAAAGGATGATGAAAGTAACTTGGAGGATGAGCAAGTGCTTAATGCCGATACCGGTGAGTTCCTTATGATGCGAAAAAATTTCTAACTCCAAAACAAGAAGCTGGAAATCGTTGGTTGTGCAACAATATTTTCCACTCGGCATGCACCGTTTCTGGAAAGGCATGTCGATTAATCATTGATTTTGGATGTTGTGAAAATATAATTTCTGAGGCGGCAGCAAGCAAGCTGAAATTGGAGTTGAAAGAGCATCCAACCCCTTATAAGATGTCTTGGTTAAAGCGAGGTATGGAGGTAACCGTTTCCAAATGTTGTCTTGTCAATCTTTCTATTGCTTCCATCTACTTTGAAAAGATATGGTGTGATGATATATCTATGGATTGTAGTCATATCATCCTTGGCCGTCCATGGCAATTTGATAAGAAAACAATCCATGACGGGTATCACAACACTTACTCTTTTGACTATGGAGGAAAGAAGATTACTTTAGCAGCTAGTAAAGAGCCAATTCAAACTCCTTTGGTTGAAAACTCCCCATCCTCTAATTTTCTTGTGATGAAAGATGTAAAGAGTGCTATGGTAGGGGTTAGTGTTATATACTTAACAAGTCCGATATTGGAGATGTGGTTGCACCAATCATTCCGAACCAAGTCAAGCCTCTTTTGGAAGAATTTAAAGATATATTTCCCTCTGGCCTTCCCTCTGGCCTTCCCCCCATGAGAGACATTCAGCACCAAATTGACTTGCTGCCCGGTATATCTTTACCCAACCTAGCTCACTATCGGATGAGTCTGGTGGAGCATGAAGAACTACAACGGCAAATCATGGAACTATTGAACAAAGGTTTCATAAGGGAAAGTCTCATCCCATGTGCCGTTCCAGCCCTTTTGGTGCCGAAGAAAAATGGCACTTGGAGAATGTGTGTTGATAGTAGAGTCATAAACAAAATCACCATCAAATACCGCTTTTCGATCCCTCGTCTTGATGATCTATTGGACCAACTTTCCGGTGCCACCATCTTCTCAAAGTTGGACTTAAAGAGTGGATATCATCAAATCCGAATCAAACCCGGAGATGAATGGAAGACGGCGTTCAAGACCAAAGATGGACTATTTGAGTGGCTAGGCATGCCATTTGGATTGTCTAATGCACCTTCCACCTTCATGAGGTTCATGACACAGGTTCTAAAGCCGTATGAAGTAAACAAGAGGGGGGTGAATTGGTTTTAACACTAAATTATGCCTTTTTAAATTTAAGTATTGAACCTAATTTGAATTTTCTTCTCTTGATTAGATTCTGGTTAGTTCAAATGAGATCAAAACAAAATGAAATGCCAAACCACAATCAAGAATGAAAGTGCAAGAAAAAGAAAGAACACACCGATATATAGTGGTTCGGGCAAAGCCCTACTCCACTCTTCTTAAGATCGTCCTTAAGGATTTTCACTATGCGAGACCTCCACGATGCCCGGCTTCGAGGCGATTACACTTCCAAGGGATATTAAATGAGGATGCCCTTGACACCTTTACACCGAATCTCCTTCTTCAACGAGTTCTAAGCGATACTCCATAGGGTATTAAGATAGGATGCCCTAGCCACCTTTACAAGAAAAGAAGATGAATAGCTTGGCTTCTCTTGGAAGCTTGATGCACGTTGTAGTGCCTTGAATGCTTCTCCAAAGTAGGTTGCAAGTTGAAAGCCCTAAATCCAAACTCAAAAGATTTGTAAGTGCAAGGCAAGTTTGGGGAGAAAACAAATTCTTAAGCTCAAATGAGTTGCAAGTTTGTTTGAATGCTTAAGGAGGTTTTTCCAAATATTCAAGAGAGGAAAATAATCATCTTGAATGAGTATTTATAGCCTCTTGACAAAATATGACCGTTTGGGATTATAAAAATCAAAAACCAATTTTTAATTCAAAAACCAAAGGCTATATTTTGAGCTGCCGGAGTTCCGAGAGAACGGCCAGAGAATGGAAAAATTCTACTGGACCATTTTTCGGAGTTCCGAGAAAAATTTTCGGAGTTCCGAGAAAATGGCCAGAAGTGAAAAATACTACTAGACCATTTCTCGGAGTTCCGAGCTCGGAGCTTCGAGAAAAATCTCGGAGTTCCGAGAAGCCTAAAATTAGCAGACTTTTTATACTTTTTGTTGCTATTTGATTTTGGGCTTTTGGAACTCAACTCCTAAGATAATTTGGAATGTTATGAGGGTCCCAACATATTGGTCCATCACATAACCATTCACTAAACCATTTAAGTTCTTAAGTGTTTTGAAAAACTCTTTTGAAAAACCCTTGCCTTGACTTATAAATCTAAAGAGAAAATATGTACAATGAAATCTAGGTAACCTTCAACTTCTGTTTAGCCTTGGTCTTCAATTGGTCTTCCAACTTGTGTATGCTTGGTTGAGAGATGATGTGAGCTCCACTTAGCTCCTTTGACTCTTGTTTGGTACATCTTCAAGCATGACCATGTAGAGTGTTGGTTTCTTCAATGATCAACCTATCTTAACACAACACTTCAAGGCAAATTGATTAGTATTCAAGAACATAATCAATTATGTTTAGAATCATCAAAACAATATAGGAGAGTAGACCCTTGGGCTTACACCATATCTTGGACGTTTTGTGGTTGTTTATTTTGATGATATTTTGATTTTTAGTAAGACTACTAATGAGCACTTGCAGCACCTTCAAGATGTGTTACGCTTGCTAAGGCAAGCACGCTTATTTGCAGCCTCTGAAAAGTGTTACTTCACGGTGCCACAAATCCTATTCCTTGGATTTAACATTTCAAGAGAAGGGATTTCAGTTGATGATGCCAAGATCAAGGTGATCCAAGAATGGCCAACCCTAACAAATGTGCATGAAGTTCGAAGTTTTTATGGCCTAGCTTCCTTCTACCGACGATTCATTGCACACTTCAATTCTATTGCTGCCCCTCTCACTTCTTGTATGAAGATTGGGCTTTTTGAGTGGACCATTGAAGCCCAAAGAAGCTTTGAACAGCTCAAGAAAAAGTTATGTACAGCCTCGGTCCTTGCGGTTCCCAACTTCGATCAAATTTTGAGGTTCATTGTGATGCATCCGGAACCGGCATAGGAGGAGTTCTAAGTCCAGGAGGACGTCCCATTGCATTCTTCAGTGAGAAGTTGAATGGTGCCAAACTCAAATATAGTACCTATGATTTGGAGTTTTATGCCATGTTTCGCACACTTGAGCATTGGAGGCAATACCTAATCCATAGAGAATTTATTTTGTACACTGACCATGAAGCATTGAAGTACATTTCAGGTCAACAAAAGCTAAATTCTCGGGGTGTAAAATGGGCGGAATATCTTCAAAATTTCACCTTCAACATCAAGCACAAAGCGGGTGTACAAAATTAGGTTGCCGATGCTCTTAGCCGAAAGAAGAAGCTTGCTCAATACCATGCGCACTACTGTGCTCGGCTTTGACTCCTTCCAACAGCTATACATGGAGGATGAATACTTTTCCAAACTCATATCAGATGCTCAAGATAAGAAGCTTGCTGATTTCACCTTATGTGATGGTTTTCTCTTCAAAGGAAATCGCTTATGTGTACCGGATTGCTCTCTTCGGCAAAAGGTGATTGGTGAGATACATAATGAAGGTCATTTCGGTCGTGACAAAACTCTCCAACTTGTTTCAAAAAAGTACTTTTGGCCACATTAGAAACGGGATGTACATCATTATGTTATGAGATGCCAAAATTGCCAAATTGGTAAGGGACAAACTACAAATGCTGGTCTCTACTTGCCCTTGCTTATACCACATGCACCATGGGAGGATATATCTATGGATTTTGTCCTTGCACTGCCCCAGACCTACCGAGGAATGGATTCCATATTTGTGGTCGTTGATAGATTTTCCAAAATGGCACATTTCATACCTTGCCGAAAGACTATGGATGCCTCACGCATTACTAGCTTATTTTTCAAAGAAATCTTCAGAATGCATGGAGTACCAAATACCATCACTTCCGACAGAGACACGATGTTCCTTAGTCACTTTTGGCGTCAATTATGGAAGAGTATTGGGACCACACTGCAGTATAGTACTGTGTTCCACCCTCAAACTGATGGGCAAACCGAAGTTGTTAACCGATCATTGGGAAATTTGTTAAGAACCTTGATCGATAACAATCCCCGTTCTTGGGAAGATCGCCTATCACTTGGAGAATTTGCTTACAACAGTTCGATGAACCGCTCTACAGGTTGCAGCCCTTTCTTGGTTATCTATGGGCGACAACCCAAGTCAGCACTAGATCTTGCACCTATTCCATTTGCTGAAAAGCCCATTGCCCAAGTTGAAGATTTTGGATCTCAAATGAAGCTTTTACATGAAGATGTTCATCGTAAGCTGGAAAGTAAATCTGAGACCTATAAGAAGGTTGTTGATAAGAGGCGTCGTGAAGTCATATTTGAACCCGGAGATTTTGTTTGGGCTTACTTAACACCGGAACGTCACCCCATTGGAAGCTACAACAAGCTTCGTAATAAAAAGCTTGGTCCACTTAAAGTACTTGAACGCATCAATCCCAATGCGTATCGTCTCAAGCTTCCTTCCCATATGAAGATACATGATGTGTTTAACGTCCGCCATTTGACACCTTATATCAGAGATTACACTGATGATGATGCCTCGAATTCAGAGACGAATTCTTTCAAACAAGGGGGGAATGATGCAACCCCAACTCATGTGACTGACAAATTTGAAGCACACATGAACCATCCCAAGCAAGTGAGAAGATCAGCTCGCATTCAAGCCCAACACAAGGCCCAAGCCCAACTTGAATCCACAAAGCATAAAGGCCAATTCCGGCCCAAGATCATGGACACTCCAATTCAAACCTAATCCAGTTGTATTTTCGTCATAATGATTCTGGTAAGTTTTGAAGCACGTTTTTGGACCTCTAGATGGATGAATCAGAGAAAATGCTTAACTAAGAAGTTGTAGGCCTTTGAATTATCTTTCCAATGGATATTAATGGTCTTAATTTGGCTTAGTAGTTGAAGCGTTATGGTTATTTTGGTAGATTGTGTTTGCTAGCATTGACTAGTTAATGTGTTTAGAGTTCCTAAGCTATTAATGATGTATGTGAGTCCCTAAACTAGTTAGTGGACTAGTTTGAACGAATTTTCTTATGTATTTCTCTACTTAAAGAGTATCAAACATATGTAATGGAGTTAGTTGAATATTTGAATGAAAATTTGCTTAGTGCATTTTCCCTTGAACCTTGAAGAGTTCTTCCTTGAAACCTAGAAGAGTTTCACTCCTTCCTAGAAGAGTAGGAGCTTTCCCCTATTGTTTGCATCCTTGAAGAGTTGCAACCATCAATCTAGAGGAATTAATGTTACCTATCTTCCTTGGCAACCTATAAGAGTAGGCATTGAAGTTATCTTTCCCTATTGTGCCCCACTCTATTTCCAGAAACCTGTCAATTCGCTTTCATCCACTTCCATCACCATTTTGAGCTATTTCCAGTATTTGTCTGAGCAAACTTTTGTCAGTAAAGTTGTAGATCTTTGAGTCCTTGAAATTGTGGCTTTTGAATCAAGTCATTCCGACCTATATCGAGGGCGATACGCTCATTTTACCGAGCTTTCGTAAATCTGTTTTCTTGAGTCCGAATTCTTGAGCAATTGAGTGTTTGTTTGTTACTCTCCCGATCCTTAGTCCAAGAGGTCTAGGAGAGGCTTGCATCATATTACTAGCATGTAGGACCTAAAGCCTAAGCTTTGATACCACTTTAACTGTCACGCCCCGAACCAAAAATCCGGGGTCCGGCACACGTGACAGCCGCCGCACACCCATAGGGTCACCCCCACAAGCATGCAAGGCTTCTTCACAACCAACTATTCTCAATATTTAGAGCGACTAATAAATGCATAAATTTAAGTTTCAATTAAAGCTCAAATGAAATACATATATAGGTCCATAAGTCTAAATTCCAACAATAATTATTCAACGACAATCACCTTAGTAAAATAACAAAAGTTTCTAAACTAAAAATAATGAAAGAAAGCAGGAAATGTCTTAGGTTCCAATCTAAGTGCCTGAACTCAGCAAGTCTATTGTCGCTCCTCTGTATCTGAAAATTGTTAAACCACATAATGAGCTAATAGCCCAGCTGGTTTTCCCAAATCCAAGTCAGCTAATAGGAAAACGAAAACATGCTGGTGCGGAAAAGAAGTAACGTGCCATAAAATTTTAGCCTATGTAGAAATTGATAAGAAGCAAGAAAATCATTTCTACATAAGCTACATAAGAAAAGTACCTGTTTTTACAAAAATGGTTCCAACCACTCGGTTATGCAATTTTCCACTTTGAAATCATTGACAAAGAATATATATTTTCAACCACTTGGTTTTGCAGTTTTCCATTTGGAAAATAAATACTTAATAGTCTTCTCTGTGGCCAATTTCCAACCTTATTGGCAAGTAGCGTACCCAAGGCGAACACTCGTTCGCAGGACTCACAGGTCCTAAAGCGCGCAATGTAATATTATCAATAGCCAAAGGACTCCCAACTAGCGCCCGAGATCAACCTCTGAGCTCCATTGACCAGGCGGTGCCCCATATATTTACCTTCAATTACTTTCACCCAGAGATGAGACCTTTCCTTACCAAACCTCCAGAGCCACTTTTCTAACAATGCAATATTCATTTTTTTAATTCTTCTTATTCCCAGCCCTCCGGATTTTACAGGTGTGCATACAACCTCCCATTTCACTAAAGGTATCCCTTTCTTTTCACAATTTCTTCCCCAAAGAAACCTACGTTGAATTTGCTCTATCCTATCAGAAACACTTACTGGACACTTGAAAACAGACATCTCGGCATGTAAGCGAGGATCCCTTTAATTAAGATAAGCCTCTCCCCTCGAGACTAAATTTCTTTTCCAAGTATCCAACCTTCTTTCCACTCCCTCAACTATTTGGTCCCAACTGCCCCTCTTTGCTCTACCCGCACCAAGAGGAAGACCCAAGTAAGGATGAAAAATAATCTATCTTGCACCCCAAGATACCCGCCAGACATAATACTCTGTCCTCTTACACGTGAATACTAAACACTCTAAATTTGTTAAAATTAGATCTTTGGCATGCAATCACTTTGTAGCATCAAAGAATTGCTTTCAAGTTTAACACTTTCAGGGCATCATGATTGCCAGAGCGGGAAGCGAAAGCATGAAGGGTCGGGGGAAGCGCGACTAGGAAACGACAAGGAAGCGTGTTTCCCATTTTTGTGATTACCATAAAATTAAAATGATGGGAAGCGACGGGGAAGTGCGACTGGGAAACGACAAGGAAGCGTGTTTCCTATTTTTGTGATTACCATAAAATTAAAACAATGGGAAGCGACAGGGAAGCGCGATTCCTATTTTGAGGAAGCTTGATTCTCATTTTGGGGATGCGCGATTCCCATTGTTGGGGAAGCACGATTCCCATTTTGGGTAAGTGTAATTCCCACTTTTTGGGGAAGCGTCGAGATTCCCGATTCGGAATCGCGTTCCGGCGAATAGTGATTCCCCGATTCAGAGTGCGATTCTTGCGTCCTTGATCAGGAGAACTGAAAAGGAGGGTATCATTAGCAAATTGAAGCTGCGATACTTGTACCTCTCCAGAACCAATATTGAAGCCTTCTATCAGTCCACAGGCTTTCCCTTTCTCCATAAGAGAGCTTAAGGTTTTCGCTACATTGACGAAAAAGAAAGGGGAAAGAGGATCTCCTTGCCTTAAGCCACGAGAAGATTTGAAGAAACCTTTAGGGGAGCCATTTATAAGAATAGAGAACCAAACAGATGATATGCAACTCCTCATCCACATTCTCCAATGCCTGCCAAAGCCCATTCTTTCCATAAGGCACTCTAAGCAATTCTATTACACCCTGTCATACGCTTCTTCCATATCCAATTTATAGACAATTCCGGCTAGCCCCACCATCTGGTAGAAGTCTATTGTTTCATTAGCAATCAAAGAGCAGTCGATGATTTGCCTGTCACTAACGAAAGCGCTTTGGCTATAAGAGATGATGTCTGGAAGGACCTTTATTAGCCTTTCCGCAAGTACTTTTGCTAGAACTTTATACAAACACCTTACCAAACTTATAGGGAGAAAATCAGTCACTGCATATGCTCCTTTTACTTTTGGAATCAAGGCAATGAAAGTTGCCCCTATACCCTATCCAATCCCATTCCATTATAGAATTCTCAGAACAAATGCAAGATGTCCTCTTTGACATAATCCCAAGATGGAATCCATCCAGACCAAGGGCTCTATCCTTTTCAAGTGAAAAGACTCCTTTTTCAATTTCCTCCTCGAATAACGGCAATTCGAGCCTCTTTCTAGACACGTCCCCTATGGATTTGAAGTCTACTTGATTCGGGGTAGGGCGGGAATGCTCTTCTGACGTTAACAACTGCATATAGTAATCGACTATCTCCTTCGAAATCACTTCTTTCTTGTCTCTCAGCTCGCCATTCACAATAAGGATTTTAATTCTATTACAACGCCTTCTACCACTTAAAATAGCATTGAAGTAGGTTGACAACAAAACTAAGGAAAAAATAATATTATGAAATTATCGCAATATTTTTGTAGGAAAAAATTAAATATGAAGATAATATTTTTCAAAATCTTGACAAAATTTCGAGATTATGTCATTTATCAAAAGATCACAAATTATCACGATATTTTAAAAATGTCAGAAATATTTGTGGCTATGTCTTCAACTAAAAACTACAACATCATAGTTTTTGTTAGATGAAGTGGTGTAATTACATACCCGATTAGGGGTATTTTTGACATTGTACATGTATCCCTAGTGACTCACATATATATTACATGTTATGGGAGGGGGAGCTATTCTACTCACTCTTCTTTTTCCCTCTAGCTCTTCTCTTCTTCTCTTTTCTCCTTCTTCTTCTTCTCTCTGATGGAGCTATGAATACTACAAGTTTGTGAACATGGTATCAGAGCCATAGGTTGCGATTTGTGTTGAAAAGAAATGATATATCGACCCACGCCGTGCCAAGGGGCGAAGGATTGCATTATCTTGATTAAATCCTGGCCGTAGATCCCCTGATCGATGGATCGAATTGCATCGATCTCTTTAATCGGAGATCAATGATCTCGATCTATGATAGTTAAGTTGTTAGAATTCTCTACGACTCAAAAGAATTTCTCTTTCAGAAGGGCTCTTTTACAAAGGAAGAGTCAAATTGTTAGCAGTCTCTACGACGCAAAATAGTTCCTTTTTCGAGAGGACTTCTTTAAAAAGAAAAGTCAAATAATTATCATTCTTTATGACTCAAGGAGTTCCTCTCTTGGGAGGACTCTTTTACAAAAAAACAAGAGAGCTAAATTATTAACATTCTGTAACATTCCGAAGGAGATCCTCTCTTGGGGCGGGGAGGGTAATGCGGGTGCTTAAGAGGGAAGAAGAAGAAAAATAGAAATCAAGAACACAACAAGAGAAGAAGAAGAAAATGGGAGCAATGCTCAACCCAATTGATATTCCATCAATTACATAAGTTTATCAACATCCAAAATCCTCTCTAAAGATGGTTTCTAACTCTTTAAATAAAAGAAAACCAAAGCAAATTCGTTCAAACTCCTCCACTAGCTAGCTTAGGGACTAACATAACATTAATTGCATTGGAACTCACTAACTTTGACTGTTTTGGGAACCCACAGACACAGTCCACAAAAACTGCCATAACTTTCTACTCTCTTATCCAATTTTCAAGCATAAATACTTGTTGGAAAGATCTCAAAGAGATCTACAACTTTGTAGTTTACTACTTTCCATAATTCTTCCATTTAGGAGCTCAAAAGTCAGGTTCAAAACGGGTCAGCAACATTAATGAGGGACTGCACCTTGGAACTCCACCAAAACCACCTAGGCATGACATGGCTGCCATATTGGCACTGCATCATTATCTCCGGGTGAGAAAGAACTCGCCCACAAGTTCTCATCAAGCTCTCCATGATAAGTTGTCAAGTCTTTAATATTGAAGTTGGGTGAGTATTGATATTTGGAGGGAGCTCAACCTTGAATGCATTATCCCCAATTTTCTTAAGCACTTGAAAATGGGCATCCACACGATCTTGAAATTTGCTAAATTTTCTTGGTTCAAGAAAACTCGCCCTCGAACCTTGAAGTATCGAAGAATGATCACCAATTGAAACTTCCCAAGATCAAACTCCGCTTCATAATCTCCATGAAGAAGTGATGATTTGTCTAGATTCTGAACATGTTTGAATATATAAATAACAACTGTGAGCTTCAATGTAGGAAGCTCAATCTTGTATGCGTTGTCGTTGATTTTCTTGAGAATTTGACATTGACCAATCTTCTTCTCCTTGAGCTTGTTATAGGATCCACCTGGAAATCGTTCCTTCTTCAAATAAACCCACACAAGATCACCTTCATTGAAGATTTTGATTCGACGATGAGTATTGGCCGCTTGCTTGTACTTCTCGGTATTTTCTTCAAGATTCTTCTTCACTTCTTCATGAATCTTTGTCATGGTAGTAGTAAAATCTTTCGCCTTCTTGTTGGACAACTATGGATCGGGAATGGGTGCAAGATCAAGATAGTGTTTTGGAGTTTTTCCATAAATCACTTCAAATGAGATCTTACCGGTAGAACGATTCACAACATAATTATAAGAAAACTCCGCTTGAGGGAGCACCATATCCCAATGCTTGGGCCTCTTTACCACCAAACTCCTAAGCAAGTTTCCCAAAGTTCGATTCACCACCTATGTTTGTCTATCGGTTTGCGGGTGATAGGCGCTACTATAGAGCAAAAGAGTACCAATTCTTTTCCATAAGCATCTCCAAAAATGACTGAGGAATTTAGTATCCCTATCTGAAACAATGGACTTCAGAACACCATGATGCTTAACTACCTCATTGAAATAAAGATTAGCAACATAAGAAGCATCCATAGTCTTCTTGCAAGGAATGAAATGGACCATTTTAGAGAAGCGATCAACAACTACGAAGATGGAATCATTACCTCTTTGAGTTCTCAGCAAGCCAACCACAAAATCCATACTAACATCTTCCCATGGAGCATTAAGAAGTGGAAGTGGAGTGTAGGTACCGGTGTTTTGAGTTTGTCCCTTGCATGTTTGGCATATTCGGCATCTCTTCACATAACGCATCACATCTCGGTAAATGGACGGCCAAAAATACTTTTCTTTCACTAGTAAAATAGTTTTGTCTCTTCCAAAATGTCCTCCCAAACCTCCCGAATGTAGTTCTTTTATAACATACTCTCTAAGGGAGCATTTTGGAATGCATAAGCGACTCCCCTTAAAGAGAAAATCATCTTGAAGAAGATAATCTTCATGCTTCCCTTCTTTGCAAAGCTTCCAAATTTCACCAAAGTCTTCATCATTTGCACACATGTCTCTAATGGTATCAAACCCTTCAAGTTGCACACTCACGGAATTAAGAAGAGCCACTCTTTTACTAAGAGCATCCGCCGCTTGATTGCACTTTCCGCTCTTATGCTTTAACACAAAAGTATATTCTTGTAAGAAAGAAACTCACTTTGCATGTCTTCGATTTAGGCTTCCTTGATTGTTGATGTGCTTGAGAGCTTCATGTTTGTCCTTTGGATTCTTAGTGTAGGTTTTTGAATAGAGAAAAGATAATTTGGGAAAAATCTAACGGAAGAAATTTCTCCTTAAGCCTTGACCTCATTTTCTCCCAAGAAGAGATCTTACGCTTTCCTTTGCGGATTCTCATCTCTTGAACCTTATCCCACCATATTGAAGCGTAGCCACGAAGCCTTGTAGCCACAAGCTTCACACGTTGGCTTTCGGGTGTCTCCTTGTAATCAAAGAACTTCTCAATGACACTAAGCCATTCAAGAAACTCTTCAGGTTGTAGACGACCATGGAACTCCGGCAAGTCAATCTTGACGGTGTCGAAATCACGATAGAACCTTCCCAACCTAGCATCTTCATGAGTATTGGCGAAGGGATTCACATCGGATTCATCACTAGAACCTCCACGGCTTGATCTACCATGCTCACTACGAGCCTCTTGGCGTTCAAGTCGCATGGTAAGTTGCTCAACTTGTCTTCGAAGTGCTTGAAGTTCATCATCTCTTTCATCACTCAAATCTTTCATCATTTGGTTACCATGCCTTCCTCTACCTATTCGTGCCGCCAAGAAAATCAAATCGAAGCTAGCCCAAGAGAGTAACGTTGGCTCTGATACCAGAAATCAAGAACACAACAAGAGAAGAAGAAGAAAATGGGAGCAATTCTCAACCCAATTGATATTCCATCAATTACATAAGTTTATAAACATCCAAAATCCCCTCTAAAGATGGTTTCTAACTCTTTAAAGAAAAGAAAACCAAAGCAAATTTATTCAAGCTCCTCCACTAGCTAGCTTAGGGACTAACATAACATTAATTGCATTAGAACTCACTAACTTTGACTGTTTTGGGAACCCACAGACATAGTCCACAAAAACTGTCATAACTTTCTAGTCTCTTGTCCAATCTTCAAGAACAAATACTTGTTGGAAAGATATCAAAGAGACCTACAACTTTGTAGTTTACCACTTTCCATAATGCTTCCATTTAGGAGCTCAAAAATCAAGTTCAAAACGGGCCAGCAACATTAATGAGGGACTACACCTTGGAACTCCACCAAAACCACGTAGGCATGACATGGCTGCCATATTGGCACTGCATCGGGGGGGGAGGCGCTCTTGTACAAAAAAAGAGTTAAAAATTAAAATATTAACATTCTCTTACGAATCAATGGAGTTTCTCTCAAAACCGGTCTTTAAAAAAAAGGTTTTCAAGATATAAAAAATTCAAGAAAATTCGAAGGCTATTACAAGTCCCAAAAAATCTCCCATCTACCACTTTAAAAAGAAAATATAACGTGAGTTTGCCCGATTATCAAACCATGGTGGTTGGAATATTAATAGTCATGATTTAGTTAGGAATCTTTTGATGAATAATCGAAGGTATTTTCTTTCATAAATTATTTTATTCGGGGAATCTCTTGATGAGTAATCAAATGCATTTTCTTTGTTTAAGAAATATACTTAATAGCCATTGGAGCTAGAAGTATACATCCCCACTATTTTAATAAAAGCTCTTCCTGAAAGAGGGAAATTTGATCTCAGTACTTCTATGTGTTTGATTTTTCTCAAGACTTTTTTTATTTATTGATAAGCTGGGGTTGGGCAGACCCCCACCAGAGAAAAATACATGAGAAAAAGAGATTACAGTCTTTGGAATACAACTCCCTCTCTATCCATAGACAGACAAGATAGAAGATTTTGAGAGCAAAGAGGGAGGGGGATGAAGAACTCCTTCCAAGGCCAAGCTTTTTTTGAAAGCAAATCAGCAGCTGAGTTAGCTTCTCTCCAAGTATGAGTTATTTTCCAAGAGTTAAAAGTGGGGAGGATGTCCTTCATCTGGTTTACTATCTCAAGACTTCACCAGGGAGTTGAAGACTTGCCATTGATGACATCCACTGCAAATTTCGAATCCGATTCATCCAAATATTATTGATTCCCATAGAAGAAGCTTGAACAATGCCATTGTGGATTGCCATTAATTCCAGCTCATAAATCTCCTTCTTGTCAACATTCAGAGAGAACATTGATATTAACATACATACCTTTATCATCTCGAATTAACCCTCCTAATCCTCCTCCTTCACTGTGTAAAGATGCATCCGAATTAATTTTGAATTCTCCAGGCTTCGGAGGGATCCAAGAGCATTGCTATGGGTGGGTTTGATTTGCTCTGAATTTATACCCCATTAACGCGGCAATAGAGCTTCTTTTTGAAAGCTTAAATTTGTTGTGAACAAGAGTGCCTTGAGATGTACGCCTTAAATGCCTTTCTTAAGCAAATATATATATATATATATGAGGAAACTGTGTTGGTGAGCTTATATATATATATATATATATATATATATATATATATATATATATGAGGAAACTGTTGGTGAGCTTAAGCTCACCAAACTTATGGTGGGCTAGCTTGCCCAATCACATGGGTCCCACATTTTGGGGAGTGATTCAAACCATTCATTTGCAAGGCCTTATTATAGATAGGGGGTGTACCAAAAATCAGCTCCATAGGATCATCCTAACCCCTCCATTTGTGGAGGACAAAAATGGGGCAGATTTGTGTCTATCCATTTTTGTCCTCCACAAATGGAGGGGTTAGGATGATCCTATGGAGCTGATTTTTGGTACACCCCCCATCTATGTAAGGGACTTTCAAATGAATGGTTTGGATCATCCTAACAAAGTGGGCCCCCATGTGATTGGGCAAGCTAGCTCACCATAAGTTTGGTGAGCTTAAGCTCACCAACACTTTCCACATATATATGAGCTAGCTTGCCCAATCACATGGGGGCCCACTTTGTTAGGATGATCCAAACCATTCATTTGAAAGTCCCTTACATAGATGGGGGGTGTACCAAAAATCAGCTCCATAGGATCATCCTAACCCCTCCATTTGTGGAGGACAAAAATGGATAGACACAAATCTGCCCCATTTTTGTCCTCCACAAATGGAGGGGTTAGGATGATCCTATGGAGCTGATTTTTGGTACACCCCCTAGCTCACCATAAGTTTGGTGAGCTTAAGCTCACCATAACTTTCCTCATATATATATATATATATATATATATATATATATATATATATATGAGGAAAGTGAAGCTACACCGCCGGCATAAAATACAATGGGCCCACATTGTTTTGGTGATCCAAACCATTCATTTGATTGGCCCTCACATAGATAGGGTGTCCACCAAAAATCAGCTCCATAGGATCAGCCCAACCCTTCAAACTGTGGAGGCAAAAATGGACAAATTTGTGAAGGTTTTTACACGTTCATTTTTGCCTCCACAAATCGTAGGGTTGGGATGATCCTATGGAGCTGATTTTTTGTGGACACCCTATCTATGTGAGGGCCAATCAAATGAATTCTTTGGATCACCAAAACAATGTTACAATGTGGGCCCATTGTATTTTAAGCCGGCGGTGTAGCTAAGTTAGCTACACCGGCGGTGTAGCTTCACTTTCCTCTATATATATATATATATAGAGAGAGAGAGAGAGGTGTAGCTACACCGACGCCTTAAAATACAGTGGGCCCCACATTGTTTCGGTGATACAAACCATTCATTTGATGGGCCCCTCACATAGATAGGGTGTGCCCAAAAAATCAGCTCCATAGGATCATCCCAACCCTACAATTTGTGGGGCAAAAATGGACGTGTAAAAACCTTCACAAATCTGTCCATTTTTGCCTCCACAATTTGAAGGGTTGGGATCATCCAATGGAGTTGACTTTTTGGGCACACCCTATCTATGTGAGGGCCTATCAAATGAATGGTTTGGATCATCCAAACAATGTGGGCCCACTGTATGAGGCGTCGGTGTAGCTAAGTTAGCTACACGTATGTGTAGCTACACTTTTCTCATATATATATATATATATATATATATATATATATGAGAAAACATTTCCTACACACTTGTGTAGGTAAGTTACCTACACACTAGTTTAAAATACAGTGGGGGCCCACATTGTTTGGGTGATCCAAACCATTCATTTGAATGGTCCTCACATAGATAGGGTGTCCACAAAAAATCAGATCCATAGGATCATCCCAACCATTCAAACTATGGAGGCAAAAAATGGACTAATTTGTGAAGGTTTATACACGTCCATTTTACCTCCACAAATCGTAGGGTTGGGATGATCCTATGGATCTGATTTTTTGTGGACACCCTATCTCTGTGAGGACCATTCAAATGAATGGTTTGGATCACCCAAACAATGTGGGCCCCCATTGTATTTTAAGCTAGTGTGTAGGTAACTTACCTACACAAGTGTGTAGGAAATGTTTTCTCATATATATATATATATATATATATATATATATATATATATAATACACACACTCATGTATGTATAATACATATATACATAGATGTGCGTCTGTGCTTTCAGAAATGGATATTATTTTTTTAATCTATAGATACTCACATCAACATCTTCTATAACCTTTCTTGACAATCATTTCTATGAAAAAATAGGAGATTGTGCTTTGTAACGACGTATAAAGTTGTAACAATGTCGCTGTAGTAGAAGGCACAATATTTTACTCATTATACAAGATTGGATCTTGACGGACAGTCTGTTCTGCTTTGAATGACGTACAAACAACCATACACATATCCCAATATATTGTCTTTTCGAGTAAGATGACCGAACATATTTATAATATGTCCAAATCACCCTCTTTCGTGGGTGCAGAAATATTACAATCGCTTTTTATCCGAATCAAATTACACATGTGCTAGTGCATTTCTTGTTATTTTTGTTTAATTTGTTTCATATTGGCATCTTACGTTAACTACATATTTGCAGCGTTCTACAACATCTTGAACTTGAATTCGATACATTGAGGAAAAAATGTAAAAACTTGGTATGTTTCCTAAGGGAAAAATAGTTTTATGGATTATTTATATCTATCCAGGTATGATTTCTTCATCCTGAGAAAGTGTCATTTCTAGGAGTCGGTCCCAACAAACACTGAATTGAAGATAAGTTCCCGAAGAAAGCACAACGGGAGAATTAGAGAAGTAAAGCAGGGGATCAGGAAGCTGGAGAAGTTGAGGAATTCTATTTCTAGTCTACTTTCCGCTATGCAACTGACACTCAACAGAGTTCCCGACATTCAGCGAGTTATTTTGATTCTCGGAGCAAGTGTTATACGGCCTTTACATTGTTATGAAATTTTCTTTTCACATGGAAGAGATGTTTTTGAAGGTGAAAATGACTCCACTAAAAGCAAGGTTGCAGATTCACTGTCAAGAAAGGTTCACTTGGTTTTATTGCTATTATTTGCACACAATTTAGGTAGTATTTTTCTACAAGTAAGCTGGATATTATGTGCCCAGGTTATTCGAGCACTGGTGTCAAATGGTGCCGGTGGTGGTTCATATGCAGGTTCATTGCTAGTTTCGTCTATTTACTAAAATTTATTTTAATTAAGGTGCTCAGCCGCAGTGCATTCTTTTGTTTGTTGTAGGCCCAATGAAATTGTTTCTTCTGGTGAAAGCTCCAGCTACTTCCAATCTCACGCAACATTTTCTTCCCAAACGTGACTTAAAGTATAGCAAAAAGGTATGATATTTTTCTAATTTCACATGGTCCATTTCTCATCTTCTCCAGCACAAAAAATGTTCAACTTTAATAATAGTAATAGCTACAAATTTCATCTCTGCTCTCTTTTCATTATGTTCGCATGAATGCAAATTTGTATGAAGGAATAATTGAACATGGTTTTAAAACTCCGCATGTGACATTTTTCTAATTTCACATGGCCGATTTCTCATTTTTTCAACAACTAAAAATGTTCAGCTTTAATAATAATAACAGCTTCAAATTCCATCTCTGCTATCTTTTCATCATATAAGCATGGATGCAAATCTGTATTAAGGAATAGTTGAACATGGCTTTAAAATTTCACTGAAACCGACACGAAACGACCAAAATGTTTTTGTTTCCATCCCCACCGAAATTGAAGCCGAAATGACCGACATGCATAAACCAAAATTAAAAGTGTAATAGTTATACTCTATCGGTATGTATTGTATAATTATATTTATACGAATTTCATGCAAAATGTGGTGCATGTATTATGTATATTTATACGAATTACATATGAAATTTGGTATGTACTAAATTATCAGACATGTGCGACAGTACCTGTCACTCAGTGTTTTTTTTATATTTTTCAATCATTTATGATGGTTGCCTTCCTCATGTGATAGATTCTAAGGGGCCGTTTGGATACACGGATTTTAGAATCCAGGTTTTTAGTTTGAAAACAGTGTAAAAGAAAGTTCATGATCAAGCTGATGTATGCTGTCCTGACAGTGTTTCTTGGAGTTTAAGTGAGAAATACAGGTTTAATGCACATCTTCAAGTTTTGAACTCTTGCATGGATCACCTCCATTTCTTTGGCTCTTCAAGTTCTCTCCTTGAATGCTCCAAGCTCTCTCCTTGAATGCTCCAAGCATTCATCATCCTTTGGCTTCCAATGATGCTCAAGGATGCACAAGCCTCGATCCATGCCATTTTCCTTGACCAAAGTGTTTAAAATGCTTGAATCTCTAATACATGCACTAAAATATCAAACACGTTAGAAGTACAACACAAATCAACTTGTGTTTGGAATCATCAAAACATAGAAGATTGCCGTGGTGGGAACCATTGGGCTTACAATATAGCAGAAGAGAAAGGAGAGAATTATTTGAATTTCACCCAAAATTCTATGAGAATTACACATCACTTGTTTGACTTTTTTTAACAAAGGCACCCATTCAACCAACATATTTTCAATCTTACCCCCTCATTTATGCTTTTTAACAAAGGCACCCATTAAAGCCACATAATTTCAATCCTACCCCCCTCTATGCTTTTATAATAAAAAAAGTGAACAAAGTCACTTTTTTTCTTTGCAAAATTACGGATTTGGTACATATGTGTGGACCCCGATCCTGAGAGGACGATGAGGAAACGAGTCCCTAACACCCTCTGGATCATCAACGTGAGTGGAGAGCTCTACCAAGGAACTCTCGAAACGGTGCCACCCTCACAGCATAGCATGAGTGGCGATATAAAAAGAAAGAGATACATCCTGATCCGGAGCCAGGGCTCGAAACCAAGATATATCTAAAAATAACTCAAAGTCGCCATCCATGGATACACCATGGAACCAAAACAAATGCTCTGTTTGCAATGGATAACTAGAGATACAAAAGGTCCGTGCCAGATGTCGAATGGAGAAGGTCCGAAGAGCACCCCCAATTCGCCCGAGTGTGAACACTTGGTCTCTTATGCCATTTATTTATTAACTTCGAAGAATTTTTGGGCAAAATCATGTGAAATGGGAACAAAATATCCCCGGGAAGACGTCTACCTAATCATGCATGACCAGGGGATAAAATAATAAGCACACACAAAATAAAATAAAAGATGTGTCACCTAATGACAACTAGGTTATTAGTGACATTGCCTAACTGGTGTCTGAGTTCTGGTGAACAAACGCATACATGTTACAGCTAAAGGTATAGGATCAGTACAAGAAAGTAAGAAAACACATCAAAACATACAATAACAATACAACAAATCCTAAGACTCTAAACCATTTAGCCCGAGTCCTTGGATGGTCTGATGTTCATCCAAAGAAGCCTACGTATCCCCGCCTATTCTAAACTATGATGCCTAAGACACCCAGACCTCTATCTTAGACTCGATCTAAAAGACCGGACTAGTTCTTAAAGCTTCTTGTACGATTATTTAAATTTCAGTGAATTGTAGATTTTAGGACACCCTATATGCCCTAACTAAATGCAAGTTAGCCTTAAGCTAATGCAGGTGGTTCCTACAACCTATGTGTAACTACGCTGTATTTCCTAAAGAAAATAAAGGGTGACTAACGCATCCTATTCTAGTCATCAGTCGGCGATCTGAATCGCCCACTGACCGGACGGAGGCACTCCTATAACTCTAGGACAAACTCCTAACTCTAAAAACAAATACAAACAAGCACACAACAAATCAAAGATAAACTCCTAACTCTAAAACTCTCTATCTAGGACAAACTCCTAACTCTAGAGGAAGATCTTCAAAAGAGTGCTAGTAACTCAAGAGAACTCCCAGTGTATATCATGTCATCCACATATAAACTAACAACTAGGATATTATTACCATGAATTTTAACATAAAGTGTTGGTTTACTAGCACTCTTTTGAAATTAGCTTTCAAGAAAATACCTGTCAAATTTACTATACCATGCCCTTGGCGCTTGTTTAAGCCCATAGAGTGCTTTCTTCAATTTGTACCATTTATGCTCCATGCCTTTGATTTCAAAGCCTTGAGATTGATCCGCATACACTTCTTCCTCAAGTTCTGCATTAAGAAAGGCTGATTTCACAACAAACTGAAAAACTTGCCAATTCTTTTGAGCAGCTAAAGCCAAAACAATTCTAATAGTATCCATTCTAACAACAGGTGCAACAAAGTAATCAACATCTAGCTTTTGGGCATAACCATTTGCAACTAAATGAGCTTTGTGTCTTTGGAGAGAACCATCGGCATTGAACTTTGACTTGTAGATCCACTTAAGTTCAATTGCTTCTTTGTTTGGAGGCAAATCTTCCAATGTCCAAGTATTGTTCTTAGTAATTGCATCAATCTCTTCATTCATTGCATCACACCCTTCTTTCTTTTTCACTATATCAATAAAACTACAAGGCTCCATTGTAAAACAAGCAAACTCACATGAATCATATATATCATCAAAACTTCTTATTCTCATAGGAGTAGAATTACCAGATGAACTTAGTGACTCATTAGGATTTGGTAAACAAATTTTAAGGGAAGGTGCTTCACTTCATGTGTTTTCATTTAGAATACATAAGAGGGCTTCAAAATCATTTTTCCAATTCCAAGCAACTTTTTCATTAAAAATAACATCACAACTTATGATCATTTTTTTTAGAAATAGGATCATAAAGTCGGTACCCTTTTGTCTCCACACTATATCCAATAAAAATATATTTTCTACTTTTATTATCTAACTTTTGTCTTTTTTCAGATGAAACAAAAGCATAGGCTATAGAACCAAAATTTTTAAAATGACTCACATTGGGTTTTCTTCTACTCCAAGCCTCATATGGAGTTTTCCTTGAACTGCTTTTGTAGGAGCGTGATTGCATAGGTATACCATCGTGGCCATTGCTTTAGCCCAATAATCATTAGGCAACCCTTGTCTTTCAGCATGCCCCTTGCCGCCTCCACAAAGGTTCTATTTTTTCGCTCTGCGACTCCATTCTGTTATGGGGTATAGCTCGCTGTCAACTGTCTTTTGATTCCACTTTCTTTGCAGAAATTCTGAAATTCTTTGGAAATAAATTCACCACCACGGTCAGTACGAAGGGTAATAAAAGAATGATCACTTTGGTTTTCAATAAGTGCCTTGAACTGTTTGAAGATAGAGGAAGCCTCATCTTTTTGTTTCAGAAAATAAACTCATGTCATCGTTGTGTAATCATCAACAAATAAAATAAAGTATTTATTTTCGCTCAAGGATAAGGTTTGCACAAGGCCACAAATATCGGCATGTACAAGCATCAAAGGCTTATATGCCCTACAAGACCTACCACTTGGAAATTGCTCACGGTGATGTTTTCCCAAAACACAAGCTTCACACACTTTTCCACCATATTTTAAAGAGAAAATCAACAGTCATATTCAATTTTTGCAATAAAGATAATCCACCAAAATTTAAGTGTCCATATCTTCTATGCCATAATATAGAGTCACAAATATGGGTGAAGATAGAGCAACAATATCAACTCCAAACAAGATGAAAAAAGTTGAAGAAAATGGTGAAGATCTCACCCAAAATCCGTTGTCCGTAAACGACCCAGAAACCTGATTTAGAGAACTCCAAATCACAATCCAACCGTTCAGAACGTAGATCAAGATGTCACGAACCTGCTGTCCAAATCAACTCAATTGGACCACGGATCAACCTCCGATCGTCGGTTTGATCACTGCTGCGCAGAAACCCCTTTTCCTGCGAATTTTCTTTCTTCTTTCTTCTATTTTGTGTTGTCTCTCTAGTTGCCAAAGATTAGGGCTACACTTAGAGATATGCTTTAGGTATAGAAAGACCATATTGTCCCTCTAGTTAAAATAAATTCCAAGTAAGCCCTTATTGGGCTGGACTTAAACCCAACAAATCTCCCCCTCCAGCCCAATGAGGGAGATTCCAACACAGACTCCTCAAGTGGATTCCATGCCGGCAAGATGCCGGCAAAAATCAAACTTCTCTCTCAGAAGTGCCTTTGTCATCATATCTGAACCATTGGCTTCGGTATGTACTTTCTGTAGTTCCAACTCTTTGGACTCTAAGACGTCTCGTATCCAATGATACCTTACATCAATATGTTTCGACCTCGCATGAAAAGTGGAGTTTTTCGCGAGGTGGATAGCACTTTGACTATCACAAAGTAGCACATACCTTTCTTGAGTGAGACAAAGTTCCTGTGTAAGCCCTTTCATCCAAAGCAACTCCTTGCAAGCTTCAGTTGCTGCGATGAATTCTACCTCTGTTGTAGACAAGGCATTACATTTCTGCAATCTTGACTGCCAAGCCACAGCTCCCCCTGCAGAATTGACCAAATAGCTTGAAGTAGATTTCCTGGTGTCAACATCCCCTGCCATGTCTGAATCAGTATACCCAACAATAATCAACTGCTCACTTCCAAATGAAAGTTTCAAACTAGAAGTGCCTTGGAGATATCGTAGGATCCACTTCACTGCATTCCAATGCTCTCTTCTTAGATTTGAAGTAAACCGACTAACTACTCCAACATCATGAGCTATGTCTGGCCTTGTGCAAACCAATGCGTAAATCAAACTACCCACGGCGGATGCATAAGGGACTATTTCCATGTCTTCCACCTCTTTCTCACTCGATGGACATTGTTTCCTACTAAGCTTGAAGTGTATAGCAAGAGGCATGCTCACCACTTTAGCTTTATCCATTTTGAACCTTTGAAGTACTTTCTCTATGTACTTCTCTTGAGACAACCATAACCTCTTGGCCTTTCTATCACGACTGATCCTCATACCAAGAATTTGCTTAGCCGGCCCCAAGGGGGAGGCACATATAGCTTGAGGGGGGCCATGCCGCCCCCCATGACTTGCAAAATTCCTTTTATGGGTGCATGGCTATACATGCATGCCTAACTAGTTTAGTGGCCATGGCCCCCCCAATGACCAATGCAGAACAGTGTAAATTAATCCAGCCCCCCCAACTGTTAATTCCTGGCTCCGCCCCTGGCCGGCCCCAAGTCTTTCATTGAAAATTACTTACTCAAATTTCGCTTCAACTTTTCAATCCTTGAAGCATTCTGGCCAACTATAAGCATGTCATCCACATAGAGCAGTAAAATGATGAAGTCATTTTCTGAGAACTTCTTCACAAAGACACAATGATCGTAAGTTGTCTTCTTATAAGCTCGCTCCCCCATAAAAGACTCAAACTTTTTGTACCATTGTCTCGGCACTTGCTTCAACCCATATAAGCTCTTCTTTAGCTTGCAAACATAGTTCTCTTTACCTTTCACTTTGAAACCCTCTGGCTGCTCCATGTATATATCTTCCTCCAAATCACCATGAATGAAAGCGGTCTTCACATCCATTTGCTCAACCTCAAGATCAAGACTAGCTGCCAAACCCAAGGCAACTCGGATTGAAGACATTTTCACAACGGGCGAGAAGATCTCATCATAGTCAATTCCCTTTTTCTGACTGAAACCCTTAATGACCAGTCTAGCTTTGTATCGAGGATGTGAAGTATTCTCATCATCCTTCAACCTATAAATCCATCAATTCTTCAAAGCTCTCTTGCCCTTAGGCAATGTCACCAACTCAAAGGTGTGATTGTCATGCAACGATTTCAACTCATCTTGCATCGCATCAACCCATTCTTTCTTATTCACATCCTCCATTGCTTCTTCAAGCCTTTTAGGCTCACCTGCATCTGTTAGTAGTACATACTCCTCAGGAGAATATCTAATGGATGGATGTCGGTCTCTGGTAGACCTCCTCAAAGCAGTAGCTGGTGGAACTGTAGGTGCATGCTGCTGAACATCAACAACATCATCTGCCTGAGCATTACTATCATCTGCACTCTGCTGGTCATTCTGAATCTGATCCTGAACATCATACTGACTATCATCTTCAACCTGATCTTGCAACTGTCTCTGCAACTCGGTGGATGGGGCTGAGTCAACATCAACCCAAATATCAGAATCTCGGGATATTGTCTTCTATATCTTCTCAATATCCATTATGGTCTGATTCTCAACAAAAACAACATCTCGACTCCTCACAATTTTCTTCTCAAATGGATCGTAAAGTCTGTAGCCAAACTCATCAGAACCATAACCAAGAAAGATGCATTGTCGCGTCTTGACGTCCAACTTGGACCTCTTATCCCTCGGAACATGAACAAATGCTTTGCAGCCAAATACTCTTAGATGGTTATAAGAGACATCCTTACCAAACCAAACTCTGTCAGGCACATCACCATCTAAAGCAACAGTGGGGGATAAATTAATAACATGTGCCACTGTACTTAAAGCCTCAACCCAAAAGGATTTTGGCAATTTGCCATCTAAAATCAGGCATCTAACTCTCTCAACCAATGTTCTGTTCATTCTTTCTGCTATACCATTCAACTGAGGTGTTTTAGGAGGTGTCTTCTGATGTCGAATACCCTGCTGTCTGCAGTACTCATCAAATGGTCCGATGTACTCACCACCATTATCTGACCGGATGCATTTCAACTTCTTTCCTGTCTGTCTCTCTACTGAAATCTGAAACTGCTTGAATACATCCAACACTTGGTCCTTCGTCTTTAAGGCATAATCCCAAAGTTTCCTGGAATGGTCATCAATGAGGGTAACAAAGTAAACAGCACCACCAAGTGTTAAAGGTTTTATTGGACCACAAACATCTGAATGTACCAATTCTAATAAATCTGCTTTTCTCGAAGGAGGGTGACATTGAAATGAAACTCTTCTCTGTTTCCCAGCCAAGCAATGTGCACATTTCTCAAGCATTGCACTCTTCACTCGAGAGAGTAAATTCTTCTTAGCTAATATGCCCATACCTTTCTCACTCATATGACTCAGTCGCTTGTGCCACAACTCAGTTGCATACCCTTGAAAATCTTGGCCTGCAACAAATATAAAGAAGACTCCTTCTTTCCTCTAGCCACAACTAATGAGCCTCTGGTGAGTTTCCACTGTCCATTATTAAAGGTATTGCAAAACCCTTCTTCATCAAGTTTCCCAGTTGAAATCAAATTCAAACGAATATCTGGTACCTATTTGACATCTCTGAGAACCAGCTTTGTTCCATTATTTGCCTCCAAACACACATCTCTCACACCTACAACTTTGGCCAAGCCATCATTGCCTATCTTCAATGTGCCAAAGTTCCCTGGAGTATAAGAAGTAAAGAACTCCTTCTTTGATGTGATATGAAGCTCAGCTCCACTATCAATGACCCAACTCGCCTCATTGCATGCAAAATTAACATTATCATCATAGCATACAATGACAAGTTCATCAGTGGCAGTGGCGACCCAATCATTATCATTGTGATCCTTCTTCTCATTGTTGTCACTACCATTTTTCTTCTCTCTTTTCAGCTGGAAGCAATTTTTCCTAATATGGCCCTTCTTGCCACACTCATAGCACTCAACATCTTTTTTCCATGAACGTGACTTACTTTGGCTCTTGTGTTTACCTTTTGGACCTCTACTTTGACTTGTCCCCCTGTTTTCGGCAACCAAAGCTTCAGAGTGGGACGAAGAACCTTGAGTTTTTCTTCTCATTTCCTCATTTAGAATGCCACTCTTAACAAAGTCCATGGTGACAATACCATCAGGAGCAGAATTACTCAACGACATACGAAATGTCTCCCACGAGTCTGGTAGAGTACTAAGCAACCAAAGCCCTTGTACCTCATCTTCAAATTTAATATTCATGGCTGAAAGTTGATCTATCACTCCTTGAAACTCATTCAAGTGATCGGATATAGATTGTCCATCTCTATATTTCAACCCCATAAATTGCTTTATCAAGTACATCTTGTTGTTGTCGTTCTTTCGCGCATACAACAATTCAAGCTTGCTCCACAGAGTCCTCGCATGTGATTCTTTACTGATGTGATTAAAAACATTATCATCCACATATTGTCGAATGAACCCGCACACAACTTTATGCTCAAGAGTCCAATCGGCATCAGTCATGTTGTCAGGTTTTGTATCGCCGAACACCGGTAGATGCCAACGCTTCACATATAGAAGGTCTTCCATTTTACCCCTCCAAACATGATAATTCCTTCCATTCAAGCTGATCATTCTATTCAAATTCATTTCCATCGTTCAATCAAAGTCAATAACAACCTTGCTTTTCTCAAGCAATATCACAAACACCTTGTGTGCAAACAACCCGAATGCTCTGATACCACTATGTTGGGAAAAAACCCTTTCCCGCTTTGATCGAACCTGTGAGAAAACGATTGAACACAAACAATGAAAATATACTAACCACAAAAAAAAATATCAACAAACAACCACAATCAACACAAGAGAATTTTTACGTGGAAAACTCCTTCAACGTGAAGGATAAAAACCACAGGACCTTTCTCGGAGTCCACCCAAATCTCCACTATAATACTTTAGGTACAAAACCTAATTCTCAACATCATCAACGGGATAAACATCCCCCATTCCAACAACAATGGAATCCACAAATATGAGTGAAGATAGACCAACAATATCAACTCCAAACAAGAAGAAAAAAGTTGAAGAAAATGGTGAAGATCTCACCCAAAATCTGTTGTCCATAAACGACTTAGAAACCTGATTTAGAGAACTCCAAATCACAATCCAACTGTTCAGAATGTAGATCAAGATGTCACGAACCTGCTGTCCGAAAATCAGCTCAATCGGACCACGGATCGACCTCCGATCATTGGTTTGATCACTGCTGCGCAGAAACCCCTTTTCCTGCTAATTTTCCCTCTTCTTTCTTCTATTTTGTGTTGTCTCTCTAGTTGCTAAAGATTAAGGCTACACTTAGAGATATGCTTTAGGTATAGAAAGACCATATTATCCCTCTAGTTAAAATAAATTCCAAATAAGCCCTTATTGTGTTGGACTTAAACCCAACAGTCTCATCATATATTTATTTTTAAAGCCTGTTGACTACTTATATACAAATAGTAGTCTAGGATTCTATAACTCCCTCTCAAGATAGGAGTCTAGGAAACCTACCCAAATCTCTCCCTAATACCTTATCAAGATAACACAAAAGGTAATTCCAATGTCTCTTCCTACTAATTAAGATTTATCCAATTAGTTGTTGGGGCCCACCAACTATGTGGGTGTATCTTTGGGAGAGGCTATCCCAAACGATATCCCAACACAGAGGATTGATGCTCTATTTATAGAGAACAAAAGGGTCAAATTTTCCAAATTTTGGTGATATGGGATTAGGTTTTGGAGGGAAAATGGTTTGAAATTGGATTTGGACTATTCTGATTCCCATTTTAATTTTGAAATATTTATATTCGTTCGACCGGATCTGTGTAATGCACATTTAGACAATTTTGGCAAGAAAAACAGGTACACATGAAACAATGGGATTTCTTGCTATCCTCGGACCACTGTGCTATGGGTGTTTGGATGCTACCAAAGAAAGTTTTAGGAAATTGGTTATTGGGATGCTGTAAAAATTGGGTTGAGTAAGTGTGTTGATCAAAATATAATGGGAAAATTCTAAAAAAAATGTGATTTTTATCTTAAAATCTCAAAAAAGGGTGAAGTTGGCTAATTTCTCAAAAAGAGGTGAAACGCATCCCAAGGATTGTTTTATGACGAAAATGCCCTTATGTTGCCTTTCCCTCTAAGAAAGTAAGCAACAAATCCCAATGCATTTCACCTAACATTTTGACTTTTTGACCTTCTTCTTCCCCACCCCAAAATCAAACTCTATTGGGTAGGAAATGTTGTAAAAATTCATTCAAAATTCCATTGCAGAGAGGTGAAAGTCCCCTCTCCTAAAATCCTAAAATCAAGATTTTATTGGATTTCTTTATTTTTCTTTGGCTATGAAACCTAAACTTCTCTTCTAGGTCCATTGTGATACATTTGCATAGTTTGAACATGTTCCTTACAATGCTATGGTGTATTGTCATCATCTTGTGTATTTGTTAGGAATTTGTTATGGTTTTGTTAGGCATTTGTTATTGTCATCATCCTCTTTACAATGCTATGGTGTATTGTCATAATCTCTCTATCTCTCTATTGCCCTCTATTTTTCTATTTAGAGTAAACCTGGATGAAAATCATATCTATACAATTACAACCACTATTTTAATGTGTAGATGCAATATTTTGTCATCGGAACCATTGTTGATATCTGGGAACCAATATTTAAATACTCAGAAGTACCAATTATACCTAGGAACCACTATTTACCACTGTGTAGTGGTTCCGAGGTATAAGAAGCGGTTCCAAGGTATGAATAGTGGTTCTAGAGTAAAAAATATTGCTTCACACAATCTAATAGTACTTCATTAGGTGTCAATGTTGCTATGAATTTAGGAACAATGGGTCAAATAGTTGTCTAAAGACTCAGATCTTATGGTGGTTCATAGTTTAGATGGCCTAATACTTGTTCCGAGAGTTTAAATTGTGATTACAAAAAGTTATGCACTAAAAAACACAATAAAAAGTGAGAATGAGTTTATTTATAGGGTTTTAAACACTAAGAACCACTAATTATACCTAGGAACCACTAATTATACTTAGGAACCACTATTTACCAGTATGTAGTGGTTCCAAGGTATAAATAGTGGCTCAAAGGTATAAATAGTGGTTCCAGAGTAGAAATATTGCTAGTACTTCATCGGGTGTCAATGTTGCAATGAATTTAGGAACAATGGGTTAAATAGTTGTCTAAAGATTCAGATCTTATGGTGGTTCATAGTTTAGATGGCCTAATACCTGTTCCGAGAGTTTAAATTGTGATTATAAAAAGTTATGCACTAAAAAACACAATAAAAAGTGAGAATGAGTTTATTTATAGGGTTTTAAACACTAAGAACCACTATTATATCTAGGAACCACTATTTACTAGTATGTAGTGGTTCCAAGGTATAAATAGTGATTCCAATGTATAAATAGTGGTTCCAGAGTAGAAATATTGCTAGTACTTCATTGGGTGTCAATGTTGCAATGAATTTAGGAATAATGGGATAAATAGTTGTCTAAAGACTCAGTTCTTATGGTGGTTCATAGTTTAGATGGCCTAATACTTGTACCGAGAGTTTAAATTGTGATTACAAAAAGTTATGCACTCAAAAACACTATAAAAAGTGAGAATGAGTTTATTTATAGGGTTTTAAACACAGAGAACCACTAATTATACCTAAGAACCACTAATTATACCTAGGAACCACTATTTACCAGTACGTAGTGGTTCCAGCATAGAAATATTGCTAGTGCTTCATTGGGTGTCAATGTTGCAATGAATTTAGGAACAATGGGTTAAATAGTTGTCTGAAGACTCAGATTTTATGGTGGTTCATAGTTTACATGGCCTAATACTTGTACCGAGAGTTTAAATTGTGATTACAAAAAGTTATGCACTCAAAAACACTATAAAAAGTGAGAATGAGTTTATTTATAGGGTTTTCAACACATATTGCTTCACACAATCTAATAGTACTTCATTGGGTGTCAATGTTGCAATGAATTTATGAACAATGGGTTAAATAGTTTTCTAAACACTCTGATGTTATGGTGGTTCATAGTTTAGATGGCCTAATACTTGTGAGAATGACTGTATTTATAGGGTTTTAAACACTTAAAAGCACTTATTATACCTAGGAACCAGTAATTATACTTATGAACCACTAATTATACCTAGGAACCACTATTTACCATTATGTAGTGGTTCCAAGGTATAAATAGTGGTTCCAAGGTATAAATAGTGGTTCGAGAGTAGAAATATTGCTTCACATAATTTAATAGTGCTTCATTGGGTGTCAATGTTGCAATGAATTTATGAACACTGTATGACATAATGGTGGAAAGGTCGACCTTTTCACATGTTTTACTCCTGTCTGACAGAATGGTGGAAAGGTCGACCTGTAATTGGTCTTCCTACCTATTTGGTCAAATGGTGAAAAGGTCGACCTATCAAGGCAAATTCTCATATGTTTGTTCATATGCTATAAAGGTCGACCTGCAGGTCGACCTATTATGGCAAATTCGCACCTGTTTGCGAAGAATGTAAAAAGGTCGACCTTCAGGTGTGACCCGTACAATACTATTTGAATTGTATTTCATTAGATCACCCTGTGGAAATTATTTTTTAGGCACTACCTATTTGCATTGTGGCTTATCTAATGGACTGTTTGGATCATCCTATGGTGTGACCCGTACAATACTTTTTTGAAAAATGCTGAAATATATGGGTTTACACCATATAAAAACTCTTTCTCATGAAGAAACAATATAGGTCTTCCCTACCACTAAGTCAAAAGCCAAACGTATTTATGTAATTGAACACAATTTGTAGAAGGGCAGTGAAAAATTCACCTCATATTTTTCAAAATGGACTATACAGCCACACCATAGGATTATCCAAACCGCCCAATTGATGGGCCACAACATAAATGTGTTCTGCCCTAAAAATTATTTCCATAGATGATCCCAACCGTCCAATCTATAGAAGTTTCCATAATCTATGTCCCTCTTTAAATCGGATGGTTAGAATCATCCTATGGAAATGATTTTTGGGGCACAACCTATTTATGTTGTGGCCATCAATTGGGCAATTTGGATCATCCTATGGTATGGACTGTATAGTCTATTTTGAAAAATAAGGGTTGAATTCATCCTAGAAGGGGGCTGTACAATGGAGTTTTACCAAAGGCAAGACTTTCAACACTTAGCATGGGGAAGAAGAATCTTAAAAAAAGGTGAATAGGGTTTGTGAAATGCATTAGGATCCTTTTCTCAAAAAGGTGGAGGGAAAAGCAACTCAACGGCATTTTCGTCCTAAAACAATCCTTGGTATGCGTTTCACCCTTTTTTGAGAAATTAGCCAACTTCACCCTTTTTTGAGATTTTAAGATAAAAATCAATTTTTTGAGAATTTTCCCAAAGATAATCTCATACTATTGGGTATAGAATTGCCTTAATTCGTAGGGTATGAACTTCTGTTATAAATGATTTGTCGTGGTTGGAGGTTAATTACAACTATTTGCTAGTTGGAAGCATGATTTTAAATTTCGGTTTCGCTACCGGTTTCAGACCCCATTGAAACCGAAATTTTGAAATTTTGGCCAAAATCATGCGAAACAAAGAAAACCCTAATTTATTTCTCTATTTTATTTTATACAAAATTTCGGCCAAAATTGTCGAAATTTCAGTAAAATATTACAAGTTTACAACCCACTTTCTCTTTTATAATTTGATTGATTGTGACACCTCAAGACACAACACTCAACCAACTCTCTTTTTTATAATTTGATTATGACACCTCGAGAGTCATGACTTACGTGTACAACACTCAACCAACTCTCTCTTTTATAAATTAATTATAATTTGATTGTGACACCTCAAGAGTGAAGACTTATGTGTACAAAACTCCTCTTTCTCCAGCTTAGTGGGTAACAACACTGGATAACGTGGCGCACAATTCTCTCATAGAAAATAACCAAATGCAAGATCTGCTACTCGCACTCATCCTCAAGATTGGATTCATCGTCAAAACAAAGAAAACTCTAATTTATTTCTCTATTTTATTTTATACAAAATTTCGGCCAAAATTGCCGAAATTTCAGTAAAATATTACAAGTTTACAACCCATTTTCTCTTTTATAATTTGATTGATTGTGACACCTCAAGACACAACACTCAACCAACTCTCTCTTTTATAATTTTAATGTGACACCTCGAGAGTCATGACTTACATGTACAACACTCAACCAACTCTCTCTTTTATAAATTAATTATAATTTGATTGTGACACCTCAAGAAGCGAAACAAAGAAAACTCTAATTTATTTCTCTATTTTATTTTATACAAAATTTCGACCAAAATTGCCAAAATTTCGGTAAAATATTACAAGTTTACAACCCATTTTCTCTTTTATAATTTGATTGATTGTGACACCTCAAGACACAACACTCAACCAACTCCCTCTTTTAAAATTTGATTGTGACACCTCGAGAGTCATGACTTACGTGTACAACACTCAACCAACTCTCTCTTTTATAAATTAATTATAAATTGATTGTGACACCTCAAGAGTGAAGACTTACGTGTACAAAATTCCTCTTTCTCAAGATTCGTAGGTAACGGCATTGGATAACGTGGCACACGATTCTCGCATAGAAAATAACCGAATGGATGATCTGCTACCGCACTCATCCTCAAGATTGGATTCGCCGGAAAAAATGGAGGAAGCAATCGGCGAGGATAATATGCTGTGGGGTTCAACCAATAGTCTATTAGAAAAAACAGGTTTTTTAGGTGAAATTTGGAAAAACAAAATTCCGAAATTTCGGACGAAATCAAATATCATTTCGAGTTTATGTGATTTCGGATTTCGGTCGAAATTTAAAACCATGACTTGGAAGTATGGTTTTAAATTTCGTCCGAAATCTGAAATTTCAGATTTTGGTTGGGACCGAAACTGAAATTTGGCGAAATTTTGAAAAAATGATTTTTTAAAAAAAAATTTACTATTTCGAAATTTGGGAAAAAATAATACTTTTTTTTTATTACCGGATTTCGGCAGAAATTTTGGAATTTCGGCTGAAATTTCAGTTTCAGGGCCAAGGGCAAAACTGAACTAAACCGAAACCAAAATTTAAATCCATGGTTGGAAGTTGGAACCCTCGCAACAAGGAAGACCCTTTTTATAAAAGCTTCTCTTTCTAAAAAATGGAAAAAGAATTCGCAAACAGTTGAGGAAAGAAACCTTTTAGAAAAGAAATGGCATCAAGGCAACCATGTTTTGATATTTTCACTAAAACATCTTGTCTCTTAGTAATTAACGAGCGGTCAAAAGGTTATTACATTACCCAAAAAGCTCTCACGAGCCAATTCAAAATCAAAAGGCAAGCTGGGTTTGTGCAAGTATTAAAACGTGGTTGTGCTAGTATCATTTCCCTTTATAAAAGGAAGTGTTTTCCAAATTGTTTTCTTATTTTTGGTAAGTAACCCGGAATGACCTCTGGCATCAAGGTTGAAGAAGAAAGCCTTAACCAACTGAGTTACAGGAGGAATCCTAAATTGCTTTCTTTAATAAATTTTTTGATAAAATGTTTTCTATGACATTATAAAAAAGTTTCTAAAAATAATTTTCAAATATTTTATAAAACAATTTATAAAATATATTAAAGTGGTTTTTAAAAATATTTGTAAAAGTTTTGTAAGACAAACTCTACAAAGGACTAAAACCTTTTTTATAAAGTAGATTTTTCGGAGAAGCCAAACACTATAAATCATAAAATCAACTCGAAGGGACATTTGAAGGAATGGAAATTATTTCAAGTTCAAATGGATGAAGATCTCACACTTAAAATTCCTATGTGCAGATAAAACCCATTTTAAAAAGGGTTCGCTATTGCACTCACCCCACAACACATGGGAGAGAAAAGGGAAATGATAAATGCGCCCCTTTTCATCACTTGGGACTAGGGGTGGCAACGGTTCGGTTTGACCCCCAAACCGAATCGAACCGAACATGCTTACACTCCAAAGCGAAACCGAACCGAACCGAACATATATATGTCCAAACCGAACCGAAACCGAACTGATGAAAAGGGGCGCATTTATCATTTTCCTATGAAAAGGGCCGCATTTATCATTGTCCAAAATGAACCGAAGTGATCATCAGTTTGGTTCTACCGAACCAAAGCGAACCAAAATTTGAATCGGTTTGGTTCTACAGAACCGAAATTTGAATCGGTTTGGTTTAATCAAACCAAAACTGAATTTTCGGTTCAGTTTCGGCTCGGTTCGGCCAATTTTGACACGCCTACTTGGGACACCCAGCTGCATTGTACGTGGCAATCAGGTCACTTCATTCCTTCAAATGTGAAGTACATCAGCCCCTTTGCAGTCATAGATACATTGTAGCTAGGTGTCCCTAGTAATGAAAAGGGGCGCATTTATCATTTCCCAAAAATAACTGCGGGATACTCTATAATTTTTTAAAAATACTTTTTAAACTTCTCTCTCTCATATATTTAATTTCTTCACCCCTACTCCAAGTAGGAAACTCAAGCGGAGCCAAATTCCACTTCCCCCATTTAATAGGATCGATTTTTATGCGTATGTGTCCATGTGTTTTTTTTTTTTTTTTTTTGTAAGGGGGGGGGTGCGGTGTTTGCTGTTAGAGACATTCATTAATATACCCCACTACTCATGTATATAACATATAACACCAATGAATATGTTAGTCCCATACATACCTACATATATTTATATGTAATAAGCATTCTATAAATTCATGGACCTGGATTCTCTAAGAATCATACTGGTAAACCATGTTACAAGCGAGATCATCAGGGATGGGACAACTTATCCTGCAGGACTTGAAGAGTCTCACTACAGGTCGCACTTAGGCAAGTAGCCCCCACAAGGATATTACCTTGAAGTCAAGAATCGAATTACCAAAATGCTCCACACAAGTACCACACAAATTATTGTTTTGAGCTTTATTTACTAGGTTGGGTCCTACTAGGGGTGGAACACTGATTACGCTTGGGCTACCTACTAAATTATACTTTCTTTTCACTAGCTTGGACTAATATTATTAGAAATTACATGATGAAGGGCCTTATGAACACGTAGTCAGCATCCCATCCTTGATATTTGATCCAACAGCAGCTCACTTTTTGAGAAGCTGCGGTTGGATCAAATATCAAGGGTTGTACCACTACCACCTTTAAATGTTTATACGGCCCTTCGTCGTATAATTTCTCCTCATATTATAATCAAAATTTTATTATAAAATACTAGCTTTTCGGCGTGTACTCTAACAAGTCGTACCTTGTTGCACTTTCCCCTTTCAAAATTTGTATGGGTACCTTGCTGCACTTCCCCGTAGTGGTATTTTAGTACTCACATCGTTTTCTTATTTTGTGCACATCAGCTTTGTGGAAATTACCCCAGTTTCCCCTTACGACTGCAAAGTATGCCCCTAGTTCCCAATGACAAACCACATCATAAATAAAAAAAAGTGTCAACATATGACCAATGCTCCTACATTAATGGAGCGGACTATTGAATCGCCGCAAACCCCCATTAGCATTGCAGTAAATTCAACATTGTTCATCATTTACACCAAAAACTTGTAGGAAAACACTGCAAAACATAGCTCCGTTTTGAAAATAAAGGCAAATTGAAAATGTCAAACAACAATTTCTTGGCTATTTTTGGCATTTTGAGCAGATTGGAGCCCTCTTCCTTGTCTTCTCGATCAAGTGTCACAACAGAGTTTAACCACGCTTTGCTAGGAAAGTGGTTATGGAGATTCAGCGAAGAAAGATCTCATTTGTGGATTAAGGTCATTTGTAGTAAGTATGGTTGTCAACCCGGAGGGTGGGAGTCTTTCGATAATTTTAAGAAAAATGGTCTAACGGTGTGGAGAGATATTTTAAAAATGTCCTCCCTATTCTACCTGAAGATTAGATTTAGGGTTTATGGAGGGGATAGAATTAAGTTTTGGAGTGATTTATGGTGTGGTGATAGCACACTCAGGTTGTTGTTCCCGAAAATCTTTCGGGTTGCGGTGAATAAATAAGCTATGGTGAGTGTGTGTATGGTTAGTAGGGATGGTGTTTGGGAATGGTGCCATTCTTATAGAAGAAGGTTCTTCGCTTGGGAGTAAGATTCTGCTGCTAGACTTAGGAGGCTTTTGGATAATGGTTACATTAAAAGAAATGGGATGGATAAGAGAATATGGACTGCAGATTCTTCTGGGTTTTTTCTGTCAGATCTTTCTATATGAGCCTGATGCCCTGCCCGACTCCGTCCTTTTCAGCAAAGGTGTGGAAATTTCATTGTCCGCCGCGGGTAAGTATCTTTGGTTGGGCCGCATGTCGCGATAGGATACAAACCATTAACTTTCTGAGAAACCGTGGTATGTGGCTTGTTGATCATTGCCCCCTATGTCTTGCGGATGGGGAATCTGCGGATCATCTATTTATGCATTGTTCATTCACCAGGTCTATATGGGGTCGCATATTTCTGAGATTTGGGATTAGCTGAATTATCCCTAGATCTATTGAATTGTTGTTACAACAATGAAGCATCGTGCCTTGGAAGAAGAAAGGAAAAATTTTGTGGGAAGTATGCTTGCTTGCCACTTGGTGGGTGGTATGGAAGGAGAGAAATGCACGGGTGTTTGAGGGAATGTCCAAGGCTCCTCATTATCTTTATATGCGGATTATTGCATTGGTTATTAATTGGACGAGATGCCATCCATCTTTCCGGTTTGTCTCAGCGTTTGATCTTTGGGAAGGATGGGGTGTGGTGTGTTTGAGTAGTGAGTGGGCTAATAAAGTTGTGTAGAGATGGGAACCACCGCCTCAAGGAGTGTTAAAAATAAACTTCGATGGTGCTTGCTTTGAGAATTCTGGTCCAGCCGCCGGCAAGGTTCTTTGGACTTTTTGGGGCTCTTTAGGTGTGACTGATGCTACGGAGGCGGAAGTCCAAGCGGCTTTCAATGGCATAAAAAAGGTATTCCCTTTCAAGTGTCCCTTCTGATTCTTTTATAAAATTTGCCATTTCAAAAAAAAAAAAAAAAAAAACAGAGGACCCCATTTTATTTCACAAAACAGAATTCCATGTTACTAGCAATCCTAAAACTTGTATATACCCGACTCTCTTAGAAAAGACCAAGCATGTTTGGGACCATTTATCTAACTCACCATTATGTGCTTGGTTCTTGAGACCATTTAAAATGTGCTTGGTGATTGGGACCAATATCAAAAGCACAACTAAGGGGTCCAAGTCTGATGACGAATGGAGATCAAGTGTATTAGGCCGGACTTGTGACAGCTAACAATATTCCCTCCTTTTGCGTCCTTATATGAAAAAGTGAGCCTTAAAATGGCTTTTTGCTAAATTGCCTAGAACATTCCTTCATTTAATTATGATTACTAAAAAGGTTTTTCTCCAATGTTACAGGCAATAGGGACAAGATGTCCCATCAAGCAATCCCATATGTACATGATTACTAAAAGCCAAAAACCCCTACCCAAATCCCATTACATGAGCCCTCTTAACGGCAATTAGGTCCCGACCAATTAAAGGCTTATCTCTACTCCCTCATTTCTAAAAAAAGGATAGTAAGAGTACGCTACAATTCAGTTACCTCACCTGAATACTATATTCTTGTGTGTTTTTCATATATAGCATTTTCCCTCAATCTTATACATGGAGTTTGAACCTCCTGTAGTTGAAAAACAACATGTTGTTTGTATTCCATTCCCTGCACAAAGCCACATAAACGCCATGATGCAACTAGCCAAGCTCCTCAATTCAAAAGGCTTCTATGTCACCTTTGTCCTCACTGAGTTCTTCTACACACGCCTGCTCAGATATCAAGGCCCAGATTCCGTTAAGGGCTCAGACGAATTCCGATTCGAAACAATAACCGATGGCATGCAGTTTTCCGAAGAAGACACAACACAAGATCTTCGGATGGTCTGCGTTTCCACACAGAAGAATTGCCTTATTCCATTCCGTAATCTTGTAACAAAATTGAATCAGTCAACGAACGTTCCTCGAGTCAGTTGCATAGTTTCCGACGGGGGCATGACCTTCACTCTACGAGTTGCAGAAGAATGTGGCATCCCGGGCGTCCTCTTCTGGCCAATCGCAGCTTGTAGTCTCATGGGCTTCATCCATATTCCAATTATGATCGAAAGAGACCTCCTTCCGCTAAAAGGTAGTAACGTGTGATGATTTTGCCTTGTTGATCTTAAAAACCCTGCGAATTTCATACACTTTTGGATCATAGTTAAAAAACTTTGCTTGAGTCAACTCGAAGAAGAAACGTCGAGCTAGAAAAGACCTTGCGCACATATATTTTTCTATTAATAAATAAAAGATGCAAGTTGCAGTGGTTTGGTTCATTTTGAAGTATTAATGATTAAATAACCATTCAAAAATTAATGATTAAATAACACCAACTCTAACTGCTTAAGCTTTTTGAGTAATTGGTTGTTTCACACATTCTACACTAAAAGAGGTCATGGGCGTAAGATCCTATGTGGGCAATCATTGATCTAAGATTGACGGTCTATATTGAAGAATGAGATTAAGAGGGAAATGACTGGAGTTACCGATTGACCATAGTGATCAGTAAAAGGTATAAGGTCAGTGCCTCACATTCCTATTGAGACATGGATGGTTAGTGAGTTTCCCAATTCACATACATCAATTAAGTGTGGATAGTGTAGATAGTTAAACAAATTAAGCCAAATAGAGTGCTATTGGGGTGGAACTCTAGGGTGTCATTTTCTATAAATATAAGGTTGGTCTATGTTGTCTTTTAACTTGACCAAAGGAGATCTCCGTCTCTAGAGATCAAGTAGACCAGAGAGAAAGTGGAAGATCCAGCCTTGTCAATCACCGCCATGGCCGATCAACATAAGTTTTTTATCTTTCTTTTGTATTTTAGTACCGTGCATGGTTAGATCCTTGGATTAATAGATTTGTAATACTGTTTCATTAGTTCTATTTTGTTTATGATCTTGACATATTGATTGAATACAATGATTCTAGGTTTACATTGAGTTCATTGGTTCTTCTGGGTTTTCTGCTTTTTCGCGGCGGGCGACGAGTTGGGGGCGAGTCAACTGTTTTGCTAGCAAGCCAAGTTAAGTGACGGGGGTTTTGAGTTGACTCAGTGAGTATGATAATAACTTGTGATTTGGGCCCAATTCGACAATTTTCTTATTGGAGTTTATGGTTCTAGCCCAAGCAATGTCTTATTCCCCCCACCCCACGCCCACGCCACCCCCCACACACATCCCGCTCTATCTCCTTCTTGAGGCTCCGTGACATTGTATATGATGCATATGATATTCTCGCTACTATTGATATTCTCACTACCATGTTTTGATAACTATTGATAATCTTTTATTATTTAAATAGCAGTCAAAATCTATTGCAATTCCCAGAAAGCTCTTAGCAGCCAAATTACAAAGGAAAAGAGAAGGCGAGGTGAGATTGTCTCATTATCGGGGTAAATTTTTCTTCCAAGCCCTTGAGGAGCAAGGTGAAATAAATAAATAAATGGTTTGAATCATTGAGAAAGTTTAACTTTCGTGCTTATATTTTGAGAAAGTGGCTCCTATTTTGACTTTTCCTGCTCATATTTTTCCTTGCAGAATTATGGACATCCATCAAGTAAAGAACAACCCAACCCCCTCCCGCCCCCCAAACACACACACACACACACATACACATACACATGTATGTATAGTTGGGGCCCTAATAATTAATGCACCACAAATTTATAATATCTTATTGCTAAGACCAAGAACTAGTGTTGTTCCTATGCTGATCATTTATTGTATCTTATTTCTAATACTTCATATAAAATCCAGTAAAGGCCAGTATTTATCGGAAGGGATAAGTGCCTAATATCACTGTGGTACTCTTTATGTGTAGAATGAAATGCTCATATAGTTGAGTACAAAAATAGTTAATATTAGATATCATGCATAATTTGCTTCATGCTCAAAATTTTCCGACCACCCAACTCTTAATGAAAATTTCATATGCATGCAGACGAGAGTTTATTGAGCAATGGGACCATTGATTGGATACCAGGTATGAGAGGTACCCATCTCAAGGATTTCTCACAATTCGATAGAACGACAGATCCCAACAACAGTGTGCTTAAATTCATAGCAGAGGAAACCCAAAATAGCTTCAAGGCTTCAGCTATTGTTCTCAACACATTTGATGACTTGGAACATGAGGTAATATCAGCTATGAGATCCATCAATCTTCGCGTTTATACCATAGGCCCATTGACATTGCATTGCCGTCTGATGCCTCAGAGTAGTTTGAAATCAATTACCACAAACTTGTGGAAAGAAGAGAGAGAGTGTTTGGAATGGTTGGACAAGCAAGAGCCTGCTTCGGTCCTTTATGTGAATTTTGGGAGCCTTACACTCGTGACAAAACAACAGTTGAATGAATTTGCTTGGGGACTTGCGAATACAAAGCATCCTTTCTTGTGGATCATAAGGCGTGACATTGTGACTGATGGGCAAGCAATTTTGCCAGAGGATTTCATGACAGAGATAGAGAGTCGGGCTCTGTTAGCAAATTGGTGCCCACAAGAAGATGTGCTCTCCCACCCTTCTATAGCTTGTTTTCTAACACACTGCGGATGGAATTCGACAGTGGAGAGTATCTGTGGTGGTGTACCCATGATTTGCTGGCCTCAATTTAGCGATCAACTGATTAATTGCCGTTACACATGCAATGAATGGGGAATAGGCGTCGAGATTGGTAATGATGTAAAAAGAGAGGAAATTGAGCACGTTGTTCGGGAAGTGATGGGAAGAGGGAAGGGGAAGGAGATGCGATTGAAGGCTATGAAGTGGAAGGAGAGTGCAGAAAATGCTACCAGACAAGGAGGATCTTCTGGGACTAATCTTGATAAACTAATTTCCGAGGTGCTTCAACTAAGACATGACTGACTTAACTCTACTAGCCTGTATGAATATTTGAAGAATTGAGCTAAACTCGTTGAGTCAACTCGATACTCTCCCAATTCGATTATTCTCACTAGAAAAATGAGAAGACTTTCCAAAAACTCATAAGTAAAAGCAAATAATTGTTCTGAAACTGCCGGTTCTATTTTGTGGCAAATTAAGTGACCTCAACTGCGGCGTTTAATAGTGTTTGTATCTTTTAAAGTAAAAAATATAAATATATCTACAACATCCATATATTAGTAAGAAAATATGCTCCAAAATAATCCCATTTCGAGTCATGAGTCAAGGGATTTGCTGAATCTCACTCGACATCGTAGGATTCGTGACTTTGATTGAATAGATAAGTTGAGAAATGCTAAAGTGAAGGGTACCCTTGCAAAAACCAGCTACAAGGGGGCGCTAGAGTATGATATTTTTAGGGTAAGTACACATAAACTTAAGATGCGAAAGCTATCCAAGTAAAGGCACTGTTGATCCTCTCTCTCAAGTGGGCATGTCAATACCTATTTAGAGACTTCATAACCCCCATTTCGTCCCTCTCTAACAATTTTTCAAAAGTGTGTCCCCAGTTGGCAATTCTCGTAATTTGATGTCGCCCATTGTAATTTGATGTCCCCCATTGGCAATTTTTCCTTAGAAATTATAAGACGAAGGGCCTTATAAACACATACTCATCATCCCGTCCTTGATATTTGATCCAACAGCAGCTCACCGTTTGAGGAGGTGCTGTTGGATCAAATATCAAGTGTGGTACCACTATCGTACCACCTTTACATGTTTATACGGCCCTTCAACGTATAATTTCTCCTCAAATTATAATCAAAATTTTATTAAAAAATACGAGCTTTCAGAGCGTATACTCTCACTGCACTTTCCCCTTTAAAAATTTGTGTGGGTACCTTGGTGCACTTCCCTGGGATGGTATTTTAGTACTCACATCCAATAAATAATAACAACACTTTTTTGGCTATTTTTGGTGTTTTGTGCGGATTGGAGCTCTCTTCCTTGTCCTCTCGATCAAGTGTCAGAAAAGAGGAACCCATTTTTTTTATTTCACGAAACAGATTTCCATTTTGCTAGCAATCTTCAGACTTGTATATACCCTCTTCCCCTCATTTCACTCAATTTTTACTCAAATGAAGCATACTAAAACCAAGTCTCTTAGAAAAGACCACGCATGATTGGGACCATTTATCTAATTCACCATTATGTGGTTGGTTATTGAGACCATATAAACGGACCCTAATGTGCCTTGTGATTGGGACCAATATCAAAAGCACTATTAAGTGGTCCAATTGTGATGACGAATGGAGATCAACTGTATTAGGCCGGACTTGTGACAGCTAACCATATTCCCTCCTTTTGTGTCCTTGTATGAACATTCTTTCATTTAATTATGATCACTAAAAAGTTTTCCACAGCTAAAAAACGGATTGCTCTTAAAGCCTTATCTCTACTCCCTCATTTCTAATAAAAAGATAGTAAGACTACGCTACACTTCAGTTACCTCTCCTGAATACTATATTCTTGTGTGTTTTTCATATATAGCCTTTTCCCTCAATCTTATACATGGAGTTTGAACCTCCTGTAGTTGAAAAACAACATGTTGTTTGCATTCCATTCCCAGCACAAAGCCACACAAACGCCATGATGCAACTAGCCAAGTGATGGCATCTGAATCCGGGTCTGCGATCGCGCGGTCGATAGAGGGCCTCCGCGGGGTCTGCAATCACAAACAAAGGGGGTCAGGGGGTCCGGGGTGGGTCCCGGACGACCACTTCGACACCCAAGTCAGATCCTTCGACCAATCAATATAAATGACGGCGAGAAGAGGAGGGGGTTTGATCAGGGTTACCAGGATCACAACGCGGGTTCTTTTCTGGGTGTGAATGAGTGGGTCGGAGGGGACTAGCAGGGAGAATAGGATTGAGTTCCTAGTCTCCTCTGTTGTTGCCTCGCCTCTTTCTCCAGTTGTTCTGCGGGAGCTGAGAAAAGGGGAAGTCTCTCCAAAAAAACGTGGATCGCTCTCTTCTTCCCTTCCCTCCCTTTTAAAGGGAGGTGGGCGGGTCTTTTCATCATTAAGGAGAGAAAACCTTCATTTGCAGGATTGGGCCGTTCCCCTGCTCCGCCGGCGCGCGTGGCTTTGCCGGATATTTTCTTCCATAACTTGTGATGATGAGGCCTGGACGGCGAGAGAGCGACATGTGTCGTGATCGTATGGTCTTGCCGTTTCCCCACGCCTTTCTTCATGATGGTTTAGGCCTTATTTGTGCATGAGCAACACTTGGCGATTTCTGTGGGCGATGCCGTATTTGTGTCCCATCATAACTCTCCCTTACTCCTTTGGTCCATTGAATGGGCCAAGGGAGTAACGTTTTGTTCGAGCGACGTCATGATGAGGGCATTTATGGGGGCTCCGGAGTACAAGGAGACGTGCCGTTTTATCCGGCGGCCGTCCTCGGGAAGTGGTGGCGTCGTTAGGCGGGTTGCCTTGTTTCGAGGCACCAGGTTTCCTTTCTTGTGCTTAAAAAGGGAGATTACCCTGGCGCTTTGTTGTGGCTCTCTGTCCCCGCCTTTCTTTTATACTAGGTGTTCTTCCGTGCCTTCTTCAGCAACATGTCTGGTTCTCCTTCGCTAGTCAGGGGCAAGGCCTGTCTTCCCCCGGAATCGTCGAGTGACCCCGACTTGTCTCCCGATCCGGAGGAGGATCTTGCGGCTCGTCGGAAGAAGACTAGGAGGAGCTCGGGCCCTTCCTCGGGCTTTCTCCCTCTTCGCCTTTCCTCCTTGCCTAGGGAGAACAAGTCATCTCGGTCCCGTGTCGCCAGAGAGTGGTCTTTTTTCTCCCGAGCCTATCACCAGGGAATGGAACTGCGTGGCCGTGTTTCGAAGATGGGTAAGGAAATCGAGGAGTTGAGGCGGGAGAACGAGGCTTTGCAGAAAAAGGTTCGCTTCCTCAATGAGCAGCTGTTTGAATATGAGGTGGACCCCCTACTGGAGAGCTCCTGGGAAGAGGAGGGGAACCCTTCGGGAGAGGAGTCTTCTTCCGATTAGTCCCTGACCTTTCCTGTTTTTCTGCGTGTTTTTCTTTCTGCCTCTTTCCTATCGGGGATTTTGGGGCCTGCGTGCCCTGTTTCTGTTTCTTGTTTCCCTTTCTTTTTGTAGGCCTGTAGGCCAGGAGGATGTGAATGGACGATCTTTATGAATTGGTGTCATGTCTCTTTGTGTTGCTTTTTTCATCTGTTTGATATAAATTATCTTTGTTGTGAGGAATTGTGATGTTCTGTCCGAACCTACGCGGGATTCCGAGCCTTTTCCTAGCGCTTTTAATTTCCTTCGCCTGTTGTGTTCGTACGTCGTGGCCTCGCGTCGGGGCCCCGGGCCTGGGTGCGTGTTTCTCCTCTGGTGCGATTGAGGTCGGACCCCTCTGCTTGGTTTCCTACCTCCGGGCCCCTCCCTCTTATTCGGTGGGGAGGAGTCGGAAGTGATTTGTGATGATGAGGTTTGGGTGGTGAGGAAGTGACATATGTCAAGTTCATACGGTCTTGCTGTTTCCCATCGCGTTTCTTTATGAAGTTTAGGCTGCATGGGTGTAGGGGCGACACGTGGCGAGACCTGAGAGCAGCGCCGTTTTTACGTCCCTCATAATACTACCTTTGGTCCATTGAATGATCCAAGGAATATCGTGACGAGAGCATTTATGGGAGCCTTGGGGTACGAGAGGACATGCCGTTTTGTCCGGCGGCTTCTTCCCGAGGATTTGTGGTGCCATTACGTGGTGCCGGTTGGTCATCCAATCGGAAACGGACATGCGTAGGGCGAGTTGCTTCGTTTTCCTATCCAAGGGTCTCCCACAGGTTTTATAAGGGGTGAGTCCTTCCATTTTTTAGGCAGATTGCTTTTTCATTCCTCTTTCCCTTTTTGCTTTCTTTTAGCCTTTCTTCGGGTTTGTCGGAGATGTCGTCGTCTTTCCAAGGTCTCTCTATAAGCGGCGAGGGGAGAGTTGCTATCGAGGGGAGTCCTCCCAGTAGCCCCGAGATAAACCCTGATGGGTTGGGGTCTCGGCGAACGATTCCTGGGAGGGACTTGCCTCAAGGGCTTTCCCCGCGCTCTCATCTTCCTCCCCTTTACGAGAGGGAGTCCCATGAAGATTTTTTCTGTCGCCACCACTCATTCTTCTCTCATGTCCATCGTAGGGAGATGGAGGTGTGTAGCCGGATGATCGACATGGATCGAGAGATAGCGGCCTTGCGTGCAGAGAATGATTTGTTGAGGAATCGAGTGAGGTGGTTAAATGACCAGACTCGATTTGCTGAGGATCGGCGCTGGAGGAGTTCTTCGGAGGAGGAGCATAGTGATAAGGAGCTCTCTGACGGAGAAAATTCTTTCAGCGGCTAGTTACTTCTGGGCCGGAGGCGATGGGGTTTTGGAGGAGTTCCCTTTTTTTTTCTTTTTTTTTTGTTGTCGGGGGTCTTTGGGGCCCAGGCATGCGTGCCCTTATCTTTTTGTTTTTACCCTTTTTTCCCCCCCCTTTTTTTAGGCCCGTGGGCCAGAAGGAACTAGTTTATGAATGGCTCTCCTTTTTTGGTATCTGCGACTTGTGCTTTATGTTTCCTTTCCTTTTGCATAGTAGTCGTAATGTTTCGAGCGTAGCGGTAGAAGTGAGATCGGGCCTTTACCATGCGACCCGAGCCCTTTTCGCTGCGCTCGGTTTATGTATTTTTCATTCTAGTCACCTTGTATGCCGGACCCCCGTGATGTGTCCCGAGCCTTTCCTGACCGTACGTGATATATTCCATCTTGTGGAATTGTATGTCGGGCCCTAACAATAGGTCTCGAGCTTTTCCCGACCGTACGTGGTATTTTCCATCTGGGCCCTTCCTCCCCCTTGGGCGGGGAGAATTTAGGGATGGCTTGCTGGAGAAGTCACTTAGTGGTAGGGGTAGCAGCGTCTTTTCCGTCGGGGGCATGGCGCTTCGATTTTTGGCGGTTTCCTCGAATTTCCGCGTCCCATCGGATTAGAAGGAAAGGAGACCAATCGACGCGTGTTGAAACCCTAGCTCTTCTTTTTAAAGCCTTTTTGGGGATTTCATTTTGTTCTTACTTCTTCGTCTTCCTTGGGCGAGACGGGCTTTCTTCTGCAGCGGTTTTTCTACGTGTTGCCCTTCACCAAAGTCTTCTTCCCTGGTGAGTTCTGTGTTTTTTTACTCCGTCCGACATTTGATTATTTTACGATGTTTGTCGCAACCGGTTCTCAGAGTCTGTCTTCCGAGTCGGTAGAAGTAGTAGAGATGGCTCCGCCAAGGAAAAGGAGGCGGTTGGTAAGGGGCGAGGGTGGTGAGTCTTTAGATGTACAGCTGCCCAGGAAGCGGAGGATAGCTCTCAAGTATAGTAGAGGCCCTCGAGTACTACCGGGTGTCCCCCTCCCAACTGGCGCCTAATAGTTGGCGCACTCTCTTGGCCTTTGTGGCCAAGGCGGGTCTTCACAAGGTTCAGCCTACCCTCCCACTACTCCGGGCTTGTGTTGTCCTTAGCCCACTGGTGAAGGGGGAGGACAGCTAGTTGTATCTGACCCAGCGTCCGCAGGTGAAGATTGCCGCGAACTTGCCTTCTTCCATTAAGAAGTTGAAGGAGGAGTATGTGTTCATTGTCCCTCCGTCGGACGCTAGTTGGGGCTTTCCTCGTTCATGGAGGCGCTACGTTGAGTGGCGAAGGAAGTCCCTCCCTGACGAGTCCGATTGTAGTAAGTTTGACTTGGGGAAACTCGTCTCAGGGGAGGCTATCGACGTTTCCGAGTTCGGGTGGGAGAGGGGTCTGAAGAGGCTCGGCTTGCTGGGAGCCACGGGCAAGAGGCCCCGCTGTACGGGCGAGGGAACGGGGGAGAGTTCCGCCAGCCATTGTGGTGAGCCTTTTTTCCTGGGTTTGTCCATATGCGCCTTAGGCATATATTTTTTTTGAGTTGTTGTTTTCCTTTGCTCTGAGTGGTTGTTGTTCTCCTGTTTTTGGCAGGGGGGTATGTCTTCTTCCGGTGATGCTGGTGAGGGGAAGGGGATCGCGGCGGTGGTGAAGGGTCTCGTGAGCCGCAAGAAGATTCCCTCTGATTTTATGGCCGCGGCCAGGTTGGGCCGGTCGCAAACGAGGCTTCCGGCATCCGTGCCGTCCAGCTCCTCTGGTCGAACGGTCGGAGAAAAGGGCACGGCTAGGTCTTCTCCCCCGGAGTCGGAGCCTCCCACCAAGAAGGTTGCCCTTCCTGGCACTAATCAAGGGAAAACCAGCCGTGCGGCCTGTCCTCCTGCCTTTACGGAGGATATGCCGAGTCGGCTGGAGGGAGCGGTTATGACCAAACTGCTTCTGGAGCGGATGGAGCTTTCGTCGCAGTGTTTTCAGGCTCGGGGAGAGCTGTTTAAACCTGATTGGAAGATTGGCGCCAAGGACGGTGTCCTTACGAATCCCCGGGTCGGGGTGGAGCTGGGCGTGACAACCACCCTTTCTGGCGATGAGGCCGAGTTAGAAGGCTTCGACCGCAGGGCCCTGGGGGCTCAGTATTTTCATTCGACAGCTTGCGTAAGTACCGGGTGGCCGGTTTTCCGGCTTGTACTTTCCCTTTTGTTGCCTTTGAGACCGTAGGCGGAGATTTCCTAACGGTTTGCTTTTTGCAGTCCCAAAGTTATGCCAGGAAGATGGTGCAGTACCTGCTCGAGGATGAGTCTGAGATGGGTGCCTTCGAGGAGCGAGTTCGAAAACTGAGCGAGGACTTAGGGAAGGCCCAAGCAGAAAAGGTGGCGCTTGAGGATACTGTTGTTCAGCTTCGGGCGGACCTCCGGCAGACGATGGATGGGAGAGCCGTGCGGAAGATAAATTGGTGGAGACTTGACGGAAGCACGCTGAGGAGCTGGCGAAGGCGCGGGAGGAATGGCGAGATTCTAAAAAGTTTTTTAAAGCCGCGGCCGCGTTCAGCGTGGATATTGAGATAGATGCCTTTGTTGAATGCCGGCGGCGTGTTCGTGAAGTCGATGCTTCCTTTCCTTTCGAGAAGTTGATGCACGAGGCCGAGGAAATTAATCCGGAGGACCTTTTGCTGGCACCAGTGGAGATACCGGAGCCAGTTGTAGACACCCCATTTTGTTTTGTTTTAATCAACAAATAAATTAGTGTGTTAAATCCATGTGAGAACCCCCTCTATCATTGATTTATATGTTTTAGGTCATTAATATCTTGATCTGACTTTACGGATCATCAATCGGGACAAAATAAGCTAGGGTCACTTCATAGCCCGGACCCTGATTCCATTCCGAGACCCGATTTCCGTAAATCGTTAGATCAATGGCAGATCTTGACCTGGGTCTAACCATCCAAAACCACCTAACCTCTCCTCTCATCCTAACCATCCAAACCTCACCTAACCTCACCTAACCTCTCCTCTCATCCTAACCATCCAAACCTCACCTAACCTCACCTAACCTCACCTAACCTTACCTAACCCCACCTAACCTTACCTAACCTCATCCTCTCATCCTAACCATCCAAAACCACCTAACCTCACCTAACCTCCTATCCCATTCTCCTATAAATACCCTCTCATCCCACCATCCAAGAGGAGAAGAAAAAAGAACCCCTCTCTTAGAAAATTCATCCCTCTCCCTCATCTCTTCAAGGGTTCGGCCATCCTTGCCGGATCGGGTGATTTTATACGTTGGGTGATATATATCAAAAGCAGTCATTATCAAGCAAGGAATCATCTTCAAGGAATTAACATCAAAGAAAAATCAAACACAAAGTGGGTTTCCAAAGAGGTAGGCATTTATTTCAATTCTATGTAGGGTCTGTTTTCATGCATATCTTTTACTTTAAAAGAAAAACCATGTTAGGAAGCATGTAGGGTTCGTTTTCCCCCTGGTTAGCCTCTGGTTAGACCCTGGTTGCACCCAGGTTCGCTGCTGGTTGCACCCAGGTTCGATGCTGGTTGCACCCTGGTTCCCTACTGATTCGCACCCTGGTTCCCCTGCTGGTTGCACCCTGGTTCCCTACTGGTTGCACCCTGGTTCCCTGCTGGTTGCACCCTGGTTCCCTACTGGTTCGCACCCTGGTTCGATATTGGTTCGCACCCTGGTTCCCTGCTGGTTCGCACTCTGGTTAGACCCTGGTTGCACCCAGGTTCGCTGCTGGTTGCACCCAGGTTCCCTCCTGGTTGCACCCTGGTTCCCCTGCTGGTTCGCACCCTGGTTCCCTGCTGGTTCGCACCCAGGTTCGCTGCTGGTTGCACCCAGGTTCCCTGCTGGTTGCACCCTGGTTCCCCTGCTGGTTCGCACCCTGGTTCCCTGCTGGTTCGCACCCTGGTGCACCCTGGTCCGCACCCTGGTTTGTACCCTGCTTCCTCCTAGTTAGACCATGGCTAGTCTCGGGTTTGCTCCTAACTTAGACCTGACTCACTTGACCCTAACCATTAACCCAATCCAACCAAGTCATATCCCAACACAATCCGAGTCGCATGTCTGAATCCATTTGGCCAAATCTCATAAGCCCGCCCACTTTGAATTCCGAAAATTCAAACCCTTGATGATTCCTATATGCTCAATTCTTTGATGCAAATTCCCAATTCCAAAATCCCATTGCTAGATCAATGTTTCTGAATCTCAAGTCCAATGCTCAAATGCAAACCCGATTCCAGATACAAATACCAATTCTGTCTTCCAAAATCCAAGCAACCTCCCCAGCGGAACTACGTGTGGCTTGATCCCCATCGCGGGGTACGTAGGCAATTTGGCACTCCCAAGTTCAGTCGCACCTTTCTCTATCTTTCCCATTCCCTCACACTATTCATCATCTCGATTCATCTCGTGTCTCTCGGAACCATTGGATTATGGTTTCCGTCGTAAGAACCCTTAGAGCCCAATTTAGGAACAATGGTGTCGTGTCGTGTTGTGTCCTAAGTTTTAGGGAGTCCTAGAGTTAGGAGTCCAGCCTCATCACGGACGTTTGCTATGTATAGCAACCGGGCCATAGGTCTAGTTACACTAGTCACCCAATCTTTCCCTAGGACAAGCCTAGTAAACTAGGATGTAGGCAAACCTGCATTAGTCTAAGGGACCATTTGCATTTAGATGAGAATCATATAGCATCTTAGATGAAATCCTAAGATAATAAAATCCTCAACTTGAATTAAATAACTTCTCCTAAAACTGTTGAAACAGTCAATCCCGTCTAGGTCGGTGTCCTAGTTGAGTTAGGCATAAGTAGCTTAGCTTAGGTGCACCGAACTACGTCGACTCTGATCCCAGTAAGGCTTGGGTACGTAGGCAGCTTGGATGTCTGATGGCATACCACCCGCGAGTCGGCACCACAAACAAATTGTGGTGTTTTGTATATTAATTTTCTTGTAAATGCTTAATCAAATCACTTAGGACTTTCCATGAAATTAGAATTTTAGGAGAACTTTCACTTAGATTGAATCCAGACAAATTAATAAATCAAGATACACATTTAGGATTCACATTGAAATTAGATCATAGGATGCATGTCACTTAGTTCGCACATTAACATAGAGTTGAATGAGCCATTTAAAATAAATTTAAAAGAGTTAGCTTTTGGAATCGAAGACCGATTATCGGGCAAGAATGGTGCATGTGGTGGATAACTCCCCATACCTTCCATTCTCGTAACCAGGTAGCGAGTCTAGATTTCTGGTTAATTATGGGTCCTAGATCCCACATCTAGGTGGCGACTCTGTCAGTCTCTTTCGTGTGGAATTCGGATTGCCTTAGTGATCCCAAGTCCACAGGAAAGACGAATTCAAATCAATATTAAAATGCACACGCCAATCGCGTGGGAACGAGAGACCAAAGGAGAGCGCGCGGCGGCTCGCGCCCCACGCCCCTCTCGCGGGATCATGTCCCACACCAGTCGGGGATCAGGTGGTTGCCTCGGAAGTCCCTATTGTTACCGAGACCTCTGCGGATGCTCTGTAATAACATTTGAACTATGTATACTTTTTCCCTTCTTTTTTTCTTATATATGATGCGCCGCAGGCTCTTTGAGCTTTCGGTATTGCTCTTCGGGCCATTTAAGTTGTGATCTTTGTTGGCGAGGGTACTCCTAGTGCACCCCGTAGGGCGTCTTTTTTGTGGAAGGACTATCTTCCCCTCGAGTGATCAGTTCGGGGTTAATAGGTCCCTCCTGCCCTTTAAGGGGACGTCTTTTCTTCATGGGGAGCGTTTTAGGGTATGTTCGGGAGGATCAGCCCAGATGCTACCTCTGTCCCACTCCCTGTCTTTTTCCGGCCCTTTATTTATCGTGGGCCGGAAAGTAGAGATACACACATGGCTTCAGATAGAAATGCCATTTCATTGATTTATCGTGTGGAATACATGTCTTTGTTTCTGGAAATGACAAAAGGAGAACAAGCAAAACATACGTATATCTTAAAAGAAAAACACGGGCCTTACCCTACCTTCTCATTGGTAAAATTCTCGGAGGTTATCCATGCTCCAACTTCGAGGGACTGGGGTCCCGTCGAGGCGCTCTAGCTGATAGGCCCCGGGGCGGAGCGCTCGAACGACCCTGTAGGGTCCTTCCCATTTCGGCGCGAGTTTTCCGGTATTGCGGGGGTCGGATGCCTCCGCTCGTCACAGTACTAGGTCGCCGGGTTTTACTGTGCGCTTTCTTACTCGGGCGTTGTAGTACCGTGCCACCGTTTGCTGATAGGAGGCCGTTCGGAGGAGGGTTTGCTCTCTTTTCTCGAGCACGAGATCGAGAGTGTTCCGGAGGAGCTCGGAATTTCCCTGTTCGTCATAATTCTCCGTGCGGAAGCTGGAGAGGACGATTTCCAACGGGATGACTGCTTCGGCCCCGAAAGTTAAACTAAAAGGGGACTCCCCGGTTGTGGTCCGCGGCGTCGTTCGATAGGCCCAGAGGACGTTAGGGAGCGCTTCTACCCAGTTTTTCCCAGCTTCTCCCAATCGCTTCTTGAGGCTCTGGAGCAAGATCCTGTTGGTTACCTCCACCTGCCCGTTAGCCTATGGGTGTGCTACGGAGGCGAAACGGTGTTCGATGCTTAGGTTATCGCAGAATCTGCCGAATTCAGCACTTGCGAACTAGGGACCGTTGTCCGTTACAAGTATCCTCGGAATGCCGAAGCAGCAGACCACATCGTGATAGAAAAACTTCTCCGTTGCTTTCGAATTGGGCTTTGCCACGGCTTTAACTTCGACCCATTTGGTGAAGTAGTTGATGGCGACGTACAACATTGTATGCCCCCCGGAGGCTTTTGGGAATGGTCCGAGCAGGTCCATGCCCCACATGGCGAAAGGCAGGGGCCCCGCCATCGCGGTGTATGGTGTGGCCGGTTGACGGGGGGTGGTTGCGTACCTCTGGCACGGGCTGCATTTCTTGACGAACTCCTTGGCGTCCCTGAGGATCGTAGGCCAAAAGTAGCCGTGCCTTACGATTTTCTGAGCTAGGATCCTGCCGCCTCCGTGGTCTCCGCAGATTCATTCGTGTACCTCTCGTAGTGCGTATTCTGATTCGGAGGGTACCAGGCATCGGAGGTACGGCCATGTGTATGATTGCTTGTATAGCCTGGGTCCGTGGACTACGTAGTGGGCAGCTCTTGCGGTTAGGCGCCGAGCTTCCAGCTTGTCTTCGGGTAGCACCCCGTCTTTCAAGTACCGCATGATGGGGTCCATCCAGTTTGGTCCTGGCGAAATTTCCAGGACTTGTACCTCGTCGATGCTGGGGTGGGGTAGTTTCTCGGTGAGCACGGTGCCGAAGTCATGGGTTTCTTCGGAGGCCATTTTTGACAATGCGTCCGCTCGATTGTTCATGTCTCGCGGTACCTGGAAGATTTCAACTTTTCCCATTCTCTGCAGCTTTTCTTTTACTTTCTGGAGGTATCGCTTCATCTTGGGACCCTTGGCCTCGTATGCCCCGTTTACTTGATTGACGACGAGCTGGGAATCGCTGTAGACTTTTAACATTCATGCGCCAAGCTCCGTGGCTAGGCTCAGCCCCGGGAGTAAGGCCTCGTATTTAGCCTCGTTGTTGGAGGTTTTGAAATCCAGCCGGAGGGCGTATTCTAGTGTGAATCCTTCGGGGCTGTGGAGGACCACTCCCGCCCCGTGCCCTATTTTACTTGCTGAGCCGTCAATGTGCAGGGTCCAGTGAATCTCGTCGCTTTGTTCCGCTGAGTCTGGCCTCATGTCTTCGCGAGCCGTCTGTTCGGTGGGGCCCCTGTCACTTTCCGTTGTTGCTGGTTCCGTGGCAGGGGCTGTAGATTCCACTATAAAATTGGCGAGGGCCTGGGATTTATTGGCCGGCCTCGGTCGGACCTGGATGTCGAACTCTCCCAACTCGACGGGCCCAGCTTACCATCCTGCCCGAGGTCTCCGGTTTTTGGAGAATTCTCCTCAAAGGCTGATCAGTGAGAAGCACTATGGGGTGGGCCTGGAAGTAGCGGCGAGTTTCCGGGCGGCACTAACGACTGCGAGGGCGAATTTCTCTATGTTTAAATACCGGACTTCCGCACCTTGGAGAGTCTTGCTGACATAGTACACCGGGTATTCCTTCTTGTCGCTTTGTTTGGCCAGTACCGAACTTACCACCGTGGGGCTGATGGCCAGATACAAAAATAGTTCTTCCCCCGGCTCGGGTTTGGCGAGTACGAGCGGTGTCTGGAGGTACTGTTTCAAGGCGTCGAAGGCTTCTTGGCAGGCCGGGGTCCATTCAAATTCTCGTATGTTTTTCAGCTGTTTGAAGAAGGGCTGACATTTCTCCGCCGACTTGGGCATGAAACGGCAGAGGGCGGTGATTCGCCCTGCGAGCCTCTGCACTTCTACCGCTGTTGTCGGGGGCTCCATGTCCAAGGTGGCCTGGATTTTTTCGGGGTTGGCCTCGATACCTCTCTGACTAACCATAAACCCTAAGAACTTCCCGGAAGTCACCCCGAAGGCGCATTTTGCGGGGTTCAGTTTCATCCGGGCCCATCTTAGGGTGTTAAAGGTTTCTTGAAGGTCGGAGATATGTTTGGAGGCTTCCAAGCTTTTCACCAGCATGTCATCAACATAGACCTCCACGTTCCTTCCGATTTGTGCTCGGAATAGCTTGTTTACGAGCCGCTGGTAGGTGGCGCCCGCGTTCTTTAACCTGAAGAGCATCACGGTGTAACAGTAGACGCTCTGATCGGTAATGACCGTTGTTTTTGGGATGTCCGATTCGTGCATCTTCACCTGATTGTAACCCGAGAAGGCGTCCAAGAAGGTGAGGAGCTCGTGCCCGGATGTGGCGTCGATGAGTTGGTCAATGCACGGGAGGGGGTAGGGGTCCTTTGGGCAAGCCGGGTTTAGGTGTGTGAACTCTATACAGGCCCTCCACCCCCCATTGGCTTTTTTTACCATAACCACATTTGACAGCCATTCGGGGTACCGGATCTCTCTGATAAATCCGGCTTGTAGCAGTTTTTCCACTTCAGCTTTTATGTGAGTCTGGCGTTCTATCGCGAAGTTCCTCTTTTTCTGTCAGACGGGTTTGAGGGTTGAGTTCACGTTTAATCTGTGAACAGCCAATTCCTTTGGTATCCCGGGCATGTCCTTAGCAGACCATGCGAATATGTCTTTGTTGGCTCTGAGGAAGTCGATCATTTGGTCTCGCAAGGTGCCTTTCAGCAGGGAACTGATCCGGACTTGTTTCTCTGGCTGATCGTGGTCTATGGGGATGGAGTCTAGCTCCTCGGCAGACTCTCCTCTGATTGTGCAGGCCCGCTCCCGGGGGTCTTCACTCCCGATCGTGAAGTTTTCGGCCGGGGCGTTGCTTCCTCTTAGGCTTGCCGCATAGCACTAGCGTGCTATCATCTGCTGCCCCCGGACTTCCCCCACCCCGGTTTGAGTGGGGAATTTCATCTTGAGGTGGGGGGTGGAGACTACCGCTCCCAAGTCTCTTAGAGCGGGGCGCCCTATAATGGCGTCGTAGGTGAACGATATGTCTACGACCATGAAGGTGGTCAGGATGGTTTTTTGGAGGGGGTACGTCCCAAAGGTCACGGGTAAGTCGATCTTGCCGTTGACCCGTACGGACGCACCGGAGAACCCGTAGATGGAATACTCCGCGGGTCCCAGCCTCTCTTTGCCCAATTTCATCTCTTCGAAAGTTTCGAGGTGTAACACATTGACGGAGCTCCCCGTGTCAACCAGGATTTTTCCTATGTCGAAGTTGGCGACGACTAGCCTGACGACCAGTGCATCGTCGTGCGGCACTTGTAGTCTGTCGAGGTCTTCGTGGGAGAAAGTGATGATCTGGTCTTCACGGGGCGGATCTATTCAGGCCTTTTTGGAAGGCATTTCCATGGAAAACACCCGCTCTGCGTACGCCCGCCGACCAGCTGTCGTTGGCCCTCCCGCCGCCGGCCCGCCAGTGATGATATTGATTTTCCCGATAATGGTGGGCGGTTGTTCGCGGGCGGTGGCGGCTACTGGACCGGCGCCTGCTGTGCGACTGGCATTTGCCTCTGGGTTCGTCGAATGGACGATGGGCCTCGCGTGAGTTCTCGCCAGGGCTCCTAAGGTATTGATTTAGGTGCCCTTCCTCGGCTAGCTTTTCTAGGCGGAGGTGGAAACAATGGTTCGTTTCGTGGCCATGGTCCCCATGGAACTCGCAGAATTTTCTTGCGGATCGCTTCTTCGGGTCCGTGGCCATTTTCTTGGGGGGGGTTCAGGAGACCCTGATCTCTGATAGCTAGTAGAACGTGGGAGAGGGGAACCTTTAGTGGGGCGCTTCCCAGTCTTTCAAAGACGGGGACGGGGTTCCGGCTCATTTGTCTTCCTTCGGCTCGTGGCCTCATGGTCCTTCGGCCGTCGTTGTTTTTTCTTTCATCGGGGCCGGGCTGATTCTGCTCTCGGGCGCAGGCTTCTTCTGCTCGTACGAACTTGTCAGCCTTGGATTCAAGTTCCTGCAGGTCCCATGGTGGCTTGAGGGTAAGATGTAGCTTAAGATTCGGGTTGGTGGTGGCATGCTTTAGTGTTGCGACCGCTATTTGGACGTCCATGTTAGAAAGCTGGGCCAATTCGGCGTTGAATTTTAACATGAAGTCTCTTAGGGTCTCGTTTCTTCCTTACCGGAGGGCTAAGAGAGCGTCCGTTGGGTCGTGGCGGAGGCGGTTGTTGGCGAACCTCGCGCTGAACTTCCTTCCGAATTCGTGGAAGGATGCGATGGAGTCGGGCTCCAATCTCATGTACCAATCATTAGCGGTTTTTCTTAACAGGGAGGCGAAGGCTCTGCACATGAATCCGTCTGACGCGCCCCGGAGTGTCATTACCCTTTTGAAAGTTTGGAGGAACTCGAGGGGGTCTGTACTTCCATCGTATAGACCGAAACGGGAGAGGTCTATTCCTGCTTCTGCTGGGGTCTTCAAGACCTCCAAGGTGAATGGGGATGCCGTTTCCCTCTCCCATTCGTCAAGGATGCCGTGGGCATAAGGCTTCTTCATTTCCAGTTTTACCTCTCGGATTTGCCTTTGCAGGTCGGCTATGGGGTCCATACTGGGAGGTTACGCTGAGGTTGCTACCCCCTCCGCCCGAGCTAGGGGTGGTTCCTGGAAACGAGCAGCCAGGGCAGGGGGAGCACGGCTTAGCGTAGCTTGCTTCCCGCTGTCTCGCTGGTGTCCGCTAGTGGTGGGGAGCAAAGGGCTATTTGTCGATGGGGACGGCGTCCAACGGGTTGGTGCTCGCCCTCGCCGGGGATGGCGTTCCCCTGGCTGCTCTTCGTCACCTTCGTCGTAGGCTTCCGTCTGGTCCTGCATTGTCGGAGGCCTCCCCGGGGCCGGGGGTTCCGGTGGGGGTAAGCATTGGAGCAGTTCTTGGCGGAGTTCGTTGAACATTTCCATGGTGGGAACCATCTGCGGTGTGCTGGAGGAGGGCAGGTGTCAGCCCGAGAGCAGTGAGTTAGGCTCTCGGGAGCTTGAGGTGTGGGTTTGTGCGCGTTGAGCCTGGCTCCTGGTCATTACCCCTATTTCTTGCTGTTGGGTGTGGTTTCTCATCACCATAAGGCATTCAGTACTCGACGAGTCCCACGGATGGCGCCAATATGATGGCCTCTGAATCTGGGTCTGCGATCGCGTGGTCGGTAGAGGGCCTCTGCGAGGTCTGCAATCACCAACAAAGGGGGTCAGGGGGTCCGGGGTGGGTCCCGGACGACCACTTCGACACCCAAGTCAGATCCTTCGACCAATCAATATAAAGGACAGCGAGAAGGGGAGGGGGTTTGATCAGGGTTACCAGGATCACAACGCGGGTTCTTTTCTGGGTGTGAATGAGTGGGTCGGAGGGGACTAGCAGGGAGAATAGGATTGAGTTCCTAGTCTCCTCTGTTGTTGCCTCGCCTCTTTCTCCGGTTGTTCTGCGGGAGCTGATAAAAGGGGAAGTCTCTCCAAAAAAATGTGGATTGCTCTATTTTTCCCTTCTCTTCCTTTTAAAGGGATGTGCGCGGGCCTTTTCATCATTATGGAGAGAAAACCTTCCTTTGCAGGATTGGGCCGTTCCCCTGCTCCGCCGGTGTGGCACCCGATCCGAGAGAGGCGGGGGGACGAGCCCCCAGACGGTCTCTAGATCATCCACGTGAAGGAGAGCTCCACCAAGGAACTCTCGAAAGAGTGCCCCTCACAGCATGAGTGGCGATGTAAAGTGAGATACCTCTCGATTCAGGGACTAGCCCGGATTCGAGGCGTACCTTAAACAAAGAAAGAGTCGCCATCCAAGAAAGTAGGCCCTGGATCCCATGCTGTGCTCTGTCGCAACAGATAACCAGAGATACAAAAGGTCTGTGCCTGATGACGAATGGGGAAGGGGTTAGACGCCCCCAATTCGCCCAAGTGCAAGCACCTGGGTCTCCTATGCCATTTATTATTAACTTTGAAGAATTTTTGGGCGAAAATCATGCGAAATGGGAACGAATATCCCCGAGATAACGTCTAGCTAATCATGCATGTCTTGAGGATGAATAAGAAGCACACACAAAATAAATGAAAGACATGTCACCTAAGAATAGCTAGGTTATGAGTGCCATGCCTAATTGGCGTCTAAGTTCTGATGGGCAAACACATGCATGCTAAAGCTAAAGGTATAGGGTCTGTACATGAGAGTAAGAAAACACAGCAAAACATACAATATGACAAACCCTAGACTCTAATGCGATACTTGACTCAGACCAAGATGGCCATCCATCCTGGCTGCACTACGTATCCCGGCCTCGGGAAGAATCAGAGTCAACGTAGTTCGATGACCTATGCTAAACTACAATGCCTAACCTTCTAAGACCGCTATCCTAGACTCGATCAACTAGACCTGACTAGTTTTTAAAGCTTCTTGCGCCATTACTTAAGTTCAAGTGAATGGTAATTTTTAGGACTCCCTATATGCCCTAACTAATGCAAGTGGGCCCTACACCCTATGTGTGACTAGGCTGTGTGTCCTAAGAAAAATCATGGGCTATCTAAGCGCATTCTAGTCTAACCATCGGCTCGACTAAGTGTCTAACTGACCACGACTCGAGGCCTCTTAACTCTGAGGACACTCACACGACAAGACTCAGCATATCAACACAAACAGGACAGACTCCTAACTCTAAGACACCCCAAACGCCTAGGACAGACTCCTAACTCTATGGGAAGATCTTTTGAAAATTGCTGGTAAGGTTATTTTGAAGAATTTTTGTAGTTTTGGAAGGCTTGAAAGGTTTTGAAGCTTATAGAAGTTGTGAAAGTTGTGAAAGTTGTGAAAGTTGTGAAATTTGTGAAATTTGTGACTGAACTCGGGATGCCAGCTGCAAGCCCGAGCTGCCTACGTACCCCTCAGCTAGGGATCAAGCCATCCATAGTTCGGACTGAATTTCCTAACTACTCCTAATGACTCAAGATTTTTGAGATTTTTGGTTTTTCAGATTTTTTTGAGTTTTGACTTAAGAGGACAGAATCCTATCATCATAAGGGTAGGACAAACTCCCGATATCCCGCAAAGGTTGGACAGCATCCTATGCTTTGCGGGGAAAAAAGACAGAATCACGACTCTGCAAGGGTTGGACAGCATCCTATACCTTGCAAGAGTGGATAAAAAATCACATGACTTGATAAGAGGTTGGACAGAATTCTAACCCCTATGATGATAAGACGGACTCCTGGAAGACTGACTCTCTAGCTAAGGACAGATTCATATGCCAAAAGACTGGCTCCGAAACTAGTTACTCTAAGAGGGAGGTGCTAATGAGACAAGGCATGTCTCTTAGAAGAAAAAAGAGACAAAGAAGGGGGTTAGTGAGACTAGGCAAGTCTCCTAGAAGAGAGAACACTATGAACAAAGAGACAAAGCCTGTCTCCAAAAGGTTTGACTTTTCTGCTGAGACATAGCTTGTCTCCCTGAAGGTGAGACATTTCATGCTGAGACATAGCTTGTCTCCCTAAAAAGGCTCTAGATAACTCTTTCATTGCCCTTGCAATGAATGGGTTTCTAATGTACAAGGGATACACACCTAAAAGACTGGGCAAGTCTTTTAAGTAAATAGGGGAGTGCTACTTGGACTGAGCAAGTCCCCTAATGATGGGCTTGGGCTAACGCCTTCATCGCCCTTGCCTTGAAATGACAGGGAATCTAATGCCTAAAAGGGATGTTTAAAAGACTTAGAGAGTCTCCTAAAATGAAGAAAGAGAAATGGGTAAAGGTTAAGATCCAGGTGAGGAATGACACATTGCTCCTATCCTTCCCAAGTTGTAGGATATTTGCATCTAATATTCATCAAGTGTGATGCGCTTGATCAACAATAAGTTGCCAAATAAAATCCAATTTGGGTTTGGGGTCTAGAGAAATCAAGTACACAATTGGGAAATTCAGAAACCTATTTAATTCACAAAACAAGTACAAAGCTTTTGGGTAAATAACAGGTTCGGTATGTCATCTGAACCAGTCATGGGTAATACCAAATCAAAGGTGTTTAAAGCTAGAGGAATTGCTCATGCACCACAAAAATTATCTTGACTGTGAATTTACACAAACTAGGCATTTTACATGTCTTAGCATTAGTGAGAAGAACACGGGAACCATATACCCACACAGCACAAGGATTCCTAGATTAAAGACAATGCCTCTATGTTCACTCAAAACACATTAGGGTGGCAGAAAATTGGAGGAACACCTTAGTTAAAATGCGACCTGGTCTCATCTCAAATGTAAGCCACAAGGACTCCAATCGAAACTCATATTATAAGCGAATTCAAAAATTGTACATATACAACACCTGAACACACATCATCATATACCACTAACCCAAAGCAAAATGAGAAGAATGGACAACTTTTGTTACTACCCTTTCAAACAACATTGAAACTGAAGGTGGGATGTAATTGGTGACAAGATTCCGACCTTGTTTTCCCATTTGGGTCCAAATTCCATGGCTAAGAATTAAAGGAAAATCAAATTTATCAAATCCTTTTATTCTTAATCTGAGTTTTTCTTATTTTTAGCAAATCACATTAGCAAAAATCCCCACACTAATTCCACAAATCACCAAACGATGGCTTCCCATGAAAATCTTTTTATAGAAAAACATCATTGATAATGGCAAATAAATCGGATTTTCAAGAAAGAAAGCTCACGGAAGACTATACTAACCATCGCATATATATCAGAGCAAAGAGATATCAAATGAACAATCAGTGAAGAGCTAAAAAAAATAAAAAAATAATAATAATAAAATAAAATATAAAAAATGAGATGATTTTTTTACCCCTTTAAAACCTTCTCCTTACAGTAGCTGAGCGGGCTACGAATGAAGCCTCTTTCTCCTCCTCTTGTTCTCCCTGTTAGAATTTATTCCAAATGAAAACCCCTACTCCTTTCTTCCACTTCACATACCCTAAAACCACAACCCCCTTTTCTTTTCTTTTTCGCCAAAAACCCTAATTATTCCCTTAGATCTGATGAGAAAGGAACTCGAAATAGAGATCGCGGCCAAAGGATGAAAATCGGCCGGAGCTTCAGCAATGTCACCGGAGAAGATGGAGATCTTCTCCTCTCTCTCTCTCTCTCTCTCTCTCTCTCTCTCTCTCTCTCTCTCTCTCTCTCTCTCTCTCTGAGTGAGAAGACTTCAGATTTGTAGGGTCTGTTTGGAGTTGCAGGGAGTGAGAGTCGGAAATGGCTCACCGGAGATGGGGTGAGCTTGCCGAATTCCGGCTGGTGTTCGAGCTCCTACGGTGGTTGAGATGGTCGGATTCAAGGTGGGAGTGGAGGTGGTGGTTGGGCGAATGGTGGAGGTGGGTTTTCAAAAATGGGTTTTGGGTTTGCAGAAAAAATGGTGGTAGATGGAAAATGGGTTTGCAGAAAAAAAAAAAAAAAAAAAAAAAGGGGTGGATGGAAATGGAGATGAGGGTTTTCGGAGTGGTGGTTCGGTGGAGAAGAGGGGGATGGTGGCTGAGAATGGGCCGGCCGGATTTTGGATTTTTCGAAGTGGGTTTGGTCTCAAGAATGGGTTTTGGGGTGGTAGAGAAGGTGGCTGGGTGGAGAAGAAATGGGGGTTGTGGATGGGGGTTTGGAGAAGATGAAGAGGCCGAGATGGAGGCGGCTTGGCCGGAGGGAAGGTGGTGGGCGGCGGCTCTTTCTCCCTCTCTCTGTTTACAGGTGAAGGTGGGGGGTGTGGTAAGGAGGAGAAGAAGGTGGACGGATTCAAGGTGGGAGTGGGGGTGGCGGTCGGTCGGAAATGGCTGGCCGGAGATGGAAGGGGTTTGTGGATTTCCCTCTTCTCTGCCTCCCTCTCTCTCTCTCTCTGCTTTTTTTTTCTTGATTTTTTCTCTTGCAAAGATGAGGCTCCCTCCCCCTTCGAGAAACCCTAGTCTTGACACATATAGAGGGAAATGAAGATTTTCTCCCCCCCCCTCCCCCCCCCATCCTCCATGGACAGCCCCTCCTAATGCATTTAGGCTTATTCCTTTGGTGAACAGGGGGATCCGAGTAGAAAACTGGGGCAAAAATAAAGGAAAAGATTCTCCTCTCCCTACTCAATCCTAGCCTTTTGATTTATCCAACGGCTCTTAGAGATTGCTTACACCTTAAGTATTATCAGAATTCCAAAAATGCCCTTCTAAAGATGACAAATCACCATTTTACCAACAAAAATATCTTGCCTTTTATGAAAAAAGGAGGGCGATATCTACACAACCAAGCTTTGATAATTCACCCTACCACAACCCAACTTTGATTATTGCACACACTTCGCCTGTCTTATTCTACATTTTTCGCCCGATTGCTATGAAATTTTGCAGGGGTATCCCTGAGAATACTAACAACCTCCTCGGGAATTTGTACACAGGAATACGCACAATAAGATGCCCAAAACCCGAGCCTTCTTCTCATTTTGGGCCCAGTCCCTCAGGAATTTTTGAGATTAATTTCGGAATATTTTGGGACTCGGAATTTGGGAATTTTATTGAATTTTTGAAGTTCTTATTCAATTTTGGGGACTTTAGGGCCTTGTCAAAAAGGGGTGTCTACAGCCGGCGCGCGTGGCTTTGCCGGATATTTCCTTCCATAACTTGTGATGATGAGGCCTGGACGGCGAGAGAGCGACACGTGTCGTGATCGTATGGTCTTGCTGTTTCCCCACGCCTTTCTTCATGATGGTTTAGGCCTTATTTGTGCATGGGCGACACGTGGCGATTTCTGAGGGCGACGCCGTATTTGTGTCCCATCACCAAGCTCCTCAATTCAAAAGGCTTCTGTCACCTTTGTCCTCACTGAGTTTTTCTACACATGCCTTCACAGATATCGAGGCCCAGATTCCATTAAGGTCTCAGACGAATTCCGTTTCGAAACGATAACTGATGGCATGCAATTTTCCGAAGAAGACACAACACAAGATCTTTGGACGCTCTGTGTTTCCACACAGAAGAAGTGCCTTATTCCATTCCGTAATCTTGTAACAAAATTGAATCAGTCACCAAACGTTCCTCGGCTCAGTTGCATAGTTTTCGATGGTGTCATGACCTTCACTCTACGAGTTGCAGAAGAATGTGGCATCCCTGGTGTCCGGTTTTGGCCAACCGGAGCTTGTAGTCTCATGGGTTTCATCCATATTCCAATGATGATCGAAAGAGAGCTCCTTCCGCTAAAAGGTAGTAACGTGTGATGATTTTGCCTTGTTGGTCTTAAAAACTCAGCGAATTTCATACACTTTTGGATCATAGTTAAGAAACTTTGCTTGAGTCAACTCGAAGAAGAAACTTCGAGCTAGAAAAGAACTTGCGCACATATATTTTTCAATTAATAAATACAAGATGCAAGTTGCAGTGGTTTGGTTCATTTTGAAGTATTAATGATTAAATAACCATTCAAAAATAAATGATTAAATGACACCAACTCTAACTGCTTAAGCTTTTTGAGTAATTGGTTGTTTCACACATTCTACAGTAAAAGAGGTCATGGGCGTAAGATCCTATGTGGGCATTCATTGATTAAGATTGACGGTCTATATTGAAGAATGAGATTAAGAGTGAAATAACTGGAGTTACCGATTGACCATAGTGATAAGTAAAAGGTATAGGGGTAATCAGTGCCTCACATTCCTATTGGGGCCTCACATTCCTATTGAGACATGGATGGTTAGTGAGTTTCCCAATTCACATACATCAATTAAGTGTGGATAGTGTAGATAGTTAAACAAATTAAGCCAAATAGAGTGCCATTGGGGTGGAACTCTAGGGTGTCATTTTCTATAAATATAAGGTTGGTCTATGTTGTCTTCTAACTTGACCAAAGGAGATCTCTCTCACTAGAGATCAAGTAGACCAGAGAGAAAGTGGAAGATCCAGCCTGGTCAATCACCGCCATGGCCGATCAACATAAGTTTTGTCACGCCCCGAACCCGAGATCCAGCTTCCGGCCTGCGCGACAGCCGCCGCACGCCCATATATAGGGTTGCCCCCACAAGCATGTGAGGCTCCATCACAACCAACTATTCTCAATATTCAGAGCGACTAATAAATGTGCAAATTTTAGTCTCAAATAAAGCTCAAATGAAATACATATATAAGTCCATAAGTCTAAATCCACACAATTCTTATTCGACGACGATCACCTTAAAAAAGTAACAAAAGTCTCTAACTGGAATAATGAAAGAAAGCAAGAAATCTCCTAAGCTCCAATCCAAGTGCCTGATCTCAGCAAGTCTACTGCCGTTCCTCTGTATCTGAAAATTGTTAAACCACATAATGAGCTAACAGCTCAGCCGGTTTTCCAAATCCAAGCCAGCTAATAGGAAAACGAAAACAATGCTTGTGCGGAAAAGAAGTAACATGCCATAGAAATTTAGCCAATGCAGAAATTGATAGAAAGTAAGAAAATCGTTTCTACGTAAGCTACATAAGAAAAATACATTCTTTTACTAATAACGGTTCCAACCACTTCAGTTATGCAATTTTCCGCTTTGAAATTAATGACAAATAATATATATTTTCAACCACTTGGTTTTGTAGTTTTTCATTTAGAAAATAAATACTTAACAATCTTCTCTGTGGTAAATTTCCAACCTTATTGGCAAGTAGCGTAACCCAAGGCGAACACTCGTTCGTAGGACTCACAGGTCCTAAAGAGCGTGATACGTACCTAGATGGATCCCACTTACTGGAATAGATTAATTAGATATTTTAGTGAATAAGATCATATCTTGATATATTTAGTAGTTAGGTTAGATTAGGATAGTTTCTAGTTAGCTATTTCTATTCTTATAATAAGATCTTTCTAGATCTTTCTATGTTTATCATTTTCTATGTTTATCATTAAGTGCTTTATATAAGCATATGTTATCACTAATGAAAATGAATGAAGAAATTATCTTAGAATTGTTTCTTTTTGCACAAAGGAGGATTGATCCTTCCCTCGAAGTGGATCAAGAGGCTGATCTTCCCTCTAAGAAGATCAATCACGTTACGAACAGATTCGGGTTCGTAACAGTGCACAATGTCACAATATCAATAGCCAGAGGACTCCCTACTGGCCGCTCGAGATCAACCTTATGGGCAAATAAACTGGACCGGTCTACGTGATCACGTCCATTGTACTCACCCACTAGCAGGTTGGGCACTAGATCCCCACCAGAGATCAACCTTACTGGCGGAATCCATTCCATACCAAGACTGTATACAAATATAGAGAAAAGCAATTTAATGTTTTCAATACCGTGCCATAAATTTTGAAGACGTTTCAAACCATTGGAGGCTCCCCCGTTCCAAACCATTGAAACCATATCATATATAGAATGCTTTTCAATAGTGTTTCATGAATTTGAGTTTCCAAAATCATGTTAGTCACAAAGATTATTTTTTTTTGTATAAATAAGGAAGCATTTTAAGACTAAAGCATTTCATGGATAATGACAATTCAACCATTTAGTATGACATGCTAAAAGATATCAGTGAGAAACCTTTCCAAAACAAGTTCCATATAATGGACTGCAAATAAAGCTTGCAACAAATCTAAGTATATGGAATATACGTAATACACTGACATAAGGTAGGATCACCTACCTTAAGCGCTATCTCAAGAAATTTCATTTGCAAGGTCAAGACCCACGAAGAAGATCTTCCTAAAGTATAGAAGAATGTAAGGTAGAGTAGGTGGCTGAAATAGAATAAAACTCTAGAGTTATATAGGACTGTTGGGGTAGAAGGTTACTCACCTCTCGTTGCAAAGACCAAGCAATAGTAGGCTTTTTCCCAGTTGAGAAGGAACGACGACAACCAATTGTGGTCGTGTCAAAGGCAACTACAAGTATGAGATGGAGGGTCCCGAGACAAAAAGCTTCCTCTTGCACTTTTCCACCAAAGACGACACAGAACTTCCAAGGTATTTCAAAACCCCAAGAAAGGAGGCTAAACAATGCAAATGAAGGGTGGATCGGAGCTGAAACAACTAGCAGTAGTGGCTGTTTGTATTGAATTAGAATCCATTGGCATTGATTTTAGGGGATGTTGTAGATGAGGGCACAACACAAGGTGGCTGCTGTCATTCAAGGAAGAGGGAAAATAATTGATGCCTTGAAAGAGAACTAATCTAGTCTCTGATATTAACTTCAATTGAGAGAAAAGACCAACAATGGTCTTTTGTCCAAAGTCAATCATCTTCATACATGCTAAGTGACTCATTTTTTCCATAAGGCTTGATTTGTAAGAAAGGCGCCTTGATCGACCATGCAACAATTAAATTTGATTTGGCAAAATATCCTTCCTTGCATATGACAAAAAGGTAAGCAATTTAATTGGGTTAGGTAACTTGCCTTCCTTGCCCATGGCCAACCCAACACACCAATCCAAATTGCCTTGCTTGCCCACCATGCTATATTTAGTTAAGAAATTAATTTATTCTTATGGCAACAAATCATGGCCACCCAAAATTCAAAGAAGGCACTAACGAATTTGGTCATTCTGTCCTACTTTCTCTTTATAAACAAGATTGATAGGGGAATATCATTCTTTACACTTTCCTTTAAGAACTTCTATTTAGGATCCTACAATACCTTACTAGTCCAATAATTATCATGGCATTTAAAAATTAAAACACTTCTAATTAAATTCCTAGTCACCGAAATTGAAATCCCTAATGAGCACAAAAATCTTATTCTTACTCTATTCAAGGTCTTTGTTTAAAAGCATAGCTACTTTTAGTAAAACATCAAATACCGGATTTTGATAATGACACCCTACTCAAAAAACTAACACTTCTAAAATTACCCTATTTTAGAGGCATGAGTTTTGGTAGGGACACTCATTTCCAAGCAAGTATTCCTAATTTCAATTTTAGTAACAACACTCATCCCAAGGAAATTAGTCATAAGTCCATTTGATAATAACACCCATTACAAGTAGTTAAAACATGTTCAAGCCATGGGGATGGGTGTTACAAGTTTTCTATCTTTCTTTTGTATTTTAGTACTGTGCATGGTTAGATCCTTGGATTAATATATTTGTAATACTGTTTTATCAGTTCTATTTTGTTTATGATCTTGACATATTGATTGAATACAATGGTTCTAGGTTTACATTAAGTTCATAGGTTCTTCTGGGTTTTCTGCTTTGTCGTGGCGGGCGACGAGTTGGTGGCAAGTCGACTGTTTTTCTAGCAAGCCAAGTTAAGTGACGCGGGTTTTGAGTTGCCTCAGCGAGTATGATAATAACTTGTGATTTGGGCCCAATTCGACAATTTTCTTATTGGAGTTTATGGTTCTAACCCAAGCAATGTCTTATCCCCCCTCCCCACCCCACCCCACCCCACTCCCGCGCCACCACCCACACACACCCCGCTCTATCTCATTCTTGAGGCTTCGTTCGTGACATTGTATATGATGCCTATGATATTCCAGCTACTATTGATATTCTCACTACCATGTTTTGATAACTATTGATAATCTTTTATTATTTAAATAGCAGTCAAAATCTATTGCAATTCCCAGAAAGCTCTTACAGCCCAATTACGAAGGAAAAGACAAGGCCAGGTGAGATTGTCTCATTATCAAAACCTGGTAGTGCAGATAAGAAAATAAGAAAGCAACAGTCTGTATTCATGAAGAATTCTTCAATAAATTGGAGGGTTAAATCACCCAACAGGGGTAAAATTTTCTTCCAAGCCCTTCAGGAGCAAGGTGAAATAAATAAATAAATGGTTTGAATCATTGAGAAAGTTTGACTTTCCTGCTTATATATTGAGAAAGTGGCTCCTATTTTGACTTCTCCTGCTCATATTTTTCCTTGGAGAATTATGGGCATCCATCAAGTAAAGAACAACCCACCCCGCCCCAAACACGCGCACACACACACACATACACATGTATGTATAGTTGGGGCCCTAATAATTAATGCTCCATAAATTTATAACATCTTATTGCCAAGACCAAGAACTAGCGTTGTTCCTATGCTGATCATTTATTGTCTCTTATTTCTAATACTTCAAATAAAATCCAGTAAAGGCCAGTATTTATCGGAGGGGATAGGTGCCTAATATCACTGTGGTACTCTTTATGTGTAGAATGAAATGTTCATATAGTTGAGTACAAAAATAATTAATATTAGATATCATGCATAATTTGTTTCATGCTCGAAATTTTCCGACCACCCAACTCTTAATGAAAATTTTATATGCACGCAGACGAGAGTTTATTGAGCAATGAGACCATTGATTGGATACCAGGTATGAGAGGTACCCATCTCAAGGATTTCTCACTATTCGATAGAACGACAGATCCCAACAACAGCTTGCTTAAATTCATAGCAGAGGAAACCCAAAATAGCTTCAAGGGTTCAGCTATTGTTCTCAATACATTTGATGACTTGGAACATGAGGTAATATCAGCTATGAGATCCATCAATCTTCGTGTTTATACCATAGGCCCATTGACATTGCATTGCCGTCTGATGCCTGAAAGTTGTTTGAAATCAATTACCACAAACTTGTGGAAAGAAGAGAGAGAGTGTTTGGAATGGTTGGACAAGCAAGAGCCTGCTTCGGTCCTTCATGTGAATTTTGGGAGCCTTACACTCGTGAAAAACCAACAGTTGAATGAATTTGCTTGGGGACTTGCGAATACAAAGCATCCTTCCTTTTGGATCATGAGGCGTGACATTGTGACTGATGGGCAAGCAATTTTGCATGAGGATTTCACGACAGAGATAGAAAGTCGGGGTCTGTTAGCAAATTGGTGCCCACAAGAAGATGTGCTCTCCCATCCTTCTATAGCTTGTTTTCTAACACACTGTGAATGGAATTCGACAGTGGAGAGTATCTGTGGTGGTGTACCCATGATTTGCTGGCCAATGAATGAGGAATAGGCGTCGAGATCGGTAATGATGTAAAAAGAGAGGAAATTGAGCACGTTGTTCGGGAAGTGATGGGAAGAGGGGAAGGGGAAGGAGATGTGATTGAAGGCTATGAAGTGGAAGGAGAGTGCAGAAAATGCTACCAGACAAGGAGGATCTTCTTGTACTAATCTTGATAAACTAATTTCCGAGGTGCTTCAACTAAGACATGACTGACTTAACTCTAGTAGCCTGTATGAATATTTGAAGAATTGAACTAAACTCGTTGAGTCAACTCGATACTCGCCCAATTCAATTATTCTCATTAGAAAAATGAGAAGACTTTCCAAAAACTCATTAGTAAAAGCGAATAATTTTTCTGAAACTGCCGGTTCTATTTTGTGGCAAATTAAGTGACCTTAACTGCTGCACCTAATAGTGTTCGTATCTTTTAAACTTTAAAGTAAAAAATATAAATATATCTACAACATCCATATATTAGTAAGAAAATATGCTCCAAAATAATCCCATTTCGAGTCATGAGTCACTTGTTTGAGGTGACTCAACTCAACCCACTTTCAAGTCAGGCCTAAATTTCTAGTTTTTAAGCTATAATTTGAAGTTGTCTAAACCAATCCCATTTCTGTAAATTTTTCATTATCCTACTGAACATAATCAATGAGGATAAACACAAGCCATTTGCATCAATAGGCCGCACTTTGGACTTAAACCTGAGTTACGTGGTTCGTGCAATGTCATCGGTATGCATGAACCATTCCCATTTTGATTCTTGGTAATTCACCTGAACTAGAGAACAAATAATCCACATGAAAAGCAAGTGGTTCATCATAGTAAAGAATGAGATCAAGGGATTTGCTGAATCTCACTCGACGTCGTAGGATTTGTGACTTTGATTGAATATATAAGTTGAGAAATGCTAAAGTGAAGGGTACCCTTGCAAAAACCAGCTACAAGGGCCCTCAAGTATGATATTTGCAGGGTAAATACACATAAACTTAAGATGCGAAAGCTATCCAAGTAAAGGCACTGTTGATCCTCTCTCTCAAGTGGGAATGTCAATACCTATTTAGAGACTTGATAACCCCCATTTGGTCCCTCTCTAACAATTTTTCAAAAGTGCGTCCCCGGTTGGCAATTCTCGTATTTTGATGTCCCCCATTGGCAATTTTTCCTTGGAAATTATATGACGTAGGGCCTTATAAACACATACTCATCATCCCGTCCTTGATATTTGATCCAACAGCAGCTCACCTTTTGAGGAGCTGCTGTTGGATCAAATATCAAGTGTGGTATCAGTATCGTACCACCTTTACATGTTTATACGGCCCTTCAACATATAATTTCTCCTCAAATTATAATCAAAATTTTATTATAAAATACTAGATTTCAGGGTGTATACTCTCACAAGGGTACCTTGTTGCACTTTCGCCTTTCAAAATTTGTGTGGTACCTTGGTGCACTTCCCCGTGATGGCATTTTAGTACCCACATCCGATTAATAATAACAACACTTTTTTGGCTATTTTTGGGGTTTTGTGCGGATTGGTGCCCTCTTCCTTGTCCTCTCGATCAAGTGTCACAAAAGAGGATCCCATATTTTTTATTTCACAAAACAGATTTCCATTTTGCTAGCAATCCTCAAACTTGTATATACCCTCTTCCCCTCATTTCACTCAATTTTTATTCAAATGAAGCATCCTAAAACCAAGTCACTCAATTTTTATCTAATTCACCATTATGTGCTTGGTTCTTGAGACCATATAAACGGATCCTAATGTGCTTGGTGTTTGGGACCAATATCAAAAGCACAATTAAGTGGTCCAATTCTGATGACGAATGGAGATCAACTGTATTAGGCCGGACTTGTGACAGCAAACCATATCCCCTCCTTTTGTGTCCTTGTATGAACATTCCTTCATTTAATTGTGATCACTAAAAAGTTTTCCACATCTAAAAAACGGATGGCTCTTAGAGCCTTATCTCTACTCCCTCATTTCTAATAAAAAGATAGTAAGAGTACGCTACACTTCAGTTACCTCTCCTGAATACTATATTCTTGTGTGTTTTTCATATATAGCCTTTTCCCTCAATCTTATACATGGAGTTTGAACCTCCTGTAGTTGAAAAACAACATGTTGTTTGCATTCCATTCCCCGCACAAAGCCACATAAACGCCATGATGCAACTAGCCAAGCTCCTATATTCAAAAGGCTTCTATGTCACCTTTGTCCTCACTGAGTTCTTCTACACACGCCTGCTCAGATATCAAGGCCCTGATTCCGTTAAGGGCTCAGACGAATTCCGATTCGAAACGATAACCGATGGCATGCAGTTTTCCGAAGAAGACACAAAACAAGATCTTCGGATGCTCTGCGTTTCTACACAGAATAATTGCTTTATTCCATTCCGTAATCTTATAACAAAATTGAATCAGTCACCAAACGTTCCTCGAGTCAGTTGCATAGTTTCCGATGGTGTCATGACCTTCACTCTACGAGTTGCAGAAGAATGTGGCATCCCGGGCGTCTTGTTTTGGCCAATCGCAGCTTGTAGTCTCATGGGCTTCATCCATATTCCAAAGATGATTGAAAGAGAGCTCCTTCCGCTAAAAGGTAGTAACGTGTGATGATTTTGCCTTGTTGATCTTAAAATCTCTGCGAATTTCATACACTTTTGGATCATAGTTAAAAAACTTTGTTTGAGTCAACTCGAAGAAGAAACTTCGAGCTAGAAAAGAACTTGCGCACATATATTTTTCTATTAATAAATAAAAGATGCAAGTTGCAGTAGTTTGGTTCATTTTGAAGTATTAATGATTAAATAACCATTCAAAAATAAATGATTAAACAACATCAACTCTAACTGCTTAAGCTTTTTGAGTAATTGGTTGTTTCACACATTCTACACTAAAAGAGGTCACGGGCGTAAGATCTTATGTGGGCAATCTTTGATCTAAGATTGACGGTACGTCTATATTGAAGAATGAGATTAAGAGGGAAATGACTGGAGTTATCGATTGACCATAGTGATCAGTAAAAGGTATAAGGGTAATCATTGCCCATTCCTATTGAGACATGGATGGTTAGTGAGTTTCCCAATTCACATACATCAATTAAGTGTGGATAGTGTAGTTGGTTAAACAAATTAAGCCAAATAGAGTGCTATTGGGGTGGAACTCTAGGGTGTCCTTTTCTATAAATATAAGGTTGGTCTATGTTGTCTTCTAACTTGACCAAAGGAGATCTCCCTCACTAGAGACCAAGTAGACCAGAGAGAAAGTGGAAGATCCAGCCTGATCAATCACCGCCATGGCCGATCAACATAAGTTTTCTATCTTTCTTTTGTATTTTCTTACTGTGCATGGTTAGATCCCTGGATTAATAGATTTGTACTACTGTTTCATTAGTTCTATTTTGTTTATGATCTTGACTTATTGATTGAATACAATGATTCTAGGTTTACATTGAAGTCATAGGTTCTTCTGGATTTTCTGCTTTTTCGTGGCCGGCGACGAGTTGGTGGCGAATCAACTGTTTTGCTAGCAAGCCAATTTAAGTGACGCGGGTTTTAAGTTGACTCAGCGAGTATGATAATAACTTGTGATTTGGGCCCAATTTGACAATTTTCTTATTGGAGTTTATGGTTCTAGCCCAAGCAATGGCTTATTCCCCTCCTCCCCCCCCCCCCCCCCCCCCCCACACACACACACACACCCACCCCGCTCTATCTCATTCTTGAGGTTTGGTGACATTGTATATGATGCATATGATATTCTCGCTACAATTGATATTCTCACTACCATGTTTTGATAACTATTGATAATCTTTAATTATTTAAATAGCAGTCAAAATCTGTTGCAATTCCCAGAAAGCTCTTAGCTAGGGGTGGCAAAATTGGCCGAACCGAACCGGAACCGAGCCTAAACCGAACCGAAAATTCGGTTTCGGTTTGGTTAAACCAAACCGATTCAAATTTCGGTTTGGTTCGGTTTGGGGATCAAACCGAACCGAAACGGAATATTTCCAATTATTATGAGTAAGGGGTGGCAAAATTGGCGGAACCGAACCGAAACCGAACCGAAAATTCAGTTTTGGTTCGGTTTTAGTTTGGTAAAACCAAACCGATTCAAATTTCGGTTCGGTTCGGTTTGGGGGTCAAACCGAACCATTGCCACCCCTACTCTTAGCAGCCCAATTACATAGGAAAAGACAAGGCCAGGTGAGATTGTCTCATTATCAAAACCTGGTAGTGCAGATAAGAAAATAAGAAAGCAACAGTCTGTATTCATGAAGAATTCTTCAATAAATTGGAGGGTGAAATCACCCAACAGGGGTAAATTTTTCTTCCAAGCCCTTCAGGAGCAAGGTGAAATAAATAAATAAATGGTTTGAATCATTGAGAAAGTTTGACTTTCCTGCAAAGGGGCTCCTATTTTGACTTTTCCTGCTCATATTTTTCCTTGGAGAATTATGGGCATCCCTCAAGTAAAGAACAACACCCCCCCCCCCCCCCCCCCCCCAAACACACACACACATACACATGTATGTATAGTTGGGGCCCTAATAATTAATGCTCCATAAATTTATAATATCTTATTGCTAAGACCAAGAACTAGCGTCGTTCCTATGCTGATAATTTATTGTCTCTTATTTCTAATACTTCGTATAAAATCTAGTAAAGGCCAGTATTTATCGGAGGGGATAGGTGCCTAATACAACTGTGGTACTCTTTATGTGTAGAATGAAATGCTCATATAGTTGAGAACAAAAATAGTTAATATTAGATATCATGCATAATTTGTTTCATGCTCAAAATTTTCCGACCACCCAACTCGTAATGAAAATTTTATATGCATGCAGACGACAGTTTATTGAGCAATGAGACCATTGATTGGATACCAGGTATGAGAGGTACCCATCTCAAGGATTTCTCACGATTCGATAGAACAACAGATCCCAACAACAGCTTGCTTAAATTCATAGCAGAGGAAACCAAAAATAGCTTCAAGGCTTCAGCTATTGTTCTCAATACATTTGATGACTTGGAACATGAGGTAATATCAGCTATGAGATCCATCAATCTTCGTGTTTATACCATAGGCCCATTGACATTGCATTGCCGTCTGATGCCTGAGAGTTGTTTGAAATCAATTACCACAAACTTGTGGAAAGAAGAGAGAGAGTGTTTGGAATGGTTGGACAAGCAAGAGCCTGCTTCGGTCCTTTATGTGAGTTTTGGAAGCCTTACACTCGTGACAAACCAACAGTTGAATGAATTTGCTTGGGGACTTGCGAATACAAAGCATCCTTTCTTGTGGATCATAAGGCGTGACATTGTGACTGATGGGCAAGCAATTTTGCCAGAGGATTTCACGACAGAGATAGAAAGTCGGGGTCTGTTAGCAAATTGGTGCCCACAAGAAGATGTGCTCTCCCACCCTTCTATAGCTTGTTTTCTAACACACTGTGGATGGAATTCGACAGTGGAGAGTATCTGTGGTGGTGTACCCATGATTTGCTGGCCTCAATTTGGCGATCAACTGATTAATTGCCGTTACACATGCAATGAATGGGGAATAGGAGTCGAGATCGCTAATGATGTAAAAAGAGAGGAAATTGAGCACGTTGTTCGGGAAGTGATGGGAAGAGGGAAGGGGAAGGAGATGCGGTTGAAGGCTATGAAGTGGAAGGAGAGTGCAGAAAATTCTACCAGACAGGGAGGATCTTCTTGTACTAATCTTGATAAACTAATTTCCGAGGTGCTTCAACTAAGACATGACTGACTTAACTCTAGTAGCCTGTATGAATATTTGAAGAATTGAACTAAACTCGTTGAGTCAACTTGATACTCGCCCAATTCGATTATTCTCATTAGAAAAATGAGAAGACTTTCCAAAAACTCATTAGTAAAAGCGAATAATTGTTCTGAAACTGCCGGTTCTATTTTGTGGCAAATTAAGTGACCTCAACTGCTGTGCTTAATAGTATTTGTATCTTTTAAAGTAAAAAATATAAATATATCTACAACATCCATATATTAGTAAGAAAATATGCTCCAAAATAATCCCATTTCGAGTCATGAGTCACTTGTTTAAGGTGACTCAATTCAACCCACTTTCAAGTCAGGCCTAAATTTCAAGTTGTGAAGCTATAATTTGAAGTCGTCTAAACCAATCCCATTTCTGTAAATTTTTCATTATCCTACTGAACATAATCAATGAGGATAAACACAAGCCATTTGCATCAATAGGCCGCACTTTGGACTTAAAACCTGAGTTACCTGGTTCGTGCAATGTCATCGGTATGCATGAACCATTCCCATTTTGATTCTTGGTAATTTACCAAAACTAGAGAACTAAGAATCCACATGAAAAGCGAGTGGTTCATCATAGTAAAGAATGAGATCAAGGGATTTGCTGAATCTCACTCGACGTCGTAGGATTCGTGACTTTGATTGAATATATAAGTTGAGAAATGCTAGAGTGAAGGGTACCCTTGCAAAAACCAGCTACAAGGGCGCCCTCAAGTATGATATTTGCAGGGTAAGTACACATAAACTTAAGATGCGAAAGCTATCCAAGTAAACGCACTGTTGATCCTCTCTCTCAAGTGGGAATGTCAATACCTATTTAGAGACTTGATAACCCCCCTTTCGTCCCTCTCTAACAATTTTTCAAAAGTGTGTCCCCGGTTGGCATTTCTCATGTTTTGACGTCCCAAGTGTGTACCCGGTCGACAATTTTTGCTTAGAAATTATATGATGAAGGGCCTTATAAAGTCCATACTCATCATCCTGTCCTTGATATTTGATCCAACAGTAGCTCACCTTTTGAGGAGCTGTTGTTGGATCAAATATCAAGTGTGGTACCACTATCGTACCACCTTTACATGTTTATACGGCCCTTCAACGTATAATTTCTCCTCAAATTATAATCAAAATTTTACTATAAAATACTAGCTTTCAGGGCGTATACTCTCACAAGGGTACCTTGTTGCACTTTCCCCTTTCAAAATTTGTGTGGGTACCTTGGTGCACTTCCCCGTGATGGTATTTTAGTACTCACATCCAATAAATAATTTTTTTTTTTGAAATGGCAAATATTATAAAAGAATCAGAAGGGACACCTAAAAGGGAAATCCCGAAGTTACAGAACACAAAAATAAAAAACTAATTACATAATGAATAGGAGATCAAATAGGAAATTGATCAGACCAATTCATCGAGTTGCATACCACCCCTCTTCTAGCCAACGCATCCGCCTTCTCATTAGCAGACCTTCTAACATGGATCAACTCAATATCTGATTCCGCCAATATATCTTCCATTTCATCAAAAAGATCCAAAAACCTCCAAGGCGGAGCCACCCCACATCCAATAAATAATAACAACACTTTTTGGCTATTTTTGGTGTTTTGTGCAGATTGGAGCCCTCTTCCTTGTCCTCTCGATCAAGTGTCACAAAAGAGGATCCCATTTTTTTTATTTCACGAAACAGATTTCCATTTTGCTAGCAATCCTCAAACTTGTATGTACCCTCTTCCGCTCATTTCACTCAATTTTTACTCAAATGAAGCATACTAAAACCAAGTCTCTTAGAAAAGACCACGCATGATTGGGACCATTTATCTAATTCACCATTATGTGCTTGGTTCTTGAGACCATATAAACGGACCCTAATGTGCTTGGTGATTGGGACCAATATCAAAAGCACTATTAAGTGGTCCAATTCTGATGACGAATGGAGATCAACTGTATTAGGCCGGACTTGTGACAGCTAACCATATCCCCTCCTTTTGTGTCCTTGTATGAACATTCCTTCATTTAATTATGATCACTAAAAAGCTTTCCACATCTAAAAAACGGATGGCTCTTAAAGCCTCATCTCTACTCCCTCATTTCTAATAAAAAGATAGTAAGAGTACGCTACACTTCAGTTACCTCTCCTTTTTTTTTGAAATAGCGATTTGCATTAATAAGAAAAAATGACAAGGGAGCACCCGAGAAGGGGCAACCCAGAGAACAAAAACAAGAAAGAAGAAACAGATGATAAGAAGAAAAGATAGAATAAAAATAACAAAATTATATTACGGGGGAAGATGATCGAACCAAAGAATACTCTCCCTCCAACTGCCTGCTTGGCTAACTCATCCGCCTTTTCGTTTGCCGACCTCCAAACGTGATTAAAGACAATAGCCGAACCTGCAACAAAATCCTCAATTTCATCAAATAACGCCAAAAATCTCCAAGGAGAAGCTACAGCACCCTTCAACCACCGAATGACATTCAATGAATCCCCTTCAACAATGATATGGTCTAATACTTCTCTACTCAACTTCTTGATCCCAAAATAGGCAGCTTTAAGTTCCGCCTCAAAAGAATCACACGCACCAATAGGACCAGAAAAAGCCCAAAGAATCTCACCAAACTCATCACGACAAAGACCGCCCACCCCAGCTGGACCCGGGTTTCCAAAACAAGCACCATCAAAGTTGATTTTCAACATTCCTAGCATCGGAGGCTCCCATCTTTGGACTATGTTAATTTTCCTCTCAGTACTAAAGCACACTTCCCTCCAATGTTCCCAAAGATCAAAGGCCGATACAAAAAGAAAGGATGGAAGACATCTAACCTATGATATGACCAATGCTATAATCCGCATGTACAAATAATAAGGTGATTTGGCCAAACCCTCAAACACCCTAGAGTTTCTTTCCTTCCAAACCACCCACCACGTAGCTAGCAAACACACATTCCACAATAATTTTCCTCTCTTTTTCCATGGCATAAACCCCCACATACTCAAAAGATTCTGAATAGTTCTAGGGATGACCCAAGTGATTGCAAACCTCAGAAAGATACATCTCCATATGATCCTGGTGAAAGAACAGTGCATGAACAAATGATCCACAGATTCCCCATCATTAAGACCAAGAGGGCAGTGATCAATTAGCAACAACCCACGGTTTCTCAAGAAGTTAATGGTTTGTATCCTTTGACGACAAACTGCCCAACCGAAGATACTAACCCGGGTGGGCAATGAAAATTTCATACCTTTGCAGAAAATGCAGGAACAGAAGGAGGCATCAAACCATTATAAAAAGATTTGACAGAGAAAATGCCGGATGATTCCACTGTCCATATTCTTTTGTCTTCACCCCCACGTTTTACAATAGCACTTATTAAGGAGCCGCCGCAACCGAGATTCATCCTCACTTTCTCACTCAAAAATGATTCTTCTAAAGGCAGGACACCATATCAACTTACCACCACTATGATCAAAACATTCACAAACGAAGGCTTCTTTGTTAACAGCCACCCGATACAGCCTAGGGAACAAGATCCTTAACTGCTCCTCTTCACACCACACATCACTCCAAAACTTAATTCTATCACTACCATAGACCCTGAACCTCACATTTAGATTAAAGGAGCAAGCTAATTTCAAGATATCTCTCCACGCAGTCAACCCCTTTTTCTTATATTCGTCCTTTGATTCCCACCCACCTGGAATACAGCCATACTTACTACAAATCACCTTAGCCCATAAATTAGACTGCTCTTCCCCAAATCTCCACAACCATCTCCTCAATAAGGCATGGTTAAACCCCCTAAACTTCCTAATGCCCAAACCTCCAAACTTTATAGATACACATACATCGCTCCAGTTTACCAAAGAGATGCCTTTTTTCTCCTCATTTCCACCCCACAAAAACCTACGCTGGATCTTTTCAATACGCAAGGCAACACTAACCGGACACATAAAAAGAGATATAAAATATATAGGCAAATTGGCCAATACAGGCTTAATCAATACCAACCTACCTCCCCTGACACAATATTTCTCTTCCAAGTATCCAACCTTCTCCCAATCTTCTCAATTATCGGTTCCCAAACAGTTTTATCAGATTTACTAACTCCTAAAGGTAAACCAAGATAAGAAGCGGGAAGGTAATCAAGATCACACCCTAAAATTTCGGCCATCTCTAAAGCCTCAGCCGAGAGAATATTTAGGGCATACATTTTAGACTTGTGAAAATTTGATCTTTGACCAGAGATAAGTTCGTAACATCTTAAAGTAGCTTTCAAATTGATCACTTGATCCTTATGAGGTTCACAAAATAAAAGGGTGTCGTCCGTAAATTGTAAGTGAGATACCTCTACATTATCACCCCCTATTTTAATACCCTTAAACATCTCCAGGCTACTACCTTAAACATCTCCTGCCTCTCCTGAATACTATATTCCTGTGTGTTTTTCATATATAGCCTTTTCCCTCAATCTTATACATGGAGTTTGAACCTCCTGTAGTTGAAAAACAACATGTTGTTTGCATTCCATTCCCTGCACAAACCCACAAAACGCCATGATGCAACTAGCCAAGCTCCTCAATTCAAAAGGCTTCTATGTCACCGTTGACCTCATTGAGTTTTTTTACACACGCCTGCACAGATATCAAGGCCCAGATTCCGTTAAGGTCTTAGATGAATTCCGTTTCGTTAAGGTCTTAGATGAATTCTGTTTCGAAACGATAACCGATGGCATGCAGTTTTCCGAAGAAGACACAACACAAGATCTTCGGACGCTCTGTGTTTCCACACAGAAGAAGTGATGGGAAGAGGGAAGGGGAAGGAGATGCGGTTGAAGGCTATGAAGTGGAAAGAGAGTGCAAAAAATGCTACCAAACAGGGAGGATCTTCTTGTACTAATCTTGATAAACTAATTTCCGAGGTGCTTCAACTAAGACATGACTGACTTAACTCTAGTAGCCTGTATGAATATTTGAAGAATTGAACTAAACTCGTTGAGTCAACTCGATAGTCGCCCAATTCGATTATTCTCATTAGAAAAATGAGTAGACTTCCCAAAAACTCATTAGTAAAAGCGAATAATTGTTCTGAAACTGCCGGTTCTATTTTGTTGCAAATTAAGTGACCTTAACTGTTGCGCCTAATAGTGTTTGTATCTTTTAAAGTAAAAAATACAAGTATATCTACAATATCCATATATTAGTAAGAAAGTATGCTCCAAAATAATCCCATTTCGAGTCATGAGTCACTTGTTTGAGGTGACTCGACTCAACCCACTTTCAAGTAGGCCTAAATTTCAAGTTTTTAAGCTAAAATTTGAAGTCATCTAAACCAATCCGATTTCTGTAAATTTCTTATTATCCTACTGAACATAATCAATGAGGATAAACACAAGCCATTTGCATCAATAGGCCGCACCTTGGACTAAAACCTGAGGTTAGTGCAATGTCATCGGTATGCATGAACCGTTCCCATTGTGATTCTTGGTAATTCACCAAAACTAGAGAACTAAGAAACCACATGAAAAGCAAGTGGTTCATCATACTAAAGAATGCGATCAAGGGATTTGTTGAATCTCACTCGATGTCGTAGGATTTGTGACTTTGATTGAATATATAAGTTGAGAAATGCTAAACTGAAGGGTACCCTTGCAAAAACCAGCTACAAGGGCGCCCTCATTTATGATATTTGCAGGGTAAGTACACAGAAGCATAAGATGCGAAAGCTATCCAAGTAAAGGCACTGTTGATCCTCTCTCTCTCTCTCTCTCTCTCTCTCTCTCTCTCTCTCTCTCTCTCTCTCTCTCTCTCAAGTGGGAATGTCAATACTTATAGCTCTTGAAGACTTAGGAAATGGGCATTAAGGTTGGTTAAGATTTAGCGGCTTGAACATAAAACTCCTGAAACTTCTCATTGTTAGCACTAACAAGGGCTGCCAATGGCTCATATTTCAGGTAAGAATCAGAGATACTTGCATCCAATGCTCACATATGGAACACTAAGCATGTTCTAGGCTGAAATTTCCCTCTATGTACAAAATGAGATGCGAGATATGTGTTCCCCTTCCAACACATGGGAATCAAAGTTGAAAGAGGTCCTTCAGACAGAGTTTTTCACCAGAAACCTAAGACGTCTCAGGTACTTTCTGGGAGTGGAGGTGACGTGCTCTCAGGGTATCCTTGTCTTAGAGGAAGTATGTCCTGGATATATTAGGAGAGATAGGGTCCTTAGGAACGAAGCTTGTGAGGTTCCTATGGACCCTAATGTGAAACTCTATCCTGATCAAGGAGAGTTCTTGGAAGACCCATGCAAATACAGGATACTTGTTGGCAAGCTGATTTACTTGACTGTGACTCATCCTGATATCTCCTATGCAATGAGAAGCGTTAGACAGTTTATCAGTTATCCACGTAGACTAAAATACCCAATCTTGTAAAAAATAACCAAAATACTCCTAACTCACCGAAGTGATCACATCTCATCCCGTTCATAGTAAACGACCAAAATGCTCATATATTATAGAAAATGGCCACACCCTAACTCATCAAAGTGGCCACAACTTATCTACTTCATAGTAAATGACCAAAATACTTATATATTATAGATTATGGCAAAAATACCACAACCTCATAATAACGAAAATATCCTTACGTGGTAGGTTTGCCTATACACGTAAATCTGAGAAAAGTAGGAAAATTGAGAAAAAAATAAATAAAAATACGAAAATTAAACTATCATAATATGAAAAAAAAATCTTATAGTTTATGTCATAAAATGACCAAAATACCCTTATGTCATAAAAAAAATGACCAAAATAGTTCTCTCATAAAAAATGACCAAATTTTTTATGAGATGACGGCATTTTGGTCCTTTCGAGAGCTACGGTATTTTGGTTATTTTATAAGGACATTTTGGACACTTTGGACACTTTATATGGAATATGGGTATTTTGGCCATTTTCATGAGATGGTGCTGTGCTGGTTGCAGTGAGTGATGCTGATTCAATGAGGCTAGCTTGTCCTCGGGCTTTTTGCAAGGTTTGCTTCACTTTTACCATTTATTTTAGATAATTTTGGGAGATGGATCCCACTTCATTTAAATACACCCCTCAATCAACCCATGCTTTTTCAGCATTCGCCAACATTCGGCTCAGAGCTTCCCCAGCAATAGTGAAAAGAAAGGGAGATAGTAGGTCTCCTTGCCTTAGACCCCTGGAACCTTTGGGAAAAAAAAAAAAAAAACCCTTTGGACTATTCTTATCATTATGGGAAAAGTTGGATCGGAGATGCATCCATTCTCCATTATCCATTTCCTCCGTAAAGTTCAAACACCCATCCATCCAAGTGTATAATCCTCAAACTTCCATTCTATGTGGTCGTAGGCCTTCTCCATATCAATTTTGCAAATCACTCCGGTGCCACCTGCTTTATTCCAAGAATCCAAACATTCATTGGATATGAGCACCCCATCCAAAATTTGTCTGCCCTCTACCAATGCCCCTTGAAATGGTGAAATGACCATACTCATCACCTTCTTCAGTCTCTCTACTAAGGTCTTAGCAATGATCTTGTAAACACTTGTTGTGAGACTAATAGGTCTAAAGTCTTTCACTTCTTTAGCTACATCATTTTTTGGTATTAGTGAGATGAAAGTAGACTTTTAAACACAGATTGAGTTTGGCCCTACAATGAAATTCATTCATCATCTTCATGATGTCTCCCTTCATGAACTAAAAAAAAAGCCATCGTAAAACCATCCGGTCCAGGTACTTTATCCCAATCCATAGAGAAAATAGCCTTCTTGACCTCTTCTTTTGAGAAGCATTCCTCCAACCTTGCAGAAACATCGGGTGGCACGGAGCTAAAAAGCATCCCATCTAAATTAGGGCTCCATCTGACCCTACCAAAATAGTCTCTTGAAGTAACTCAGAATTATGTCCTCGACTCTTCCTTCATCATTGATCCATTGGCCACTGTGAAGAATGTCGTTAATTGGGTTCCTCCTTTGCCTAGTCCAATCCATCCGATGAAAAAAGGAGATATTCTTGCCACCCTCCTTTAGCCATAGAGCTTTAAACCTTTGATGCCATCTGATTTCCTCCTGTAGTAAAAAAAATTAAATTCCAAACATAATTTCTTTCTCCTATTGATTCTGGATTCGTCGACTAGACCGTTTTCAATCTCCCGACCCACGATCTTAAGTTCTGATTCGATGGACTCCTTCTTTTCCTTATCGAACCAAAGTGTAAAGCCTTCCATTCCTTAATTTTGTCTTTGATGTATTGGAGCCTTTTACCCATCCTAAAGCCTTCCCAACCTTGGACATTACAATCCTCCCACCAGGACTTGATAGAGTTCTTAAATTTTGGATCTTGGAGCCATATGTTGTCGAACTTAAAAGGAGGCGGTGGACCCTGGCAAGCATTTTATTATTTAAATAACTGTCAAAATCTATTATAATTCCCAAAAAGATCTCATCAGCCAATTAAAAAGAAAAAGACAAAGTGATACCGTGTCATTATCAATACATGGTTGTGCGGGTAAGATAATAAAAAATCAGAAAATGAAACACTAAAAAGTAGAAACCCTAAATCTTTTTCATCTTTCCTTCTTCATCCACGAAACACTAACTCCACCATGTCTACACGGCTTCGTCTGCACATCTCTGCGGCTTCACCTCCTCCTAGGGTAAGTAAAGGGGTTTGCAATCAAGACTTCACCTTCGTCTCCACGTATATTTTCTAAGTATTATTTAGATGGTCTAAACACGATTCAATATGGAAATCGGGTCGGGTTGGATTGGGTCATGTTGAGGAAATTGGTCCTGAGGTTGGGTTGGGTTGAAACCCGCCGGGTTGGAACTCGGGTTGGGTCAAAAAAAAGGGTTCCTCGGGTTGGGTCAGGTTGGCCTCAACCGGACCCAAGTGCACCCCTATGAAGAAAGCTGCGTTAAATTGGAGGACTATATTATCCATTGGGGGTGGATTTTGCTTCTTAACCCTTCAAGAGCAAGCCGACATAAAGAAATAAATGGTTTGACTCATTGAGAAAGTGCCCCCTTTTTTTACTTTTCCTACTCATTTTTCTTTTGAAAATTATGTGCATATATTTAGGGAGATGATAAATTCACACCCCTTTAATGTGAAAAAACGTTAAAGTCTACCACATAATTTAAAGTCTGCCACATAATTCAAATCAAAAGGGGTAGAATTATCCTAAGCGGGTGCGAATTCATCATCTCCCTATATTTATCACTTAAGAACCACACAGATATTGTGGGGGCTACATACATAGTTGCGCTCTATTTAATTAATGCTCCATAAATTTATAACCCCGTATATCTTATTGCTCAGACTAAGAACCAGCATTGTTCATATGCCGATAATTTATACACTCTTATAATTTATTCGCTGGATGAGATCGGAGTGTAAAATCACTGTGGTACTCTTTCAAGCGTAGAATGAAGTGCTCATATGGTAGAGTACAAAAACAGTCATCTTCATGTCTTGCATAAATTGTTTATGCTAAAAAAAATTTCAGCTCAATTCTTAATGGAATTCTTATATTCAAGCAGATGATGGCTCTTCGAGCGATGGGACCATTGATTAGATACTGGGTATGAGAGTTACCCATCTCAAGGATTTCTCACGGATGGGCATAGCAACAGATCCCACCAACTTCATGCTCAAATGCATAGCGGAGGAAATCCAAAAATGGCTTCAAGGCTTCGGCTATGATTCTCAACACATTCGATAACTTGGAAGATGAGGTATTAAGTGCTATGAGATCCTTCTACCGTCGTGTTTATGCCATAGGCCCATTGACATTACATTGCCATCGAATGCCTGAGAGTTGCTTGAAATCCATCACAACAAACTTGTGGAAAGAAGAGATAGAATGTTTGGAATGGTTGGACAAACGAGAGGCTGCTTCGGTCATTTATGTGAATTTTGGGAGCATTGCATTCTTGACAAGCCAACAGTTGAATGAATTTGCTTGGGGCCTTGCAAATACAAACCATGCTTTCTTGTGGATCGTAAGGCGTGACATTGTGATCGATGGTCAAGCAATTTTGCCAGAAGATTTCTTGAAAGAGATCGAAGGGCGGAGTTCTTTAGCAAATTGGTGCCCCCAAGAGGAAGTGCTCTCCCACCCTTCTAAAGCTTGGTTTCTAACGCATTGCGGCTGGAATTCGACAGTGGAGAGTATATGTAGTGGTGTGCCCATGATTTGTTGCCCTCAATTAGGCGATCAATTAACCAATTAATTGTCGTTACACTTGCAATGAATGGGGAATAGGCGTCGAAATAAGTAAAGAGGTAAGAAGAGAAGAAATTGAGCGTGTTGTTAGGGGAGTGATGGAAAGTGAGAAGGGGAAGGAGATGAGATTGAAGGCTATGAAGTGGAAGGAGAGTGTAGAAAATGCTACCAAACAAGGGGGATCTTCTTATACTAATCTTAATAGCCTAATTCACGAGGTGCTTCAAGTAAGACATGACTAATTTAAAACTACAGTTGCTGATATGAATATTACGAGTGCAACTTGGGTCGGGTTGGGTTGAGCTTTTGCTAAAAAAATGAATAGGAATTAACTTGTACCCGACCCGATTTTAAGGTAAAAGCGCAACCCGAATTCCCAAAAATCGACCCGAGTTGCACCCCTCATGAATATTTGAAGAGTAGTTAAAAAACTCGTTTAGTCAACTCAAAATGTACCCAATTTGACTCCTCTTGTAAGAATAATGAGTTGTCTTGCCAAAAACTCATTAGGTAAGTAAAAGCGACTAATTGTTATGAATCTGCTACTTCTATTTTTGTTACAAATTAAGTAACTTTAACCGCTATATTGAGTAGTGTCTGTACCTTTTAAAATAAAATTATATGAGAGAGAGAGAGAGACTATCCATAAGGAAGTGGTATTTATGACTACTCTTATACACTAGAGGTTAATTATGACTTGGGACAGCCCCCATTTCCTCCCATTTTTTACTTGGGACAGCCCCCATCTAGTTTATTTATGACTACTCTTATACACTACAGGTTGTTGCCCCGAGTATAAAAAGGGGGCGAATATATCATTTCCTATCCATATTTTAGTCATAAAATGTGCTCTAAGTTCATTTGTCATGAGTCATAAGCAAGTGGTTCATTCCTAATGAAGTGTTTGTGTTAACTACTGGTTACGCCAAAAGCTTAAGTTGTTGGAGAAATGCATTATTTATATTTTATAGTTTAACTGTTTGGTTGTCAAACTTGAAGAATAGTGGCAGGGGTGTCATTACCAATATAGAGAAGAGAGAGAGAGAGAGGGGGGGGAGACCATTCCCAAGAAATTCAAGCAAATTTTTTTTTCTTTTGAATTTTGGCTTGGATGTTGAAAGGAGGGGGCAAGAATGTCACATTAGCAGATATGCAATAATTACCCAAGATATATTTATGGGAGTCTCAAGGATTATTGACAACCAAACAAGGAATTTCAGTGTCAAGAGTTTTTCCAAAGTTACCCAGTAGATTTGTTAGGTGTCTAGGTACGGGAGAGAATTGGGGAGAATGGTTATAGTTTTTATTATAGAGGGATGAGTGTCATGGTTATATAGCAAAGAAAATATATTCGATCTAGCTATATCCAGAGGAACTGCAACTCCAAAGGTTTTGGCGTGGGACACTATGTCTTTCGCTTAAACTAGACTTAATCTAGATACTCCTTATTTGCTACTTTATCTCCTAGGGTGTGGTGATTACTTTAGGGCTTCAAAATCTGGATTGTTATGTTATCTTATTTGATAGGTTCTAGGTTAAAGAGAGGTTTCAGGAGGCAGAAGGTTGCATTTGGAGGTTTAAAGGATAGGTTGTCAATGGTAGGAAGAAGGGAAAGAAAAGACATGTAACTGTAAGTCTGTAACTGCTTATTTGATGTTTTTATTAGGGCGCTGATATCACCCCCCCCCCCCCCCCCCCCCCCCCCTCCCTTGACGGCTGGCTAACGTATTCCCACCATTTGACTGGTTTCTGTTGGGGCCCATCTATGAACAACGTAGGCCCCACCCATACTACACCATAGGATAATCCAAACCGTCCATTTGATGGGCCATAAACGTAAATAGGTTGCATCCCAAAATATTTTTCCATAGGCGGATCCTAGCCCTCCGATCTAAATAGAAACTACATCTTATGCAACCTCTATAGATTGTAGGGTTGTGATCATCCTATGGAAATGATTTTTGGGGCACAACCTATTTACATTGTGGCCCATCAAATGGACGGCTCGGATCATCCTATGGTCTGGATGGTACACTTCATTTCAAAAATATGGGTGGGACCTAAATTGGTACGAACCACACCCTAGGATGATCCAAACCATGGACGGCTTGGATCATCCTATGTTGTAGACGGTATGCTTCAATTTGAAAAATATCGGTGGGGCCTACGATTGGGCCTTAATGTTAGTGTACGACCAACTCCACAGGATTATCCAAACCATGGACGGCTTGGATCATCCTATGATGTGGACGGGCCTTAATGTTACTGTACGACCACGGGATGATCCAAACCATTCATTTGATGGGCCAACCCTTCTGGGGGCACAACCCATTTATGTTATGACCCATCAAATGGACGGCTCGGATCATCCTATGGTCTGGACAGTACACTTCATTTTCAAAAATATGGGTGGGGCCTAAATTGGGCCTTAATGTTACTGTACGAACCACACCATAAGAGGATCCAAACCATGGACGGCTTGGATCATCCTATGTTTTGGACAGTACCTTCAATTTGAAAAAAATCGGTGGGGCCTACGATTGGGCCTTAATGTTACTGTACGACCAACTCCATAGGATTATCCAAACCATGGACGGCTTGGATCGTCCTATGTTGTGGACGGGCCTTAATGTTACTTTACGACCAACTCCATAGAATGATCCAAACCATTCATTTGATGGGCCACAATGTAAATAGGTTGTGCCCCAAAAATCATTTCCATATGATGATCACAACCCTACAATCTATAGAGGTTGCATAAGATGTAGTTTCTATTTAGATCGGAGGGCTAGGAACAGCCTATGGAGATGATAATTTGGGACGCAACCTATTTATGTTTATGGCCCATCAAATGGACGGTTTGGATTATCCTACGGTGGTATGGGCAAGATGGGCCCACCATTCCACCAACTGTTCTTGTTGTGTGTGTGGAGAGAGAGAGAGAGAGAGAGAGAGAGAGAGAGAGAGAGAGAGAGAGAGACCGATCAAATGGTGGGAAAGTGACATATCCTAACGTTTAACGTTAGCCAGCCGTTAGGGGGGGGGGGGGGGCCTTGATGTTACTGTACGAACCACACCATAAGAGGATCCAAACCATGGACGGCTTGGATCATCCTATGTTTTGGACGGTACCTTCAATTTGAAAAAAATCGGTGGGGCCTACGATTGGGCCTTAATGTTACTGTACGACCAACTCCATAGGATTATCCAAACCATGGACGGCTTGGATCGTCCTATGTTGTGGACGGGCCTTAATGTTACTTTACGACCAACTCCATAGAATGATCCAAACCATTCATTTGATGGGCCACAATGTAAATAGGTTGTGCCCCAAAAATCATTTCCATATGATGATCACAACCCTACAATCTATAGAGGTTGCATAAGATGTAGTTTCTATTTAGATCGGAGGGCTAAGATCAGCCTATGGAAATGATAATTTGGGACGCAACCTATTTATGTTTATGGCCCATCAAATGGACGGTTTGGATTATCCTACGGTGGTATGGGCAAGATGGGCCCACCATTCCACCAACTGTTCTTGTTGTGTGTGTGGAGAGAGAGAGAGAGAGAGAGAGAGAGACCGGTCAAATGGTGGGAAAGTGACATATCCTAACGTTTAACGTTAGCCAGTCGTTAAAGGGGGGGGGGGGGCGGGGTGAGCGCCCTTTTTATTATGGGTTTTTGGTATGCCCGGTCTGGTCTTAATCATATCCTGTAATATAGGAAGGGACTCCTGGTCCCAACTGCTTCTTTAATATCAATAAAATATGTCATCTTCCAAAAACAAAAAACAAGGAATTTCAATAAAATATGTCATCTTCCAAAAACAAAAAACAAGGAATTTCAGTGACGTGACACCCAAATGCCAAGAAATATGCTCAAGCCTTTATGGCTCTTGTGCAACCAAAGACACGAAATGAAATGCTAGAGTAATCACCGCAGGCTTCTCTTGTAGTGAGAGGAACCGTGGATGTAAAATAATCGGCGCCATCCTATGCACAGGATCTGGTGGAGACCTTGAGACACCCCATCAAAATATGAGGTAAAATTTGGGCCCACTCGATACATGGATTTGGGTGGAGATGGTGGGTCCACTCATCTGTATGCTCACCAGTCACCATATGCGTGGGTCTGGGCAGAGGTGGTGGGCCCTAGCACATCAAAACATAGTGGAAGATGGTGGGCCCCCCATGCTAATGCATGGTATAAAATGATGGCCTTATCAAAACTTGTGCTGTAAATTGATGGACCCCACCCATGCTATGCCTTAGTGGCCTACACTTCAGCTACCTCTCTTGAATTCTGTCTTGTTTTTGTTTTCATAGCCTTTTCCCTCAATCTGATACATGGTGTTTGAACCTCCATTAGTTGAAAACGAACTTGTCATTTGCATTACATTTCCACCTCAACAACTTCTATTGGATAACAGCAAGCCCCCTTAAGCAATGCAGAAAATATGGCAACTTTGCATTATTTACACGAAAAGTTGTATATCCCCTGCTTTTTTGACCTCATTTCACTCCATTTTTAACTCAACTGAAGCAAACTTGCGAAACAAGAACAGTTATGAAAACCCTCTTCTATGCCATCTGAGATTTCAATGGCAAAGCAAAACAAAACAACAACACAACTAATATCCCCTGTTTTTTTTGCCTCATTACACTCCATTTTTAACTCAACTGAAGCAAACTTGCGAAACAAGAACAGTTATTAAAACCCCTCTTCTATGCGATCTGAGATTTCAATGGCAAAGCAAAATGAAACAACAACACAACCAATCACACAAAAGACACAAAGATTTACGTGGTTCAGCGAAGCCTATTTTGCCCACTAGAAGCCAAACCCACTAGAAACCCTAGGACACCCTATTTTGCCCCTTTTGAGCTCTCAACCCTCTTACAAGACAAGAATACAAAAATAAGTCATAAAAACCCCCCTTTTATAAGGCAGACCCAAACCTACTCTTATCCGGCCGAAATCACTTAAAATGGGCCCACACATTGCAGAATAAACGGGTCTTATCCAGGTCGCTTGCAATATTTCAGACCCCAATCGGGTTTGAATTCAAGACACCGAACTCAAAAAGAAACTAAAGTTTCTTAGAAAAGAACACCAACCCCTTCACTGATTGGGACCATTTATCTAACTCGTCATTATGTATTTGGGTGATTGGGACCAAGCAAGCTACGCAAGCAATGCCCTATTAGTTAAGTCAAGCCGTTGCGCGCAGCAAACTAACGGATCCTCAATGAACTAACGGATCCTCAATGGGCTGTTCATTCGGTTAAAACCGAACCGAACAATCCAAAAAAAAGCGAACCGAAATATTTCGGTTGCTGAAATTGTCTAACCGAAATGGAACCGAAATTGTCTAACCGAAACCCCCTGTTTTAAGGAAAACCAGCCCATGGTTTTAAGGAAACCCATGTGGTTTTGGTCAAAAGTAGGAGTCAAGAGGCTGCCCATGCATTTTTAAATTTACTAAAAAGCAAATGACCTTAAGCTATAGAGAAGAGATAGGCAGGCACAAACAAAATATTCGTCATGTGCTACGTGATTGGGACCAATATCGAAGAGATTAAAAGACCTGACTTCTGACTTGTGAGTTCTGACAGCTAACAATATTCTCGGGTGAGCCTTTATCTCCTCACCCATTTCTAATAAGAAGACGGTGTAGAGAGCCCTACCTCTATTGATAATTTTCTTGCATGTTTTTCATAGTCTCTTCCCTCAAATCTGTAACATGGAGTTGGAACCTCTTCTCATTGAAAAACAACATGTCATCTGTGTTCCATTCCCTGCACAAAGCCACATAAATGCCATGATGCAATTAGCAAAGCTCCTCAATTCAAAAGGCTTCTATGTCACCTTTGTCCTCACTGAGTTCTTCCACACACGTCTGATCAGATCTCGAGGCCCAGATTCTGTTAAGGGCTCAGATGATTTCCGATTTGAAACAATAACTGATGGCATGCGGTCATCAGAAGATGACACCACGCAAGAAAATCGTCAGCTCAATCTTTCCATACAGAAGAATTGTCTGACTCCATTTCGTAATATTGTAACTAAATTGAATCAGTTACCAAACGTTCCTCGAGTCAGTTGCATAGTCTCCGACGGGGTCATGACCTTCTCTCTACAAGTTGCTGAAGAATGGAGCATCCCTGGCGTCCTCTTTTGGCCTATTTCTGCGTGTAGTCTTATGGGCTTCATCCATATTCCTGAGATGATCGAAAGAGGGCTCCTTCAGCTAAAAGGTAGTAACTTGTGATGATTTTGCCTTGTTGGACTTGAAAAATAAGCACATTTAGGACCTGTTTTGTTTAAACAACCAATTACTCCAAAAGCTTAAGCGGCTACGTGTTATTTAATCATTTATACTTCAACGTGTTTGGATCTCAAAAAACTTAAAAACTGACTCGCGTCAACTCGAAGAAGAAACTTCAAGGTAGAAAAGAACTCGAGCATATTTTTGTGTTAGTAAGTAAAAGATTCAAGTTGTAGTGGCATGGTTCATTTTACACTAAAATTAAAGAGGAAGTGGGTTTATGACTTCTTCTGGGTTTTTTGTTTTTTCATGGCTGCTGACGAGTTGGTGGCAAATCAACCCGTTTTACTAGCAAGCCGAGTTAAGTGAGGTTGGTTTTGAGTTGACTCGACGAGTTGTAAAACTTTTGTCTTGGATGAGAAACGAAACTGCGATTTGGCCTCAATTAGGACCTTTTCTTGTTCAATTTATGGTTTTGGGTTATGCAATACTCTCTCTCTCTCTCTCAGTTGAGTGGTTCTTCGTGCCATTTTCTAAAATTTTACAGCCTTCAACAGCCAGTCAAAGAAGTGTAGATAAAATCAAAGAAGGCCATTATTGAAAGTTGGTGACACAAGTCCTAAATGCACTAAATTACTATAGTTCAGAGCTACACCATGCAAATGCAGCCCACATTGAAGGATTGCACCGCTCACATCCCAAAATCAACCATTTTAACCTTGTCTTTGATGGCGCATTTTGAATGGTTCTTTGACGGTTTTTGCCAGTCATCTTCTACCTTTTTTTAACATCTCGACCTTATTAGCTGATAAAGATTTTTAGGCACTGAGGTAATAATTGTGAAAACAACCAGTTGCTCCAAAAGCTTAAGCTGTTGGGGAAGGTAGTACTTAATCTTTTGTACTTTAACACTTCCCCTCATGTGTGGCCCCTCTTTTTAGGGTTGGCCGGCACATGTGACCCCTCTTTTGGGTTTTGCCATTGCATGTGGATGTTGCTATCAAGGAGGTTTGATACCATGTGTCAAGGAGGTTTGATACCATGTGAAAACAACCAGTTACTCCAAAAGCTTAAGTTGTTGGAGAAGCCTGTATTTAATCTTTTATACTTAAACAATAAATTGATGTCTACCACATGAATAAATTAGATCAATCATATTTGGCTCCATGTGTAAAATAGAAATAGAAAGGGAAATGATTTTAGCACTCCACAAGTTTGATATGTGGCGAAAGATTTTTGTCTTTTAGTGTTTAATTGGCCTTGTCAGAGCCTTTTGTGAACTGTAAATAACTTTGACACCTCTTTAAACACTAAAAGACAAGAAGCTTTCGCCACATATCAAACTTGTGAAGTGCTAAAATCATTTCCCAATAGTAAATATGATCATTCCTGTTTTATATCGATGTGTATATATTTAAGGGAAAAATACAAGAGATCAAAAGACCAAGTGAGAGCCACTTTCTCAATGATCCAAAGTATTTACTTCCTAGACCCTGCTATCGATGGGAAATGGAGCAAAAATTAGGCCACATTAGACGGTAACTCTTCTATTGTTGCCACTAACTTATCTGGTCTGTCGACTAGAAACAGGTGGGGCCCACAATGTTTGTGTGATGAAAACCATTTATTTGATGGGTCTCGACATAGGGTTAGGATGATCCGATGGAGATGATTTTTTGGGCACATCCTATCTATGTCTGGACCATCAAATGAATGGTTTGGATCACCCAAACAATGTGAGCCCTCTCTCTCTCTCTCTCTCTCTCTCTCTCTCTCTCTATATATATATATATATATATATATATATATATATATATATAAGAATTTCCTAGGGAATTCTGTTGCTGACGTTGCATGAGAACAGCTAACTGCGATGAATTAAATAAAAAGACAAAATTTGCCGAACAGTGAGCCGGCTGTTCTCTCAAGAAACGTCCAGCTGCAAAATGCCTTTCTACGAAATTCCCTAGTTAATCCCTACATATAGGGTCAGGGCTCTAATAATTAATGCTTCATCAATTTATAATCCCAGGAACTTGCATTGGTTTTATGCTGATAATTTATATTATCTTATAACTAATACTTATATAAAAATTCGGTAGAGGCCGTCATTCGTAGGCAGGATTGGTGCCTAACACCACTTCGGTACTCTTTCAAGTGTAGAATGAAGTGTTCGTATAATAGAGAACAAAATAGTTATCTTTGATATCATGGATAAATTATTTCATGCTCAATATTTTTTTATCTAAGTCTTAATGAAATTTGTATATGCATGCAGACGAAAATTTATTGAGCAATGGGATCATTGATTGGATACCGGGTTTGAGAGGTGCCCGAATGGACGATTTCTCACGAATGGATAGAACTCCGGATCCCGACAATACCATAGCCAAAATCTTAGCAGAGGAAATCCAAAATGGCTTCAAGGCTTCGGCTATTATTCTCAACACATTCGATAACTTGGAAGATGAGGTATTAAGTGCTATGAGATCCTTCTACCGTCGCGTTTATGCCATAGGCCCATTGACATTGCATTGCCATCAAATGCCTGAGAGTTGCTTGAAATCCATCACCACAAACTTGTGGAAAGAAGAGATAGAATGTTTGGCATGGTTGGACAAGAGAGAGGCTGCTTCGGTCATTTATGTGAATTTTGGGAGCTTTGCATTCATAACAAGCCAACAGTTGAGTGAGTTTGCTTGGGGTCTTGCGAATACAAAGTATCCTTTCTTGTGGATCATAAGACGTGACATTGTGAACGATGGTCTTGCAGTTTTGTCAGAAGATTTCATGAAAGAGATCAAAGGGCGGGGTTTGTTAGCAAATTGGTGCCCCCAAGAGGAAGTTCTCTCCCACCCTTCTATAGCTTGGTTTCTAACGCATTGCGGCTGGAATTCGACAGTGGAGAGTATATGTGGTGGTGTGCCCATGATTTGTTGCCCTCAATTCGGCGATCAACCAATTAATTGTCGTTACACTTGCAATGAATGGGGAATAGGCGTTGAAATAAGTAATGAGGTACGAAGAGAAGAAATTGAGCGTGTTGTTAGGGGAGTGATGGAAAGTGAGAAGGGGAAGGAGATGAGATTGAAGGCTATGAAGTGGAAGGAGAGTGCAGAAAATGCTACCAAACAAGGGGGATCTTCTTATACTAATCTTAATAGCCTAATTCACGAGGTGCTTCAACAAATTAAGTGACCTTAATCACTACGCTGAGTAGTGTTTGTCTCTTTCAAAGTAAAAATATATAAATATATATCTACAGGGATTTGCTGGGGACCATCACAGAAGGCATTTCGCAGGGGCCGTTGCATAAGAGAGCAGCCACATAGGCTCACATTGTCTTATTCATTTAACTCATCTGAGGTGGCTGCTCTCTTATGCAACAGCCCACCTGCGAAATGCCTTCTACGATGGTCCCTAGCAAACCCCATATCTACAATATACAAATATTAGTAAGATGTGCTCTAATTTCTTTTTGTATCATGAGTCGAAGGTGACTCGACTTGACCCAGTTTCGAGTCAGGCCGATTTTATTAGTTTGTAAGCTATGATTTGAAATGATCTAAAATAATCCCATTCCTATAAATTTCCCATTATGCCAAAAATTATAATCCATGAGTATGAACACAAGCCAATTGCATCAATAGGCCCCATTCACCTTGAACTTAACCTGATTTACCGGGCTCCCTCGATGACCTACCGTATCGAAAAGCAAGCGGTTCATCCCTAACTGTGTGAGCTTGTCATGTAGCAAGAGTAACCATGGCTATAAAATAGTGGGCCCACCCATTAAAACATGAGATGTAAAATGATGGGGCCCATCCTACGCATGGGCTTTGGTAGAGACCATGAGACAAACCCCATCAAAACTTGAGGTAAAATGTGGGCCCAACCAAGGCATCGGTTTGAGTTGAAGGGACCCACCCTATCAAAACGTGGTGTAAAATAGTAGCCCCCATCCTATGCATGGATTTTGGTGGAGATTGTTGGCCCACCCACTAATTTAGGTCCTAATTGGATTTTGGAAAAGTTTGGAAAGGAAAAACATCTCTAAAATTTTCTACATGAAATGCTTCTTCTTAGAATCCAGACATGGGACTTCTTCTATTCCTTCCAACAAAAAAATAAGAATTCTTTCATTGACCATTTCAATCCCAAGGATCTATAACAGCCAATGAAAGAAATATAATATAAGCAGTGTAACCATCAAACTAGGGGATAGGGGAACATCATAGCACTTTTACCATTTTGCATATAAGCAAAGCATATACAGTACTCATGGAAACAGGGTCCGCTTTGCATCACAACATGACTTGCACTCACATTTTGCCTAATCCGCAAATCGAACTGACAAATCAACTTGGGGCAGGAAAAATATAATTTACCACCAATTAGCTCTTGAAACTGAAATTTACTTGAATGAGGTACCGCATTCTAATCTGATCCACATTGTACACGATGTATTCATTGTACAGCAAGCTACGCTGTAAGATAGACGAGTATGAGTTCATGTGCTAAAAATTTGGGGAGCAAAAATTAGGGGTGCAACTCAGTCGATTTTTGGTAACTCGGGTTGAGATATTTACCAAAAAACCAATTCATTTTTTAGCAAAAGCTCAATCCGACCTGACCCAAATTGCATCCCTAATTAAAACCATGCTTCAACAAAGGTTTTAAATTTCGGCCAAAACCGAAATATTTCAGCTGAAATTTTGGATATTCCACCAAGACCAAATCACCAAAATTCCAAAATTTCGCCAAAATTTCCAATGAAAGTTTAGAGAAAGCAAGATTTTTCCATGAAATTTCCACCGAAACCGAAATATTTCGATTCCCATATTTACTACAAATAATCTTCCTTCACAAAGCTTCCTTCTCTTCACTAAACCGCCATAGTTACTTTCCCGTAAGGGCTTTGTTCCTGACGAGAGTTCTAATTCCTAGTCCCCCTTCCGATCTTTGGAGACAAACCATCTCCCAATTCACCAAATGCTTGTGCTTTTTACCTTCCAACTTTTCTTCTGATTGAAAATCCCTTTGATATTTCTCCAACTTCTTAGCTACTCTCGAAGTGATCTTAAATAAAGACATGAAATAAACTGGAAGATTGGTCAAAGCGGGTTTGATGAGAGTGATGCCGCATCCCCCCAAAGATAAGGAAAACTTCTTCCATCCAGAAGTTTCTTTCCCATTCTCTCAATCATAGGATTCCGCACTGAAACTAGTGTCAATCCTATGTCAAATGGGAGGCCAAGATAGGACATAGGAAGGGAGATTACAGAGCATCCAAACTCATGGGCCAAACTTTGTAGATGATGTTGTTCAACATTCCATCCAGCCATACCACTCTTTTTCAAGCTCACCTTGAGCCCTATACCACCTGAAACCATCTCAAGATCACTCAAAGGTTGAAAATATGGTCCTTACAAGCTTTGCAAAAGATGAACATGTCGTCGGCAAATTGGAGATGAGAGATGGATCCCACTTCATTTAGATACACCCCCTCGATCAACCCATGCTTTTTCAGCATTCACCAATATTCGGCACAAAGCTTCCCCCGCAATAGTGAAAAGAAAGGGAGATAGTAGGTCTCCTTGCCTTAGACCCCTAGAACCTTCGGAAAAAAAAAAAAAACCTTCGGACTACTCTTATCATTATGGGAAAAGTTGGATCGGAGATGCATTCCATTATCCATTTCCGATAATCTATACACTCTTATTACTAATACTTAATACAAAAATCCGTAAAGGCCAATATTCGCTGGATGAGAAAGGTGCGTAACATCACTGTGGTACTCTTTCAAGCGTAGAATGAAGTGGTCATATGGTAGAGTACAAAAACAGTCATCTTGATATCATGCATAAATTGTTTATGCTGAAAAAAATTTCAGCTCAATTCTTAATGGAATTTTTATATTCAAGCAGATGATGGTTCTTCGAGCGATGGGACCATTGATTGGATACCGGGTATGAGAGTTACCCATCTCAAGGATTTCTCACGGATAGGCATAGCAACAGATCCCACCAACTTCATGCTCAAACGCATAGCGGAAGATGAGGTATTAAGTGCTACTATTCTCAACACATTCGATAACTTGGAAGATGAGGTATTGAGTGCTATGAGATCCTTCTACCGTCGCGTTTATGCCATAGGCCCATTGACATTACATTGCCATCGAATGCCTGAGAGTTGCTTGAAATCCATCACAACAAACTTGTAGAAAGAAGAGAGAATGTTTGGAATGGTTGGACAAACGAGAGGCTGCTTCGGTCATTTATGTGAATTTTGGGAGCATTGCATTCTTGATAAGCCAACAGTTGAATGAATTTGCTTGGGGCCTTGCAAATGCAAAGCATCCTTTCTTGTGGATCGTAAGGCGTGACATTGTGATTGATGGTCAAGCAATTTTACCAGAAGATTTCATGAAAGAGATCGAAGGGCGGGGTTTTTAAGTAAATTGGTGCCCCCAAGAGGAAGTGCTCTCCCACCCTGCTATAGCTAGGTTTCTAACGCATTGCGGCTGGAATTCGACAGTGGAGAGTATATGTGGTGGTGTGCCCATGATTTGTTGCCCTCAATTCGGTGATCAACCAATTAATTGTCGTTACACTTGCAATGAATGGGGAATAGGCGTCGAAATAAGTAAAGAGGTAAGAAGAGAAGAAATTGAGCGTGTTGTTAGGGGAGTGATGGAAAGTGAGAAGGGGAAGGAGATGAGATTGAAGGCTATGAAGTGGAAGGAGAGTGTAGAAAATGCTACCAAACAAGGGGGATCTTCTTATACTAATCTTAATAGCCTAATTCACGAGGTGCTTCAAGTAAGACATGACTAATTTAAAACTACAGTTGCTGATATGAATATTAGGAGTGCAATTGGGTCGGGTTGGGTTGAGCTTTTGCTAAAAAAAATGAATAGGAATTAACTTGTACCTGACCCGATTTTAAGGTAAAAGCGCAACCCGAATTCCCAAAAATCGAGCCGAGTTGCACCCCTCATGAATATTTGAAGAGTAGTTAAAAAAATTCGTTTAGTCAACTCAAAATGTACCCAATTTGACTCCTCTTGTAAGAATAATGAGTTGTCTTGCCAAAAACTCATTACGTAAGTAAAAGCAACTAATTGTTATGCATCTGCTACTTCTATTTTTGTTGCAAATTAAGTAACTTTAACTGCTATATTGAGTAGTGTCTGTACCTTTTTAAAAAAAATATTATATATATATATAGAGAGAGAGAGAGAGAAAAAAAAACATTTCCTACACACATGTGTAGGTAAGTTACCTACACACTACCTTAAAATACAGTGGGGGCCCACATTGTTTGGGTGATCCAAACCATTCATTTGAATGGTCCTCACATAGATAGGGTGTCCACAAAAAATCAAATCCATAGGATCATCCCAACCATTCAAACTATGGAGGCAAAAAATAGACTAATTTGTGAAGGTTTATACACGTCCATTTTACCTTCACAAATCGTATGGTTGGGATGATCTTATGGATTTGATTTTTTGTGGACACCCTATCTCTGTGAGGACCATTCAAATGAATGGTTTGGATCACCCAAACAATGTGGGCCCCACTGTATTTTAAGGTAGTGTGTAGGTAACTTACCTACACAAGTGTGTAGGAAATGTTTTCTCATATATATATATATATATATATATATATATATATATATATATATATATAGAGAGAGAGAGAGAGAGAGAGACTATCCATAAGGAAGTGGTATATTCGTCCCATTTTTTACTTGGGACAGCCCCCATCTAGTTTATTTATGACTACTCTTATACACTAGAGGTTGTTGCCCCGAGTATAAAAAGGGGGCGAATATATTATTTCCTATCCATATTTTAGTCATAAAATGTGCTCTAAGTTCATTTGTCATGAGTTATGAGCAAGTGGTTCATTCCTAATGAATTGTTTGTGTTAACTACTGGTTACTCCAAAAGCTTAAGTTGTTGGAGAAAGGCGTTATTTATCTTTTATAGTTTAACAGTTTGGTTGTCAAACTTAGAATAGTGGCAGGGGTGTCATTACCAATATAGAGAAGAGAGAGAGAGAGAGAGAGAGAGAGGAGACCATTCCCAAGAAATTCAAGCAATTTTTTTTTTCTTTTGAATTTTGGCTTGGATGTTGTAAGGAGAGGGTAAGAATGTCACATTAGCAGACATACAATAATTACCCAAGAGATATTTCTGGGAGTCTCAAGGATTATTGACAACCAAAAAAGGAATTTCAGTATCAAGAGTTTTTTCAAAGTTACCCAGTAGATTTGTTAGATGTGTAGGTACGGGAGAGAATTGGGGAGAATGGTTATAGTTTTTTATTATAGAGGGATGAGTGTCATGGTTATATAGCAAAGAGAATATATTCGATCTATATCCAGAGGAACTGCAACTCCAAAGGTTTTGGCGTGAGAGACTATGTCTTTCACTTAAATTAGACTTAATCTGGATACTCCTTATTTGCTACTTTATCTCCTGGGGTGTGGTGATTACTTTAGAGCTTCAAAATCTGGATTGTTATGTTATCTTACTTGATAGGTTCTAGGTTAAAGAGAGGTTTCAGGAGGCAGAAGGTTGCATTTGGAGGTTTAAAGGATAGGTTGTCAATGGTAGGAAGAAGGGAAGGAAAAGACATGTAACTGTAAGTCTGTAATTGCTTATTTTGATATTTTTATTATGGGTTTTGGGTATGCCCGGTCTCGTCTTAATCATATCCTGTAATATAGGAAGGGACTCCTGGCCCGAACTGCTTCTTTAATATCAATAAAATATGTCATCTTCCAAAAACAAAAAACAAGGAATTTCAGTGACATGACACCCAAATGCCAAGAAATATGCTCAAGCCTTTATGGCTCTTGTGCAACCAAAGACACCAAATGAAATGCTAGAGACATCACCACGGGCTTCTCTTGTAGTGAGAGGAACCGTGGATGTAAAATAATCGGTGTCATCCTATGCACAGGATCTGGTGGAGACCTTGAGACACCCCATCAAAATATGAGGTAAAATTTGGGCCCACTCGATACAATGATTTGGGTGGAGATGGCGGGTCCACTCATCGGTATGCTCACCATATGCATGGGACTGGGCAGAGATGGTGGGCCCTAGCACATCAAAACATAGTGTAAGATGGTGGGCCCCCCATGCTAATGCATGGTATAAAATGATGGCCTTATCAAAACTTGTGCTGTAAATTGATGGGCCCCACCCATCCTATGCCTTAGTGGCCTACACTTCAGCTACCTCTCTTGAATTCTGTCTTGCTTTTTTTTCATAGCCTTTTCCCTCAATCTGATACGTGGTGTTTGAACCTCCATTAATTGAAAACCAACTTGTCATTTGCATTACATTTCCACCTCAACAACTTCTATTCGATGACAACAAGCCCCCTTAAGCAATGCAGAAAATACGGCAACTTTGCATTATTTACACGAAAAGTTGTATATCCCCTGCTTTTTTTACCTCATTTCACTCCATTTTTAACTCAACTGAAGCAAACTTGCGAAACTAGAACAGTTATGAAAACCCCTCTTCTATGCGATCTGAGATTTTAATGGCAAAGCAAAACAAAACAACAACACAACCAATCACACAAAAGACAGAGATTTACATGGTTCGGCGAAGCCTATTTGGCCCACTAGAAACCCTAGGACACCCTATTTTGCCCCTTTTGTGCTCTCAACCCTCTTACAAGACAAGAATACGAAAATAAGTCAAAAAAGCCCCCCTTTTATAAGGCCGACCCAATCCTACTCTTATCAGGCTGAAATCACTTAAAAACGCGCCCACACATTGTCGAATAAACGGGTCTTATCCAGGTCGCATGCAATATTTCAGACCCCAATCGGGTTTGAATTCAAGACACCGAACTCAACAAAAACCTAAAGTTTCTTAGAAAATAACACCAACCCCTTCACTGATTGGGACCATTTATCTAACTCGTCATTATGTATTTGGGTGATTGGGACCATATATCTAACGGATCCTCATGTGCTGCGAGTTTGGGACCAAGTACCTGACTTCTGACTTGTGACTTGTGACTTGTGACAGCTAACAACATTCTCGGGTTACCCTTCATCTCTCCTCGCCCGTTTCTAATAAGAAGACGGTGTAGAGAACCCTACGTCTATTGATAATTTTCCTGCATGTTTTTCATATTCTCTTCCCTCAAATCTGTAACATGGTGTTGGAACCTCTTCTTATTGAAAAACAATATATCATCTGTGTTCCATTCCCTGCACAAAGCCACATAAACGCCATGATGCAACTAGCAAAGCTCCTCAATTCAAAAGGCTTCTATGTCACCTTTGTCCTCACTGAGTTCTCCCACACACGTCTGATCAGATCTCGAGGCCCAGATTCCGTTAAGGGCTCAGATGATTTCCAATTCGAAACGATAACTGATGGCATGCGGTCATCAGAAGATGACACCACGCAAGAAAATCGTCAGCTCAACTGCTTAAGCCATTAGAGTTGGTGTTATTTAATCATTTATACTTCAACATGCTTGGATCTCAAAAAACTTAAAAACTGACTCGCGTCAACTCGTAGAAAAAACTTCAAGGTAGAAAAGAACTCGAGCATATTTTTGTGTTAATAAGTAAAAGATTCAAGTTGTAGTGGCATGGTTCATTTTACACTAATATATATAAAGATATAGGAATTACCTAGGGAATTCTGTGGCTGACGTTGCATGAGAACAGCTAACTGCGATGAATTAAATAAAAAGACAAACTTTGCTGAAAAGAGAACCTGTGTGGCTGTTCTCTCAAGAAACGGCCAGCTGCAAAATGCCTTTCAACGAAATTCCCTAGCAAATACCTACATATAGGGTTAGGGCTCAAATAATTAATGCTTCATAAATTTATAAGATGAGATTTGAAGGCTATAATAGAGAAGAAATTGAGCGTGTTGTTAGGGGAGTGATGGAAAGTGAGAAGGGGAAGGAGATGAGATTGAAGGCTATGAAGTGGAAGGAGAGTGCAGAAAATGCTACCAAACAAGGGGGATCTTCTTATACTGATCTTAATAGCCTAATTCACGAGGTGCTTCAAGTAAGACATGACTAATTTAAAACTATAGTTGCTTATATGAATATTAGGAGTGCAATTGAATAGGAATTAACTTGTACCCGACCCGATTTTAAGGTAAAAGCGCAACCCGAATTCCCAAAAATCAACGCGAGATTATTTCATGCTCAATATTTTTTTATGTAAGTCTTAATGAAATTTTTAATTATATGCATGCAGACGAAAATTTATTGAGCAATGGGATCATTGATTGCATACCGGGTTTGAGAGGTGCCCGTATCGAAGATTTCTCACGAATGGACAGAATGCCGGATCCCGACAACACCATAGACAAACACGTAGCAGAGGAAATCCAAAATGGCTTCAAGGCTTCGGCTATTATTCTCAACACATTCGATAACTTGGAAGATGCGGTATTAAGTAGGGCTGCAACTTGGGTCGGGCGGGTCGGGTTTTGGAGAACCCAACCCTACCCGAGAAATATCTCAGGTCGGGTCGGGTCGGGTTGGGTTTTTTTTGGAAAATCCACAATTCCCAAACCCGGCCCTACCCATGATAAATCTCGGGTTGGGTTGGGTCGGGTCGGGTTTTTTCACGTTGACGCAATTTTTTAAGGAAATTCTTGTTTGGCAAGGCAACTCAACTCATAGAAGTAGAAATTACACTCACATTACACTTGAATCAAACAATGCTATAATCAAACAATGTTGTAATTACAATCAAACAATGCTGAATCAAACACTTGAATCAACTCAACTCATAGAAGCAGAAATTACACTCACATACAATAACAGTGGGTGCGTGGGTTTTCACTTTTAACTTTTAACTAATAATAGAAAAAAATGTACATACTATAACTTATGTAACTCGGGTCGGGCCCCTTCAAACCCGGCTCGACCCGAGATTCATGCGGGCTTTTGAATGCTCAACCCGGCTCGACCCGAAACCCATGAAACCTGAACCCAACCCAGGCTATTTTCGGGTCGGATCGATGCGGGTCGGGTAAAACCCGGCTCGAGTTGCAGCCCTAGTATTAAGTGCTATGAGATCCTTCTACCGTCGCGTTTATGCCATAGGCCCATTGACATTGCATTGCCATCAAATGCCTGAGAGTTGCTTGAAATTGTCTTACTCATTTAACTCATCTGCGGTGGCTGCTCTCTTATGCAACAGTCCGCCTGCGAAATGCCTTCTACGAATGTCCCTAGCAAACCCCATATCTACAATATACAAATATTAGTAAGATGTGCTCTAATTTCGTTTTGTATCATGAGTCGAAGGTGACTCGACTTGACCCAGTTTCGAGTCAGGCCGAATTTATTAGTTTGTAAGCTATGATTTGAAATGATCTAAAATAATTCCATTCCTATAAATTTCACATTATCCCGAAGAATATAATCCATCAGTATAAAACATGAGATGTAAAATGATGGGCCCATCCGACGCATGGGCTTTGGTATCGCATTCACCACTAGAAACTGAAATTTACTTGAATGAGGTATCGCATTCTAATCTGATCCACATTGTACACGATGTATTCATTGTACAGCAAGCTACCCTGTAAGATAGATGAGTATGAGTTAATGTTGCAAAATTTTTGGGTGCAAAAATTAGGGGTGCAACTCAGGGTCGACTTTTGGGAATTCGGGTTGTTGAGCTTTTACCAAAAAATTGGGTCGGGTTCGGGTTGATTCCAATTCATTTTTTAGCAAAAGCTCAATCCGACCCGACCCAAATTGCATCCCTACTTAAAACCATGCTTCAACCAAGGTTTTAAATTTCGGCCGAAACCAAAATATTTCAGCCGAAATTTTGGATTTTCCACAAGACCGAATCATCGAAATTTTAGAGAAACCAAGATTTTTCCACAAAATTTCCACCAAAACCGATTTCCATTGTGGTCGAAACCGAAATTTACAACCTTGACTTCAACATGACATGGGAAATAAAAAGACAAAAGCGAAGTACCTTAGGTCCGGCTTGCTCCTTCGGCTTACCAAGGGGTACGACAACGCCATCTTCAAGTTTTTGAAACTCCGAGGAATCCGGTGCCGTTCCACCAATTCCTTTTGTGCTGCAATAAATTGAATTGAGAACCATATAGTCTCAAAGTTAATCAAACTACGCAATCTTGCTGTAGAGTTACTGTGGTGTTTATTTGTAAAGCTGGAGAAGCTTGCAGAAAGTTCAGCACAAATTTCACTCACTCTGTAAGAGGAGAATGTTTTGATAGTTGAGTCAACAGAAGTAATGGAGAAACAGGCACAAGTCTAACAGGAGTAGGTTTTGAATGTATAATTCTAGACTATGATAGTCTAGCTAGTCTGTTACGCAAACCAATACAATTAGATTAAAGATCCTTTTTTAGTGTTCCATGTTGTAGGATCTGTTTTTCATAAAGTGATATTACTCTTCATATTTAATATGGTAGGAGCATTTCAGTCCCTCATATATCCCTATTTTTAAAATAATATAAAACCTTCTTTTGAGTTCTTTTTTGTCTTAATAAAAAAGAACTAGAAGGATCTATTTTTCAGATCATTGGCCGTTTCGAGAAATGGTTGATGATTTGTCTTACTATACTGCATTAAAAGGAAACAGAGTTCTAGACAGTTAAGAGGCGCCATCCTTCATATAACAGAATAAATTTCCTAACTGATCTTGCCCCATGAAGATGTTTATTGGATGCAAGCTAAAGCTTGATGCAGAATCAGATGCTTCTGGCCCAAATAACAGTGCTACCACTCATGTGAATAAAGAAAAAAGTACATAAATGCCCATATATTATAATGCATATACCCCTGTTTCTCAACAAAACAGAAACCATCTTAGAACAAGACAGTTCCACTGGGAAATGGAAACTGTGTAGATAACGCATAGATTTCTTCCGTGATGACAAAACTTCAAAATATTTTTAAATTGATGCCTAGAAAAGAGACTAAGGTGTTAGAGAATCACTTTGGCTTCATGCCCGGACGGTCGACTATAGAAGCTATCTTCTTAATTAGGCGATTAATGGAGAGATTTAGAGAAAATAAAAAGGACCTTCATATGGTTTTCATTGATTTGGAGAGAGCGTATGATAGGGTTCCCAGGAATCTTATGTGGTGGGTCCTTGAAAGGAAAAAAGTGCCTACTAAATATGTTGATGTGATTAAGGATATGTACGATGGGGTAGTAACTAGTGTCAGAACCACGGATGGCACGTCTAGTGAGTTTCCAATTACAATAGGACTGCACCAAGGATCAGCTCTAAGCCCTTATCTTTTTATGCTAGTTATGGATGAGCTTACGGAGGGTATCCAGGTTCAGGTGCTGTGGTGTATGTTATTCACAGATGGCATAGTATTAATCGACGAAACCAGAGCAGGAGTAAATGCTAAGTTAGAGTTATGGAGAACTACTTTGAAATCCAAAGTTTTAGACTGAATAGGACAAAGACAAATATATGGAATGCAACTTTAGTAATGTAAAGAGGCGGGATGAGGATGTAGTAAATGACTGGACAAGAGGTACCAAAGAGCAAGGTTTTAAATTTCGGTTTTGTAAAGCGTTTCGATCCTCACTGAAACCGAAATTTTCGGCCCAAATTCCAAAATTTCGAGCGAAATCCATGAAACCAATTGAACGGCTATTTTTTCTTGTATTTTATTTCGATCGAAATTTCTCGGGATAATATTAAATAAATATCAAAATCCAGATTTTTGGGTGAAATCCCTTAAATTTCGGCCGAATTTGAGGAAAACGAAATTTTGAAACTAAATACCGTTTCGAGTATAGGCGATTTCGGTTTCGTTCTCGACCGAAACCCGAAATTTTGGTCCGAAAGTTCGGATCTCGGTCGAAATTTAAAACCTCGCCTAAGAGGGATATCTTTCGCTATCTTGGTTCAATTCTACATAAGGAATGAGTGATTGAAGAGGATGTTAACCATAGAATGAGAGCAGGTTGGTTGAAGTGGAAGCTTGCCTCAGGAGTTCTGTGCGACCGTAAAATCCCGACCAACTTGAAGGGAAAGTTTTATACGACAGCTGTAAGGCCAGCCATGTTGTACAGCTCAGAATGTTGGGCCACCAAGAAGCAGCATGTGCATAAGATGAGTGTAGCGGAGATGCGAAAGCTTAGATAGATGTGCGGCCACACAAGGTTAGATAGAATTAAAAATGAAGACATTCGTAAAAAGGTGGGGGTGGCATCAATTGAGGACATATCCAACGTAAGCATTTGGATGCTCCGGTGAGAAGAGGCGACTCGTGCCAAATTGATGGAGTAAAAATAGGTAAGGGCAGACCGAAAACAACTTGAGTAGAAACAGGAGGAAAGACTTGATAGCTAGGAACATAACACTTGGATAGGATAGAATGGAAGAAAATTGATCCGCGTAGAAGAACCCAATTAGAGCCAGGATTAGAGCCGGATAGATTCCTTTCACCTTCTTCATGAAATTTTTCTAAAGGATTCATTTAGCCGACCCCAACTAGTATGGGACAAAGTCTTTGTTGAGTTGAGTTGATGCCTAGAAAATAGATGTCATATACTTATACTGACACCGCAAAAGGGATGCCTTATTTACTATTCTTTCTCCAGTCTTCTTACTTCAAGCGTTGATGCAGTTCTATCTCTACACATCAAATCATGCCCCTGTTCTTTGTTCTTCCGATGTTCTACATGCAAGAGTAGACTACGAATTTAAGAAAGCAGTATACTAATACTACCACAAATAATGAAAACATTATGATTACGTTAAATAAGAAATATGAAAATACTGATAAAACCTTAGCTTTCCCGGCGGCAACTGATCAGCATTATAATTTGCAGTTAGCTCCTCAGCCATCTCACCCAGTGCCACCTGCAAAGCAAAAGGTTTAATAGTCTCCTAACCATGGTTTTAAATTTCGGCCGAAATTTCGGATTTCAGTTGGGACCGAACCACCAAATCTGAAATTTCGTCCAGAGTCGAAAATTTCAGCCGAAATTTCAGGAAAATGTAATTTTGAAAAAAAACTCAAAATTCTGGCCAAAATTACCAAAATTTTGGTACATTAATGAAATTTGCATAGGGAAAACTGTTTGTGAGCTCGAGCTCATATAGCTTATATGAGCTCGAGTGCCACAAACACATGGGTCCCACATGTTTTGGGGTGATACAAAGCATTCATTTGGCAGCCTTTACATAGATAGGGTGTGTACCAAAAATCAGGTCCATAGGATCATCTTATCCCATCCAAAAGTGGAGGGAAAAATGGACAGACACTGTTTGTCAACAAATCTGCCCATTTTTTCCCTCCACTTTTGGAGGGGTTAGGATGATCCAATGGACCTGATTTTTTGTACTTACCCTATCTATGATGGAGCCTTGCAAATGAATGGTTCGGATCACCACAAAAAATGTAGGACCCATGTGTTTGAGAACTCGAGCTCATATAAGCTTATATAAGCTCAAGCTCGCGAACAGTTAGCCCTTTTTTTTATCGAATTTCGGCCAAAATTTTGGTTTCGTCTATGTCTGAAACCGAAACCGAAACTAAAATTTAAATCCTTGCTCCTAACATATTGTAGAACATTAAAGGTAAGAGAAAAGAGAAAAAATAGGACGACTTCTAACATATTGTAGTCCATCAAAGGCAAGAGAAAAGAGATAAATGGGACAACGTAGAAATAGTGTAGTTGTTATATTATTTTCCAGGTAAGGTAACCACCTCACATAAAAGAAGCACGCCAGCCCGTGATGTTTGAGATGAGTAGCAATAATTTGCACTTTTTGAGAACATATCAGCAAAATAAACTCCTTTTCCAAACATGTAACCTGTGACAGGTGCTTCTGAAGGAGCAACTCGCAATCCTGTATATGATGACAAATGTAACACTCAGATGCTCGGTTTAACTTGGATTACTAATCCATCATAAAATTTACATGTCTAATAATTCATAACTTTTTCACTTAGAACAGTATAATGCATTAGATTACAGTGTCGAGGAAATCTAGAGATGACCAGAAAAATCTTGATGGTGAGCGAAGATAATCAAAATAAATAATTAAAGCATAAACCTGACCTTGTGATAGAATACCAGTCCAATTCGTAAGTCGAGAACCATGCCACAAAAGCATTCTATTTTTCATGCCCGAAAACTGCAACACATAAGGCATTAAAAAAGGAGAAAGCTTAGAGCCAACGTTGAACCTGATTAGCTAACGGATGTGAAAAAAAAATTACTGAAAGAAATTGAAGAAATGGCAAAAGCATCTCATGAACATAAGCTGAGAAAATTTAATGGATTTTGTGCTCACCTTTTGGAAGTGTTCAAATTCACCTTGCCTTGAAACCTTAAATATGTGTACAATATCAACTGTATAATTTGAATGTGTTTTGGCATGTGTATTCTGCATATACTTCTCTATCTGGGACACAGAAAATCACATTACAAGATGATAGTGGGATGAAAGTCCGCTACCCAAAAAAAACAGATGCAAAATGAATTTAACTGAAAAAAGACTATAGATTGTATAAATAGCAAGTTTAGCTATTGGAGGATAACGCCATGATGCTGTATGATACTCTGTCTAGAGAAAAACATGCCACCATTCAACTAGACAATCCTAAGCCAGAAAAGAAGACTTGATCGCGAGGCCAAAAAAATATCTTTTCTTGGTCAATAAAAAAGTGAGAAAATCACTGATGTTTTAGTGGTTTAGGTTTATGTTATTCTTTCTTATGTAGTCACTTAGGAAGGAGCAGCTAAATGGACCCAAAACGGTATTAAAAGTGAGAACTTTCAACCGCAATTTCACAACAACAAAAAAGAGAGGGGGGGCGGGGGGGGGAGGATAATATATTCGCACCCTTTTCTTCACTGGACCACCCCTTTTAGTGTATTTATGACTATTTTCTAACATTAGAGGTGGGGTGGCCAGGGAGGTTTGCAGATACGATCATCAAAGTCATTAGTAAGCAACCCAGCCATGCCCCACCATGGCAAGCAAGAAAGCAAGATTGACAGAACACATACCAAGCCCAACAAGAACCACCCTGGTGCGCAGCAACCTACATAGAGCAGAACTTCCCCCATAGGGCAGGGGCAACCGACAGGGCTAGCCAGCAGTGCCCAGCAAAAGTGCTTTGGTGCCATACTTCTTAAGACGCAACGAAGCACTTGTTTTCCTTATACTCCTAGACATTCCAATTACTGTTTGAAAATGTGGCTAGGGTCAAAATGCGGCAAAAGTAAATAATAGTTGACTCCGTGCAGCGTAATTGAGTAGTCGATTCACAGTCACAACTTGGAAGAGTCAAAAGAGTTTCGATTGACTTTGTAGGGGGAAACACAGACATGGATAAGAACTCATCCAAGGTAAAAAGGAGTCAACTCAGGCGACTCGATGATGACACGATGGAGTTTTGAAACTGTGGTGCATATGAGATTGAGGACTCCCTAGCTAAGGAGGGTGTTGTAGACTCCCTAGCAAAGGGGGTGTTCATAGTTTATTTGTAAATTGAGAAATCTCTACCCCTTCTGTAGCGTTGTATCTATTTTTATAATAAAGTTCTCTTTACTGTCTCCAAAAAAGCAAAAATTTGGGGTTACAAATGTCCAGAATCTCTAAAAGAAGGCCGTGGCATCAAATTAATTGCATTCATCAAGCCTTTACAGTCATTTGTAGTCCTATTTAATAACCTAAATGCATATCTCGTACATTAGCATTAACCTTTTTGGCACAAATGAATCATTTTTCTTGGTTCGTATTGTTTTTCACAAAATTAAAAGAACATTTATTAAAATTAGATGTACCAGCATCTTATGAGTAAGCATCATTAAAAAAAATAGGGATAGCAGCCTAAATTACTGTCCATGGTCAGCCACAACTTTGCATGTTTGTGATGAACTTTCTTGTTAGTAAAAAAAAGTGGATTTTATTCAAATGCATATAGTCAACTGAACTGAAGGCAATGATGAGCAAGTAGCTATAATTGGGAAACAAACTAAGTCCTTTAACTTTAAAATAGGTACAAATGGATAGAGCAAAATCAAATATATGAACAACTGCATAAACTCTTGAGGACTGGTGTCATGCAAGTCCAACAACACCAAAGAATCATATATGTTTTTCTAGTATGCAAGCCAAGGACTTTAATCGAGAATAAATACATGCCAAGTACTTAAAAACAATTTATAAAAAACCATTCCTTAAGTTGTTCCGGGATCAAATATAAAAATATATATAGTGTTCCCATGGGCATATACAAATTTATTCTGATGATAAAATTAAAAAATTAAGTACCATAGAAAATTCACTGGAATCAACTTCAACTGGTATCAGATCACATCGAAGGCGTTGGTAATGAGAATACAAAGGATCGTCCTACAAGATAGAAAGCAGGAAAACAGAATTAGAAAAACAAGTGCAGATGTATACATATAACTCAAAAAAGAAGCACACATAAATACCTGTATACAGTATACTTACCATAAACCCATAACTAATTATAAGAGAAAATAGGAAAAGGCATAAATAAATAAATGCCAGAAATAACCCAAAAGAACCAACATTTCATAAACACCTGCATACTTCACAAGAAAAACCAATCAAAAATCAAAAAACCAAATCCTGAAAAGCAAAAAATAAACTTAAAGTACCAACACACCAATACATAATATATGCATAAAGATGTAAACCATCATTTTTTTCCACAAGTTCTCAATTTGATAGCTCCAAAAATGCAAAACCCTTTTTCCCAACTGAAATACCCAAAAAGATCGAGGCCGAAAAGTCACTACTTCATTGCAGTTGATCAGCAAAATTCATTCAATCAGCCAAATGACATGCAACTTAGTTGATACATCAGTACAGAGTATATGTCCTGAACTATAAAAGATTCCACTGAGATCACAAGATCTCAGTTTTGGCGAGTAGTCTCATTTAGGCGATATTTAATCATTGCAATCAAGAGAACTCCAAACACTATCTAACTAAAAGCACATCACATTAGCAAATAGTAGAGCAGCTTTTGGCCTATAAATATCCTCCCCAGCCTAAACCATCAAGGGTAACTCAAAAAGAATACCTGTGTATCCAGGTCATCCTTCAACAACCTAGTGGCAACCTCAATTTCACCTAGTGCTTCAACCTTCAATGGTACATAAAGGAGGTTCATGTTAAATCAAAAATTAAAAAATAATAAAATGTGAACAATTAATTTTCATGTCAAATAAAAATTAAAAATCTCAGCAAGTAATTTTGTAACCCACTATAAATGGGACAAATACAGCAAACATTTTTATTTTTTTTTTATAATTGACCAGACTGCTAGAAAACAGTCGCCACTTTGTAAGTTACAAGCAGTAAACAATAGTATATTCGATGTATTCAATTGAAGGGGGAAAATTACCAATTGCAACTTGCATTTCAACTTCAAAGGACTGTCGATGACAAATTCACCTGCCATTGTTTAAGTTCCATGTGAATTAGTACCCCTATGTGTAAGCTGAAGTCCCATACATAAACATGAACTACCAAAGAACTCAATATACGAAAATCTTCTTTGCAATAGCGGTGGAAAAACATCAGAAAAAAAAAAAAACTATGCTTGTTAAGAGGAGAAATTGAACATACTCATCTTCTTAAAACCAAAGTCGTGAGGAATAACTGTATAGAATTCTCTGCAACAAAGCGAGGCAGTGAAACATGAGAAAAATATCATAGGAAAATAGAACATTAAGTTCAGCTTCTGATTACTAAAGATGAACTTCAAAATTTTAAAAATGTGCATCTCAAACTTCCTTCTTTTTTTCTCCTTCTTCCTCTTCTTACTACTGCTTTCCACTTCAAAAAAGTAACATTTGTCTTGTCCATAATCCACATTGGTTCTTCTATTATTTTATTATAACATTGTACAATTGTAATTCAATGCTACTTTATACTTCCTAATCAATCTTATATTACATCATAGAATTATTAATTTTTACTGCATAATAAATAATATTCAATATTCAATATCAATATCGAGAAAACTAAACAAGAGTAGACAGTTTTAGTATCTAACAAGTACTCAAGTACAAACAACGCAGTCAACCTATGTGCATCTCAAAATAATTAGTATATGCCATAGATCTTATTGAATGCATTTTTATAAGTATTTGTGATTTTTCTCATATTTCATCAATTTATTATGAATAGTTTAGAGTTCTTGTAAGTTCTTTCAAAAAACAAGCATTTTAATAGCTAGATATTGCACATTGCCTGTGAGTATTAGATTATGAGGTGTCTAACTCATATCATATTCCATTCTACAAACCTTGAAATTTTTTGGTCAAACCATACCAGTCGTACTCACACTGTAACATGCACTCGTGTGTAGACTAGCAAGATAGAATCGAGCAAATGGTACCCAAAACAAATCGCCCATGCATATGGCTTGGGGACTGTGCAGTATAGTTCTGAAGCCAATATTACTGACAAGTTCATATAAGCCCATGATGGCAATCATGGCACACCAGAAAAGGAGCATCAAAATGAGAAATAAAGAATCCTTTTCATTACAAAGAATATGATTTTTATTTGTTTCAAAATTTCCTACTTATTTCTATTAGTGTTGTTATTAGATTAGCTGTATTGGCTTTTATAAGCTTGAGTTACTATTAGTTCAATGTCTTGGATTAGAAGTTTGTTAAAGGTAGAGAGATCTAGGGGATATCGTGGGTCTTTTGTGCATTCTAGCATACAAGCTATTGCAGAAGGAAAACTTGGAGGAACTTCTGGTATTTTATGCAACAAACTCATGACCTTGGGCTTGACCAAGGTTTTAAATTTCGGTTTCGGCCACCACCGAAACCGACACGTTTCCGTTTCGGACCGAAATTTCGGCCGAAATCATGTAAAAATATGATTATGATTTCGTTTATTTTTTAATTTCGACCGAAACGTCTAAAATTTCGGTGTCAATTTAGGCGATTTCGGTTGAAATTTCATAGATTTCGGTTGAAATTTCATAAATTTCGGTGGAAATTACAACATTTCGATGTACATTTTTAAAATTTCGGTGGAAATTTTGTAAAAAAAGTCCAAAAATGAAATTTCAACCGAATTTCGGTGAAATTTCGGTAAAATTTCGGCTAAATCTTGTAAAGAAACGACTTTATGTGAATTTCGTTTCGGTTTGTGCCGAAACCGAAATATTTTAAACGAAATGTTAAGGCCGAAATTTAAAACCATGGGCTTGACAACCCCTATGGTTCTTTTGCTTGTTGATTTTGTGTTTATTCATTACAACCTATGATTTGTGGACACGGACACGAGTGTCGCGTGTCGACACTGACATGAAGTGTCGGACACGGAAAACCCCAAAATTTAGAAACGAGGACATGGCTAAAATAGAAAGTATATATAAGCATAATTTGTCGATACGGATTCGTGTGTCGAGTTTTGACACGGATATGAGTTGTCTGACATGGCAGCATTTAAAAATCTAGAAATGGTGACACGTACATACACACAAAATTGTTGATTAGTACAAAAACATGTGTCTACCGTCCACATTAACTCTAACACTCCTAGCAATACATTTAGAAGTGTCCAAAGGAGTGTCAACACGTGTGTCCTGTCAGACACGACAGGAAACGAGCGTCAACAATGAATTCAATGTGTCGGCTAAATCATAGATTACAACACTACACAGATGCATCATCCCAGTAGGGATATTTATACAACTAAAATGAATGGCGAAAACAATAATACCCCAAAGTCTAAGTGTAGAATTACCAAATCCTCCTGATGCATCTGCACTTGTATACACAAGATAATTGAGATCTAAAACACACTTGTATAAGACTAGAGAATGGACCCACCCAATCAACATGATGTGGCCATACAAATGGATAAGATGTATGTATACATCAAACATTAAAGAATGCCGGATTTTTGTCTGCCTAACAAACTAGGTCTTACCATCTCAATTCATTGCAAATACAGAAAACCAGTGTAAATATACATACACCAGTTGTGGTAAAATGGGACAGAGTTCTTCACAATAGAAACTGTGTTCCATCAACAATAAGAATATAAATACTAAGTTGTATCCCAAAACTTTAATTACTGCAAAAACGCAGAAAAAACAACTCGATTGTCTACAAAAATCTTCAATGAGGATCCGATTGAAGAGGATGATTTGTTCATCAAGATTTAAAGTAGCAACTACCCAAATTCACACAAGTATCAACAGTTGGGATCATCTGATCACTGTGATTTTGAGATATGGCTTATGCAAGGTAGGGCATGTAGGATGAACCATGTTTGCAGTTTTAGAGTTGCTGAAAGGAGGGAAAAAGAATAAAAAGAAGTGGCCCTTGTCCGTGTATTTTTAATTATCATAGTTTTTAGAAACAGATTTCTTCCTTTCTGTTATATATGCATTCATGTACCAACATTTACATCATAAAATAACTTCTAGTGAAAAGCACAAATTTAGAAACATGTGGGCACATTTAATAATTGTCCTGACAATACCACATACTTGTGCCTAACACCAAGAGTCTAACTAATCAAGTCCAATTCTACACCCAAATTTTGACATATACATACAGAGATGCATGTATTATCAAAATGAAGATCCCTTACGATCATTGTACTAAAACTGCACGTAAAATGCTAGTTTCAAGAACGAAGAAAGTGAAAAAAAAATTGCATGCATAAAAAATGATCATTTAATTATGAAACATCCAATATAAAACTTACCCACTTAATAGCTCAAGTTTTCTCCGATCAGATTGGCCAATCGCATCAGAAATCCGCTTTAGGACATCATAGCCCTATAAATCATTGAGCATACTTAATAAACTATTTGCAATTACCATGAAGAGAGAAAGAGAGGATGAAGTGACATTTGACGCAATTACTGACAAGTAGACCTTCCAGAAATGCAACACGTGATGAACTAAGAAATTGAACAAAACTGTAGCAAAATCATCCTGTAAAGTTATAAACTAGAAAAATGATTAAGTCAAAAGTAGAGAAGTGTTATTAACCAAATCAAGCTTATGTGCCCTCATAGTTGGCGCTTATGGTTTCTTGTGTATTCACCATAAATCTAGCAATCATGGCTTGAAACCAAAGTGACGTTGATGGAAAGGTGAACGTGATTAATTAAGAAACCAAGAGGTAACTACTTACAATAAGCAACACCAATAAATGCATGAGGTTTAAGTGATTCCCCATTGGGATTGCTTATTTTGGTAAATTATCTCATTCTTTGCAAGGTAAACTGTCAATTTCCCTTCAAGGTATTCTTTTGCATTATCAGATCTGAAAAATATTAGTTTCTTTTCATATTTAGTATCTATCAGTTTTTGAAATAGTTTGACAATTGTCAATAACTCATCCCTTGTCTTCATGAGATACAACCAAGTACTACATGAAAAATCATCTACAAAGCTAATGAACTAACAATAGCCATCCATAGAAGTAAACGGGGCAGAATCACACACTTCAGAATGAACAATGTCAAATGGAGTACTTTTATTAACACTTCTGATACATCTATCCATATTTCCCGATATCTCATTCCAACATCTGATAGTGATCTAACTCCTCCCGAAAACTTTGAAGCATGGAGTATGTGGACAGTCTTTTCTCACCCCATCCAGATGTGAACAATCTACAAATAATTTCAAACAGCCCCTATCTCAGTTTGAAATATTATCCATGCCTATTTACACGAGAAGAAAAAGGAAACAAATTTAGAGAGGAAAAATCCTCAAAACTCCCTGAACAGATCTCGGAATCACATGAGATAAAAAGTGTACAGTTTTGGAGAGAAATACTTCACATTTTTTTTCTCAAATTTTGGAAGAGAACCTCAACTTCAAGCAATCACCAAAAAATACTCATAAATCACAAAATAAATGTCACCTAGAACTGAGGTCTTTTTCCAGCCCAAAAGTATGATTAGATGTGCAGCAGCAATTTCAACCAACAGCCCATGTCCAAACATAGTTTTAAATCCATAATTTCGGTCGAAATATTTCTGTTTGGTTTGGACCGCGTAACCGAAAGTACATTGAATCAGTTGAAATTTCTTTTTTCACCCTTATTACAAAATTTCCCCCGAAATCGCTGAAATTTTATACACTTCGGTGGAAATTTAAAAAAAAAAAACTGAAAATTTTATCAAGATGTTACATGATTTCAGCCGAAACCGACATTTAAATCCTTCTGTTACTGTAATCCATGTCTGCTGTTCAGCTATGAACTCCAACCAAAACCCACAAATCAGCAATGATAATCCATGTATTCATAGCCTGAATCCACGCCCAAAACAAGAGAACTACAACAAGCAAGATCCATGATTTGGTTAAGATCAATCATGCCCAGAACTGATGCTAACTGCGGACAACCAGAGTGCAAAACATGGGGCTAAATCCAAATCTATTTGTGAAGATCTAGGAATTGCAACAGTTGTATCCACGATCTGCAAGGTTTTGGTTTCGGTTTCGGCTCAGATGGAAATTTCGGTGGAAACCCTATCAAATCACGGAAACGTATGGAAACATGCAAGTGCTAGAATTTTAAGAGGAAACTTCGAGAAATATTAGAATAAGCACAAGTACACACTTAGAAATCGTTACATAAGCAAGACAACCATCCATAATGGTTAAATAGCATCGAACACTTCATATGTTGTCACGCATGGCTGATAATTTAGTACATACCACATTTCACATCGAATTCATATAAATATTTATACATAGAGGAATGATAGATGCAAGGCCCCTCTTTATGCAAGGGCTAAAGACGGGCCCTTGAATAGATTCACATTATTAAGTGCAACCGAATTCAGTTTCTCAACCGACTTTAAAAACAAAGTGGATCTATTCAAGGGCCCTTCTCCGGCCCTTGCATTAAGAGGGTCTGCATCTATCATTCCTCTAATACATAATACATGCATCACATTTCACATGTAATTTGTATAAATATAATTGTAATTTAGATAAATCTAATTGCAATTTATATTAATATAATTGTGTAAAACATAATGATATAATATACAACTAATGGACTTATGAGATTTTGGTTTTGGTAAGCGTTTCGATTTCGATATTGTTTCGGCGGGGATGGAAACCAAAACATTTTGGTCATTTCATGTGGTTTCAGTGGAAATTTAAAACCATGACGATATGTAATAATGATACATAACAGATCCACGATTTGAACCAAGAGCATATCGGTTTGGATGATCTGAACTTTCAGTCAATATAATCGCATCCAAAATCTGGTGACAATCGCAATATAAACCACGACTATAATGGCATGCAAACAGCAAGAACAATAAGCGGTAAACCACCTTACAAATATATTGAAACATGCTCGAACCAGGAACAATAAATCATGTCCTTGCTATACTGATCCAGACAAACAAGAATAATGATAATGAAAGAAGAAATCCCAGCAAATATTCATTGATAATAAAAGAGAAATTTGTTTGTAATCTTTTCTCACTGCAAATGATCTTCTACCTCCTTCAACGCCCTATTGGAGAGAAATCCCAAAACAGGATTCTATTCAAATTGATAATAGCATTAACATGTCTCTCACGTTTGGTTGATCCACATTAAGAAGAAAGCAACTAAAACAATCATAGGCAACTATTTAGAACCAAAAATCAATGTCTATCTTGAGCTTGAATAATCTCCATTGGGGCCCACATGCACTCAATTGGATTCAGGGAACATAACAGAGGGTTCAAGAACTGAATTTACAAATTAGAATCTTTAAAGTTAATACATATGGAGCTATGAGATTCCAAAGAAACAGACCCATAGGAAGATAATTCAAGCAGTTATAAACCTAATTGAAGCTATCCACCTGCGGCTGTACACCCGAAATCCAGCAGTATTGCTGCTAGAGGTACACCTTTCCTCTTTCTTCCATGCAACATTTCAAATGTTACAGTACAAAAGGGTCTTCGGAATCAATGTATAAGAGACGATTTGGCACTGAACGTATGAGTATCCCTTCGCAAACATGATAGCTGTTGGCACCCAAATAAAACAGATGGAAAATACTAATTTTGTTTTCCCATTTGCCTCTTTCTCAAAAGGTCACAACAGAATTCTTCTGCATTTTCCTTAATTACAGTGGAAGCTTTCCAATATTATTTTTTCCACATTTCTTTAATGTAAACAGATCCTATGCATTAAGAATTGCAAGTTTCATACTGCACCCTTGTCACTTACATACTCATACCAGATATGGAACTCAATGATAGGGAAAACTCATAAGAAATGAAGTAGAAGACGTACCTTCATAATTGTGGATTTGCTTAGCTTACCAAGGGGCAACTTTTCAGCATTATATCCTAAAAAGGAAACATTTAAGTAATAAGGTTACAAAGTGTATATTATTACAAAAGATAATAGATAAATCATTATTAGCGAATGTTAACGATGCTAAAAAGTAAAAAAAAAAAAACAGTCAATAGGATTAAGACCAACTCAACCATATAATGGCAGAACTTTCAGAAAAATGTTGGCGATCTTTTAATATAATAGAGAATGTCATGTCATAGACAGACATCCATAATGGTAACAACATCAAACACCTAGCGATATGCATTGTTGTGCATGCCTGGCAATTTATTACATGCTACATTTCATGTGTAATTCATATAAATATTTATCCATAATACAAATATCATATTTCACATGCAATTCTTAGAAATATAATTATGCAACACATATTATATTTATATGTTTCTGTGGGGTGGAAACGGAAATATTTAGGTCGTTTTGTATCCGTCTTGGTGGAAATTTAAAACCTCGGTCATAACCAATGCAAATTACTTTACCACGTAAAACTAGCTACCAAAAACTGGTATTAGTTTATCCCTAATGATATAGCAAGTAGATGAAAATAAGCACTGACCTATTTCTAGCATTTGCTGCTTCATCATACTGATATTGCAAATAAGAGATATGAACTTCGCCAAGCGGGAATCTAGCTGTGTCTCCCGAGGTTGAATGCCAGTTACAGAGTCATCACAATTATTAAGAACCTGCTAATGGTGTTTATAATCTCATAAGCCATGCAACATTTAATTATTGGATCAAGCAGAAGAACTAGGAATAATAATTGCAGAATATCAAGACATAACTGTTTCCTTTTCCGCTTCACTGTAATCCATTTCCAACCAAGTATAGTACTTTGGGTAACATATAAATTCTTTGCGATCAGACCAGTGATTTTTTGTCTTTGCAAAGAACCTCAGTTGAAACTCGTTGATTGCATCATCACGTGAAATGAAAGGGCCATGCAACTTATCTTGACCTTTCACTCCAACTCTACCCCATCTATTGTATACCATGAATGTGCTATTGTCATCGGATTCTGCAATTAAAATTTGAAATGTCACAAGAATCCAAAAAAAAAAACAGATATTAATTATTTGAGGGGCAAGAGAAGCACTACGGACAAAAGCACTTGGTTGGAATTCAACTTCGCATGTCAGACAGAAGTGATTGATATAAGCCTAGATTTTTTGAAGAAGAAAGAATTATGTTCAAGATAGACTTTAATGAAGCAGAAGCTAGAGCCTCAAAGGTTCAAGGGTTTTTTTTTTTTTTTTTGAAATTATCCTTCACTGGGCTATATAATCAATGAGGGGAGCTTGCTAAATGTAAAACATCCAGGGCCTTGTAGATTGCCTTCCATCATCAATAAGACTAGGATTTGGTTACAGTTTTAGATATACCAGTCATGTTGTCAAAGAGGGCAGGAATTTGAAGCACCCCATTTTATATTTTGGCATATCAATGTGTACTGTTAAAGTATAAAAAGATAAATAACGCCTTTCTCCAAGAGCTTAAGCTTTTCGAGAAGTTGGTAAGCTAACATGTACATTAATTATTAACAGAAAAAAGAAGAAAAAATAAGGCATAGAAATGCATCTCTCATTTAATGGGTTCAAAAAGTGAGATAATTCTCTGAGCATGCTTTTGTTTAAACAAATTAACAAAAAATGGTGAAAATATTACATGCATGCATACTTTTCAAAAAGCTTAAATTATCAAATGCTAATAGAAATATTTTTGAAGAAAACAGTGGGACTGTGATGAATTAACTAGAAAACATACCAAACATTGTAAATGGAAAGTCAGTGACTAAATCAATTTTAAAAGACAAACCCAAAAAAATAATATTACGTGATGCTAGAAGACCCATGTACAAAATAAAAAGTCATTTCATATCAAAATACAAATCTAGACATCCAGATAATGAAAATGGCATTTTGTACATGTCATAAAGATTAGCACACTACTGTACCAATATGTGCCTACTGAATACTTAAAATCCCTCATATCACCCTCATAAAAAGCTAGAGAAAACGCCCATAATTCCCAGCATGAAAAAAAAAAAACCAGCAAGATGGGTAAATTTTCAGTCTGTTCTGGATGTTGGCATCAGCAGCTGTCAGGCTTATGGGTGCTTTTGGGTCCCAAAAGTTATTTTCCCTTTTCTTTTTCTTCCTATAATAGGTTTTTAGGATTCTTGTGGTTGTTTGATTTTGGTTTTCTACATCAGTCCAATTTACTTAACTGTTTACCTTTATTATTTCACTTTTATAATGAGCAAGGGACATCCAAGCTTTGCCGAGTGTTCTTCTCCCACATTCATAGAAAAGGAAACTCAAAGGTATAGATTAGCAAACTTTGGGGAATTTTGTAGGGATATAGGTTTTTGGCACAAATGCCAGAGTTGTAATTGTGTTTTCCTATTTTCCTTTCTTTGCTTTTTTTTTTTTTTGCTATTCGGTTTGGTTGAATGGCCTTGTTGCATTTCGCTTTTGCTTATTAATGAATCACTTGTTCAAAACAAAAGTATGTTTATTTGTTGAGAACCAAGAATGACAGTGTTCCCCATATCAAATTGACATAAGCGAGTCTATTTGCACCTAGGACATCATAACTCAAACCAAAAAACAGAAACAATCAGCAGGTACGTATAATCAGCTAACAGCAAACCACATTAAGGCCCTGTTTGTTTAGATTATTGTTAAAGTATAAAAGATAAATAACGCGTTTCTCCAACAGCTTAAGCTTTTGGAGAAGTTGGTAAGTTAACATGGTATCAGAGCTCGGGGCGCGGTAACCCTGGTTTGCCTCCGAGGGCGGAAATGTCCCTCGGGGAAGATCTCGGAAACCCCGGTGTAGTATCTCGTGGTTCCCACGTTCCTGCCGCCTCGTAAAAGCAAATAGTCCCACATCGGATAAGTGAAATGGATGGGGATGGATTATAAGGGAATGGGCACCCTCCGAACGGCTAGCTTTTAGGGGTGAGTTCTACCCTGTTAAATTCCCTACAAGCTTTTGGAGGAGTCGGTAAGTTTCTAACATGGTATCAGAGCCAAAGGTCTCGAGTTCAAACCTCTCGGATAGCAAAAAAATCCACATGCGATGGTCGGACCAAAGTGGGACCACATGTGCCACGTGTTTGCCAAGTGGGCCACACGTGCGGGGGAGTGTTAAAGTATAAAAGATAAATAACGCCTTTCTCCAACAGCTTAAGCTTTTGGAGAAGTTGGTAAGTTAACAACAATGACAACAGATTGTGGAGTCCCCAACCGATTACTGGACTCAAATTTCGTACAAGTATTGGTCCAATAATCGGTTGGGGACTCCACAATCAATTGTCATAATCTAAAACAAACAGGCCCTAAAAATGCACACGAAAAGTTAATTGGTTCTCGCATATGGAAAAATTAAAAATTAAATGAAACACATAACCAAATGATCAAGAGATACACATCATGAGTAATAAATACTGCAAGAAATTGAACCTGAAGGAGTAGTAGGGCATAGAAAACCTCTTTAAGAAAAAAAAATGAAGTGGAAGAAAAAGATAGTTTCCAGGGAAAAGTATAGGTTGAAGGGAAGAATATACCAAGAGCTTGAATCACATAAAATTTGTTATTGTTCTCCCCAACATTCGTCTGATTCAGAATGGCATCATAGATTTCGTCCCCCTGCAACAAAAGGAAAGGTAAACAAACCAAAAAATAAATAATTCGCCAGCTAGCAAACTACCCTTCAGATTTACTCAGGGGATCGAGTTAGGTTTTGGTTGGATGCATGGTGCGCGTCTGAGCCTTTGAGTTTTCTGTTTCCGGAATTATTCAGGGTGGCTCTTAATAAGGAAGTTCTGGTCAAAGATTGCTTCGTAAGGGAGAATGGGAGAGTGGTGTGGATGAAAGCCTTTCGCAGAAATTTCTTCGAGAGAGAATTGGAGGCTCTAACTCATCTATTCCAATTTCCAAATCATAGAGTCGTGTTATTTAAAGATATCTGGGGCTGATATGCGAATTTGGCCATGGGATAAGTCTGGTTTCTTTTCTGTTAAGTCTTTTTATTCGCACCTTCTTATTTGTCCTAATCCTTCTTTGTCCCCCAGGGTTTGTTTTTTTGGATGGGCAGTTTGTAAGGATAGGATTCAAACCATTAACTTCCTTAGGCGAAGGGGGATGATGTTGATTGATCATTGCCCTTTATGTCTTTTGGACGAGGAATCGGCTAGTCACCTCTTTATGCATTGCAGTTTTGCTCGATCTGTCTGGAGTCTGATTTTGTCTAGGTTCGGCTTAAGCTGGGTATTTCCCTCCTCAATTTTGGATTTACTTCAAGCTTGGGAAGGAGTTCCGTGGAAGAAAAAATGGAGAATTCTGTGGCATTTGTGTTTGTTTTCTTTGTTTTGGGAGATTTGGAAGGAAAGGAATGCTAGAGTTTTCGAAGGGGTTCACAATCCTGCGCATCGAGTTTACGTGAATATTATTGCCTCTGTTATTGCTAGGGTAAGGTGTTTACCCTCTTTTCAGTTTATGTCCGCCTATGATTTATGGGAAGGCTGGAGTATCATCTGCTTGGAGAAGTCATCTTGTCACAAGGTGGTGCAAAAGTGGACCCCGCCTCCAGCGGGTTGCCTGAAAGTTAACTTTGATGGGTCTAGCTTCGGTAATCCGGGTCCGGCAGGTGTTGGTGGCCTGTGCCACAATTCTGGTGGTACATCTCTTTGGGCTTTTTCAGGTCCTCTTGGTGTATGTGATTCGAGTAAAGCCGAGGTTAGAGCTGCTTATGAGGGTATCAAGCATTTGGATAGGAGGGTCCTGGATTCATCCATCGTGGAGGGTGATTCTTTAAATGTTATTAGATGGCTTCGGGAATCTGCTAAGCCCCCATGGAGATTTTGGTCTATATTCGATGAGATTGATGACTTAGTTGGTGGGTCATCCATCGTCTTTCAGCATGTGCGCAGATCTGCAAACGGTGAAGCGGATTGTTATGCCAGGGAGGGTGTTGAGAGGAGGTGTTGGAAGTCTTTGATTTCCTCCCTCCTTGAGGGTGCTTGTATTTTTTTGCTTTTTGCTTTTTGGTTTTAGTTCCTGCTTTTATGTTGTTTTATCTGTTCTCCTTAGTCCTATCTTTGGGTGACCTCCTTGGTCCTCCCTTTTAATATATGTGGTTGCCTTTCAATATATATATATATATATATATATATATATATGAGGAAACTGTTGGTGAGCTTAAGCGCACCAAACTTATGGTGCGCTTAAGCTCCCCAATCACATGGGTCCCACATTTTTGGGGAGTGATCCAAACCATTCATTTGTAAGGCCTTATCATAGATAAGGGGTGTACCAAAAATCAGCTCCATAGGATCATCCTAACCCCTCCATTTGTGGAGGACAAAAATGGGGCAGATTTGTGTCTGTCCATTTTTGTCCTCCACAAATGGAGGGGTTAGGATGATCCTATGGAGCTGATTTTTGGTACACCCCCCATCTATGTAAGGAACTTTCAAATGAATGCTTTGGATCATCCTAACAAAGTGGGCCCCCATGTGATTGGGCGCTTAAGCTCACCATAAGTTTGGTGAGCTTAAGCGCACCAACAGTTTCCTATATATATATATATATATATATATATATATATATATATATATATATATATATATATATATATATATCCTTAACATTTCAAATAATTAAAGAATTCAAAATGCAGAGGGATAAGATCCACCCTCCCCATAAAAGAAATTACCAACTACCAACCACACACATTTGACATTTTAAAAGGTAAAACATCCCTTCCTCACTATATACGCTTATCCAAACTGCTTTAAACTCATATAATCACGAGTTTACAAAGAACATTGAGATTCGTCTATATTATCTAATATCAATGATGAGCTGGTTTGTGGAGCCTTCGGTATTAGAGAAAATATTTTATGGGTTCTTATTCCATTTGTTAATTTTGGGGGCATTTAAAAGGAGAAGAACAATAGAATCTTTAGCAATGACATAATATTGGATGGGGTGGTCATGGAAAGAATTAAAAATTTATTCAATCAGTATTGGAATCATATACGCTTTCCCTTTTTTCAACAATGACAATCTCTTTTCATTTTACACATTTCTAATTAGCTGCGAAGGATACCACAGTTCCCAAAACCTACTGGCAATGGAGCAAACAAGAATTCAAAGGGTGGCAGATTTTTCACGTTATTGTCAAGATTCTCAATTGCCAAAGGCAATTCTTGTGACATGATTGTGGGCTTTAACCAAACAGCCAGGTCTATGGCATGGTTTCAAATTTCCACCGAAACCGACACAGAACGACCGAAATATTTCTGTTTTCATCCCCACCGAAACGCATACCAAACCAAAACCACAAGTGCAATAGTGGTATATTATATTAGAATGTGTTACATAATTATATTTATATGAATTGCATGTGAAACGTGGTGTCTGTATTGTATATAAATATTTACATGAATTACATGCGAAATGTGGTATGTACTGAATATCAGACAGGCATGAAAGTACATGTTACTAGGTGTTTGATGTTGTGTGGATGGCTATCTTGCATATGTGATAGTTTCTACATATGCATTTGTGCTTATTCTAGCATTTCCTGAAGTTTCATCTTAAAATTCTATCATTTGTATATGTTTCCATACGTTTTTGCCATTTTATAGGATTTCTGCAAAAATTTCCAAAATAAACCAAAAAAATCCATTTTCATGGCAACCAAAACCGAAACTGAAATTTAAAACCTTGGTCTATGGAGACTGGATTTCATTAGTGACAAAATCAATGACCTGTTAGATGTGTGGGGGGTTTTGTTTTACTTTGACAGAGACCAAAAATATAGCAGATTATAGGCTAAAGAGGGTGTTTTGAGGTTTTTGTGGTTTGAGAGTCTGCCACATTTGTAACATTTAGATTTACATAAAAATTGTGGAAATAAAAAGAAAGCAGGAATTAATTTCATGTAAGGAAATCAGAAAACTTCAAGAAAAAAGGAAAAGGAGTATACCTTGGACCAATAGAACCCAAATTCACATCAAATAAAACAAATAACTTTTTTCCATGATGCCAGTTAACTACTATAGTTCTAACAAAACAGGAAAAATAAATTTTAAAAAAAAACATGAGGGTGTACCTACATGCTGCAAAACATGGTAATTTGACTTTATATGATCAGGAAGCCATTGATCTAAGACCGCACCACCCTTCTTGGTAGCTGTAATCAATTTCTCCTCTGTATTCCCATTAACTTCTTTATCTGCCATTGTTTCCTCAAAAATCAATAGAAGGCTTGAAGCCCAAATGTTTTTCAACAATCAAATAAAAACCATCTCACACAAAACCTGAACTACAGAACCCAAAAGACAATGACAAGTAAATTACGCAGCTACAAATGGATGATATTCCTAATGAAGCCATTTAATATCCAACATCACCTTTTCTCTGGGTACCAAGGTACAGTTCGAACAAAAAATCATAAAAATAAAATTTATGTGATTTGTTGGGGTGTATATGGGATTTTCAGCACAGTAAAAATTTACCAACAAGCTAACAAGTAACAATATTATAACCTGTTAAAGTATAAAAGATTTAATAGCACCTTCTCCAACAGCTTAAGCTTTTGGAGTAACTGGTTGCTTTACATGGTATCAGAGCAAATGCCTGGGTTCAAACCTCCTTGATAGAAAAATCCACATGCAATGTCCAAACCCAAAAGTGGGGCCACATGTGCTACGTGTTGGCCAACCCAAAGAAAGAGGGGCCACACGTGAGGGGGGTGTTAAAGTATAAAAGATTTAATAACACCTTCTCCAACAACTTAAGCTTTTGGAGAAACTGGTTGTTTCACATAACCTATCATGCACAAATTTGTTTAACATTTTGGATCAATACAGTGACAAATAGTATGTTGAGAAGAAGTGAACTAATAAGGCATTGGATTTTGCAGTTTTTTCCTCTGCAGTACCTCGACGTAACATGAGCATGAAAGAGGTTCAAGAATACTCAACTCAACTAAGCCTTTGTCGCAAACTAGTTGGGGTCGGCTAATGAATTCTTTAGAAAATTTTCATGAAGAAGGTGAAAGGCTCTATCCGGCTCAAATTGACTAAGTCTAATCTTGACACTAGTTGGATTCGTCTACATGGATCATTTTCTTCCATTCTCTCAAGTCCTACCCAAGTTTTTTTCGGTCTGCCCCTACCTCTTTTTATAAGGGCTAAAAACGAATCACTTATTTTGGCTTTTTGACCCCATATTGTAGAGTGGATCTCGAAAGAAATGAAATATCTCCCTCCAAGTTGTACATAAGACTTTAATCGAATACAACTTTCCATAGAATTCTATATGTATCTATGATATCGATCTTTAAAAGGAATAATTTTGATTCAACCCTCTCTTTCTCGACTCAACTACTTTAATCGTATATTTAGGATAACAAGTAATCACATAATATCCCCAGTGCTCTTTTTTGAGATTCAGAAATAGTAACCGATTCAATCAATCTATGGGATTCAAACACATAACACAAGCGACTAACTTGGTAATGCTGTCAAAATTTATATCGGATGAGCAAAATATTCTCGTCTAGTAGTTGGTATCATAGGGAAATATTTTAGAACTATTGCCTAATTTGGCATGGGGAAAATCCATCAAGAATTATTTTTCAGATTTTTTTGAAGCATTTTGCACCATTCATCTGATATGGAAGACCTATAAAACATTTCCTGTCTGGAACCTTTTTTTTCCTTGGCATCACTACAAATAGGATAGAATTTAAAGTCCTGATAGGGAATGTGTTAAATTTTTCAAAAGTTCAACTGCTGGAATAAGATGACAATAAGAAAATCGGTTTGGGAAAATCAATTCAAATAAGGATACAAAAAACTGCCCATTAAAATTTTTTAAATAGAACGATCAATTTTTACAGCATTGTCATGCTTTGAAATCTTATCACTCGGATTCATAGGAGTTGCTACCTGCTTACAATTTTTCATCTTAAATCTCTTCAATATTTCTTCTACATATTTGTATTGATTGGTCCAAATTCCATCGTTACTTTGTCTAAATAGTAGTTACCTGATCTACCAAGTTGGATGGGAAGCTCGCTTCAGAGGCTAAGTTATTCTCGCTTTCCGAATTTAGGGGAAAAGAGATTCTATGTTTCCTCTTAATTAAAAGTACACTTCCTATTTAAGTGATTATTTATCCTAAAGGAGTATTTTTCTTCTGTTGATAATGTTGAAGTAGCGAAAGTAAAAAATGGGTGTATAAGCAATTTTGCAAAATCATTTTCGAGCACCTCCTTTTCAGGAGAGAAGTGTCACCTCATAGGAATTAAATGAAGAAGGCAACTTCAGCTATGAGGTGGTTCTTCTCTCCTGAAAAAGTGGAGCCACAAAATGGCTTTGTGTGAAAATGCCTAGACTCTCCCTTGAAAAAGCATATTTAAAACTTAAAAACTCATCTTAAGTTTCAAATGAAGCTTACGTGGATGTTGTATCAAAAACTTAACATTAAATGTAAATGAATAGAAGGTTTGAAATTGTAAATCCCTAAAACTTGTAATTTTAATCAATTGCGAAGTCTAATTTACTACTTGTAATCCTTATCTCCATTAACTCTTCTTCCCTAACCTGCTATAACCTTACTCTTTTTAGACGCTTCCACACATTCTCTCTTTACTTTCTTTAGAGCTTTTCACTTGACACATTTTCTATTTTATAAACCCCTCGCTTCCAGCCTCCGCTTTTAACACTTGTTTCTCACTTTGGCAGCTATGGTCTAACTTTGATACCAAGGAAAAATGGAATGAATCATAAGCTTGTCATTTAAAAACCACGCATCTAGAGGCACTAGATATCAAGCATACATAGTACATAAACCCATAAGAAAGAAAGCACTAAGAGATGAATGTCCTAAACAAGAAGCGTGAATAACAAGAAACTGCCAAACTAACAGAGTTTGGTCACAAACCTTCTGGGAAACTTTTGGTGCTCAGTCATGAAACCTATATTCAGCTTAGAGATAAGGTACTCAACTATGCTCACACGTACTCCCTCTCCCATACCCACACCCATCCCACTCCCACCCCACCACCACCACTTGTGAAGGAAAAGCTGGCACTTACTAGGCTAGTGAATTGTTCAGTTACCAAAAAAATTACACATGACCTGGTCTATGAGAGATAAATACATCCTAAGTCGCATGGTTTGTAGCCAACTTCTGGAAAACTTTTGGTGCTCAGTCTACATTCAGGTCCGAAATAATGTACTCCACTACACCCACTTGTGCTCCCTCTCGCCTGCCCACGCCCACCCCAACTCAATCCAACCCCCTGCCCCACCACCGCTTGCGAAGGAGAAGGCTGGCACTTTCTAGACTAGTTTTAGTTCAGCAACAAAAATATTAACCATGAACTGGTCCACAAGAGAGAAACATGTGTTCTAGGTTGCATGATTTCTCATGAACAGCAATGAATCTTTCACTAGCAAGCTAGACTTTCAAGACAAAAGTTATATAAATCCTCCTCCTAAAAGATAAAATCTCAGAGCACTTGGGCAAACTATTCTTCCCTAGTTGACATTTCTATGCAGCCAGGATTGTAAATGACCCAGAGCCCAATTTTCTATATAAAGCTGCACTCAGCCTAATGAAGGAATGATATGTTAAATAATCATAAATTCTCAAAAAAATATTCTAATAAATGATTTCTTGTTTTAGGAAAGAAACATAAAGCAACTGGCGACAAAAACATCGACAGTAAGGGCATGTTTAGCGACCATGATTTTTTTTTTTTTTTTTTTTTTTTTTTTGCTGTAATATTAGCTTACCCAATGGTGAGAGAGAGTGAGGAGAGGGTAAGAAAAGCCTTAAAAACAAGGAAACAAAAATCTCCAACTAAAATACCATTGATTCTTTTCCTTGTTTTTAGCCACTCCTCATCCTCTACTCATTCGTGCCTTATCAATTCTCTCCTTCTCCCACCTGCCCTACACCTCTTACCACTTGATAAAGTAATTAGTCATGAAAAAAAAAAAAAACATGGTAGCCAAACATGGCCTAAGAATCGTTACAATATTGCACCAAGACATAAAATTTGTTTCAGCTACACATTTGAAGTGATTTCTTATACTATGAATTGCAGAGTCAGCTAGAATTGAATTCAATTAAAATTAAGATATTGTATGAAAGTACGATCCCTTCAATTCTCATAAATCAAAAATAGACCTTCTGATATGTCTTCTGAACCCTTCTCCATATCTACAGAAAGCCTTTCCACCAATTCTCTCTTCGACCCACTTGCTGAAACTCCGCGAAGGATAGCCTGTTCACGCAATTGACGAACACCCATTTCGCGTAGCTCCAATGAATCCCCATTCACGGTCTCTCTCGGTCTCTTCTTAGTGACATTAACATCCTCATTTTTCACATCCTTGGATGGGTTTTTCTCTCTGCAAAGAGCCGCTTCAAGTCTTCGAACCTGTAAAAGCGAAATCAAAACAATGGGTTCTGAAAATAGAGAGAGAGAGAGAGAGAGAGAGAGAGAGAGAGAGGGATGGGCGTACCAGGGTGGGCTTGGTTCCATCAGTGTCGAGCCCGCGTTGGGCCAGCTGGGTTCGGAGTTCTTCCACCTTGAGTTTGGCTGACATTTCTGAAAAGGGAAGAGAGAAAAGAGGGGGAGAAGGAAGGGATTGATAGAGAACAGGGTTGTAGAGAAGATGGGTTCAAAAGTTTTGATGGTTGTAGTGGAAGGAAGAGGAAGTTAAAAAGGGACTTTTTATGGGTTTGAGTTGTTCAAGCTTCTCGGGGAAGGAAGCAGTCCTTTGGCGTTTGGGATTTTGGTTTTTGCGGGTTCGAACTCCGGACAAATCGACCTTAGTCCCCACAAGGGAGAAAAATGAGTAGGTGGCTTGAGGGAGCTCCCAAAATGGTGTCTCGCCCCGATTTTTCACTCCCGTTTGGTTGCTAGTAAAAAAAAATCCCTAGGATTCTTGTGGGAGAATATTAAAAAAAAAATCCCTAGGATTCTTGTGGGAGAATATTTAGTGGTCACATCATCTTTTCCTTGGTGACATCAGCTTTTCCTTTCTAGGGAATAGTGCTCTCTCTTTCACTCTCTTCCCTCTCTCGCCACTCATAATAACAAAGATGTCTAATTAATGATTGTCCCCTCCCCTGTCTCCTACCTTTACCGACAAAAGTCCTAGGAACCAAAAAAATTCCGACAAAAGGGTGCAACTCAGGTCGGGTTCAGGCCAACCCGATTTCTAATTTCCTCAGCCCGACCCAACCCAATTTCAGAGGGGAGAAGAAACTCAAGTAAATTACAAAAATACCCTCGCTCCTACCTCTATAAAGTGGTTTTTGAAAATTACAAAAATACCCTCATCTCTTACCTCTCTCATTTGCCCAAATCAGAATGTTTTTAGTTCTATCCCTGTTTCTCTCACCCAAAATCCATTCCCAGTTGAACACACAAATCTCTATGTTGCTCTAAATGTTTTCTTCATCTTTCAGTCTATACCTTACTCCGCCATTTTATCTGGATTTGTAAACCCTAATGGACATCAGAAGAAAAAAAAAATTCAAAAATCAGAAAAAAAGATAGTTAAAAATCAACATCCATTATCCATTACAAAAACCCTAATCTAAGCCCATTTTTCATTCGAAAAACCATAAGATGTGTGATGCGGCTGATGCAAAATTCCACAAGTTATACATCCAACGAGGATGCCATCACACGTGAAGCTTTGTTAGGTAGTCGCAAATGAGAGAGACAGATAGGGAGAGAGCAAAGCTTCGAATGGAATGGATTTGGGGAAGAGATCTGAGAAAAATGAGATGAAAAGGGAGGATAATTTCGTAAGTTACGAAAACCCGCTTAGCTTACTTGCCTTAGCCGGTATTAGAAGTAAAAAATGGGTGTCCCTAGAATATAAATGAGTAGATGTCTTTTGGAAAAGAGGGTATGAATATAAAAGTCATTAAAAAAAGTAAACTTTCTTACATTGTTCTACACTTGTAGCAACAGAGGAAAACCTACTTTATTTTTTGGCATTGGGAGAAGTTAAAAAAGGGAAGAGAAGTAATGGTTGTCTAGAAAAGTGCATAACAATTGTCTACTTTTGGGGAAAAGAGATTGCGCCATTATTTTCAATGCATATTCAAAATATTTTCGTATTCAACTAAGACAATTCGGGTTTCGGGTCGGGTCGGGTTGCCCAACACCCCAACCCGACCCAACCCGATTTCCAATTCAGGTTGGTTTTTCCCAACCCAACCCAACCCGATTTGCAAAAAAGCTTAACCCAACCCAACCCAAATTCGGATTGAACCCGACTCGAGTTGCACCCCTACCTTTCACTTCCCTTGGCTCCGTTTGGATGCCACATGCATGTAGTCTTCAAGCAATTCCAGGCAAAAAAATGCACTTTTCTTCAACTTTTTGGTGCATGGTTGCTAATGTAATGTAGCATAGAAATCCCTAGAGACTGCATGTCTGATGACGTGGATCACTTGGATTTTCATATGAAATAACTCAAAAAAGAAAATCTCTCTCTCTCTCTCTCTCTCTCTCTCTCTCTCTCTCTCTCTCTCTCTCTCTCTCTCTCTCTCTCTCTCTCTCTCTCTCTCTCTCTCTCAATTAACTTCCATCCAAACATAATATAGCACATGGCTTTACCAAGGTTTTAATTACATCCAAAATCCTGCCCCCAACCCCACCGCCAGCCTTAGGAAGGTTAGAGCTGGCCGTGAAGCTGCCTCCTTGAAAGAGGGACTGAATATTAGAGTGTTGATCCTAACCCTCTATAGATTGGATGGTCAGGATCAACCTATGGAAATGATTTTTGGGACACAACCTATTTAGGCTGTGGCCCATCTAATGGACGGTTTGGATCATCCTATGGTGCGGGCCATACCGTACTTTTTAATAATGTGAGGTGTACGATCATCAAAATAAGGTAGTGGTGATATCATTTCCCATCTTTTATATGTTAAATTCTGAGAATTCTACTAAATTCTGGATTGATTTCATTAATGAGAAAATGATGCTTAAATAAGCATTTACAGATAAACATAATGAGAGATAAAGATAAGATTTGATATGATTAGGAGGATATCATCTTAATCCAATCAAGCTGCCTGATCTAACCCAACTACCAAATCTACGATCATGCAATCCATCAGCTAGATCCACATATCTTAACATGCACCCTCAAACGTATATTGATTGAAAATTTATATACGTTTGATTACAATCAAATATCCCCAATTGATTATATTAAAATATCCCCAAACAATTACAAGAAAATGTCCCCAACACAATACACAATTAACGGCATACTGCCTGATGCACACCAAGTTGATGATAAATGTCTGAATTTTCTTGCCAAATGTCCACTGATGCCGATTGCCGCTTACAAGATGAGTAGTGAAGATAGACTCAAGGCCTCGATGAACGAGCCTACATGAAATTGGTCATTATGGACCAATGCCAAATTTGCAAGAATGAGCCTCGATGGGCAAGACAACTCTCTCAGGCACGCACTCCAAGGGTCTGAAAGACTGGAGCAGCTTAACTGAGCAGAATAAATATATCTCACACCTCAATGAAGGACCACAACTGAAATAAAAAAAATGAGCCAAAAAGGGGATGAAAAATGGCTACTGGCGGTTTAATGACAGTGATTATTGGCAAACATCAAAGATCATTCGAACCTTGTAAAAATAATTTAGTGTGTACAAAGGAGGGGTGCATATATCAAAATGGAGTTCGATATTTGGGTAAAGACCAAGGAGTGCCACCGCAGATTGAGACAGGGATCCCGTTCCCCCAGATTAATCATCTGCTTCCAGAAGAAATCGACGAATTTCTCGGGAATCCTACAAGATCAATTCGTTATTTTTTCTCTGACAGAGGGTTAGAACTTAATCTGGGTTCAAATCCTAATGAGAGGTCGAGAAAGACTCAAGAAAGACTAGAGGAAGAAGTTGAATAAAAAATGGAGCTATGGATTCTTGCGCAACTTAACTCAATCTTATGTTCCGGCTTAAATGGATCTTTCACCCTTCCTTAGAATAGGCCAGCCCACGGTTGTGCTTTCGTTCCAGTTGGTGTAACGTGTGCCTATTTCTAATCCTAAATGGAATGTAACGACGTAGGGATCCATAGGTAAACATACTATCTATTTACATACGCTCGAATGATCTCTTCTCATCTTCGTGGACGAACCTTGCGGAGGAACCCTTAGGTTTTTGGGACATTGGATTCTCACCAATGTTTGCATTACTCAAGCCGACATTCTCGCTTCCGCTTCGTCCACACCTGCTCGCGCGGGAGCTTCCATCTAAGCGGAACGCTCCCCTACTGATGCATTTTTACATCCCACAGCTTCGGCAGATCGCTTAGCCCCATTCACAAGTAGAGGCAATAGCATTGTATTATCTGATTCATGAGGATACATGTAAGTATCTTTATTGTCAAAATGAGTACTAAAGGATCGCATTAGATTTCGTACATTCCCATCAATTTTATATGTCGTCTTCAAAAAAAAGGAAACCTTTTCATTCCTATTTATTATTGATAAAAGCAAATTTCTGTTAACCAGTTTTGATTCTTCTTTCCCCCATATAGATACTGAATAAAATGAGCTATTTTGAGTGCCACTGTAATTTTGAAAATGCGCATATAAATACCCCTCAAAAGTAAATAAATATGTCTGAAACATATAAAATGCAGTTAATCCGGACTTTGCCAAAAGGAAACAGAGATGGGGTGTCATTATCAACACTTTGGGGTAGGTATTTTGGAAGGACAAAATAGAGAGGTGTGAAGAAGAAGAAGAAGAAGAAGTTATCAAAAGGAAAGAAAGCAAGTAGTTGAGGATATCTAGAATGACAGTGTAATGCTGCCACTTTAGCTTTCAAAGAAAACAAATGAGAAATGAGATTTTCCTAAAAGTGAACTTTCCCAACCAGTAACTTGCTTTACCCCCTTTTTTTTACCTTCTTCCAAGGCACATCACTACTAGCATTGCACTTCTAATGCCCATTTTTAGATTCTTACCTTTGAGGAGATTTTGGGCTTAGCCTTTCCGTGGAAACGCTCCTTCCAGCATACAATGTCCTTGCGATTGGCTGGCTAAGTACATACTGGAATACACGGCATGACCCATAACTCGTCACTGAGATTGACGAAACCCAGACCCTTGGACAACTTGATAGTGATGGAAACAAAAAGATTGCTTGTGTTATGGATTACTTTGTGAGTGCTCGTTACCGGATGAGCACGAACACGATCTTGGGCGCGAAACTTTGAAGAACATTACAGAACAATAGGGATTGAATTGTAATGGGAAAAAAATCATACCGGAAGCCATGAATTGGGTTTTTCTTACTCTCTGAGTTTCTCTTCGCTACACAACCGTCAGTGATGGGGACCGGTTTCTTTTTCTTCAAGCGTGGATTCTCAAAGATTGAAAAACGAATTTGTTGTGTGCAAATAGGACCCAAGAGTTCCCTTTTATAAGCGTTTGTGGGAAGAGATGCGACTCCTCATCACGCCCATCCCTCTCCCCAAACGTCTCTTTACGTTCATACCTTTTCACATAAAGTCTTTTCATTAATGACTTTTCACAAAACCAATTAACTAACCAAATGATCTTGACCATCGATCTTGCAAAAGCCACATCCACCGTTAGGATTATTTCCTAACATTCTCCCACTTGGCTAGCAAGATCTTTGAGCCAAACATAAGGATCATAACTTTAAATTAGTTAGATAATAAACCAACATTCCGTTTAGCAAAAACTACCAACAATAAACCATGTAACCATTGGGTCACCAACTCTACCCAATAGCCTACCCCATGATTATATTATTAGTAATTCTTACTAACATGAATGTAAAAGTATACATGCATAAGATGTAAACATGGTCCAAAACAGTCATACAGACACATTCTACCTCTTATTAACAATCCATTTACAAAATGTACACGAAATGGAGCGGTAGAAAATAATCATAATATATATCAGAATCATAAAATATAATGTGATCACAACAGTGTATCTCAATACCAAATGCAGACTCCCACTATCATAGGCTATCAAAAGTGTCAACCAATCCCATGCGCGCTACATGCTCTCTGAAGAGCTTTGGTGACAAGCCTTTAGTGAAGGGATCCGCCAACATAAGTGCGGTGCTTATGTATTCCACAGATACATGCTGATTCTGAACTCTTTCCCTCAGAACAAGATACTTTAGATCTATATGCTTCGAGCCGTCTCCAGACTTGTTGTTCTTGGAAAAGAAAACCGCAGCGGAATTATCACAGAGAAGTTTCAGCGGCCTCTCAATAGAATCAATCAAATTAAGCCCTGAAAGAAAATTTCGCAGCCATAAGGCATGAGCCGAAGCCTCCGAACATGAAATAAACTCTGCTTCCATAGTGGATGAAGCCGTCATTCTCTGCTTGACGCTTCTCCAAGAAATAGGTCCTCCTGAAAGCATAAAAATATAACCAGAAGTGGACCGATGGGTGTCCCGACAACCAGCGAAGTCGGAATCAGAATAGCCAATCACCTCAAGGCTATCCGATCTCCTAAATGTGAGCATGTAATCTGAAGTCCCTCGCAGGTAACGCATAACCTTTTTGGCTGCCTTCCAGTGATCCAGACCTGGGTCACTTTGGTATCTACCAAGCATGCCAACTGCAAATGAAATATCTGGACGGGTACAGACCTGAGCATACATGAGACTACCAACAGCGGAAGCATAAGGAATATGTCTCATCTCATCCCGTTCCAGTGCGTTCCTGGGACATTGTAACTGACTGAATACATCACCCTTAACTATAGGGGCAAGACTAGGGGAGCACCTCTCTATGCTGAATCTCTTAAGGACTTTTTCTATATAGGTCTTTTGAGACAATCCCAGCAATCCTCGAGTCCTATCTCGATGAATCTCTATTCCTATAACATAGGAAGCTTCACCAAGATCTTTCATATCAAAATTCCTTGAGAGGAATTGTTTTGTTTCTTTCAGCATGCCTAGGTTACTACTGGCAAGTAGTATATCATCAACATATAACACTAGGATGATGAATCGACTCCCACTAACCTTAAGATATATGCATTGATCTACAACATTTTCCTTGAACCCAAAACTAGACACTACCTCATGAAATTTCAGATACCACTGCCTAGAAGCCTGCTTAAGTCCGTAAATGGACTTTTAAGCCTACAGCTTAGGTGCTCTTCGCTCTCAGCCTTAAAACCTTCAGGCTGAATCATATAGACATCTTCATGAAGATCACCATTTAAAAAAGCAGTCTTCACATCCATTTGGTGTAACTCTAAGTTATAATGAGTTACCAAAGCCATGACTATCCTCAAAGAGTCTTTCCTTGATACTGGAGAGAAAGTCTCTTTGAAGTCTATTCCCTCTTTCTGAGTGAACCCCTTAGCGACTAGTCTGGCCTTATATCTTTCAATACCGCCCTTAGAGTCTCTTTTGGTCTTGAAGACCCATTTACAGCCTACAGGCTTGACCCCTTTAGGTAACTCGGTGAGTTCCCAGACACGGTTCTTTTCCATCGAGAGCAACTCATCATTCATGGCTTCAAGCCACTGAGCTGATCGGTCGCTATTTATGGCCTGACCAAATGAAAGTGGATCATCATCCATTTCACCGTCGTAGTCACACTCGTTTAGATAGACAACATAGTCATCAGAGATGGCTGACCTCCTCTCTCTCTGTGACCTACGCACAGATTGCTCAGCGACAATCGTTGCTGGAGCATCAGGAATGTGTGGCGAAACCTCCAATGTGCCATCTGGTGCATCAATATCCTCAGGTGGAGGAATCGACACTATTCTTTCTTGGATTACCGGTATTGGAACAAATATCCGGTTCTCCTCAAAAGTAAGTGACCTAGGCACAGAACTCCCACTGAGATCACCATCCTCTAAGAATACAGCGTATCTAGTCTCTACAATCCGGGTGCTATGAGTAGAACTATAGAACCTATAACCCTTAGACCGTTCAGGGTAACCTATGAAGTAACAAGAGATGGTCCTAGCGTCTAACTTTCTCAACTGTGGGTTATATATTTTGGCTTCAGCCATACAGCCCCAAACATGCAAATATCCTAGCTTAGGCTTTTTACCGGCCCATAACTCATAAGGGGTCTTAGCCACAGCTTTACTCGGTACACGGTTTAGGATATGAACGGCTGTTTTCAATGCTTCTCCCCACAAGGACTCAGGCAATGGTGAATTGCAAATCATGCTCCTCACCATATCCATAAGAGTACGGTTTCGTCTCTCAGCAACACCATTTTGCTCAGGTGTACCTGGCATCGTGTACTGAGCGACAATACCGTTCTCCTGTAGGTAAAGTGCGAACGCACCTGGACTGCGACCCGTATCGGAATATCTGCCATAGTACTCCCCACCTCTATCGGACCTCACAACCTTAATCTTCCGGTCAAGTTGTAATTCAATCTCAGCCTTATAGATCTTAAAGGTATCCAGTGCTTCCGACTTTTCTTTGATGAGATAGACGTAGCTAAAACGTGAAAAGTCATCGATAAAGGTAATGAAATATCTCTCGCCACTTAGGGCAGGAGTAGGAAATGACCCACAGATATCAGTGTGAATAACTTCTAACAGGCCGGTACTCCTAGTGGCGCCCTTCTTACTAGTTTTGGTTTGTTTACCCTTAAGACACTGCCTACAAATCCCGAAATCAGAAAAGTCAAGAGGAGGAAGAACTCCATCCTTCACCAGTCTTTCCATACGACTAATGGAAATGTGGCCTAAACGCTTATGCCACAAACTGGAAGAGTTTTCATCAACTCGACCCCGTTTATTACCACGGTAACTGATTTCCTCATTCACATACATGGATAACAGAGAATGTGCAAACGAGCTATCTAAATAAATCATATATAGATTGCCCACAAGAGGACCAGAACCAACAACATTGGAATCGTGGAGTAATGTAAAACCTTTATTCCCAAACTTAAATTCAAATCCAAAGGAAACAAGTTTGGATACAGATATAAGGTTTCTGCTCATGGCAGGTACATAAAATGTGTCTTCCAAATACATAATGAAGCCACTATCTAATACAAGACGAAAAGTGCCAATAGCCTTGACGTCTGCTTCTACTCCATTTCCCATCTTAATGGTTCGCTCCCCTTTCTTGAGTCTCCGTCTCTCTTGAAATCCCTGCAAGGAATTCGAAATGTGAATAGTGGAACCTGTATCTATCCACCAGGTATTTCTAGGAGCATCTACAAGGAAAGATTCATGACAAACAAAAACTGAATTATTACCTTTCTTATGCAGCCACTCTTCATACTTGGAGCACTCTTTCTTTATGTGACCAAGTTTCTTACAGAAATGGCACCTAATGCGACTTTTCATCCCACCGGTCAAGCCCTGAGCCGAACCACTTGCTACCTTCTTCTTGCCTTTCCCAAAGCCCTTTCCTTTGGTTTTCTTCTTGAAGTGACCCTTCGATGTTCCCTCTGTGGTGTAATGAGCACTTTCAGGTTGTTCGGTCTTCAACCTCTCTTCTTCTTGAACACACATGGCTATGAGTTCACTCATTTCCCACTTCTCTTTCTGCGTATTGTAATTAATTTTAAATGGAGTAAACTGCGCAGGAAGAGATGTCATCATGAAATGAACAAGGAAACCCTCAGAGATCTCCATGTTCATTTTCTTTAGCTGGGAGGCCATGTCATTCATTCGCATAATGTGCTCTCTCACACCACTACTACCATTGTACTTCATAGTGATCATCTTCATCATCAGTGTACTGGCAAGAGCCTTAGACGATCCCTTAAACTGATCCTCTACTGCCTGTAGGTACTCGCTAGCAGTAAATTCCTCATTTTCCTCTGAGTCGGGAATGCCTCCTCGGATAGAGGTAGAGATCGTGCTTTTCATAATCATAAGGCTCATGCGGTTTGACCGTTCCCATTTTTCATAGGTAGCCAAATCCGCAGCAGTACTCTCATTAGAAGGCACTTCAGGTTTGTCATTCCTAAGTGCATAATCTAGGTCCAAACACCCTAAGACTATGTGAATATGATCCTTCCATTTTCCGAAATTAGTCCCACTCAAAACCTCGATCCCGGACAAATAACTAGAGATAGAACTAGGGTTCAATGCTGTAGACGAAAAAGACAGACAGTTACAATTTTGCTCACTATCTAAGACACCATTTAAATCCACAAAAGAAGTTTATTCACTAAAATCCACGATTTAATGTAATCCAACTTTAAAATAAATGACTAAAGTAAACAGAAACACAAAATACATAAGTGTGTTCTTGATGGAACACCCGGTGTGTCACCGTGGGATGTCCGTTGGGCCATGCCGCGATACACATTTGGTTCCATTTTTTAAGTCAATTTATCTTTAGGGAAGTCAGTTGGATTGCCTAAAATCACAGAAACACATAAATGTGATTCTAGGGAGACACCAGCGTATCATCATGGGTCGTCCGTTGGGCCGTGCCACGACACACATTTGGCTCTCATCCATGAGACTAACTAGGGCCAAATAACTCTATACTTAAGGTACACATCACCGTTGGGCAGAAGTGCAACCCCAAACCAAGTTATCCAGGCCTAGCCCTCTCACACCGCATATTTGTGCAAAGCAACAGTCATCCGTTGGGCTGAGTGTTGCTCTTGGACAAATGGACGGAATTAAAGTGATTTTGTAGTTCATAATGTGTCACTATATGCGACACTGTTCTTTATTTAAACCACTAATCCTAAGCGATTCCGTTTCCCAGTCGGAATCACAATTCTTTGTTCATTCATTTAGTGTTTGAGATTTAAACCAAACACAAAACCCAAAAATTTGACTCAAAATCAAACAAATAAAACCAAATTTTAAAAATGGGTTCAGGAGGGTTCCAAACCCCTAGAACCAATATTAGCCGGACCTATTAGCACATTTGGGTTGAACCGGACCGGTTTGAACCAGTTCTGTTTAATGGATGGCCCACAAATTCTAAAACAGTTGCATCCATTGCACGTCACTGTGTGAAGAGTGCGTGTCACAGTGACGTGCATGTGACACGGTTCCCTTTTTTTTTTTTTTTTCATTATAACTTAATGTAAATAAAATTGAAGGGCTTTTCAGAAACTATGAACATGCATTGCACGCCACGAGATGCACTTGCGTCATAGTGATGTCGGTGCGGTGCATGAGTCATAAAAAGCAAACTTATATACATATAACTATTGTGTATACCTGTTACTGTATACATTCATTTATGTGTTGTGTATACACATAGCTGCTGTATATATCTTATTCAACTAGATAGTCTAGATCTTAGATGAGTCGAATGGGCGGGACCCACCCGGGGCTTTTGGTCATCATCGTGCCCGACTCGGGGAAGTAAAGTATTAGTTTTTTCTGAAACAGTTTCAGATTTTCATTATTTTAGTCAAACTTCGACTTTTCATTGCCGGAGATCAAGATGTCCGATCGACGAACGGTCGGTGGCGTTGGATTCATAACGCCTCCGGCTGCCCATCCATGCCATATGATCACCGGAATGACAGTCACATAGCCAGATCCGGCCAAATTTTCTAACTGCCGGAAAAACTTTAAAAGCTTGATTTTGACGCCGGTTTTAATGGCATCTTCGCCGTTTCAACACCGGCAACCGTGGCTCTGATACCACATGTGAGTGCTCGTTACCGGATGAGCACGAACACGATCTTGGGCGCGAAACTTTGAAGAACATTACAGAACAATAGGGATTGAATTGTAATGGGAAAAAAATCATACCGGAAGCCATGAATTGGGTTTTTCTTACTCTCTGAGTTTCTCTTCGCTACACAACCGTCGGTGATGGGGACCGGTTTCTTTTTCTTCAAGCGTGGATTCTCAAAGATTGAAAAGCGAATTTGTTGTGTGCAAATAGGACCCAAGAGTTCCCTTTTATAAGCGTTTGTGGGAAGAGATGCGACTCCTCATCACGCCCATCCCTCTCCCCAAACGTCTCTTTACGTTCATACCTTTTCACATAAAGTCTTTTCATTAATGACTTTTCACAAAACCAATTAACTAACCAATTGATCTTGACCATCGATCTTGCAAAAGCCACATCCACCGTTAGGATTATTTCCTAACATACTTTACAGCGGGTGGTGGGGATCAATGGCGGCTCGATGGACAGCTAACAGCGGGCACAAATGATGACCAGACGGACAACCAATCTGCCATCCGTCGGAGAACGAGATTTCACTAGTTGTGGTCAGCTGATCGTGTGCTATGATACCATGTTAAATTCTAAGAATTCTACTAATTTCTGATTGATTTCATTAACGAGTAAATGATGCTTAAATAAGTATTTACAGATAAACATAGACGGGGATAAAGATAAGATTTGATATGATTAGGAGGATATCATCCTCATCCAATCAAGATACCTAATCTAACCCAACCACCTGATCTACCATCATGCAATCCAACGGCTAGATCCACATATCTTAACATATATTGTTTTAGTCAATAATATGTTTAGGGCAGTGATAAATCGACCCCCAAATATCTTAAATCGACCCTATGTGTCTTTCCCTCTCATCTGGGTTAGAAAGAGAAAGAGGAGAGAGATAGACAAATAGCGGTCGATTTAAGATACTTGGGGGTCGATTTATCACTTCCCTATTTTAATATGTATATTGGTGTACTCAAATTCATAAGGGCATTTGGGTCCTTTTAAGTACGATAAATTTATGGTCTTCAAAAAATTGTTTGCATAGAATCATTCTAGCACTCTGATCCATGCATTGGCTGTAAAATAATGGGATCCGTCCCATCAGTATATGAGGTGTCAAATGGTGGGCCTCTGTCTATGCATGGGCTTGGGTCGATTTGTCACCACCCTAAGTTAAAAGCTTTATTAATTTGCAAATAAAGATCAAATTAGGTCACATCCAAAGAGGCCCTAACCTTGCAAGTTATATGGTTTTAGATTTTTAGTAGATAAAATAAAATAAAATAAAATTATTTTGGAGAGATTTCGGTTGAGAAACTTCAGTAAATGGGGTTTTTAGTAATTTTTGGTCAAATCCTTTTGTCATAGGTATCATGTTGGGGCGGGGCACAACGGTGCGAGTCGAAAAATAATCCTTTTTTTCGTATTATGATTTCCATTAATCCTTTGTGTTATGATTTTATGGTTTTAGTAGATAAATGCTGTTGGGGCGCGGCACAACTGTACAAGTGGGAAAAAAATACTCAAATTAAAAATTATGACAATAGATTTTTTTATCCAACAAAAGAATAGTATAAATAAATACCGTGGCGAAATGATATTTACACTAATATTAATGGATTTTTTATATGGTAGATGGATCTGCATGCACATGTAATAAAAAAAAACATACATTATGTAGCCTAAGCTTGTGGGGAAAATCCAAATCAGAAACAAAATCCTTTCTTTTTTACTTTCTCCTGAGAGATGTTTTGGGTAGTTTTGTCCCTGCCCTAGCGTTCTCAGACCACTGTTTTCATCTACTTTAATTTTATAAGTTTTCTTAATGGCATATGTAATGGGTTTAATTTTGTGAGTGCAGGAAGTAATATTGAGAGAAATGAGCCTATAAGTGTTTGCTCATGCACACTTGCGTCCTAGGTGGAGTAGTGGATAATTTGTCAACTCGTAGAGTAGTGGGGTAGTGGACTAGCGGTCTCCTAATGAAATAATTGTCAAGAATTCATTAGTAATCTCATCTCTTGAACCTATTCGGCATTTCCCGGGTCCAAAATTGACCCCTCCCCCAAAGGAGTTCGGGTTGTGAGACACATTCAAATTCAATATGGTCGAGTCCCAAAGAAAAATAAAGAAAAAAAAATAATAGGGAGGGGTCAAACGTTGAGAAGGGAAAGAGACATAAATCCCATTTTACTACTAGAAACTTACCTTCTAAAACAAGTTTTTAAGCTGTAGAGTTAAAGAGTGTCACCTCAGCACACAGTAGAGTAGTGGGGTTTTGGCTTCTTTATCACATGACACCATACATTACTAGTAAACTGCTTTGTAAAGTCTTCCAAAATGTACAACCAAACAGCTCCGGCCCCCAAAGTGATCTGTCTTTTCAAAAGAGAAAAATAATTGTAGGATACAATAATAGGACGAAATCTAGTGATGGGCAATGGTTTTTGGCCATGTGCCTGTTGCTTTAGTGAGCAATGGTTTTTGGCCATGTGCCTGTTGCTTTAGTGAGCAATTACGCTAACACCGACAGTCTAGGCGAGATTGCTCAAGTAAATGGGACACATGGCAAAGTCATTTTCTGTCTCCTTAACATGCTTCTTTCCTAATCATTTTTGTCCCCTTTAACATACAGCAAGGGCCCGTTTGGATGCCGAGATGATTTTGATTTCTCACATTTGCAGCCTTTTTGCATTGTAATTTGGATCGGATCAAATTCTTGGATTTCTAATTCAGCAGCTGACAGTGAAAAAAAATCAGATTTCTAAATTTGCTGTGGAAATAAGAAATTGAAAATCCACAGATCTGGCAGTTTCCTTCACCCACTTTACTCCTCACGCTCTCCCCTCCACTAGGAAGTACCCCCTTCCCTCTCTGTCCCCCCTTTACACGAGCTGCCGGATCTATTCAATTTGTATTCAAAACTCAATTCCAAATCCAAATACAAAATGGGAGGTATCCAAACGGGCCCTTAATTCATCTTATGAGTCGCGACATGGCTATCCGCCCGACAAATCCCAAAGTACGGGTCGTTTTTTTTTTTTTTTTCCTTAAACCTAAACTGTCCTATTTATTTTTCAATATGAAAACCGATCTGGACTCAAGACCCACAGTTTCTAAGCCTAGACTCAAGGTTTTTTGGGCCGGGTGAAGTTGCTGCCCTATTTAAAACCATGTCATTTTTGCCTTAGTTTTCTAGAGAGGTCTAAGATTTAAAACCATAGGCCATTCTTGCCTGCTGTCTCTAATAAAACCCTTCGCCTATTAGTTCTTGCCCCCCCTTTCTAATGAAACTCGGAAGGTTGAAACACCAAAGAGTCTAACTGCATCGTTGAGTTAGAAAAAGGTACTTTTTTCCTCCAAAATAAATTTAGGCTACTGATATTGCCAGTACACAAAGTTCCGGAAAAGCTCCCAGAAGCCGATTCAAACGAAAAAGAGAAGCCAAGTTTGTGAAATTATTAAACCATGGTAGTGGCAATATCATTTACTAAATTCAAAGTATATCCAAAATCTTCCAAACGGATTAACTTCACGACGTCTAGTTTGTCATTTTCATAGGAACCTTACAAAGTTACAAGTTTACAACTTTACAAGTGCAGCTTGCTACCACGAACAACCCTACTTACAAGTCAACAACTTCTATTGACTCCTCACTATTTAAACCCAAATCCCATTCCTTTTCCCCGCATCTAAACACGTTAATCCATCCCTCAAAAAAAAAAAACACCCAACAATGTCTCCGACTTTCCTCTTCCTTTCCCTCACTTTTCTCCTCCTTTCCTCCTCCACCCCCTCCCTTTCCACCCCCCTTCTCACCTCCATAACCAAAGACCCCACAACCCTCCAATACACAACCAAAATCCACCTAGGAACCCCTCTAAAACCCACTAAACTCACACTCGATCTAGGCTTCTCTTTCATTTGGGTCGATTGCCAAAACCACTATTCCTCCTCCTCTTACCTCCCCATCCCATGCAATTCCTCTCTATGCTTATCTCTCAACTCCAAAATCTGCTCCTTTTGCTACTCCACTCCAAAACCCGGCTGTGCCAATGACACCTGTGACCTCTACCCAGCCAACCCAATCACCGGAGCCGCGCTCTCGGCCGACGCTATCCGTGACGCCCTCGCCCTTCCGGCCACCGACGGTCACAACCCGGGCCCACTCTCAATTATTCCCCATTTTGTTTTTTCATGTGGCCCCACCAAACTCCTCCATGGTCTCGCCTCCGGTAGCCGGGGAGTCGCCGGACTTGGCCGGTATAATTTCTCACTCCCGGCGCAAGTTAGCACCGCCCTCTCTCTACCAAATGTATTTGCCCTGTGTCTCTCTGGCTCTCCCTCTGCGCCAGGTGTCGCATTTTTTGGTACTCGTGGGCCCTACTTTTTTCTTCCCCAAATTGACCTTGCACCTTCACTTATTTACACCCGGCTTTTATTTAACCCCGTCTCGGATAGTGACTTAACCTATTGGTTACCCTCTGCTAATTACTATATCGGAATCACCGCTATTAAGATTAACGGTAAATCTGTACCGTTAAATAATACGTTACTCTCGATCGACGGCGGTGGACGCGGTGGGACCAAGATCAGCACCGTCAATCCTTACACCATATTGGAGACATCGATTTATAAGGCTTTTAGTGAGGGTTTTATTAGTGAAGCTGCTTCTATGAATATCACATTAGTGAAGGGTGTGAAGCCTTTTAGTACGTGCTTTAGTTCGAAGGGTGTATTTAGCACGCGGGTGGGCCCTGCCGTGCCTACCGTTGATCTTGTGATGGAGAGTCAAGATGTGTTTTGGAGGATTTTTGGAGCGAATTCTATGGTGGCAGTGAAGGAAAATGTGTTTTGTTTAGGGTTTTTGGATGGGGGTTTGAAGGCAAGGACTTCGATTGTGATAGGGGGGTATCAGTTGGAGGATAATTTAGTACAAATAGATTTGGAGAATGAGAGAGTTGGGTTTACTTCTTCTATTTTGTTTAGGCAAACTACATGTGCTAACTTTAACTTTACTTCTTCTAGTAAGGTTGTGTAGAGTCTTTCATATTGTATATCGTGAATTGTGTGCTTTACTTTCATTGCAATGTACTTCTACTCAAGGGTCTTTGAAATTGCCTAGCAAATCCTCCTAATGAATGGCATTTTATGCTTAAATTGGTGTATTATTGATGCAAATCAGTCAAAAGGAATGCACCAATGTGAACTTATTTGTTGAGATGTGTAATGCGGAATGCACCAATGTGAATCCACCAACTAGTTGTGGAATTCCTTTGATTTGACTGGCATAAACTATTCCTTGCCACAAGAGTTGTCTTATTCATTTCAACGCTTTATATACAAATTTTAGTACAACTAGTAAAAAAATGCAAACAAGATATAATGATTAGGGGTGGCAATGGTTCGGTTTCGGTTCGGTTCGACCCCCAAACCGAACCGAAATTTGAATCGGTTTGGTTTTACCAAACCAAAACCGAACCAAAACTGAATTTTCGGTTCGGTTTCGGTTCGGTTCCGCCAATTTTGCCACCCCTTACTCATAATAAATGGAAATATTCGGTTTCGGTTCGGTTTGATCCCCAAACCGAAACCGAATTTTTGGTTCGGTTTAGGCTCGGTTCGGCCAATTTTGCCACCCCTAATAATGATAGATAAAATTAAAATTAATAAAATAGATGCAATCAAATGAAATAAAAAAAAAAAAAAAATCAAAACAGAGAATTGTAGTCTCCATTGGATAACACAGCTCCGTTTGGTTGCCAATAAAATTTTTGTCCTGGGAAGATTTTAGTAAAATTTTGGTCTCATCCCATGTTTGGTTGCCTTTTAGCACTAGAATTTTTTTAATCCCACTCTTGTAATAATTGCTTCTGTGGTGACATAGACTCCTTGTCCCCTTTTTTTTTTCCTAGGGAATGATGTCCTCTCTCTTTCTCTCTCTTCATTCTCTCTCCTCCCTTCCCATATTTGGTAATGACATCTCTAAATTTTGGCGGGAATTTTAGGAATCGTAGGAAAAAAAAACCTACCAAATCCTATTGACTTCACTGTTTGGATTAAAAACTCTATAGGATAAAAATTTTACTGGCAACTAAAAAATAGCAATAAATGTCGTGATCTTTGGATTTTCATATATAAAAAGTGGATTTGACATCTAGGGTATAATTACTTTTGAGGGAACTTATTAAAATTTAAATGAATAAAAGTAGGGAGATAATATTTTCACCCTCCTGCATTACTTGCACACCCCCTTATAACCTGATTTGACATGAAAAGTGGGTAGCATGTTGGGGGGGGGGGGGGAATATCATCACAAATTCTTATTATACAAGAGCTTCTGGTGCTATACAGCACCAAGAGCCCGTGCTACTATTGTAACACGTGAGGAACATTGGAACATACAGCTTCTATTTTTTGGTGTTGTAGATGTTCATCCATTACTTATAAATCATTTTATTCTCATCTTGGCCATTTCATTTCATTTACTTCTGGCATGTGCTACTGTTGTAATTGAAATTATTCATGCCGGTAAAAGAAAAATGTCATGTTGCTCAAACATGGCCTACTTCTTTGTATTTTTCTTTTGCTTACTATTGACATTTCATAAGAAAATAAAATCAGGGTAAATGAGTTTTACTGCAAGAAAAAAGTATAGTAGTAATGAACAGAGCTAAAAAAAATAAAAAATGACCCGCACTTCACATAGGTCTAACATCAAATATTAATGCTATCACGTGGCGTTTGTAAGAGAAAAGACGAAGAAACAATTATTACTAACTATTGGAATGAAAAAAAAATTTAGATTTTTTTGAATTAAAAATTTTATTTTGTTTTTTATTCCTATCTCCGTTTGAGTGAGAACCAGAATAGGAATCTAAATATGATGTGAATATCACTTTATGATTCCAGCCATTCAAACACAGTCCTAATAGAGATAAACACAGCCCTAATAGAGATCTAAAGTGACTGACTCCATTTGGATTGGCGGAATTAGGAATTGGAATCGGCATTCTACTTCGATACCCACTGAAACATAATGGAAAAAATAAAATAAAAAATTTAATTCCAAAATTTCAAATAAAAAATTTCATTCCGTCTAGGGCAGAATCAAAATAACATATCGGTGGGCGGGAAATAGATTCCCGCATTTTATCCCTTTAATTCCGCCCGGTGCCATGTTCGCTCCTGATTTCCATTTTTTGAACCAATAGATCAGAGTCAACTGGAATCGGAATAGAATACCAATTCCAACACTGGAATCCGACAATTTGAAAATCCATGCACCACCTCGGCCTCATTAGAGAATTTAAATTACAAACCTTAGACTGTGGCCGATAATTTGGTCAAACACAAAACAATAACAAGAAAAGCATACTTTCGCTTTTTTGCACTTGATGAACAAAAACTTATAGGCATATATAAAACCTAGGAAGGTTTCTAAATCTATTATAGATAATTTATTTTCTCTGTCAATCGAGAGCACTAAATATATGTACATGATTTTACAGGCTTCTACTCAAGGGATCTCTATCTCATGAAACTTTATATTTATTTCTAAATACTTCAACTTATTTACAAATCCTTATCGTAGAAGACCAAAAATCTTACGTAAATTAAACATATGTGACACATAATGAAAATATTAAGTTAGGGGTTAAGCCTCTAGCTAAATGGTAAAGACTGTGTTCTTCAACCATGAGGAAAGAGGTTCAATCACAAATTACCTATAAATAAAATATATTAAGATAGTTATAAAGCTGGCATGATGCTCCCTAGAATGTCCCATATGTGAATGTTTACACCCATTTTTGGGGTGTGATCCGTAAAGGACTGAATTACCATGTGGCAACTCGTTCTACCTGGTCAATAAAGCTGTATTCCACATAGGCATTTGAGGAAAATATGAAGGAACGAATGAGTAGTGGGACTAATTTCCATTCACGAGTCGTTCACATTCTAAGCGTATCGATGTGTTGTTCACATTCTGCGTTTGTTGAAATCCCCCTGTGTGAAGGCAGAGGAGCCCTTCTCAATCGCCTAAAATCAAATCCCAGGGGACGAAAACATTTTGCTTTTTGAACCCCTCAAATTGAGTTTCCGATTTCTTGCCTCGAAAGAGGCTGGCACGACCTTGTATCAGTCCCTCCCACATACTCACACCCAATCCACTCTACACACACACGGACCGCGCCGGAGAACTTTTAGACCGAACACCGAATAAGATTAATTTTAAAGGGGTTAAGCCTCTAGCTCAATTGGTAAGGACTAGGTTCTTCAACCATTAGGTCGGAGGTTCAATTCCATATTACCTTTAAAAAAAGGATTAATTTTAAATATTCTTATTTACAAATAAGAACCGATCTTGGTGTGTAAGCCGAATGGCTATCGATCACTCATGTTTTGATTGAACCCAAACCCATATTGATTGATCATGGCAAGTTGCTTGTATATGAGTTGAACATGTTCTATTCATAAGAAAGCAAGTAAGACATCGAAGCAAGATATCGTGGTTATTTCAAGTAATCTATGGAACTACAGTGAACACAAATTGAAGATCTAAGACTGATTGATTGAAGCCAACAACAAGATTGAAGAATCAAGCAACCCAAAGAGTAGCCGCTCTCATAAAAGATTACGTTGTATGCTCTCTCTTGGTTGATTGTGTTTTTGGCACTTAGGGAGTCCTAAAATTAACATTAGACATCTATAGGAATCACACTCCCTTTAGTTATTTTAATTCCGTAGTAAATTTTCTCATAAAACACAAGTTAAAACATCCAGAGGAATTTCGGATGTCCGGGATTATGGCGGACGTCCGTCTGAACTTTGATTTTTCAAGTCTGGATAACTGAGGGATTTACGGACGTCCGGAATATTGGTGGACGTCTGTCTGCACCCCAGGTTTTTGAGAAAAATAACTTAGGAAAATATGGACGTCCAGGACATTGGCGGACGTCTGTCTGTACTTATGATTTTCAAATAAAATAACTGAGGAAAATATGGTCGTCCGAAAATCTGGCGGACGTCCGCCTGCACCCTGAATGGGTGGGTAAAAATAACTGAGAAAACAGCGGTCGTTCGAGATATGACGGACGTCCGTGAACGGACTTTGGCGCACGACTTAATTTCAAACGGCTATAATTGGCGGTCGTCCGGCACTTCGTCCGCGACACATTTGAAAGCAAAAAAAAAAAGGGTTTTCCTTGTGACTGCTATTTAAACAACCTCTTGATAAACCCTAGACACATCTCTTGTATTCTAAACTCTAGCTACCATCTTCAAAGTCATAAAACTCTCACCCACTCTAAGTTTGATATTGAATGTGAGATTCTTCTTCTTTGATTTCTCTAGTGTGCCATTACATTTAATATTCCAAGAGAGATCCTTTTAAGGTTGTTTTCATTGAGTAAAAAGCAAGAGTGTTTATTGAGCTTCTACATTTGTATATGCCTATTGAAGGGGCTTAAGAGCTTTTACTTCTTTTATCTACCATTGTAAAGAGAAATAGTTGATACCTTTGATGAGTTTAAAGACTCGGATTTGTAAGAAGCCTCGAAGCCGGGCGTTGTGTGGCCTTCAGATAGTTGATAACCTTGAGTGCGACCTCAAGAAAAGTGGAGTAGGTCTCTTTTGTGGACCGAACCACTATAAATCTCCATGTACTTGTGTTGTGCTTTCTACTCTATTTCTCATTACCTTATTGCAATCACATTGGTAACATTCTAACATTTCTGCATTATAAATACTTGCTTAGATAATAGTTTTATAAATCAAGAAGAAAAGAGTTTTAAAATAACGATTTTCTAAACAATAATTTTTATAAACCTAATTCACCTCCCTCTTAGGTTGCCTAGCTCATTTTCATGGTGGTATTAAAAGAGGCAAAGCTAATGTTATTTCCAAGTGAATTTGAAAGTTTCAAGGAGAGCTATTGAGAGGCTATTGACACAGCTGATCATTATTGATATTTGTTACAGTTGTTGAATTGAAGTGTAGTTTACAGTACAGATGCAACACCAAATGAGTGGTAACCCGATCGCGCCTGATCGATTGGGCTAATAGATAAGTAATTAGGAGGGGGAGGGGGGCTTTTGACAACTGCCCAACCTTCTAGGTTCCATTACTTGCATGTTCCCTCACTTTTTCACCAAACGCCAGCCTGACACATAACTATACCGACTCAGTTCAAATTCAAACGAGTTGCCACTTGACCATTCCCTCTTTCACGAGGCAAAAATGGGTGTACTGTAAACAACATGTTGTGGACTCCTAGGCCATGTTTGGCAACCGAGATTTTTTTCTCTATGTAAGCTTGCCCAAAGGTGAGGGAAGAAGGCGAGAGAGGGAGAAACCAGAGAGGGATTGAGTGATGATGAGAAAAGGCTTAAAAACAAGATACAAAACTCCACTCAAAATATAATTTATTTTTCTCTGTGTTTTTATTTTGCCACAGACTCGTCCTCTCCTCACTCATGCCCTATCAAGTCTCTCATTCTCTCATCCACCCTACTCAGCTCTCACCACTGTATAAGCTACTATTCCACCGCAAAAAGATTTCATGGTTTCCAAATATGGCTCAAGTTGTAGAATAAAAATCCCGCTTAAAAATAAATATAATAAATAAGGGCTATTCAAGCTAAGCTGAAGGGCAACCTTGCAAAAGTCAGCTGCAAGGGCGCTCCCATTGAATCACTCCATCAAAGTGAATTAATACTTCATTTACTTTTACATTTTTAAGTGTTATTATAAATGTAATTTGATGAAATGGATCCAATGGATTCGCCCTCGCTGTCGGGTTTTACAAGGGCGCCCTTCAGCTTAGCATTCCTCCAAGCAACAAAGATACTAGAAAGTAGAAATAGTAGGGATGTTGAAATTCTTATCCAGATAACATAGTGGGCTCACCATCCGAAACACACTATCAATATTCAATAGTACGCTCAAATGCAATCATAATTTCACAAGAAGAAATTAAAAGAGGGCACAATATCTGCCTATCAAATCGGTTCCAGCCCTAACCTCATCAAAATACCCGTAGCATTAGGCTCTGTTCACTTGCGTTCCCTGGAAAGCAAATCCCTTGAAAACAACTTATTTTTCCCTGACAAGACCTTGATAAGAAAGAATTCTGGTGTTCACTTGCTTTTAGGGGTGTAAACGAGCCGAGCCGAGCCGAGCTTGGCCAGGCTCGGCTCGGCTCGTTAAGCTCACAAGTAAGGCTCGGCTCGGTCAGGCTCGCGAGCCTTACCGAGCTCGGGTTATATTATGTTCACACCCCTCATCTTCCCTGGACAGCCCTACTAGTGTAATTTGACTACTTTTTTTACACTATGGGGGGTGGTCCTAGTAACAAATGGGGTTCCAAAAATGAAGTGACATATTTTGCCCCCCCCTTTCACTCCATGGACAACCCTTTTAATGTATATATTAATATATAATATATATATTTAAATATATTAAATTCTTAACGAGCCTTAACGAGCCGAGCCGAGCTCGAGCCGAGCTTTTTTCGAGCGAGCTTCCGAGCCCGAGCCAAAATTGACACCCTTACTTGCTTTCCGGGGAAAATAGAATTACACATGTGGAATATTTGCAAAAAAACAAAAAATGACATGGAAAATCCCATTTTCCCACCCTTTATGCTCTGTTTGGTTGCCGGGTTTTTTTTGTTCCTGGGAGTTTTGTGGGAGAGTAAGTTAAATTTTGGTCCCATCCCATGTTTGGTTGCCTTTTAGCACTAGGTTTATTTTAATCCCACTCTTGTAATGATTACTTGTGGGGTGAATTTTTTAATCCCACTTTTGTAATGATTGCCTTTTCATCCCATCCCAAGATAATCCCAGGAACAAAAATAAACTCAGGAACAAAAAATAAGCTTGAGAAGAATTTTATTCTACCCAACAGTTCAAGCAACCAAACAAAGGTTTTTTTTTTCCCACCATATCTCCCAGGGTATTTTTTTCTCCCACATAACCAAACATGGGATTTTTATTTTACCAGAATACTTCCAGGACTTTTTTTTCCCCACCTATCTCCCAGGGTATTTTTTTCTCCCACATAACTCCCGGGAACAAAAAAAACCTGGCAACCATACAGAGCATTAGAGATTTCATTTTCGACAAAAAACACAAGGATTTCGTTTCCCTGAAAAACTAGTACAAAAAGAAGGGCAAGCAGTTTCACTTGAAACCTTTTCCAACACAAGTGAACAGTCTAGGGAAACTTTTTCCTGCACAGATTCCCTGGATTTCTTTTCCTAATGCCACGTCAGATTCCCAGGAAATATTTTCTTTTCCTTTTCCGGGAAAACAAGTGAACAGTAGAGAAACCAACAACAAGAATCATGCCCTAGATAACGAATCAGAACAACAAACAAGGGGTGGGGCCCACCTTCTAAATGCCACACCAAACTAAGACGACACAAAGATTGTCCGAATCCTTGTGTATAATCCTTACAGACAGGTCCACCTTCGTAAATATCCTCAACGTGGCTCACCTCATGATGTTCTATGAGATCAACGGTCTTGATTGAGCATAAATAACACAATGGCCTAAGATGAGAATTTAAGGATAGAAAGGATTTTGCAGCAAATAGAATGATCGGTTTTTTTTTTTTTTTTTGGGATGAAAAACCGCTTTCATGGAATCACCACCGCACGTGTCAACATCAGTCGGTGGATCTTTGCTTAGCTGTCATCCGAGTCACGCCGCATCTCTAACATAAGCAGCAAGCGCACAACCAAACGTGCGCACTAAGCCATGAATATGACGATGATAAATTCGCACCCCTGTTAAACGTAAAACAGTGGTGCGAATCATCCTGCAGGGGGTGCGACTTTATCATCCCCCCATGAATATTCAATATAAAACCAGCTAGACTCCTGAAAGCAGGGGTCTCTTCGCAACCTGACGTCCTAAAGCGTCGCCGGACAATGCCGGAAAACCCTGCCGCCGGCGAAGAAGACGAGGGTTTCGGCGACTTCAAGTTTGTCTCATACCCCTCTACTTCTCTTCATTCAAATCACAATCCAAAAGAAGAAGACGACGAATGGGGAGATTTCATAGAAAACCCACTTCAATTCTCCCAAATTCGCCCCCCAAATACCCTTTCTTTCGATCCATTTCCCACTTTTCAGAAACCCATTTTGGATCCAATATTTCCTGAATCGAATCCGACCCATCATGAACTGGAGATTAATTCGGCTCCACTGGGTGTAGAAAAGATTATGGGAGCTTTGCCGCTATCGATTTTCGGGGAAGAAGAGGAAGAACCCAGTTCGATTGATCCTTCTTTGGATGCCCTAGATGGGTTTTCTTTGAAGCCTGCCGCTAAAAATGGATCCAGTTTTGTGGGTCTTAATGACCTTATTGCTAACTTGTATGGTCAGACAGAGCAGATCAGGGCTGAAAAGGAACAGAATTTTAATGATGATTTTGATGAGGATGGATGGGAGTTCAAGGACGCGTTTTCTGGAACTCCAAATGGCGGTGGCGATTTTGGGGTAAGGGTGAAATCGCATGTTTCTTATCTTTTAGTTCCTTGCATTGCTTAGATAGATTAAAAAAAAATTGTTTTTTCTTGGGAGGTAATTGTTCAATTTCTAGAAAGTTATGGTACATATTGCTTTGCGTTATCTTATTTTAATCATGCAGCATCTTTTCCTATTTTTATCAAAACCTAATCATGTGATGATCTAAACCATTTTGTTGCCTTTCCCTTTTTGTCATGCATCAAATTGGTATTAGAGCAAAACCTTGGTTCTACATGTTGCAGTAGGATTTTTATGAGAAGAAAGTGCGGTCAAAGGAATAAACTCTGTTTTTGTTTCAATGACAATTCTGACTTTTCATTTCTGGTGAAGTGTGACACTTTTCTAGCTTGGTGGGGTGGCCCCATAAAAAAAAAAAACCTTTCTAGATTGGTGAGATGGTCTTCTACCTGGGATTTAAACATGAGCTTTGAATAGGTTGACAACGTAAGACAACAAGATCTCTATGGGAAGGTTGACTATTAATCAAAGGAATGAAGTACTCAGTGCTCTCAAGGCAATGTTGATGGTGGATGAGATCCACGACTCACTAGAGTTGAGTCATTTTAAGCAGGGATGAAAGATGGGGAGGGATGAAAGATGGGGAACAACCTTCATGAATTATGTGTATTTTAGTTTTATCTCGTGTATTTTAATTTATTGTGTATGAAACCAAAGCAGGAGTTAATGCTAAGTTAGAGTTATGGACAACTACTTTGGAATCAAAAGGGTTTAGACTGAGCAGGACTAAGACAGAGTATATGGAGTGCAACTTTAGTAATGTACGGAGGTGGGGCGAGGATATAGTAAATATGACTGATCAGAGGATGTAGTAAATGTGATTGCACGGAGGTACCTAAGAGGGATATCTTTCGCTATCTTGGTTCAATCCCACATAAGGAAGGAGAGATTCAAGACGATGTTAACCACAGAATAAGAGCAGGTTGGTTGAAGTGGAAGCATGCTTCATAAGGAGTTCTGTGAGACTGCAAAATACCTACCGAGTTGAAGAGGAAGTTTAATAAGACAGCTATGAAGCCAGCCATGCTATACGGCTCATAATGTTTGGCCACCAGGAAGTAGCATGTGAATAAAATGAGCGTAGCGGAGTTGCGAATGCTTAGATGGATGTGCGGCCATACAAGGTTAGATCGAATTAAAAATGAAGACATCTGTAAAAAGGTGGGGGTGGCACCAATTGAGGAGAAGATGAGAGAGCACCGTTTAAGATGGTTTGGGCATATCCAACATAGCCTTCGGATGCTCCTGTGAGAAGAAGTGGCTCGTGCCAAGTTGATGGAGTAAAAAGAGGTAGGGGCAGACCGAAAACAACTTAGGTAGAGACAGTGAGGAAAAACTTGAGGGCTAGGAACATAACAGAAAACATGACCATGGATAGGAGAGAATGGAAGAAAATGATCCATGTAGATGAACCTAACTAGTGTCAGGATTAGACTTAGCCGCTTTGAGCCGGGTAGATCCTTTCACCTTCTTCATAAAATTGTTCTAAAGGATTCATTAGCCGACCCTAACTAGTTTGGGACAAAGGTTTAGTTGAGTTGAGTTGAGTATGTAACCTCGTAATTATGTGTTGTAATGTGTTAAGAGTGCCATGTGACTAACTCTCATTAAAGGAGAGCACACATGCAGTTTTACTCATCTCTCCTCTTCTCTTAAAAAGAAGTTCTTTGTACGTTATTTTCAATGACGAATGAAGGCATCTTTTGAAAGTTATTTGCTGCAACAACTTACAGTTGGAGGTGTGAGTCTTCTGAAGTGTGATGCCTGGACAATGCTAGAGTGGTTTGAGTATATTTATCTCTTGTGATTCCTTGATTAAAGTACTTATTTCCTGCAATATCCCTTCTATTTGCTGTGACTCAATCTATGTTTCTTTTCTATGATGCTTTCCTTTTCTTTTCTCTTCCCCTCATTCCATTCAATCTTCATTCTACCATTTCCTGCATCAAATTAGAGCAAAACCTTGGTTCTACATGTTGCAGTAGGATTTTTATGAGAAGAATGTACGGTCAAAGGAATGAAACTCTATTTTTGTTTTACCGACAATTCTGACTTTTCATTTCTAGTGAAGTGTGACACTTTTCTAGCTTGGTGGTGTGGTCCGATAAAAAACGTTTCTAGATTGGTGAGACGCTCTTCTAACTAGATGAGATCCACCACTCAATGGATTCGAGTCATTTTTAGCAGGGGAGAAAGATGTGGAATAACCCTCATGAATTATGTGTATTTTAGTTTTATCTTTTGTATTGGGCAATGATATTTTCACGCCCCATGCAGTACACATCCACCCCCCTTTTAACATGATTTGATGTCAAAAGGCGTTAAAGTTGCCCACTGTTCACATTAGAAGAGGGGGGGGGGGGGGGTGGAGGCGTGCTGCAGAGGGGGTGAAAATGTCATCTCCATTTGTATTTTGTGTCTAGTTAGCCTTATAATTATGTACGTTATCCACCCCCCTTTTAACATGATTTGACATCAAAAGGCGTTAAAGTTGCCCACTGTTCACATTAGAAAGAGGGGGGGGGGGGGGGGGGGGGGTGGAGGCGTGCTGCAGAGGGGGTGAAAATGTCATCTCCATTTGTATTTTGTGTCTAGTTAGCCTTATAATTATGTACGTTATCCACCCCCCTTTTAACATGATTTGACATCAAAAGGCGTTAAAGTTGCCCACTGTTCACATTAGAGGGGGGGGGGGGCGTGTTGCAGAGGGGGTGAAAATATTGGAGGTGTGAAGCCTAGAACATACTAGAGTGATTTGAGTATATTTATCTCTTGTGATTCTTTGATTAAAGTACTTATTTCCTGCAATATCCCTTCTATTTACTGTGACTGAATCTATGTTTCTTTATTATGATTCTTTCTTTTTTTTTCGTTTCTCTTCCCCTCATTCCATTCAATCTTCATTGTACCATTTCCCTTCATCTAGTAGCGTTGCTAAAACCCTATTCTAGATCCTACTACTAGTTCTTGTTAAAACCCTATTCTAAATCCTACGAGCAGCTCTTAGAATTCTGAACTTTTCTCCCGTCTTGTTCAAACTCCACGCTATCCATTCTACCAAACCCTACTACTCTAGATCCATCTTGATTTATTCGCTTTAAACCCCTCAGTCTGAACCATATTCCTTTACCCATTCTATTGCCTAAATATAGTTTTGAACAAAACCCAATCATAAGAATATCTGAACCTTTCTTCGCCTTTTGTTCTGCATCAGTTTTTGTTTTCAAGAATCCATTCTAGAATGGAATTTTCTCGAAACTTTGACTAGCATGGAACCAAACCGACAACTAAGGTGAGTGTGAAAGCAGTCCATAGCACTCGAAAACCCTATGGTTCCACCAACCATATATTTTGCAACTAAAAGGGCTCTAAAGGTTGGGCTTGACATGGTAGCTCGTGGTGGAGCCCCGAGTGTGAGGGCAAATGAGGGCCTGAGTCAGATACTTAGGAGTGGGTGGAGTCAGAAGCTACCCATGATGGGTGCCACTCTACCCGGGGTGAGCAACAATCTGTTCAGGTTGGGGCCGATGGTGGTAGAAACTCTGTCACGGCTAATGCTGGGGATAGCCTTGATCATGACCATGATCACAACCCCAACCACGATCATGGTCAGAGGATCTAGTAGTTTAAAGATCCTCAAAGATGTCAAACAAAGAGGAACATGTTGTTGGAGGCTCATAAGCCTTAGTGGTCGAGAGAAGACCATCATGTTGAAGGAGGAGAACGCCCTGTGCAGGGTACTCTGTACGCCTGTGGATGGATGTGCTAAACAATACCACACACTCATTTCCCAATCCTATAAGCGTGTAGCACACCTTATACTTTTCATCCAAGGGTTGTTGGATTACAATAAACTAGGTCATTTTCACACCTTTGGAGCTCCATCCATAACCAGATGATACAAGCCTCAAAGTGCTGGGAATATAAATCATGTAGGGCTTTCCATGGTGTGCGAGGACTTCAGGCATGAGAGCAGAGTTGATCAACACAATGACAAGTTGGTCCTTTGCCATCAAGTGTCATATTCTAGGTTCTTCCCAAGGTGAGTTTTCTCTTCACCAATGGTGGATTACCACCTACCTTTTCAATGGACTTAAAGGGAGATCAAGCACATTTAAATGTCCTAAGTATCCCTGGAGCGTGGGAAATAGGTAGAATCTACCCCTTCTAGAGGAGGAAGTTGTGTGAAAGTTTGATGGGAACTAGATGGTTTAGAAGGTGAAAAAAGAAGATGAAGAACTAGGGAAATGACATGTATTTACCCTTCATTTATGTTTTACTCTTTTTTTTTTCTTTTAATTTACTGAACCATAAGTGTGAAGATTGTAATGGTTCACCTCTTTAACACCCAATTTGAAATTCAGGCATGGAGTGGTTTCGATCTGTAAATGTTTATCCTTAGAGACAAAATGCTCATCACATTGCAGCACTGTTAGACACTGGTGATCAATTAAAGCTGGTAACTTCTAGGCAAGGTTTTAAATATCGGTTCTGGTTCCGGCTTTGGTTGCCTCAGAAACAGAAATGTTTCAGCTTTGATTGAAAATTTTGATGGAAAGCCTTATGGAGACATGCAGATTATAGCATTTTAAGACGAAACTTTAGGAAATGCTAGAATAAACATAAAAACACACTTAAAAGGATGAAATTTTAGGAAATGCTAGAATAAACATAAAAACATACTTAAGAACCATCACATAAGTTAGACAGGCGTCTATAATTGTTAACAACATCAAACACCTAGTGACATGCGTGGTCATACATAATGGTTAATAACATCGAACTCCTAGTGACATCTGATAATTCAGTACATATCACATTTCACTTGTAATTCATAGTACATATCACATTTCACTTGTAATTCATAGTACATACACCACCTTACACGTGCAATTTATATAGATCACAGTTTTAAAATCCCCCACATCATAGTGTACTCCCCCGAGTCGACTCCCTTTTACATCGGCCGCGTTCCATGTTTTGTCGCCGTGTTCCGCATTGTCCTACAAAGTCAATAAAAACTCCTTTGACTCTCCCAAGTTATGACCCTTTCAACCGAGTACCAGACTGTGCCGTGCCGAGTCAACTATGATTTTCTTTAGCCACGTTTTGACCCGTATCTGTGTTTTTTTGGAACACTGATATAAATATAATTTTGTAACGCATACTGATATAGTATACTACTAACGCTCTTGTGATTTTGGTTTCAGTATCATTTCGTTAGCGATGGAAATGGAAACATTGCGGTCATTTTGTGTTGGTTTCAGTGGACATTTAAAACCATGCTTCTAGGCCTGTTTGACCACTAGAAAAAAAACAGAAACTGCCTAGCCAAATGTAAGCTACCAGTGTTGGACTCTTGTGTCCACCCTATTTAGATGTCGTCACTTGTTGATTGTAATAATTGGAGGGCTACATTGCTTTTGAGGGTATTTCCTTTGACCTCTAAGACATGAGGGTTGAAGTGGGAAGCAAAGCTGATGGAGGCTGAGCAGCCTGAAGCTTCCTCTAGCTGACTTACTAGTGACTTGGAGAACAAAGAATCAGTCATTGGTACCATACCTTTTCAAAATTACTGTGAAGATGTCTGTGGAGTGCCTTAGAAAAGTTCTATTTCTTTCTTTTAAATATCGACAAAAAAGTAAATACTTGCTTTTAAAAATGGACACATGTAGTTGGAACTACATCAAGGTGTTGGGAATTGTATTGTTCCTGTCCATTTTTGTACATCCTTTTCTGTTTCTGCTTTCTTGGTTAGTTAGTCTATTGTCAAGTTAGCAGTATCATGAATGTTTTTGTTTACCACTAAAAAAAAATCATTAATGTTTTTGTTCACACTGCTGTCCATAATGTGACCAATTTGTTTATATTTTTATTTGGTGCTCGAGATCTAATAACTTGTAGTTTGAAGGTTGGAATTGAAAATGGATCGAATGCCAAGTTGGTTGATGGGATCGCTAATTTTAGTACTTCAGATGTAGATTCCTCTAAGGTGATTGGTCTTTTCATTGACTTTTTAGTACTTCAGATTTAACAGTACTAAATTATAATTAAGTTTTCGTTTCTTTTTTGGGCTGCTAGAAAGAATGGAATATTGCTGATCTCTTGGGAGCTGAATTGAAAGAAGTCAAAGAACCCATGTCCAATGGTGACATTCAGGTTGGTAATTTGTTGAACTATCTTAAGTTTGTATTATGTGGCATTGTCTTATTAGATTTTTCTATTTTCAATTTTGTTAAGGCTTCAGGAAGTTGAGGAAATTTACATGCTATATAGTACCTCGTTCTAGGAAAATAATCAGAACTTTGCCCTCTCTTGCCCTCTCTCTCTCTCTCTCTCTCTCTCTCTCTCTCTCTCTCTCTCTCTCTCTCTCTCTCTCTCACACACACACACACACACACACACACACACACACACACACACACACACACATTCTTCCGCGTTCTATGTTTGCCGATATATATAAGTAAAACATTGACAAATTTTGAACTTTAATATTTTTCTTTATCGTCAAGGGACTTCTTTTTTCCTGCAGTCATTTAAAATAAAGGGCAAATGAAAATGAGAGGTCATACAAACAATCAAATCTTTTTTTTTCTCCATTCATTTGAAGTATAGGGCAAATGAAAATGAGAGGTCATAAAAAACAATCAAATATTTTTGCATACACAATTATGAGTATTGAGGGCGAGCCTTGGCTCAACGGTAAGGTTGCCCCATTGTGACCTGATGGTCACGGGTTCAAGTCATGGGAACAGCCTCTCTGCAAAGAAGGGGTAGGGCTCCGTACATCTAGCCCTCCCCAGACCCTGCAATGGCGAGAACCTCGTGCACGGGCCGCCCTTTTTTTTGTACACAATTATGAGTAATCAGCTGATCTTAGCAGCTGGCTAGGAGAACTTCATGGTAAGGAGTGTTCAAATATGTTTTAAAACCCTATATTGAATGAATTCTTCTAGACAAGGGAAGCATCCATGACCAATTCCGACACCGCATGGATTCAGTCTGAATCTAATACATTTTTTTCTCTACTTTGAATTCCACTAACATAAATTCAGATTTACCTTATTTTCATTTTTATGTTTTTTATTTGGCAATAGAACATGCTATTGACATAACCCACTGAAATTCCTATTACATACCCCAATATGACCCTATGCTTGTATAAAAGTATTAGTTTCTAAAATCGATTACAAAATACTGCCGAATCCAAAAACTATTTTTTGGGGCTTATTGAGTTCAACAGTCAGTTATGTTAGATTTCGACACTCCTACAGATACTGAATCATCAACAGATACCCTTGGACAATTTTTTTTCTCCTGTATGTGATTCCAATGCAAGTTATCCCTTTGCTGACCAAAATCGTGATTCCATCAGCCCATATTCAGATCCTAATCCATAGAGAAAGCCACTCATGATTCTTCATGTTGCTGTCTTTGAGTCAATTTGTCATTTGTAATGGGTTGGTGATGAGGACGGAAATTACCAAGTATGCTGAGTTTGAAGTCAAGCAAAGGAGAATGATGCAGGAGCATAATTAAATCGCATGCCAACACATTTATCACTTGGTCTTTGAGTCTTTAATATTTAGTCTTTTGTATTTAATAAATTTCTTAGTAAGTTGTGGTTGTTTAATACTTTAATTACCCTGAAAGTATGCTTTGACGATCTTGTAAGTTGTGTCTTCGTCTAGTAGTTAATACAATCTAGCTTGTAAGTTGTGTGTGTCTAGGAAATATGTCTAGTCTTTATTGAGTCTTTGACCACAAGTCTTTTCATGTAATCTCTATAAATATGAATGAGAATAGAAGGAGAGGGACTTTTGATTGTTGTAAAAACATATTCTCTACAAGTTTCCTTGCTCTTGGAGTTGAGTGATTCCTCCTACGAATCAAGCTTGTGGCTTGGTCGCGTCCAGTGGCTTCCGCGATTAGCAACGTCGAGTGACGTCCGTTGCCTCCTGTTAAGGATTCTCGGAACTATCATTTCTTCTTGGTTGAGATCATTTTGATCTTGGCCATCCCTCGTGGGCTCCAGCTTGCGTCAAAGTGGTATCAGAGCTACAAGAACCTGTGGCGCACTTTGTTCACAATCCAGAATTTTGCAGTCCAGAAAGTTGGGGTCTGTTTCGTTCTGTTTTTGAAGGCGTTATCGGTGTCCTATCTGAGCAAGCCATATACCAACAGAAAGATCTTCGAGTCTAGTTTCCAGCACAACAAACGGATCGTAAATCGGAGTTTTCTACAGAGAGATATTAGCATTCTTCTAAAGGTTGACTGAGGGGACTGCAATTCCAAAGTTTTCTTGATTCTTTCCTTGGTTGAAGAAGCTTGGTAGCAAAGTTTACGTGGATTCACAATGGCTACGGAGTATCTTCGATCACTTCAAAGAAGAGTTTCCGAATGCCAAAATTGGGAGGTGAACCCAGACTTGAAATCATTTTTTTATTACTTAAAGGAAGAAATCATAAATTGGGAATCACCACCAATCTATGATGAGTATTCAGAAGATGGATATCTAATCTTTCCTAAACGTTCCAATGGTGAGTCATTGACTTTTGATGGTGTCAAAATGATCAATGATTCACTCAAAGAAATGATTGAGGTGCCCTACGAAATATTGAATGAAGAACTCAAAGAAATTAGATTTGACAGCTTGGAGATTGAAGTGATGGATAAATGGAGAAAGTTTGGGTTGATTTCTCCATCAATATATATCGATCCATTTATACTGGATCCTGCGCTGAAGCCTACAGTTCATATTAATGACTTCAAGCATGTTCAAGTTCAAGACATGGCATATTTTTCGTCTTTGGGATAATGTAGTATTATTTGATTCTTGAGAGTTACAGATGGTAAGCATTCTTCATTACTTCGAAACTCGAGGACTAGTTTTTTTGAACAAGGGGAGTATGATGCGGACGGCAATCACCAAGTATGCTGAGTTTGAAGTCAAGCAAAGGAGAATGACTCAGGAGCATAATTAAATTGCATGCAACACATTTATCACTTGGTCTTTGAGTCTTTAATATCTAGTCTTTGGTATTTAGTAAGTTTCTTAGTAAGCTGTGGTTGTTTAATTACCCTGAAAGTATGCTTTGACTATCTTGTAAGTTGTGTCTTGAAAATGTCTAGTAGTTAATACAATCTAGCTAATAAGTTGTGTGTGTCTAGGAAATGTGTCTAGTATTTCTCTGCAAGTTTCCTTGCTCTTGGAGTTGAGTGATTCCTCCTACGAATCAAGCTTGTGGCTTGGTCGCGTCGAGTGACTTCCGTGATTAGCAATGTTGAGTGACGTCCGTTGCCTCCGCTTGAGGATTCATTTTGATCTTGGCCATCCCTCGTGGGCTCCAGGTTCACGTTAACCTCTTACCATATTCCTCTTAAAACTAGTATAATACTCTCCATCACTTTATCCCCTTGTTGCAGAGCAAATTTCTTTTGATACAATTTTTAAATGTGTTTAGTATTCTTTCTTATCAAACGGATACATTTCACGTAGAGTCCCAATTCTCTTTAGTAATATCTTGAAGCAATACATTACTACTAACAGTGGAGCCCATACTATTTCGAAGCCATGTCATCTTGGGCATTCTATTCTACCCATTCATTATATAAAAATGTACCAAGGGAATAAAATGTACCAAGGCATTCTATTCTACCCAAACTGAGATATGTTAAGGCAAAATTGAAAGCTTGGGTCAAGGAGAGAAAGTTGCTTGATCACGGGCGTAAGCGATGGCTGGAGAATCGTATGTTAGAATTAAATGCTCTGGGGGAGTGTGGTTTGGCTTCGACAGAGGATTGGGAGGAGTTGGGAAGGGTTAGCCAAGAACATAATAGTTTGCTGCTTCAGGAAGAAATAACTTGGCGTCAAAAATCTAGGGTTAAGTGGATTGTAGAGGGCGATAAAAATACTGCCTATTTCCATGCTATGGCTAGTGCTCATAGGAGAAGGAAAAGAATTGAATCTCTGGTTTTGGCAAGGGAGAGAGTTTCTAACAAAGAGGTGATTACAGCCGAAATTCTTAGCTTTTTCAAGGCTCTGTAGCCGAAATTCTTAGCTTTTTCAAGGCTCTGTATTCTTCTGATGGTATCCTTCGCCCTATCCCGCAAGAGGTGGAGTTTGACAGTTTAAGTTTGGGGGAATCTGCAAACTTAGAAGTCCCTTTTACTGAGGAGGAAGTAAAGAAAGGTTTATTCTCCGTGGCTAAAGACAAAGCTCCTGGTCCGGACGGATTCTGTCTTGCTTTTTTCCAAGTCTGTTGGGAAGTTGTTAAATCGGATCTGATGAGTTTTTTTCCAAGAATTTTTTGAAGGGCTTGCTCTAGACAAAGGTACTGGAGCAACCTTCATTACCCTAATACCAAAGGTAGAGGGGGCTTCAAAGGTGTCGGATTTTCGTCCGATAAGCTTAGTCGGTTGTTTATATAAAGTATTGGCAAAAGTTTTGGCGGATCACCTCAAATTAGTTCTTCCCTCAATAATATCAGATAGTCAAAGCGCTTTTGTTAATAAAAGGGAAATTCTGGATTGTTCTCTCATTGCAAACGAAGCTATTGATGCCTACAGGCGAAGCGGTCAAGGAGGAGTCTTGTGTAAACTTGATATGGAAAAGGCTTATGATTGGGTTAAGTGGGAGTCTCTGGACTATAGTCTTGGAAAAATGGGTTTTGGTTCTCGGTGGAGAGGTTGGATTAGATCTTGTGTATCTTCTGCTTGATTCTCAGTTCTCATTAATGGCTCTTCCAAAGGTTTTTTCAAATCTTCTAGGGGGTTGAGGCAAGGGGATCCTCTATCCCCCTTTCTCTTTGTGATTGTTGTGGAGTCTCTTAGCCGGCTTTTGAGAAAAGGTAGCGAGCTGTGTCTTTTTGAAGGGTTCTTAATCGGGAGTAATAAAGTTGAGGTTTCGCTCCTTCAATTCGCAGATGATACGTTGCTATTCTGTGCCCCAGTGTTTTCTCAGATATTGAATCTTAAAGCTGTCTTAAGGTGTTATGAGATGGTCTCGGGCCAAAGAACTAATTTTTCGAAGTCAGGGTTATATGTTATAAATGTTCCTTCTTCCGAAGCTTCTGTTTTTGCAAGGATTCTGGGGTGCTCCTTGAAATCTTTGCCTGCTTCTTATCTTGGCCTTCCTTTGGGGGTGGGAAGACCGAATAAACTATTTTGGAATCCAATCATCCATAGAGTTGAGAGGCGTCTAGACTCCTGGAAACGTAATTTGATTTCTAAAGGTGGGCGGTTAGTTCTCATCAAAGCAGTTTTATCAAACATTCCGATTTATTTTCTCTCCTTGTTCAAATGCCCTGTAAGTGTAGTTATTAGAATTGAACAGATTCAAAGGAGGTTTTTGTGGGGTGGCTCTCTTTCATCTGGTGGAATTCCCTTGGTCAAATGGAGTTCTGTGTGCCTCCCTCTGAAAAATGGAGGGTTAGGGATTCGGAGAATAAGAGCCTTTAACACGGCTTTGATGGGAAAGTGGCTGTGGCGGTTTGGGTCAAAACCCCCTGCCTTATGGGTAAAAGTATTAGGGAGCAAATATGGGTTGCGGGAGGGGAATTGGTGTATTGCGGATAATTTTAAGTTCAAAGGTCTAACTTTTTGGAGGGATATTTTGAAGGTTGAGGTTCCATTCTCCAAAGGTATTTGCTTTAAAGTTTATGTTGGGGATAGAATCCGTTTCTGGTCAGATCCGTGGTGTTCGGCAGTTCCTCTCAGGGCACTATTCCCTGATCTGTATCTAGTGTCTTCTCAAAAGGCGGGATGGGTGGCAGATTGTTTTGAACGGGTGAACTCGGTAGTGGTTTGGAAGCCGCAGTTCAGACGTAACTTTTTTGATAGAGAGTTGAATTCAGTCCTTGAATTGATGGCCTTGATCGAAGGGTGTTATATTAAGCGGAGTGGGGTTGATTCCCGTGTCTGGTTTTGGTGTACATCTAGGTTTTTCTCTGTTAAATCTTTCTATCATCATTTGGTGTGTAGCGAAGTGGAGGCTCCTTATGCTTCGATCTGAAAGTTTTCTTGCCCGCCAATAGTTTCTTTTTTTTGCGTGGGCAGTATGCTGTGGTCGTATCCAGACAATAGATTTTCTACGGAAGAGACAGATGATTTTGGTCAACCATTGCCCTTTATGCTTTTCGGATGGCGAATCCATTGATCATCTTTTCATTCACTGTAAGTTTGCTCGAGATTTATGGGGTTTTATTCTATCTCGATTTGGGGTATCTTGGGCTCTCCCTAACACCCTATCTGATTTCATTAAAAGTTGTGAATGGTGCCCCTGGAAAAGAAAAGGTAAGTCGCTATGGAAGATGTGTATGGTGGCTTCATGGTGGTTCATTTGGAAGAAAAGAAATTCCCGAGTATTTGAAGGTGTGGCAAAACCGTCTTTCTGGATATTTATCAAGATCATTTCAGCGGTTATTTCTTGGGCTAGAAGCCTTCCTCTGTTTCATTTCGTCTCAGCGTATGATCTTTGGGAAGGATGGCAGATTATTTGCAAGGAGGGGATTAGCAAAGTCAAAAAATTTCAACCCTGGCTCCCTCCTCCTGAGGGAATGATAAAGATGAATTTCGATGGATCCTCTCTTAGCAATCCTGGCGATGCAGGGATTGGGGGTTTATGTAGAGATTCCAAGGGGGATGTTCTCTGGGCTTTCTCGGGCCCCATTGGAGTGGCGGACTCGAATGAAGCAGAAGTGAGAGCAGTTCATTGTGGGATCAAGTCTTTGGACCTGTCTGTGTTAGATAAGGTGATAGTGGAAGGGGACTCATCTAATGTTATTCTTTGGCTTCAGGGTGCGGCCTCTCCTCCGTGACGTTTTTTATCTTTCTTTGAGGAACTCGATGATTTAGTTCTTCTCTCATCTATAACCTTTAGGCATCTGAGGAGATCAGCTAATTCTGAGGCTGACACCCTAGCAAGGAGTGGTGTATTTAGGCCTCGCTTGGAACGGTTTGATTATCTCCCTCCTTGATTTTGTATTTTCTCTCTCTCTCTCTCTCTCTCTCTCTCTCTCTCTCTTTCTGTATTTTGCTTTGAACCAGCTCGGTTCGTCTTTTAATATATTCTACTTTTACCGTCTCAAAAAAAAAAAAATGTACCAAGGGAAGACATCTTCTGTATATTACTTTGGTTTTTCCCTTCATAGTAAGGAAAACATGAACTGATTTGGACCACTATTATAGTCTCATCCATTTAATCTTATAGATGTCATATGAAGTCCAAGAAATTCTAATGGGCCAAATACACAACACCTTCCATTGGATTTGCATTTCATTATTTTCAAAGAAAAAGGTAAATCACAAAAAAGGATTACCTACTACAACAAGGAGACACCGCATATGTCTTCGAGGAGCACACACTAGTCAACTTGCTTCACTTAAAGCAAGGTTTTAAATTCCGGTTTCGGTTGGAAATTTCGATGGAAATCTTTTAATATCTCAGAAACATATGGAAATGATACAATTTTTAGATATAACTCCAGGAAACACTAGAATAAGAACAAATACACGCTTTCACATGAGCAGGACAACCCCCCATCCCCATAATGGTTTAACAACTTCGAAGTTCAAACAATTGGTGACATGCTCTGTCGCTCGTGTCTGATAATTTAGTACACACTACATTTCACATATATTATATAAACATGTTACATAATACATATATTACATTTCAAACGCAATTCATACGTATATAAATGTATACCAATATTGATTTAGCATATCACTAATACCCTTATTATTTTGGTATCGGTACAGGTTTCAGTTTCGGTGGGGAGGGAAACAGAAATATTTGGGTTATTTCTTGTCGGTTTCGTACTCGCTTCCAATGTAGAGAACACTCACATCATGTATGAATAGCTTATATTTGGATTCATGAAATAGGATTTCAATATATAGTAACACCATCGAGAATACAGCAGAAAAGCGAAAGAAGGAAAACATCGAACTGAGAGGTAGAAGCAGAAAAGCGAAAGAGGGTTATCCAAAACAAAATCAGGTCATGCTCTGATACCATGTGATGGGGACCATCCATGAGAAGAAGACACCCAAGTGAAGCTTGGCCAATTTATTGTCAAGTGGGGCCCACATGGCACTCCCTTCAAGATTGATATTGACACCCCTTCAGTTCTTATAGGAAAATATTGAGACCCAAGGAAAGTTGGGCCAATTTATGGTCAAGTTGTGCCCACATGGCCCTCAAGATTGATATTGATACCCCTACAGTCCTAAACCATTGCTGTTTTCAAATTTCTCTACCAATCTCCGTGGATTCCTTCTCATTCACTATCCCTAACCAAATCCGTCGTTATTTGTGTTTCCTAAAACCACTTCCATCGAACCCATTCTACATCACCTTGTTATTAGTTCTAAGGGAAGAAGAAAAAGAAGAGAAGTAGAGAGGAGAAATGAAGAGAAGACGATGGAGAGGAAGAAGAGAGTTCGCGATGTTGAAATAAAATCCTACAACCCCCATACCTCTTATACGTATCACATAATCTCACAATTACAATTATATACCGTTGTTTGTTAATTATGATGGCTTCATCCTAAATGAACATAAATAGTAACTTACCTACTTGAGTGATATGCCGTATTTGTTATACATAATAACTTAACTGCTTGAGTGATAGGCCCTATCATAAATACGAAAAACTTACAACATATACCAAAAATGAATTACGATGAAAAGAGAAGAATTGAAGCAGGGAAACACATTTTGGTGTTTCAAATGGTGGACCAGCAAGCGCTTGGGGGTAGGCTTGTTGAGAATATCATGACTGCGACATTTACCGCCTTTAGAAGCAGAATTGCAATTACGAACCATGTAGGTAAGATTAATACTCTCTCCACTGGTTTGTATATGCTTTACACTCTTGCCATACTTGTTATATTTCTATTTCGCTCACGGATTAGTCTAATTTTTACCTTAATCCATTTGTCTACTTGAATTTTCTAGTTTCACATGCTTTTGTAATATATTTTTCGGCATTGGATGAATTTGAAAGTTTTGACTTATCAGGGCATGGAAAAAAAGTTGGAGGATTGTCAGAGAGCCCCCCAACTGTATGCTTTTAGCAATGGGAAACTGGATTCCTTTGATCTGTCTAACGCCCATGATGGATTTTTTCACAAACCCACCCCCACTGTTGGAAATGGCATCAATGGCTTCGACTTCAGTTCTGGTATTGCTCCTAAAGATATTATGCCAAATTTATACAGTCAGACCGAGCAAACCTCTGCTGCCAACTCTAATATAAAACCTGCTGGAAGTGGATTTAGTTCAGTTCAGTTGGGCTTGCATTCTAATTTAGCAAACAATGATGATGATGTGGATGAAAATTGTTGGGAGTTTAAGGATGCCTTGTCAGAAATTGGAGTCGAAAACGTGAATACTGGATTGGGGACTGTAGATATGTATCGTAACATCTCTACAGAATCAAAACTGGAGAAAATTGTGCATTTCTACTCTAGATTGAAAGAAAAATCACACTTTTTGTCAGTTCACCATCTTGAGGATCTAAAGGTCAGTGCAGATTTATTGTAAATTGTAAGATCTGTCTTTTAAGAATTTGTAGTGCTAACCTTGTGAAAAATGGCTTATGTTAGGGAGCCAAGGATGCTGCCATTCTTTCTCGTGAAGAAGCAAAAGCTATGGCTCTCAATGAGCAAATCCAGGTGTGTAGTTTCATTTGGTTCATGCATTCCATGCGACACATGGTTATGTAATTCCATTTGGTATATCATTATATAACATGCTACGTTTAGGAGTTTATGTTGAAGTAACGTTGTCATTAAGTTCAACCGATTGCATAAGACAAAACCCATTATTATTTAGAAAAAAGGAAAAACCTCATTCTGCCACTTATATATGTGTGTTCTTATATGATGGATGCATATATTTTTCCTTGGAAAAATATGAGTGTGCAAAAGTACAAGTGAGGGCCGCTTTCTCAATGATCCTAGCTATTTATTTCCTAGGCCTTGCTATGGATGGGCCATGGAGCAAACTCCATCCCTATTGGATGGTTCTAGGCCTCCAATTTGTGGTCACTAAATAGACATAACTCAACTCAACTCAACTCAACTCAACAAAGCCTTTGTCCCAAACTAGTTGGAGTCGGCTAAATTAATCCTTTAGAAAAAAATCATGAAGAAGGTAAAAGGAATATACCCGGCTCTAATCCTGGTTCTAGTTGGCCACTAAATAGACATGTAGAAAATAAAAATAAAAATACTGTATTCATCAAGAATTAGAATCATTCAACAGTCTGTTTCCTTTTTATTTTCTACACTTCTATTTAGTGGCCACAAATTGGAGGCCTAGAACCATTCAATAGGGGTGTATTTTAATCCATGGCCCATCCGTTGCAAGGCCTAGGAAATAAATGGTTTTACTATTTCATTGGAAGAATATGTGCATCCATCATATAAGAGCCCCTTACATGCGCACACGCGCACATGCACACACACACACACACACTTCAAAGCATGTTTTTTTTTCCCCCTTTTAAAGACATCTCGAACTTATAAATTTAAGATGGGAGATGATAAAACTTTCACCATTAAAAAAAAAAGAGATGATAAAACTCTAAAATTTTTGTTACATTTATAAAATATGAAACATTTACAGAAGAGATTGGTTGATCGCAGTTTAAAAGCCCAAATATCATATTGAAGGTTGCTCTACCTCTTTTTATGTTTTAGATATTTTAACTATTTCAAAGCAAAATCTATGTTGAGTTATTGACTGTTTTGTCAACTCAGAACTCGGTGCGGTACTCAACCATAGATGTATTCGGCCATGACTATTTCAAAACATTAAATGCTTTTGATTTTGGGATTCATTTCTGTGAGCTGTCCGGCAACGCTGAAATCACTTTCTTTCAATGAATGAAAATCTGCCAATGGTTTCAAGGGGCTGTCCTCTGTGTTCAGCTGGCATTATGTCTTGTCCACATTCATGCACAGATGTACGTAGTTTGTCTTCTGTGCCACTGATTTTAGTTAGTGGTGATTTTATTAGAAAACTGGTCTCCACAGTAATAAGTCAACTTTGACATCCCGAGCTTCTTTTTTATGATGCTTCCGTGATTTTTGTCATATCATAAGAAATGGTCAAATAACATTAGAGAACTGAGTGCACCTTGGAGATGCAGGACTAGGAGAAATGGTTCTCATAGTGCAGCTTGGAGATTCACCACATTTTTTTTATGAGATGCAGGACAAAATTGGATCTTCTTTGATTTCCTTCAACCACAGAGGCTGACAAACTTGCTAGAGAGGGAGTCCTAAGAGAAAGAATTGAGTTATTTGATTTTCTTCCTCTCTAGTCATTTCGATCTCTGTAATTTTTTGGGGAGCATGTTCCTTCCTTATTAATGTACTTTTAGGGACCCCCTCGGTCTCTTTCATGTTAATGAATTCTCATTTTCCATTTCAAAAAAAAAAAAAAAAAAAACATTAGAGAATTGATGGACAACTAACCTGGCTTTGATTCTGAATTGGTTGACATTTTTGTTGTACCTCTAACTCCTTTTTTTTCCTTTTCGATAACTCTGTTTTTTTTTACTATGTTTTCAGTCAGTTTATGAGAAGCTCCAGGCAGAAAATACGGTTTACGGAAAAAATCATCAAGAGAAGCATCCACCCAGAAATATCGGTGTTAATGAGTTGCTTGAAGTTGTGAAGGACCCAGATTTCCATGCGCTCGAGTTAGAATATTGCTTATCAAAGAGAATATCATTAGTATGTTCTCTTTCCTTGCATTTCTCCTTCTTGAAACAGTTAATGTATTTACCTCTAAAGAAGTCCTATATTGCTTATATATTTGAAGATGCATTCGTTTGCTCCATTTAGTTTTTTTTTTGGATGAACATTCTTACCTGCAAAAAAAAAAACGAATCTTATGTGCATGCGTTTGTATACATTCTTTTGTTCTATTTAATATTTCTTGGAAGAACATGCCTAAAAGCACATACTTGTATAAAAAATGGTCTGCATTCATCACCTTGTACAGGAGTAGTCTGAACTTTTTGATTGATTATGCACTGCTTAGACAGTTTGTCCAATAGCCTACTATCATGGATGCAACAATGGGAAATCATATATTAATATTATGGATTGGAACAAGATCCAATATTTATCTGTGCATTTCAAAATATGGGCACTTATATTGTGATTTAAATGCGCAACTGGTTATTTGATTTGATTTGGATTCTTTTAGTTGAGGTTTCTAAATATGTCTAGGAATGATTTTACATTGGATTTTAATAGATTTTACTCTTGAGAATTTATTTTTCATTTTTGTTTTTTACTTTTTTCCTTCTACGCAGTTTCACCTACATTTCTCATTATCGGCTCTACTTCCAAGTCTCAGAATTTGATGTTTTCTTGTATGAGTGCGACGTGCAAGGGCTAAAAACACCAAGTTTGTTTTGTTAAAGGTCTGTGATGAAATATGCATAAAGGCCATAAAATTATGCAAAGGAAGCTCATTTATGAGGAGGGGCTACATGAGCTTTAAAATTGTAGAAGAAGCTGGTAGTCTAGGCACAAGTGTTTATTTGATAGTGGCTCTAACCTGCCAACAATATTGGATATTATGAAGAGAAATAATGATCTTTTCAGAAACCAGATGTTAGGGAAAGGAGTTGCTTAAGTGACAAAATGCACAAGAACAGTTGGACCTTAATTACTGTTATAACATGAAAACGTGGATGACTAACCTTAAGTCTTACTTGGACATGTGGCATGGGTTCCAAGTGTCAAAAGTGTCCGACATGATTGCCTCTAAAGATTTGGACAAGGGGACAGTTCTGTAGAAAGTAAAGAAATTATAAGTTCCACGAGAAAATAACAAATAGATAGTCAGATTTGAAAATTATTAAATTAATATAAAAGGTGTTAAACTGAAGAAAATCCAAACTGATAAATAGTAGTTTCATTGTACTTTGCCAACCAAGGATACTTCTGTATTATGTTACTGTGACATTGCACATGTACATGCCTTGAAGTGTTCTGTTATCTCAAGGAGTGCCCTAGTTCAGGCACAACAAAAAGAAAAATAGAAGCGTCGATAACGTAGAGGAAGAACCTAGGCCAACATAGAGATTGGAGGTGTAGATAGTAAAGTAGCAAGGAATATATAACAATATAATTGACAGGTTCAATCCTAAGTTAGCAAAACTTTCATGTTTGGGGTTGGGCCTCTAGGTCATTGGGACTATAGCTCCTTACTGGGTCATCCAACCATGGAAGGCATTTTTCTTGATGTGATCAAGTGGGGAGTTAAAGGACCTGACCCTTTGGAGACAACCTTTTACGTTCATGAAATATTTTTAGATGATATATTGAAAGGGTTTCTTGCTTCTTTTTTATATTATGGTACAGCTCTTTGGTGTTGCCATAGTTTTAGATGCTATATTTAAAGGGTTCTTCAACCCCAAGGATTGTCTGAATACTCACTTCTTTCGTCCCGAAACTTGTTTTGTTTTTGCAAACTTTGGACTTGTCCAAGGATTTGAACAGAAACATAGAGTTGCTCATTCAGGTTCATTTGTGGTGTTACTGTGCAATTTCCTTATGTTTTAACATTGTGAAGCACAAAACTCAATTAGGAATGCATTTACCCCTACCCCTACCCCACCCCCAACCACCCACACTCTCTCTCTCTCTCTCTCTCTCTCTCTCTCTCTCTCTCTCATGCATTTGAGAAACATCTAGAGGTTTTTTAATTCTATAAATTGTCATCGTTGCAAATACAAATTTGTTTCTATGCCTATTTCTGCTAATTTCTCTTTCTCCCTCTCATTTAAGAAATATCAAGAGATTCTTTAATTCTAGAAATTGTCCCGGTCAACAAAGCTATTCTTTGTTGCAAATAAGAAACTTATGTTCCTGTTTCTGCTAATTTCTCTCTGTCACTCCCTCTCCTCTCCCTCCCTCCCTTTCTCCCTCTTTAGATAAATGTGAGAGATTCTTTAATTCTAGAAATTGTCCTCCCTCCCTCCCTCCCTTTCTCCCTCTTTAGATAAATGTGATAGATTCTTTAATTCTAGAAATTGTCCTTGATGAACCATTCAATGTTGCAAATAAAAACATAATTCTGTATCTCTCTCTCTCTCTCTCTCTCTCTCTCTCTCTCTCTCTCTCTCTCTCTCTCTCTCTCTCTCTCTCTCTCTCTCTCTCATTTGTGAAATATCTAGAGGTTCATTAATCCTACAAATCGTCCCGGTTGACAAAACCATTCACCGTTTCAAATAAAAACTTCTGTGCCTATTTCTACTAATTTTCTCCCTTAGCAACCATTTTTTTCTCTTTATTTTCTGGTACCATGTTGCTTATGACTTTATTTTAAAGCAGAGTATCGCTCATGTTTTCTTTGAAATGTGGTTTAGTACGTTTCTTATTACCACATAATATCTAGTCACTCCACCTTATAATATCTAGTCACTCTTTCATGGAATTTTTTCTGTTATTATGTCAGATTCAAAAGTAATTACGATAATCTTCCCTGTATTTACAAAAATCCGTTTCATGGGGAATACTAGACTTACCCAATGATGCAAGAAAATATTCAAAATCCAAATAATGAAAATACTTATATCCTATCTCCAGTTAAATTATTATGACTAACTCGTGTGATGCTGCAAATAGTCAGAGGAGGATTTGACCTCAGCAGTTGGGCTTTATGAGCATGCCATTTCAATGCTACATATCATGACTTTGGGATCCATGTTGGATCAATCCACATATATTAGTGCGTGGTCTAAAATGATTTCCGTTTGTGCTCGAGAGCTGCAACATGGCGCCATGATTTGGATGCAATCATTACAGAATAATGTCCATGCACAAATCTTTTCCCAGCCCCGAGGTACATCTTTTTCAAGCTAGCCATTATTTCGCTTCTCAATCTTCCTTTACCTGGTATTAATTCAGAGCATTTCTTTAAGTAATACAGGCTTGCAATATTTTGTTGCCCTTGGAGAAATATATAGAGTGGCAGAAGTTTTAAGAGCCTCGACAAAACTCTACAAGCCTTGGCTACTAACATGCTGTGGGGAATCTGTGGACATATTTACGTGCTTGGATGAGTGCACAAATGCATGGACTGGTTCAGGATTGAAAGAAGCTCTTGAGAGCATCTCTGATCTGGGTCCCGAATATAAAAGGACGATCAAATCACTCCTTGAATCCATCCAATCTATTTGTGATATCAATGAGGTTGCTCTGCAAAACCATGTTTTTCGTCAGAAGGAACCAATTTGTAAATTGTCGCTATTATCATTGCAATGTTTACAAGGTATGGTATAAAAACGAAAGGATCCCTTTATTTTTGTAATGTGATTATCATCTCTCACAACTTATACTGATCAATTGCTCAAATTAAGCAGATATGAAAGCGGTGCTTTGGGAAGGGGAGCATTACTTTCTCACACTCGCGAACTTGTGGGCCAATAGGATATCATTTGATTCTCCACGGTTGCCACATATATTTATTAGCTAAAGAGAAAAAGATGCAAACATTGTAGTTGGATTTCATACAGCTTATGGGCTACCTTAGAATGGACTCGAGAGTGATTTCCTTCAAGAAGGGTTGCTATGGCTGCAAAACGCGAGTGACATGAACCAATTGACGGAGTATGCAAGAACGAGCACTTCGAATCGAGAATTCGACCATGTTGAAGCTTATTGGAGGCTCTTCTGATGCTGTGATCGACACGCAAGGTGTGCTGGTTCATATTGTGGTGCAGAAGCAGGTCGAGTTTGGCAAGGTACCCATTCATTCATATGTATTCTTTTTAGAGAGTTGTAGCATAAATATTTGATTGTACAAGTCCTGTGCTTGTTGGGTTGTTAAGATTTAAAGGTGGGTATCAAGAGAAAATCTTCAAAGTTTGGCGTTCAACAATGGGGGGACTATAAATGATCATGGAAAATTGAAGTTCCTCATAAGCATGCACTGATATATAGCAGCTTGTAATGCCCAATATTTAGTATTATTTTCTTCTAATCATGCAAAATTTTATTTATTGATGAGAGGAAAACAGAGCTTGAGGATCTCTTTTGCAAGAAAATCAATCGATTCCTACTTTGTTTGATATTGTTAATGAAGATCAAATGTTGTGGATCTGTTTGTATGGATTTGTAGACGTGGCCGAAATGGTATGAAAAGAGATGTAAACTATTGCAGATTTTTCCTTGTTGGGTATCTCTTGTTTTCACCTTTTGAAATGACAGATTTTTTAGAGCTTCTGCAAAAACAAGTTTGCTTTTTTTCTTTATAAAACGGCCAACAAGCAGGTGACTTGTGTGCCGAGAAGACAAGAATTGAGTGACACCTGTTTGGATGAATGGAACTTCTAATAGAATGATTTAAAAAAAAAAAAAAAATCTACCGAAGCTGATGTTTTTTCCAATTTCTTCTTAAGAAGAGAAACTTCACTCCGCAGCATCTGGCCGGAGTAGTGACATTTTTTTATTTTTGAAATTCTAAGCCTTAATGGTGTTAGTTTTGTCTTTTTATTTTAGTTTTTGTTAGCAGAAGAGCCAGGTTTTAAAAGCTCGTCTGTAGGTTGTTGAGAGGAGATTATATGGGAGGTAAGAGGTTACCCATATTGGCCAAGCAGAGAAACTAAACTCACCTATATTTCCTTGCTTTCTCCATTTGGTTCTCTACAATTACATCCCAATTTGCTAACTATTACCTAAGAATCATGCTCCATAAAATGTACATTTTTCTCATAAAAAATTCAACAATGCCCCAATTGAAGGGTATTTCGGAAGGATTGGCGTAGTCTTCATCCACCATACTGTAGACTTCCCATATTTTGCCCTTATTATTTATTTGTGGTATCCCCAGTATCAGTAGTCATCCATAGGTGGACTCGTAGGGTCCCAAACAAGGTAGGGTAAAATTTAAGGTAGATCAGTCGGTCAGAGGTGCAGATTGCCAAGAAGTGGCATCAAAGCTTCAATGGGACCCTTCAATCACCTTGGAGTGCCTTGCATGGTAAGATTTGCATTATCACCTTCGCTCCCATAATTTAATCATGACTCAACTGCAGGTTTACTGTGAGTTAACCAAACTCAAGACTAAACTTGCCCGTGCTTCAAGGATCTAAAGGTTATTTTGAGGGGGAAAAAAATTCACAAATACACCCCACCATATAGCCAACCACCTCTATGACAGCATTTAGCCCCAAAGTAACCACAAAAATCTAATAAATAGAAGCCTCTTCTCACCCTCTCCTCACTCATATGCCTTCTCAATTTTCTTCATCTCCCACTCTCCCCGCCCCTCTCCCACCACTAGATAAACCAATATTCCATGGAAAAAACTTGCATGGCTTCCAAACATGGCATTAACGAATTCAACAATGGCCCCAGAAAAAAGAGACATGGGTTAGGTTCACAAACCAATTTTTTATCATGTCTGCTCTTCCATGTTTGATATTCGACTTTGGACACAGAATTGTGTGGGTCTCACCAATTTTCTAAATAGTAGCTTCAGTCATCCACTCGTACGATAGATTGAAACCAATGCTCCAATTGCTCCCATAAATACCTTCTGTATCTAGTCTTAATAATCAATCTTTTGCTCCCACACAAGAGCATGTATAAGTGAGATCATTGATCTTGCAGACAATCATGAAGAACTTATAAAAAATTGCAAGAGAACAGATACTGTTTGAGATATTTTCTAGTCACAAACATTAATTACATGAATTAATTCATAATATTGTCTGATTCAAGTCAGCTTTTTGTAAAGTTGTAAGGCTTCAAGCCCTAATATTGTAATGAACAAAACTTTTCAATTTCAACTTTTAAATCAATGTGAACCTAAATGCTACAAAACTAGCTTAAATGAAACTATAAGCTGGAACAAATGTTATATAAGTTCATTCAAGACCTATTACAGTGACAGTTCTGAATGTTGAGGATTGGAACTTGATCTTACATTGACAATGTTGGGCATTGGACTGGACAATGTTGAGCTGCCAAAGCATGAAACCATTCCCATCATCACGGAAGTTAAAATCACATCGCAGATGTCCATGGGTGTCAAGAACTGTCATTCTAATATCGACGACATACTAACTGATCTTTGTAAGAATGGCTTCTTTGTGCGATAATAAAAAATAGCCAGTCAGCTAAACCGACCAACAACAATTACCACACATTGGGACCTGCAACAAACCAGTTACATATAAGAATTATTGAGATATGGGCATTTGCTTTCCCAATATTCATGAGTAATATTACCTTCCATTGGTGTTACAGAGACCAGTCCAAGCCTAGACGCCATACCGCCTTAAAACTTTACTCAGTGTCGGCATCACATTATATGCTTGATAGGATCTTCTCAGTTCTATAATCGAGCCCACCTGAAAAGAGTACAACTCAGAAGGTAAGGGATAGTAAAAGCTGCTTGCTTCCTGGCCAGTGTAATAGGCAGAAAAAAATTTCAAAAACAATGAAAATGGGCCAACAAAAATCAGAGTAAAACTGATCTTCCAATAGGAAGACTTGAATTTCAGAAAATAATCAAGTCCACAACAGGTTCAGCCTGTTCTCATACCAGTGATAATGCAGGAGACTCAGCATACGCGTGCTAAGGTGCACGTAAAACTATGTATGCCCCTATGACTGCATCTTATTGAATATTATTCAGTGATCTGTCAATCAGCTGATGTGACAAAGGACAATTTGGTGTAGGCTGGATGGAGGGATGTGTAATCAAAACTGGATGAATTCCCTTAGGTTAATCACTAAATAAGAGTTTGGTCTCATCATGGTTTTAAATTTCGTCCGAAATCGAGATTTCGGTTGGGACCAAAACGGAAATTTGGCGAAATCCCAAATTTCGGGAAATTCCAAATTTCGGCCGGAATTTCGGAAATTTCAGGTCAAATTTTGATAATTTGGTTTTTTTAAATAAAAAATTAATATTATTACAAAATTTCGGCCAAAATTACCGAAATGTCAGAATGAATAAAATAAGCCTTTTTTTAATTACTGGATTTCGGCCGAAATTTCGGTTTCAGTGAGCCGAAATGCATTCCAAAACCAAAATTTAAAACCATGGGTCTCATAAATTTGCATTGTTCATGATCTTTGGATGGCCTGAAATGGAATAAACTAGTGTGATGCTGCGAAATAAGGGGCTTGATCAAAATCAAGAATTCAATAAACAAAAAATAGTTAGAAAAGGGAGTAGAGATCATCTAATAAGAGCCAAAGCCTCAACTCTTTAATTCATTAAAAAAGTATAGGCAGAACTCAAAATGTTCCCTCTGACAAACTATACATATATTATAGGGTGATGATAGATGTGCCTCTTTTGTTTACTAGGAACACCCTCATAGAAGGCTTGCGGGACTGTTTTTCCAGAATGAAGCGGAGTCGCTCCACGTGATTCCGTCCTGCCCATTTTGCTAGTCTTGAAAAAGGATGGGCGGCGTTGAACGCAACCTAAATTCCTTTGCTTCCCAAATTTAGGAGAAGGGCTTCCTACATGTTTCCTCCTACTTACGAGTATGCATTCTATTTAGGTGATTTTTTTTTATGTTTTCTACTTTTGATAATGCCAAGGAGTATATTTAAAACTTAAAAGCTAATCTTAAGTTTTAATGCTTTTAAGTTTTAAATAAAATATCTGCAATTTCTTAAAAAAATATATATAAAAAAAAAAAAAATATATATATATATATATATATATATTAAATCTACCCGAATAAAACATGTAAAACTATAAATTACTAAGAAAAAGTAACTCAAATCAGACATGAAGTCCTCTTTACTATTGTAACCTTAACCCACATTAAACTTTCGTCCCTAACCTATGATAACCCTATTTATTTCTATGTTGACTTTTGGTGACGCATCCCACATGTTTCCTCTCTACTTATAGCTTTTTTGCTTCCCACATTTTCTCTTTCTAGACTGCTTGCTTCCCATTCCGCTTTCTGCATTGCTTGTCGCACTCACTTCCACTTTTGGAAACTACAGTACAGACTATGGACCTTCCATGCTTCATCTTCTCACTTCTCTCCTCTCGGTCCAAGACATGTGCTCTCACTGAAAAATTACCCACAACTACTCAAATCGACACGAAATTCTGTTGTTCAAACTAAGAACTCAAAACGGTGACTAAATCCACAAGACTATGATACTCAATTGTCCATTGATGGATGAAAGAGGGTCCGCAAAAATCAAAAGGGAGTACCATTGTGATGATCATGGGTGCTCACTCCTGGCACGAACGGTGCTCAAAATTGTGTCCTTTACTCATTCGGACACCCATTATTGTCGCCCATTGAAATCTACTAACTGGTGAGTGGTTTCTCACTATGGAGTGGTATCACTTGTGTTACCTCATTGCCAACTCTCATGCTATTGTAAGAAGGAAGCTGTCACTGCCCAAAGATGAGAAAGTAAAATGAAGGGCCATGAAAATAACCAATACTACTGTTGTTCTTCGTCTCTCTAAGAAAGCAAAATGATGGGGCATGGAAATAATATACATTGCTACTATTCTTCGTCTCTTTTCCAACCACATAAAATTAAAAAGTAAAAGAATTAGAACAAAGGAAATGTACGAACGTTGGGTAAACAATGCAGTGAAATCTCCAACAATTTCTAATCAAAACTAAGAGAAAAAAAAGCCCGTGGTGATATTGTAGCATAATGAACAAATAAAATCCATCAAAGAAGCAGGCTTGGTTTTGGCTTTTAGACTGTGGCCCCTCTCTTTTCTATTTACACACTTCTCAACTTTTGAATGAATTGTGAATTCATAAGACGTGACCTATTCTTTCAAAAAAATAATAATAATAACAAATAAGACATGACCTATTTAAAATAGGCCCAACATGCAAATCCCACAAGTTCCTCCAAATTAGAGTCGAGCTAATTCCAATTCTCAAAGCATACAACTCTTTTTTTTTTTAATAGCAAAACGCATACAACTCTTATTACATCAAATTAAGCGTCTGCACTATTTCTTTACGTATTTTGTAACAGAGTGGGTGGGTGGGGGTGGGGGTGGGAGTGGGGGTGGGGCACAATATGGAACGGGTGCTAGGGCTACAAGAAAGGTAGTTGTCAAGGTCCAAAGTAAAATAACATCTTCATCGAATTGCAAGAGAAACTAGAGCACATTTTCTGTAATGGTCAAGCATTGTTCTGTGAATGACTTCTGTCTCAACAAGAGCACCACCATCATCACTAGTACTCTACTCTCCTCTGAGCTTCATGACTTACAACTTATCTTGCAACTGGTCTTCCCACCAAGAAGTCATGGAGTCCAATTACAAAATCTCCAAGGATCAAAACTTCCTCAGACACCTTTGACAGAAGAAAATATTGATGATTTTAATTGTTGAATTCAGAAAGCCATCAGCGATAAAACAGAATGATCTAACATTAGGCTTTGCCATTATCTAACAGTCATATTAGGCTTCAGCATCTCCCATTAACAAAACAAATTAGCACCAACTTTCCTCCGATAAACAACAATTCAACTGAAGCACAGGATCCTCATTGAAAGCATGCGGCTTCACAGAGTTGATCAGGATGATTGTACTGACATGATAGGGTGCACCATGCTTTTTTGTTTTTGAATGTTTAGGGTGAACCATGCTACCAAGCTCTTCCGATTCCTGATTCAACAATCCACAAGCTAACCGCATTTTACTTTTATCTAGAAAGCCATCATGAAATTGGAAGTGGCCGGCCATATTTAAAAACTATGACCACAACAGAGAAGATTTTAAACTCAAAATAAACAAGACCGGTGCTAAACTCAATAGAACTGCTCCTCTATAACTGGAAGATCCTCATACTTTCCTGTTCATTTGTTCAATTAACAATCTGATTTCCGGTTTAATTCCTCCATTACATTTTTTTAAGAACTTCAAGATGATTATGGCTATCATTCATCTGGTTCTGTTTTGGTTGTTTCACGATGGTAACAAATTTTGTTCAAAATGGGCATATCGTTCACCTCATAAATCCTTGTAAGTTAAAGAGCAGAGCAACCCATCGACAAAATAATTACAACCACCGAAGAGATTATTTCAGAACATGGTAGGAACAGAATGAGTAAGGGCAAAAAATGAGCAACTGTGTCCTATTAGCTGAAAATATAGATAGAACTTTCCATCCTGTTTCTTTCTTCTATGATTTCTGTTTTCATTCATCCATTCTGTACTCATATGATAAAACAGGTACTAAGGAGCAATTTAAGCAGTGATAGAATGAATGTGCTGGTTAACAAGCGTGAAGTTCATTGCATCATTAGATATTCTAATAAATATGTTCTGGTGACCCTGAATAGCATGCATTGCTTAGTCCTGAATTTGATTTCATGTATAAATTATAAGGAGAAATTATATGGTGCCCGACTGTCAAGTCCCTTGATATTTGATCAAACAGCATCCTCTTAAAAAATGCGGTGCTGTTGGATCAAATATCAAGGGCGGTACTGCCCACAAGGTACCTGACGGTCGGGCACTTTATAAAAACTCAATTATAAGAACTGGATTTAGAGTTGCACAGCACATACAATGATTAGGACCGATGTGAACCCTATTGAAAATCCCTCATTGATACGGCGTAAATAATGATCGAGCAAGGTCGATGTGGTGGCCAAAATGCTTAGAAGTAACCCTCCTGCAATATATTCAGAGAAACAAGAGACTATGTCAGTAACATGTATGATAATAGGCAAGTATAACATTGAATACTACTGCATGTAAAATGATATAGCTTTTCAATTGAAAGGGTACCCCAAAAACGTGTTGAAGCCTGAATCTTTGTTAGATGCGCAATTGTGGCCCTTCCAGGTTTTATCTGTGGTATTCTAGCACCCATTTTGGTCATGTAATCAGCAATTTCTTTTGGTAGGTTGGCCTGCATAAATGATTGATGATCATGATAGAGATGTTCATAAGTAACATTTTTACCACATACATCTAAACAACAGAATTTGAGTGCCAAATTGATTTTTTTTTTTAATACCAGTGCCTAATCGAACTCAAGATCATTGAAATGTTTAGAAGCTCAATGAGTCGGCTCGGTTTTACAATTAACCAAGTGGCAAGCTGTAAATATACAGCAAATTGTTTTTCTGATCACTAATGAAAAGATCTTTATCAAAAAAAGAAAAGAAACAACAACACATCAAGGGAAGAGCTCCCCTAGCCTCTCTTAACTCAGGAGACAAACTCTCTCTAGATTATCCGCTATACCATTAGCCTGCACATGAATACACAAAAAGGAAGGGTACTAATGCAGGCCAGGTCTGCCAGGATACCATAGAAAATCCAGATCAAGCCAAGAATAAATTTCAAAATAGGAGCTCACTATTTACCAAAGCTGGGGAGGTGATTCATCATCAACCGCCTGAACTGCTGATCAAGAGACCAATCCATCGACTGAGAGTTCTAACCATCAATCGAGAGTTCAGCCATCGAGCGATGACAAGTACAGAACAACGAGCGATGACAAGTACAGAACAACAACTTCGAACTCTATTTTTAGCATGTTTTTTCTTTCTTTCTTTCTTTTGTGTGTGTTGTTTCCTTAGCAAATTAGGAGTCGAATTTCGTTTAAGTGCCGCAGCAAGCACATTTTAGGGTTTTAGGGGAGTTTTGATTATGTCTTGTGAATGATTTGGGTCATGCCTGTGTATGGTTTTTACTCTATTTTGAATGAGTTGGAGTTGATTTGGTATCGTCTTCTTGATTCCTCCCGTTCTTGAATACGAGCCTTGCAAGACGGATTCCTTAATCCAAATTTGTATTTTCCAGTTCCGCACAGCATTATTTGGTATTAGAGACTGAGTTAGGCCTTGCAGATCAACCATGATGAGTTGACAGGATCAACCGTTGATGAAAATGATGACCAGGATTTCAGGAAGTGAGTCGGTTGTGTTGTCAATCGTATATTATCCCAACAACTTTTGTTCCAACAATTTTGTTTGTATTTAAATCAAGAACATGATTTGGATGAATGTATAGAAAATCATTTCCATGGCACTACTCCAAATATCACTCTCTACATTAATGAAATGAAATATAAATCATAATATCCTCCCTTTCTGTTTTTGAACAGGATTATCTTCCCATTTTTTTTGTTGTTCCGACCATTTCGGTCGAATTTGGGGAATTTCAGTTGAAATTTCGGGAAAACAATGGCGTGGAAGGAATTCATGTAGATTTCGTTTCGGTGGGGATGGAAATGGAAACATTTTGGTCGTTTTGGGGAAATTTAAAACCATGGACCTCATTCCTATTACCGCAATCAGTTTTGAAACCTGTGTTTTCTTCTTTGTCGGCTAACCTCATGTTTTCATTCATGCTGTTAGAAACAGACGATACCTTCACAATTTAATTGTTCATCTATTCTTGGGTACATCAAAATCCTATAGGTGATTGTGTTAATATCAGTCAGTTCAGTTCAATGTTGCAGGAAACACTTGGGGCAAGGGGGAAACGCGTTTCCGAAACGGGTACGATACGCCCAAAAAAAAATAGTGAAACGTATGTGAAATGGCCGGGAAACGTATATGAGACCGCCGGGAAACGTATGTGAAACGGTCGGGAAACGGATGTGAAACGGACGGGAAACGTAATGGAAAAGCGTTTCCAAGAATGGGGAAACGTTATTTTTTCCTCGGAAACGCGTTTCCGCATTTTAATTCTAACAAATTTAAGGGAAATGATTCGCCCCTTCTGTTTTACCGGGGACAGACCCTTCTAGTGTAAAAGAAGACTATATACACTAAAGGGGGCTGTTCCAAGTAAAAAAATGGGGTGAATATATATCATTTTAAGTATATAAATTGCGCCCCTTTTGTTTACTGAGACAGCCCCATCTAGTGTAAAAGATGAGTAATAAATACACTGAAGGGTGCTGGTCCAAGTAAAAAAAATGGGCTGAATATATGACATAACAACTCACCTTATATACTCTCTCTTTTTTGTTGAAACTTGAAACCTAACCCTAGTTGTGCGATTTCTCCTCTCTCCCGAACGACTTCTCTTTGCAACCTAACCCTAATCGCCGACAAATCATTTGGGGAAGAAAATCAGAGAAAGTGGGTTCGGTTCCTCTCCAGGGCTGATTTTTAGAGGAAAATCACAGAGAAGAGTGGGTTCCTCTCTAGGTCTTGGAGGAGAAGAAGAAGAAGAAGAGTTTCTCATCTCTCGTCTCTTTCACTCTCTCTACATCTGATTTTCTAGGGCTGATTTTTGAGAAGAATAAGAAGGTAACCTTTTCATCACAGATTTCTTCAATCTCAGATTTCTTCACCATTTATTGTTAGTGCCAGGTGCCAACATCTGTACTATATAAGTGTTGCCTTTACTATATATATATATATATATATATATATATATATATATATAGTTTTTTACTAGGACTATCTCTAGATTCTCTACTCTAGCCCATTTTGCATCATTTATATCCCATTATTTTTGTCTTTGACTTTATATATATATATATATATATATATATATATATATAGTTTTTCACTAGGACTATCTCTAGATTCTCTACTCTAGCCCATTTTGCATCATTTATATCCCATTATTTTTGTCTTTGACCTTTTTCCTAAAACTGATAGCATTCCATCTCTTCAGTTTTTATTTGATAAAGTCAGTTTTCATTGTCAGTAAACTCAGTATAATTTTATTACTACTACAGTACTAGTCTACTACACTACTACTAATATTAGTGATATAGTTGTTCAATTATTCAATCGTTCTTGTGGAAGATGTTAAAATTCTTTTGTTGAAACTTGAAACAGTTGTTGTCAACTTGCCACTCTATAGCAAATTAGGAGTTAATCTTGCATTCTGTTTTTTTTTTATCTTTTTTTGAGTGGATCTAGTGATCTACAACTAATCTGGTGATTGTTTGTAATTCACTTTATGATTGCTATTAGGGATTTGCTAGCATCCATCGCAAACGGCATTTCACGGAACGTCTATTGCATGAGAGAGTAGCCACCTCATAAATAATGACAAAATCTGTTGGAAAGTGAGCCAATGTGGCTGCTCTCACATGCAACAAACGTTCCGAGAAATGCTTTCTGCGATGGATGCTAGCAAATCCCTTGCTATAATAGTTATAATTTCTTTTACTTGATTATATTTTCTAATTCTCTTTATGATTATTTGTAATTAATAATAGGATGCCTTTCGAGAATGAATTCGGTGGGGCCGACTTTGGGGATGGAGATGGGGATGGGGATAATCGAGATACCTTGCCCAATGAACCGCAAGGAAATTTAGAGGATTATGACGGTGATGAATACGAATGGGAAGATGAAGATCATGAATATTATGACGATGAGGATGTGACGGTTGATGATGATCTTTATGATGAAGATGGAAATTTTCTTCTCGGGGCCAAAGGCCCTTTATGGAGACATGTTGTTAAAGGCAAAAAATGTGGGAGGGGCCATGGTGGATCGGTTGCTTGGAAATGTAGGCATTGTCATATTATATACCAGGGATCCTATACTCGCGTGCATGCCCATCTAATGGGTGCTCCAAAAAGCCGGACTCGCTTACTGCAATGTTGTTAAGAACAATAGAGAACTACATGCCAAGATGAGAAGACAAGTAGAGAGGTTTGAGAATGCATCAGGAGCACCTAAATTGAAGCGGTCACGCCTTGACAGGCCTACTCCATTTCTTACAACAAATAAATCATCTACATCAAGGGGTAGTGCAGACCCTCTTCCAAAAGCCTTCAAAATACAAGAGCGAGAAGAGGTGGATTATAAGGTTGTCAGGTTCTTGACTGCAAATGGAATTCCATTCAATGTGTTGAGGTCACCGTATTGGGATGAGATGGTTTCCGCAGTTAGTCAAGTACCGGGGTACAAAGCACCGTCGTATGAGAGAGCAAGGACAACCTTGCTTGATAATGAAAAGGATAGGGTGAGGAAAAGTTTACAGGTATTTTCATAAAAGTAGGAAGCTCATGGAGTTGCAGTTGTTTCTGATGGATGGACAAGCCTGAAAAATCAATCGCTTATCAATATACTTGCATCAAATTGTTTTGGGTCCATGTTCTTGTATGCACATGATTTTTCTGCAGTGGAAAAATCAGGGAAGAATATATCTGACTTCTTGGTTACAGCTATCGAGGGCATTGGACCTTCGAATGTTGTTCAGGTCATTATAGACAACGCGGCAAATTGCAAGGCTGCAGGACAAGAAGTTGAACAAGCCTATAAGCATATTTTTTGGTCTCCATGTATGGTGCACACTTTGAATCTAATATTTAAGGATTTGGCTAAGGAATTCTTTTGGATGAAAGAGACATATACTTCAGGGAAAGATATTGTGAAGTATATAACGAACCATTCTCAAGCTTCAGCCATATTTAGAAGCCACTCAAAGCTAGAGCTATTAAAGGTTGCGAAGACAAGATTTGCATCCCATTATATTACGTTGAAGCGGCTTCTTGTTGTTAGGGAAGCACTATTACAGACAGTGGTGTCAGATGCATGGAGATCATGGACAGATGCACTTGTTGATGAAGAATCTCGAAAGCTCTCCGCAAGAGTGAAGATAGATGTGATGTCAGATGCATTTTGGGATTCGGTGCGAATCGTTCTTTCAATGACAAAACCGATATATAAGATGATCAAATTTACAGATCAAGAGGGGCCTCTTATTGGAGAGGCGTATGAGGCCATGGATAACATGCTAGGAGAAATCAAGGACAATTTACAAGGAACTGAGAATTGTGAAGAGATTTATCAAAAAGTTCATCAATTTGTTTTCACAAGATGGGGAAAGATGATGAATGTCAAGCTTCATTCTCTAGCATATGCCTTGACACCTAAGTATTATGACTCGGAATATTTGAAGCTACCTGCACCAGGTGGATTTAAACGGGTGACTCCAGGTACAATGTTTAATTTTGAAGTTTTGATTGTCCTTATAAATTATTTTTACTTTTGGTTACTTATTTTTTTTAAAGTGATAGCATATGAATTTAGTTTTTTAATATAATTTTATGTCAACTTTGTGAGATCAAGATAATGAAGTTGTTGATGATGCCATGAAAGGAATGGAAAAAATGGCAGGGGGGGATCTGGAATTGAGGGATCTCCTTAGAGAACAATTTGTTAGATTTGTTACAAAGAAAGGAAGGTTTGGTTCACCCCTTGCATCAAGAGAAGCTAGAAATCCAAAGATGAGTATACTTGAGTGGTGGAGGTTTCATGGAGGCGATATTCCTGAGTTAAGAACTTTGGCTATCAGAGTTCTTTCTCAGAGCATTACCACATCATCAGCTGAGAAGGCATAGAGCACATATAGCTACATCCTTAACGTCAAAAGGAATAGAATGAATGCAGCTCATGCAGATACATTGGTTTATATCCATTCAAACTTGAGATTGCTTTCGAGGTATTTTCTTGTTTTGTTAATTCATATTTTTATAATTGTTTGTTACTTTGTTACAATTATTTACATATTTCCATTATTTTTAATCTTTAATAGGTTGACTGGAAGTTATAAAGACGGACCACACCGCAAGTGGGATATAAATCCTAAGATCCCCTTGATTGATGACTCTGCGGTTAGGATGGAGGATATGCGATGGGAAAATCTTGATGACCCTTTACAACCTGTTACATCGGATGTTCCACTTCCACCATTGCAGCCACAACCAGTTGCAATACGACCCCCACAACCATCATTGCCCTTCACTCACTATGCTTGACACGGCGACTACATCTTCGTCACCTTGTGATGCGCCTTTGCCTGCACGATTCACTAGACAGCAAGGCATTCCAGATTTTGTTCATGGTGGGAGGCGTGGAATAAGAGGCCGAGGCAGAAGGGGTTCATCTAGAGTTGAACCTTCACATACAAAGGGGAAAAGAAAATTTACATAAAGAGTTTTTTGGATATTTTGGCTAGTTTTGGACTTTTGGGGCATGTACTTAATTAAATGTGTTATGACTTATGACTTAATCTGACTATTTCATGATGACTTGTATTTTTTGGGTACTTAAGTTTGATATAGAACTATGTTCTACACTTTTACTTCTACAACAACAACTACTAGTGTGAATTATACTTTTTGGGTACCACTTCTGATAGCATAAGCTTACATTTTCTATTTTTTCTTGCTTCAACAAAGGTATTGAAGTCAGGTAGCCATGATGTGGATTTCCTTGAGAGGTCATTGGACTATTGGAGTACCAAACAAAGCTATGAAGTACCACTTCTTGCTTCAACAAAGGTACTTTAACTCGCTTAATGTTTTATACTTTTCTTGTATAATTGATATGATATGAAAATTGAAAAGCATATTTATGATTTATCACTTTAAAGTCTGAAATTTCGAATTGTATTTGATTTGCTTATGTTAGACTTAGAACTTAGAATTAGATATATTATATTCTAGATTCTAGTACAAGCATTTTCATCTATTAATCTGTGTTACCATAACATTTCACTTGCGTTTCCCTTAGGTTTCATGTACATTTCACTCACGTTTCCCTTAGGTTTCATATATGTTTCACTCGCGTTTCCCTTAGGTTTCATATACGTTTCACTCGCGTTTCCCTTGCGTTTCCCAACACGTTTCACATGCGTTTTTCTATCGTTTCTCGTTTCCCCTTAAATTTTTTTCATGCGTTTTAAATTTTCCGTTTCACGTTTCGTTTCACGTATCCGTTTCCCAACCGGGTAACTATGGTTCAGTTTGGTCATCAAGATAACAGTCTTTTCTGAAATTAATAAATACTAGGCTTGGAAGATACTTACAATGTCAATTATATTGAATAGAAAGACAAGAAATGCATAGATCAAATAGAAAACCCATGGCTTTGCACCAACAGAAGTCTCAGGGTTTAATATCTCCTTCACATGTTCCCAAAATGGCGAACCAAGAACACTGCCAATAAATGCTCCATATTAGAAGTTGAAATTGTATTTTGAAGGCAATATAAGAAAAACTTGGTCTAAGGAAATAGGTTAACATTTAGGACAACATAATTATTATTTTTTGGAATGGTAGGACAACATAAATGTTATTGTGAAACAAACAATTACACCAAAAGCTTAAGCCGTTGGAGGAGGAGTTATTTAATCTTTTATACTTTAACACTCCCCCTCACGTGTGGCCCCTCTTTTTAGGGTTGGCCTACACTTGGCACATGTGACCCCTCTTTTGGGTTGGCAATTACATGTGGATTTTTAATATCAAGGAGTTTTCAACCCAATTTGCTCTGATACCATGTGAAACCAATTACTCCAAAAGCTTAAGCTGTTGGAGAAGGCGTTATTTAATCATTTATACTTTAAGAGTTATAAACCACTCAAAAACTGTAAGCAAAAAATAACCTTGCCAGAATGCTAGGAAAAGCCAAGAGATAGGTGGTGGTGAGGACAGGCTGCATTCCTGCAGGATTAATGTTGAAAGGAATATAGGGCTCCACCTCGGTAATTGGGGAATCTTCTCTATCCAAAACAAAAAAAAAGGAAAGAATGACAATCGTCAGCACAAGCATAGAACATTTCAAGAAGCATTGAATATTATACCAGCAGAATATATAATGCATTCAAGGTAACAGAATGTGAAATAAAGGACAATTTTAGATTTCATGGAAAACAATATGCAAATATCATCTCTCTCTGATACCATCTAAAATCAACCTAGAATATGGTGAGACAAAAAAATAGGACAGGAAAAAGAGATTCTGTATGGTCTCAACCCAATTTCATTGAATCAACTTAAGAACATGTTACAAGTCATATATACGAGAGGTCGTAATGATTAAAATACCCTCAATCATAAGCTTCGAGTCTTTCGACCACTTCTAATGGCATGATGCTGCAATGGATTTAACTTACGCAACATTTGCAAAGAAAACATAGATAGCAAATAATAAGTACACACAATATCATGAATTAAACCTCATACAAAGTGAAAACTCTCAGTTCTTGCAGCTAACAATTTATCTTGTCAAAGTGACACCAACAAGATACTAAACTTAGGAAATCAATGGTGGGTATCTGACCTTGCAGCAGACGCAAGTTTAAAAGCATAATACTGCAATTTAATCTTCCTGCAACCCTCCGTAACTAGCACTGCCCACATAGTAACTACAGTGAAAACGCCTAATACTCCAACAGTATATGGCCACCAACTCACAGATTTTCCTGCAATACAACTCATAGATATAGTAAAAGAAACAAGTCATGTTCATAACAACTGGCAACTTATAGAGTCAGCCAGTAACTTAGTTATATAATACTGCAATGAAGAATTATCTTTCAAAAAAAAAAAAAAAAACTATAATGAAGAATAGATGCAATTGGAAAATGAACGACACAGAAAATTAGGCAGGTTGTAGTACCAATAAGATATTACACATATTACATAACAGTGAGAGAAGTTCTGGTCACACACAAACAAATAAACAGTCATTTTTTAAACTTCTGCCAAATTAATACACTGAGCCTCGACAATTATGGAAAACATATCATACACACACTCACATACAAAGTCCGCAGCACAAGAATCTGTCGGGTTTAGCGTTTGGAATGTGAAAAAATGAGGCCAATCATCAGATACTGAACTCAACTCAACTGAGCAAATCATCAGATAGAAGACCGCATTTAATGCATCATGTATTTTCTTAACAGAGTTTTTATATCATGTTCGTGTGTATTTGAGCATATTTTTCAAAAATAAATATATAGTGGAGCCTACTTTGTTCGAAGATCCAAACAGTTAATTTAGGGAAATGATATCCCCCCACCCCCAACGGTTTCTGTGACAATGGTTCACTGCTTGAGGATAAATTCACCCACTTTAACATTTTTCTTTGCCTTTAAAACTTAACAAATAACGTCCGTCAGGTCGGGGGATATCATTCCCCTTAATTTATTTGTATGGACACAGAGAAAATAAGGTGGGCCCCAGGAATCAACTCCAAAAGATGACCTAGCCCTCTGATATGTAGAAGGACAGCACAATATAAACACACTATAGATTGGAGGGTTGAAATCATCCTTTGGAGATAATTTTTAAGAGCCACCCTATTTATGTCAGAGGTATTCAAATGAACGGTTTGGATCTTCAAACAAGGTAGGCCCTGCTATATTTTTTGAAAAGAAAATGAACAAATAAAATATCATATTTTTAATAATTTTTTAAACAAGGTAGGCTAGTGATATTGACACTACCTTGTTTTAATACACTCACATACAAAGTCCGCAGCACAAGAATCTGTTTGGTTTAGCGTTTGGAATGTGAAAAAATGAGGCCAATCATCAGATACTCAACTCAACTCAACTAAGCCAATCATCAGATAGAAGACCACATTTAATGCCAGTTGTGTAAACACTGTCAACAGAAAATAGTAAGTGTTCCATTTATAGACAGCCTGTCCAGGAAGCTATAATTGGAGAACTATATAACTACTTCATAAGCACCCTAATGGACACAACAAAACAACAAGTAGAGAACCATACAGAGACAGGACTTTTAGAGTGGATGTGACAAGTCGACTCTAAAGCCAGAATATTCTCTTCTGCTCATTTGCATCAAATAATAAATAGGGCCTCCCAGTTACAGGAGCATATGAGACAATCCAAGAAGATTATAGTGAATGAGATATCAAATTATTAAGTCAGATAAAATTAATAAGTGCAAAAGAGCAGAATAGAACACCATCACCTATTTGTCCTGTATCCTATGATGCAGGGGATGTAGCACTACTTGAAGTTGTTTGCCGTTAGTCATTCCCTAACAAGGTTAAAGAGTTATTTGGTGGCTGAAGAGTGACTCCTAATAGCAGGCTTTTTCTCAGAGAATGATACACTACTTGAAGCTGTTTGGAATTAGTTGGGCATGGTTTCCCATTAGAGTAGGCTTTTATCTCACAGTTTAGTTTCTTCTGGGCAATCTCAACCCCTTTTTTGTCACTTTGGGCTTTGGTATCCTACCAATTAGGTTCATCATCTAGCAGAAGGGGAAAATCAGATTTCAAGATATTGCACGGCACACATGACTTAAATATTCCTGTGAATGTAATGCAGGATATCTTTTTGAACATTCTGAAAGATAACATGTAAAAGAAATATTGCTTATCTCCATCTCCAGCATTAGGCAACGGAACCAATGAAAGGGGAATGATATTTTCCCGCCCTTTGACGGATAAAAATCCGCCCCCCCCCCCCCCCCCCACCCCTAATGATTTCCGTGAGCATGGTTCACTCCTTGAGGATAAATTCACCCCCTTTAACGTCTTTCCTTACCTTTGAAGTTAACAGATAACGTTAAGGAGGAGGGGGGGTTGATATCATTTCCCCCAATGAAAATGCAAAATTGATAATTTGTACAGTTCTTATGATTAAAAAAAGATATTATGTACAGTTCTTAATTTAAACAGTCACCTACCGGATAGCTGAGACAACATCTTGTACAAAGTGTCTGTGTAACCAGTCAATATTCCTACGCATATAATTAGAGATGACCCTTGACCTGGGACATGTATGAAATTAATTAGAATAACGTCAAGAGTGGGGTCTACAAAAGCATAAGGCTTCAACAAATATATAGAGTGAAAAGGCAATATATTACACCATTTAATGCGAATAAATACAATGTTTACAGATGTATGACAAAGAGGAAATCTGGTCTTCAAACATGACAATTACCTACACAAAACACATACAGGAGCTACCTACAGTTGAGAAAACACCATGTCCATCACGACTAAAGCTTAAGAACTAGAGTCAATACTTAACGCATAAATTAACAATGTAAACCTTCAGTTAGACCAGAGTGTGAGGTCCACTACCATGGACAGGAATTAATTTGCAATCTTACGTGCAGGGTCAACTACATGCATAAGAATGGCCTAATGACCAAACCACCATTCAAGGCATCAATAAGATAAAGAGAACTGCAAATTTGTAAACCATCCGATCAAATGATCCACCCCCGAGAAGATGTCAACGGATTAATAACAAAACAATGCAACAATAATTCTAGCACTAGTCATGCAGTACTAGAATGCTTCCACTCTGTAATATCAATCTACCTATATATGTTCTGTCTGTTGATGTAAAGCAGGACTTGTTGCACTCTTAGAGCACAGTGTCATCCGCTATTTATGAATAACTCTGAGCTCGGATATAAAACTATACAGAAGCTAAGGAGTCTAAGGACTCTAACCACATGGGGTAAAAATGGCAGACATGACGAGATAACAGCTTCGCTTGGAGTTAAATGCTTCTATTAGCAGCACAATATATATAGGGAGATGATTTTTCCAGCCCCCACCCCACGCCCCTTTTAACGGAACTGTGGGCAGACTTTAATGCCTTTTGAGGTCAAACCACGTTAAAAGGGGGGCGCATAATCCTACAGCGGGGGGGGGGGGGGGGGGGGGGGGGATCATCTCCCTATATATATAACAAAAAATGCAGGACTAACCCATCCAAAAATGGAGGGAAAAATGGGCAGACACTGTTTGTCAACAAATCTGCCCATTTTCCCTCTACTTTTGGAGGGGTTAGGATGATCCATAGGATCTAATTTTTTGTGGACACCCTACCTAGGTAAGGGCCTTTCAAATGAATAGTTTGGATCACCAGAAAAATGTGGTGATCCAAACTATATATATATATATAGGGAAATGTTTTCTGCACGATACCTCAGATAAGTTATCTGAGCTAGAGCTCAAAAAACATATGGGCCCACATTGTTTGGATGATCCAAAGCATTCATTTGGATAGCCCAAAGATAGATAGAGTGTGCACAAAAAATCTGCTCCACAGGATTATCCTAACCCTTATATTTGTGGAGGTTAAAGTGGATGGGTATAAACCTCCACAAATCTGTCCATTTTTAACCTCCAAAAATCGAACGGTTAGGATGATCCTATGGAGCTGATTTTTTGGGCACACCCTATCTATGTAAGGGTTTATCAAATGAATGCTTTGGATCATCCAAACAATGTGGGCCCACATGATTTTTTGAGCTCTTTCTCAGATAAGTTATCTGAGGTATCGCGCAAAAAACGTTTCCCTTATATATATATATATATATATATATATATATATATATATATATATATATATATATATATATATATATAGAGAGAGAGAGAGAGAGAGAGAGAGAGAGAGAGAGAGAACATTTCCTACACACTTGTGTAGGTAAGTTACCTACGCACTACCTTAAAATACAGTGGGGGCCCACATTGTTTGCGTGATCCAAACAATTCATTTGAATGGTCCTCACATAGATAGGGTGTCCACAAAAAACCAGATCCATAGGATCATCCTAACCATTCAAACTATGGAGGCAAAAAATGGACTAATTTGTGAAGGTTTATACACGTCCATTTTACCTCCACAATTCGTAGGGTTGGGATGATCCTATGGATCTGATTTTTTGTGGACACCCTATCTATGTGAGGACCATTCAAATGAATTGTTTGGATCACCCAAACAATGTGGGCCCCCACTGTATTTTAAGGTAATGCGTAGGTAACTTACCTACACAAGTGTGTAGGAAATGTTTTCTCATATATATATATATATATGAGAAAACATGGGTCCCCCATTTTTGGTGGGCATCTAAACCATTCATTTGCAAGGCCCCATCATAGATAGGATGCATACCAAAAATCAGCACCATTGAATCATCCTAACCCCTCCAAAACTGGAGGCCAAAATGGGCAGATTTGTGGACAAACACTGTCTGTCCATTTTGGCCTCCACAAATGGATGGGTTAGGATCATCCTATGGAGCTGATTTTTGGTATGCACCCTATCTATGATGGGGCCTTGCAAATGAATAGTTTAGATGCTCACCAAAAATGTGGGACCCATGTGATTTGGCACTCTACCGTACCTAACTTTAGGTACGGTCGAGCATACAATCCTTTTCCTCTATATATATATATATATATATAGGGAAAACTGTTTATGCGCTCGAGTGCACAAACAGGGTGGACCCACATTTTTGTGGTGATCCAAACTATTCATTTGAAAGGCCCTTACCTAGGTAGGGTGTCCACAAAAAATCAGATACTATGGATCATCCTAACCCCTCCAAAAGTAGAGGGAAAAATGGGCAGATTTGTGGACAAATAGTGTCTGCCCATTTTTTCCCTCCACTTTTGGATGGGTTAGTCCCACATTTTTGTGGTGATCCAAACTATTCATTTGAAAGGACCTTACCTAGATAGGGTGTCCACAAAAAATCAGATCCTATGGATCATCCTAACCCCTCCAAAAGTAGAGGGAAAAAATGGGCATATTTGTGGACAAACAGTGTCTGCCCATTTTTTCCCTCCACTTTTGGATGGGTTAGGATGATCCTATGGATCTGAGTTTTGGTACACACCCTATCCATGAGAGGGCCTTCCAAATGAATGATTTGGATCACCCTAAAAAATCTGGGACCCATGTGTTTGTGGCACTCGAGCTCATATAAGCTATTAGGGATTTGCTAGGGACCATCGCAGAAGGCATTTCACGCCTGGGCTGTTGCATGTGAGAGCAGCCACCTCAGATAAATTAAATGGATAAGGTCTGAGCCTATGTGGCTGCTCTCACATGCAACAGCCCAACCGCAAAATGCCTTCTGCGATGGTCCCTAGCAAATCCCTATATTATGTGTGTGTGTGTGTGTGTGTGTGTGTGTGTGTGTGTGTGTGTGAGAGAGAGAGAGAGAGAGAGAGAGAGAGAGAGAGAGAGAGAGAGAGAGAGAGAGAGAGAGAGAGAGAGAGAGAGAGAGTGTTCTAATGACTAACCACATTGGGTAAAAATGGCTGGTGTGATGAGATATATGGGTCTGCTTGGAGTCAAATGCTTCCATTTGTTAGTGTGTATGCACTAAAAGCAAGTCATTTGTGTATTGAATTCATTGACATTTATAAAGAATTTCGTTTCATGACATCAATTGGGTATTGTATGGAAATGTGTGATGTGCTTATTAACTTTTGACACATGTTCCTTTCTAGGCAGCATCGTAGGAATCGTCATGCCCATGGATTCATAGACCCTGAGGGGCAAGGAGATATGACATTCCAGTTCTTTGCAGACCTAAAACATTCCTGGTTGGGGTTGAGACTAGACTTCTCTTCCACGACACAACCAGCATCAAACCTGCCTCCATAACAAGTTGGGATGGCTTATCTCGGTCACTTGGGTTGTTGACCTTAAGTAGGTAGAATGGGTACGGTGAATGGTTCACGCACTGAACCAGATCATTTACAGAATAGCCCGTGGACAGGAATATAGATAATTTATAGGTCGGGTTTAAAGAAAAAAACCCGAAACTTGAAACCCAACCGACTCTTGTAGGTATGCTATGATGTTCTTAAATAACATGCCAAATTATATTCAAGTATATTCATAAATTGTTTTCACTAAGGTGATCATGTTTGTGATTTAAAAAAGTAGTTTCCTTCTTAAATTTATGCACTTGACAACTTAAATTTAGAGATTTCTGGTGTGAAGATTTTTTGTTTTCCACAATCTTTGAAATTAATCACTATATTAAGCTAAACATTAAAAACCCGACGTGACCTGACCCAACCTGAGAAACTATCTTGGGTGGGTTGGGTTTATGAATCTTGGGTTTTCCCAAAAAGACCCGACTCGGATCCCCATTCGAGGCGATTTCGGAGCTCCCCAAGTGAAAAGGAGGTGATTTTTTAGGCGATTTCGGAGCTCCCTCCCTAGGTCGATGGAAACCCTAGGGAGGGAGGCGTTTTCTTCCCTATTTCGTCTCTCCCGTCTCTCTCTCTCTCTCTCTCTCTCTCTCTCTCTCTCTCTCTCTCTCTCTCTCTCGTCTCACTTTCTCTCTCGTCTCTCTTCTTTTTCTCCCCCATCTCTCGCTGATCTTTCTCTCTTCAATCGATCTCCCTCTCTCCTTTCCTGATATATCTTTCTCCCCCTATCTTTTTTTCTTTCACTTTTCTGATCTCTTCCTGTTCTCTCTCTTTCTGCTTTTTCTACTCCCCACTCTTTCTTCCTCTCTGGTCTCTCTTTCTCTTAGATCTATCTTTCCTATTTTTTGATCTTTCCCTTTCTCTCCCTTGATGGGCAAGGGAGGTGTTAGTGGTCGGATGATGCCCGGAGTTGGGCAGATCTCGCAAGGGATGCAGCAATGATGGCTGGAGGTGCGAAATGGCCGGATCTGGGTCCGAGTGGGTTGGATTTATTGGGGAAAGGATCGGATCTGGGTTGGGTGGATGGATGGAGAAAGTGGGCTGATGAGTTGTCGAAAGTGGTGGACGTGGCAGGAGTGAAAAAAGGTGGCCGTATTCGGGGGAAAAAAGGAAGAGGTTGGATGCGGAGGGTAAAGATGGGGTTTGAAAGAGGTGCAAGGTTGGGGCTAGAATGGTAGGATTAGAGTGAACAATGGTGGGCTCTAGGATTAGGTGAAAATAAGGGTAGGATTAGGATTTTAGGTTCTGGTGAAGCTGAAGGGGAAGTTAGGGTAAAAAATGGTGGTCTCTAGGGTTAGATTAGGGTTTTTGGCTTCGTGGCTTAATGGGGGATCCCCCGGAACGGGCGGTGGCGCAAGGTGGAGGCCGCTGATGATCGAATTCGATGAATTGGCTATCGTGCACGGTTAGAGGCGCACAATAGCTTTAGGCCTTTGAGCGGGATTTTTAAAATTTGAATTAGCCGGCTAGAAAGTGGTAGAGCAGTCTGAGTGACGTGGCAGGTCACAGCTATGATTTGATGGGGTCCACAAATATGGCACTTTCAAATGAGACCATTGTGAAATGTAAAGGAAATGAAGGGGGAATGGTGAAGGCATTTTCAGCTGCGGCAGTAGATGAAGAATTCAAAAGGGAAGTGAAATAGGTATTCGACAGGCAGCGCATGGAAGTGTAGAACTCGTTGTAGTGGTTGACCCAGAAGATCATTTTTTGGCTTTTTACTGGTCTAGGAGCATGCACCTAGCCACCCTTAATTGATTCTATGTAATGCAAGTAGGGACCCCTGGTCCCCAATGTAATCTTCATAGTATCAATGACATTGTCAATTTTTTAAAAAAAAGAGACCCGACACGAGATAATTTCTTGGGTAGCGTAGGGTTATGGAAAACCTGACCCGCCCAATCCGAGTTGCAACCCTAGCTACCACGCATGCCAATCTTGTGGGCCATGGCATCACAAACTAATGCATGTTGATGCTTCCACATCAGTTTGACAGGATGTGTTTAGGCCATTATGTATTAGAATGTACAGTAAGTGTTTCTTCTTTCTATACACAGATTACGCAAGGGCTACAGCGTAGATACACATACTGGATGGTGATAAGGAATTCATTCTTAATCACTGCAATCATATTCAATCCCATATGATTTGCCAGCATGGGATTGATTGGATTGAATCAGAATCATTGAACCATTCCATACGACATCTTGTCTTATAAGAAATGCATTATCTTGGTCCAATCTCATTAAAAAAACTACAAGTCAATGGATTTCCTCATTAAAAAATCCATACAAGAAAAATATGGAGCTTGTTAACAGTGTGTACTAAGCTGGAGTGATAAAAAAATGAAGAAACAGTGGAAGGACACAGAGAAGAGGTCACTAAAGAAAGAAAAGTGAAGTAAACAAGTAATACAAAAGTGTGCCTGACAACACAAATAATGATCAGCAAGTGAAATTAAAAGGCCAACACCAGATCAACATAAAATAAAACAAACTGAGAATAAAAAATCATACGAAAAAAACAAGGTATATAGAATAGTACCAAATCCCGATTCTGATATTTTATCACAGATCCATGTCATAGTCATCGCACCAGAAACCAAAAAAAGACTTGTAACCATCACATGCCTGAATCTGAAAAGGATAAAAAAAATGCTGACCGATGGTGAAGTACCTCAAACATGTGAAGGGGCATTTGCAACAGATACAAAATGAAAATTAAACACAGTTTTTTTAATAGATTTAGCCAAGGACATTCATCATTGTGATTACCATGTGCTAACCTACTAAGTTCATACAAAAATTAGCAAATAAAAGTTCACTGGAGGCATAATGTTCAAAAATATTGAACACACTACAAGCAAATAATGATTCCCATGTAAAACCAACATCTCACAGAGAAAAGTATCACTGATACAATGGAGCATTAAGTATTGAACACACCATGACCAAATAACGAGTATCACTGATACAATGGAACATTAATAAAGCCCTCGGGAAAAGGACTGGAATAGATGAAGCATAATTTCTAATTTTAAATAATTGTTATTCATAGCATATAGTGCACGTTGACAAAACAAGTTGCTTTTGAGTATTGATAGTTCATTCACTCAAAAGTCTGTTTATTTTCCTTTTCAACAAGTAAAAATTGTTTAACCAAAAGATGGAAATGTAGAGAATAGAATAGCAAAAAAAAAAAAAGCAGCATAACAAGTTCCTTTTGAGTATTGATAGTTCATTCACTCAAAAGTCAGTTTGTTTTCCTTTTCATCAAGTAAAACTTGATTAACTAAAAGCAGGAAATGTAAAGGATAGAATACCAAAAAAAGCAGCACTAAAGAGAAGTTTCTCATAAAGAATGATCTCAGAGAAACACTTTTGAGTTGCCAATTTATTGAATACTAAACCCACTTCTATACAAACACAAGCAGCAGAGAAGAAACCCAGCCCTTGACTGCAAAAAGAGAATGAGAACAGGACCAGATTCAAGAACAGGAGCAGGTTAGCAAAGATCACGATGTGGGAGTACCGAGGAAATAGACACATGACACCCTCTAAATATCACAACACATCAATACAAGCTTATAAAGATTTAATTATGTTAACTTGCCAACTTCTCCAAAAGCTTAAGCTCTTGGAGAAAGGCGTTATTTCTCTTTTATACTTTAACACTCCCCCACACGTGTGGCCCACTTGGCAAACTCGTGGCACATGTGGTCCCCACTTTGGGCTGACCATCGCATGTGGATTTTTGCTATCCAGGAGGTTTGAACTCGAGACCTTTGGCTTTGATACCATGTTAACTTACCAACTTCTCCAAAAGCTTAAGCTCTTGGAGAAAGGCGTTATTTATCTTTTATACTTTAACAAATTAAATACAAAGACTAAAATAATTAAAAAATGTCACTTTGAATTGATAGTTCTTCTCTTGGCTGCCTTCTTGTTGTGGAGGGTCCCCCATCATACTCCCCCACTTGAAAGAACTCAACACCGTTGAAAGAAGAAACTTAATATATCTTCTATAGATACCTTCGAGTAATGACTCATCCATTCCTCAGAGATCCTTCTATCTTGCACAGTCGCACCAACATAACTCAAATTAAATCAACATGAGAGCATCTCACCAATCTAGATAGGTTCTTGATGGAGTCACACAATCAAGCTAGAAAAGAGTCATACTTATCTAAAAACGAAAGGTCAGAGTTATCGCTGAAACAGAAACAATGTTTCATTCTTTTGAACAAATATCATCCTTTGTGATTTCTTTCATAGTAATCCCACTTCCGTAAGACAATATACTCACCATAGCTCTGATACCAAACTGATGCTGAATGAGTTCATAAAAGGGATTGGAAAGTTCCAGGTTTTAGGACTATGAATTTAGAGAACTAGGATTTGATCAAATGGATAGCATGGAGTTTAACCAAGGAAAAGGGGGAGGGGGTGGAGGATAAGTTCAAACTTCTAGGAACTGGTCGTAGGATCTAGATTAGAGTTTTAGCAACACTAGATGAAGAAAAATGGAAAAATGAAGATCGAAAGGAATGAGGGAAAGATAGAAGAAAAAGAAAGATTTATGAAAAAGAAATGCATATTCAATCACAGTAAATAGAAGGAAAATTGCAAGAAATAAATGCCTTAATAAAAAAATCACAAGAGATAAATATACTAGAATCTTTAAGATCTCCAAAAAAAATTAAAAAATACTAGAATCACTCTAATATGTTTGAGAGATAGACACTTGACAACCTCTAATTGTTACAACATGTTAATACAAGCTTACAAAGACTTAATTAAATATAATATACAAAATAAAATAAAATATAAAAAAGCCACTTTGAATCGATGGTTCTTGTGTTGATGGTCTTCTTGTTGTGGACGGTCCCTCATCAACGTGGCTGCATAAAGTCTTCTGATGCTGGAGCTGAACAAACACAATATGGTGCTAAAAGCAACTTTTGGGAAGCGTGAACTCCTTATGTATTCATCTCAGGTGACGGGGACCATCTTCTAGCCAATGTAAGCAAGGGGAAAAATAATATAAAACAATTCTGCTGACCATTTCATATTATGCGACGTCCGTAAGGCTTCTCGTGAAGAACCAAACATGTTGGACACGGATGGCCAGTAATCTAGTTAGGCATTCATACCCCAGATTTGTTTTCAACCAAATGCATAAAAGCTTAGGATAATCTAGATAAAAAGTAAAGTTAAAACTGTTCATACCTGTGACTAGCTGCATAGATTGAATAAGGAAGTGAATAAATAGCAAGGATCACAGCCTCAAGCATTGCGAACCCAAGCGAGATCCACCATCTGAAATTAAGAAATAAATACCAAACGATTTGCATTCTTCAAATTGATGGCTCGCAAATTCAGGATGGCATATAAATGTAGAACAAGGACTGCCTCACTGCTTGAGATGAATAACTAGACACACATATATCCCTTAATCTTCTCATGTCCATCTAAGCCTTCTTTCCGCAGCTTCACTAAGGAAGGAACAACATGACAAAGTACCTATGCACAGGATTGATAAATTATAGCATATTATTTGAATGTAAGAAAAACCCAGGAAAGGGATAATATAAGCATGGAGGTTAGAGGAAGCATAAGAATATGTACAAGTATAAAAATCAAAAGTTACAGCTTCAGAGCATTTAGTTCTTCTGGTTAATAAAAAAGAAATCATAAGTGTGCGGCTAGGTTGCTTAAACTGATCCATGAAGCATGTACAACAAGAAACTATTAGGAAATTTCAGAAACAAAAGGTACTCGGCAATGATTTTAGAGCCATATAACAGACATGCCATGAGGTACAATTCCAGTCATCCACACAAGCTCGAACACCATGACAAAATTTTCAAATTGAGAAAAACTAGAACAGGACAGGCACATAAAGCGAACCGATAGTAAATGAGAATTCCAAAGTAAATGCCCCACTAACTGCAGGTTAGCATCCAAAGAAGTGACAACGCACTAATAAGAATGGAAATTTCTCCATTGAGGTGTTTAAAGCCATCTATTCAACACTAAATTATTTAGCAGTTAGTCCTGTGGGTGATTAAGCTTCCATATCAGATTTATCTGTACCTTATTTTCTTAAAGCAGGATGTACACAGATCTTAGGCCTTCCTTTTAAGCCATGAAAAATATGTCAGTTTTGCTTTAGCGTTGAATACACAGGAATTTGCAACTTTCTCTACAGCATCACTTTTTCACATGTCAAATCAGATTATGAAATACAGCATTGGGCACAACATGTGATCCCTGCTGCTTCTGATAAGTCATAAGATAGCCTCCCAAATTGGCGTGTTCATGTCCATCATTTTCTCCAAATCACTCTCATTTCTTGATTCCCATTTTACTAGTCAAAAGAAAAAATGAAAAGAAAAAGCCCTCGAAGCAACGAGTCAACAGATAAAGATTTTAAGCAGAAGGTATTGAAGATAATGATTTTGATCACAGTGTTACAGTTGATATAGCAGAGGGCTGCAACTGTTCCTAGTTTCAAAGATCTTTGTCGATTGGTTATTGGTCTCAGATAAAAGAGGACCATCAACTCTCCAGCTCACTTCAGAACGTCGCCACTTGACCCACCACCAAGTACCGCTACCATGATGTTAGCCACAATACCTTAAACTCCACCAATTCATGCTATTTGTAGTTATTTTAGCATTCTCTCTCTCTCTCTCTCTCTCTCTCTCTCTCTCTCTCTCTCTCTCTATATATATATATATATATATATATATATATATATAGAGAGAGAGAGAGAGAGAGAGAACGGTTCCTACACATATGTGTAGATAAGTTATCTACACACTAGCTTAAAATACAGTGGGGGCCACATTATTTGGGTGATCCAAACCATTCATTTTTAAGGCCCTCACATAGATAGGGTGTCCACAAAAAATCAGATCCATAGGATCATCCTAACCATTCGAACTGTGGAGGCAAAAAATAGACTAATTTGTGAAGGTTTAAAGACATCCATTTTACCTCCACAAATCGTAGGGTTGGGATGATCCTATGGATCTGATTTTTTGTAGACACTCTATCTATGTGAGGGCCTTTAAAATGGATGGCTTGGATCACCCAAACAATGTGGGTCCCCACTGTATTTTAAGCTAGTGTAGAGAACTCTCTACACATATGTGTAGGAACCGTTTTCTCATATATATATATATATATATATATAGAGAGAGAGAGAGAGAACATTTCCTACACACTTGTGTAGGTAAGTTACCTACACACTACCTTAAAATACAGTGGGGGCCCACATTGTTTGGGTGATCCAAACAATTCATTTGAATGGTCCTCACATAGATAGGGTGTCCACAAAAAATCAGATCCATAGGATCATCCCAACCCTACGATTTGTGGAGGTAAAATGGACGTGTATAAACCTTCACAAATTAGTCCATTTTTTGCCTCCGTAGTTTGAATGGTTAGGATGATCCTATGGATCTGATTTTTTGTGGACACCCTATCTATGTGAGGACCATTCAAATGAATTGTTTGGATCACCCAAACAATGTGGGCCCCCACTGTATTTTAAGGTAGTGTGTAGGTAACTTACCTACACAAGTGTGTAGGAAATGTTATATATATATATATATATATATATATATATATATATATCTGTGTATGTGTGATATTCCCATGCCCACTTACCTATAACGGCACATCTTAGTTTGGTATTTTACAACATATTAAGGGCTGGGGCGGTAATAAACGCCTCAGCACATTGCAAGTGCTGTTTATCCCTCCCTCCCTACCCTGTTAATTCTTCTTGTCTTTTTTAATACTTCTCGGAAAGAAAATCCGGTATGTCTCAGATGCTACCGAGGAGGTGGAAAGTACATCAATTGCAGCTGGAGAAGTTATCGATGGGAACACGAAAGAGGGGAATACTTTCTCTGAGTTTTTTTTCAAAATGACGTCTCTAACCCTAAAATGACTAGGGTTTGGAATAAAGATCTGGCTTCAATCATTCTCCGGCAACAACAACACTTTCTCCAACTATTATAACGCATTAAAAACACTCGTATCTCACCAAGAAGGTGAAACAGGACATCGACCGCTATGGGGACAGCATATCGAATGCAGCTCTTAACAATGATTAAGTACATAAATCGACCCATTCATTCAATTGCAGCAGCTGAAATTACCGCATCACCCTTGAACAAACCAGCTTTTTATCATGACTACCATTACCTTCGTTCATGCAAAAATCTGAAATCTGCTCTCGCATACCAGAGTAAGGAGTAGAACTAGATAAATACTTTTGTTTTGAAGGCATAAGCGGAACTTGGAAGAGAGTGCTTTAATTCACCATGACATTATTAGAAAAGGACTCGATCATGGTATCGATGTGTATTCTAAACTGAACAGGAAAAAAATTGTGTGTGAGCTGTTTAAAGTGCGAACAAATGCCTTAATTGGATGTTCTTGCTTGGAATGCTATTACACCCCAGCCCTTAAGATGTCACAAAATGACAAACTAGGGGGTGTCAATATTAATGCAAGGGTGTGGGATAAAATATCCCTATTCACACACACACACACACACATATATATATATATATATATATTGAATGATAAATAAATTTATTAATGAAAGGGGAAACGCATCCGAGATGGTCAATATAACAAGAAAAGCAACGAAACTACATATCATAACAAAATCAAAGAAGAAAATCAAGAGAGCAACGCGTCAAAAATCTCCAATCTCGACCTGTCAATTCCTGCATGAACGAGGCGATCCGCATCACAATTAGCCCACCTCCTAATATGCTATCTACAATTCCTCCTAAACTTATGGCTATTATTCAAGGTGAAAGTAGTGGTGTGGTTTTCTTTAGGTTGTAATGCCTCATTTATCTGTTTAAAAATATAATCGGGGTCCGCTTCACCCTAGCTTGTCCACAAAAAAAGAACGATGGAAGATGAAACTTTGTCTTTAGAGGAAATATCAAACTTGGGAATTGAGTTTTACTCATTCTGCTGACTGACCGTAATTAATAACCTTGGTGATTGATTGATTTTTTATTTTTTTGTGTATATTTACAGGATGACCAGAGTTATATGTACGATGGTTCCTCTAGGGGTATGTTCACTTGCTTTCCGGAAGGGTGAAAAGAAATGAAACTATCGCTTTTTTTTCCTGAGAAATTGAAAAAAGCGTTGTTCTGTAGCATTCCCGAGAAATAGTAATATGTTGCATTCCCGAGAAATGGTAATATTTGACGTGGAAATGAGAAAAGAATAAGTGTAAATTCCGTTTTCTCTCAAGTAGCGCATTCCAATTTCTTCTAAAAGGGTTTGTTCACTTGTTTTTTCGATGAAAGAAAGGAAAAGAAACTGTCCTGGGAAGCCTTTCCTGTGGCTGTTCACTTGCCCAGAAACCCAGAGAAAGCGATTGAAAGCATGCAGGAAACTGGAAATAAAGTTGTTCAATTGCATAGAAACCAGTGAAACTAAAAATAAATATGATAACGGTCCTTTCAGGGCTCATCTGGAACAAATTTCATAAGAAACATACATTAGTTATGGCCCACAAGTGGGCCCAAAATAAGTTTGTCACATATCCATCTAAAATATGAACACCTTAGCTGCAATCCCCACACCAATGGCCAACACAAAAAACCATGGAATAGTGCAATTGGAGGCCTCGGGAACCCCAGGGATGTGGATGTCCTCTCTGCGATCTTCACGCTTGTCTTCAAAGTACTCTTCATGGCGTTCGTCAGAGTGGGGAATAACCCTCTATACTAATGCATTCAACATACGCATTTAAGGCTACTTCTGCCTCCTCCCTCGTGCCATAGGAACGATAAGATGCTCCACTAAAGCTGTTGACTTGAAGGTGACAGTATGCCCAACTGTCAAATATGCCTACCTATCTTCCTTTGAAAACTACATAAAATTTCACCTTCGCCATTATCTGCTACCCAATAGGAGTGTCTTTTAAACAGGAATAACATGTAAAATGCTACGAGAGATACTAAGGAAGATACATGAAGAATAAAATATGAAGGATCCAATGTGTACAATTGGCAAACCAATCCATTACCCATGCTAAATTGAATAAAAAAAAAGATCATCTGCATCCCCCTAAATTCAGCAAACAAACAATAAGGCAGTGCACGTGGGTTTGTATTCATAAAGAAGACTCAGTTCATATGCGAACTCAACCATAAATTTTTTTTGGATACACGGCCTATTGGTATACGAACAGTTCCAATAGTTGGATATACGAACAGTTCCAGCAGATGGATATACGAACTCAACCATATAGTTTCAAATCCAACAGATGGATATACGAAATCAACCAACAGTTCCAACAGTTGGATATCAGTGAGAGATGCATTTACAACAGTTCCAACTGATACACTTACAACAGTTCCAACTAATGCGTTTACAACAGTTCGAACTGATACATTTACAATAGTTCCAACAGTTGGATATCAGTGAGAGATGCATTTACAACAGTTCCAACTGATGCATTTACAACAATTCCAACAGTTCCAACTGATGCATTTACAACAGTTCAACTTATATTTAGATGTTGGTTCTGTAACTTATATTGGTTCCCACTGATGCATTTATATTTAGATGTTGGAACTTATGTTGGTTCCAACTGATGCATTTACAACAGTTCCAACTTATATTTAGATGTTGGTTCAATAACTTATATTTGGACTGAGTTTTTCTAAATATAAGTTGGAACTGTTGGAACTGTTGTAAGTGCATCAGTTGGAACAGTTGTAAATGCATCAGTTAGACCTGTTGGAACTGTCGTAAACGAATCAGTTAGAACTGTTGTAAATGAATCAGTTGGAACTGTTGTAAATGCATCTCTCACCGATATCCAACTGTTGAAACTATTCTAAGTGTTAGAACTGTTGGAACTGTTGGTTGATTTCGTATATCCATCTGTTGGATTTGGAACTATATGGTTGAGTTCGCATATCCATCTGTTGGAACTGTTCGTATACCAATAGGCCGTGTATCCAAAAGTTTTTATGGTTGAGTTCGTATATGAATTGAGTCTTTCTTTATGAATACAAACCCATATGCACTGCTTATTATTACTGCCTTATTCTTTGTTTGCTGAATTTTGGTGGATGTAGATGATCTTTTATATTTATTTGCCAATTTTACACATTAGATCCTTTACACACATTAGATCTTTGTTTGCCAATTGTCCGTATACCAATAGGCCGTGAATTTGGTGGATGTGGATGTAGATGATCTTTGTTTGCCAATTGTACACATTAGATCCTTTATATTTCATTCTTCATGTATCTTCCTTAGTATCTCTCGTAGCATTTTACATATTCTTCCTGTTTAAAAGACACTCCTATGGGTAACAGGTAATGGCCAAGGTGAAATTTTATGTGGTTTTCAAAGGAAGACAGGTAGGCATATTTAACAGTTGGGCACACTGTCACCTTCAAGTCAACGGCTTTAGTGGAGCATCTTATCGTTCCTATGGCACAAGGGAGGAGGCAGAAGCAGCCTTCAATGCGTATGTTGAATGCATTAGTGCAGAGGGCTTTATTCCCCACTCTGACGAACGCTATGAAGAGCACTTTGAAGACAAGCGTGAAGATCGCAAAGAGGACATCCACATCTCTGGGGTTCCCGAGGCCTCCAATTACACTATTCGATGGTTTTTTGTGTTGGCCATTGGTGTGGGGATTGCAGCTAAGGTGTTCATATTTTAGACGGATATGTAGCAAACTTATTTTGGGCCCACTTGTGGGCCATAACTAATGTATGTTACATTATGAAATTTGTTCCAGATGAGGCCTGGAAGGACCTTCATCATATTTATATTTAGTTTCCTTGGGTTTCTATGCAACTGAACAGCTTTATTTCTAGTTTTTTGCATGCTTTCTGTCGCTTTCTCTGGGTTTCTAAGCAAGTGAACAGCCTCAGGAAAGGCTTCCCAGCACAATTTCTTTTCCTTCATCGAGAACACAAGTGAACGAACCGTCAAGCAAAGGAAGAAACGGTATGGAGAAGGGAGTTCTGGAAGAAACATTCATTCACAGAAGAATATTTTCATGGATGAGGATGGCATGCCCTTAAGAGTAAAAATTTCAACCCATATGATTGGTTTTGGTCCCGAATGAGCCAATGGTTAGAACTGACAATGGTTAGAATTGAAAGGACGTTTCCAGAAGCAGCCATTGGGCAGCCTTATTTCTACTATGAAAACGTGGCCCGTGCTCCAAAAGGTGTTTGGGAAACATTATCACGCCACTAGTATGATATTGAGTCAGAGTTTGTCGACTCAAAGCATTTATGTGCTGCTAAAAGAAAAAGAGGCTACATTCACAACCTTCCCATTCACAACAGATTTCAACTTCAGCCACTCCCCCACGTACAATACATGAAGCATTTCCATTGACAAGAAAATGGTCGCCTGTGTGGGACCTAAGAAAGCAGCCGAATTGCTTACAAACTTGCATTACGAGTTCTAAAGTAGTAAAGAGTATACGGGATGTCCTTGCCGGTTCAGATGATCCGCCACCATAATATATCCAAGAGTATGTCCTTAAAATGTGCCGAAAATGAAATTTGGTTTGGCACGCACAAGGTCGCACCTCTTGAGCCTGATGAGATTGAGATGCTACTTGGGTTCCCAAAGAACCATACAAGAGATAGTGGAATCAGTTCGGCAAAGAGGTATAAATCATTGAACAATTCTTTTCAGGTTGGCACTGTGGCCTACCACCTCTCTGTCTTGAAATACATGTTCCCTAATGGGATCAATGTTTTATCACTTTTCTCTGGTATTGGGGCTGTGAAGTTGCTTTACATCGGCTAGGCATTCCACTGAAGACAGTTGTTTCAGTTGAGATATTAATAGAAACATTGTTCGATGTTGGTGGGAATGGACAAATCAACAGGGAAATTTGATAGAGATTGAACATGTAGAACAACTGAATCATGCTAGACTGGAGCAAATGATCAATATATATGGGGGTTTCAATTTGATTATTGGTGAGAATCCCTGCAGCAATAGGGTGAGCAGAGATGGAATCAATTGTAAAGATTCTACTCTCTTCTTTGAGTATTTCCGCATTATAGATATTGTGAAGAATAGTATTCTGAAACCCATGTAATTGTGTTTGAGGGAAGTTCGCGCGAAGAGTTGAGGAGAAACAACTGTCTTCAGTGGATTGCCTAGCCGATGTAAAGCAACTTCAGCAGCCCGAGTTGAGTTCGGGTTGAGGGCTTGGGCAACCCGACCCGAGTGAAACCCAACATTTTTTTATCAATTGTTTCTTTTTATTTTTTAGTAACCTTACAAACTCGGGTCGGGTCGGGTTAGGGTTGGAAAAAAGGGCTCCTCGGCTTGGGTCGGGTTGAACCTCATCAGCTGGAACTAGGTCAGGTTCGGGTTGAGTAAATGGTTCCTCGGGTTAAGTTCGGGGTCGAGGCATAAATCTAAATACATAAACATATTCACAGATAAGTTGTGGAAATCACATAGTAAGTGGATTAAACTCTAAATTATCTAATTGGTAAAGCATAAATATAGAAGTGGCCAGAATGGGTATAATGTGGAAAACCTGCATAAGAATTGATGCTGCTATCTGAGGACTGATCCCAAGCTGGAAAAGTGACAGCTTAAGCTCCGCTGAAAAATCGCCAAGCTCATCTGCTAAAGATAAAGAATGAATAAATTGCAATGTTTTGAGTGCAAAGGACTTGCGTATTTTCCATCTTAGTGTAAGAAGCAGATTTCTGCAATTACTACAAGGTAGATCTAAAACAAATGTACAAAATAACGGCAGTAAGCCTACCGAAAGGCTTATATATATATATATTTCATAAAAATGGATATACTGTGTTCAATATTTTGCTAGAATATACCTTAGATGTGGGAAATTCATCAAACTAGGAATCTGCTAGGATCATTCCTAGTTATCAACAACTAAATAAGAATCTCTAAGGAGGATATTCCTTGTCCAGTCATCTAATCACCAAGTCTGATCATTCAGAATAAAAAATGCAGAGCAAGGAGGGCAGTCCTTTTCTCTAGACAATAAGAATCAATTGGAACAGCTAAAAATCCGGCATTGTTTGCTAATGGAGAATATGATCTACATTCCTGTATGCTTTTTACTTTGGTATTACTGTCTATGCAGTGTTGATAACAAAATATAAACAAAACCACTAACTCAAAAGCGACGAGTAGTCCATGAAATATAGCGCGACAGCCAATTAACAGAGAAAGGAAATGCAAATTCATGGAAAATCCAACAACAGTGTGACTTATGCTGTAACCTTACAATGTTCACCAGTGCTCACTTGTGAAACCCAAGATAAAGGTTGAAAACGACACAGATAGGTAGACATAGTTAACTTAAAACTGCTACTCGAGTTTACACACACACACGCATGCACACATATATATAAAGGATGTTTGCCCAACAAACAAGGGGTAGAATGAGTTCACTCCAAATCAGTTTCAAACCCTAGCCTTAGGCCAGTCCATTCACAAAAAAGGAAGAAAGCATTTTTTTTTATTGCATCAAACTTCTATGGAATGAAATCAAGAGATTGCATGCAAAATATGAAATGCAAATAATTAATTGAAGAAGCTTTAAACTGGAACCTGATGAAACTGATAACAAGTACTTACCTACAGATCCAGAAACAAAGCTAAGGTAATCTTGAGGTATCAACCGCCTATCAAACCCAGGTAATGGTATAAAATAGCCAATACGACTAACAAGGATTAACACAGCTGTCACAAATAACCTTCGCCTTATTTCACTCTTGAAAAAAGATTCAGCAGCACCATTAACCACAGATCCCAGCCGAACAAAAGTTAAGAATCTATTTTTGAAACTTTTCGGTCTGGTTTCCAATGTTCTAAAGTCACTGATATCATGTGAATCTTGCGGATTTGTTCCACCTTCTCGTATCAGTGGAGTAATTTCAGAATTAGAAGCTTGCAAAGGCATGGCCTCATCCTCCAGATAGTCACTTCGGAGCTGATCTGAACAACAAATGGAAAACCTCCGGTTTAAGTTGGATGAAGAGCACCTGGTTAACAGTCTGGAATGCTTTCTGTGGGACCCGAATGGATGGTCCGTTAGGATAAAGCAGCTTGCAGCATAAAATTGATGACTGTATCGGAGATTATGTTCAGCCAGTCTAACTGTATTCCAGACTACAGATAGAGACAGGTCAACCCATTATTTTCCATCTAATGCTTCAATTAGGGTTAAGATACAAAACAATGGTAATTGATAACATTAGTGTCAGTAGAATTATCCAACTGTATTCCAGATTACATATAGAGACAATCAACCC